>NC_071510.1:84170492-85420492 GCF_027887155.1 Malaclemys terrapin pileata | reverse complement strand
AGCCCAATGTCTGGGGCATAACCCATTACTCGAGGCTGCAGATTGCAGCCTGAGAAAAAACAAAGGCCCTGATCAGGCAAGGAAAAAGTGGGGGAACCCACCCCCAAAAAGCACAAACTGTGTTAAATAACAGAAAAATAAAATAAGAGCAAAAGAGATAGCAAGCTGCATGACTAGGGACAACACAACATGCCTTTCAGGCCACAGGCCATTAAGGAGGAACTAGAGTAGTGGTGGGTCTGTCCCACCCCATCCCACATACCCTCAGATCAGAGCACAAGGATATCTAGGGCGTAGGACCAGCTCCGCGGATACTACTGAGGCAAATCTTCAATCGGGCGCACGCAGATCCTGAAGTGGAGCACACACAGTGACACTACTTGAAGAACTTTATGAATGCTTATTTGCCAAAAATTTCCTTTTAAGTGTATGGATATGACTTCTCTCTAGTAAGTTTCTTCAAGTAAGTTGTAAAATCAAACCAACTAGACAGCAACTCAATCCATAAAAATAGTACACGCTAGATCTGACTGTTGTTGAAGTCAACGTGAATTGAATGTGCATCAATGGGAGATGTCCCTATATATGTTTTGTGACTGAAAATGAATGCTTAATATACAGGCTTCCTATTAGCACACCATCTTCACAACAAATTAAAATTGTGCTGGTAATAGCTTCCCCTACCCAAATCAATCCAAATCAGTTTAACAGAGAAAAACAAATTGGGTGTTTAGGTATGTATCAGCATTTCTTGAGCATCATTACCATGGTATATTGGTGAGGAGTACCTGAAGCTATATAGTAAGTAATCTTACAAAAAAATAAAAAGCCTTTGAGGAGCGAAGGTGGGAAAGGGTGCTAGACACCACAGCAATTGGTTCATTTCACAGACATAGAATTAGCGGAGTTCTCACATAGTTTTCTAGGCTTGTCTAAGGAAATAGTACACCAACCTTGCCCACTGTTTAACTTTTTATTATAGCTCTAGGATTTTCAAATACTGATAGAATTATTTTCTCAAAGTTTCCTCCTACAAAGAGGGCTAACTGCCGAACAAAATGCTGAGGTGCACAACATTGCAAGGAAGACCCAAATGTTAAAAGTAAATTTGTAGTTAAAAATTTTGTATTCACCATTTACAGTTACTGAATGTATTATCTTAATCAATCCTACATTTGCATTGCAACTTTAAAGTCAGTATTAACCATCAACACTTTAAGATATCACTCCTATATTTTTGAGTGTGTGAAGACAAGAAAAACAAAAGTACTTCAAAATGCAATACTTAAACAAATGTTCTTTAGCAGATTGGATAAAACTTGAGTTAAACAGAACTCTTATTTAAAAGATTTTTAAAACAGACCTTAACATTTAAAAAAAATGTCAGTTCACATACACATTGCTAGTTTGTTTAGTAATTTAGGAATATAGAGTGGGAAGAAAGTAAAGTAGATGTTTTGGACTTGTTTCTTATTAGTTTCCTAATACTTAGCCAAATGTCTTCTTAGTAGACAGAAAATTTATGTTAGGGAAGAAAAAAAAAAAAAGAATTCTCACATTTAAAGTGCTCATCTATAATGAAAAAAGGCAAGCCTCGCTAATCAGTGTGAGAACACCCCCCATCACGTCCCCCCAAAAAAGTGACAGGAAGACAGCGGATGCAATATTTGCAGCCTAGACCAAGCTTCCTTTATATGGAATTTCCAAAATTAAAATAAGTAAATAAATAAATTTTAAAAAGCTTTAGCCAGGCTATACTCCATCAGGATTTGTGCTCTGAGGTCACTTAGATGTTGTTGAAAATCCCATTCTCAGGTGTCCAAGATACAGGTTTAGAAGCCTAACTTTTTGAAAATTTTAGCTCCGTGTGTATAAAAATTTCACAACTACTTTATTAATATATTAGAAGTGTAAATATTTCACTATTAACACTGAAAGAACTTTATTTTGAAGTGACTAATTTCATTCCACTAGGAAAAAAGTTTAATAAAGTTACAATTTTAGTCCCTGATCATGCAACATTTTTGCATGCGCTTCACTAAGGAAATCAGTGGGACTTCATGTGAATATTATATACTGCTGAAGCAATTGCCAGATCAGAACCTTAAATTTCAGTATTTTGTTTTTCACCTGTGTTTTGTGAGATTCTAAGAAGATAGATACCCTACCAGCTGTGGCATTTTAAAATTTATAAATGAACTAAATTATAATTTTTTTATTATTTATTTATTTTTAAGAAAAAGCAAACACTAAAGTTGAAATAAAAATTGTAAGTAGCTTTTGCAGAGCCTCAATCTGATTTACTTTTTTTTTTTTTTTTTTTTTAACTCAAGTGTTTTAAAATCAACACACCCTGTTCTTTGTACAGAGGCATGTCCAATCATGTGGACAACATTTATTCGCCCAACTATGTCCATTTCTACAAAACAGCCGTCAATACTTGAATTCATCATTTGTAGACTACACAAAAACACAAGCAACTAGAACCACCAGATGATATCTGGAATTTCTCCTAAGAACTTTGTAAACTATTTTACAGGACAGATTTAAGTCAGAATTCAAGAACGAGAGGACTAATTTACAATCCTTAGTTTCTCAGTAGAATATGCTTCACTCTGCTTGTTTGAAAGTTAACTTACTTAGTAAGATGCCGACATAGCACATCTTTACAAATTGGCTGCTCAGCCAAAGTCAGCCAGAACTCACACGCCTCCAAAGCCACATTTTCATCTTGGTCCTGGGTCCTCTGAAGCATGTACTACACAATATGGAGAGAAATCATTACTTTATTCGCTTAGGTTCCTTTGGACACTTAGAATTCTATCAAAGTTAAATTACTACATGTGTTAGTAGTTTACAACTGCAGTTTGCCATTACGAATGATCAAATTTTTTTTAAAAGGTGCTTCTGGATAGTATATACAGCTGCAACAGACTGCCACTTGGCTTAAGAATTTTAAGTACAGGCTATGTACAGTGTTAAGTCCTTCACTGGTCAGTCATCTTCCAATGCTCACTAAACCTGAGGCTTGAGCCAAACATTTCGGATTTTTTAACAGCTCGATCTCCCACCCCATTTGGGGGCGTGGAGGGGGGAGGGAGAGAAGAGAAATCTCTCCTCCGCCAGCAACTGGAAGGTGCAGCTCCATTAATATATAGATGCAGGTGTTTTCATATTACCTTTAGTACCTTAAAATCCCTACTTCCTTTCATAATCTTAACTAAGAAGCATGAAATACTTTTAAAATAGTATGATCAAATCCCATAATCAACATGTGTATGTAACAGAGTGAATACAGTAAAGATAAATAGTGGAAATGATAATCTTATTGCCAGCAAGAGCTTCGAAAGACCATGTCTCAAATCAATGAGGGTCCTATAAAACTTAATACCCCATAATCATTGCTTTAAGCCAAAACACACCATTTCTTGCATACTGTTCATACCGTTGCTATACCACTTGTAATACAGAAGTGCAATGTTCATTCAAACCTCTCCCTCAAGACTCCTTTAAGTTCTACAATCTTTGCATCTTTTCATGCTGGTCCTTATACATGAAACCATGTTCCAATTTAGAAAAAACAAGAAAATCCACTTGGTTTACCATACCATAATACCTGGAATAAGGCCTTTAAAAAAAAAAAAATCCTCCAGTTGCTTCAGCATGTCACAGTCCACCTCCAACACATGAGCAGAAGGGAGTACATCACGAGCATCCTGTGCATTCCACAGCTACAGAACTTGCCACAGATGTTATGCTCTTTCCACAGAACTGCGCTCCAGAATCTGAGCTTTCATTAAAACAAATCTGTTTCTAGCCCTTCAGTTGCAATGATAACCTTCAAAATGTGAATACTGAGTAAACCAATGCCATTCTCTGCCTTGGTCTACACACAAATTTGAAACTACAGCTCTAAGATGATGCAAACAGTCAGGGATCTGAATACAACTGCAGTTATGTAATTTGGATTTTTTTCCAAAAGGAAAAGCCATCTGCCGATTTGCCATAGCCAGGTACCTGAGATTTTGTTTTCATTCTCCTTGCCACTGTCTCTTGCTCTCCAGTTTTCTCCACAAGTGGGAGTTACTTGGATCACAGTACATGCACCCTACACTCAGCTACGTGGCAGTTGGTTAGGGAGCCAGAGCTTGAGTCCAGTTTGGAGCCAAGGAAAGGAGAAGAATTAGCTGGCCAGCTAGATAGCCTAAAGAACATCTCAAGAACTAAGGCCTGAGAAGTGAATCGGACTCTGTGGAGAACATAACAAAAACCCTCCTCAGAGAAAGGTTATATCGACAAGTATTTTCAAATGCAAGACACAGCTGTGCACCCATGCGCACACACTGTAAAGGAACAGGAATGAAGATTATTTCATAGCAATAGAATAAATTGGTGTTGCAGCAGCCGTACTGGCCCTACTGTGCTATGAGATACATGAAGGCATTACACACCACCACTTGCAACTGAGGCCCGCAATAAAACTGTTTCACAGAAGTAATAGTGTACTCAGAACAAGACTTAGGACTCATGTCAAGAACTTCCTTGGCAGCCAGACCACAGAACCCTCTACCTGAAGGGATCATGATGGTCACATATTTTATAGCTTTCGGATGCAAATGCAAGTTTGATTTTTATGTTGCTGCTGTCTATTATCAATAAGCACCCTACATAAAGTCATCTCACTGTTCACAATTCTGCAGTCATATTTTCTCCTTTGAGCATTGCCCATGTGGATCCACACATTTGGATAAATATTCTCTACGGGCACAAGATGGGTATCTACTACTTAGCGTGGAGACACTTTGAAATTATCTTCAGTGAGATAGTATGACCTTTTGTTTCAGCAAATATGGTCATAGAGAGGAGATGAGAGCACCTGAAAAATATAGTCCCATAAAGGTATCGGTCAAGGTCTGAAAACATCCAAAGAATTCAGCTTCTTCATGTAGCAGCACTTGATGCCAGGAGAGAAAACTGGTACTGTGATGGATTGGGTCGAGGCGGTTTCAGAATTCCACTTAGGTTGGGTGTGGTTTCCTCTCATACATCCTTCTACATGGACAATGTGAAGGCAGCCAGATCATAAGAGTTTGGAGCTCATTGACTTCTCTGCTGAGGTAATGGCCACAAGAAAAGTAAAGTAGTGTACTGCACATTCCTACAGCAATCCCAAGAGAAGCTCCACAGGCTCTAGAAGGAGGACATCAAAGCCCCACATGGAAGACAGGTCCCTGGCTGCAGAGTGAGTAAAAGTAAGCCGTTGGAGGAATTTTGATGTCACAGGGTGTCAGAAGACCAGAGTACAACTGTACTGGAGTGTGACACAGATACTGTGGCAAGATGAACCTTAAGGGAGTTAAATGCTAATGCCATGTGATTCAGGAGCATGATAGTCCAAGACCTTCAGTATCAGGACCTCCATTGGATCAATACTATTCTAGGTTACCCACATGGAGAAGTTTTGTCATCCTGAGATGTACATCTTCCTGGTGGAAAGTTTCCTGCTTTGTATACAAATTTTCTGAACTTGTAGGGAGCAGTCTACATCAGTGCTGCTCAGTCAGCAAATACCCAAGCAGTCAGGTGCAACAAGTGTGGCTCTTGGTACAGTATCTGACAGAGGTTTGAGATTTTCATCTCTGTGTTGGCCAGAAGATATATGGAAGGCCTCTTGAACACTTGTAATAGGTCCAACAGCCAAAACTGTCTCAGCCAGTATGGGGCTATCATGATCAAATTCTTGTTCCATCTGATCTTGGAGAATATTCTGGGGATCAAGGAAACTGGAGGGAAAGCATATCAAAGTCATCAAGACCACTGAAGGAGGAAGATGTCTGGTAGAGATCCATACTTATTGTCCTCTGTGGTGACTAAGTCTATGGTGGGAGTCCCACTTCATGAGTACTGGGTCTAGGATGGACTTCAACAGTGACCATATGTGGGTAGTTACCACATTTCTGCTCAGGAAGCCTGCTATGTTATATAGCTGAATCCTGGGAGATGGGGAGCACCAATGGGGTCACCCCATATTGATGGCACCATTCTCAGAACTTGACTTTCAGAAAGAGGATGATCAAGCACTTGGCCAAAAATAATGTCCATCAGGAATTGCACTGTGGAGTTCTGAAACAACAGGCAAGACTGATGAATATACATGAATGTCCCAAAGGTGAGGGCCAAGTCATCCTGAGTTCACATGCCCTGCATCTGAGAGTGTCACAGTCAGATCCCAATATGTCTGTAACAAGGGTCATCCCCAGGGAAGAGGCTGAGAATTCTGCCCCTCTCTCTCAAGTTTACTAGGTCTAGCAACCAACTGAGCTACTGTAGAATTTGAAGTGGGACTGTGATGCACATGCCTGGATGAGGAGCATATGGAACCTCAGCCACAGTCGTAAGGTCCAATAAGGAAATGTGGCAAGCAGCATCTTATACCTGCTCACCAACATATAGCTGAAGAGTCCCAGATACACATGTACCACCTGTAGGTAGTTTACCGCTAACTGAAGAGATCAGAACCTGTCCTCTGGCAGGCAGTCTCTTGTCTATCTGGAATCAAAAATCCTATAAACTCACATCTGTGAGTGTGTGTGTGAGAGAGAGAGAGAGAGTGTGAGAGAGTGTGTGAGAGTGTGAGAGAGTGTGAGAGAGAAAGAGACTAAGATTCCAGAATTATCAGCTTCAGAGTGACGTCTGTTGAGTCAGTGTGAAGCATTGGAAACAGCTACAAGCATGGTTGAGAGCTCTTCTTGTTCAGAAGGATCACCAGGTTCAATTACTGGATTTGTGGTTAGTTACTACACAGTTTTCACATTCTTAGTTATTCTGACTTTACAAATTACAGCCATGTGGTGTCATTATGGTAAGGATATGCCATGCCAAGAGTCCTAAACCATTGTAATAGAGCTAACTCAACAAATAACCTTTGCTCTATAGCTAAACTGCACCATCTCATTTGGTTGTAAGAGAACTGCACAGATGGTGGAATACTTGGTCCAACTGCCCTATATATGCTACAGCATGGGCTTTCAGCTACTGGTTTATTACAGTTCACAAGGAAAGGCTCTTTAAGGCCATTTGTCTAATGCTGGTATCTGCCAGTCATCCAGGTATGGGTAGACAGATGTCCTGTTTCCTTAAATGCACTACCACTATTGCCAGCCAGAATATTTTAGGAGCCATTAAAAGTCCAAAGGGCAGAGCCCTGTATTGGTAATGGTTGGGCCCCATTATGAATTGCAGATACTTTCTGTGGGCTCGGTGAATGGCTGAATATGTGAAAATATACATCCTGCAAATGGAAAGCTGAGAGTCAGTCTTGAGCTTGGAGAAAGAGGAAATGTTAATTGTTTCATGTTGAGGATGGCATGTATTTGTTCAGTCTCATCAGGTGTAGGATAGGACAAAGACCACCCCACTTCCCTTCTTCAGAATGAAGAAATGTCAAAAAAAAAAAAAAAAAAAAAAAGCAGCCTCTTCCCCAGTACTCCTGAGGAAGACAAAGCAAAGCAACAAGACCTCCACATTTTGTAATAGGCTCTCTTGAGAAGGGTCCCTGAAGAGGGACAGGGAAGGGGGTAAAGTAGAACTGGATGGTACAGCCCTGTGCGATCATTGAACACTCAAATACCTCATGTCAAGGAAAACGACACGCAGTGGAATGGAAAAGCGGCTTTCAAAGGTGGCGTTCTCAAGACTGGGTCTGATGTGGTTTTTCAAAGTCTTGTCAAATCTCCTGTCATGTCAAAGGAGCAGTGGGTGTTGCTGAGGAAGAGGAACGCTGGCAACACTGTTGTATCTTAGGTGCTTTTTTGGTGTGATACTCCATTTGTCTGGGATGATAAGACTGTACACCATCTCAGGTGTGGCTGGGGACAGAAAAAGTGTGACTCTCGACACCACAAGGTAGCTTTGGAGTCCATCAGTGAGTGCAAAGCAGTCTGTCTGCTTACTTAACAGCTGAGCCCCCAGGAAAAGTCCTCAATTGTGCTCTGCAACTCTCAGAATCCCCAATACTTGGAGAACAATACATAATGTTCTGCACATAATGGCCTCTGCGGTGACAGATCTGGCCACGGTTTCAGGTATCAATTGGCCTCTCTTTATTATGTCCTTATGCGCCTCTCTGCTTTCATGAGGAAGGTCATCACCCTGACCCATGTTAGAAAGGCAAACTCAGCCAACACGGCCTGGCAATAAGCCACGCACAGCTGTACAGAAACTGAGAAGTACAACTTCCTTCTAAATAGAGGTATCTGGGGTCTTGTCTTTTGGGACACTTCTGTTCCATCTAAATTTTTCTTCAATGGCCAATATGACTAAGTACTCAAACCCCAAAAGGAGGTAATTCGCAACTATTTATGACTCATTTCATAATTGGTGTCAATAGAGACTGGCATCTGCTACAGGGCTTTAGCTGGGTTTAGCAGTCCCTTGTTAATGGGGAGGACGATCCTGGCTAGACTAGAAGCTGACAGGATGTTGACCAGTTTATGGGATTTCTGAGATGACAATGCTCGATTTCCAGAGTCTCCACAATCCACAACACTTAACATTGTCTGCTGCCAGTACCTATGCAAAGGATATAGCTTCATGCAGCAATGACTAGGAAAGATTGTTAGGCTGCAAGATAGGATGTTGATGTTGCTCAGCCACTGAATCATCTACTTGATAGTCTGGTGTGGCTGGTCTGGCCAGGAATGTCACTGGGGACAATGCCTTCTCTCTTCCTTGAAGACCACCTGCTTCTTGACGTTTATGAAGGCAGATCCTAATATCCCTTAGAGGGCCCTGGCAGCATACTGTATAGTACAGATGACTCAGATTGTTGCCTGGACCAATACCAGTCTTGATGGCCCATGTCAGTTTCTAGGAGAACCCCACAGGGGCCTCAGTGGCACTGATCAGACCTCAAATAAGCATCTCTGCTTGATAACAGGGAGAAAGTACACCATGACGACGGTGTGTAGACTTCCTCTTGGGGGCATCATCAACGTATATGGCATTTTCAGTACAGTAGACGCTCATCAGTAGCAACGCATCAGTGCTCTTCTGTTATGTTGCTCCTAAGGGGCTGTTGTTATGGGGGTATCATCTGACCAAAGGCAGCCTGCTTTTTCTGATATGTACTGTAGCTGGTTTATGTAACTATGTATGTTTACTATTGTTACAGTATTACATTAGTATACTGTACATTTTAAACATGTGCTCTACTTTGCATTTGTAGCCTACTACCACACTGTATCAAGAAAGTGGTATGGAGTTAACGTTCTAAAAATAAGATTTATTTTTATGTTTAAGAACAAATATTAGCCATGACAACACAATCTCTTGCTCTTACTTGTAAACATTTTTTGAACTCAGACTTAACTAATACTTTGTACACACTGTAAGTCGTCCTGGATAAGGGCATCTGCTAAGCAAATAACCTAAATTAAAGTATTACAGTATTATACTTCCACATCAAAAAGCGTATTCTATTTATAGAGTATCAACTTCTAAATTAAGAATGGATAAAACAGACTCGCTTGTGTGTGAGAAAGAATTATTTTCATTTGCTCAGCTTCTCAGTCACAACTTTGTTTTGAAGATGGGATTCAATATCCCAGAGAGATCTGTAGACCCTTCCTATGAAGGGTGCTGAAATGTTCAAAGCCTTCAACAGCTTGGAGTTTGTCGGAGGTGGGACTTCATCAAAATCATCCTCACCCTCTTGATTACGATGTTTTTCGACAACACAAGCTCGTTTCTCTGGCCTTGCAGAAGCTGCAGCATTCAGCAAATCCTCATTCGCAGCCACAGCTATCAAGTCCTCTTTTTTCCATGTTGACTGGAAGCAGAACATCATTCAGGGGGTCGTCAAACTCTTCAATAGCCTCATTGTGCACACCGTCCACTGGCACAACTAATTTGCCTTTCCTGAAACAGCTGGAAATTTGTCAGCTTTACATCTTGCCATGCCTCAGCAACACCAACAGTAAATTTACAGTTTTCAGGATTGTCTGAATATCTGCACTGGGGTCCACATCAAGAGCAACAACAATCACACTTGAGCTATATAGGTTTAATCAAAGATGTAGTGTTGGGATAAGAATTTGAGCTGAATGTTTGAGAGAACCAATGGGGTTTGTGAAGCAAGTATCCAGAAAGAGGCATCGCTTCACTTGCAGAGCTGTAAGATAACAATCCCACCTTTTTTAGCCAGTTGATGAAAACCGGTCATCCAGGCATTTGCTGAACTGACATAACTGAGGGGTAGTTTACTGAAATCTTTCGGAAAGCATGTGGGTTGTTTTGACTTCCTGATCATGAACAGCAGGCATTTGTCGCTACCATCTATGTTGGCACAGATGTGCAGTTATCCTGTCCTTTGAAGCTCTCTCTCCTTCTAGCTCTAATTTTTTCCTACTTGCCCTGTCAGAGCCTTTTCAGGTAAAATCCTGTTTTGTCAGCATTGTAGATATCAGCCAGGGGAAACTTTTCAAGAATGTGAGGACTTTTTTGCACTGCCACTGCTCAGCTGCTGGTTTGTCTGCCGACTTTTTTTTTTTTGGCGCTAGGCTCTTTTCTGTAAGAGACATTGAAGAGTTTCTTCCATCTGGTAACCAATTGTTACTTGCCTTAAAATCATTCAATCCAAGTGAAGCAGCAAGCTGAAGGTTTTTTTTCCTTGATTGCGGGTCCAGCAAGCAGTGCTCCCTGTGCCCTCTTCTCCTTGAGCCACATAAAGAGAACCCGGTCAACATCAGGGGCTTTTCCTTCAGACTCATGCTTACGTCAGCTATTCGACTGTCCATCTCCGTACTTAGTCAAAAGCTTTGACATTCTGCAAACAACTGATTTGAGCAACTCCCACTTGACTGGGACTTGGTTTTGAGTAGTCCCTGAAATTTGATAGTCTGGGATAATCTGTACTTTTTCTTTCATCGAGAGACTTCTTGGCATTTTGTCTGGTTTTGCCACACACACACAAAATGATGCTAATGAGAGGATGATGTGATGTCACAATGTCACAAAATGACAGGTTTCAGAGTAGCAGCCGTGTTAGTCTGTATCCGCAAAAAGAACAGGAGTACTTGTGGCACCTTAGAGACTAACAAATTTATTTGAGCATAAGCTTTTGTGGGCTACAGCCCACTTCATCAGAGGCATAGAATGGAACATTACACACACACACACACACACACACACACACACACACACACACAACATGAAAAGGTGGAAGTAGCCATACCAACTGTAAGAGGCTAATTAAGATGAAGTATCAGCAGGAGGAAAAACAAAAACAAAAAAAAAAACTTGTAGTGATAATCAAGATGGCCGATTTTAGACCAGCTGACAAGAAGGTGTGAGGATACTTAACGTGGGGAAATAGATTTAATATATGTAATGACCCAGCTACTCCCAGTCTCAAGTTAATGGTATCTAGTTTGCATATTAATTCAAGCTCAGCAGTTTCTCGCTGGAGTCTGTTTTTGAAGCTTTTCTATTGCAAAATTGCCACCTTTAAGTCTGTTACTGAGTAACCAGAGAGGTTGAACTGTTCTCCTACTAGTTTTTGAATCTTATGATTCCTGATGTCAGATTTGTGTCCATTTATTCTTTTGCACAGAGACGGTCCGGTTTGGCCAATGTATATGGCAGAGGGGCATTGCTGGCACATGATGGCATATATCACATTGGTAGATGTGCAGGTGAATGTGTCCCTGATGGCATGGCTAATGTGACTAGGTCCTATGATGGTGTCATTTGAATAATTATGTGGACAGAGTTGGCATTGGGTTTTGTTGCAAGGATAGGTTCCTCGGTTAGTGTTTTTGTTGCTGGTGAGTATTTGCTTCAGGTTGGGGGGCTGTCTGTAAGTGAGGACTAGTCCGTCTCCCAAGATCTGTGAGAGTGAGGGATCATCTTTCAGGATAGGTTTTAGATCTTTGATGATGTGCTGGAGAGGTTTTAGCTGGGGGCTGAGGGTGATGGCTAGTGGCTCTTATGCAGCTGCTTTGTTGCTGTTAGCAAGTGGAGAATTCGTGGTAGGGAAAGTGTTCCCAGGGAAAAATGCTATTCATAAGCAGCAGTTGCTCTTACAAAGCGTTGCTGCACTGGTGGCAGTGAATCTCTCAATGCCAATGATGGACCTGGTTCTGCCAGAGTCTCCTCCCCAGACCTCATTACAAAGTGTTAAGATATTGTTAACCTATAGAGGACTTCCATTTTTCCAGCGTAATCTATGTGAAATATTCCACCAGCATTCCATTCATTTAGGATCCCCCTCCTCCCCACCCCCAACACTCACGCTCTTGGCTTATTTAATTCAGTTTGGAATTAATTCTCCCCTCATTTAAGTTAAGGTCAGTAAAGTATATCATTTGGACCAAGTGTCACATATACAAATCAGCTAGTCAACCAGAAGATAATTTCACAGTTGCCAAAAATAGCCTATCATAGAATATCAGGGTTGGAAGGGACCTCAAGAGGTCATCTAGTCCAACCCCCTGCTCAAAGCAGGACCAATTCCCAACTAAATCATCCCAGCCAGGGCTTTGTCAAGCCGAGCCTTAAAAATCTCCAAGGAAGGAGACTCCACCACCTCCCTAGGTAACGCATTCCAGTGCTTCACCACCCTCCTAGTGAAATAGTGTTTCCTAATATCCAACCTGGACCTCCCGCACTGCAACTTGAGACCATTGCTCCTTGTTCTGTCATCTGCCACCACTGAGAACAGCCGAGCTCCATCCTCTTTGGAACCCCCCTTCAGGTAGTTGAAGGCTGCTATCAAATCCCCCCTCATTCTTCTCTTCTGGAGACTAAACAATCCCAGTTCCCTCAGCCTCTCCTCATAAGTCAGGTGCTCCAGACCCCTAATCATTTTTGTTGCCCTCCGCTGGACTCTTTCCAATTTTTCCACATCCTTCTTGTAGTGTGGGGCCCAAAACTGGACACAGTATTCTAGATGAGGTCTCACCAATGTCGAATAAAGGGGAACGATCACGTTCCTCGATCTGCTGGCAATGCCCCTACTTATACAGCCCAAAATGCCGTTAGCCTTCTTGGAAACAAGAGCACACTGTTGACTCATATCCAGCTTCTCGTCCACTGTGACCCCTAGGTCCTTTTCTGCAGAACTGCTACCTAGCCATTCGGTCCCTAGTCTGTAGCAGTGCATGGGATTCTTCTGTCCTAAGTGCAGGACTCTGCACTTGTCCTTGTTGAACCTCATCAGGTTTTTTTGGCACAATCCTCTAATTTGTCTAGGTCCCTCTGTATCCGATCCCTACCCTCTAGTGTATCTACCACGCCTCCTAGTTTAGTGTCATCTGCAAACTTGCTGAGAGTGCAGTCCACACCATCCTTCAAGAACAATGAAAGATATAAATATGCAAAATACACACAGCTCACACCACACACTATTTATTATAACTATTACTTTAAAGTATTTTTTGTGCATGTAATTTAGCAAACAAAATTTACCTCAACTATACTGATCATATGAGGAAGCAGGCGATCCATTCGAACTTCCAGCAGCATCACCAAAGCCCGACACACATTTTTGCGTACTTCAGGCTCCTCATCTCCAGCCAACGCGAAGAGATTCTGTGGGGGAAAATTAAGACTCTTCTAATCCCATTATTTTATATAGAAAAGTACTTGCTGTCATCAAGCAAGCGATCATGCAAGTGCACATTTCTGTGTTCAACACTCAATACCATTCAGTGATTGGAATTAATGATCCTTTATAGTCACCTGAAAGTACATAATACTGCACAGATTCTCTAACACTTTATATGGATATGATCAGGGCTGGATTAAAGCATAGGCACTATATACTATTGCCTCCTGGAGTTATGTACTTTTTCTTTAAATGAAAGTTTAGGGCTAGAAACTTGCCTTCAATCTAACAGTTACAAAGAAAGACTTGAAAACATGACCCTAATATAATGGATGCATTAACGTTTCCCAAAGTCTGCAGACAGACAAACAATAGCGCCAAAGGGTGATATTTAATCCCTTGATGGCAATGTAGCGTTAACACCAAGACTCAGTACCCCAGCAGGCCCTGATGAGAGGCTTCTGTGGCAAGTAAAGAAAACAGTACCAGGCCTGATCCACCCAAAAAGTTGCCTCAGCAACAATATTAACAATTGTGGGATGGGGACCCTGCTGCTGCCAACCCAGTATCTCCAGGGAATGAGGAGAGAGGCCCATCTCTGGAAGGGGACTAGGTCCCCCTGCTCTCATACTCCTGGTGGGAGGGAAGGCGCACGCCATGAGGATTGGCCACACCAAAAAAAGAAGCTTATGAGGTCATAGGGGCCCCTCCAAATCATCATGTGCCTAAGGCCCTAGAATGCCTTGATCTAGCCCCCAAAGTCTTAAGAAATCCAACATAAATCTAAGTTAAGTAAACTCACTTCTAAGCAATGAGGACCATGGCACACATGACAGAAGAAACTGGATTAGTACTGGTAATGAAAGAGCCCTCTACCATCATATACTCAAACATTTTCTCAGAACAATCCAGTGGCTCACAAAGGATAAGTATTTTTCTTGTTTAAGTGACACTACAGCATGTATTCTCAAAATTCCAATTATTCACATTTAGAACTTTCCTCATCTTAGATTTACATCAACTCCTTCCAATGTAAGACAAGCTACAAGGACCTCTGAGGCTAAGTTCACTTAAAAGGGAGGTTAGAGCAAAAGGTATTCTGAACTGGCCCACAAACAGGTAGTGCTGACCCTATGGAGATATGGCCAGACCACTTAAAGGCTGTGCTGACTCAATATATCCTGCTTCTAGGTAGGCCACAGATGTTCAAATGCAAATTAAGGCCGTCATCTCCCAGCACAACAGTGCATGAATACAAAATCTAAGGGTAGCTGTAACCCTGGGTCAATATTCATATCTAGCAGACACAGGATACAATTGGCAAACCCTATTCCAGCAGAAGTTAATCAAGACCCTCATTGTAATGTGTTATATTGCCTGGAGGATTGTTCCCCCGTCCCCAATCCCCTCCCACAGTTACCTACTGACAACTGCCCTATATGTATAAATACATAGGCCAAAGAGGAGCAGAAATGGAGGTAACAGAAGGGCATGCATGATCACATGAATTTGCCCGTGTAATGACTGTAATTGTGTATGGTATATGTATTTACAAATCTATCTATTGTGTTTATAAATTAAACAATTGTTCCCGGTTTTGCACACAACTTGAAAATCTTGCCCATAATGCCATCAATTTGAACATAAAGCAGAAGACCGTACTTGTTCTCCCCTCACAGAAATATTCATCAGTCTCTATTACAGTGGTTCTTAGTGGTTTTCTTGGTCCATGATCCATAAAATGACTGAAAAAAATCATTCAGCAATCCACTATTCTCCAGAATTCTTTGAAATCACAAATAGTTAAGGATTTTGGATCACAGGACAACTTTGGCACCATACTGTGGATTTAAAGAGGTGAAGGTGGAAAGCATGAAGGTTGGTGTGCCAAGACTGAAGGAGCTACTGGATGGGGAGTTTCTCCCTTTTTCTACCTACTCACAAAGCACTCAGCTGTGGAAGCTGGGGAGCAATGCTGAGGGCTGCAAAGCTGGTTTTACAGTTTCTCAAAGCCACCTTCCCCACTCTAGATTTGAAGGATGGACGAAGGATGCAGAGGAGCTACTTTACGATTGGGTAGTCTGATGTAGGATCAGAGGCAGCCACCACAGAAGCAGAAGGGGGATGGAATAGTCTGCTCTTTCCCAGCCTCTGCAGGTTTCTAGGCAACTGCCAGCTTTGAGACACCAGTACTACTCAATAGGCACCCCCGTCACGAACCACTGGTTGAAAATAGCTGTTCTAGTGGAGCATGTTACGCCACTGTTTTAAATTCTTAGCAAAACAAACATATGCAACAGGGTGGGGAGATCTTAATATTTTAACCACTCCTCAGCCAGCAAAGAAAAATACAAATTTAAAACTAATGTAATTAAGTCTAGGGCCTGGATACATGAGCTATAAACATTCCGTATCATTACTGCATGCAATGCCTTTTACAGAAAAAGCAGGTTCTTTGTTTAACAGGATTCTAAGTTCTAATTCTAAAAATATAAAATTTAGAAAAAACCTCACCTACCTCAATAAAAGAATCAATGTGTAACATAAGAGCTTGAGTTCTACTGATGATAAACTGATTGACGCATGCAACAGCATGGGACCTAGAAGTAGAACAAGCATTTATTTAAAACAGATGAAAAAATTCATTAGAAACTTTTTCTAAACTGTATACAATCAAACAATTGGGAAGAGGAAAGCAAAGCAAAGACAAGACATACACTACAATGTCTAACAGTAATTTTCAGATTCAAATAAGAGGAATCCAAATATGCAGATCAAGAGAGCATTTCCGAAATACACGGATTCATCTGTAATATTAAAATATTAATTTTCTTTTCCAAAGGAAAATCTCAGGAATACAAAATACAATGCGACACCTATGGACTAAACCCTGCTTTTAAAAAAATAATCTAACAATCCAAAGTATGTGCACTCAGTCAAAAAGCAGAAGGCTGAGGAATTAAATCCTCTTCTGTAAAAGCCAGCAGGCAAACAGGCCACTTCTACAAGTTAGAGGGGCAGGCAAACGAGGTAAAATAGATGTGACCCACTGCTCACCAGCACAGGGTTTGGGGCCAGCAGATGCACAAAGCAGATTCACTGACCAACCTCCCAGATTGCTAACTTTATGCACTGGAACAAAGTGAAAGACACCTTTGAACTTGGCTCCTCTGCTCTAAGGCAGCACAGAATCCTCTAATCAATCTGCTACCATTGGGCCCTTTCAAGTCCACACACCTGTGCCTGGATTTGTCCTTAAGATTTTGAAGAAACTGGATGCATTTTATCAGGGGGTAGCCGTGTTAGTCTGTATCTACAAAAACAACAAGGAGTCTGGTGGCACCTTAAAGACTAACAGATCTATCTGTTAGTCTTTAAGGTGCCACCAGACTCCTTGTTGTTTTTTTGGATGCATTTTGTAGAGTTCCTTACACTATATCAAGACATTAAGACAGACGACTAAAAAAAATGCATGATTAAAGATATGGAAGATCATCATGAGATTTGCTAGAATTATGGAATATGGCAGCTCTGGAAACACTACTGTGTAATTTCTGATAAAAGGAGCTTATTCTTATGAATGTTGACTTTCTCTCATCTGAAACTAGTAGTCCCATGCAATCTATGTGATGATCTTTATAATGTATCTTCCTCCTTATTGTAAAACGGATGATTATTTTTGCAATATTATTTATTTTCAGTGGAACTAGTATATATAGACGACAGCCCAACTTCTCGAAATCTCAGACTCAAAAACCTGGATTTAAATTAAAAATTTAAAAACTAAAATATTAACAAGATGGAGTGCTTTTTTTAAAAAACGAACACAGATCCTAAATAAAATACATTCTAGATCATACCAATGAATCTAGACAGATTAGAAATATGGGCAAAAAAACAAAGGAAGATCAATAGAAACAGACTGGACAAAACAAATAAAAAAGATGTTTTGCAGAACACAATCCTATATTAAGAGAAGACTGGATTTAACAGATCTTTTCCATCCCTAGCTTCTATAATTTTCTATAGAACTAGGAAATATTTTTCCCCCCCTATTACGTATCAGTTGACACCATTTGCATCAAAAAACCCAGTGTAAAAACAACTGGATTCCATATTTGCCCAGAACCTCAAACTGTTTTCAGGTATGGTCTTTAGACGTTTTCCCCCCTTTTAATTTTAAACTCGCATCCTGTTTAGGCCATTTTGGGGGACAGACATGTAGGAGCTTTACAGCTCCCCTCTAAGAGAAATGTATTTCCCTCAGGTGTTTAGAATAAATGTTTGATGACATCACTGAACAAGAATTACCCGGTGTGGTTGTTCAGTAGGTTCCTTCCATAAAGGGAACTCAAAACGTGTGCGTGTTCGTTCCTTTTTAAATAGCAGGCAGATGAAGATGAGAAACAGCATTGACACACGGTAAATAGAATTTGTTTTATTCAGAGGAAAATATTTTTCTCCATACGTATTAGATTAGGTCAAGCTCAGGACTGTTCCTTATATTAGATTTTTCTAATACTGTGTCTAGCCTAGTTTTAAAAAAAGACTCAGTGGCAAAAACCCACATCCTTGGGAACCTATTCCACAGCCTAACATTTTTCACTATCATAAATTTTTTCCATCTTAATTTCTACTGTGATACCTCTCCCTATAGTCTCTTCAACCCCATCCCACTAGTGGTTTACAATTTGAAATCATATACCCATGTCGCCTCAACAACATCATCTTTTGTTGTTCATCTGAATTTTTGCCATGTGAGCAGTAACTTCTAACTTAAATGGTGTCCAGAAATGAACTACATAAATATTGCAGTAACAGCTACAGTTATTTCTTCTCACATACTATAATGACTCTGTACATGCAACTCAAAACCACTTTTGGCTGTATTACCCCAGTGGTTCTCAAACTTTTGTAGTGGTGACCCCTTTCACATAGCAAGCCTCTGAGTGCGACCCCTCTTATAAATTAAAAAGATTTTTTATATATTTAACACCATTATAAATGCTGGAGGCAAAGCGGGGTTTCAGGTGGAGGCTGACAGCTTATGACACACACCCTCTCCCCCCCCCCCACCCGGAATAACTTCGTGACCCCCTGAAGGGTCCCGACCCCCAGTTTGAGAACCCCTGTATTACCCTGTAAAATCATGTATAATTTTATGCCCATCACCACCCCACAGTTCTTTTATAGTTATCCACTTTAGAGATTTTTTTTCCAGCCCCTGGGATATTTCTATTTTATATTAGTATTGTAGCCCCCCCCCCCCCAATCTAAAAAAATAAATATGTTTTTAATTTGATCTCATGAAAGATTAGAAACACTAAAACACTGGTAGAGTCAGAAGAGTAATTTGATGAGGAACATGTTACACACACTTGCTTTACTGACAAAACGTATGTTACTGCTTTTTTATTCATGTTCACACTGCAGTCAATACAGCTATGAAAGAATGATCTAGATTCTATTCTGGCTCATGCTTCCATGAGCAAGAGATTTATTAACTAAGTTCCAGCTGCTGAATCTTACTGCTGGTGAAGCCAGGAGAACACAGTTGACTTTCAAGACCCTAGGTTGGTAGTAAGGCTGAAGACAGACACCATCTTTTTACTTTTTAAACTAAGCAAAAAGTGACACGCAAGTCATTGACACTAACATGGACTCTCAATGCTTTTTTTCCCCCTGCACCATTGCACATGCAGGATCACTTTTCAGACATTTTAAACAATACCACAGGATATATTATCTAAATCAATTTTCATCTGAGACTGCAGTGCTGCACTGCTGCATGTATGCCTACCTTATTTTTGGACTGCTGTGTTTGAAGAACTGTAAAAATTTAGGGATCATGATATTGAGGGGTCGGTCTAATACATCACTATCTAAGATTTCAGCAGAATCTTCACATATCTTCTGAAGAGCTCCAAAGGCACCCTGTAAAATACGTAAGTTCGCTTTCTTCAGAAAAAAAAAAAAGTTAGTTTCCTAAGAAAGTTGCCCCCCCCACACCCTAAAAAAAGAAAAGAAAAACCAATGAATAGCTAAATATCTCTATTTAGTAATGAGCATGGCTAGCTATTTGTAACACAGTTAGCAAACAGATGCAGTTATGACTTAACACACATTAGTAAGTTTCAACTCAATTTCATGATGAAAAGAGACAGACAAGTAATTTTACATTTTGATCTGATCTGTAAGATCCCAACTTGAGTAGTAGGTGACAGATTTTGTTTGGTCATTCAATGCTAGTCTATCCATACTACATGTTTTCCCTGCTGTATTTACTAAACGTAATTAAGAGTACAAATCAGATCTTAAGTTATGGACAAAACTTTCCTCCATTTATACTAATGCAGAGCATTTTCCCTATATTTCGAAGTTTTAAATCCAAGGTGACAATTTCCTAAATTATCTGTACTTGATTTTAAATGTGTACGATAAACCCTAAAACTCCATCCATAAAATTATCAACTTGAACATTTTGAAATTGGTTTCTCCCACTCCATCCAAAACAAAGTATTAAGAAAAGAAGAAAAATAGTTTATCCAGGAGAGTTAGTCTTCCTAGACCATCCCTGTCGGATTTGATCTTGGGTACCATTTATTGCTCTCAAATCTTTACAGAAACTTTTTGTTACACAACTTTTCAAACAGCTTTTGTAGATCCAATATAGAGTAACTAAAATCACGTAGCAAAGGGAATCCAGTAGTAGGCTATATTTTCATAACAGAAGTAGCAACTGTTCTATAATTTAAGACTTTAATCTAGCAAGCTTAACATTTTCCTTCTTCTGTACCCATTTTTTCATCACCTTAGGTCTCAAAAGTAATCTCATTCTCACACCAGTCCAATGTAACATCTATAACAAAGGAAATTTTAGGATACATTCCAGAAGGAAAGAAACAGAAGCCATACCACTTCAGTCAGGCAAAAGAGTAAAAAACTGTTCAGTTAAAAAAATAGATATGCGGCCATAAGAAACTAGAATGAATAATTAGTTGGAACTACTGAGTGTTAGAGAAATGGTTCCCAAACTTTTTACTAAGGTGACTCAGTAACTGTATATTCTCTTTTTTGGGGGACCAACCACCACACCTTCCCTTTTTCAGCTCCCTAGCTTTATTTCCCACATCTCTTCCCTTTCTCACTCAGCTCCTCCCACTCCCCAGGCCTCTCCCCAGCCCCGCCCCTTTACTCTTGCTCTCCAAAACTTGTCCCTTCCTGCAGCCCAGCCACAATAGTCACCAGGCTCCTGATTGCTCGCTCACTGGCCCCGTCAGCTTCCTCTGCACTGCAACCGCTGCCACCACTCGGCTGCCTGCTGCCCAGGGGAAGCGAGAACCCAAGGGACAGACTGCTGGCTGGCCACTGGCCCCGCTGCTTCCTCTGTGCTACTACTGTCTGGATTCTGTTCCCCACAGAAAGTGCTTCTGGGGCACATGCAACCAATCTTGACCCTTCCTGCAACCCACGGGTGCATGGGGACCTATGGTTTGGGAAACACTGCTCAAGATAGACCACAAGCATATGAAATATGACATTTTCCCTCTAAATTTGTATTTGAAACAAAACTCCTCACCTCACAGGTATTGTAGTCTTCAGAATCCAAGAGGCTGCAAAGCTTTGGTAAGAGTTCAGGCCAATTTTGCAATTCCCCCTTAGAGGCAATGGTTGTAATCAGAATGCCTTGGAAGTGTTGAAGAAAAAGAATGAAAAAAAGTGAGATTCTCTGAAGAAATGCAGGTTTAGCGGGATACAGTTTTTGTAGACACCCCCACCTCCCCAGTACAACTGCCCAAATAACTACTTAGTTAAGAAGTTTGCTTTTTGTTAAGAGCAGACAAACGTGGAGGAAGGAAATTTTATTACAAAGAAAGTTAATAGATAACCTCTCCCCTATTAGGAGTGACTGGGAATCCAGCTGATTGTTCTTGCTTGTTCCCAAGGAGGTAGTTCAGACCTGTCAACAACAAAACTCTGGGTCACTCCCCCTCACCCCGCTAGCCCACAAAACCTCCTTCAAACCAAATGCAAGAGCTTGAGTAGTGCTCTGCTGTAACTTGGTTTAAGAAATTTGGTTCGCCAACATAGAAATGAAAAAAAATACAAAACCCCAATAGAAAGTAGAACCCAAATATAGAAGTGCCAATACTAGGCTTCTTGCCATTAAGTTTCCCACCACTAGTTGAGCACCACTAACTATAGCAATAGCGTAAGCACTACGAATAAGCAGGGCAAAAGGTGATCAACATTTTACGGATCATGCAATCCAACACTGCTCACAGAAGAGCTATATGACACAGTACACTGATGGCTGCCAGTACCTTTTCTAAACTAGCATTCCAACTATTGCTATCACCAGTCAGCATATATACTCTCGAACACAGGTGAGGAAACAAACAAAACTAGAATCCCCAACAGTTCTCAATTTTAAATCAGTTCTCAATTTCCAGGAGTCTTCAATATAAATTTGAACATCCTCAAACATTGTACAAAAGCTTTAAAGACCAAATACTGCTCTGTCTCTCCCCTGACCATTTTGGTACTGTGTAGAAGATCAAATGAGTATTCATAGGAAGAGACATGCTCTGTTGTCCCAGTTTGAAGAAGGTGGTCATTCAGAAATTCATGGAATAACTGTTTTGAGTTGGTTTTTAATGTAGAGCACTAGATTCCTTCATCTCCTGGGTAGGGATTTAAATTTCAGAGTGGTTTCTAAATTCAATTTTTAGAGTTCACCCACCTGATGTGATGTGGATGCATAAGGTGAACAAAATGTTGAGATCTCCTCCCTGTGTTTTTCTGAACAGATTGGGGAAGGAAGCCATGTAGTAGTCTGAGGTGGTGAAAGTTTTGGAAAGAAAACTGGCTATGGAGTGGACCTATCATCTCCTTCTGAAATTCCTATAGGCTCTTGAAGAATGAATATCCTTAAAAGGTCTGTCTAGAGCAGGGGTCTCAAACATGCGGCCCGTGGGGTTCTTTTGTGCGGCCCGCCAAGCTCCCCATGCCCCCACCCCTCTGCCTACCCCATGGCACCGCAAGCCCCTCACCGCTCCCTGAAGCAGCTGGACTAGATACTGGACCCTGGACTAGATACTGGCATTGTCTGGGGCTTTTAAAAAGAAAAAAAAAAAAAGCCCTTTTCTTTACAGGTCTGTCCTACTGCTTTTTAGCCACTCAGGCTTAGTGCCCTTTCTAAGTACTACCGTCCCTGCAGTCCCGGGCAGGGCGTAGAGGGCTAGGTGCTCTCTTCCAGGCACTGCCCCCTCGCAGCTCGCATTGGCTGGGAAAGGGGAACCAAGGCCAATAGGAGCTTTGGGGAAGGTACCTGGAGAAGCAAGAGCAGCACATGGCGCCGTTTCCTCCCCCCCCCCCCCCCCCCCCGACTCCGGCTGTTTCCTGGAGCAGGGCTAGGGCGGGCAGGCAGCCTGCCCTGGCCACGGTGCTGCCACCCCGGGGCTGCTCTAGGTAAGCGGTGCTGGGCCGGAGCCCGCATCCGACCCCAGGGCCCCCTGCTACATCCCACACCCTCCCCACCCCAACTCCCTGCCACACCCTGCACCCCAACCCCCGCTGCACCCCTCACTCCTCCTGCACCCCACACCCCAATTCCCTGCCCTGAGCTCCCTGCCATACCCTGCACAACTCCTGCACCTCAACTCCCTGCCCTGAGCCCCCATCAAACCCCGCACCCCACCTGCGCCCCCTGAGGGCAGGGAGGGGGCAGAGTTGGGGTGAGAACTTCGGGGAAGGGGTTGGAATGGGGGCAGTGCCTGATGGAAGGGGTGGAGTGGGGTCGGGGGCAGTAAGGGGTAGGTGTCAGTGATGCAGCCCTCGGGCCAATGCACTAGTCCTCATGTGGCCCTCGTGGTCATTTGAGTTTGAGACCCCTGGTCTAGAGCAAAAGTTCCCTCATCGTTGCTTTATAGAGGAGAGGGACTTCTTACTCTGCAAGTTCAGCAACTGTCATATGCAGATGCTTTTCAAAAAAAAGTTTACCCCCACAGAGATCTTAAAAGTAGCCATGAGCTGGTTAGCTAAAGTATCTGCAGGGTGTGCATACAAGAGCCTATTCAAGGTAGAGTGACCAGATGTCCCGATTTTATAGGGACAGTCCCGATTTTTGGGTCTTTCTTATATAGGCTCCTATTACCCCCCACCCCGTCCCGATTTTTCACACTTGCTGTCTGGTCACCTAATTCAAGGCTTCTGACCTACTGACAAAGGTTATTCACAGCGACATTGGATTGAATCTCAGTGTCGCTTGTGTATGATTACAATGCTTCCACTAGTGGTCTTCAGGAAAGTAATTTAGTGGTTTTGCCAACCTTTTGGTCAGTTTTTATTCCCTCAGATGTGGGGGGAAATAGCTATAATTTGTTTCAAACCCTTAGTATGTAGGCTCAAAGAATAACGAACAGAGTGACTGTGCAAATTAATGTTTAGACACCTTCATATAGATTTTCATCCCAAGCATTTGAGCTTCTCATGGAATTTTACTTTCTCTAAAGGTTTAAATAATAGCTCCCATCCCACTTATTCTAGTGGTGAAGAAACTGAGGAGGTCAAAGAACTTTTAGCTTTCTAGATTTCTCTTTATGAAGTTGAAAAGGATAATAGACAGTAGCAGGCAATGGTGAGAGTTTCTTTTCCACTCCTTCAAGTGACAGCACTGCTAGAATCCTTTGTCTCTAGTCTTATATTAGGTCAAAAGACAGAAAAGAAGGTTGCCTATCCTTCAGAGGTGCAACTGTGCCTCACTTATCTCAGCGATCAACAATCTCCCTCAATTCAACATGGGCAAGTAGTCTTATGGCCAAACTACAAACTCCTCTCCATCAAAAGATTAAAAGTTCAGAGTCCAACAAAAAGCCTTTATCTAGTTCTGCTTTTTGAGCCACAGCTTTTCCTCAGCGGTGCAGGAAAGATTTTTTTCTCCCCATGCAAAGTCAACAACTTATCCTTTACTCTTGATGCAAGAGCATTAACCCCCCCCCCCTCTAAGCTGCATTACTGATGCATAGGGGAGCCCCCAAGACCCTAAACAATGAAGTAATTTTCTCACTTCACTCTTTTCTCAGAGCCATCTCTTATGCCTTTCTTTCTCACAAACCATCTCCCCAGTCCCTCTTGAATTCTTTTCCCAACTCCCTCTCTGTTAAAGAGCTGCACTACAGGTCTTGGCCAGACCAACAACAGGCTGCTAATACCCAGGGCCAGCTCCAGCTTTTTTGCCGCCCCAAGCGGCGAAGCCAAAAAAAAATTAGGAAAAAACCTAAGGCTGTGATCGGCAGCAGCTCTACCGCGCCGCTTCATTCCCTCCGAGAGGGAGTGAGGGACCGCCGCCGAAGACCCCGACATGCCACCCCTTTCCATTGGCCGCCCCAAGCACCTGCTTCCTTTGCTGGTGCCTGGAACCTGCCCTGCTAATACCTCCAAGTTGCTCCCTCTTGTAAGAAAAGAGAACTTGTCTATAGCCCAGATTACCTTCCCAGCGTTCTCTGCTATAGAACCCATCAATCGGAGAACTACAACCCCCCAGAATACTTTTTGTCCTGGGATTGAGGCAGCAACAGAATCCTAGTCTGAGGCCTGTCTTTGAAGGGCCAGTGTACCCTGTTACAGAGAAAAGTTTTTACTTTGAGGAGGGAACTGGGTCAAACTCACCTCATGATAATCATATCATCATTAAAGGTGTTTTAGGCCAGAATCTCATGCCCATTGTATCTTTTAGCCTTTCCCAAGAAAGAACAAGGCTGAGAGAGGAGCACTCATAGCTACAGAAAAACTCCATTTGCACTCTACAGCTGAAGATGATGTCATGCAGAGGAAACCTGGCCATAGAACCTACTACAGTCAAGACTGTCTGCATTAGAAGATGAGCCTGAACAGCTGAAAACTGAATTTCACAACAGTTAGTGACTGCAGCCTGGTCATAGATGAAGTCACCCACTTTAAAGTTTCTCAGGGCATGGAGGTGCCTATAAAGGATGTCTCATCCACAGAAAACCAATAAAGTAAGAAATAAAAAGCAAGCAATTTACCCGTGGTGGAACTTTCAAGTCTGTCTGGCTGCTGAAAGATCTTAAGCAGCTAAATAGTTGCGGGAGCTGCACTCCGAAGTGGTGGATGCCCTTTCATCCAGGGTGGTAGGGTACTGAACAAGTAAGATGCCCAGACACTGAACTATGCAGGGTGCAAAAAGTGAACTCACAACCCTGGGTTTAGTAGGCCAATGCTCTAAAGCACTTCTATTCATAAATATGAGAAGTATCTATGCTGAAGAATTATCTTAATACAGAAAGGAAAAACTAAGTTACTCTTTCCATAATTACATTTCCATTTACCTAGCTAGGTTTTAAAAGTCTTTCATAGAATATAAACTCTAGCAATTTCCTTTAAAACAGCTCTACTTCAAAGGGGTACGAGTAAAGGGAATTTGTTTGGTCTGCACTTAGAAAACCATGCTGGTGACATTGCTCATTAATTGTCAGAATCCCCATAATTTAAAAATAAATAATAATAATAAATTTACAAAATTTCACAAATTCCCAGGACTCAGATTTTCAAGCAATTGTTTTAGACTGTAGCACAAATTTCTCTTTGAGAGAGAAAATGTTCAAAACCTAGCACTTCTAAAATATTTGTAGCAATCTGCTCTGCTGATTAAGATAAATCAAACCACACATTCATTTGAAACAGTAGGAGAACACAGTTCTTCGATATTACTATGAGCTACATTTCCAGTGTTAGACTTACTAGTTTTCTTGCTGAAAGTTCTAGAAAGGAACTATTCAAAAGATCCATGAAGGTCTGTCGATTTTGTCAGTTTATTTAAAACTAAAGCAGCCCTAAGCAAACAAATTCTGCCACTCTCTATTTTGGAAGTGAGTGGTAGAAGAGTAAACTGTTGAAAAACTGACATCCTCCAAATATTCTGTTAGACTGTGGTACGAGGGGTTAATTTTAAAAATAAATAAATTAAAAAAAAAAAATGATGGGGGGGGGGGGGGAAGAGAACAGATTCAGCACCTAAATGCATTTTTTTAAATCTTGTAAGAGTTTCAGGCCACAGTTCAAACAGGAAGCATCTTGTCTCCCTTTTCTTCTCAAAAAAAATAAAATATTGTAATGCTCTTACAATTAAAGAATTTCTGCCTACAACAGTGACAAAGCATTCTCAAGTATCACAGGGGTAGCCGTTTTAGTCTGGATCTGTAAAAAGCGACAAAGAGTCCTGTGGCACCTTATAGACTAAGCTTTCGTGGGTGAATACCCACTTCAGACGCCTGACAAAGTGGGTATTCACCCACGAAAGCTTATAATCCAATATGTCTGTTAGTCTATAAGGTGCCACAGGACTCTGTCGCTTTTTAAAGCTTTCTCAAGATATTCAACTCGTCAGTTTTCAGCATAACCCAACTTACTATCTTGATAACAATGGGACAAAGTAAACAAAGGCTTCTAAACTCCCAAAGGAACAAAGATGGTATACAAAGTTACACACAAACTGATTTGGTGCAGAATATGCACTATACATGTCACCAAGCTTACATATAAAAATTACAAAACATAAGAAAATATAATTAAACTAACATGACCTTTCAGCACGAAACAAAACTAGAAAATGGCAACTAATCTAGTCCAATGGCAGTAAGGCAAGTTGCACAAAAAAAAAAAAAAAAAAAAAAATCGCCTTTGGAGTATTACACACAGCACACAAATGTCTGTAGGCCAATCCCACCCATAATCCCCAAAAATGTGCACATATATCACATCAATTAAGACAGGAGAAAAACTGCAGTAGTTCAGGGTAGGCCAGCTGCTTGGGCAAGCATAAAAATTCTGTTACACTTCCACACTCTCTCCTGCATTGAGCTGTGCACCCACAGGGTTTGTTACCATGAGGACAGGTTATTTACAAGGAACTGTGTTCTTCTGCAGGTAAACGCATCTGGCTCCTTTTAAACATCTAGCTCAGTGGTTCTCAACCCGCAGGCCACTTGCAGCCCAATCAGCACATGGCTGCGGCCCATAGGACATCTTCAGGGCCATACAGAGAGGGAGAGGGAGTGAGTGTGTGTAGACAGACAGCGTGGATATGACCCGCATAACAGAGCTGCTATGCGGCCCAAAATGGTAAATAGGTTGAGATTATCTAGATTGTGAAGATATACTTCCTGTCCTTAAATAGGGTTGAATACACTGGCTATAATGAAGTCTTATACCGCTTCAGGCAACAAGCTAAGCATCAATTTGCCTATTCACACTACAATGTAGGGAGGAGCATCATTAGACCCTACAATTGAAACACTTGCTGAGGCAACCGCTATCCAGAATGTTGTCTTAAGGGACACGAGTTTTAGGAAGGCACCCTTGAAAGGTTTAAAGGGAAGTCCCATTAGCTTGGCAAGCTCCAAATAAAAATTCCAGAAGGGAAATGGTTCCCTTCTGAGGAAAAGCATTTATTAAGTCCTTATAAGAATCTGAGTACTGTAGGTTGAGGGGGAAAAAATCCATTTTGCACTGCACATGCTCATAATCAGCTGAGATAACCACGAGTTGTACTTTTACAGAGATACTAGTTATACCTCAAGGACTGGTCACAAGTTTTCCAATATAGCAGGGATTCCCCCTAAGGGCAGGAAAAAGATTCTTGTTGCTGGACCACATGGAGAATCTCTTCCATTTTTGAAGATAAGAAAACTTCTCAACTGCAGGAAGATTTCTTGCATTCTCTCAAATTACACTGGTCTACAATTTTTGAGAAAAGTAGTCTGCTTCAGAGATAAAATGTGCTATTTATTATGTATTTTGATGTGCTGAATTCAAATATGACAATTAAAATAACTGATTGGCTACTGTTTCTAAGATATTTAAGTTTTTACATTTTATGTCTATGTATAGTGTGTAGACAGAGTTTTAATCATAAATTGTAAACCTAGGTCTTTTCATGTGTTTATGGTTGCTTTACATAAGATTTCACCTGTCCTGTTTACGTAACACTTTAAAAATCAGCAAAACGCTTATTTAAATAAAATTTATTATGAAACAAAAGGCAAAAAACTATTATGTACATAGTTAGTCCTATTCAGTGTCTACTGGGCGCTTCTTGGCTTGTCTCTTGTATTCATTAAATGGAGCATCTCTGGTCACTGTCCAGCAATAGTGTGCAAGCATTGATGGGATCCATTTGCCCTGACAGCGTTTCTCCATTGTTGCAATGTCCTGGTGAAATCGCTCGCCGTGCTCGGCGCTCACTGCTCCACAGTTCGGTGGAAAAAAATCTAGATGAGAGTGCAAAAAATGTATCTTTAGTGACATGTTGCAACCAAGGCTTTTGTATGCCTTGAGGAGGTTTTCCATCAACAACCTGTAGTTGTCTGCCTTGTTGTTTCCGAGAAAATTTATTGCCACTAACTGGAAGGCTTTCCATGCCGTCTTTTCCACGGAGGTACTTGAAAGCTGCTTGTGTTTTGTCAATGGCCTTGACAAAGTTCTTCATCAGACCCAGCTTGATGTGTAAGGGTGGTAACAAAATCTTCCTTGATTCAACAAGTGGTGGATGCTGAACACTTTTCCTCCCAGGCTCCAATGACTGTCGGAGTGGCCAATCTTTCTTGATGTAGTGGGAATCTCTTGCACGACTATTCCATTCGCAGAGAAAACAGCAGTACTTTGTGTATCCAGTCTGCAGACCAAGCAAGAGAGCAACAACCTTCAAATTGCCACAAAGCTGCCACTGATGTTGGTCATAGTTCATGCACCTCAAAAGTGGTTTCATGTTGTCATAGGTTTCCTTCATATGGACTGCATGACCAACTGGAATTGATGGCAAAACATTGCCATTATGCAGTAAAATAGCTTTAAGACTCTTCTTCGATGAATCAATGAACAGTCTCCACTCATCTGGATCGTGAACGATGTTGAGGGCTGCCATCACACCACTGATGTTGTTGCAGACTACAAGATCACCTTCCATGAAGAAGAATGGGACAAGATCCTTTTGATGGTCACGGAACATGGAAACCCTTAACATCACCTGCCAGGAGGTTCCACTGCTGTAGTCCGGAGCCCAACAGCTCTGCCTTACTCTTGGGCAGTTCCAAATCCCTGACAAGGTCATTCAGTTCACCTTGTGTTATGAGGTGTGGTTCAGAGGAGGAGGATGGGAGAAAATGTGGGTCCTGTGACATTGATGATTCAGGACCAGAAGTTTCATCTCCTCTCTCTTCCTCATCTGACTCAAGTGAGAATGATTCTGGTGCATCAGAAACCGGCAGTCCTTCTCCGTGCAGTACTGGGCGTATAGCTGAATGTTTGGATAATGCACAGTCCACTTTTTCTTCTTTGACACACCTTTCCCAACTGGAGGCACCATGCAGAAGAAACAATTGCTGGTATGATCTATTGGCTCTCTTCAAATCATTGGCACTGCAAAAGGCATAGATTTCCTTTTCCTGTTCAACCACTGGCGAAGATTTGTTGCACAAGTGTTGCAGCATATGTGTGGGGCCCACCTCTTGTCCTGATCTCCAATTTTGCAGTCAAAAGAAAGGTGATAGGCTTTCTTAACCATAGTGGTTATACTGTGCTTTTGTGATGCAAAGGTCACTTCACCACAAACATAGCAGAAGTTATCTGCACTGTTCACACAAGTACGAGGCATCTCTGCTCACTTTGGCTAAACAGAAATGTGTCCCTTTTCAAAATCAAACACTGAAAAATGAGAGCACGACATTGTATGATTTCTAGAGCTGATATAGGGCAATTTGTTCAGCAGAGTGATGTAAGCTTCGTTATGACTGCATCATCCATGACTTCTAGGAATAACATGATGCAATTCATATCATGTATGACAATACCAGCTTCAGATTGCATCATTCATTGTTTTGCCTAAAAAGCAAGTACTGTCCAAACCCAGTCATAGATTTATTCATAGATCCAGTCAAAGATGTATTTTAGTCATTTCTGGTTTAAATTGAGATCCTTTCCCTTTATAACTCACTTATCCTCCGCCATTCCCAAATCAAGGGTTGTATATACTGACCCAATAGCATATCTTGAAATCTAGAGCCAATCAACAATTTTAAGCATCATTTTTGTTCTCAGTGACCCAGAATTAGTAAACATTGACTACATTTATTTCAGAGGCATTTTGGCTGTAGAGCAGCATTATCCAGGCCAACAGGTGGGAGTTTCTCTAGGTAGCAGTGAAGTGCCCAGCTATTCCACAGAAACAAAAGGTCTAGAGATTGTGGAAGTGGGAAAGGATGTTGCAGGGAGAGCAGCAAGGGCTCAGTATACCAGCTCTGGGACCAGACACACTGGGAACACTAGAATAGCTACTGCTGTCTCTTGATTTCCTATAGCACTGAGAATGAGTGGGATTGAGGGAAGATACATAAGCCTTTGCTCCAGTCCAGAAAAAAATCCAATGACTTCTTGTCCCTGGCCTGCTCTTCTGCAGCATAAAAGGCACTTCATGTTTCCTCGGGAAGCAGAGATCCACTTTCAGGTTTCCAGTCTCCTGAAGGTTGCATGGACCACACATTTGGATCCTGCTTTCTCCTGCTGAGGAAGTCTGATTGCACATTGGTCTCAACAAGATGTAATTATAAGGCGGATCTGGTGTTTGGTGCACCAATACCAGCGTTTCTCTGCTTTTGTACAGATGGGTAGGAAGTAGATCCCTTCTTGTTTATGTACTACATGGCCATGATGATGCCCATCAGGACCCGTATCACTTGGTGTTGATTTAGTGATAGAAAGGTTCAGGTCCCAGCTAACTGCCCTGAGTTCCAGAAGGCACATGTAGAGCTTTGCTCTCTGATATCACAACTGCCATGTACGTGTAGTTCTTGGTAATGCCCCTCCCCTGCCCACATTGGAGGCATCTGTAGGAGCAGGAGGGGTTTAAAGCACTCAAAGTGAATTGACTTCTTTTAATATAAATGTTCTTGATTTCCCACTAGTAGTTGCAGAAGCTGGTGTAGAACAGTTAGCCTGCTCAACTTGCCTGCATTTGGGATGTGCTGCTTAGTCACCCTGTAATGTAATGGCTTCATATGTAAGCAGTTATACAAGGAGAAAAAAGTTGGGGATGTCCTGTGACCTATCAGCCTGAAAACTAACTTGGCAGGCTAACTCAGGTTTGAGATGAATTGGTAATACTTTATACAATTTATTAATTATGCATCCTACACATCTGTGTCAGGCTGCAAATTCCATTTTGTGCAGTCTGTTTTCTCTTCTCTATGGCTGGTTTGCCTCAGTGTTAGGTTGAAAATTCCACAGGTTGGTGGCAAAAACAACAACAACAGATGATAGCTGACTTAATTTCTCAGTTGCCGGAAATTTGTCCAGACAAAGGATTGGTCCCCGCTCGAAAAAACTGGTTTAGCCGTGGGAAAGCGACCTTGGCAACAAGGTTACCTGACAGGGGTTTGTGCTCCTATGGGGAAACTGACATGGGTGTCATCTGGTACAGGGGGCTGAAGGTTTTAAAAGGGCAGAGGCAGGTCTGCTTGGAGACTGCCTCCAGTACATAAGGGACAGACTACTCACCATGTAACAGCCTGCAAGAGACAGGGGACATCCTGCCTACCTGGACACTAATGGCACACCCATGACTCACAAGAAAAGAGTTCGCTAGAATGTGAGACATTGCACTTTCAGATGTTTGTTTTGTATGATCTATACTATCTTCTGCGTCACGTGATGAGGTATAAAAAAGACCAAAAGCTGTTAGATTGTGAAAAGTTTGTATGTTGACTACTTCACCTACGCCCCTGAGAGTCTGACTGTAAACCAAAAGCTTCACACCTTTTGGGTGTAGTTCTGGGAGATGGGTGTGTTTAAGTATCTCAGGGGTCAGTGATGATTCTGGGGGCTTAGGACAGATAGGCTGAAGAACCCCATTTCAAGGAAGCAGAAAGAGTCAGTGGATAACTAGCAAAGGATTTAAAAACAAAAACCAACCTACCTGGACTTTTAATATGTCAAAGAAGGAATCAGGAGTTTCCACCACTGTAATATCTGTTGGCAAATTGGGAAGCATGTGGAATGTGACGCTCCTTAAACTGTTTATAGTCACAGGTGGCATCAAGTGATGGCCCCAATAAGGGAAATCATCATCCAAATGGACATCAACCCCCACATCAGTCACTGGTGTAGTGACATGTGAGAGTTGGGGAAGGTATCGCTGAAAAATCAGGTCACCTTGTACCAAAGTCAGTGCTGTAGGCTGTGTTAACAGTGTTGGTGCTAATGAAGCATCCCATCATCTTTCGGTTTAGATGTTTGGGGCCAGTCAATCAATAAGAACCTGGATAGACTCTTGTATGAGAGACCACATTAACAAATGCACAAGGACCCTGCATTACATCTCACCAGGGCCCCTCCGACACATGGTGGGCTATTGCAAATCAAAACCCAATGTCAACATTGGCATTGGGCCCTCAAATCCTATTCCAGAGAGCACTAAGGGAATTTCTGGGCCAGTCTCAGAACACTGTAATCTCATAGATGAGGCTGGGTGACGAGGCAACAGCATGTAAGCTAAGGAGCCAATATCTGAGCAGAAGGCCCAGTGCCAAACACACAGACAGAAGGGATCATAGGGATTCTCAAATAGCGCCACCTCTCAGAGACTAGCATCAACTGGCTTGGCTCCAATAGCTCCCATGCCAGGAGTTGGAGACGGCATTGTTCCAGCCTGCTTAGCACTGAAGAGCTCAGCACCAGATTAGCCAATGAGGAGGAGCAGCAGCAGCAGCAGCATCTGTTTCTTTGGTACCACCTTCATGGTGCAATGTTCTGTCTTCTCCTCTCTTTTTGAAGGAAGGGAACTATTGCTCTTGCTAGAGGAGCAGAGGCTAACTCCATAAGTAAGTTCAATAGGAGCCTGGGCAATTATTGGTGCCTGGTTGCTCAGTGCCAACGTGGCAGCCTAGCAGACTGACACGGCTTAGCAATGGGCTTCTTAGGTTTGGCTAGTGTCAAATGCCCCCACCAAGAGCCAGGCCGTGACTGGCAGAAATCTGTGGGGAACCTGCAGTTGAGGTTGTGATGGAGAGCAGCCCTGAAGTAGGTGCCTCAGCACTCAAGTGTCATTCTAGCCTAGACAAAGAACTAGGTAGCTGGTATTCATCTTCAGAGTTATGTGCCCAAGAATCTTTGCAAGAATCCTTCAACGCACAAAAATAGCTACATTATAAATCCAGGCGCACTCCAAACCCCTTGTCACAGGGTTCCTCAATCACCCACCCAGTGTACTTCACTGCCTGGCCAGCTCATGTAGTCTCATGGTCACAAACAGACACCAGGTTGCTACCCTTTCACCAAGGTGTGTATTTACAAAGTTATCTTGGTTTAATGCAAGCTTACAGAAAAGGAAGGCTTCCCCACAACCTTCGCTCCTCAGTCCAGGCTCACCCTCCTAGCTTTCCTTCTGAGCTTCCCCTTGCTTCCTGTTCCTTCCATTTCTATCCTCCCAATTACATCAATAACCCAGTGATTACCACCCAGGTGCTCATGATCCCCCAACAGAAGGTGTTTAATGCTGCAGCAACGTAAGTGACAGGGTGCTACAAATAATGCCTTGTCTCACCCCTATTACTACAGTTCCATCAGGAGACAAGCAAATCCACTTCAAAGGAGCAACTGGGTTCTCTTTTCCAGTGTGAGCTACAAACAGCAGGCCACACAGGAGCTGAAATGCACTCCTTAACCAGCTCCACTGATTACTCCTTTGAGGTACATGAGAGCCAGCAGAGAGGATCTTAGGCATTTCTAAGCCCTGAGAGCAGAAGACATGCAGAAACTTGCCTCTACCTTGTTAACAGGAGAACAGAAATATGGGGGGGGGGAGGGAGCGTGGAGGGGAGAAAGAATCAAAGCAATTCTTTAAAAAAAAAAAAAAAAAAAAATGGAGGGAGGTAGAAGGGAGGGTTCGCAAGAGACAGGCATCCCCCTCTCCCTCCCAAAACAGCCGGGAGGGGGGGGGGGAGAAGAGAGGGGAATCCATACAGAAATGGACTTGAGGGATCAGACACACAGCAAATTTCTCTCTAATAAACCTAACTCCTCAGTTAGTAAGTAATCAGTCAAGATTATAGATACAAACTCCCCCTCACCCTCCAAAAAGCCCACCAGCTAGGACACAAATAGCAATATTCCATTTTCAGAAACTCTCTCTCTCTCTCTGACAGGAGACAGACTAAATTTGGTCAAACAGTGACTTTTCTACTGTTTGAAATATAACAGAAATAACACAAGTATTTAAAACATTAATAAGTTAGACAAAAGTTCAACAAAAAAGGCCAGAACTTAAAGTTTTGGGTTTTTTTGTCTGGTTCATTTGTTGTGTCTCTCATTGTAAGTGCTTCAGAACAGGAACGATCACTTTCTGTGCATTTGTACAACACAGTACAATGGTGCCCTACTCTTGATTTGTCCCTATTGTCTCTACCACGGTACAATTCACTAGAAAGAAAAAAAAATGTACAGACGCTGCTCCAAAATGTCAGCTGATACAAGATGTTTCAATGCTGTAGTCAACAGAAACTTAAATATTATTTTGAAACAGTCATTCATCTCATTCCAATTTTAGATGCAAAGCTTAGGGACAGTTATGAAATTAGTAACCAGTAGAACCAGCAACCTCATGTTTCAGGGCTCTCTATCCAATCACCAGCAGGGAATCAGAAAGGAATTTTTTTCCTCAATGTGCAGCTGGCTAGATGTATTTTAGAGTAGTATTTTTCATCTCTCTTTGTAGCCTGGGGCACCTGCTGGAATCATCTGGCATCTCCCACCTACTCAAAATTAAACCAACCCCACTGCAGGGACCTTGAGCATTGGTGGCACCTTGCTCTCTCCTGTTTTATGCCTGCGGTTTAGTCTTTTGAGGACTGAAATGCTTTAGCCTAACTGAAGCCTTTGGGCTTAATACAAGGGTAGCTGTGTGAAAATTTAATGGGACCGTGACATGCAGAAAGTCATACTAATGGACCTACTGAGTGGTCCCTTCTGGCCTTAAACGATGACACTTATGTCAAAAATTATTAGCTTGAATTCTCAATTCAGCTTTAAATAAGAAGGGAACAAGTCAGAAGTGTACGTCTCATGAGCCCGATAAAGAAAACTTTACACAGATGCAATATTAAACTGCATTTCAGTCTCATCCGTATGTTGCGTTCAAAACACATTAGTTTTGACAGTATCATACTTCTTACACCACTTTAATTTAGCTCTGACTGATCATGCAGATAATGTCAGTATGTTACAGATGTAGAAGTAACTCAGATTCTCCCTATTTATACATCAGAGGTAAGAAATACAACAAGAAAGCTGGAAGAACTACCAACAATAACAGAAAATTTGTATCTGGAAACTCACCTACAGTTGCTCTAATTAATGGGGAGGAGTCACCAATGTTGTTTAGACATTCACTCTTGATGAAGTCTGTTACTCCATTTGGAAAGTTGTGAAAATGCGCTTTCACGTTATTCTTCAAGATGAGACCACTCAGGGACCGTGTGGGTTCATCTGCAACAATACAATAAAATTACTTTCAGATTTCACTGGGTGTATAGGACACTATCAAATTTATAGAATTATGTACTCTTTCAAAGGGAAGAATCATACACACGTTTGGTACCACTAAATTTCAGTACCCCTCTACCCCCATAGAACATAAATTTGAATTTAACACAGTAAAGCAGTGCTCCGGGGGGCGGGGCTACACACTCAGGCAGATCAAAGCAAGTTCGATATAACACAGTTTCACCTATAATGAGGTAAGATATTTTGGCTCCCGAGGACAGCGTTATATCGGGGTAGAGACGTATCTCCAGTTCTGCTTTTAAAGACAATAGTTGCAATAGAGGGTAAAATATCCATGGATGAAGTTAAGGCTAACTACTAGCAATAGTTTCAGAATTAGAAATAAAATCTCTCATGTCTACTGACAACTGTATTAAATTAAGCAGCCTTGTGGTAGTGGTGTGTACTGCAAAACATCTGGATTCAGTTTCTCTTCCTTGTCTTGCAAGCCAAGCAAGAGAGATTAGAAGTGATGTAGGGACAAGTGCAATAAAGCCCCAAGAGTAAGTAGTACACGTAATATTACTGAACAAACAAGGTTCTTCAGACCTAGCTATTCCAAACGAAGGAAACCATGCTGTGTCCCAATATTTATTTTGTTACACTAGGATTCATATTACATAACATTTTAATTAAAGCTCTTGACAAAAAGAAAGTTATGAAGTGGTGTCTGTTTCCCCATGAATCCACTTGGCTAGATATAGAATAATCAAAGCTCACATCCCTTTTGGATTTTCTGGGTTTACCTATCTTTGCCTTTAGTTTCCCGATAAATTATAAAAAAACCCTTAGATTTCAAATGCCTAGGAGGCAAGAACTGGTCTACAAGTTTCTATAGAAACATTCAACCACTCAATACACATGATATCACTTAGATTACCGTACATCAAGGAATAAATATTTAACGTCTCAGGTTAAAGCAAAGAGCAGTATAAACACAAAACCACCTTTTAGAATTTTTAATAAAGATGGCATGAAAAACCTTGACCCAAAAGCAAAGTCCCCCCCACCATAAAGAGTTAAGAAGGTCCATAAATAGAATTTTTTAATGAGAACACTGAAATATACTATTTCAGCACTTAGAATAGAGAACAAGGCTAAAGTACAAAGCTCAATAAAATCAGCCACCAAAGAAATATAGCTGTTCACATCATTTCTAGAACGCTTGAAATTTGAAATACCAGAAGCTGAAAGTTATTATATCACTTGTTAGACTAGGATCCACAGAAAGAAGAGACCCAATTTTTCCAGAGTGGCACATGTTAAGACACTTTTCATCAGATTTAGATTAACTACCGGTAGTTAGAGCAGCAGAAGTGATCACACACACTGGTCTGATTAGCACTTCCCATGAGCCAGCTTCTATAGCCATCCAAGGCAACTACTTAGTGTCATCTATCTTCTGGCCAAAAGAAAGGGGCTGACCAGATGAATGGCTTAGAGCTCAGAACCATCAGGCTGGTCTATGTAACGTTTCTACTTGTCTTCCAAAATTCCATAGTGCAGGTAGTCAAGACCACACGGCAGCCATGCCGTACGTGAAGAAGAAAAGGGGCACCTATTTCTAACCCATGTATCTGGAAGCCGTCTACTTCTGAAATTGGTACCCAAGTGCCCAATGGTCCTCAAGCTCTCCAGAGCCATAAACAACTGTAGCAGGCTTCCTGAACAGACAATCAGTGGCCAACCATGAATGGTCCTTGCCCAGTTCCAGGACAAAAATGATATTCCATTGGTGGGCATTCCCCACAATAAACTTGTTTGCCACAAGTACAACATAATATGTCAGAATGTTTGCTCCAGAGGAGGCCTGAACCTAGGGTCGCTACAAGATGCCTTCCTCTGGTAGTGAAGATGTATGCCTTTCTATCTTCCCGGGGGTGATCTCAAGATAAGAGACAAAGTCATGATTATCTTGGTAGGAGAGGCATTTCTTAGAAAAACAAAACCATCGAATCAGTTTCCAGCTTTTGCTATCCAGGTTCTATACTTACCAGCTCCTCCAATTCACAAGGTTCTGGAACGGAGTTTGAAAAAAAAAAAAAAACAACAACAACAACAACAAAAATAGCCATCGATAGTGGTGGTGGCATGACTGCCTCGTCTGGAGACTAAGACAAAATAGGGGCTTGAGAGATAGCCTTTGTGTCCACCCTAGCCTCCTGTCCTAACAACGGTGTTAGGGGGTTGGTGGAGGAGATAGTGACCATAGTCTCCTGGTGCAGTGGAGCTAGAAGTCTGTCAAAGTGCTGCCAATATGCTACCCAACGATGCCAGTATGGCCATAGAGGAGGCCCCTACAGGAGAGAGGATAGTACCAAGGACTGATCCCACAACCCCTGATGTGGGCGAGGGTCCTTGTCAAAGTATGGATTCCTGTAATGATGCAGAGGGGAACCCCACACTGATAAGGAGGAGATTCACCGAATGCCTCCCTCATCCTACTGAATGTCCTTCAATGTGGTGGTGGTGGGTGAGGGGACAGGGGGTGAAGAATCCTGTGGTATCAGGAAGCGTTGGTAATCTGGAGATTGGGGTCTCAGTTCTGAGACTATCACTACCCACATGTAGTGGGACTCTGGCTTGTCTAACACTGACAGGTCCCTGGAGTAACGGAATTCCTACTGTACTGACTGGATCAGTACTGATGTAGCAATTGATCTGAGCAGTACTGTTGGTTTGGAGTGAGTTGGCTCTGAAGCTGCATACTTTGATTTTGTTGGTACTGACGGAGCCTAGCATGAAGACACTGTTGCTAAGTCTGAAACAGACTGTGCTGGGGCCCTGCTGGCACCATGATTCTCCAAAGTGCTGCGGGATCTCCCTGCTCCACTGGTACTGGAGGAAGTGTCTTTCGCCTCCATGGCACCAAGTGAAGAGTTCTAGGCCTCAACACCATACACCTAGAAGAAAATTGGGACTTCCTTGGGAGCTGGCTCCTAGTGTGGGAGACCACACTCCTCTTCAGAGCCTTCCCCGAGTCCTCCAAGACCTTCTCCTTTTTATGCGATATATTAGCCAAAGTTGAAGGGGCAATGAATCTCTCCAGACACAAAATGTACAGAGGGTCTCCTCACCTGACTCAGAAGCAGGCCAAAGGGAGTGCTCCATCATCAGCAGCTTCAGTTGGTCTCCTGATTCTTCCAAACTCTACATTTCAGAGCCAGGCAAAAGTTACTTGGGAGAGTCCCATATCTCCCAAAAACGTAACAGATACAGAGAGTGGACATTGCTGGTTGGGATAGCCTCTTGACAGTGTTTAAAAATCTGGGAACGAGGCATGCCCAGCCAAGCCAAATAAGCTCCCCAGAAAAGTGGAGAAGGAAAAAAAATAAAGGTAATTCTATACCTTCATATACCTATACCTATACAGCAGCCTTCAACTACCTGAAGAGGGGTTCCAAAGAGGATGGAGCTCGGCTGTTCTCAGTGGTGGCAGATGACAGAACAAGGAGCAATGGTCTCAAGTTGCAGTGGGGGAGGTCCAGGTTGGATATTAGGAAACACTATTTCACTAGGAGGGTGGTGAAGCACTGGAATGCGTTACCTAGGGAGGTGGTGGAGTCTCCTTCCTTAGAGGCTTTTAAGGCCGGCTTGACAAGGCCCTGGCTGGGATGATTTAGTTGGGAATTGGTCCTGCTTTGAGCAGGGGGTTGGACTAGATGACCTCTTGATGTCTCTTCCAACCCTGATATTCTATGATACTCCCAACAATACTAACTACAAAACATGCTGAGGCATGCGCAAGGTGAAACAAAATACAAGAACGAAAACACATGGAGTACAAATTTAGAAGAGTCAAAAGGGTGTTCACATCTAGCATCCACCATGGAATAAATTAAGGGGATGCCACATATTCTAGACATCTAGAATGGTCTAGATAATAATTAGTCCTGCCATGAGTGCAGGGGACTGGACTAGAGGTCCTCTCATGGTCCCTTCCAGTTCTATGATTCTATGTTCATTTCCAGATAAGAGTCAAACTAGGGTCGTGCACATCATTGCTAATGTAGGCCAGCCTCGGTGTGTTGGACAACTATTTATGCGCAAATGCAGGCCCTTCTTGGGCAGCTGGAAACCATCCCCACCCACGAGTACACCTGGGTGTACAGCTCAGCCTATATAAGCAACTAAGTGCGAAACTACATGCATTACAGCTAGCCATTTACAGGTAGCAGCAGGGGGCACCAGAGAGCTTCCTGAGGGAGCACCAATTGGGCACTTGATGGATCTGATTTTAGAGAAAATCAGGTTTTCCAGTTTTTTGATTTTTCACCAAAATCAACAGGCTTCTGCCCATTAACATCCGGAACATTCCCCACAATTGATCAGATGCTCTTTTGAAAAGTTATTGCTTGACAAACAGGCAAATTTTCTCAAGTGCAGGGCTCTGCTTTGCTCGCTCAATTATATGTCAGTCTATTTGCATTACAGTAATTAATTCATGTCAGATAGGGCATTTAAAAAGAAAAGTTACTAAGTACCAATGGTATATAGACAAGAGGTTGATTACTAATGATTCATAAAAGGTAACTGAAATAGAGACCCTAAATTATTAAATCATACTTAGCCTGTCAAGAATCATTAAAACTCAAATAAATTTAGTCATAAAACCCTAATTGTTTGTTTTAAAACACACAGATCTGAAACAAAGATGCTTTGTTTCCAAAGATTATCTAAGCAGCTCCCATTGAAATCCGTTTTTCCTCTCCAATCCCCTCTCTCCCTTTTTAAAAATAAATGTAATTCGTTATTTTTAAAAATAACTTTTGGATGATTCCAGTTAACTCCGCCACAACAATATCCTGGGCTAGAAGGTTTATTAGTCTAGGATATGGTAAGGAGTCAACAGGAAGTATCAAAAGTTATACAGTATTGAAAGTTATACAGTATTGTGCTCCAGCATAGACCGGACCTGTAGGATCAGGATTATAGGGGCTGAATTCCTATGTTAACTGAGAAATATTTAATATCTAGAATTAGGTGGGAAGGCTGTCAAAAGTTGAACATTATGTTTATAGGTGCATGACAGATAAGTTGAAAATAGGAGGCAATCAAGCCATAGGGATTTGCATAAGAACTTCATGGTTAAAGAACCAGTTGTATGGACATGCAAATCTCAACATTCTGATTGTCCAAAGGCCATTATTAGGAAGAGCACAGGGACCTGCATAATTGAGCAATAAATACATAGTTATGGATCAGAAGCTGTACAGCCATCCATGTGCTGCATAGCTAAGAATTCTGTTTATGGTATTTTGAAACTGTAATTATTGCTACTCATTAGCAGACAGTATCAACATTCCAGCATCAACCCTACCAGCATTGTTTTAGGTTCTTACTGAAGTTATGTTCCTATATTTAGGCAGTTGGGACAAATCTGTTTTCACCTTTACATGAATCTACTGTTGATCAGGGTAATGTCAGATAAATTAACATGGAATGCCATGGACTGTGTACACTGAAATTGAATGGAAAATATTTCAAACACACAGCACTTTAAGCCAGAAGTGCTACCCTTTATGAGGCCACTTAGAGAGCACTAACAAAAGAGGGGGAGGTCCCGTCCCCCCCAAGAAAGCAAAGAAACACATATGGTCTTACAATTCTGCTAGCACTGCATAAACATATACTAGATCATCAGCCCCCACAGTGAAATGTCAAATAATATTCACTTATCTGTGCTTTTGCTTCCAACAGTGTTATTGCAACAGGATTCTCATTCCTCTGTTTTACCTCTTTAGTGCAAAACTAGCAGGCAGTACTCTTCAGCTTTTAAAGATTTTTGACACTTCAGAACAGCAGTTTTGCCAACTAATCAGTTCCATCACATGCCTTGTGATGTTGGCTGTTTTTACTAAATCTCCAATTCCCAATTCAAAATACTCTTTTGAAAATTATAAATTATGTAAGTGTCTAGCCTCATGGGAGTGGAGAAAATCCTAAATAGCTATGAAACCAGGAAACATTAAAAAGAACCCAACAGTTATTGTTTTTCAGTATAGGGTCATGATTTTTAAGCTAAAATCCTGTTTTTTTTAATATTTAGAGTCGCCAATATTGCAGCATTAATGGGGTAGAGCATGAGTCAGATCCCTATTGGCTGTCACACCTCATCCTGTCAGGGTGTGAACACTGCCCCCCAAAACAGTCTGTTCCTTCAGTTGCCCAGGAAGCAAGCATATCAGGATATAGGCCAATTTATCAAATGATGATGATCAATTAAAAAACCACGACCACCACCACATACCAAAGAAATAGAAACAAGTATTAAAGTACCTTAAGAAGATAAAGTCACAACCCCAAGAGGTTCAGGGTGGGGAAAAATGCACTCTGAATTATTAGGAGAACTACAGATCTGCAAAATAGACTAGTGGAAAAAAGCCTTCACATAAGAAGTTGGCTAAAAATAAGGATATCCTGAAATAAAACAAAACAAAACTTCTTATAAGCATAGAAGAGTCTGGCCTCTCCTACCTTGGAAACAAGTGCTACCACTCACAGTATGAACAGAGACACTCTTAAACACTGAATCCAAGCAGTAACATTTGTAAGTATGTAGCGGCTTCATGGGTGTCTGAGAAACATTCCCAAGGCAGACAGTGTGGCAGCCTAGCCTCAGTCTCATTTTTAAGACAGAAGACATAGCAGTATAAAATGCCGTCAGACATCCATTTAGACAGTCCTCTTGATAACAGCACTGCCAAGCAAACTGGGGTCTTCAGAGAAACCTTTAACACTACTTTTCTAACACTGCAAACTCTCAATCAGAAACTACTAAATATGCCAAATTGTGTAATGGTTTTAATAGCATGCACAAACTACTTGGTCTTAATCTGGTTAGAAATTCATTTGATTCGTGACCTCTGAACATCCGCCTTCCAACAAGGAAGGTTACTACACGATCTAATTTTACTCTGACGAAGCACTGATGCTAACATCCAGGAGCAAAAAAAAGGAAAGCTAGAACGTAGTCTGGTCTAAAGTCTTGATCCTACAACTGGCAATAGGCAGACAGGCCCTTGAGCCCACCCAGCTCCCTAATAGTCAGTAAAGCTCCACACAAGTGTACAGGTCAGCCTGTGGAGCTGGTGGCAGGATCAGCATCTAAATCTATCCTCCACTTCTAAAAAATCTAGACAAATGAATTAAAGTCATTGGACAATGCCTAGAATAAGACAGCAAAAACCCAGCAACTTACCTTCAGACTTCAATTTCGTAAGAACAAATATCAGGTAGTTGTTAAAATCTGGATACTGATTCAGTTGTTCCAGTTTCTAAAAAAAGTAAGGTTGTTAAGGAAAATGTTTATGTTTCAAAGATTACACTAAAGTTGACACTGATTACTTCGACGTGTAATTGCTGTTACTTCCAAATAGCACTCTACTTCCACAGTGACAAACCTTAAAACACAAATGATGCTCTCGCACATGAGACTCTTTCCATTCCACTAATATCTCAGGAGGATGTTAAACAGCAACTATTAAAGTTAGACATTTTTAAGTCAGTAGGCCCACATAAACTTGCATCCAAGAGTTTTAAAAGAGCTGGCTGAGGAGACCTAGACTGGTAATGTTGATTTCAAAGAGTTTCAAAAGACTGGGCTAACACTGTGCCACTATTTTAAAAAAGAAACAGGATAACACAATTATAGGCCTGTCAGTCTGATAATGAAGGGGGTAATATGAGACTTGATTAATAAAGAATTAAAGGAGGGTTCTATAGCACTGGTCTACAATTTCTGAGAAGTCGTATGCTTCAGAGATAAAATGCGCTATTTATTATGTATTTTGATGTGCTGAATTCAAATATGACAATTAAAACAACTGATTGGCTACTGTTTCTAAGATATTTAAGTTTTTACATTTTAGGTCTATGTATAGTGTGTAGATAGAGTTTTAATCATAAATTGTAAACCTAGGTCTTTTCATGTGTTTATGGTTGCTTTACATAAGATTTCACCTGTCCTGTTTATGTAACACTTTAAAAATCAGCAAAAGGCTTATCTAAATAAAATTTATTATGAAACAAAAGGCAAAAAATTATTATGTACATAGTTTAGTCCTATTCAGTGTCTACTGGGCGCTTCTTGGCTTGTCTCTTGTATTCATTAAATGGAGCATCTCTTGTCACTGTCCAGCAATAGTCTGCAAGCATTGATGGGCTCCATTTGCCCTGACAGCGTTTCTCCATTGTTGCAATGTCCTGGTGAAATCGCTCGCCGTGCTCGGCGCTCACTGCTCCACAGTTCGGTGGAAAAAAATCTAGATGAGACTGCAAAACATGTATCTTTAGTGACATGTTGCAACCAAGGCTTTTGTATGCCTTGAGGAGGTTTTCCAATCAACAACCTGTAGTTGTCTGCCTTGTTGTTTCCGAGAAAATTTATTGCCACTAACTGGAAGGCTTTCCATGCTGTCTTTTCCTTGCCATGCAGTGCAAGGTCAAATGCATCATCTCGAAGAAGTTCACGAATCTGAGGACCAACAAAGACACCTTCCTTTATCTTAGCTTCACTTAACCTTGGAAATTTTCCACGGAGGTACTTGAAAGCTGCTTGTGTTTTGTCAATGGCCTTGACAAAGTTCTTCATCAGACCCAGCTTGATGTGTAAGGGTGGTAACAAAATCTTCCTTGATTCAACAAGTGGTAGATGCTGAACACTTTTCCTCCCAAGCTCCAATGACCGTCGGAGTGGCCAATCTTTCTTGATGTAGTGGGAATCTCTTGCACGACTATTCCATTCGCAGAGAAAACAGCAGTACTTTGTGTATCCAGTCTGCAGACCAAGCAAGAGAGCAACAACCTTCAAATCGCCACAAAGCTGCCACTGATGTTGGTCATAGTTTATGCACCTCAAAAGTTGTTTCATGTTGTCATAGGTTTTCTTCATATGGACTGCATGACCAACTGGAATTGATGGCAAAACATTGCCATTATGCAGTAAAACAGCTTTAAGACTCGTCTTCGATGAATCAATGAACAGTCTCCACTCATCTGGATCGTGAACGATGTTGAGGGCCGCCATCACACCATTGATGTTGTTGCAGGCTACAAGATCACCTTCCATGAAGAAGAATGGGACAAGATCCTTTTGATGGTCACGGAACATGGAAACCCTAACATCACCTGCCAGGAGATTCCACTGCTGTAGTCCGGAGCCCAACAGCTCTGCCTTACTCTTGGGCAGTTCCAAATCCCTGACAAGGTCATTCAGTTCACCTTGTGTTATGAGGTGTGGTTCAGAGGAGGAGGAGGATGGGAGAAAACGTGGGTCCTGTGACATTGATGGTTCAGGACCAGAAGTTTCATCCACTTCCTCGTCTGACTCAAGTGAGAATGATTCTGGTGCATCAGGAACCGGCAGTCCTTCTCCGTGGGGTACTGGGCATATAGCTGATGGAATGTTTGGATAATGCACAGTCCACTTTTTCTTCTTTGACACACCTTTCCCAACTGGAGGCACCATGCAGAAGAAACAATTGCTGGTATGATCTGTTGGCTCTCCAAATCACTGGCACTGCAAAAGGCATAGATTTCCTTTTCCTGTTCAACCACTGGCAAAGATTTGTTGCACAAGTGTTGCAGCATATGTGTGGGGCCCACCTCTTGTCCTGATCTCCAATTTTGCAGTCAAAAGAAAGGTGATAGGCTTTCTTAACCATAGTGGTTATACTGTGCTTTTGTGATGCAAAAGTCACTTCACCACAAACATAGCAGAAGTTATCTGCACTGTTCACACCAGTACAAGGCAACTCTGCTCACTTTGGCTAAACAGAAATGTGTCCCTTTGCAAAATCAAACACTGAAAAATGAGAGCACTACACTGTATGATTTCTAGAGCTTATATAGGGCAATTTGCTCAGCAGAGTGATGTAAGCTTCGTTATGACTGCATCATCCATGACTTCTAGGAATAACATGATGCAATTCATATCATGTATGACGCAATACCAGCTTCAGATTGCATCATTCATTGTTTTGCCTAAAAAGCAAGTACTGTCCAAACCCAGTCATAGATTTATTCATAAATCCAGTCAAAGATGTATTTTAGTCATTTCTGGTTTAAATTGAGATCCCTTCCCTTTATAACTCACTTATCCTCCGCCATTCCCAAGTCAAGGGTCGTATATACTGACCCAATAGCATATCAACAATTTTAAGAATCATTTTCGTTTTCAGTGACCTAGAATTAGTGAATTTTTACTACGTTTATTTCAGAAGTATTTTGGCTGTAGAGCAGTGTAATTTATGCCAATCAATATCAGTTTATGGAAGACAGATGCTGTCAAACGAACTTCATCTCTTTCGATGAGATTATAAATTTGGTTTGTAAAGGTAACGTTGAATGTAATAGATTTCTGGAATGCATTTGACTTAGTCCCACCGACAGTGTGATTAAAAACTAAAAAAGGTAAAATTAATATGACACACTTTAAATGGATTAAAAACTGGCTTACTGATGGGTCTCAAAATGTAACTGTAAACAGGGAATCTTGGAGTGGTTGTGTTTCTAGTGGGGTCCCACAGGAATCTGTCCTTGATCTATATTATTTAACATTTGTATTAATTACCTAGAAGACAAAAAAAACAAAAATTGGGGGAGTGCTAAATAATCAAGAGGACAGGTCACTGATTCAGAGTAATCTAGATCACTTGGTAAACTGAGCACAAGAAAATAAAACATGTTTTAATATGTCTAAATATAAATTATGCCTCTAGGAACAAAGAACGCTGGCCATACTTCTAGGATGGAGGACTCTATCCTGGGAAGCAATGACACTGAAAAGGATTTGGGGAACATGGTGGATATCCCACCATGTACCCATCAACAGGAGATCCCAAGGTGATTCTGTGGCCAAAAAGGGCTAAGGAGATCCTGGAATGCATTAACAAGAGAATTTCAAGTAGGAGTAGAGAAGTTATTTTGCCTCTATTTGGCACTGGAGCAACCGCTGTTGAGATACTGCGTCCAATTCTGGTGTCCACAATGCAAGAAGGATGTAGATAAACTGGAGAGGGTTTGGAGAAGAGCCACTAGAGTGATTAAAGGATTAGAAACATGCCTTACAGTAAGAGACTCAAAGAGCTCAATCTATTTAGCTTAACAAAGAAGGTTATGGGGTGACTATCACAGTCGTGTGTGTGTGTATATATGTATATATCCACACACACAGATATATATAAATATCTATCTATCTATATATAGATGTATTAATATAGATACATAGGGAACAAATATTTACTAACAGGCTCTGCAATCTAGCAGAAAAAAGGTATAACATGATCCAATGTCTGGAAACTGAAACTAGACAAATTCAGACTGAAAAGGTAGCATAATTTAAAATGTTTTTTTTTTTTTTTTTTTTTTTTAAGTGAGAGTAATTAACCATTGGAACAACTTACCACAGGTTGCAACACAGTCTCTATTACTGACAATTTCTAAGTCAAGGCTGGATATTTTTCTAAAAGATATAGTTTAGGAATTATTTTGGGGAAGTTCTACCCAGGTGGTCACACAGGATGATCATAATGATTCCTTCTGGCCTTGGAATCTATAAAATAGCTAGCACAGAGTGTAATGTAGAGGGTAAAAAATTTGAAATCAGTTTCCAGCAGTTTTAATACTGAAGCACAACATTTGTATGCAGCTTGAAAATGCAGGTCTTAATTAACTTCTAAGCATCCCGGTAAAGTCCTTTGTACTATTCATGGTTAAGTATTTAAAATATGAACAGCGTCAATTTTAAGCAAGCCATTGTACCGCCATTCAGCAAGACATTAAAGCATGTGTAACATTTTCATTTTTACTGAAAAATAATATTGCATTTCACCACTAAAACTGACTTAGTATGGTCTCTGAAGCATAAAAGTATGATCTTTAAGACTTCAACAAGACTACTCTCTTGCTTAATACTAGGCACATGCTTAAGCAGCTTGCCAAACTGCAGCTTAATTGAGCACTAAGTTGAGAATTTTTTTTAAGCATGAATGGCTGATACATTGTAGCATAATTTTCTTTTGGGGGGGGGGGAGGTTACTTAAGATGGTAAATATTTAATAGAAGATAATCCTTACATATACATGCCCATTTCCTAGAATACACACATATATATATATATATATACACACACACACAGGGGAAGGATTATCTTCTATTAAATATTTACCATCTTATATGGTATTACCATCACATATATAGATATAAAAAAAATATAAAACTCCTGGGGAAAATCTGCACCACTGCGATGCAGAAAAATACCCCCTCTCCCCGCAGATTCCCTTCACTTCCTTGCAGAAAATGGTTTCTGTGGGGAAGCAAAGTGAAGCTGCACCAGTGCTCACTCACCCCTCCTGGCAGCAGCAACTCAGGTGTTTGGGCAGCCAGAGGAGAAATAAATCACTTGGGGGCAGGAGGTCTGGGCATGCCTTGCCAGCACCCAAGGACCTTAGTCCCAGCTGGGGGGACAGGGGTGGAAGGAGGACAAAGATGGAGTTCCCCCTTGCACAGAGCAGCCAGGGCTGGATCAGATCGGGGGGGGGGGGAGGAAGGGGCAGACTTGGCAGGAGGGGGCCAGGGGGGTGAGGCTCAGCTGGGGGTGGGGGGGGTTATGTGGACAGGGGAAGCAGCTCCCTGTACAGTGACCCCTCTCCTCAGCCACACATCTGGGAACCCCTCCACGTCAGGAGCCCCCTCCATACAGCACCCCCCCACAGAGCCCCCTGAACTCTCCCCTGCATCAGAAGCCCCCCACACCTGGACCCCCACCCTATTGAGCCCCAACCAGCTGCACCCTGATCCCTCCACCCCACTAAGTCCCATCCCCCAGCCCCCACACTGAGCCCTAACCACCTTCACCTGGACTCCCGTGCAGAGTCCCATTCCCCCTGAACCTAGTCCCTGTGCATCCAGATTCCCCCACACTGAGCTTCCCGCACCCAGCTTGTGCCACACGGAACACTGTTACTCTTGAGAGAATTCTTTGCCAAAAACACTAATTTGTTTTTTTTAAACAAATTTTAAAATTTGTTATTTTGACAAATAAAATATGCAGAATTTTAAAATGTTATTTGTCAAAATAACACAGAAACAAGAATAATCACACCATTTTCAATTATTTTGGTAATTTATTTCAAAACACTTGTTAGCAAATAATTGAAAATGGTGTGATTATATTGTATAATTTTGACAAAAAATATGCAGAATTTTAAAATATTGTGCACATAATTTTTAATTTTTTAGTGCAGACACGCACATTACCAAAAATGCCATGGAGGAACTATAAACAGTATTACGGTGTTCATTAATGAGTCATTCTAATGTACCGCAACAGGCCTACAGGTTTTCTAAAATTTGTCATTTCCAGTTATTCAAAATTTGCAAGTATTTCACTGCTGCTTGCCTAGCAACAGTGATTTGGCATGTTGCTAAATCCTTTTATTTCCACACCCTGGTTAACTCACCAGATATTTGAGTACTATTGAAGCTGCAAGTGTGCAACATTATCATGCTGTTAACTCCTATATTTAAATTATATATTAGAAAACCAATTACACAAGAAAATTTCTAAATGATCAAGATTATTTGCTTAACAAGCAACTGTTACCTGACATTAGTTATTCAGTTTCTGAATATGACAGTTTCAAATAAGAAATGACCAAAAATATCTATAAATACAAATTAGAGCTATCAGGTAATGACTCCATTCAAAAATAAAAGCTTTACAGATTGGGCTACCAATGCCCATATCTCTCCTTTGCTGTGAAGTTGAGTATGAACTATGGTGGAAAAGCCTCTTGTGTGGAAAAACAGGGTTGGAATAACAGAATCAATATGGCATGTGCTACACATCTGTGGGAGACGGTGAACCCTCTCCAAGAGCCAAATAATTGTAGTCAAGACTAGCATGACTTAGGCTATATCTACACTGGCACTTTCATTGTTAAAACTTTTGTCGCTCATGGGTGTGAAAAAACACCCTCCTCCCCGAACAACAAGTTTTAACAATGAAAAGCCCCAATGTGGACAGCACTTTGTTGCCAGGAGCTGTGCTGCCAGCCACAAAGCTACCGTTCCTCCTTGGAGGTGGTTTTGTCACCAGGCAAGCTCTCTCTCGGCGATAAAGAACGGCTACACAGCGCACCTTACAACGCAGTGTAAGCATAGACTAAGATGTATGTTGGGATGCAGCCATTTTGAGATATTCCACTTTTAAACCTACAGAAATAACCACCACAAAAATCAACTGGAGTCAAACCTTGCTATTACCTCTGCATTGTCCCGTTCTCTCCCTCCCCCCCAAAAAAAGGAAAAATATAGTGCAAGCACAGCAGGAAGGAGAACCAAAAGATGTTTTAGGTGGAAACCCCACAACAACAGTGAAGCTACTGGCCTAGGATCCACAGGATTTTCCAGCTCTAACAGCTTCTTCCTCATTCACTCTTTGAGACTGTTGCCAACTTCACATTTCAGGGTTTGTCTGGTGACTTCCTGCTAAGTCGCTAGATGTAGCTGTTTAAGCACTCAAAAAGACAAAAATGTCACTGAATAAAATTTCCAGATTGTTTGTGTGTGTGTGTGTATATACACACACATATTATATATATATATATATATATATATATATATATATATATATATATATATATATACACATACACACACAAATATAATCAAAAAAATCATTTACAAGCAGCTCAATCGTGTTAATAAAATCCATTCCACGCTCTCTTCTTACTACATTCTGTTGCACACCAAAAGCAACTACACCAGTACACTGTCATCATCAGGAGAGCACCCGCTGCTCATTAGGAAGGAAACTGCAGCCCTCTGCTCATTGGGAAGGGCGCTCTGTACAGGGCAGCCAGGCTGGGTGGGATTGGTTAATTTCAGCTGAGCCTCCCTTTCTTGCCAGCCTGGATTTGAGCCAACAGGTTAGTGAAAGGGAATGCCCAGAGCCAGGGGTAAGAGGGCATTCACCTGAACTTAGCGCTGCAGGGAGCCAAGAAAGTAGATTTAATCTAAAATAAATAAATAAATAAAGTCAGTTAGTCAGGTCCCTTCCCCCCACTTCCAGAGTTTCATTTCTCAAAAACAGCTGGACAGCTAATCCCAGGCCAAACCAGGGGAAGGTGTAAAGGGGAAGCAAAATCAAGCTAGCGCCACCTTTGATCCTGTAGTAAGGGCTTCATCCCTGGAGGAACGGTGACCACTCCCCTGCCCCACTGGGACACACGGTGCGGTCTCATCCCCCCCATCTTCCATCTGTGCAACTCTTCTCGCTGACTAATCTGACTCCCCTGCCCAGCCCACTTCATTAGCCATCTTTCCCTGTATCACAGGGTGTACTAACTACTACAGAGCAGCAAGAAATAACACATTTGGGTAAAAACAAGCCCTGGCTAATGTGCTGCTCTCGCCAAAGTACACCTGGCTTTAGCCAAGTGTTTAATTAACCTCCACAAATTTATTTGCCTCGCCTGCGGATTATAGTGATCTCAGCCCAAGAAGCCCTGGAATGTGATTCCTTCCAAGGACATGTTCAATTGAGACATAATGACATTGACTTGGTGTGCAACAGAATGTACTAAGCGGAACACGGAATGGATTTTATTCACACTATTGAACTGCTTGGGAATGTTTTATGACTATACATATTGGTGACTTCTTCCTCTGAATGTCACTGAAATTGGCAGTGAAAGTCGTTAAATTTGTCACTAGTCACTGACACTTATTTTCTCACCAGGGAAACCAAAATGTCACTAAATCTAGTGACAAAGTAGCTAAGTTGGCAACACTGTCAGATTCTTGGGTCCTCCCACTCCTTTGTTTTATTGCAGGGGTATATAATATGACCCTGCAACAAATAAGCCTTTCAAGCCTACAACTTCATATTTTAAAAGGCATTTTAACATTTAACATGACCTGTGTTTTTAATTTAGTTACGTGTGTCTCAATGCCCAACACAAGAGCAACAAGGGCAATCAGCCCATATTAATAAGAAAACAAAAATCAATTTAAAGTGCCTTAAGTTTGTAGCAGCTGGCTCATGCCCCACTGGGACACATTATTAAGCACCATGCTGTGATAGGACAGCCATCTCAGCGATTTGCTGAAGCCGGCCCATAAATGTATCAAGTGGCATTTTTATTATATAGCACTGTTCTGCAAGTTATATTAAAAGAGGTTTTTCAAAACTGCATCATATAATAAAAACAGTAAAAATCCGCCATTTACTAGGGTCAACACCAGTAGAGTACATCTTTAAGGTATGGCATATGCTGGAGTGTCACAACACAGCAGATGGCTACTAATGCCATTTTAAGCAAACTGAATGGAAAAGAAATGAAACCTAAATGGAAAAAAAATTAAAATAAGTTATACATTAGATATCTTTCATAGGCTGAATGCTCCCAATAGGGAGGGAAAGGAAAGTTCCCTTTGATTACATCCTTCATCAAACATCTAGAATGACAAAAAGTTAAAAACATGGGATGCAGTCAAGTTATCTTAAGACTGCATTAATATCTTTGGTAGTTAAAATCACAATTTACTTATCACTATTTATGCTATTTGCTTAGCATTTCTCACCTTGATGAAATTACATAAGAATTTCACTTTTGTTCAGTCAGCTTCTAATCATTTCATTTTTCAGGATGCCACTCACCAACACAACTGTTTAAGAACATAGCATATTTCTATAAACTTAAATTTCTGTTGCAATCAGACTTATTTGGGGAGAGGTTTTTTTTTTTTTAAAAACTAATTTAGAAACTTTTTTATTACTAATTTAGAAATGGAGACAAGTAGAACAAGATAGTATCCCTTTAACAATCTAAGAATACCTTGTTTAATCAAGGAGACAACTTAAAAACCACAATTTAAATCTGTTACAACCAACAAGATTACAGTAACTTAGATTAAAAATTCTCTATTTTAAATTTGGGGTTTACTTTATACTCAGTACTGTCAAATGCAGAGTTTCCCATTTGTGTATAGGTCTTTCACACAGCAAAAGGGGAGAAATGAAACATCTTAAAATGGAAAAATGAAATTATAAATAAGGTTACAATTTTTTCATGGATGTTGTGGAAGTCAGTTCCCTTGCCGCCCACGGCAGCCAGAGGTGGAGGGACCCCCGAGCTCCCAGCCGCTGCGGGGACCCCAGAACTCAGAGTGCGCCCCCGCAGCTGCGAGCAGTGTGGGGACCCTGCAGACAAGCTAATTTTGTCATGGATATTTTTAGTAAACGTTACCAACAGGTCACGGGCCTCCGTAAATTTTTCTTTATTGCCCGTGATCTGTCCGTGACGTTTACTAAAAATATCCGTGACAAAATCTTAGCCTTATTTATAAAAATCACATGAGTTCACAAAGGGAGACAGAACCTGAAATAAACTACATTTAACTTATAAATAAAATTAGAAGTATTCTTAATTTGACCAAAAAGCCTTAAAGTAACCAGTTTTTTGCAGGTGGGGAGTACAGAGAGTGACAGTTAAATCTGATACCTTGAAAGTATCAAGAATATCACATATGTCTACCTGTTTTTTTCTGAAGGACTTCTTAGATGTTTTAGTATTTATATCTTCATGAAAGGAGAAGGGGGATGATGAATCTTTAACAAAAACATTTTTCTGCCCAAGGTTTAGCTGGTCTGACTAATCACTCCACCTCTACAGTCATTGGAGACTTTCAGAGTGCACAAAATCAAAATTGCTAATATAAAAATAGAAGCAAGGCTAAAAGTGCTTTTTTTTTTTTTTTTTAAAGAAATCCAAGAAACAAACAAAAATCCATTTTCCTTTGGCAGGTGACCTTCTGTGGTTTATCATATAACAATTCACTCTTTCAAAAGTCTTCCTTGCAAGCAGTACTGTTTTCACAGTGTGGAAAACCTGAACTTTCATCTATAGATTGAAGAGGCCAATAGAAAGATCAGCTACTATCACAACCAGATTATACTTGTTCCATTCTCTATAAAAGCACTAGGACACGTAACAGGGCCCCTCTCCCCCCATATCCACCACGCATACACAAAAGATAGGAAAAAGAAGAACAGGAGTACTTGTGGCACCTTAGAGACTAACAAATTTATTAGAGCATAAGCTTTCGTGGACTACAGCCCACTTCTTCGGATGCATATAGAATGGAACATATAATGAGGAGATATATATATACACACATACAGAGAGCATAAACAGGTGGGAGTTGTCTTACCAACTCCCACCTGTTTATGCTCTCTGTATGTGTGTGTATATATATCTCCTCATTATATGTTCCATTCTATATGCATCCGAAGAAGTGGGCTGTAGTCCACGAAAGCTTATGCTCTAATAAATTTGTTAGTCTCTAAGGTGCCACAAGTACTCCTGCTGTTCTTTTTGCGGATACAGACTAACACGGCTGTTACTCTGAAACAAAAGATAGGGGCACTCTGACAGAGATGCTAGTACCACATGCCCTGCTAAATGAGCGGCCCGAGCCTCCTCCCACGGCTGACTCCCGAGAAAAGAGCGGACTAGAGACATCACAGAGCTTAGCCCCACAAGGCAGGGCTGGGGGAGGAGCAGCATTGCTCAACTAGAAACCCTGCGTCCAGTCTGCCCCCAACCCTGTTGGCGGGATCCACCCAAGCCCTCTATGGAAAGAGGCCGTAGGGCGCGGGGAGCACTCCGGGAAGGGAAGGCAAGCCCAGAGCTGCTGCAACTGGGGGCTGGCAGAGGCCCAGCGTGGGGTAACCCGGGAAAGTGGCGGACACCAGAGCGGCATGGCCCGGCCAAGGCTTTAAAAAGAAAAGCTCCACTTAGCTCCCGGGTTGCAACAGGTGCTCGGGCCGGGGGCCAGAAGGGGGAGGCGGGTAACATTACCGCCCACAGGTTCCCTCGGCGGTTCAAACCCCGCGCCACGGCCGCCCACCTCAGTGCCTGGGCGGGGGTGGAGCCAACAGCGCCCCCGGCTCGCTGGTCTTTCCAGCGCCGCTCGCAGCGCTGTGGGGGCTCCCTCCCACCGAGCGGGGCCTGAAACCCGGAGAAGCCACCGCCCCCTCTCCCCTTCCCCGGGAGCTTCGCCTCGCCCCTCACGCCCACCGCCCGGCTTCCCAAACCCGGGAAGCCCCTGTCCGTCCTTCCCCCTCGAGACGGAGGAAGAAGCGGAGCCGGAACCCGTGGAAACAGCAACCAGCGCTCAACTGCGCGACTGGCTCGGCCTCCGCGCGGCACGCAGCGACTCCGGCCCCAGCTCCGCGGTAGGCCCCGGCCAAGGATACTTGTTGCACAGCTCTCTGCGTGGTAGTGTCCGGGGACTGCGACTCCTTGAGCAGCTGCAGGATCTGCTGGAGCCCCTGCTCGTCGGGTTTCCACTCATACTCCATCTTGGGTCGCTGCAAAACACAGACAACGGGCGGCCGCGGTTACTAGCGCTGCAGGCCTGAGCGCAGGGGAGGCTGAGCGCGGCCCGCTCTCGCCCCAGCACGCGCGCACGTACGTACCGAGCGGCGGACCCGCGCGCGCTGCGACCTCCCCCCAATAGAGCTGCAACAGGCCAAGGCGAGCGGCACTGACCTGCTCCTAGACCCGGCCACCGCCGCCTGCCGTGCGTGCGCTGAGCGAACTGAGTCACTCACGCCGAATTTGCAGGCTGGTCCTAAGAGCGACGCGTCCCCCCGGGTCTTAGCGCCCGGCGCGCCACCGCCCGTCCACCCGGCCGGCTCAGCCCTTCTGCCTCCGCCGGCGGCAGCAGCCACCGCAGCCGCTTGCCTCAAGCTCAAGGTGCGTCACACACAGCGTGAGGGGGTCAATAAAAATCGATTTAAACCCCATGATCTATCAGACAGCGTTAATGGATCCACCTCAGCGCAATGTCCAGCAGCAGGGGCATGGCCTAACTCATGCCACACACTCAGCGACCGGCGAGGGCAGCACCCCTCTCTCCTCCAGAGAGTGACGGACGGTCACTCAGCGCTTTCCCCAACCACCTCAGGAGCACCCTCATACACATTCCATCCCCATAGAGCCAAGAGGGTGATAGCAACACCTCCTATCCCTCCCACCCGAAAAACCTGAGAGAGCAACCGTAGCAATAGCCCCACAGACCTGAAAACACCGCAGTTATGCAGGAGAGTATATCCTGAACAGCAGCAGCAGGGACTAAGGCCCTATCCATCAAGGGATGTGATCCTTTAGGTGGGAAGTCACTTAAGCAAGCCAAAGAGGGATGCAGAGGGGGGTTTCTAACCAGCGTCCCCTCTCAGAGGTAGGTGTATATTGCTGCTCAGTGATCCACAAAGGGAGCCAGATGGCTTAGGCACCTAAGGCCTTTCATGTAAGAATAAGCAACAAAGAGTCCTGTGGCACCTTATAGACTAAAAGACGTATTGGAGCATAAGCTTTCATGGGTGAATACCCACTTTGTCAGACGCATCGTGCATCTGACGAAGTGGGTATTCACCCACAAAAGCTTATGCTCCAATACGTCTGTTATTCTATAAGGTGCCACAGGACTCTTTGCCGCTTTTTACAGATCCAGACTAACACGGCTACCCCTCTGATACTAGAAAATGAAAGTCATTGGAGCAGAGGAATTGGCTCCTAGGTCTCCCTCCTCCCAAACAGATGCTTTAACCACTGGACTGTAGAATCATTTTTGCTCTCTGGCCCACTGACTTCCATTATTGATGCAATCTTCAATTTTAGCAGCCTTTCACAGGCAAATTATTCCTCTCTCCCCTCCAGAAACTCCTCTTCTAATTTTATTTCTGCAAAACTGAGCCATAATAAGATATTTAAGTGTACTACATCAGTGAAATGGGAAACCTTTAGTTCAGTTCTAGTCAGTTTTAGTTTACTTCCAGTCAGCTAAACTTCCCCCCCGCCCCCCGAGCACAGGAACACTTATTTGTAATATATACTTTAGTAATCAGATGTCAAACACCTAGCCGACAGGCAAGATCTAGCCCACTTTATGTATTTATGTAGCCCATTCAAATTCTGAAGACTCATAGGCTATGCCTACACTAGCACTTTTGTCTGTATAACTTATGTCGCTTGGGGTGTGAAAAAAACACGCTGAATGACATAAGTTACACGGACAGAAGTGCCAGTGTGGAAAGCACTATGTTGGCTGGAGACACTCTTGTTGGGGGTGGTTTAATTATGTCAATGGGAGCGCTCTCTCCTGTCAGTATAGAGCGGCTACATGGGAGATCTTACAGCAATACAGGTGTAAGCTCTCTACTGTAGACAGGGCCTAAGGCACTGGTTCTCAACCTGCAGCCCGCAGGCCACTTGTGCTGCGGCCCATGCGACATCCTCAGGGCCATAGAGGTAGTATTGGATGTGGCCCACATAACGCACTGTGGGCCACATATGCAGCCCACACAATGGTAAATAGGTTTAGAACCACTGGCTTAAGGGTTTGTCTTCACTACTGGGGAGATCAAGGCTGCTGCAATCGATTTAGTGGGTGTCGATTTAGCGGGTCTAGTGAAGACCCGCTAAATCGATGGCAGAGTGCTCTCCAATCAACTCCAGTAGTCCAGCTCCCCGAGAAGAGTAAGGTAAGTCAACCTGAGAGTGTCTCCCGTCAATGCAGCACAGGGAAGACACCAGGGTAAGTCGACCTAAGCTATGTAACTTAAGTAGCGTAACTTACATCGACTTACCCCAGTAGTGAAGACAAGCCCTAAGTGTATGTCTACTCTACAGGAACTATATTGGCATAGCTGCAGTGCTGTAGTATGCTAGCATAACCCCGTAAAATAGACACAGCCTACACTGCTGAAAGGGGATTTTCCATTGCTGTAGGAACACCACCTCCCCAAGCAATAGTAACAAGAACAGAAACATAGATCAGCATAGTTATGTTAGTCAGGGTGGTGGAGTTTTCACATCCCTGAGTGATGTAGCTGTGTTGACCTAAATTTTAAGTGTAGGTCAAGCATGAGCTTTCATTTAAAAAAAAAAAAAAAAAGTTTGAAGCCTTAATTACTCCTGGGGGAATTCTGTGCCACTATGTGCATGCAGAATTCATGTCCCCCACAGATTTCTTTGCTTCCTTGCACAAAAATGACTTTCTGATGAAGACGCAAAGGGAAGCAAGAACGGTCATGCACCCCTCTCCAGCAAAGCGGGCACCTTGTTTTGAACACCCGGAGCAGCCAGTGGAGAGGTAAATCATTGTGGAGCCAGGGACATCCTGCCCGGTGGCTCCTACTCTGTGCCAGGCCCAGCTGCTAGTCCCAGCTGGGCAGTGAAGAATGGGACTCCCTCTTCCCCAGCAAGGTGAGGCTGGGGCTTGGCAGACCCATCCCCAAAAACCTTCCCAGCTGCAGGAAACTCCGCAACACCCCCGCTCCCCGCATCCTAATACCCCTGTCCGCCCAACCCCTGTGAATCTCAACCCCCCACTGAGCTTCACTCTCCCCGCATCCAGAACCCCCTCCGAAGCCCCCTGCATCTGCACCCCCAACCCTGCTGCCTCACCCCCTACATCTGGCATCCCCCAGCACCCAGACCCCCCTGCTAACCCCCCCCATCCAGACCCCTCCCCTGCACCCAGACCAGCCCCCATTGAGCCCCCCACACTCAGAACCCCACCCTGACAAGCCCCAACCACCCCACACCTGGACCATCCCTATAAGCCCCCTGCAACCATCCCCCCACCCCACTGAACCCCAACCAGCTTCACCTGGCCCCCACCCCACCAAGCCCCACTCCTTCAGCACCTGGACCACTCCACTGAGCCCCATCCCCCCACATTCAGACTGCCCCCGGTGAGCCCCAACCACCTTCACTGGGACCCCCCCTGCAAAGTCCCATTGCCCCAACACCTGGAACCCCCCAAACCACAGGCACCAACTTTCCAATGTGCCAGGAAGTGCTCAACCCCTCGCTCTGCCCCAGGCCCTGCCCCCACTCCACCCCTTCCCCCCAAGGTGCCACCCATGCCCTGCCTCTTCTCCGCCTCCCCTGAGCGCACCCTGCCCTCGCTCCTCCCTCCCAGAGCCTTCTGCACACCATGAAACAGCTGACAGGCGCAGGGAGGAAGGAGGAGGTGCTGATCAGCGAGGTGGGAGGTCCTGTGGGGGCGGGTGGGAGCTGATGGGGGGCTACACAGGAGCACTCACAGAGTTGGCGCCTATGCCCCCAATGAGCCCCTGTGCATCCAGATCTCCCCCCACACACACACACACACACACACATCTGGTCCCCCACTGAGCCACCCACACCCAGATTGCCCCACCCCGAACCCTCTCATCCCACACCAAGCCCCTCCACACTTGCATCCTGCTGGGCTGAGCCTGCCTGCTCATGCCTGGTGCAGAGGGGCAAGGCCCCGGGGTGTTTCTGCGGCAGGCCCAGCCCTTGCGCTGTGTCAGGGTTGGGTGCAGCTTCATCACTGACTGTGTCCGGGGAGAGCTGCAGGGTACTCCCACTTCCATAGAGCTAGGGGCCTGTGCTTCCCACTGCCATGTTGGAACCTCCACATTTATGGATAATTAAAATTTACAGAATTTTAATATATTGCTTGCAGAATATTTATTTTTTTGGCACAGAATTCCCTCAGGAGTACTTAATGTCAGTCATCCAAAGGAGAACTGATTGTAACTGATTCAGAGTGGTCTTTCTGAGACAACAGATAGCCTAACACAAAGGCAATGAGTGGTGTGAATGACCCCAACCCCTGTTAATGACACTGAAGTGTTAATTTTAAATCTTAACTATGAGATATTATTCCTTCATTAACTATTTCACAATTGATCATTGTATAATATGAAGTGGTGAGAGTGAAAACCACAAGAGGAGATGGGAACTAGGACTTGGTGCACGGGAGGAAATGCAGATGAAGAGAGGAGAGAAACAGAGAAGAAGATGGAGATGGAAGAGAAACATAGAACAGAAATAGCAGTAGTGCTAAAGGTGAGACTATTGTCCCACTGAGTGATACAGAATGCAACTTAAATAGTAGTAATATTGATGACAACTAAAAGTTTAGTTATTACTTACAGGCCATATCCCAGGGTGGATAAAAATAAATAATTTAAAAAAATCAAAAAAATCTGAAAGATAGTTTTAATTAAGATACATAATAACTCAAAGATATCTCATCATGGAATACAAATTATAAATTCTAATTCTAAATCTATAGTATGGAACAATATATTCATGTAACTTTTAAGAAAAGTTTTGTAAATGAGTTCCAATAGTTCATGGATTAGGGACCCAATCCTTATGGGGTTCCAGGAGCTTCTGTATAGATTATTTAGGTTAATCTTTCTACCTACCCAATGGGACTCAGTGCTCAGTCTAGAAGATACCATCAGAGATGCTTAGTTTTAAAGTTCTCAAACTGTGGATTTGTGTCTCCAGAGATAACATGCTTGTTAACAGCAAAAATGTTTTTAAATACATAAATATATAGAGGTGAAAAATAACAGACCTCAACCCTATTATCCCTCTGTAAATTTGTGTACACAGAGTCCATCCCTTACCTCTCTCTAAAGTGCAAAGTTTCAAAAAGTTCAATGAATAGAAGATTGTTGGGGTGGAATAAATCTGGACAAGGAGAAGAAGTCTGGAGATAAATGTGAGAAGGAAAGGACAGGCAGTAGAAACAAAAGTGAAACTGTTTGAGCAGCATATTCCAGAAGTCTTGAGGTCTTTCTGAGTGTAGCCTTCTGTAGTGGGGTGGTCACCAGCTCTGACCCTGGAAGGGTTAAAACCAGCCCTGGGAGAGGGCTGAGGCTGCAGACAGGTAGCCCCAGGCTGACTGGGGAAGCAGCCTCAGCTGTGGCCACGCCCCAATCAGGGCCCAGCTAGCCCTTATGAGAGGGCAGTGGGCTAGGAGCAGAGACACTCTCCCTCTAGAGGGAGAAGGGCCTGGCTGCTAGGGAGCGTACCTAAAGTGGAGTAGGGCTGGGGGAAGGCAAGAGGCGCTTGGGAGCTCCGGCCTGGAAACCCCCCAGGCTGCAGCCTAGTAGAAGGCCAACTGGGTACTGGGGTTGCAGGGGGCAGCCCATGGGTAGGCAGAGGCCGCAGGTCCAGATCCAACCTTGCCTATGATGAGTGGCTTACACTGCAGTCTGCACCAGTGCGTGGGGGCAAATTGGTGACTGGCAGTAGCCTATGACTGAGGCGAGGTGAGTCTGGACCTGCTGCCTCTACCTACTGCTGGGCTGCCCCTTTGCAACCCCAGTCTTTGTCTTAGGCTGTCAGCTAGGCCTGCAGCCTGGGGGTTTTCCAGGCTGGAACTCCCCAGCTCCTCTAGCCTTCCTCCAGCCCTGCTCAGCTCCCTAGCAGCCAGGCCCTTCTCCCTCTACAAGCAGAGAGAGAGTCTTTGGGCTGTTGGCTCACAGCCTTTTATAGGGACCAGCTGGGGCTAATTGGAGTATGGCCCCAGCTGTTACTACCTTTCCCAATCAGCCCAGGCTTTCCTTCACAGCCTCAGCCCTCTCCCAGGGCTGGCTTTAACCCTTCCAGAACTGGCGTGGGTGACCACCCTGCTACACCGTCATTGATTTGAGATCTACCATACCATTCTCTCACTAGAAGGGAAACCCTATAATGGCAGCAGGCCATAAAAGAGAACCAGTTTGGGAATATTTTAATGAAGCTCCTCTACCTGTGGGTAAGACAGGCATGTGTGCAAAATGCAAACATTGCAACAAAGAAATGCAAGGCCTGGTTGCCCAAATGAAATAACATCATGAGAAGTGTTCCTTCTCAGGAGGAAGCCACGCTGAAGATGACGAAAGGAACATGTCTGAACATGCAGGATCTTCGGGTTGGTAAACTTTTTTATTTCATACTTCTTTCCTAAGGACTGCCTGTCTTCCTTCTGGACTATTCTTGAATTCTCATGTTTGAGCAAAAAATATAGTTGTTACTCTATGGTACTATCATTTTAGATGCAGTTGTGATTAAAAAATAAATAGCTGAAATAGGCAGATCTTCCTTTTACAATTTCACCTTTAAAGTAATACTGAGTGTCAGTGAATGCAGTGAGTAGTATGAGATACTAAATGAGCAGTATGGTAATAATAATTAAATAACTGCATTGACTTATTTTGTTTAGGAGAATCCATCCTCAACATACAGGATTCTGAAGACTATCCACCTTTAAGATCACCATCATTTTCTATAGTTTCAGAGTTATCTGCCAATAATAGTGTTTCAGTCACATCATGTATGTCACATAGCCACAGTATATCACCTGTAGGAAAAAGAAGAAAAAATCTCCATCATCCAGAAACAACCATAGATAAATTTGTGATAAGAACAGCAGATTACAAAAAGAGGTAATTGATGGGGAAAATTGCCCAATTTGTTTATGCAACAAACTCTCCTTTCCGTATGATTGAGAACCCACACTTCATGAACATGGTTCAGTCATTAAGACCAGGATACAGTCCATCCAACAGAGCAGATGTCACAGGCAAATTGCTGGATAAAGTGTATGAAAGAGAAATTGAGCAGTGTGCAAAAGGTCTAGAGGGTAAAATTGTTAACCTGAGTCTTGATGGGTGGAAAAATGTCCACAATGATCCTGTGGTATGTGCTTGGCTGACAACAGAAGAAGGGAATGTCTTGCTTACAGAAACAATTGATACATCGGGAAATGCACACACAGCAGAATACTTACAAGAAGTAGCAGTAAAAGCTATAAGAAATGGGGGGAGGGCTCGAGAGGTATACTACTGACCTACTGTCCAGAGGCTGATATGAATGTTTGCTGTTGAAGAAAAAAATCCAGAATACATAACATTGTTGTTTTAGTTAAATAAAACAATTTAAATGTCTGTGTGGTGATGTTCTCCTCCTAAGCATAGCAGGAAAATCCTCCAAATATTAATGATTAACCTGTTGAATTGGGAGGTGAACTAACTTCATAAATATCTGCTTCAATTACCTTTGGTAAATGAAATAACCAATCATTCATTTTCTGATATAGCTGTAAAACTAATCTGAAAAGTTTTCAAAATAAAGTACTTTAAAAATGTATAATGTGTACCTTCTAAAAATGAAACCTACATCTATCTCTGAGTTGTGAAGGATATGTATTAAGGTTATAACAACCAACAAGAATGCACTTTTATGTAGAAATCCATGATTAAATTGAGTCTTCTTGACTAGTGATTTAAATCATGGTTTAAATCAATTTGATTTAAATCAAATCCATCCTGCCATATCCTACTTTTGATCTTGGTGCGAACCTCCCAGTGACATCAGTAGGGGTTCTGCTGAGGACCAAGGGTCCTAAATTTATGCCACTGACCATAATTAAAATGGAAATCAGCCTTTTGAAAAATGGGTTTGACATCCCCAATCCAATAATGCTGAACAAACAACATTTACTGTTACCACTATGAAAAGAGCTTTCCCGCGTGATCTGAGGGTGTTAATGTTAGTGATAGTGAGCAAAAAAACAGAACAATTATGCCAGGATATTTAAATTAAAAGGGTAACAATTTATTATTGTTTTGAATGCAATAAAATGGTTATGTTCAGAGTCCTGTATACTGGTATAGAGTACCACACCTTTACATTCATCATTATGTGAATGGATGCCACTTTTTAGATTCAAATGTCTCTAGGGCTCGAGAGGTATACTGCTGACCTACTGTCCAGAGGCTGATATGAATGTTAAAGCATTTCCCCAAATTATGAGGTCCAGGGAAATGGCCTTGTAAGATACCAGACTATATAGCTGCAAATGCTAGGAAGAAGGAGTTGAGATTTCTGCCAGAGTGCTATACCTACACTTTGCTTTAGGGTTCCCTTTAAAATATAAGCCTCAAGCCAGGAGGTGTTTGATAAATGTGCAGATTCCTGTACAACTCCAGCAAATGGAAGGAAGCTCACTTCTTTGCTGCTTCATGCATAATGGTGGAGTCTCCACTATTCTGATACCTAGACAGCTGCTGCAAATTAACAAGGGGGTAAATAATCTACCTCTCCCTACCTGCTTTGGGTTGGGGGGAAGTGCTAGAAGACGGACTAGCCTCCTAATCTGTGACTAATTAGAGTACCCATTTTAATACTGTTCAGAAATTTCCCAGGTAGCAACAGAGAGGGACATAATTGTTTGTTTCAGTAATGCCCACAGCTTTCTGAATAGCTGTAGTGAAATTGAACAGATTCTTGTTTATTTCATTCTTCTAGTAAAAGCTATGAGCAACAGAATAGGTGGGCACTGGAGCACTCATCAACTCAAAATCACAGATACTGCCTGTGGGATATGAAAGTATGCGTCCTGCAGGTCAAAAGCTAATCTTGAGCCTGAAGGGAGAGGTTATTGGAAGCAAATGTTACCATCTTGAACCTGTAATGGCATATATATTTGTTGTCTTCTCAGGTTAGGATTGGATGAAGAACACTTTTTTTTCTTTGAGACAAAGAAATATCACAAGTAGAAGCCTCTTTTCTGTACTCCCAGAGGTACCTCTTCTATGGCTCCTAGTCAAAATGGAGAAGCCACTTCTTTTAGTTGGCTTTGTAAGAAGGGCTCCTGAAGGAAGACAAGGAAAGACTGTTGGTAGGGGCTAAGCAGTGAAACTGGATGGCATAGCCCTGCATATCTACTTCATCACCCATCTGTCCATTGTTATAACAGACCAAATCTGATGGAAAGGTGCAAGGCAATATTCAAATTAGGGATCACCTCTTGGGAGATTACAGTGTGGGTCTCAATACTCATGTCAAAAATGCTGCCTGGAAGCAGATATGAACACACCTTTGGTCAAGAAAGGAAACAGTTTCTTCTGGAATATTTGGCTTCTTCCTAGGTTGGTATTCAGAAGATCTATTCTGGGAGTAGGTAGGCATCTTCTGCCTAGACTGCCCTTGATACTTAAAGGCTTGCAGTTCAGGGCTGATGCGTATATGGCCAAAGAGCATAGTGTAGTCCTGAAATCTCTGGAGGTAATTCAAGGTGTTGGTACATTCACTGAACAGTTATGTTCCCTCAAAGGGCAAGACCTCAGTAGTGTTTTGCACCTCTTCATGGATGCCTTAAGCTTGCGGCCATGAAGCTACAAGCAGCACATGGTCACAGCATTGACCATGGATCTGGCTGCTGTGTCCAAGGTGTCCATGGCTGCTTGTAGTGACATTTTGGCTACTAGCTGGCCTTCCTTAATGATGTATTTCAGCTCCTTTATGGCAACTTGTGGAAGTTTGTATATGAAAAGAGACACCTGTCTCATAGGAGGTAATTATGTTTTGCAAGGAGAACCTGGTAACTAGTGGTTCACGGCTGTAGTGATGCTCAGAAACAGGCCTTTCTCCCAAATAACTCCAGTTTCTTGGGGGGTCTTTAGCTTTGGGAGTGCTCTTTGCCTGCTTAGATTATTTATGCACAGCAGAGACAGGTGTGTATAGGAGCCAAGGAACCCTAGATTGAGGAGTGCACGTAAACCTTGTCAAATCCCTTAAGGGGTACCTGGTAATGTTTCTCTGTTCTGTTGGCCATAGGCAGTAGAGAGCTGGTGTCTGCCAAAGGGTCTTAGCTGGATCTAGAATGCCATCACTGATAGGTAGGGTTTCCTATCAGGAACAAATGAGTGCAGAATACCAAAAAGCTAATGAACTTTTCCCTCTGACAGAGGTCTCAATATCAAGAGTCTCAGAAATTATGAACACTCCTGAAATGTCTTGAAATCAGGCAGCAGTACTGGGGTTGAAGAAATGGCTTTGCCCAAGAAGGAAGATGATCAGTCCCTAGGAGGGAAAAAATGTTGCTCCTGAGGTTCTGGGGTCTGTTCCTCCTCAGCCATTTGCTCATCTCTGTCAGCTGACAGGGGTCTAGCCAAAGATACAGTAGGAGACTGAGTTCTCTCTTTCATGGAGTGGTAGGGAGGAAATCAAATCCTGCAAGCCCAGAATGCAGGTCCCCAGGATGCCCAATAGGGCCATGATGGCACATAGTATTGGTAAGACTGGTTCAACTGTGGTTGACCAGGTCATTGCACTGTCTGTGAAGGATATGTAGGAGCTCTAAAGAAAGAGCCTCCAGTCCTCTCCTGATGGTTTCGTGCTGGATGTGAAAGAAAAAGTGTGCTCCAGTGAAGGTGAAGAGGAGTAGATGTCATCAAAAGGTGGTGCCCAACGGTCAGGTATGCACCAGTGCTGATTGTGAATGCCTCAGTACAGAGGACATCACCCCTCCTTGTGAGAAGACAGGGACTGGTGCCAGAAGCAGGGTTGAGTTTTACCAGACTGTCGTTCTGGGACTTTTGGGGGGAGCTGGAACACTATTCTGGTACTATTACTTAAGACAGGAAGGCTGGTGGACAGAGGGGGAGTCACAGGCTGTATGGATTACACCTCCCCCAAGGTAGTGCCCCTACCGCAGCCCAGAGCTCCCTACTGTGACACAGTCCACGCTGGCTAAGGGCAGAGCTGAGTTTGGTAGCATGTGGGCTGGGTGCTTATGACTTTCACCACCCAGAGACTCAGCCAAAGATCTATTCCACTGTTGGATCAGCCAGCACCAGCGGGGAGCCTGCAGGGTTGTTGGCGCATGGAGTAACCTGTGGCAGGTGGTACCAAGAGGCACAGAGTAAGTGGGAGGCAGAGCACAGACCTGCTGTGGGGCTTCCCAGACCGAGGGAAGCTACCCTAGTTTGCATACCTATCAGTTATGAGTGATAGTACCAGAAGTACAGTACCAGAAGGGTGTCCCAGCATTTTGTTTTAGGACTCAAGCACAGACCAGGAGCCATGTCTGTCCCTATGTTTGGGCCTCTCTTGCCTTAGAGAAGAGGCTGCCTTAGAGAGGAGTACTGGCCTTCTCTGCTGAGGTAGCTGGTGCTAGGTTGGACTCTAGTGCTGAATCCCTGCCTGACGCTAATGATCTTTTGTCAACACTGATCATGGAGATTGAGTACCCACTGGCAGGGGCACCCACAGAAGAGGACTTAGGTGTTGGATCCATTGTTGAAGACAGTCCTCTCTCTTTGGGGTCTGAAGTCATCCACATGGACTGTCCAAGAAGATACCAGTTCAGACAGGACTTCCCTGGACTTCTGTCCCTGGACTTCTGTGTCCTGGCAGAAAAAGATCTGCATGCTGAACACCGATGTGGGATGTGGCTCTTACCGAGGCAGAATAACCAGCAGCTGTGTCTGTCGGTCAGAGGAATTAAACCACCACAGGATGGGCATGGTTTAAAGCCTGAAGGCTTTGAGTCCATCATTTAGTGCAGAAAAAGGCACTGAGTGCCAAAGGAAAAAGTCAGTTTTTTTTTTTAAACTGTTTGATTGGAAAAAATAAGAAATCAAGAATAACAGAGAGTAAAGGAAAGGAATTTAGCTCTAAATAGCTAAGTCAAAGGAGAAAAAATTCTAAGGGGTAGCAAGCGAACACTGCTAGTTCCATCTTGCTGCCATGAGCATAAGAGGGAACTCAGGGAGAGTTGCAGCACTTTGCTCTTTATGACCTCAGGTGAAGGGAAGGGCACAAGGATATGTACCAGCACAGGCATGGCCCCAACTGACACTGTTATTCAAAAGATTCAAATCTTGTGCACATGAGGCAGATGCACACCTAGAGCAGGATCCATAATGACACGCTTAAAGAAGAAATGTTTCCTTCCAATCTGTATAATCAATATTTTAGATGCTGAATAATAGTACAACATGAAGTGATGCAAACATTTAATATAAAAAACAGTACTATCCAAGTACAGAGGGCAGCATGAATAATACATAAAAGTGTACATTATAAAATAAAATATGTTCTCAGAAATTAAAACATATTAAATATTCAATGAGAATATTTCCTGTTTTCAGTTTCTCTACTGAAAGGAACAACAAAATCTGAGTGCCTAATTTGACTGATGAGGAAAACAGCACACCCTCAATGGTAATGATAATTTCAATTAACGGACACGCTGAATATCTAATAGAAAATGGACACTTTATGCGTATTTCCACCAAAAGCATTTCAAGCATTCGTCAACAACTTTTTCCCATTCCAGTGATACTCTCTCACTCTAACTGCTCTAGGAAATGACATCTGAACATCAGAGTTAGAAAAAAATCTAGCACAATTAAGTAACTTAGTCAAGTTGTTACAATAAAAACAGCCAACAGAAGCTGCAAAAGCTAGGGGCAAATTACTACAGAGAGCTATGAAGATCTACAGTATATACTCGATCATAAGCTGGTTCATTTATAAGCCGACCCCCCCCAAGATGGATAAGTAAAAATGGAAATTTTTTATAACCTGTTCATAAGCCAACCCTATAATTCAAGGGTCAGCAAATTTGGCTCCCGGGCTATCAGGATAAGCTGCTGGTGGGCCGAGATGGTTTGTTTACCTCCAGCGTCCCCAGGCACAGAGGTAAACCTAAGTAAACGAAGTGTCCCAGCGCGCCATCTGCTTACCCTGACGGGCCAGGACAGCAACTGGTGGGAAAATTTTTGTGGGGGGAGAAGCTAGGAGTGAGGGGAGTAACCGCTGTGACCACCCCCACATGATCCCACCCCTAGCCTGGGACCCCCACACTCTCCCCATCCCATCCCTTCCCACCTTATCTGGGGAGGATAACTCTGGCCTGGCTGGAGCTGCTACGGCAGGCTGGGCAGCGCGGCCGCAGCCAGGCGGCACAGCCACAGCGTGCTCCAGTGGGCTGGGTGGTGCGGCCACAGCCTGTTCTGGGGGGCGGGGCTGAGCGGCACCGCTGCAGCTGCTTCAGAGGATGGGGGAAGAGCAGCATGGCCAGAAGTGGAGAGAGACTGGCCCCACCTCTTCCCTTCAGGCTCTGCTGCCTCTCCTTGCTCCCTCTGTTGGGGGGAGGGGCAGTGTCCCACCTCTCCCCCTCTATACCAGTTCATAAGGCAACCCCTTTCTCTGGTGCTTCCCTTTTTTACTAAAAAAATTCAGCTTATGAACGAGTATATACGGTATGTTAGTAGAATTGCATAGAATTTCCTCTGAAGGTAACAGGCCCCAGAGACCACTGGATAATTCTAGTGGAATATATTTACATACAGTATTTGGTAAGACACAAATCTTTGTGGGAAGTAATAATAAAAAAAAAAAAAAAAAAACCTTACCCTGTGATGTTAGAATTCTTGTTGCAAAAAACAAACAAACAAACAAAAAAACATAAATGCATTTGAAGAGACTCGGGCATTGTCTATGTTTTTTTTTGCATCAGAAGAGCAATACCAACATAAGTGTACCAGTGAAAACTCTTATAGATGTATTGCACCAGTGTAAAAAGTGATTTTATTGTTACAATTTACCTTGGTGCAAGTCTTTTTTATACCAGTGTATCTATACTATTGTTAATTAATTATTATTATTATTGTATTACTGTAGTGCCCAGGAGCCTTAGTCGTGGACCAGGACTCCATTATATTAGGATTTTGCACCAACATAATTAGATAATTGTTTCTACACCGGTGCAAAAAAGCCCTAAAAACGCAATATGCAGACAAATTGGGAGCTGATGCAGCTTCAACTAAACTGGACAGTGCTTGCTCTCCAGTGCTACCCATCCAGTTAGCAATTATTTTAATTTAAAGATAACATTTAATCACATATGAATACACCGCTTACAAAATGAATCAGGGATTCTCAAATAGTGACCTATTAAGGGAATTCATTGTCATCCCTACTTTGAACTGTGAGATTTCAATATTTTCTGTTAGACTCTTAAAGATCTTAATATAGTTTTTGTTGGGTTTATGAATATTATTCACTATACAAAGCATTCTATTGTGTATTTATTTTGTTCAGTTATGAATTAGTTCTTAGTCCAAACTCCAGAACTAAGAAGAGTGCCACAAAAAGTAACTAATAATGAAATAGACAGAAACTGAATATGCAGAGGATTATAAAATAGTAATTGTTTCCCTGCCCCCAAGATAAACGGAGCTCATTGAATGGATAAATAAGTGTTTGTAAATAAATAGAAATACTAATTTAATATAGTTGTTTTCACTATTTACATAGTGAATGTTTAACAGTTTACAGCAACGCCTATTTCTCTGTCTGTTTGAAGTAGAGACAATGTGTAACTGTTGATAGTGGGGGGGCACTTGACTGCCCCATGCTTCACCTCTGCTGCCACCCAAAGGTCCTTTGCATGCTCCCCTACTTGTTGCCTTCTCCCCCAGCTCCCCCTCTCGCTGTCTCCTCCCCTCTTTGTCCCTTCGCCCCCCAGCCCTGCTGCTCCTCCATAAACCTCTAGCAGGGCATGTCCTCCTCCCGGCACTGTGCGGAGAACCAGCCCCTGGCAAGAGCACTAAGCACATCTGCAGCTTGGCCAGCGGGTCCTTCCTTCCCTGCTGACTGTGGCTGTGCTGGTGCCCAGGAAAGCCCTTCTGCAGAAGGAGCCGAGCTCCATAGGTGCTGCCTCCGTGGGTGCTCCGGAGCCTGAGCACCCACCAGCAGCCAAGTTCCCCTCACCCTCCAGCCCCCCACCGAGCGTGCCGCATCCCCACTCCTCCTCCTACCTCCCAGCGTTTCCCACCTGGCCACTGCCAAACAGGTGTTTGGCGGCATAAGCACACTCGGGGGAGGGAGGGGAGAGTGGGAACATGGCGCGCTATGGGGAGGATCCAGGGCTGTGGTGGGGATTTGGGGAAGGAGTTGGAATGGGGCAGGGAGGGGGCAGAGTTGGGGTGTGGACTTTGGGGAAGGGATTGGAATGGGGATGGGGAAGGGGCGAGAAAAGGCAGGGCTGGGGCGGGGCCTCATGGAAGGGGTAGAGTCGGGGTCAGGGGCAGAGGTGGGGGTTGAGCACCCATGGCAAAGAGGGAAGTCGGCGCCTATGCCAAGCTCTGCGTATGCCAAAGCCGCCTGGAGCTCCACACAGCGCCAGACTGAAGCCCCTGTAGAGCCCTGCACCCATGGCTGGTTCAGGGAAGGTGGGGATGGATCTGCTGGTTCCCACCCCCAACCCAGCTCCCCGCTGATGGACACCAGGAACAGCCCTGCCCCACCTGCTACCACTGCCTGCTCCTTAGGCCCTGCCCAGTCCCAGTGTGCTGCCCAGCTGGATGGTCCCTCCCTGGAGAGCCCTGGGACTCAGCTGCTCCTGCTGAGTCCACTGGACTGCGATGGCTCCACCTTGCAAGCCCCCCATTGCTGGTGGATGCTTGCTTAATAGAAAGCAGAAATCAGGGGGAGGGGGGCAGACATGACCCCACATGCCCACCCCACACGTAGCCTCTGCTTTGAAGTGTGTGACAGAGGCAGAGCTGTGATTATTATATGAGGAAATCCATCTTTTGCACCCACTGATGTGGGTGAGCAAAGGGAAGAGCTGCATGTGTACCTTAAGGATCCAATATGCATCATTTCAATGTGGAATTGTGTACACTATATAAATTAGCAGGACACAGGGATTTTATACAAAGTGTGTTGTCAGTAGCAAGCTGGAATATGTTTTCTTCCAGGTATTGATAAAAATGTTAAATAGCATAAAGCCAAGAACTGATCCCTGCAGGGCCCCACTAGAAACATACCTGTTCAATAATGATTCCCCATTTACAATTACAAACGTGAGAGCAGTCTAAGCATTTATTTTTCACATACACTCCAAGTAGACTAATTGTGGTTAGTATCAGGTATAGCTGTAGTGAACGGTGGAGGCAGTAGTTAGCTCTGCATGGCCGAGGTGTGTTTGCAAGATCTGTGGATTACTTTGAGGTGTGAGATAAAGCTGTGATTGTGATACGAGGATCTATGTTTTGCACCCTCTCGTCTGTGAGAAAAGGGAAGAGGTGCATGTGTACCTTCCAGATGAAGTATGCATCATTTCTATGAAAAATTATTTAGGTTTTGTCAAGGCATAGAGCTTTTATTACAAAGGATACTGTCAGTAGTGAGGAGGAATATAAGAAGATTCTAATGCTTTAATGATGGTTAAGTGAAAGTGTAGGTTGAGATAGTATCCTGTGAGTAATGGTACATCTACATTTGAGCTAGGAGGTGTGATTCCAAGCTCATGTAGACATACTGCACTAATTCTGCTCAAGCTAACATACTAAAACAGTGGTTCTCAACTTCATTGCACCACAACCCCCTTCTGACAATGAAAATTACTACACGACCCCAGGATGGGGGACCGAAGCCTGAGCCCACTTGAGCTCTGCCGCCCCGGGCAGAGGGACCAAAACCAAAGCCCAAGGGCTTCAGCCCCAGGTAGGGGGGCTTGTAACCTGATCCCCGCCACCCAGGGCTGAAGCCCTCAGGCTTCGGCTTTGGCCCCAGGTGGTGGAGCTTGGGTTTCAACTTCGGGCCTGGGCAGTGGAACTTCAGCTTTGGGCCCAGGCCCCAGGAAGTCTAACGCCAGTCCTGGCGACCTAAGTTCCCTGTAAGCTGCGCGGCCGCATAGCAGCCTATTTAGCACTGCGCAGGCACACAGGGAACCCGCTGAGGGATCGGCTGAGGAAGGGGCGTCCCTCCCCTGGCCCCAACCTAGCCCAGCCCCCTTGCAGCAGCCAGGGCACCTCTCTGTCAACCCCAACTCTGCTGCGGCCCAGCCCCGCCACGGCTGGGGCAGCCCAGCCCAGCCCCAGGCACGCCCGGAGCGGCGCAGCGCAGCCCCAGGCCCAAACCCAGCCCTGGCCCAGACCTGCTGGGGCCGGGGAAGGGACACCTATCCTGCAGCCCCAACCCCAACCCCAGAGCTTTCGCAGGGAGAGAGAGCTTGCGGGAGTCCTCTCTCCCTGCCATAGCCCCGGAGCACCCTCCTGTACCCTAAACCCCTCATCCCCGACCCCACCCCAGAGCCAGCATGCCCAGCCAGAGCGCTCACACCCCTGCACCTCAACCCCCAGCCCCAGCCCTGAGCTCCTCATCCCTGGCCCCACCCCAGAGCCCGCACCCCCAGCCTGAGCCCTCACACCCCTGCACCCCAAGCCTCTGCCCCAGCCCTGAGCCCCTTCCCACACTCTGAACTCCTTGGCCCCACCCCCACCACATTCATTTTGTTATGTGCACTGATATGAAGGTGATGTGTCACACATCACCTCCATATCGGTGCACATAACAAAATTCATTCCACACATGGGTGGGAAAAATTAGAGGGAACACTGCTGGCAACCCCATTAAAATGGGTTCACAACCCACTTTGGGGTCTCAACCCACAGTTTGAGAACCACTGCACTAAAAATAGCAGCGCAGCCAGGGTAGCATGGGCAGCAGCTCAGACATGCTACTCGAGTACAAACCTGCCTGGATCCCCTAGATACGTACTTGGATGGCTGCCTGAGCTGTTGCCCATACTACCCTAGCTGTGTTTCTATTTTTATCATGCTAGTTCAAGTGGAGCTAGAGCAGGTCCATCTGCATGAGCCGGGAATCACACCTCCCAACTCAAATGTAGACATACCCTCAGATGAGGGAGCTATAAAAGACTGTAAAATGGTTCTTAAATTGTACATGTTTGGTAGTTTTTCTGGGCAGTTGGCTAAGTGTGTGAGTGTATGCGAGGATATGAAGCCTCCCAAATCTTAAAGTGCCAAGGGCCAGCATGAGTACGTGCTATATACCTAGTCAGGCATTATTGGCAGAGGGAAGGTGGTGTGGGCAACATTTTTTCTCCCCGAACCCTTAGATAGAATCCTGTAGGTGAGAGTGAATGGGTTGTAAAAGGATGTGAAGAGTTTGTACATTACAGCAACTGTGGGACTTGCAGAATAAAGGTATGTATGTTAATAGGGTGTACTGGAGCATTGCTGAAAGACGGAAGAGTTAAGGTTGTACTGGCAACCTTAGCTGCGCATTTCCTGCTTTTCAGAATTTTGAGTTTTGCTCAATTCAGCATTCTGCAAGGGAACAACATACCACCAAGCAACCATGACTCTGTGATAATGTAGCTTTTTGCCATTGAATTTCCTAGGGCTTTTTGTTTAACAGAAAAGATATGTTGTTGGTAGGAGTTAGTAGTCATTTAGACAGTTGTACATATCACATTCTTCAAATTGCATACTGAGCCAGGCGCCTTCCCCTTCTCGTAACACACACACACACACCCCTACTCACCCAAGCTGGGCCCCACCAGCCCTGTTTAGGCACATCTCCCCAGCCATGCCCCTGACCCAATGAATGCATGCCCCCTCCAACCTGGCCCCTCCCCACAACTGAACCCAGGCCTCCCCACCATAAGCAGGGAATGCATCTTCCTAAAGTCACTCCCTTGTACACAAATCATTCTGTTGCTGTTACTTCCCCCCTCCTATAACCCGACTCACATGCAGTGCCTGGAAGGAAGGATAACTATATTACAGTGGAATGGTGTTCCTGGCTGTTTCACAATGATTGGAGGGTGAAGTTTGCGGCTGGGCTGGCAAGAGAAATTCACAGACAGGGATTCTGTTCCAGAATACTGATAATTATATGTTTGAGACAGAGATCCTCTAACCTCTGTCCAGTAAATGCACCCCATCTCTGAGAAACACTGAGGTGTCAGAGTTTGTAATGTTTCTATGCCATAAAGTATACATTTTCTGGTTAGGCATGAACCCTCTAGTTTCCTAACTAATGTTCCTCCAACACTTATTCATAGCTTTCATGCAGTGTTGTGGTGCACTTGCAGAGCTAGGGCTGCAGTGTAGCTGAGGTGCAGGAAAGCTGGGGTGCACAGTCATTAGCACCTCTCAGTTTAACAGTACAAGGCATCAGAAGGAAACTGTTGTTTGTTTTTGGGGGGGAGCCTGTAACTCAGGAACCCCTTGGTCAAATGACCCCAAATTTAGATCAATAACACTTCCCTACACTCCCAGGAGGCACACCAAATTTTAAAGAAATCTGACTAAGCATGTCCATTTTAGAGAACTTAGAGGTCCACCTATAAACAGATGTCATCATGCAACCTTAAGTATAGTGGTGCTCCCACACCATTATAATATGGTCTCATTGTTTCCCTGTGCTATTTTTTGTCCGTCTGTATCTGCTTGCTGTCTCTTGTCTTATACTTAAATTGTAAGCTCTTTGGGACAGGAACTGTCTTTTTGTTATATAACTGTACAGTGCCTAATACAAAGGGCCCTGATCCGGGCTCCTCGGTGCTACCACAATACAAATAATAACAGGAAAAAGTAACAGATTCTGGAAAGATTTGGACCATTATCTGTGTAAGATTAGTCTCAAGCTACATTGTTTCTTAGGAAAGCAGAACTTTCAGTAAGTTGTGCACCTCTGAGCCTGGAAAGACAAGGTAAGAATCCTAGAAGCTAAAACCTAGAAAGGTAATGTACTAAGTACCAGCATTCTCTATAGTGTGCAAAAATCTATTAGTCATAAGTTACTCCATTTTGAAGTGTCCAACCACAGACATATTAAAATTTTCAGTTTGCAGAAATTTCTGATCCCCCTCCCCCTGAAAATCATACCTCATTTCTGGTGTCTAGTGATTTGTAAGTACCTCAGTTAGGAGATGCCAAATTTGAGATATCTTAAATAGGGTCTGATTTTCAGAGGGAGTGTGGGCAACACTTTTTGAAAATTAGAAATTTAAAGGTTTCTGAAATTGAGCAATTCAAAATCAAACATCTTAAAAATCACTAGTCATTTGAAAAATCTTAGCCACGTGTTTTGGGGTTTTTTAAAATGTAAAAACAAAGTAGGCAATTAATCGCAGTTAACTCATGATTAACTCAAAAAAATAAACTGTGATTAAAAAAATTAATCACGATTAATCGCACTGGTAACAATAGAATACCAATTGAAATTATTAAATATTTGTGGATGTTTTTCTACAATTTCAAATATATTGATTTCTATTAAAACACAGAATACAAAGTGTACAGTGCTCACTTTATATTATTATTTTTGATTACAAATATTTGCACTGTAAAAATGATAAACAAAAGAAATAGGATTTTTCAATTCACCTCATTCAAGTACTGTAGTGCAATCTCTTTACTGTGAAAGTGTAACTTATAAATGTAGATTTTTTTTGTTACATAACTGCACTCAAAAACAAAACAATGTAAAATTTTAGAGCCTACAAATCCACTCAGTCCTACTTCTTGTTCAGCCAATTGCTAAGACAAATAAGTTTGTTTACATTTACGGGAGATACTGCTGACTGTTTCTTATTTATAATGTCACCTGAAAGTGAGAACAGGTGTTTGCATGGCACTTTTGTAGCCGGCATTGCAAGGTATTTACGTGCCAGATATGCTAAACATTCATATGCCCCTTCATGCTTTGGCCACCATTCCAGAGGACATGCTTCCATGCTGATGATGCTCTTTAAAAAAATAATGTGTTAATTAAATTTGTGACTGAATTCCTTGGGGGGAGAATTGTATCTCTCCTGTTCTGTTGTACCCACATTCTGCCATATATTTCATGTTAAAGCAGTCTCGATGATGACCCAGCACATGTTCGTTTTAAGAACACTTTCACAGCAGATTTGACAAAATACAAAGAAGGTACCAATGTGAGACTTCTAAGGATAGATACAGCACTTGACCCAAGGTTTAAGAATCTGAAGTACCTTCCAAAATCTGAGAGGGACGAGGGGTGGAGCATGCTTTCAGATGTCATAAAAGAGCAACACTCCAATGCAGAAACTACAGAACCTGAACCACCAAAAAAGAAAATCAATCTTCTGCTGGTGGCATCTGACTCAATGATGAAAATGAACATTCGTCAGTCCACTCTGCTTTGGATTGTTATAGAGTATAACCCGTCATCAGCATGGATGCATATATTCTGGAATGGTGGTTGAGGCATGAAAGGACATATGAATCTTTAGCGCATTTGGCACGTATATATCTTGCGATGCCGGCTACAACAGTTCCATGGAACACCTGTTCTCACTTTCAGGTGACATGGTAAACAAGACGTGGGCAGCGTTATCTCCTGCAAATTGTAACCAAACTTGTTTGTCTTAGCAATTGGCTGACATAGGACTGAGTGAACTTGTAGGTTCTAAAGTTTTACATTGTTTTATTTTTGAATGCAGTTATTTTTTGTACATAAGTCTACATTTGTAAGTTCAACTTTCATTATAAAGGGATTGCACTACGGTACTTGTATTAAGTGAATTGAAATATACTATTTCTTTTGTTTTTTACAGTGCAAATATTTGTAATCAAAAATAAATATAAAGTGAACACAGTACACTTTGTATTCTGTGTTGTAATTGAAATCAATATATTTGAAAATGTAAAAAAAATCTAAAAATATTTAAATATATGATATTCTAGTATTAAGAATGTGATTCATCATGATTAATTTTTTTAATCGCTTGACAGCCCTAAAAAAAAGCATTATATTCTAAAGCCATCCCTGTTGCCTATAACCCTTGTGCTTAGTCTTAATGTCATGTAAAATCTGATGTTTAATAGAAAGAATACAAATAAATACATTGTTAAAGTAATTTTAAAAACGTATGTATTCTACTACTCCTTTAGAATGTCAAGTGTTTTTTTGACTTCTCTTCATCCCTAGGTTTCAATGACTCAGCTGTGATGTTGATAACCTATGCTGAGAAACTATTGTGTTGGGGGATCTGGCCCCAACACTACAGTCCACCAACAAAGTTAAAACAAGATTTGGTCACGCAGTGTTGATAAGAGCAAAGTGTGTTTTTAATCATTTCCCCAAAATATCAAGCTCAAGACTTAATGCAGAGTTCATTCTGCATTACAAAACGAAATTAGGTTAATACCATGTCAAGGGACTACTGTATTATAACCAGACTTCTTTCATATAGCAGTGTCTAAAATGTACATGGGACTTAGAAGGTAAAAGCTATACTTTTACTCCACTAAGAGGACACTTCAGGTGCCTTTATTCCATTCTGCCTAGCTGCAGATTCAACAAGACAAATGACAGCAATTAATTGATTTATACAACTTCACAACCAAAAGTGCTATGAATTTTATCCTCTTAAATTAAATCTCATATTCTGGACACTCCAATAAAGTTAATTGCATTGAATTTATTAAGTTTTCCAAGTCCACTGATCTATATTTCCTCTGTACATGATATATAACATTTTTGTAGCTTCTCTGAACAGATGTTTTTAAGAGGCATTTCAGAACTCAATATGGCACAATGTTACAAATTTTTCAGGTTACATCTGACAGTTGCCTGTTAGGTATAATATTATAATGGTTCCCAAGCTTTTTCATACAGTGGACCATATCTGAAAACAGAGATCCTCTTGTTAACCACCACCACCACCACCCTCTCAACTCTACAACTTTCCTGTGGCACCTGATCTAGTGCTTGGTTTCACAAAAAGAGCATCAAAAGATTAAAGATTAAATGAACAAACAAAGTAGCAATACAGATTAACTTGATACAATGCAATGCATATGGTTATGTTTTGCATCTTCTACTTGTTAAATTCCTTCTCCCTGCAATTTGTAGAGATTTGCATTAGTATCAAATCTGCCTAAATATGATTTGTGATGGCAGCAGCTCTGCAGACCACCAGTAGTCTAGAGATCACATTTTAGAACCATTAATATAGCATAAATCCACTAGCTCAGAAAATATATTCCTTAAAATCTGCAATTCAGAATCTACATTCTGAATGTTCAATTCTACATCATAGGTAGAAAGAATGCAATGATAGTAGATATTACCATGTGCAAAGTGCTACAAAATTGGGATGACCACTTATTAACAGGAGACAGCACCACGAGAGTAATAGTTATAAAACAAAAATACTTGGCATTTATAGAGTGCTTTTTATCCATAGATTTCCATAAGATTTACAAGGGAGGATAAGTTTTGTGTACCTATTTTACAGATAAAAATACAAAGGTAATGAGAGGCAAAGTGACTTTGCCCAATGCACAATAGTAAGTCAGTAGCCAAGGTGGAAATATGGTAGAGATCGGGGTGAGATTCTGTGCTGCAACTCTGAGACACACAGCAAAGAACTGACAACCCAGGAGAGGGGGAAGGGAGTATGTGGTGCTAGTATAACTTTTTCACCTTTATGCCCTCCCGACCTTGGGCTGCTCCAGGAGTTGGAGAGGCCATCAATTTAACTTAGACAACCCTGGGGACCTATATAAATTACTACAACCTTTTTGAGTTTGGCCTGTGGGCTGCAGTGGTAGTTAGAATCTTAGCAGGGCTGCATGTGTGGCCCCAGCCCTCAACATATTCCTCCCACTGCACAACCTTGTCCCACCCTACGCCTTCAGGAGGGTCCTCAGAAGGCAGTCTTATTGCTGTCTTCCACAGTGTCTTTAGGGGGGGAATCCTCCCACAAATTGAACTGAGGCTTTTACAGACCTGCAACATTGTTCCGGCCCTTTTACCAGGTAGAAAGGGGCCTATGCAGGGGTAAGGATCTCATACCAGGTCTCCTAAATCTCAGTCTGGTAGGGTTACCATACGTCCGGATTTTCCCGGACATGTCCGGCTTTTTGGGGCTCAAATCCCCGTCCGGGGGGAAATCCCAAAAAGCTGGACATGTCCGGGAAAATAGGGAGGGAGGGAGGGAGGGCTCAGCGGTGCTCGGCCGGGGCCTCTGGGGCTGGGGTCGGCGGTGCGGGGCCGGGCCGGGGCCGGCGGTGCTCGGCAGGAGCCGGGGGTGCGGGGCCGGTGCCGGTGTGGTGCCGAGGTCGCAGGGCCGGGGGCACGGTGCCGGGCCGGGAGCCGGGGGCGCGGTGCCAGGCCGGGGTCCAGGAGCTGGGCGCGCGGTGCCGGGCCGGGAACCGGGGGCGCGGTGCCGGGCCAGGAGCCGGGGTCCCGGGGCCGGGCCGGGGTCCAGGAGCCGGGGTCGCGGGGCCAGGCCGGGGGCCAGGCCGGGCCAGGAGCCGGGGTCGCAGGGCCGGGCCAGGCCAGGAGCCAGGGTCGCGGGGCCGGGCCGGGGGCCAGGCCAGGAGCCGGGGTCGCGGGGCCGGGCCGGGAGCCAGTGCCCCAGGGCCCGAGCCAAGCCGGGCGGGAGACGCCGGGGCCAGAGCCGCCGAAGGGAGCCGCTCAGCCAGGAGGGCCGGACTGAGCCGCGCCGCACCCCGCCCCAGCTTACCTGCTGCCTCCCTGTTTCAGGCTTCCCGCGAACATTTGATTCACGGGAAGCAGGGGAGGGGGAGGAGCAGGGGGCGGAGCGTTCAGGGGAGGGGGTAGAGTTGGGGCGGGGCTGAGGGCGGGGAAGGGGCGGGGCCGGGTCCCCATGGAGTGTCCTCCTTTTTAAAAACTAAAAGATGGTAACCCTAGGTCTGGTGCTCTAATGTAATATTTGTTTTTATGTTTATACTTATAAAAGTATTCCCAAACAAGGAAACTTTTTATGGCACTACATATTCTGTTTAGTTTTTTCCTGTCTTCCAAGTACACTGGACTGATTTAGTTGGGGGTTGGACTAAATGACCTCCTGAGATCCCTTCCAACCCTGATATTCTATGATTATATGACTCCAGCTGTAGAACACATTAACAGAAAATGTAACGGTTGATCTCAACCTTGGCTGAGTGCAAGATTCACCTCTTTAATGAGGCCTTCCCTTAGTATTGGCATCTTCCCAGAACCAGCCTACAATATGAGAGATTAGAGGGGAGAAAGTAGAAAGTACGAAGGAAAGGAAGGAAGAAAGAAGGAAGCAAAACAAAAAAACAAACACCTAATCATCCACATCGCAAATAAGGGAGGTTGACCACATTGTGCAATAATTAATTGTTGTTCATTACTTAAATACCAGGGCAATAGGTGTTTTAGTTACTATGGAACTACTGTAATCAATGGAATGGGCAGATCTTAATACCATCTTCCACTGCAATGGTGCCGGGCCAGGAGCCGGGGTAGTAGTAGGTAGGTTTGAATGGTTTGAAATGTATACTATAATCATATATTGTGGAAATATAGTAAGGTTAAAGGATTGCATGATACAGACACTGCATAGTGTCCTCAAAGCAATCATAAATATATACACACTGGAGGTCATGGAACAAATTGATAAATTAAACAGTAATAAATCACCAGGACCAGATGGTATGCACTCAAGAGTTCTGAAGGAACTCAAATATAAAATTGCAGAAATACTAATTGTGGTATATAAACTATCACTTAAATCAGTCTTCATACCGGATGATTGGAGGATAGATAGCATAATGCCAATTTTTAAAAAATGCTCCAGAGGCAACCCTGGCAATTACAGACTGGTAAGCCTAACTTCAGTACCAGGCAAATTGTTTGAAACTGTAGTATAAAACAGAATTCTCAGACACAAAGAGGAACACGATTTGTTGGGAAAGAGTTAACAGGGCATTTGTAAAGGGAAATCATGACTTACCAATCTATTAGAATTCTTTGAAGGTGCCAGCAAATATGTGGACAAGGGTGATCCAGTGGATATAGTGTACTTGGACCTTCAGAAAGTCTTTGACAAGGTCCCACACTAAAGGCTCTTATGCAAAGTACACAGTCATGGGATAAGAGGGAAGGTCCTCTCATGGATCAGTAACTGGTTAAAAGACAGGAAACAAAGGGTGGGAATAAATAGCCAGTTTTCACTGTGGAGAGAAGTAAACAGCAGGATCCCCCAGAGATCTGTACTGGGATCAGTGCTGTTCAACATATTTATAAATGATCTCAAAAAAGGGGTAAACAGGGAGGTGCCAAAGTTTGTAGGTGATAAGAAATTACTCAACACAGTTAAGTCCAAAGTCAGACTGCAAAGAGTTACAAAGGGATCTCACAAACTGGGTGACTGGGCAACAAAATGGCAGATGAGATTAAATATTGATAAAAGCAAAGTAATGCACATTGGAAAACATAATCCCTCTATATACAAAATGATGGGGGTCTAAATTAGTTGTTACCACTCACGAAAGGGATCTTAGAATCATTGTGGATAATTCTCTGAAAACATGCGCTCAATGTGCAGAAGCAGGAAAAAAGCTAATAGAATGTTAGGAACTCTTAAGAAAGGCATAGATAAGAAGACAGAAAAAATCATAACGTCACAGTATAAAGCCAAGATACACCCGCATCTTGACTACTGTGTGTAGTTCTGGTCACCCCATCTCAAAAAAGATACATTAGAATTGGAAAAGGTACAGAGAAAGACAACAAAATAATTAGGGTTATGGAACAGATTCCATACGAGGAGGGATTAAAAAGATTGGACTGTTCAACTTGGAAAAGAGATGACTAAAGGTGCTATGATAGAGGTCTATAAAATCATGAACAGTGTGGAGAAAGTGAATAAGGAACAGTTATTTATCCCTTCACATAACACAAGAACCAGGGGTCATCCCATCAAATTCATAGGCAGCAGGTTTAAAACAAAACATATGGAAGTTCTTCACACAATGCACTAGAAATCTGTGGAACTCGTTGCCAGGGATGTGAAGGCCAAAAGAATAACTGGGTTCAAAAGAGAATTAGGTAAGTTCACGGAGGACAGATCCATCAATGGTTACTAGCTCAGACAGTCAGGGATGCAACATCATGCAACTGATGTCCCTAAGTCTCCAACTGCCAGATACTGGGACTGGATGAGAGGGGATGTATCACTCAATAATTATCCTGTTCTGTTCATTCCCTCTGAAGCATCTGGCATCGGTCACTGTTAGAAGACAGAACACTGGGCTGGCTGGACTATTGGTTTGATCCAGTATGGCCATTCTTATGTTCATATGCGCTACACAGCGATAACTAATTTATATTTCATATGTCAATATGGTAAATAGAGATCACTAATACATTCAAAATCAACTCTCTCCTCTCAGTTTGATTATTACAAATATTTTTTCCTGTGGCCTCCTGAAGTCCCAGCTTTCCAGATTGCAGTATTTTCAAAATACTGATGATGACTAGTTTCTCCACACATAAAAAGAAGTGCAATCACATCACCCTCATACTAAAGTTACTCATTTGGGTCTCCATTTATTTTGAGAGACAGTTCAAACCTCCTCTTTTTGTTAACTACTGTTTATGGACATCCTTCAGCCATTCAGACCTTCATCCTTTATGCTGATCTCATATTCTGTAACCCAATGGGATTCACTGGAGTCACTCCTGATTTCCACTAATGTACCTTAGGGCTTGTCTACACCAGACAGTTGCACCGGTTTAAGTCAAATCTATTTAAAAATCAGTTTGGTTAAATGGTTGCAAAGGCCTGTGTAGACATAGTCATTTCAGTTTAAAAGTAGCTTATGTGAGTGAGTAAGGATTTGACTTAAGCTAAATGATAGAAGCCACTCTTACACCTAAATAAGGCCTGCTCAACATAGCTACGGTGCTCAGGGGTGTGAAAAATCTAACCTAACTCCCCAGTGTAAAAGTAGCTAGATGAACAGAAGAATGTTTCTGTTCTGTTGACCTAGCTACCATTGCTAGATGAGGTGGTGATCCTACAGCGACAGAAAACCTCCTTCTATCACTGTAGGCTGCATCTACACTACAGGGTAATGCCGGAACAGTTACACCACAGCTATGCCACTATAGACCTGGCCTCAGTAGGTCTATACAGGGATTTGCTCTTGTTTAACTGGTTTGGTTTAAAAAACGTACCTTTAGTTAAACTACTGCAAGTTTGTTTGTAAACAGTCTTTGACGCGAATCAGATCTCATGTCTACCATTGGCTCCTTAGTCTCTTCTTACCATCTCACCACCACTTGTACAAGGGCCTTCTTTCCAGATCCTGATGCTGGAACAGTCTTTCTGCATTTCTTCCCCTCGTCATCTCCCATCTAGTTTCTAATCTCAGCCAAAAAAAGTTTTGCTTTGACCTCTCAGTTTCTCTTTCTCCTTTTGTATTTAATTTTGATTACCGGTAAATTATTTAGCTTGTAAAATCTTCAGGGCAGGCCCCTTGTCTTCCATTGTGTACAGTGCTGTACACATTTCAACCTTATAAGGTAATTTACAGTAGTTTGTATGAAATATGCTATACATAACTAAACTGTGTAATAGGGAAATAGTTTAACAGTAAGCTTCCATATTATACTCAAACAAAATGCACTTTTATTTAAAGGTTTTTAATTGTATGCCATGTGTCAGATTTGAAAATACAAAATCTAGACTCAGCCTCAGCTTCAGAATCATCCACTCTATAGTAGGCTACATATTTATTTCAACAATTCGTTAATTAACTGATAACACTGACACTGAGGCTGGTTAGTAAAAAAGAATGCATTCTTTTGATGGCTAGAAATTAGCTCTATCAGTTTACTTCTCTACCCTCATTAAAATATGCCATTTTCTACTTGTTTGTGAGGCTAAATAGGTCAATAAGATATTTCATGCACAATACTCAAGATTTCCCACACCACTACCATAAGACAGCGGGAAGAATTTTTAGATGTATTTTAATTTTACCTGCCCAGACAGCCTGCAAGAGTGGATTAATTTAATAAATAATCACCTCCACTGGGGATAGGAGTGACAAGACAGAGTTACAGCAAAATTCTTCCTTCAGATGCAATAATTGGGCTCCCAGGCCTTGTCTACACCTAACTTTAAATATCTATATTTTAAATCCCCATTGTTGCATTACCACTGGTAAAGCCCCATTGATGATAGTGCTAACAAAGGGGTAGGCAACCTATGGCATGTGTGCCGAAGGCGGCACATGAGCTGATTTTCAGTGGCACTCACACTGTCCAGGTCCTGGCCACCGGTCTGGGGGGGCTCTGCATTTTAATTTAATTTTAAATGAAGCTTCTTAAACATTTTAAAAACCTTATTTACTTTACAAATAACAATAGTTTAGTTATTTATTATTGACTTATAGAGAGAGACCTTCCAAAAAACGTTAAAATGTATTAACTGGCACGCGAAACCTTAAATTAGAGTGAATAAATGAAGACTCGGCACACCACTTCTGAAAGGTTGCCGACCCCTGTCATTTGTACCATCCTGTTATCTAGATCTTCAGCACCTGGACTACATTAGTGCAGCTGCACCCATGGGAGATTTTAAAGTAAAAGCTCACTGCAGACAGAGTGACAAGGATTTTGGCTTCCACTGCAGCCCCTGTACACCAGCTCTGGAAGGATTTCCCAGTGGTGCAGAGCAAATGGACTTATGTCACCTCTCCTTGTAGTCCTGGCATTGGGGTGCACCAGAGGCATGACTGGGAAGGCACAGATATGGGAAAGGTGGAAACATGGCCAAATTGCACAGTACTCAAGCTATTCAGGGCTGCTGGACAGCTCCATAGGGAGGCACAGCAGCTGGCTACAAGTTAGCACTGTCCCTGGGGTTACTCTAATTTATACCAGGGACCACTAAGGTCCCCAGCTTCCTCCTGAATCTGGGAGGTGCCAAGATACCATAAAGTCACTTTCCCTCAGGCTACTCCAAGCAAAATTCAGCTGCAGCCCCGATTCAGGACTGGAGTTGGAAGTTATTGAGACTGGAGTTGGAAGTCATTGAGAACTCTGCATATATGTGATGGTAGAATTTGTTCTTAAATCAATATTCATGCCAGCCACAACTTCTGTACTTAAAGATTAAAAACATTACTTTCTAACCCATTTCACATGCTCATAATTTTCCAAATAATTAACTTTTGTGTTTAAATATTTTTGAGTTTTGTCTGACTACTGATTAATTTTGGGGAAAAGATGGGCACATTCTCTAGCCATTTTATAAACAAAAAATAATTACAAGAGCATAGTTTGCTCCCATTGTAAAAAAATATGACCCTCTTTCCACCCATTCTCCCAGTCATAACTCAAAAACAGCTGATTGTCAACATTTCAAATATGGCATGCAAAAAGGATTTTCATGAACAGAACAAATATTGCCAATTTTTTTAAACTGTGGTTAAAACACTGGTCAAGGGCTCTGGGTTTAATTCCCAGTTCTGCCACAGGCTCCTTATGTGTCCTTGGGCACTAAATAATATATGTGAAGTGCTCAAATGCTATGGAGATAAGCATTGGATAAAAAATTAAATAGGCAAAGTTATAAGGAAGAATTGCAGTGGAAAATTCCTTAAACTGCTACCTGCTCACTTAGATAATATACAGTCCATATGGGTACACAGATGTACAGCATTTTGGTTACAATTTTCCAACTCCATTCCTGAAACTGGAGATTGCAAATTCGATTGAGAGAAAGAGAGATTAATATCTTCAGAGCAAGGAAGAGCTGTAGAGATTACAAATGGCGCAAGCCACTTAGTACCAAACCTAAAAGCCTACCAGCCCTCAGTATTTCCACTGCTCCATTAGCGCAAAGGATTTACAAGTCCCAACAGTTAAGCCTGCTGAATATATAAACTATATCAGTGCTGGACTTTTCTGCCTCTCTTAGCTTTTCTTTAAAGGAAAAAACCCACACAACCAAATCTATAGAGCGGGAGGACACAGAGACCCACGATGAAGGGAGCAAGGCAAAAAAAAATATGGTAAAGTTCATGTTACAGAGGAAACTTTCATTTCTTGACTGTGTAGCTTACGCGTGAAGCCTGGGTATTGCATTAACCTGAGGTACAGCCTCGCGATGGCTGGTACTTAGCACACAACCCCAGCCCTTAAGGGCCCCCAGCCTCCTGGAGCAAAGACACGGGCAGTGCATCACTGTCGTTAAGCAGCGCGGTGACTGGAACCCAAAGCCGGGGGGAGGGCAGAGCGCGGGACTAGACATGCCCAGCTCCCCGCCCCCCGCCTTGGGGGCGCTAGGGCCACTCACCCTTTAGGCCCGGAGGAGGAAGCATCCCGCGGTGTCTGCACTGCCGCCGCCCTTATCCCCGCAAGCAGGCGATGACGGCTTGGGGGCGATGCCCCCGCCCGCCCCTCGCGGCGCTCAGACACCTACCCACACCATCCCAGAGCCCGGCGGCAGGGGAGTGGCGAGGGACGGGAGCGGCCCGTCCTCTCCCGCTGCGTCTCAGCGCCCGACAAGAAAACGCGACTCCGGCCCTTGAAATGGCTGAACAAAGGGAACCTGACTTCGCCGCCACCGCCCATCCCATTGGTCGGGGGGCGGGATTGGGGCGGGGCCTGGCACGGCGGGGGCTCCACATCCCTGTAACCCTGGCAACGGTGGCTCCAGCTGGGACATGTGGCCTGGTGTGTGCTGGAGACAACAGTGGAATGGCTGCCGCGCCCCAACCCCATACCCTTACCCCAGCTTCTGCCCCCATCCCTCCGAGTCACAAACAGACACAGCCAACTCTCCTTTCTCCCAGCCACTGCCCCGCACAGTCACACACACACAGCCCATGCCCCTTGCTCCTGCCACCTGCAGTCACACACACACACCCCACTCCCGGACATACCAAATCCACGAAAAAAACGCAGAAATTCGGCTTGTTTTTAGCTTAATTGACTTGTGAGTTGCTTGTTGGCTAGTTTTTAGCTTGTTGCTTCTTTCTTTCTTTCTTTGATCTGCTCCCGGCAAGCAGGGGCAAGTCATGGAGAGAGTCAGGGGTGCACAGCGGGCCCACCACAGTCCCAGACTGCATGCTGGGGGGAATCTAGTCATATAGTGTTGGGGTTCTTAAGGATTGGCTTGTTTTTGCCTTGTTTTGAAATGGCATTAGCTTGATTTTTGGCTTATTGTGAAAGTCGGGGTACTTATTTACCCCGTGAAAGCTGGCAACTGTGCCCACTCCCCTCTCTCCCAGCCATTGCCCCCTGCACCATCACACACACACACAGCCCACTCCCCTCTCTCCCAGCCATTGCCCCCTGCACTGTCACACACACACCACACAGCCCACTCCCCTCTCTCCCAACCATTGCCCCCTGCACCATTACACACACACACAGCCCACTCCCCTCTCTCCCAGCCATTGCCCCCTGCACGTCACACACACACCACACAGCCCACTCCCCTCTCTCCCAACCATTGCCCCCTGCACCATCAAAGACAGCCCACTCCCCTCGCTCCCAGCTCCAGCCCCCTGCACAGTCACACACACACAGCCCACTCCCCTGTCTCCCAGCCAGTATCTCCCCTCAGAGAATCACAGTATTGCCAACCCCAAGTGTTAAAAAATCATGAATCAGGCCCCCAGAATCCTGATATTTAAAAAAAAATCAGCTTGGGGTACTTTTTATTTGCCTTCTGGTTTCTGAGTCTTTAGGAGACACTTGGCTCATGTTTTCTACGTGATCATGAGAGCTAGATGATTTTTAAAGCTGAGATTCTCACATAGTCACTTGCCTTCAAGAGTTGAGGCTTTAAGATTGTGAAAGTCTTGATAAAATCAGGAGAATTGGCAAAACTGCGTCCTTACACAAAGTCCCCTCTACTAGACAATGTCACCCCACTCCCCTTGAGTCCCACCTACAAACAGTCCTCCTCTCTCAGCCACTGTCCTCATCAGAAGCGCTCACACACACACACTTTTCCCTTCTCTCCCAGCCACTGATCCCCTTAAGGGTCTCCGACACAGAGCTTCCTTTTCTTCCAGACACTGTTCTAAGAGAGTCCCACAACCCTGGATTGTTGCCAACTCTTGAGATTTTTATCATGAGTCCTGCAATATGTGGTCTTTTTCTTAAGGACCCAGCTTCATGTGATTACATGAGAGTCTCATCTCTTTTTAAAATGTAACTTTCTGTCCCTCATGTTGCAGAGAAAAACTTGAAAATATGACCCAAAGTGAACCTTAAAGGCTCAAAACCCAGATGGTAAATAAAAACACATACAAAACATATTTTTAAAATCCTTTGATTTTTAAGCCAGTTTCATGATTTTTGAACACTTGATTTTTGGCAATACTGCAACAGCTCCATCCCCAAGCCTCTGCCCCTTGAGAAAGGGTTCCACACTCATGCACACAGCTCCCGCACACCCAGTCACTGCACTCTGACTGAGGGAAATGCACATACAACCCTATTGCCCCCCTGCCCAGTAAAGGCTGCCACATGCCATCACAGCCCCCTCATTTTCTCAGGCATTGCTCAATTCTAAGACTTAGTTTCACACATTTACACCTTTACCTCAATATAACGCTGTCCTCGGGAGCCAAAAAATCTTACCGCATTATAGGTGAAACCGCGCTATATTGAACTTGCTTTGATCCACCGGAGTGCGCAGCCCCGCACCCCCGGAGCACTCCTTTACCGCATTATATCCGAATTCGTGTTATATCGGGTCGCATTATATCGAGGTACCGGTGTATACTAAAATCCTCCTCTCAACACACATGATAAAATCTCCCTGCAGCAGTTTTACATGTTTTAAATTGTTTATTAATAGTTTACGCTAAGAAATAAACAAAGCAAACATCCTAATCAAAAAGAGATTAAACAGTGGTGTAATAAAAATACATGTTCCATATATGCTGAAAACCTATTATATACACAGGTTGTACATTTTACATACTCTGTTCTGTTCCTTTTTGGTTTTCTGCCTCTTAATGTTTAATGTAAAAAAAGTCAGATAGGAGGTCTTAACAGCCACCAAAATTGCACTAGTTGCATAAGAAAATAAGGGGAAATTGCAGATTTCCACACTTCTGATCTTGCTTCCTCACCAAAGGAAAAAAATCCCCCTGAAATTTCACATTCCATATGTCATTCAAAATTAGAATATTTCCTGTGAAGTCTGGAAAAAATAAGTAAACGAGTTTTATGGTTATGTGGGCCAAATCTTGGTCCCTTCAGCAGCTGCTTTGAGCCAATCTAGGGGCACAAATATCAGTTAAGCCAACTGCTCAAGGATTCCTGCTGACATAGGAAACTGTTCAGGGGTATGTGAACAATGACTGGGGGAAAAGCATGGCTAGAGTGCCCTGGTACTCAGCAATCACCTGCTGCCAGAATAGCCCTTTGCAGGCTGTTGCTGAGCATCTTAGATTATAAATCAAATCAAATTATAGCAACTTTGGGGGCAGAATGAAGACAAGAAAAGCCACTATTCCCCTGCCCTAATCATAGTTCAACTGGACCCAGATATCTAGGACACAGTATTTAAAATTTTTTCTTTGTAGCTTTGTGAATATTTCTATAACTTTTTTTTCCACATAGAATTTTTATAAAGTAATATATTGTGAGTGGCTATTAGCTGGACTCCATTGACATACACCTTCAATCTTAACTCTTCTTTGTTTGGGAATAATATTTTAGTCAGCTGTACCTACACAAGGCAAATACTAATACTAATAAGACTATATTCCCTTTTAATGTCACCATGAACAGCTTCAACATGTGTTATATCTTCTGTTTTCAGCTATATAATGAACATAGGAGATTATAACCTTGATGGACCCTTTCAGACCAAGCTGACTTCTCCTGATTAGTATCGTGAATGTGTGAAGGAAATGTGTTGCTGAAGCAAAAATCTTATCTGAACTGAACTCTGATTTAGTTTACAAGTCAGAGGCCCTGTTGTATGTACATTTTACATCATCATTTCAAAAACTTCTGTGGGGTAGATTTAGTTACTTTCACTGGTGTTTGTTATTAGTGATTTAATCTCACTCAGCTCTCTTTTAAACATCTGATTTCCCTTGGCAAGATGTTGAACTGTAGATCAAGTCATCCAGATGCAAAAGCAGTTTTCTCATGAAAATTTGTCCTTTAATTTACAATGAATGCCCTTGGTTGAGTGTGTCTTCTTAGACAGAAAGACAGTGCTCAACTTGGGGGGGAGGGATATATGGGCTGGCACAGAGTACCACCATTTTGTACTCCAGAAGAGAGGGATAGCTCAGTGGTTTGAGCATGGGCCTGCTAAACCCAGGGTTGTGAGTTCAATCCTGGAGGGGGCCATTTAGGGATCTGGGGCAAAAATCTGTCTGGGGATTGGTCCAGCTTTGAGCAAGGGGTTGGACTAGATGACCTCCTGAGGTCCCTTCCAACCCTGATATTCTATGTAAAGTTTAGATTCTGGAATACAAAATGGTGGTATTCTGTGCCAGCACATATATCCCTCCCTCCCAAGTAAATCTGTGGTTGTAAAAAAAACTTTGAAATCATGACCTGAGTGTAACAAAAACAAAGGTCTGCCTGAGTTTGCAGAGAGTCTGAAACAATATGCTTTTTTTTGCCTCGGTCTTCACAGACAAGGTCAGCTCCCACACTGCTGTTCTGGGCAACACAGTATGGGGTGGAGGTGAGCAGCCCTCAGTGGTGAAAGAACAGGTTAAGGACTATTTAGAAAAGCTGGACATGCACACATCCATGGGTTCAAATTTAATGCATCCGAGGGTGCTGAGGGAATTGGCTGATGTGATTGCAGAGCCATTGGCCATTATCTTTGAAAACTCATGGCTATCGGGGGATGTCCTGGCCAATTGGAAAAAGGCAAATATAGTGCCCATTTTAAAAAAAAGGAAGAAGGAGAACATGGGGAACTATAGACCAGTCAGCCTCACCTCAGTCCCTGGAAAAATCATGGAGCAGGTCCTCAAGGAAACCATTTTGAAGCACTTGGAGGAGAGGAAGGTGATCATGAACAGTCAACATGGATTCACCAAGGACAAGTCATGCCTGACCAACCTGATTGCTTTCTATGATGAGATAACTGGCTCTGTGGATATGGGGAAAGCAGTGGATGTGATATATCTTGGCTTTAGCAACGCTTTTGATATGGTCTCCCACAGTGTTCTTACCAGCAAGTTAAAAAATTATGGATTGGATGAATGGACTATAAGGTGGATAGAAAGCTGGCTAGATTGTCAGGCTCAACAGGTAGTGATCAACAACTCAATGTTTAGTTGGCAACCGGTATCAAACGGAGTGCCCCAGGGGTCAATCCTGGGGCCAATTTTGTTCAACATCTTTTTAAGGATCTGGATGATGGGATAGATTGCACCCTCAGCAAGTTTGCAGATGACACTAAGCTGGGGGGAGAGGTAGATAAGCTGGAGGGTAGGGATAGGGTACAGAATGACCTGGACAAATTGGAGGATTGGGCCAAAAGAAATCTGATGAGATTCAACAAGGACAAGTGCAGAGTCCTGCTCTTAGGACGGAAGAATACCATGCACCGCTACAGGCTGGGGACCCACTGGTTAAGCAGCAGTTCTGCAGAAAAGCACCAGGGGATTACAATGGATGAGAAGCTGGATATGAGTCAGCAGTGTGCCCTTGTTGCCAAGAAGGCTAACGGCATATTGGGCTGCATTAGTAGGAGCACTAACAGCAGATCAAGGAAAGTGATTATTCCCCTCTATTCGGCACTGGTGAGGCCATATCTGGAGTATTGCGTCCAGTTTTGGGGCCCCCACTACAGAAAGGATGTGGACAAATTGGAGAGAGTCCAGCAGAGGGCAATGAAAATGATCAGGGGGCTGGGGCACATGACTTATGAGGGGAGGCTGAGGGAACTGGGCTTGCTTAGTCTGCAGAAGAGAAGAGTGAGGGGGGATTTCATAGCATCCTTCAACTATCTGAAGGGGGTTCCAAAGAGGATGGAGCGCGGCTGTTCTAGGTGGTGGCAGATGACAAAACAAGGAGCAATGGTCTCAAGTTTTAGTGCGGGAGGTCTAGGTTGGATATTAGGAAACACTATTTCACTAGGAGGGTGGTGAAGCACTGGAATGGGTTACCTAAAGAGGTGGTGGATCTCCATCCTTAGAGGTTTTTAAGGCCCAGCTTGACAAAGCCCTGGCTGGGATGATTTGGTTGGTGTTGGTCCTGCTTTGAGCAGGGGGTTGTACTAGATGACTCCTGAGTTCTCTTCCAACCCTAATCTTCTATGATTCTAATATATATAATAGGTGTTAAATGTCCCATTCATAACAGTGAGGTGTTATCATCAATCTGAGTTACTTTAAATGTTAACATTGTTGACTACTTTACTGCTTAAAATATAGAAGAAAGAAAGAGGAGGATCATATTACGAAGAAGAACAGGAGTACTTGTGGCACCTTAGAGACTAACAAATTTATTAGAGCATAAGCTTTCGTGGACTACAGCCCACTTCTTTGGATGCATATAGAATGGAACATATAATGAGGAGATATATATACACACATACAGAGAGCATAAACAGGTGGGAGTTGTCTTACCAACTCTGAGAGGCCAATTAATTAAGAGAAAAAAAAAAAAAAAAAAAAAAAAAAACTTTTGAAGTGATAATCAAGATAGCCCAGTACAGACAGTTTGATAAGAAGTGTGAGAGTACTTACAAGGGGAGATAGTCAACGTTTGTAATGGCTCAGCCATTCCCAGTCCTTATTCAAACCGGAGTTGATTGTGTCTAGTTTGCATATCAATTCTAGCTCTGCAGTCTCTCTTTGGAGTCTGTTTTTGAAGTTTTTCTGTTGTAATATAGCCACCCGCAGGTCTGTCACTGAATGACCAGACAGGTTAAAGTGTTCTCCCACTGGTTTTTGAGTATTTTGATTCCTGATGTCAGATTTGTGTCCATTAATTCTTTTGCGTAGAGACTGTCCGGTTTGGCCAATGTACATGGCAGAGGGGCATTGCTGGCACATGATGGCATATATCACATTGGTAGATGTGCAGGTGAACGAGCCCCTGATGGTATGGCTGATGTGATTAGGTCCTGTGATGATGTCACTTGAATAGATATATCAGGACTGGGACAGGGCATTGGGGTATGGAGCGGGGGGGGGGGAAGGTGAGGGCTCTCACTGGGGGTGCGGGCTCTGTCTGGGGCTGAGGGTGCAGAAGGGGGATCCGGGCTGGGACCGAGGGGTTCAGAGGGCGGGAAGGGGATCAGGGCTGAGGCAGGGGCATGGGAGGGGATCAAGGGTGCAGGCTCCAGGTGGCATTTACCTCAGGCAGCTCCTGGAAGCAGCATCATGTGCCCCCTCCGGCTTCTACACAGAGGTACGGCCAGGCGGCTCTGCGTGCTGCCCCATCCGCAGGTGCCGCCCCATAGCTCCCATTGTCTGTGGTTCCTAGCCAATAGGAGCTGCGGAGCTAGCGCTTGGGCAGGGGAGAGTGTGCAGAGCCCCCTGGCCTCCCCAATGCATAGGAGCTGAAGGAGGGACATGCCGCTGCTTCCGGGAGCCGCACAGAGCCATGGCAGGCAGGGAGCCTGCCTTAGCCCTGCTGCGTCACTGACCAGCCTTTTAACAGCCCAGTCAGCAGTGCTGACCAGAGCTGCCAGGGTCCCTTTTCAACTGGGCGTTCCAGTTGAAACCAGACATCTGGCAACCCTAATGGCTAGGTGACCAACTGCAGGTCTTAAAGAGCTTGCACGTGACCAGCACTGCCCCAATGTGTACGTGGGTCAAGGGTGAGGTGAAGAAGAGTTGGCTGCAGGGAGCTGGATTTGAGCAGTTGAATAGAATCAGGAGCAGCCACAGCCATTTTGCCCCCCAGCAGCTGCAAGAGAAAAAAAAACAAACCCAAACCAACAGCACAGGGGTACCACACCTGCTGGAAGCTGGTATCCAGGGCAACTGCCCTGCTTGCTGGCCTCTAAAACCAGCCCTGGAAAGGAGACAGTTCCTGAGTTGCTCTCAAGCACAGAGGACTAAAGACTCTATCCAAGACACAGGCCCTTCACATCAAACTCCAGCTCTCTCCACACAGGCCTTCCATAGGCGGTGCTTTGGGGATCTCTCCCATTATATTAACTTAGCTTGTGGGCTTTCAACGTTTATTGCAGTGGGATTTGTTAATCCTTAATTTTATTTGATTCCCTTGACTCCTGAGGTCCCTTCCAACCCTGATATTCTATGATTCTATGACTTCTTTGCCAATTTTCATCCCCTTCTTTTAATTTACCCCATCCTTTTCAGGAAGGAAGTGTTTATCCTTGGTGTTTGTCATTTTATATAGGAAGTTAAGGGCCAACATCCTAGAGCAGTGGTTTTCAACCATCTTTCATTTGTAGGAACCTAAATAATTTTGAATGGAGGTGCAGACCCCTTTGGAAATCTTAATCTGTGGACCCCTAGTGTCCATGGACCACAGGTTGACAACCACTGTCCTAGAGGCTGTAGGGGTAATTAATTTAAATACCCAGCCAGTAAATGGAAGCACGGCCCACAAATAACCAGGGTCCATTCATCCTAATATGGGTCACCAAGCCCTTGAAAAGGCAAGAATAAGGGACTTTAACACCCTTAGGGATTGGGGGTGTCCCAGGAGGGGCTACACTAATAAAAACATACTACTGTGTTTTTGCTATATTATTGACCCAATTTTTTTTCAGCTCAGAGACATGGCAAAACATTCTTTACCTCAGGAACTAAAACCCAAACTCTTTCAATATATAATCAGCTCAGTTAGAGTTGTAATTTTTGGTCAAGATTGGATTTGAGTGTGACTGCTCAGACTGTGTGTATGAGGAAAAATATGATTACTGATGCATTAAGGCACAGTCCCAAAGTGCAGAGTCATTGCCATACAAAAATAGATAAATTGATTCCTTGTTTTTCAATGAGTGATATTTATAAATAATTTCTTAATACTATAAGTCAAAAAATGGCACGACAAAAGTAAATTGCACAAAGTACTAAAACGAATACAAAATACTTCAATGTTATAGATAAGTTTTTTTCATTATAAGTACAAAGTAAAACATATACAACTTACAATTAACCATTACAACTTGCAATATATAAAACCATTGCTATAGAAGAGGTACGGTTAATATTAAATTATAATGTAATCACTAAACATTGGTGAAATCCTAACCCACCGAAGCCAATGACAAAACTCCCATTGACTTATATGGGACAAGATTTCACCCCAAGCATTTGCTTTCCCACATGTACTCCAATGGAGGATAAGGAATGTTTGTCAGGAAAGCCCTTTTACACAAAAGAGCTGAGGAATGGAGTTTCCCTAATATTTCATCTCTTTATTTGTTGGTGCCACTGAAACTTTCCACTCAGGCATAATCTTGAGGTAAAATATTTAATAAAAAGCACTCTGCTTCAGTTGAAAAAGGGTTCTCCAAAGGGAACACTTAGTGCTTAAGGATTTCTCCCCACCCCCAAAAGGTGCCTTTGATAGACTAAGCTTCCTCCTAAAAAGTTTCATAAATATATTTTTTTAAAACCACCAGTCATCTACTCTTCCTTCCAATGAAAATGGGTAGTATTCATAGCCAATTCAAAATTGATTTCAAAGCAGAGCATGGTGTGCATTTTAGGCATACAGAACACTGATTAGCTTGCAAAAAAAAGAAAGAATTAGACTTATCTTTATTTAGATATTGGATATTTATCAAATGCCAGCCATCCCTGAAAAGTATTCCAGTACAGGCTGTAAACATTCTTTATAAGGATGCACGTTTCAAATGAGCATTGTCAACATTTCGTAGCTAAAAAAGTGTAAGTAGAGATAGGCCCAAAATAAAACCATGGATCCAAACTCTCCCAAATTTGGAGTAAGTTTGTATGAGAGTTTGGGGATTCCACACTGAACCCTGTTAAATAGCGGCACAGCTCCTACTCTCACATTTAGTCTGGACTCTCCCTGATGGTCCCAGAGGCATTGTGGCTGTGTTAGCGAAAAGCCCTTGGAGGATTACTTTTGTTGGACAGCCCCTCCTAACTGATTTCAGAGTGGTAGCCGTGTTAGTCTTTATCAGCAAAAAGAACCAGGAGTACTTGTGGCACCTTCGAGACTAACAAATTTATTTGAGCATAAGCTTTTGTGGGCTAAAACCCACTTCATCGGATGCACGCAGTGGATAATACAGTAGGAAGATTATATACACAGAGGGTCCTGTGGCACCTTTAAGACTAACAGAAGTATTGGGAGCATAAGCTTTCGTGGGTAAGATGCCTTGCATCTGAAGAAGTGAGGTTCTTACCCACGAAAGCTTATGCTCCCAATACTTCTGTTAGTCTTAAAGGTGCCACAGGACCCTCTGTTGCTTTTTACAGATTCAGACTAACACGGCTACCCCTCTGATACTATATACACAGAGAACATGAAAAAATGGGTATTGCCATACCAACTGTAATGAGAGTAATTAATTAAGGTGAGCTATTATCAGCAGGAGGAAAAAAAAAAACTTTTGTAGTGATAATCAGGATGGCCCATTTCCAACAGTTGACAAGAAGGTGTGAGTAACAGTAGGGGGGAAACAATTAGCATGGGGAAACAGTTTTTACTTTGTGCAATGACCAATCCACTCCCAGTCTTTATTCAAGCCTAATGTAACGGTGTCTAGTTTGCAAATGAATTCCAATTCTGCAGTTTCTCATTGGAGTCTGTTTTTGAAGTTTTTTTGTTGGAGTATTGCGACTTTGAAATCTGTAATTGAGTGACCAGGGAGGTTGAAGTGTTCTCTGACTGGTTTTTGAATGTTATAATTCTTGACGTCTGATTAATGTCCATTTATTCTTTTGCGTAGAGACTGTCTGGTTTGGCCAATGTACATGGCAGAGGGGCATTGCTGGCACATGAACGAGCCTCTGATAGTGTGGCTGATGTGATTAGGTCCTATAAATGGTGTCCCCTGAATAGATATGTGAACAAAGTTGGCAACGGGCTTTGTTGCAAGGATAGGTTCCTGGGTTAGTGTTTTTGTTGTGTGGTTGTTGGTGAGTATTTGCTTCAGGTTGGGGGGCTGTCTGTAAGCGAGGACTGGCCTGTCTCCCAAAGTCTGTGAGAGTTAGGGATCGTCCTTCAGGATAGGTTGTAGATCCTTGATGATGTGCTGGAGAGGTTTTAGTTGGGGCCTGAAGGTGACGGCTAGTGGCGTTCTGTTAATTTCTTTGTTGGGCCTGTCCTCTAGTAGATGGCTTCTGGGTACTCTTCTGGCTCTGTCAATCTGTTTCTTCACTTCAGCAGGTGGGTATTGTAGTTGTCTGTATATATATATATATATATATATATATATATATATATCTTCCTACTGTATTTTCCACTGCATACATCCGATGAAGTGGGTTTTAGGCCACGAAAGCTTATGCTCAAATAAATTTGTTAGTCTCTAAGGTGCCACAAGTACTCCCCTCCTTACTGTATCTTGAAAGCCACAATATAGTAGTAGTTTAGATCAGACATAACTTGGTCCCAATGTGATTGTGAAGGGGAGGTGGATGGAACAGTCTTTCCCATCCCCTTTACATGTCCCTGTGCTTGGGGCACTAGATAGTCTACCACCTCCCAGCACCAACACAGGGTACAAGTGACCCCAAAGCTGGAAGGGGGGAGGACATGGGACCATGGTACTGTCCCACCCTTGTGCACTAGCCTTACACCTAGCTTAGTTCTTCAAGGACAGCAGATTCCACTATCAATGGTGTGTCATGCACAGTCCCCCCTGCAGACTAGGGAACTGAGGCAAGGATTGTGCCTCTTGAGGAATGAAACTAGTGTGACAGGTCTTGGGGTACCCAGCACCATGACTCACCTTGTTAACCCACTCCTCACCCCATGGGAGAGACTTGCTTGTGCTGAACTGGGTGTCAGCTTGCTGACACCACCAGCCTGTTTAACAACCCAACACTCTCCTCCGGGCTATGCAAATCTTACTTTGCTGATAGTTTCAGTTCTTTTGAAGCATTCCCTGTTGTGTCCATCCCCTTCTCCTCTGAACACTAACAGAAATACCAGGTCTGCTGTCCAAGGGAACAGTGTACACACCAACTTGTATGATTTAACTTGAGGATCATACCCTTGCTTAGTACCACACAGTGAGATTATATCTCTGCAGTGAAAACAATAAGTTGATCACAGATTCCATTATCCTTACTCACTATCTCTTGAGTATTGAAACAAAAGGGTTACATATAAAACAAAATCATAATAGGCTAATCTCCTGTCTAATGTAGTCCTCTCTCACTTAGAGTCTTTTGCAACGTCCTCCTCCAAGGTTGGCAGAGATCCCGTTTTCATGAATGTAAATGCATTGTCCATTTACTTCCAAGGTGCAGGATAAAGATTGTCTTTTTGCCTTCTGATTATATCCCCAAAACTAATTGTCTGTGCTCAGAGTCAGAATAACCCCTGTGGCTTATTTTCCTGTGTGCTGCTGCCCTATTGACTTTGAATGTAGCCATTGCATTAGCTTACAATGCTTAATTTACATCCTGAGATGGAAACAGGTGAATAAATATCTTTTGTCTGACAGAAAACCTGTTTGTCAACTCTGCCTTGATACAGAGACTTTAAAAAACAAAACAAAACAAATAAAAAAACCCATTTTCAGTATACATACTTAACTCCTTACCAAGTATCTATACATGTACGTTTCACAACAATATTAAGAACCAGCATGACCCTGCTTTCATTTAAGACCTCACAGAACATCCTTTGGAGAACCAGAATGTACATATCAGAATCAGGATATTCTTGTAACCCCCTTTCCAGCTAGCATCGAGGGATCTTTGGGTCACACTCAGCTACTTGTTTCTTTCAATCTTAGCAAAGACTTTGTATCATTACAAGCAAAAGGTCTACAAACAAACAATCTATTTTTAAATACAGGCGTGGATGCTCCTTTATGGGGCCATATTAAAAGGATAGCTCTGTTACTAAGGAGCTCACATGAGCCCCCTCAAATGATATTTTGTAGTGTAAACTGGTAGAATTAAAAAAAAAAAACCCATCAGAAAAACAGACACAGCAATGTTTTTAAATTAGGGAATAGCTTTTATAAAGTCAAAATAAGATGACATAAGCAAGATAAGATGTAATACAAAACTTCTAGGGAGGAAAGCCCTTCTTCTATACTCTATCGGTCTGATCACTTGTACAAGAAGAAGGGAAACTGAGCTGAAGGTAAGCCCTTGTTCAGCAGTGCCTCTGCACTGTGTCACATGTGGTCTTTACATCTATTCTCTCTCATTATAAAAGCATTTCAAATTTCTCTTGATCCTATATACTACTTATGCAGATCTTATGTCCCCCCTAATGGTATTGGTCCATTACTAGATGGAAATAGTAGAATTATCAATAATGCAGAAAAGGCAGACCATTCAAATGACTATTTCTGCTCTGTCAAAATCTGTGTAGTCTCATCATTCCACTAGTATCTCTAGAGAATGAATGTTAAGCAGAAGCTGCTAAAAAGTTAGACATTTTTAAAATCAGCAGGTCCAGATAACTTGCAGCCAAGAGTTTTAAAGATTGCTGGCTGGGGAGCTCATTGGACAGTTAATGTTGATTTTCAATAAATCTTGGAGCACTGGGGAAGGTACAGACAACTGGACAATAGCTAATGTAGTGCCAATTTTAAAAAGGATAAACAGGATGACCCGGTTAATTATTGGACTGTCAGCTTGATATCGATCCTGGGAAAGAAAATGGAGCAGCTGATACAGGACTCAATTAATAAAGAATTCAAGGAGGGTAGTGTAATTTATGCCAGTCAACTAACTAGATATCTTTTTCTGATGAGGTTACAAGTTTGGTTGATAAGGGTAATAGTGTTGACATAATATACCTTTACTTGGTACCGCACAACATTTTGATTAAAAACTAGAATGATATAAGATTAACCTGGCACACTTTAAATGGGTTAAAAACTGGCAAACTGATAGGCCTCAAAATGTAATTTTAAAATGGGAAAGAGCCATTAAGCAGGTATCTTTCCAGTGCAGTCCTGCAGGATTGGTTCTTGGCCCAGTGCTACTTAACATTTTTTGTTAATGACATGGAAGAAAAAATAATCACTGATAAAGATTGCAGATGACATAAAAATTGGGGGAGTGGTAAATAAAGAAGAGGACAGGTCACTGACTCAAAGCAATCTGGATTCACTTCATAAACTGGGTGCAGCCAAACAATATTAATTTTAATTGACTAAATTTAAATATTTACATTTAGGAACAAAGAATGTAGGCTATACTTTCAGGACTAGGGACTTTATCCTGGAAAGCAGTGACTCTGAAAGATTTGGGGGTCATTGGGAGCTCATATTCAACTCATTATCCACAATGTGATGCTGTGGCCAAAAGACCTAATGCAATGTATAAGCAGGGTAATCTCAAGTAGGAGTAGTGAAGTTATTTTACCTCTGTTTGGCACTGGTGTGACCACAGCTGAAATACAGTGTCCAGTTCTGGTAGTGTCTGCAGTTCTAGAAGGATGTTGATAAATTGGACAGAGTTCAGAGAAGAGCCACAAGGATGAGCTCCTTGAGTCTATCACCATGAGTACGGCTACATTTTAGTCTTGGGTATTTTTAGTAAAAGTCATGGACAGGTCACAGGCAGTAAAGAAAAATTCGTGGCTCATGATCTGTCCAGGACTTGTACTATATATACTGTATATCCCTAACTAAATCTTGGGTGCTCTGGGGAAGGGAGTGGCTCGGGGGAGAGGGGGCCATGGCAGCCCAGCAATCCTGCTGCTGCTGGGGGGTGGTGAAGTGGCCCAAGACTGCTCTAGCAGTGGCCGGTGCAGATGGCCATGGGGCTGCCCGAGCTGCTTGGGCGGCCCCAGGGCCAGCTGCATCGACCAGTGCAGAAATCAGCAGGTCCCAGAAAGTCACAGAGTCTGTGACTTCCGTGACAGACTTGTAGCCTTAACCATAAGTCATGTTTTCTAATCAATCTATTTAGAAGGGTGATTTGGTTACAGTCTATAAGTACCTACATGGGGAACAAATAAAATAAATAAAGACAGAGAGAAAAGTATAATGTGATTCAATGTGTAGCACTTGAAGGTAAACAAATTCAGACTGGAAATAGGCATACATTTGACAGTAAGGGTAATTAAGTATTGGAACAATGTACCAAGTGTCATGGCGGATTCTCCATCACTGACAATTTTTTAATCAAGATTGGATGTTTTTCTAAAAAACATGCTCTCAGAATTATTTTGGGGACTGTGGTATGTATTTTGTGGCCTGTGTTCTACAGGAAGTTAGACTAGATGATCACAATGGTCCCTTCTGGACTTAAAATCTGAATTTTTTGATTCCCTGGCAATACCATAGACAGCATTTGGCTGGCAACCTTTTGGCGCCAATCTCCTTCACTTGTATGAAGTACTTGTTTATTAGAAGGCACATCTTCCTTGTAAATCCATTCAGGGAGACTGGGGTCCTTTTTGCTTGTCACTTTTAGATAACCACACCACAGTATCTTAACAGTTTTCCTACTAATATATTATATATTTATTTAAGGGAATTTCTGAAGGCTAAGTATCATGAATGAAATTTATTTCTTTGTTATCTAATACGTTTTCCTTCCTACAGTTTATTTGTAGTTTTGGGGCAGTATTTCCTTTAATTTTATTTGGAAGAGGTAGGTTAATGGTGTTTTTGTTGTTATTTATATAACCCTTAGGGACTAGCTCATGTTTGACATTATCCTATGTTTTATGGAACATTAGAAAATGCAATAAATGTTTAAGATAAAAAGTTATTAACCACAAAAATATTTTTGAGTATGATAAGCTAAGATATATTTTCATCTTATTTTGTTTATTCTTTCAGAATGTTGAATTTTGAAACTGACTGGAGGATCAGCAGCTATAGAGGGTTTGTGATGGACAGCTGTGTTCTTTCAATTCTCCAACCTAGGGGACTTTTTACACTGCTTTGCCGTGAGACAACTACTCTTGGTCTGCTCTCACACAGCCTCCAGCATGTAAGTTTCTCCCAGTTATACTGTATGAGTGCTATAGCCAGCCACTCATGAATTACACTGCAGGGCAACACCACCAAACTCCCAGTCCCAGACTTTCCCCCCTGAAATGTGCACCTTGTACTGCCCAGCACCCTCCTGGACAATACAAGCTCATATAAAGTCCATCATTTATTAACAGAAATATGCACCAATCTTATCTCAAATGGAGTTTCCCAAATACTTAATCCAAACACACCGGTTTAGCTAAAACAGTAAAAACTAATTTATTAACTACAGAAAGATAGATTCAGTTATTACAAGTAATGAGGTATAAAAGTCAGAATTGGTTACAAGAAAATGGAAGCAAATCACAACTAATGACTAACTTAACAAGTTAGAGGGAATTCAAAGCAAAGGTCTCTCTCACCACATATCTCATCAGTCTTACTGGCTGTACTCCTTTCAGTCACAATCTATCCCCCAGTCCAGTGCTGCTTCCTTTGTTCTTCAGGTGTTGTTGATACTGTTGGTAGAGAGAAAGGGAGAGGTGATTGGGGAAGGAGGGGAATAGTGGAGTTTGCTCTTATCTTAGTCATTTCTCTTGCATGAGAATCATCTCCAGTTGAGGTTCAGGTGACAGGAAGTCTGCGTGGACAGGAACCTCAAGCAGCTTCTTTGTGGCCACTTAATCAGATGATGGTCCATATGATCTCATTGACACCTAGCTGAGGCGTTGGCAAGCCTTTTGTCTCTGGTGAACTGGTTTGTGACTGCCCTCCAGAACATGTCTCAGTGATATCACGCAGTAGAATCTTATAACTTTACATACAATGTTGCCACACATTTTACCAAGACAATAATGATCAGCAAATCACGAGTTTTCAAAAGATACATAACAAGTCATGTTTTGTACGAGTTTTACCATAATCCACTAAAAAGGGATGAACAGAGAGGTACAGACTGTCAGTGTTATATGTAAGAAAAATTCTGAACAAATGGTGTATCATGAGTGCATAATCTCAGAAATTGCTTTATTTTCTTTGGGATTTTTGTCCTTTGTCTAATCAGTGTTTTGTGTACATAGAAAGTCACATCCTGGAATTATTACTGTTGATAAAACTTTTATCGAAAAAAAAAACCTGTTCCACTACAAAACAATCATTAGTATTGATATAGTTTCCTCATTGACAATGTGGGGAGAGAAAATTTAATTATAAAAATGGAAACCAATAGTCATCCTAAATTATCCATAAAATGACCTCCTTTATCTATTTAATTTGAGAAAGTCACTGATCATTCCTAAATGATGTATTGATTTTAATACCTTAAAAAATAAAAACCTACACTCTTACCAAGTTTCCAGATTTGTCACAGTTCAGCACAGCTAGTAATCTCACAGAACAAAACCCAGGAATAAATGAATGATCATTGAGATTCACACTGTATTGAGTTTAATAGAAAATGCTCCCTACAATGTGAGTGCTTTAGCATTGTAGTTGGGAAACCTGTACCATGGTGGTGAGCACAGAATAAGACCCTGAATGGAACAGAAGAAATTCTGGGCAAAATGCTGATGTGTACGTATTCGATTTTTAAGATCCCAATCCTGCACACTTATTCCCATTTGTAGGTCTCACAGATGCAAGTAGTCCCATTGACTATCGATATAATGTCAGTAAGGATGTTCCTATCAGACCCCAAGTTAGCAAAGGCAGTGAGGTGAACACTACATCCAGCAACTACTCTGATTTACTGTGAAAGGAGAACAAGAAGAGCACTACTTGTCCCTGCATAAGATCCACCACTCTGTGTGATGTTGATACAGGGGGTAGGGTTACAGGACAAAGAGGGGATATGTACCTAATCCCATGGACCATCTTGATACTCAGTATAGATATCAGATGATGAAATGGTGTGTAAGGTGCAATAGTACTGAACTGGTACAATTTGTGTTACCCTTAAGAGAAAAATGAAGGCCCCTGAGCAGTGTTTCTTTCCCTGCATTTACTAACATGGGCACTTGTGCCTTCTCCTGGCCATATCAACAGGTCATATTCATAGACCCCCTAGGAGCCTAACATTCCTTCTTCTGATTACCCCTCCCACCTGCACTTCCCATACACAAACCAGGTCTTCTTCCACCCTCAATCTGAGTCCTACTTCATGCAACCATCACATTAGCCCCCGGCCCTGATCTGGTCCTGCCTCACCTGAATAACTGCAACTCTCCCAAGTGCAAAAACAGAAGCTGGACTTTCACAATCTCATCTTAAGTACCTTAGAGTTCCATGCATGTAATGAGACGACTCCAAAATATCAGAATTGGGAACCACCATAGGCACCTGAGAGGATAATTTAGGCCTCAGTTTAGTGATGGGCAAACTTCAAATGGTTCACAGCCTGGATTAATTCTAAATATGTATAGGAACATCTAATAGTTCTTCTGAATCATGAATTAACAGAATGTTCTGAGGATTCTACTCCTTCCCTTCTCCTTAAACTGCAAACCCTCTTTTCCATGTCCCCATACAATCTCTTCCCCCAGCAAATTCCAGGCCTCCCCCCCCATAGACACAACAACCTTTTTCAGTAGGCCCCAGTACCTTTAACAGTACCTTACTGAGGGAAGGCTCTGTACTGGCCTGCCTCTCTTCATAGTCTAGTGTCTTCTTCGGGTGGCAATAACTGCTCCCTTCTACTGGATTTAGGGAGCCAGCTGTAAGGCAAGTTACTCCCAATCCTTTTGATGGCAACTGGGCTAGCCTGCTCCTTCCTCTGCAGACATCAGTGGGGCTGACCAATAAGTCTTCTCTCCACCAATCTCCCTTCTGGGGGCAATTAACGTTTGGTCTTGTCTCTCTGCTGAAGAAACTCTCTTGAGGCATTTGGAACTTCCATGTTTGGTCCTCGCTGGAAACCAGAAGGGGTTGGGAGGGAACACATTTACCCAAACATAGACTCTCAAAACAGGTTCAGTTAAAGTTGGATTCTAAAATGGGCAAAGGTGGGTTTATTCTTTTTTAATTTGAACCATAATCTAACTTTGATTTGTCAGAATTCTAAATAATAGTTTGTACTTCTGTAGCTCCTTCTATCCAAGAAGCTCAGCCATTTACAAACTAATACATGTAGCCTCAGAACGTACCTGTAGGGGTCTCACTTAATCCCGATGTTCAGAGATGCCGAGCACCCAGAGTTCTCACTGATGTCAATTGGAGATATGGGTGCTCATCACCTCTGGAAGTCACCCCCTGCTGCTTCAAGCCCAAATTAAGCGAAGAGATTTGAAAATCTAGGCAAAGGGTGGAATCCACAAAAATACTTAGGCTCCTAAATCCCTATTTTCACTCCACTGCAATCCACAACTCACCCACCCCATCCATCTTATAACTTTCAGCCTAGTTGTTAGAAAACTTGCCTGGGACCTAGGAGACTCAGGGTCCAGTCCTTCTTCTCCAACGATTCATTATTTATTCAGAGTGGGACAGCTTCAACAGAAGAGATGGAGGGTGTCAGATGACTGGGGCATAGGCAGTCATGCTTAATGGTCAGTGCAGGAGTGAGTAGCCAGGAATCAGAGCCCAGGGTCACAGCTGGAATCAGGAGTCTAAGGTCAGACTTAGGGTCAGAGCCTGGTTACCTGGAGTGAATCAAAGCTTGGGCTAAAGCTGGAGGATGACAGGGGAAAGACAGGAATGGACTGGAAACAAGCAGGCACTATCACAGCTGAACTACTGCTTCTGCTGAGATTAACAGAAAGTCTGCTTTCCCTTCCAACCAATCTGGCAGTGCAGCCAATCAGGCAGCCTACTACAGGCCAGCTGTGCTCGTTCGTTAGATTGTCCAGAGACTGGGTCTGCTGCAGGTCCTGATTCCTGACAAAAGGAACCCCACATCAGAATATCCTTAATAGGGGTTCTCAAATTAACGGGGTCAGGACCCCTCAAGGCTATTACATGGGGGGGGGGTCACAAGCTGTCAGCCTCCACCCCAAACCCTGCTTTGCCTCCAGCATTTATAATAGTGTTAAATATATAAAAAAGTGTTTTTAATTTATAAGAGGGGGTCACACTCAGAGGCTTGCTATGTGAAAGGGGTCACCAGTACAAAAGTTTGAGAACCACTGTAATAACTAAAGGTTTAGAGCACTCTCCTGAGAGGTAGGAGGTCCCCCCACTTTTCTGCCCGACAGAGAGCGAGGATTTGAACAAAGAACTGAACTTGGATCTCCCACATCCCAGATAAGTGCTCTAACCACTAGGATAAACATCACAAATGCAGGTATCCCTTCCTCACCTTTTTGTGGAGCAAGGCATGTGCCTACCTCATTCCCACAAAAGAAATGCCTGACCTGCCTATGTTGTTTGCTGTAGGTAGCAGGTGCCCATTTGTGGGTCACTAAACAGAGCTAGACACCTCTCTCTGAGAGGCGCAAGGCTTAGCACACACCCTTCTCCTTGCCATGTCCCATTGGTTAGTTTAGGAGGCTCCCTGCCCAGTTTGATGGCTTTTGTGGTTCACATTCTTAGACTCCCACCCCCCATGCATTGTACAGGGAGCCTAGGTGTTCTACTCAGCTTTCTGGATCACAGCGTTGTTCCTGTGATTTTCTAGGCATCTAAAAGTTAGGTGCTGTGCCACTCAGCATTGCAATGCTTAAGTCCTCTCACAGAGCCCACCCAAAATGACTTGTCTAAGGTCACAGGAACTCTGGCAGAGCCAGGAACAGCACTCACATATCCTGACTCCCAGATGTACTTTAACCACAAGATTGAGAGTCATTCTTTCCTTCTTAAATATCACTAATGTATTCAGCTTGTTTCTCTTGTTCCATGAAAACACTATTGTCAATCAGATGAGTGGAAAAAACCCACCCGCCAGCTATTTTTTTCTGTTTGAACTAATTTCTGGATATTAATTCTTCCTTTTCAGCATTGGAAGGCATTAACACCAGTAATGCCTGTACTCTTTGTCCTTCTGTAAAGGCAGTTGATATACATTCTTCCCCCGTCTAGATAAAGAACAGTTTAATGAGATTTGACAGCTGTGTTTGGTTAAAGGTCAAGCTCTGATTAGTGAATTAGCAATGTACTCACCCCCCCATACACAACCACCTGATTTTTATTGACTATATATTGATATGCCAAAAATAAGAGCATTAGGCCACACTTTTATTTTAATGAAATTTTGCATAGTTGCACAACTGTGTTGTCACACACAATTACTTTTTTGCATACAACTAAAGCAGGGGTGGGCAAACTTTTTGGCCCAAGGGCCACATCTGGCAAAAGAAATTGTATGGCAGGCCATGAATGCTCACAAAATTGGGGTTGGGATGCGGGAAGGGGTGAGGACTCTGGTTGGGGGTGCGGGCTCCAGAGTGGGGCCAGAAAAGAGAAGTTCAGAGTGCGGGAGGGGGCTCCGGGTTGGGGTGTGGTGAGGGGGGTTGAGGGATCCGGCTGGGGGTGCAGGCTCTGGGCTGCGACAGGGGATGAGGGGCTTGGGGTGCAGGAGGATGCTCTAGGCTGGGATCGATGGGTTCAGAGGGGGATCAGGGCCGAGGCAGGAGATTGGGGCATGGGGAGAGGCTCAGGGGTGCAGGCTCCTGGCAGTGCTTACCGCAAGCGGCTCCCAGAAGCAGTGGCATGTACCTTCTCTGGCTCTTACGCGAGGCATGGTCCGGGAGCTCTGCACGCTGCCCCGTCCACAGGCACCGCCCCGCACCTCCCATTGGCTGAGGTTCCCAGTCAATGGGAGCTGCAGGGGCGGTGCTTGGGGTGGGAGCAGTGTGCAGAGCTAAGGCCTCTGGCTGCCCCTACATGTAGGAGCTGGAGGGGAGGCTATGCTGCTGCTTCCAGGAGCTGCGTGGCACAGCCCCCAACCCTGCTTCCCGGCTGGAGTGCCGGAGCAGGACAAGCACCAGACCCCGCTTCCCCAGTGGAAGCTTGAGGGCCGGATTAAAATGGCTGGTGGGCCAGATGCGGCCCACAGGCCATAGTTTGCCCACCCCTGAATTAAAGGGTTAGGTGCCTAGCTAGCTATTTGCATGTATAGTTACCTGATTTGCATGTTTTTAATCACTGTAATTGTGCATTTAAATGTAGGTGCACAGACCTCAGGCTGCCCTTTCTGGAAATTTGATCAAAAGCCTTTTCCACCTCTATATCTAAGATGTTTCATGTTTAACAGCTACAGGAAAATAGTGGTTGTTCTCTATACAAAAGGGATATCACCACTGAGATATGCAATATTTGCCATATAAAATCCCAGGAGAGTACTGCAATCTCTAAACCTCTGCAGAATTGATTTTTAGATTTGGATCATGTAAAACAATGGGAATAAAAGGGTTACAGCAGAATAAATGTATAAAATTCTGCACTAAATCAAACTATGCTGGAATGTAACAGTTGCTGCCTTGCTGAGTGTCAGAGCTATTTGCTGATACAGCTCACTGCCTCTGAACCCCCACAAGGGAGACATTCCAAGAGCTCTGTGTTCAAGCATCTCTTGGATGAAATCCATAAAAGAGCAGACATAAGCCTAGTAATAAATCCTAGAGACATACATGCTGGTGCCATGGCATGATATCAGTATTGCTGTACATAGGCGCAACTAAAGGGTAATTAAGGAAATCTATGAGATTTCCAATTATATGTTTTCTTTTCAGTTAAAAGCCATCAAAGTGGCAAACAAGCTAGTTAGAAACAACTTTTACAGTTAACACTAAAACCTGGTCATTCATTTCCAGTAATGAGTATTTAATATTGGTAAAAGAATGATTGCTTCCCCCCATCTCCCCGCCCCAGTATAAAATGAAACACATAATGACCAAAATGCTAATAAAAGACAGACACTGTAGTCTTTATATACACACAGGGCTCAGACTCCTGCAATCTGCTGAATGCCCTCAGCTCTCACTGAAGTAAATAGGAATTGAGAGTAATTACCTCGTATTTCTCAAAATAGGCCAGCACCTTGCAGAAATAGGCTCAATAATGCCCATGTAAGTCAGGGGGCATTTTCTATGCTTAATAACTGAAAAGTTGCAGCCCCATCTTTCAAGACACTGAGTTGACCAAAGTTGAGGGCTCTCAGCCCTTTGCAATATTAGGCTCTTATATTAGATAATAATAAACAAAGGACCTTTCCTCAAATTGGAAAAGTAATATGCATAATCTGTACCAATGTAATCATCACCATTGCTACTGCTACTTGTACAGATTGTGGGTGCTTGAATCACCCACGTCATTGTCAGTAACACAGCATTCTTTTCCCCTCCCATCCCAAGGTAGCTCCTGAAGGCTGAATCTGCTGACAGAGTAATTCACAACCAACACATCATGAAACTGCTGCCTACGGGAGAAGTATATTTTGCAAAACCCCACCAGGCAGAATGTAATTTTAAGAGACACAGAAACATAACTAGGCAAATGTTTAAAAATGAATCAACTTGCTTTAAAAATCAGCTGTTTGAAATCTTAAATCACTATCAGCATACATATGTAGACTTCACAAATAAATGAATTTTAAAGGTGAACTGAAAAAGTTTCCACCTTCCCAAGTCATGAATTCCATAGAATGTGCTTCCCTTGCAAATGTTAACATTGTTAATACCTAAATAGTTCAGGGAGCTTCAATCTTTACACTGCTTTAAATATTGGTATGCCATTATCTGTAGCAGAAGAAACACAAAACCTTTAACTCAAAAGCAGTTAGCAGTTAAGCAAAAGAAGACCTGATTTTCAAATACGTTTTCTGATACGTTATTTGGACCAAATTCTCCTTTCCTTATTTTTTTTGTTGAGTGGTCCATTTGACTTCACTGTTACTCATGTAAACTCACATGAGTAAGGTTTGATCTTTTATTTGTAATTTTTAAGTCAATATATATACTTGGTCATTCTCAAGGACCAATGGCTCCATGATGGGGACAGATCAACATTGATGATTTGCACATCCAGGCTATTTTTCTGCACATTTCCTGTCTCTTTTCACGACATGATGGTACTAGCAGTGGTATCGTTATGCACTTAGGGTGCATGCACTGGGAATAGTGATATGCAGATTTCAGGCTGGAAGTCAATCTCTCAGTTCCCTTATGGAAATAGTAGAAGATTCAATGTCCTAATCCTGAAGATCTTGAGATGCCTGCAGGAGGCAAAAAGCACCCACTTGGGGTCCCAGAGCCTCCACACTGCTCTCCGAACTTTCCTCCTGCCAATGACTGTACAGGAACTATGCTCCCACTTACCCTCCTTCCTCTCCCAAATCAGCTGCATCATATCACATCCCCTCTCCCGCCGCTGTCTTTTGGGACTGGTAGATTTTACAGCTACACAGGGGAATTGCTGCTGGTGCTCAGTAGTAATTTAACCTTGCAGACCTATGGGGAGTATACCATGGAGTGGGACTGCTTCCCCCTCTTCAAAGCAGCAAAGCCCCAACCTCATGAGAAAACTGTGGCCTCACTGTTCTCGCATTACCATGGTTTTGATCCATCATATTGCATTTGGCTTCATATAGTGGAGGACAGGATATGGCCCTATATCTGCAACATATCCCTGGAAGAGCAAAATTAATCTGCCAAATACATGTTCAGTCAGCTTTATCAAAACTGGTGGAATGTCCAAAGAGGGGAAAGTAGTCACAGACAGACATATTTGAAATTCATTTGAAAACGAATTGAGTAACAACAATGAAATCTCTCAAACAGTATTTAGTGCATTCAGTGCATGAGGTTTTTAAACAAAATCTAAGCATTTGTGTTAGTCCTTTCACACTTCATTCTATTAACTATAGAATCACTAAAATGTTTCCCAACTTTTTTTTAAAAGTAGGACAACAGTTATCCTGATTTAATAATAGATTTTGTAAGATCTGATTAATTTTTAATTTGTAACACACCTACAATTCACAGTGGTAATCATATAATCCAGATTATCTGCAGATTATCTGTTGATGGCCCTTAACCTAGACTGTACTGTGTTATATTCAGTGCTTCTGTCTGTTCAGGAAGTTATTTTTAATGACGTGCTTGGAAAAACAAACTCCACGGTAAATAAAGACAAGGGCTTAGGTTTTTCATGTGGTTAAAGTAGGTTTATACTGATTTAATCAAGTAAATAATCAAATGACAGAATCAGAAATGTTAATATTTTTGTATTCCTAACAAAAGGCCCTCTGTCACATTCCATTAGCTGAAGAAAATCATAGGTTATGTTATATTATAATTTACTTTTTCTACTCAGTGGTACTTAAATTTCAGGGCAGGTGAAAAGGATAATTGGCCAGGTGAGGAGAATTATCTCATTGTTTACAATTAATCCCTCTTCCCTTTTTCAGAGCAGACACATACAGCCAAGGTGGCCTAATTACCTGGATATATGCGGGCTTCTAAGAGTGCTATACAGTAGCAAACCTAAGAGTGATTCATGTTTTCTTTTTTAAAGTATTTAGAAATAGAACACTGAATAGCATATTAAAAATAGGGAGAAAAGTCATGGTTTTGTTAGCATCATAGAATATCAGGGTTGGAAGGGACCTCAGGAGCTCATCTAGTCCAACCCCCTGCTCAAAGCAGGACCAATCCCCAACTAAATCATCCCAGCCAGGGCTTTGTCAAGCCTGACCTTAAAAACCTCTAAGGAAGGAGATTCCACCACCTCTCTAGGTAACCCATTCCAGTGCTTCACCACCCTCCTAGTGAAAAGGTTTTTCCTAATATCCAACCTAAACCTCCCCCAGTGCAACTTGAGACCATTGCTCCTTGTTCTGGTACCACTGAGAACAATCTAGATCCATCCTCTTTGGAACCCCCTTTCAGGTAGTTGAAAGCAGCTATTAAATCCCCCCTCATTCTTCTCTTCTGCTGACTAAACAATCCCAGTTCCCTCAGCCTCTCCTCATAAGTCATATGTTCCAGCCCCCTAATAATTTTTGTTGCCCTCTGCTGGACTCTTTCCACTTTCAAGACCTGAATAATTTTTTTTAAATAAAGGGGGGGGAGAAATTACAAAAATAATTGCCTTTTTTAGTAGTCTGAATTTTGCCATTAATTCCCATAATTATAATGTGCTCAGTTAATGTTACTGAATTTTTTGTGTGGTTTAATTTGTTTCTTGGATAAGAATTTCAGCAACTTTGTTGAAAAAGTTTTATCAATAGTTTTATCACTCTGCACTTTTAAAAAACTATCATTTTTTGACTCTGAGATTTCTAGATATGTCTGGGAATTTATTTCCGTGGCATGAGTAACAGAAAGGCAATGGCAAGATTCTGTAAATTCTATGGCACTTCTATTACATAAGAAGATCTATAATTCTAATTAGCTATTTCTAGTAATAGAATTCCAGCAGCTGATGATCGCGTAGTTCTTCTAATTTATGACAGTGATCTGATCATTTGTATGACTAATGCAACTAGAGCAAGTGTATACACACTTAGGAAATACCAGCTGCTTGTTACAAGGGGATGACTTTGGATCATCTGTGAAAGTTACTCTTGATCATGAACATGCAAAAGCAGTTTTAAACAAATTTTAATTTGCTGCTTTAACTTCGTATGTAAAAAGGTTTGCATAGGCCCAGTGGAGAGGGAATCACATGTGGCCAATGAACAAGAAAAGATTTGAGAAGACACAGAAAACTGTTAAAATTTAGAAGGTATAAGCTTTTCATCTGTGGAAAGCCATTCTGGAAAGGAAGGGTTGAAAGTAAATGAGATAGAATAAGAGACCTTAATGCAGCCTTACATAATTCCATAGGCTTAATGGACCATAAAAAAAATAGTTCTTTCACCTCGGAAGGCTATTAAGGCTGGCTAACATACAGCTAATTGCCTTACTGACTATTGTAGTTTCCCCTCTTTTGCACTCAACTCTTTCACTCACTCCTCTCCCCCACATGTACCCACATCTTCAGCTGCCTTTGGAATCTAAGAACATAAGAATGGCCATAGTGGGTCAGACCAAAAGTCCATCTAGCCCATTATCCTGTCTTCTGACCATGGCCAATACCAGGTGCCCCCAGGGGAATGAACAGAACAGGTAATCATCAAGTGATCCATCCTCTGTCATCCATTCCCAGTTTCTGGCAAATAGAGGCTAGGGACACCATCCCTGTGTTATATCAATAGAATAAAAACCAGCAGGATCTTATTAAGAGGGATAAGGCAAAGATGCCACATTTATATTGTAAATATACTGATAAAGCAAAAGATAAAAGTAAACAACCTTGTTTGACTACTTATTTCTTATACACACACACACACGTATTTTTATATATATATATATATATAAAGAGAGAGAGAGAGAGGTTCATTCACACAATCATTCATTCAAGTTCTGTATAGGTGTTATAGTTACCAGCCTAGAAGTTGTCATGCCAAGTTACTGGCCAGGTATCTTGGTCATGAGGATGGAGCCGAGTCTGTGTCAGGTGCACCTGATGCTCCTGGAGGCTGGCAGCAGAACCAGAGACTCAAAGTCATCAGTCTTTAGAGTCCATTCTTATAGGAATTAATTCCTATGTTAGTCTATGGGAACTGTTTCATCCTGCTGTTGCTGACTCAATCAGCAGATGGCACATTCCTGTCCAAAGTGGCACATTCCTGGTGGCTCCACACTGTCCAAAGTTTGTGTTTCTCATCCTTCCAGGTGATGGGGTGGATCCCAGTTTACCCTCAGGGGGTTGTCTGGTGGTCCTACTTGACACATTCTTCGACATTCTTCGGCCGATGGATACTCCCTTTCTAGGCTGGCACCTCCCTAACCATTTATGTACATCAAGCTTTCATTAACATACATTCCATATCTTAACCATATTTTAAATTTACTGTCTCCACCACTTTCGGGGTGTGTGCTAATTCATTTGAGACTCTTGGCCCTTTAATCACAGAGGGTGGGGGTCTGTCCTAGGAGCCGTTGAATGAAGTGAAAGTCACTTAACAGCTTATAGTGTTTGGTTACATTGTATCAATTACTTCAAGAACAAAGTCAATTAACTTGTTTGTAAGTTTTACATAGTAATAAAGTATCTTTCACAGGATAGATATAATCAATGGTTTCTACAGACAGTAGCTTACAAGTTTTAACAGAAGACCCAAGAGATTTTTGTACTTGGTGAAACTGTTGGATTTTAAAGTGTGGGGGACAAATTATGAGGGGGTCACTGTCACTTGGGGGAATCACTGTCAGTACCTTCTTTTATATCCCTACACCTGCCCATCCTAGTTAATAACCATTGATAAACCTATCCTCCATGAACTTATCTAGTTATTTTTTGAACCCTGTTATAGTCTTGGCCTTCACAACATCCTCTGGCAAGGAGTTCCACAGGTTGACTGTGATTTGTGTGAAAAAATACTTCCTTTTGTTTTAAATCTGCTGCCTATTAATTTCATTTGGTGACCCCTAGTTCTTGTGTTATGAGGAGAAAATAACACTTCCTTATTTACTTTCTCCACACAAGTCATGATTTTATAGACCTCTATCATACCCGCCCCCACTTAGTCATCTCCTTTCCAAGCTGAAAAGTCCCAGTCTTATTAATCTCTCCTCGTATGGCAGGCATTCCATACCCCTAATCTTTTTGTTGCCCTTTTCTGAACCTTTTCCAATTCCAATATATCTTTTTTGAGATGGGGCGACCACATCTGCACACAGTATTCAAGATGTGGACGTACTATGGATTTATATAGAGGCAATATAGTATTTTCTGCTTTCTTATCTATCCCTTTCTTAACGATTTTCAACATTGTTCGCTTTTTTGACTGCCACTGCACATTGAGTGGGTGTTTTCAGAAAATAAAGAGCAGCCTTCCCCCATCCCTGGGTGGTCATGGATTGTGCTCTGGGTTACCCTGTCTTAGGTAAAAACTCTCAAAAACTTCCTGCCCTAACAGCTTTAAAGGCTTTAGTTTCCTTTGATGCCCAAAGGAAACACAATATCCTCAAGCAAAGATGCCAAGAATCTGCTGGAAGAAAAGGAGGAGTATAGCAGTCAGACCAGGTGTAGGTCCTTTTGGGCTGCAAAATACTGACAATAGAAACTGCTCTTTTGTGATTACCAGAATAACAGATACAAATGCTGCTACTTCAGCACTGGTACTCCCAGGCATACAAAGGCAGGCCACATTCTTCCTCCACAGATATCAGCAAACAATACGACACTGGGATGTGAATGTTCTTTCTACTCATATGTGGCCTTGCATCACAGGATGAATGGGAAAAGGAAAACTTTCAATTTGAGATTACAAAATAAAATTCTTCCCCTCATCCTTATTACTAAATTGCTTCTAAAAGACCATGTCAGTGGGTCTAGAATATATTCAGAAACTCTGGTATCTTATGTTACCAAAGTCCTCTCTGACCAAAAAGGCTTGGGCATTTACAGGTCTCCTTTGGAATGAATAGGAGACAGAAGAAATGGAAATTCTGCCTAGCCCTTGAGCTTGGTTCACCCAATAGGTGAATCAAACCAGGTTCATTTTGATCCAAGAAGTTGCTCCACGTGGCCTTTCTGTGCTGATCTGATTAATGACTGAGGATAGACGATCAGGATGCTCAGGTGGTGGTGCAACAAGACAGTAAAACAAGCACATTACACTGTGTTCCAACTGATATAGTGGAACCTTTAACAGGTAACTGCATTTTGTTTCCCTGCCCCCAGCCTTCTGCTCTAAGAATCCAGAGTCAAATGGACAAGGATCTGAACAACTGATTGGGGGAAAGGAGGCAGGAATGTTGACAGGCCAGAAGACTGTTTTAATAGATAGAGAAACAAAAGATTGAGTCAGAAAGTTTACTGAATCTAATTGTCTTCAAGCATGCAAGAGATGTTTGTCATGAGCATAGCAAAAGTTAGCTCCTTCACCTGGTGCCAACATTATCCCTCTTCATTAACTCTTTTTCTCTGCTCAGAGCCTCTCCCAGCAAGAACCAGCTTCATGGATGAGAAGCCAGTGGAGAATTAACACTGCCACTGGAGGAAGAAGTCTGCTTCTGCTGGCATTGTTGGTAGCTTTGTGTTGATGAAGTGTACCTTCACAACTCCCATGCTCTCTTGAAAAGTATAGCATTTGATGCACCAAACCAATATATCTGTTCAAACAGCTCCTGGCCCATTGGCACTCATGCTTCACTCCACCACCACATTAAGTGCTCCAACCACTGGCCACTTTAGCCACCTTGAACTGGATCTTAGAGAAGGATGAGGGGCGAGTAAGTCCACCAGTTGAAGTGCTTCCAGCATTGCTGATAGAACACAACATTAAATACAGGCAAATTACTACCAGCAGAGCAAACAAGAGAATACCCACTGTGACCTGCCTCTAGTCAGAAACTAAAGGTTAGTCTGGAAAAAGAAATTGTTTAACTGATGAATTTTTTTAACTAATGAATGTTAATGTTTTTCTACAACGAAATGTTACAGATCTGCTAATGTGGGGGTGGAGGAATATACACATATTTTATAAGGAAACACAATGGTTTAGAGTAAGTGCTGGTCAGGGATTTGCCAACCATTAACCGTAGGTCAAAATTTTAGATGGGGCACCATAACCGGGGAAGAGAAGTGCCCAGCCGGTGGCTGGGGTCCGGAGGCATGGGGGCTGCCCGAAGCCAGTAGCGCTGGCTCGGGCAGCTTGGCTCTTAAACAGAGCCAAAGTCTGAGTCCGGGGAGGAGCAGAGCACCTGGAGCCGGGGAGGAGAAGTGCCTGGCCAGGGGCGCAGGGTCCCGAGGCATAGGGGCTGCCCGAAGCCAGAGTGCTACCGGCTTCATGGTTTGCCGGGCAGCCGCCAGACCCTGCGCCCCTGGCTGGGCGCTTCCCCTCCCGGGCTCCAGCTGCGCTGGGGAAACGCCGGCCGGGGGCGCAGGATCTGGAGGCTGCCCGGCAAACTGTAAAGCCGGTAGCGCTCGGGCAGCCCTTTTCGCATGGGTGGGAGGGAGGAGGGGGAGTTAGGGCGGGGCCGGGGGTGGGAAAGGGGCGGGGCCGGGGGTGGGAAAGGGGTGGGGCTAGGGCCCGTGGAGTGTCCTCTTTTTTTATTTTTTAAATATGGTAACCCTACTTCATGCAATATTTTTTTGAAAAGGGAATTTTGAAATTGCCCTCCCACCCCCGGTCCTCCTCTGTAGACTGGTTAGTGAGGTGAGCGCAGGTGCCCCCGCTTAAATGCCTAGTGCTGCCTTGGGAACACTCCCCACTGTCCATTGGAATGTGTAGTACACTTCTAGGACACTGCAGCAACCTCCCAGGCAGATATTTCATGGAACAAAATGGAAACTCTATACTGTTAAATTAACAGCTGCAATTGATAGCTCACATTATGATGAATCTGCATCTAATTTACGTTACATTAATTTTCATATTTTTCTGAATGGAACAGTGACCCATAGGCCTCAAAAGCAGAACTGTCACTGCTGCTAACAGCCACTATCATGTTCTGGAATGTGATACCTCCATCATATTTTGATGGTATACTTCTTTCAGTGTCTTCTTGAGGCTAGGCATAAGCAGATCCATTTTCACACAAGACATAGGGAAAAAAAAGTATCTGCTGAAGGAACAACATATTAGTCTAATTTTTATCTTCTTGTAAACAATTATTAAATATCAAATGGCATCTTGACAGAGTTATCTATTTTCAGCTCTCACTACATCCCTCGATGAGTGCATATCTTGTGTGTTTAGGTTCTAGGTATTCTAGGTTCGAGCTGTTTTTTATAGCCATTGGTTGAAATGATCTTACCTCCATACAGAGTAAACAGAATACATTATGTATTTTGCCACTTTATATTTTCTTAATAGATTTTCCAGATATCTGCTGAAATAAGACCTGGCTCTCTGTAATCTGCAGAAGTCCATGAGTTCGGTCTCTTTTGCCTCACAAATATCTATTGGCATATGAACATGCCTAGCCACAGTCAAAGGCATGGAAGAACAAAGTGACATTAGCAGAAGGGACTTCCCAGAGGAAAGATGGTACATGCAGGCTTGGGATAGCTGCTCATCCACATTAAACATTTTTTGGCATGGGTGTCAAATGAAAGTTGTTAACAGGCATAATGTCATCAGAACATCATTATGACTAGAGCTGCATAATCACATATGTACATCAAATTGTAGAAAATACATAATACACATGCTAAGGGCAAGATTCTTGGCCAGCAGTTTGTCTTGAGCTTCCATGTTGAAGCATCAAATAATAATGACAATTACTTTGCCTGTGTATACTGATGTTTTGTCCATAAATATCAAATCACTTTACAAAAGGTGACTAGCTATTATCGCCATTTTACAGATTGGATAATGAACATGGAGATAAAATGACCTGTCTCAGGTCAAATAGCAAGTTGGTGGCAGAGTTGTAAATAAAACCAAGATCTCCAAACTGCCAATCCTGTGCTCTATCCACTAGAGCAATCCTTCACAACTTAAACTCTTACCTGTGTAATGGAAGAAAACAGAATCCATGGCTGGTTTGTACAATAAATCAAAACTCGTGTTCTCATCAGAGAGAGGTTAATAGTTTACAGATGGAAAAATGTGCTGCTATTTGAATGACATATATAGTGAAATCTGACTCCTCATTCCCTTTCTGCTCTCAAGTCCTAGTAAAACTGGCTGAACACACACACAAAATCAGACACGTTGGCAAGACACATTTTTCCTGAATAAATTATAAATGTGTTTTATGCCTTTTGGAGGGCTTCTGCACCAGAGTTTCAAGCCTTAATTGTATGAATTAATTAGTCAAAGCAGAGTAGTAAAAAAACAATGTCAACAATATAAAAACAACAAGGATACATTTAATTTGTATGTGTAATTGCAATTGACATACCAAGGTATGTCATTGATTTCCAGGTTTATAAATATAAAAAGTAATGATAAGCATGCTAGGACCATTAAACTAGCTCAGTGCCAGTCGAAGGCTGCCTGACTGCCACCCTCACGGCGACCGGCAGGCCGCCCCTCAGGGCTTGCCGCCCCAGGCACGCGCTTGAAGCGCTGGTGCCTGGAGCCGCCGCTGCCTCTTGGCTCTGGTTTTTAAACAAATACTTGTATTAATCATTATGTTTATTATGGTAGTGGCTAACGGTCACCAAGAATCATGCTCCATTGTGCAAGGCACTGTACAAACTCATAGCAGTTGCTCCCTGCTCTGAAAAGCTTACTATCTAAACGAACAAGATAGACACAGAGAGCTTGTATAACACAAGCAAAGAACAATGCAATGGCACTAAGTGTCATATTAGTTCCACTTTTTTTTAGCAAGGGGAATGAGGGGGAACAGGGCAGGTGAGAAGAGGGTAAGATGGGCAGTGTGGAGTGACGCATAGAGTGGCGGTTCTCAAACTGGGGTCCACGGAGTCATATCCGGGACTACTGGCCCTGCTGATCAACTCCTTCCCCTCCCTCCCAGTGCCTCCTGCAAACTGCAGAACAGCTGTTGAGCTGTGTGATGGAGGTACTGGGAGGGAGGGAGAGGAGAAGGGGCAGGGTGCACTCGGGGCAGGGGACAGAAGGGGTAGGGAAGAAAAGAGGCAGGGGTGGAGGGGGGCAGGGCCTGAGCAGGGATGGCGCAACCTCAGGGGAAATTAGAAGCCAGCTTTGGGGTCTGCGAAAAATTGTAAATCAAAATGGAGGTCCTTGGGTAGCTCAGGTTTAAGAACTGCTGTCATAGAGGATGAGACTGATAGGGAGGGGGTTGCAGAAAACAGTCAATCAGCACAGTAGAAATAAATACCACCCCCACCCCCCCAAGTTCTGCGCTTAGATGTTTAAGTGCTATTTCTGTTATTTATTAATAGGCTGAGCAAGCCAGACCAATGAGCTTCCTCTTGACAAGCAAAGCTTTCTTGTGCTGGATGAATAATGCAAATTAGAGAAATAACACCGCTACTGCATTTTCCATGTAGGCAGATAATATCCCATCTTTCAGCAAGTGCATTAGACAAACAGGAACACTTGAGGGAAAGCTATCTCCCAGAATAGAACATTGAAAAAAATACAGAGTAGAAAGAACTTTTTAAAATAAGTTTCAGTATTTTCAAGTTTGTGTTTTTAGAGAGTTAGACATGGAACCTATTTGGCCTTGTTCTCCCTTGTTTCAGTAGACACTCCCTTGTGGCGTCACAGAGAAAGGGGGTGTAAATGGGGGATTGGACTCTCTGTACATGGCTTTCCACAATCTGTCACCCAAATTCAGCAGAGCCAATGTGGTTCCAAAGGGCATGTGCCATGTCAGCATATAGAGGGGTGGGGGAGGAAGCTGCAATATGTCACCCTATGGCAACAATGAGCTCAGACCACAAGGAGGAAGGGGACTATCAGACAAACATACATTCAGTACAAGCCCTTGTGTTGCTCTCTAGTAGTAGTTTCTGGTGGTCTCAAGGAATAGTATGTGATGGACTCTGGAGGGATCCAAATTATTCCCTACTCCACTGAAAGGAGAGTTGCTGTTATATGTAGCTTTGAGGACATATACTAGGAGGTCCCCAGCTCTGAGAAGACTTGGATGAAAAATTCCCACCCACCTCATTCATATTACAGCCCCACCCTCTTTGGTTAGGCTAGTGTTAAAGTTGTAAATATGTGTATGTATCAATAAAAAAAACCCTTAACATAACTTCAGCCTGTAAGCTCTTTGGGCCAGGGGTTTCTTTGCTGATGTTTTTCTGTATGGCGTATGTGTGTACAGTAGCTAGCACATTTTTAAGCTACTGCAATTTAAGTAATAGCAATACATTATTATCATTTGCTAAGAACTGAAAATGCACTTTGTGGTGTAAAAACCCCACAAAAATGGAGTCCCTGCCCTGGCCAGTTTAAAATACACCCAGAAGATACCCTGAAGCTACCAGATGAAGGTGATAATTTTTTTTAATTCTTCCCATCATCCTTCTGTAAAATATTCTATGGTGACTCAAGTAAGCCTTACAGAATGAGCACATCTTTGGGAGGGATTTGAATGGGAAAAGGGCAAAAGATAAGAAAGGTGTTGCAGGCCTATGTGCAGCATGGAAGATGGCACAGAGACGGGAATGGGAGAAGAAAACAAATGGGGTGGCAATGCTGGGATCTTTGGCAGAGCAAAGGGGGTGTGAGGACTAGTATGAGAAATGAGATCTGAGGTAGAGTTGTAGTGGACCTTGAAGAAAGTTGGAATGTATTTTAATAAATCCCAATACATCTAAAAGATAGAAAATTCAAAGTTAATGTCTCTAGCTGGGGCGGTGGGATGGCTCAATAGCAAAAACAAACAAAAGTGAGAACAGTCTCTTCCACAAGAATGTAGTGAGAGGTGTGTACAACCGCTTAATACAACTAGAAAAATATACAGAAACTCCCTAGTTTGGAGTTCAATTAAGTCCTTCCCTTCTTTCTCCAAATTACTAATTCTTGGCTGTCAGCTATCTGCTTAATTCACTAGACCAGAGGTTCTCAACCTTTTTCCTTCTGAGTCCCCCAACCCCCGCATCCATCCACCTCCACCATGCTATAAAAACTCCATGACCCACCTGTGCCACAATAACTGATTTCCTGCATATAAAAGCCAAGGCCGGCATTAGGAGGTAGCAAGCAGGGCAATTGCCTGAGGCCCCATGCCACAGGGGCCCCCCCACAAAGCTACATTGCTCAGGCTGCAGCTTGAGTCCCATGTGGTGGGTTTCAGGGACCTGGGCTTCAGTCCCATGCAGTGGGGCTTTGGCTTTCTGCCCTGGGCCCCAGCAAGTCTAATGCTGGTCCTGCTTGAAGGCCCCCCTGAAACCTGCTTGAGGCCTCCCTAAGGGGCTCCAGACCCCCGGTTGCGAACCACTGCACTAGACCAGTAGTTCTCAACCAGGGATACACATACCCCTAGGGGCACACATAGGTCTTCCAGGGGGTACATCAACTCATCTAGATATTTGCCTAGTTTTACAACAGACTTCATAAAAGCACTAGCAAAGTCAGTACAAACTAAAATTTCATACAGATAATGACTTGTTTATACACCATACACTAAATGTTAAGTACAATATTTATATTCCAATTAATTTATTTTATAATTATATGGCAAAAATGAGAAAGCAATTTTTCAGTAATAATGGCTGTAACACTTTTCTATTTTTATGTCTGATTTTGTAAGCAAGTAGTTTTTAAGTGAAGTGAAAGCTGGGATATGCAAGACAGAGACTCCTGAAAGGGGCACAGTAGTCTGGAAAGGTTGAGAGCCACTGCACTAGACCACACTGCCTATACACACATATACATACATGTCATATCACATCTATACCAATTTAGCCAGGTAAAATATTAGAAGTCTGCCTGGGTCCTAGATTAGATTGTAGTATTGTCTAGTACTGATTCCTTGGCTTACTGCCTGGACTGAAGATTCGTTTTAACAATCCTTTGGAGCCACTGGCAGCTGATACAGGTTAAAGCAGCCAGACTGTTTGTAGGGGACCAGCCCAGCACAGAATGGCTCAGAATCAGGAAAGTGCAAAAGGTACTTTTGTGCTCCCTTCTTTCCCGAAACCACCATCAGTGCATCACATACACTTAACAGTGTTCCTGACCCAGTCACCAGACTGAGTGGAAGCTACAACCATTTGCATCAGTCCTATGGCTGAGCTAATTCAAAAGAATCTATACAGAAACTGAACTCACCAAAAACTATCAGCTCAGACCGGCCAGCAGCAATCAGGGCTGGGTTCAATATCTAGGGATTCCTTTCCATTAATAACGCAGAACCAGCGCAAGCCCACCCAGTAACCTGGGAAATTTACACACCACCCCTGGGCGCCTCTGAGAGGCAATACTTCCCCACTTGCAAGCACAGAGTCGGAGTGTAGAAAATAAACTTTTAATTAAAGGAGGGAAGTAACTCGGCATTAATTTGGGAAAACACCGCAAATAGGGTTCATAAACATAAACCATGACTAAAAGACCACCCCCAAGTAGGTTGGGCAGTGTCTTTTTCCCCTCAGGTTCTTAAGTCCAGCAACCCAAAAGTCCCTTTCACATGCCCAACCCTTCTCTGCACCCCACTCACAGTTGCTGTCCTTAATCAGTGCAGAGCCAGAGTTCAGAGGTGCATCTGCAGAGTTCACCTCCCCACCCAGGTGGGGTAAAGAGATACTTTACTGGCCACCTTGCTGGCTTCTCACACCAGCTGCCTGCTCACTGCTTCCACCGGCCACCTGCTCACGTCACACCTCTCTACCAGTCGCCCTGCTGGCCGCTTATCATGCCTCTCTGCTGCCGCCCTGCTGGCTACCTGCTCACCACTCTCGTCACACCTCTCCACCAACCACCTTGCTGGCGCTCATCACATCACTCCACTGCACCAGCCACTTATTCACCAGCTGTCAGTCGCCTTCTGCTGCTACCTGTCCCTCTGCACATCAGTCTCTTACACTGCCCCATCTCAAGTGATTTCAGCTCTCAATTATTTTTAGCTCTTAGCAGGCAGGGCAGAACCACAATCCTACCACAACTGATTTCAGCTCTGATTGGGTATTTAACATAACAAAGAGGCTCCTAATGAAGCCTATTTAGCTCTATTCTTTGAACAGTGGAGAGGAACAGATTAAACCAGTCTAGAGAGAACCCTTGAGAGTGTGCAGCCTCCATGCTGGGGATACCTGTTCCCATACTTTTTATATTCACAGGGCTCTGACAATCGAGTCCCTGACTTAACGAGGTTCTTTCAACTGAGGGTGACAGGTTAAGCTGAGTCATTTGGGACAGGTTAAGCACAGTCCTGCTTTCCTGTATTCCTACAATAATTACAACATTGGTAACCATATTTCACTACCCCTGCATTCAGTACTAAGGTGATTTCTACCCAACACCAGCCAAAGTTGATCACTTTTTGCTGAATATGTAAGCAAAGCAGGAGCAAACTGTATTCACATAAACACACCCAAGTCTCTCCCCCAGCTAGCTGTCCGGGAAGCATTCATTCAGACCCTGCTTACACATGGTACCCTGCCCCACTGTAGATTCCAATCCTAACCTCTTTCTGGCACTCACAAATCAAGAGGACACATTTATGCCCAGATATCATTGAGGAGGTTCTACATTTGAGGCCAGATGTGGAAAGTACAGCTGCACTCACTCCCTGATCTCCCTTGGTCTCATGCTGTAACTCATACTTCTCCAGAAATACCTGCACCAACAATGGTGCAGCAGTTATGAAACCTTCCCTTAGTTTTGCATGTAAAAAACAGTCATGAGAGAGTAATCTGTAATCCTGTCTAATTTAAAGGAAATTATATAGTTGGCATTTGATTACAATAATTAGTGGCGAGGATAGAATTTAGCCTAAATATGGTGCTGAAATTAACCACATGAAATCAATACTTGGTACATAATGGATATTTGATATAGTATAGTTATCAGAGGAGATGATAAAATGCCACAAATGACTTCTAGAGGGTTTTCTGAAATAGTCAATTCAGATATATTATAGGCTATCAATTGTCAGAGAAACAGAAATTGCACACTATGAAAAGTACGGTATAAAAGGCTAAGAAGGTAGTTACTGGTATGCTATATCTAGGACTCGTAAATGACTATAACACTCCTGTAGAGGGAGTTGGCTCTCTGTCAACTCTAATGAATGTATCAAGAAGTCATTTGTTCACTATCACAGTGCTGCTGAAATAACAGATGCAGTAATGGAAGCATCTTTAATATTAATACAACTAAAAGCAAACTGTGCAAAATAAAGGACATACTCTTGGGGTGTGTCTACACTTTGAGCTGGGGGGTGTAGTTTCCAGCTCAATAAGACATACCCGTGGTAGCTCTGATCAAGCTAATGCACTGTAGATGTGGCAGTGTGAGTTATGAGCGGGACTAGCCACCCCAAATATGTCCTAGTGTCTCAGACTTAGCTGGATCAGAGCTAGCTCAGGTATGTTTCCTTGAGCTGGGAATTACATCTCTTGCTCAAAGTGTAACTTTCATTTCATGCCATCACTGCTCTAGGGATAACAGCCAGATTCACCTGAGCAAGTGCAGAGGATTATAAACTGTGCATTTTGTGCCAGGAGGAGTGACTGTACTGCTGGAGGGATTCATCCTGGGGGATGAGAGGCAGTAGTACCAGTGACTGCTATACCTGTGGGGTTCTGCAAGTGGAGGGTAGTTCCATAGACGCCCCACCAATAGAAGCTCCATGCATGATGTGTTTGCTCAGACAGCTCTAGCCCCACTTCTCTGGCAGAGAAAGGTTTACATGCAGCTTACACCCTTCCCCAGGTGGATTTTCTCATACTGGAGCCACAGCCTGAGTTCTATAGAGGTAAATATGGCCCAAAGAATGTACTTATTGCAAGGTAAGTGTCAGCAGCAAGTTTCATGTGGTGAGGATTATCTGGGTATCAAAATGTAGCTAATAGAAATCTGGTGTTATAATGATATGTCAGATTGTGGACATAATGAACTTATCCTGCCAAGCCAGTGCATCACATACGGATTGCACCAGGTCATGCAATAGAGCAGATCTTTCTCTTATCATATCTGCATTCAGGCACAGTATCTGCAAAGCAGTTGGAAAACAACAATGTGGATGAAAAATGCAGTGTGTGCCAAGTCCTGAGATAGAGAGATGATCCTTTTTCTCCTTTTTTTTATTAACATTGAGGAGGCCCCACTTTGGAGACTGCATTAGGAGCAACCTTCTCCAGCATTCCTTCATTCTTCCCTCCCACGCACACTACCCTGGAATGGGCTCCCTCCCTCTAAAGTCTATAGTCACTGACATCACCCTGTGAGAATGCCTTCCTTTCTGAGCAAGCCTGGAAGAGTTCTTAGCTTTCAAGGCAGTCACTTGAATTAAGAGATTCTTAAAGCCACAGATGCAAGCTATCTCCTGACCAGTCAGAGAAGTACAGGTAGTATCCTCTCACAGGGAAAACCAACACAAATAGAAGATGCAAATGTAAACTGCTTAGGTCCTGTCTAATTTAGAGACAACTTCATACTTTTGCTGCTACTAGACGTCTCTCCAAATCCACTTCTACCATTATGACCTATGATAATCTCAAAACATTTTTATTTCAAAGGTTTTTGTTGTTGCCAAAGAATTACTATTGCTGCTCCCATATATTCCATGACTCTGTGGGCACCATATCCATGCTTATATTTTTTAAAAATTGTATTATGGTTGCAAAGAAAACCATGAAAACATGAACTGAGGGCAAACGAATTCAATGTTGTTGTCTTGAGTCTTCCAAAAGCCTAAATCAAAAGCTCTGAGAGGTCTGAACTACTCCATTGTTTTAATGGGTTGTTAATATTGTCATTTTAACTACATCACTGCAGAACAGCTTAGCATTATTATCCAGCTAACATCCATGCCCCACAGTCCCAAACTGCCTTGTGTGCCTCCTCAAGTGCCCAAAGCCCCAAGGTCCAAAATTTTCAGGTTCCTCTCTGACAATCTGTACAGTGCAGCTATTGCATTGTCAAGAGAAAAATCTGCAGCAGTTCAGAAACAAATGTGGAGACACTGTACACTCTCTGGCATAGGAACTGTACACTTTGTCCATACAGGGTGTGTCTTCACTGCAATTAAACACCTGTGACTGGCCCGTGTCAGCTGTTAGTGAGAGAGACAAGCTTTTGAGTTACACAGTGTGCTTCTTCAGGTATGGGAAAAGCAATCAGAGTGTCACAGCTAAATACAAGGCCAAACAGCTAGTTTAGCATAAGTAGTTAGGACATATTCTAAGGGACCATTCAAAATGAAGTATCAGAGGGATAGCCATGTTTGTTGCTTTTTACAAATCCAGACTAAGAGTCCTGTGGCACCTTAAAGACTAACAGATGTATTGGAGCATAAGCTTTCATGGGTGAATACCCACTTCGTCATGTGTCTGACAAAGTGGGTATTCACACATGAAAGCTTATGCTCCAATACATCTGTTAGTCTTTAAGGTGCCACAGGACTCTTTGTTGCTTCATTCAGAATGAAGTGGCCCGTCAACACCTTGCTGCTGAGTTTAGGCCTTGCTTGCCACAGAATATACAGGGCTTTTCCATGGATTAATTTTTCTCCCCCCCTTTTTTTTTTTTTGCTTCCTGTCAGTTTTGTTTCACTTTTATTGAGGGTGTATTTTAATTATATTGTCTTGTACAGTTCTCTAAGCACCTTGATAAAGGGCAGAGAACTCTTTATAAGTACTACAGTTTTTACTAGGTATTAATCCAGAATGAAAAGTCTGAGTCATATGAATTCTTCTTCAGGTTCCCAGTTTTTACCCAATTTCCTCTGACTGCTCCAAAGGGGCATGAATCCTATATTTGTTAAGAAACCAGACAGTACTTTATACTTTCTTTCAGTGCAGCTTCTGGAGCTTGATAACAGACCTGATAATTACCACCAAAAGAAACAGAAGATGCCAAAAAAGCTTTTAGAAAAGACCATGTTTAAAAAAAACAGGTATAAAAGTTATAAATATTTTAATTAAAAAAAAACATTAAACCAAAGTCTGCCCTTGGATGCATATATAGTGCTCACATTGACCTCAACTGGAGGAATACCAGTAAACCCAGAAGAGATTGTGTCCCACTATGGTTATTATTATTGTTAATATAGGTAAATTATTCTTCACATAGTACTAAGGTTCTAATTCCGCTTCTCTTCTTCACTATCAGAAGTATCTTACTTCATGAATAGTCTCACTGATTTCAGTAGAGCTACTCAGAGTAAGGTACTACAGTACTTAAAGCAAGGCAGGCTCCTATGCTGAGTCCCTAAAAGGCACTGAGCAAATTAATTTCTTGTGGAGTTATATTAGGGATGAGTAATGGCCATCTGGGTCAATTGTGCATTCATCTACACCCATGCAAACCCACTTTTGTGTACATCAGTGCAGCCCCATAGGGCTGCATGGGTGTAACAAAGTAGATTTTGGCAAATAGAAGGTAAAATTAGGAAGCTTGCCACAATGCTTGTCAGAAAAGCATGGAGAGAAAAAAATAGATTTAATTCTTTAAAAATAGTTGGGCTTGTATGTGCGCTTTGCTGAGCAGACAGTGGAAATTTTAAAAACTATAATCACTTTTATATTCATTATTATTAATATTACAGAAGTGCCTAGAGGTCCCAACCAATCCTATTGTGCTACAGGCTGTACAAATATATAGTGAGAGAGTCTCGGCCCTGAAGATTTTACAATCTAAATAGAAAACAAATGCAAGACAAAAAGTGGGTGGGGAAACACAGAGATTTGCCAAGGTCAGACAGCAAGGCCATGGCAGGGCAAGGACCAATACCCAAGTCTCCTGAGTCCCTGTATAATATCCCACACACATCACCACAGTCTCTCTCCCATCAATGAAACTGTGAAATATGTATTTGTATAATTAAAGCTCTCTTGACTGGATTAGATTCTTTGCCGATGCACTTTGTCCTTCATTTTCTTTCTTCCTGGTACCATCAAGTGGAAACACACACACAGCTCCTCTCCTGTCATAAGTCCCGTCCCCCCCCCCCCCATTCTTTTTTCCTTTTAATTTTTTTTTCAAATTCCTTATTTACTTCTGGTTCCAGTAATGCTCCTCTCTTTTGCTTTACCATGAGAGGCATGTATTTTTAGCTGGGAGTACTGGAAACCAAATAAGTCATATGAAGACAAGTCTGGGCTGCATTAAAAAGTTAAACGAATTAAAAAAAATAATAATAATCAGCAAAAGAAAATGGACCAGCTTTTTTTTCCTGGCATAACTACACCAGAGATGAATTTTCTTAATTTGTTTTTGTTGTTCTTGGTTTGTTTTGTACCACAGTTATGCAGGCTCAAATCACTGCACTTGCAATTATTTTGCACATGCAGTTTAGATGACTTAGGGCCAGATTTTCAAAGATACTTAGACCTATCTGCAAGTTGTCACCTATCTGCATCTTCAGGCACTTAAACACCTTTAAAAATCTGGCCCTTACTCTTAAGGGTATGTCTACATGGGATTGAATAACCCACAGCTGGCCTGGATCAGATGACTCAGGTTTGCAGGGCTTGGGTTTGGGGGCTGAAAAATTGCTGTGTAGATATTTGGGCTCAGGCTGGATCCTGAGCTCTGGGACCCTGTGGGTGTGGAGGATCCCAGAGCTCAGACTCCAGCATGAACCCAGACATCTACACAGCAACTTTTAGCCCTGCAGCACAAGCCCCGCAAGCCTGAGTCAGCGGACCCGGGCCTGCCGCAGCCATACCATGGGGCTTTCATCCCTGGGTAGATGTACCCTAGCACTTAATTTAAGAATTCAGTCAGAAATCTAATGACAAATTATACCCATAATTATTTGCTTCAGGAAAACAGAAGCCAGTGATTAAGACCTGGTATATATTTGTAAGCTTTAAATTTTTAACTAAATTTTAACAAGAAAATTAAAAAAAAAAATCAGTTACTCCTTTCCTCACTTGCCATTAAGGCCAGAGTCTAGAACTGTCCCCCCATATAGCAGAACAGTTCCGTTCACGCTTGCTCTGCTGTAATAGTTTGTGAAATCCTCAATTCTTGCCATGGGTGCCAGGTTTGTATAATTTTTGGTGGTGTCCAGAACGGGTCCAAGCAGAGCTGTCCTGTCCATAGGCTGGACCGGGGCAACCACCCCAGGCCCCACGCTTTGGGGGGCCCAGCACTTCAGGGGTACATGGGGTCTAGCCAGGGCTGGTGCAAGGATATTTTGCACCCTAGGCGAAACTTCCACCTTGCGCCCCCCCCCCCCCTCAAAACATCGGTTCATTGAGGGGCAAATCCCGACAAGCCTTTATTGACCCCAGGGGCCAGCCATGCCCAGGGGCTGCTCCACAGACCAGGTTCCCCCCTCCCCGCCCCCTGAACTCCCCTGGAGGGTGCACAGCCCTCCCCGTGAGCCCTCCCCACCCCACCCCTCCTGCCCCCCTGCACCGCGCTGGCTCCTCCATGGCTGGGGCTTGCCACAGCCGCAAGCAGGACACTCTGGCTCTCCGGTGCCTCCGGAAGGCAGCTCCTCCCTGCTGAGCCAGGGAACCGCTTTTTGGCACCCCCAGGGCCATCCTTAGGATTTATGGGGCCCTGTGCAGTATTATTAAACTGGTGCCCCTATGCCTGATGGCAGCCTGAGCTTGCAGCCTGGCAGGGGTGGGGGCAGAGGCGGGGGCGGAGGACAAAGGCAGAAAGAATAACAAGATGCCCGGCCCGCCTCACGGTGGCGGAGAGTCACAGTTCCCCACAGAGACCCCTGTACCCTCTCACTCATGCAGAATGGACATGCAGAAAGTACCTAATTAAAAGCACTAAACTTGGGAATAAAAAAAATGTCAGTCACAGGTTTTTTGATATGCCCTGAAGTTTGTCAGACATTTATTTGCAAAAACTTTGTAGTAAGGGTGAGTCAGCTGTCTTGCTGAATACAACATTAAATATTATGGAATACATTATGCAGCTCTTCTCTGTTTTACATTTTCTTAATCAGTATTTCTAAGCTGATTTTATATTTTAAATGTACTCTTAAATGTACTTATTCCAGATTACTACATATTTAACTCAGTGAAACAGACACTATTTTAAATTAATCAGTCACAGAGGTTTAGTGTGTTCATAACAATCTTCATTGCTTTTAGAAAAAGGGAACACTAATTTACTGTGTGTGATCTCCATAACAATACACATGTTTATGAAATTTCACCAACTTTAAAAAATATGTTTCCAAAGATTTTAGGCACAACAAAGGATTTTATATCTTACTAAGGTACTGATTTTGCTTAAAACTAGTTCATCAGATAGTCAGAAGTAAAGAAAGGGAAACTCTTTGTCCAGCTATCTGGAAGCAAAGGGCTGTTGCTTCCTTCAGTGAGGGGTGGGTATATATTTGTAAGCTTTAAGAGGCGGGAAGGGGGTGAAGGGAGAAATGGATGGACAGAAAGGACAGGAAGACTTTGGAAGTAAGTTTTTTTACTATAGTAATTAAATCGTTTATTTTAGATAAGGATGGTCTTTTGAAAAATTTATTTAAAAAACCATATGTCTGAAGATCCAAGCATTTAAGGCTAAAGATGATTGTGCATCTAAAAATCTATGCAAGGATTTTTTAGAGATGTGATTTTATGATCTTCACCAACTCACTAATGAAATATTTTAAAAGCAAACTTTAAACGAAGGTCCTGTAGGCTGACATGTTCTGAGTAATTATTACAGTCATGCACAACTGTTTTTGTCAGTATATTCAGAAACTGACAGTAGATACCTGGGGGTTGGCAAATGCATGTTAAATGTCTTCATTACCCCTTGAATGGCTCTTTAACAGTTCCGGTGTTGTGCTAATAGGTCTGGCAGGCTGGAGACTTTTTCTCTTTTAACTACTAGATCCCCTTCTCAGGAAGACTCAGAACAGGGATAGGAAAACCAGTAGGGTGGACACTAAGACCCAGTGGTGCCCCAAATTTTCAGGTGCCCTACCCAGCTGCCTATGCCTAAGGACAGCCCTGGGTGCCCCCAACCACTTGCCGCCCTAGGCTACTGCCTAGTTCGCCTAGTGGTTGCACCGGCCCTGGGTCTAGTGACATGGGCCCAGACAGCTCCCGGCATCACTGGGAGAAGGGGGCAGAAGCCTGAAAGAGGTGCGGCGGGAGCTTGGGGGAAGGGGTGGAATGGGGGCAGGGAGGGGATGGAGCCAGACCCCCTGCTAATCCCCCAGACCACCCTGAACCCAGAGCCATCCCGTTCACAGGACGGACCAGGGCAACCGCCCCAGGCCCCGCACTTTGGGGATCCTGCGCTTCAGGGGGACACAGGGTCCAGGGCAGCCTGGAGGGTTAGTGGGGGGCCTGGCAGTGGCAGCAGTGAGCAACCCGGCTGCCAGCCCACCCCTGCTCTGCCCTCTCCCCACCCCCATTCCACCCCTTCCCCCAAGCCCCTGCCCCGCCTCTTTCCAGCTTCCACCTCCTCCCCTGTGCGATGCCAGGAGCTGGCGGGGCAGGGAGGGCTGGGGACGGGTTGCTCGCTAGCTGCTGCCAGTGCCAGCATCTCCACTAACCCCCCAAGGAATACTGGACCCTGCGTCCCCCTGAAGCGTGGGGCACCCCAAAGCACGGTAGGCCCAAACATTGGTGGAGCCAGACCCACGTTCCTAAATATTGGTGGAGCACAGGCACCATGGGCCCATATAAGTCACCGCCTATGATTTTTGCTACCCAAGCCAGCACATTTGCAGCTAAGTTGTGAAGGAGAAAATGATTTTCAAATATTTTGGATTTAAGATATGTCTGTATTTGTAGTGTTAGAGCCAAATTTTCAGAAATTGGATATAAAAGATAGCTACAAATCGTGTGTTTGTGAAGTGAGTATCTGCATGCTTCATCCCTATTTAGTACATACAAATACTCAGAGCTTGAACAAATATGGATTTGCATGTACCAGTATTGCAGGTGCAGTTTAGATACCAACCCTTTCAAAATGCATCCCTTTAAATCTATAGCTATATTTTGCTATTGATCCATAATCAAATTTTTTTATAGTTATTTATGCAATAAATTCACCTTTATGCTTTTCTGTCTAGATTAGGTACTTATATGGTCCCCATCACTGTAATATCTAAGTGCCTCACGATCATTTAGTGTATCTATCCTCAACACTCCTGTGAGGTAGGGAAATATTATTTATCCCCCTTTTACAAATGGGAAATGGACACACAAGGGCCCAGATTTGTAAAGGTGTTTAGGCATTGCTTCGCTCAGTGTTGCAATGCCTATGTGACTCAGATGGCTAAGTTCCATTTTCAAAAGTGACTTAGGAGCCTAAATCTCATTGAAAGTCAGTGGGTCTTATGCTCCTAAAGACCAGATCCATCAAGGTACTTAGGGCTAGATCCACAAAGGGACTTAGGAGTTAGGCTCAGTGTTGCAACGCTTAGGCAGTCTGCTGCCCAGTGGAATTTTCAGCCTCAAGCTAGATGCCCAGGGTTCCCTACAACATTTGGGGAGAGTTAGGCACCTAAGGAGAGGACTTTCAGAAGCCATCCAGTTGAACAGGGAGCCACCTAAGCTAGACAGGGTGAAATGCCAAGGTGAGAGCTAGGAAAAGTGTCTTGAGTACTGTACTTAAGTGGCTGACCTGACGCACCTCACTAATGGGCCAGAGATGGGTGCCTCTCTCCACTCAGGATCTTCAGCCATGAGTCCTCTCCTGCAGTTAGTTACTTAAGCCAGGGGTTCTCAACCTTTTTCTTTCTGAGAGCTGCCCCCCTCACCCTCAACATGCTGTAAAAATTCCAGGGCCCAGGGCGGACGGTGGGGTGGTTCAGGGCTTAAGCCCTGTGTGTGGGCTTGGGACTCTGGGCTTCAGCCCTACAGCTCCAGACTTCAGCCCCAGGGATGCACCAGGTTCTGGGTTTTAGATGAGTAATGGCCATCTGGGTCAACTGTGCATTCATCTACACCCATGCAAACCCACTTTTGTGTACATCAGTGCAGCCCCATAGACCCATGGGGGTGCCAGGGCTCAGGGCTCCATGTTTCAGTCCCACTTCAGCCCTGTGGCAGTGCCAGGGCTCAGGCTCTGGGCTTTAGCTGTGGGGCCCTGAGGATCCCTGAAACCAGCTCACAGATCCCCAGTGGGCTGTGGATCCCTGGTTGAGAACTGCTAACCTAAGCCAGAACAGCTGCCCTAACAGCCATAACAATGTCTCCTGCTCTGTCTAGATAACTCTCATGCTAGCCTTTGTTTCCCTGTGCCCACTACTGTCTTTTGTGCAGGTGCTCTGTTGCCCCTCTACCTATCAATGGCTTGCATCTGGCTCTCCTGACGTGGGGGCTGGCTGGCAGGTAACAGGTTGTGAGACTTTGTGGGTTCCCCAGACCAGAATGGGCTGTGTCGCCATCTGCCCATAACTCTGGGTGCTTCTGTGCTGTGCAGCTTTGGCTCAGAGCCCTGACACCAGCAGCATGCCCACGGCACAATGTCTCAGGGTAGGGTGACCAGAACAGCAACTGTGAAAAAATGGGACGAGGGAGGGGGGTAATAGGCGCCTATATAAGAAAAAGTCCTAAAAAACGGGACTGTCCCATTCAAAATGGGAGATCTGGTCACGCTATCTCAAGGAGAACAGGGATTTGAAAAGCTAGCTCCTAAGCGACCAGAGGAGCTAGTGAATGGGAGTTTTGCTAGAGAGGGAGCGCGAGAGCCAGATGCACCTAACAAACATTCTCTAATCTTATGCCAATAAACACAAAACACACACAAAATAATACCAGCAGAAGTCCAGCAGCAGAATGGGGCTATTCCATTTATTGCACTGAATGCAGCAAGTATTACCTGTCTTGTGGGCAGGTGGCACCTGTGTGCATTTGGTGCAAGCAACTCATGATCCTCAGAGACCAAGTACAGGCTCTTGAGCTGGAGGAGTGAAGGGAGACAGAGGTATATAGAGGAGACTTTCCATGACTCAGTAGAGCTGTCCTATTCCCAGTCTGATGCCTCTGTGCTGTCAAGGAGGATGAAAGTCTCAGGGAAGGAGAACATCAAGTTGGAGCAGAGGCAAAGAATCTCATATTTGGGACTCTACTTCCAGATGACATCATTGTATCTTTGCACAGAGGATATGTCTCCTGGGGAGGGACCCAGTTATTAGAAAGATAGGCAATATTGAAGGGGGATTCAATTATTAGAACTATAGATAGTTGGGTTTGTAATGACCAGGAGAACTGCCTGGTGAATTGCCTGCTGGGTGTGAAGATTGCAGCCCTCTCAAGACATCTAGAAAGACATATGCGCACTGTTGGGGAGGATCTGGTGGCCATTGTATGTGTAGGTATCAGTGACATAGGAAAGGGAGGAGAGAGGTCAAAGAGACCAAATTTAGACTGCTAGGTAAGAGATTAAAGTCCAGGACCTCCATGTTAGCATTCTCTGAAATGCTTCCAGTTCCATGTGCAGGGCCAGAAAGACAGGTAAAACTGCAGGGTCTCAATGCATGGAGGAGATTATGGTGTTCAGAGGAAGCATTATTAGGAAATGGGGAACCTTTTGGGAAAGAAGCAGCCAACAGGAGCAGTATGGGCTCTACCTAAATTGCAATTTAACTAGATTGCTGGCACAAAAAATTAAAAAGGTTGTAGAGAAGTTTTTAAACTAAGAGCTGGAGGAAAGTCGACAGGTACAGAGGAGCACACAGTTCAGACAGAGACATTCCTTAGGAGAGGATTTATTAAAGGGGATTCTCTGTATTCTAGAGAAGAGGAAAGACAGAAGTTGATAAAGTACAAGCTGGAACTGCAGATAAAGAGTCAAACAAAAAAAAAGTTCCATTCAGTTACATCCATGAAGGAAGACAACTAAATATTGACCAATTTTATAAGTGCTTGTATACAAATCCAAGAAGTCTAAATACTAAGATGGATGAACTTGACTGCCTGGTATTACATGAGGATCCTGATATAATAGGCATCCTAGAAATTTGGTGGAATGATGATAATAAAGGGGACACAGTAATATCAGGGTACAAAATATATAGGAATGAGAGTAGTTGGTGGGGGAGTGGCACTATATGTGAAAGAAAGCACAGAGTTAAATATAGTAAAAATCTTAAATGAATCAAACAATACCATACAATCGCTATGAATACAACAATAAGAGTATAGCAGTAGGAATATACTACAGACCACCTGACCAGTATTGTGATTAGGAAATGTTCAGGGGGATTAGAAAGGCTATAAAAACAGAAAATCCAATAATAATGAGGAATTGCAACTATCCCCACATTGACTGGGTACATGTCACCTCAGGACAGGATGCAGAAATAAAGTTTCTATATACCATTAATGACTGCTTCTTGGAACAACTAGTCCTGGAACCCACATGAGGACAGGCAGTTCTTGATTTAGTTTTAAGTGGAGCATAGGATCTGGTCCAAGAGGTGAATATAGCTGACAAACTCAATAATAGCTACCATAATATAATTTAGCATCCTTGTAGGGGTGAAAATATCAAAGAAACCCACCACAGTAGTGTTTAACTTCAAAAAGGGAACTCCACAAAAATGAGGAAGCCAGTTAAACAGAAATTAAAAGGAACAATCACTAGAATGAAATGCCTGCAAGCTGCACAGAAACCATTTAAAAAACACCATAATAGAGGCTCAAACTAAATCTATACCCCAAATCAAAAACTACAGTAAGACCACAAAAAAGGAGACCATGACTACATAGTAAAAAAGGCAGTTAGAGGCAAAAAGACATCCTTTAAAGACTGGAAGTCGAGTCCTAGTGAGGAAAATAGAAAGGAGCATAAACTCTGGCAAGTCAAGTGTAGAAGTATAAATTAGGAAGGCCAAAAAGGGATCTAGGGGTTATAGTGGACCACAAGCTAAATATGAGTCAACAGTGTGATGCTGTTGCAAAAAAAGCAAACATGCTTCTGGGATGTATTAACAGGTGTGTTGTGAGCAAGACACGAGAAGTCATTCTTCTGCTCTACTCTGCTCTGGTTAGGCCTCAGCTGGAGTATTGTGTCCAGTTCTGGGCGCCGCATTTTAAAAAAGATGTGGAGAAATTGGAAAGGGTCCAAAGAAGAGCAACAAGAATGATTAAAGGTCTTGAGAACATGACCTATGAAGGAAGGCTGAAAGAATTGGGTTTGTTTAGTTTGGAAAAGAGAAGACTGAGAGGGGACATGATAGCAGTTTTCAGGTATCTAAAAGGGTGTCATAAGGAGGAGGGAGAGAATGTGTTCACCTTAGCCTCTAAGGATAGAACCAGAAACAATGGGTTTAAACTGCAGCAAGGGAGGTCTAGGTTGGACATTAGGAAAAAGTTCCTAACTGTCAGGGTGGTTAAACACTGGAACAAATTGCCTAGGGAGGTTGTGGAATCTCCGTCTCTGGAGATATTTAAGAGTAGGTTAGATAAATGTCTATCAGGGATGGTCTAGACAGTATTTGGTCCTGCCATGCGGGCAGGGGACTGGACTCGATGACCTCTCGAGGTCCCTTCCAGTCCTATAATCTATGAATCTATGAATCTATGAAAAAAGGAATTTGAAGAGCAACTAGCAAGAAAAGCTTAAAAAAAAAAATTGATGTTAGTTTAAGTGAGGAAGCCTGCCAAACAATCAGTGGGGCCACTGGGTGACTAAGGTGCTAAAGGACCACTGAGGAAAGACAAGCTGAACGCTGAATTCTTTGCATTGGTTTTCACTACAAAGGATGAGAGGGAGATTCCCACACCTGGGCCATTCTTTTTAGATAACAAATCTGAGGAATGGTCCCAGATTGAGTTGTCAATAGAGGAGATTTTGGAACAAATTGATAAAACAAACAGTAATAAGTCACCAGGATCAGACGGTATTCACCCAAGAGTTCTGAAGGAACTCAAATATGGAACTGTAGAACTACTAGTATGTAACTTATCACTTAAATCAGCCTCTGTACCAGATGACTAGAGGATAGCTAATGTAACGCCAGTTTTTAAAAAAGGCCCCAGAAGCAATCCTGGAAATTACAAACTAATAAGCCTAACTTCAGTTCTAGGCAAACTGGTTGAAACTATAGTGAAGAACAGAATTATCCGACACATAGATGAACACGACTTGTTGGGGAAGTGTCAAAATGACTTTTGTAAAGGAAAACCATGCCTCGCCAATCTGTTAGAATTCTTTGAAGGTGTCAAACATGTTGACAAGGGTGATACAGTCAATATAGTGTACTTGGACTTTCAGAAAGGCTTTGACAAGGCTCTTAAGCAAAGTAAGCAGTCATGGGATAAGAGGTCCTCTCTTAAATCAGTAATGGTTAAACTAGGGCATGCGCAGGAATTTAAATTTGACCCCTTCTGGAGGGTGTTTTGAGATAGGTACACTTCGTCACAGGGTGTCAAGTCATATGTGGTCAAAAGAAAGGGAAGAAGCTGTACCACATGATATGCTGATGACCCTTACTAAAAAACATGGTAGTACAACCTAGTGGCTGAAGTCAATAAAGTCATCCTGCTGCTCTGGACAGCATGGCCTAATGGCCAGAGACAATAAAGTTGCACCCCTCTGTGGGATTGTGTGCCCTATTGGCCCATTGGGGAAGTGGAGCACCACTCAGGGGTGCATGGCACCCAGGGTAGGGGGAATTGGGCCCTCCTTGCTCCTCCAAGCCCCAGCCCAGGGCCATGGCAGTGGCAGGGTTACTCACCACAAGTCAGCGGGGATTCTCCCGAAACATGCTGACTGGTTCCCCAGTTCACCCACTGGATCAAAGTCTAAATCCCCTGGGCTGCTTCCTACCCTGTCTTCACCAGCAATGGTCCACAGCTCCATGGGTCTCTAGTGTCCTCAGGCAGCATAGCTCCTGACAGCACAGCCTCTATGTTCGTCAGGTAGCCTGGAATCCATCTGGGGCTCTGTTTGCCTTGGCCCTGGAGTTGGGGCCTGTAGCAGCTCACTGGAAAGAGCCTGCGGTCTGAATCCTCTCCCTGCGCAGACTGAGCTGGCTGCTTCCTTTTATATCTTTCCTCCAGGCTGAGCAGGCCCAGCAGAGGTCACAGGCATGCTTCCTCAGCCTACAATGCACAGTTAACCATTGTGGGGCCAGGGTGGGGTAAGTATACCCCATCACAGAGGGGCACATTCTGTGCTCCCCCAGGAGCTCACTGTCCACCCTCCCCACCCGACCCTGGGAGGAACTCGCTGCCCCCACCCTGGCAGAGCTTGCTCTTCTCTCTCCCCCAACTTCCCCCCCGCCCGGCCCCTGGCAGAAGCTCACTCTTTCCCCCACCCCAGCAGGAGCTCACTCTTCCCACCCACCCCAGCCACAGAAGGAACTCCCTCTTTCTCCCTGCCTGGGCCCCGGAAGGAGCTCGATCTTTACCCCATCCCAGCAGGAGCTTGGTCTTCCCTGCCCCAGCCCCAGTCCAGTCCCAGCTTCTGGCAATCAGAGGCTAGGGACACCCAGAGCATAGGTTGAATTCCTCAACCATGTTGGCTAATAGCTATTGATGGACCTATCCTCTACAAATTTATCTATGTAATTCTTTTTTGAACCCAGTTATACTTTTGACCTTCCCGATATCTCCTGGCAATGAGTTCCACAGGTTGACTATGCATTGTGTGAAGGACTTTTTGTTTAAATACCTTTAAAGATCTGGCCCTCAGTGATTTGTCCAAGGTCACATAGGAAGCCCATGGCAAAGCAAGGAATCAAATATGAGCCTCCCAAGTACAGGTTAGTGCCCCAGCCATTGAACCATCCCTCCTTTTGTAACAATCTGTTCTTCCCCCATGCACCTTTACAGCTTTGTCGGCTTACTATTTGTTAGCTATTTACTCTGTTTTAATATAAACCATAGCAATTGTTTGGTATTGTCTATCTAATCCAACAATTGTGTCTCGCTTTATCCTATCTTCCCAATAGATTACCCCTTCTCTCCATATGCACACACCAAGATGTGTAGTTATACAAGGCATGAGAACTACAACTACCTGAGGTGTTATTGTTTATTTTCCAAGTCCAAAATACACCTCTACCCCGATATAACGCTGTCCTCGGGAGCAAAAAAATCTTACCGCGTTATAGGTGAAACCGCGTTATATCGAACTTGCTTTCATCCGCCGGAGTGTGCAGCCCTGCCCCCCCGCCCCAGAGCACTTCTTTACCATGTTATATCCGAATTCGTGTTATATCGGGTTGTGTTATATCAGGGTAGAGGTGTACTTCTCAGCAGTCTGTTTGGCAACCCTTGTTGCTTGTCAAGGGAAATTGCTTACACATATGCACACTCAGTGCATTAGCTGCAAGCAGGATTTTTAGCACTGCTATTGCCCTTTACTAGCTAGAGTTCAAATATGAGGATTCACAGGAGAACTTTGAAGGCTTCTATGTAGTGAATTAGGTAATAGGTACCTGCTGAAATTCTTTACAAGTGATCACAGATTACTGACAATGGATCAAGCATGAGTTTTCCACAGTGACTTTAAATTCACCATAACTCTCTAGATTTTGTAAGCAATTATCATAAAATATAAGCTCCCCCATAAATCTTAACAATGACCATGAAACTCACAACAGTATTCCATGTTGTTTAAGCACTTAGTGTTACCCTCCTTAGAAGCATTTTCCATCTGTTTGGAGATGATCCCTTAAATCATCTTTTTCATTTTGATGATAGATAGTGCAATGGCTCAGTCCAATAGCTGTTATAAGAGCATAGCACTGGCAAGCAGAAAGTGAGAGAAAAATCAGGTTTGACACTTGACCACATTTTGAATCTAACAAAAATGATCTGCAATGCTTTGTAAAGCAACAGCAAAAGCCCATAAATGATTAGATTGGACACAGGGGCTAAAACTCCAGGTAAGAAAGCTGGATTTGAACTTTGTGGCCCCAAAAGAGCCTGCTCCAAAACCTCTCATTCACACAACCCCAAATTTAGGGGCTGGAAATCTGGATTGGACTCCTTACTTCTCCAAATCGCATGTGCTTTGGATTGAATCCAGGTGGTGCATGTAGCTATGAAATTATGACCCCTTTTGTTGTCTGTTACTGCACCCTGACGTTTTGAGAATTTTCCCTATGTAGAGCTCAGTAGAGAGTTGCTGTAACCTGTAACAGAAGAAACATGGTGCTTGTGTTGTTTTCCTTAATCAAAGAAGTATTTTAGACTGATAGTACATTGTTTGCGTATCGTAGAGATAAATTTCTGCTGAGAACTGTGACCCAGTTAAGGGATACTGGTTCAGTTATGTCCCTTTGAAATTGACTTAAATACCAGTCTGTTACAAGAAAATGGAAGTCACTGTCTTGCACACAGCAGTTTTCCCTCCAGACTTAGAGCGCATGAGCAAGGATGCTATAACACTTTATCTTGCTTTCGTACTATGAAAAGGGCTTTGCAACACTCCCCAGTTCTATTCTATAATAGCTGTAGTTTGAAAATGCTTTATTTGGGGCTGGCTGTAGCTAACTGGGACTTCAGAAGTTGATATAAAAATCCAAAAAAAACCCACCCCAAAAATGAATGTTGTTGGTCTGAAAAATATATATTTTAAAGTGATACTTTAAAAAATAGCTGTTACACTGTTGGCAGCAGGATAGCAATTTGCTGTTAAATGGCCATCAGAGATTGTAGTAATGAGCTTTGATGCTTTTCTCCATATAGCTGAGAAGTGTGTGGCTTGAGTAGTTTTTTTTTTTTTTTAAAGACATTATCAGATTTCAAGATTTTTCTATGACAACTTGTTCTGGAAGGTTTTTAAGTGCTAAAAACAATTAAAGCATTTAACAACACTCCCACTTATGCTGCCCAAAAAATTGCTTTTGTAATCTTGGAAGCTGAAGCAGTTGACAATGTAACAACAGACTAATGTATAGACAGCTTATTATATGTATCTAAGAAAAATGATTCACAATTTCTTTTTGTGAAGTTCTACACCAAGTATAGCTTGGAAATGCTTCCTGAAACACTATAGAAAGCATGCAGCATGTTAGAAGAAAAAGGCTAAAGTGTGTGACTATGAATCAGACTGTCAGCATAATGCAATAACAATTAACTATTTAGGACTTGTATACGAAAGCTTTTTCCCTCGCAGGCTCTGAAAGAACTGTACAGACATTAAGTACTTAATTAATTTAATATTGCAGATCTTTTCATTTGTTATTAACATATAGTCAGATGGAATAGTCTACTATTCTGACTGGCAATTCACTACATCAGGTAATTTTCTGCTTGTACCTTGCTCTGTCTCAGGTCACTGAGAACTTGAAACAAAAAACTCTAGCAGCTTCAGAGAACACCTTTATTGTGGCTAAAAGCAACAGAGGATCCTGTGGCACCTTTAAGACTAACAGAAGTATTGGAGCATAAGCTTTCGTGGGTGAATGCCCACTTCATCAGACGCAAGACCCCATTCACCCACAAAAGCTTATGCTCCAATACTTCTGTTAGTCTTCAAGGTGCCACAGGACCCTCTGTTGCTTTTTACAGATTCAGACTAACACAGCTACCCCTCTGATACTTTATTGTGGCTAGTTTTCTAACAGTGAAACAGCTAGCACCAGACTTAATTGATACCTCATCTTGGCATGTCACAGGGGTATTAAATATTGCAACTTCAACTAGGTCACATTACTGGATCCAGGAAATAAAATTCATTGCCTTAATACTCTGTGTAACAACCTGCATAAAACTTGGAGGGAGGAGCATAGGTTGCAGGAGGGAAGAGGCACCAGGAAGCCAGTCTCTGAGCATATGGCTGGAATTCTAGCAGCAGTAGTAGCACATCTGTAAATAGTTCTGTTAATCAGAGGTACTGGCTTCTAATTTTCCCTGGGAGTGCTCAACCCTTGCTCAGCCTCAGGCCCTGCCCCCACTCCACCCCTTTTCCCAAGGCCCCACTCCTGCCCCACCTCTTCCTGCCCCAACTCCACTCCCGGTGCCACCCCCACTTCACCCCTTCCCCCAAGCTTCCACCCTGCCCCACCTCTTCCCACCCCCACTCCACCCTTTCCCAGCTCTGTGCTGACCAGGTGGGTTGGAGACTGTAGGTGTCAGCTGATAGTATGTCCCCAGCCCACGTGGCAGCACAGAGCAGGGATCCCTGTTCCCAGCAAATTGTGCCTGGGGACCCCCGAAATTGGTGCCCCAAGGATGCTTCACACCTCACCCGCCCACAAAGTGCGAGTGGGTCGGGGAACTTGGGCTCACAGAGCGGCCCAGCCCCACAGGGCCCTTCCCCTGCTCGCCCCCCGCCCCCGCCCCATTTCTGCCCACAGCGGAGTCGCAATGCAGGTGGAGAAGAAGGTGTTTCGGGGAGAGGAGAGCCCGGAGAGGAGGGGGCCTATGCGCCCACCCGCCACTGTTCCGCTCGCTGCAGAGCTGAGTGTCAGGAAGGCAGGGACTCCGCTCCGGGCCGCCAGTGATGGTCCATGGATTTGGGCTCCCCGACCCCGGGGGAGCCCTAAGTGGCAGCCCATCTGTCACCAGCAGCCCGGAGGAGCGGCAGTGGCTGTGGGCTCCTCTCTGCCGCCCTCCCTCCCCTGTCAGTGGCAGGCTGCCATTATAAACCCAGTACTGATTGATGCAGAAAGAGCTTCTACATGCATTAAATCACAACCTCACCCTGGGAAAAGGTCAGAAGAAACCTGTTCATTTTTAATGACAGAAACTACATGGTCACAGATTACTAAGGCTTTGTACAAGTCTGTCACAGAGGTCATGGATTCCGTGACCTCTGTGACTTCTGCAGCAGCCAGTGCGGCTGGCTCTGGGGTTGCCCAAGAAGATCAGGCAGCCCCTGGGCCAGTCGCACCAGCCACTGCTGGGGCAATTTGGGTGTGGGAGGGGGCTCAGGGATGGGAGTTGGGGTGCGGAGCAGCACTTACATGTGGGGGGGCTCCCTGGAAGCAGCTGGCATGTCCCTGCAGCTCCTAGGCAGAGAGGCCGGGGGCTCTGTGCGCTGCCCCTGCCTGGAGGCATCACTCCCGCAGCTCTCATTGGCTGTGGTTCCCGGCCAATGGGAGCTATGGAGCCGGAGCTTGTGGCGGGGGCAGCGTTCTGAGCCCCCTGGCCTTCCTCCCCCTAGGAGCTGCAGGGACATGCCGGCCACTTCCGGGGAGCTGCGTGGAGGCTGGTAGGGAGCCTGACAGCTCCGCCAACCCTCCTCCCCCCCCCGCAGCACCAGCAGGGTTCCCGGGACGCACACTGCCACCTGCCTCCCCACCAGCATCAGCGTGGCTTCTGGGCAACCCCCCCACATCACCCACAGTGCCCCTGTCCCCCACCTCTCCCGCCAGAGCATCCACGGCCCCCTGGCCCAAGTTTTAGTTAGGGGTATCTAGTACAAGTCATGGACAGGTCGGGGCCATGAATTTTTGTTTATTGCCTGTGTCCTGTCCATGTCTTTTACTAAAAATACCCCTGACTAAAACCTAGCCTTACAGATTGCTACTCCAGCTTCTGGGAGGTGAGTTATCTAGAGTAGGCTTTGGCAAGAACTGATCAGGAAACTGAAGGCACATTTGCAAGGTATGGTACAGCTGACACTCTATGACCTGAAAATGGGCCGCAGTACACTGTGGCAGAAACCATTCTGCACCATATGGGAATGTGAGCACAAGATATCTTCCCCTGGAGTACCCACAAAGCAATGGGAAGATAGCCAAGACAAAGGCAAACCAGACAGGAAGGGATCCCTACCTGGCAATATTAGGCCATCATAATACAGCTTCCCAGGGAGTAGACAGTAGTCCAGCACAGGGACTGATGGGCTGAAGAACCGAGATTCTGCTTCCCATGAGGGATAGTCTTCTACAGTCCAGTGGAGGAATGATGGTCAGAAAACTGAATCAATTAAGAGAATGGCAAGTGAGGCAGGCAGGCTGTTACAGAGGAGCCAACGCTCTGAAGCCTTTATGCACAGGTGAATAGATCGGAGTCTGGCCATTGAGAGCCACACAAACAAAAAGCGAAAAGCAACAGTCCAAGCTGCAGTGAACACACAGATCACATGACGTAGCTATAGACTCCGGAGAGCAGTGGAAGCCTGTGCAATAGTTGCAGACAGCTGGCACACCCAGATAGATGGGGCCACAGCTAAGACAAGGAGGACTTAGAAAGAGCCTAAACTGTCAGCTGACAGAAGAAACGAGTCAGAAGAAACAAGAGATAAGAGCAATACAGAGGACCACTAGGATGCCACCCAACAAAATGAAAGCAGCAACAGGATGGAAGCAAATCCCCCACAGTGATAAGTCAAATAAGAAGTGGTAGACTGGGTCAAAGACCAATATACTTGGAGGATTGTGAGGCCTAACAGGTGTTATAATATCAGGGTTAGAAAGGACCTCAGGAGGTCATTTAGTCTAACCCCCTGCTCAGAGCAGGACCAATCCCCAGGCAGATTTTTGCCCCAGATCCCTAAATTAGGGTTACCATATTTAAAAAATAAAAAAGAGGACACTCCATGGGCCCTAGCCCCGCCCCTTTCCCACCCTCGGCCCCGCCCGAACTCCGCCCTTTCCCCACCCTTTCCCCAAAGTTCCTGCCCTAACTCCCCCTCCTCCCTCCCAACCACGCGAAAAGGGCTGCCCGAGCGCTACCGGCTTTACGGTTTGCCGGGCAGCCTCCAGACCCTGCGCCCCCAGCTGGCGCTTCCCCAGCGCAGCTGGAGCCCGGGAGGGGAAGCGCCCAGCCGGGGGCGCAGGGTCTGGAGGCTGCCCAGCAAACCATGAAGCCGGTAGCACTTGGGCTTCGGGCAGCCCCTATGCCTCCGGACCCTGCGCCCCCGGCCGGGCACTTCTCCTCCCCGGCTCCAGCTGCTCTGCTCCGGTGGCACGGGGGCTGCCTGAAGCCAGTAGTGCTGGCTCGGGCAGCTTGGCTCTTAAACAGAGCTGAAGTCTGAGTCCGGGGAGGAGCAGAGCAGCCGCGGGAGAGGAAGTGCCCGGACGGTATTTTTCCCAGACACGTTTGGCTTTTTGGCAATTCCCCCTGGACGGGGGTTTGAATGCCAAAAAGCCAGACGTGCCCAGGAAAAACCGGACGTATGGTAACCCTACCCTAAATTGCCCCCTCAAGGATTGAACTCACAACCCTAGGTTTAGCAGGCCAATGCTCAAATCACTGAGCTATCCCTCCCCCATTAATAGGCAGGTGGTAAAGGCTATGTCCCAAGGGTGGGCTATGCACTAGTAACTTCTGGGCTCAGCAAGTCATGCTGGTACAAAAGACAGAGCAAAAAAATAAAAAAAAATGTAGCAGCCTTCAAGGAGGAGCACAGGTTACAGAAGGGAAGAGTTCGGAGGAAGTACTAGGAAGCCAGTCTCAGCACATGGCTGCATTCAGTGGCAGATTAGCCACTGGGCCAACGGGGTCCATGCCCAGGAGCCCCAGCCAATTGGGGGCCCCTGGAAAAATGGGTGCCCCCACTTCCTGACTCCCTCTGCCCGGCACTCCTGCAGAGGAGCGGTACCTCTGCCCCAACTCCATTTCCCTGGCAGGAGTGCGGGGGAGGGGGACGGGGGACTGCAGGCAGAAGGGGTGGGAAGGGGCCCCACTTCCTCTGACCCAGGGGCCCCACCAAACCCTAATCTGCCCCGGCTGCATGCTAGCTGCAGTTACAGCACCTCTGTAAAAAGTTCTTAATAAAGAGCCAATTTAGTTTTAGAAACAGAGAGTCCTTTCACATCATCACAATGTTTCAGGTACCGTGTGCTGGGTATGTCACATTTACACATAGAACTAAAACTACAAGAAGCCTGCCTCCAATATACTCTAGGTTTTACGTATGGGTAGAAGGGCAGAATTTCAAAATAGCTCAGCATCCAACAGCTACCATTTAGGTAGCTAAATGAGGAAGCTGCTGGGTGCTGAACACTTTTGAAAGTTTTTGGCCATTTCAATAGCCCAAATTGTGGTTACTGAGCTGACTTTTGAAAGTCTGGCCCAGGATTTCTCAACTTCGGCTATTCTGTATGCTGGTCCAATTCATCACACACACATCTTTGCTGAATATGTACTTTGTTGTTTCAAGCACTTCAGATCAGGTATTTGCCACATTTGTCATAGCCCTCTCCAGTATCATAGTCTCACCTGGAGGGGTGTCATGGTGTTATAAATTTCATGGCTAAAACATCTATCTATTCTGGAAATTGCAGGTTCAAATCACAGCAGGCTCCATTATGTCCATTAGTAAACTAAGTCTAACTCAATTTATTGGTTAGGGTTCTTCTTGGTGGAGACTCTAAAAAACTGCTTATGTGGACATTTGTATGAGTTGTGTAAGTGTATTGGTAGATATCCACCATCCACTCTGGAAGTGGATGTATTCCATTGGTGCTGCATGTACATAGGGTAATTGTGGATCCTTTGGATAAAAGGCACTATTTAAACATAAACTGGTTTATTGTTTAAATCTACATCAGTTCTCAAATACACTAAGCTATAGTGGTCACCTCCTTTTACCCGCACTCCCTATTCAGAACTCAGCTTCCACTTATAAAGATGAGAGTGTTGGATAGGTTGAATAAAAGAGCTATTATATAATAACCATTTGGCCAAAGTGATTTTTTTTCTTTAAAGGGACTAATGCATAGTCATTTTGAAATTGAATAAAGCTTTGCACATTCAGTCAGTGACAGTATTGGTATGGGCAATAGGGTAGGAAAATAGAAAAAAGCCTTACTAGTAGTGAAAGGTGGAAACTCATTTCTTAAGTCACTACTGTGCTGTACCTCTGCAGAACAAACAGTGCATATGACAGCTTCATAGTTCATTGTAAATACTGTACAAGCCTTTGCATTTCATAGGACCAAATTGTGCTGTTGCTATTCAGTTCTTCCTCAGGCAAATTCCTGTTTAAATCATTGAGTTAAAAAACCTCAGGCTCTCCCAATGAAAAGTAAAATTCAACCCAAGGTATCCCTGTATCAGTTCATGTTTTTTTCGAAGCATGAAAAAAATGAAATAAGATCTGAGACTGTGTCTTATTCCAAACATACTAGATAGCTCAGGAAAAATTAAAATTGACAGGCCATCTGTAGACTACAGTCACATTAGATCTTAACAACTCAAGGAAAAATGTAGATGGTGTTGAAAAATAGCCTGCAAATGAAGCCTGGCCTCCCACTCACTTCTAGGCTGTAGTGACTCTGTGCCTGGAAGGTGAATACATCTCAAGCTCTGCCAAGGCTTTGCAGCATATTAAAATGGAATAACTGAATATATTTTCCAGTATAACAACACTCATGTTAAGCACTTGGATGATCACTATGTTGTGTGAATTTTGTAACAGGTCTGTGGAATTTGGCTGCTACTACCGAGAGTGGTTCCTGGTCTTAGTTCAGTTACAGTCAGTGCTGCTGTTGCTGTAAATCTCTTGTGTTATGAAAGAATTTCTGCTAGACTGGCTGCACTAGCAAGGCAAAATGATGTAGTTTAATCAGTGACACCTCATTCCCCACTGACGAGCAGGAACAGAGGTATAATTTGCTGAAGCAATCCCAAGAAACCTAGCACTATGTCAGCTTCATGTTTCCATTAACCTAGAAACTCTCAAAAGCTCCCGTCCCTTTCCTTTTTTTCTTAAACCTTCTTAAAGACAATTTAAATACATACGATTAAATCCTGGCTTTATTTAAGTCAATGGCATCAGGATTTCACCCCTAATATAATGACAGCTTGTACCTTTACAATTGCAGAAACCCTATCAAGAGCAAATGTTTTGCCTATTACATACTGAGGGTGAACCTAGACAACGCTTCCAACAGCACAGCAGCCAACAGTTAGAGGAAGAACAGAATGTCATGTATATTTGAGACACAATGGCATTTCAACAGGCAAATCTATCCCAGCTGGAATTTAGTCAGGGCAGCAGGACTAACACTAACTCCTACAGAAAGTACCATGGGATAGTCAATGCTCACAAGTGGGTGGGATTTAGATTTTATATCTCATCTGAAAGACCACACCTCGGTAAGCAACCCTGTAAGTGGGTTGGATCATTGGTTCTGTGCTGGCTCACAGGGAAGAGTGATACTTATGAACTCATCACTACCACATTTTGTAGCATCCTGATACTTCCTATATACTTTTCACACAAGCACCGATGAAGCATCAAATCATAGAAAGGTAGGGCTGGAAGGGACCTCAAGATATTATCAAGTCCACCCCGCCCCCCACAGTAAGACAGGAACAGACATACCTAGAACGTTCTTAAATGTTCTTTAAAACCTCCAATGATGAGGATTCCGCAACCGCCTTTGGTAACCTATTCCAGTACTTAACTATGCTTATAGTTAGAAAGTTTTTACTAATATTTAACCTAAATCGCCAGTGCTGCAGATTAAACCCATTACTTCTTTTCATACCTTCAGTAGACATGGAGAACAATAGATCACAGTTCTTTTTATTGCAGCCTGTAACATATATGAAGACTTACCAGATGCCCCTTCAGTCTTTTCTCAAGATTAAAGATGCTCATTTTTTTAACCTTTCTCCATAGGGCAGGTTTTCTAAACCTTTTATCATTTTTGTTGTTTTCCTCTGGACTTTCTCCAATTTGTTCACGTCTTCTTGAAGTATGGTGCTCAAAACTGAACACAATAATTCAGCTAAGGCCTCACTAGTGCCAAGTAGAGCAAGACAACTATCTCCAGTGTCTTAGATACAACATTCCTGTTAATACACTCCATAATGACATTTGCCTTTTCACTAGTGTGTCACATTGTCGGCTCATATTCAGTTGTCATCCACTATAATCTCCATATCTTGTTCTGCAGTACTACTGCCTAGCCCAGGGGCGAGCAAACTTTTTGGCCGGAGGGCCACATCGGGTTTCCGAAATTGTATGGAGGGCGGTTAGGGGAGGTTGTGCCTCCCCAAACAGCCACATGTGGCCTGGCCCCCGCCCCCTATCTGACCCCTCCTGCTTTTTGCCCCCGATGGCCTCCCAGAGACCCCTGACCCCCCTCCCTCCGCTCTCTGTCCCCTGACCACCCCCGGACCTTTTGCCCCTGACTGCCCACTGCTGCCCCATCCAACCCCCCCGTCTCCTTCTTGACTGTCCCCCCCCGGGATCCCTGTCCCATCCAACCAGACCTTCTCCCTGATGGCCCCCAGACCTCCCATCCCTAACTGCTCCCTGCCACCCCATCCAACCCCTCTCATTCCTGACTGCCTCCCCGGGACCCCTGCCTCCATTCAACCTGCCTCTTCCCTGCCCTCTGACCACCCTGACCCCTATCCACATCCCCGCCCCCTGACCACCACCCCAAACTCCCCTGCCCCCTATCCAACCTCCCCTGCTCCCTGCCCCCTTACCGCGCTGCCTGGAGCACCGGTGGCTGGCGGCGCTACAGCCGTGCCGCCCAGAGCACCAGGGCAGGCAGCCACGCTCAGGGCTGGCTCCAGGGTTTTGGCCGACCCAGCCAAAAAAAGACCTTTGCTCCGAGCGGTAGTGAGGGACCATCTGCCGAATTGTCGCCGAATAGCTGGACCTGCTGCCCCTCTCCAGAGTGGATTCCCCAAGCACCTGCTTGCCAAGCTGGCTGCACTGCCTGGCTGGAACCAGACACACCACCGCACAGCACAGAGCACCGGGTCAGGCCCTGGCTCTGAAGCTGCACTGCCCGGCAAGAGCTCGCAGCCCCGCCACCCAGAGCATTGCACCGGCGGCTCAGTGAGCTGAGGCTGCGGGGGAAGGGGAACAGCAGGGGAGGGGGCAGGGGGCTAGCCTCCCGGGCCAGGACCTCAAGGGCCAGGCAGGACGTCCCGCGGGTCAGATGTGGCCCATAGTTTGCCCACCTCTGGCCTAGTCACTTATTCCTCATTTTGTATTTGTGCATTTGATTTTTCCTTCCTAAGTGTAGTACTTTGCACTTGTCAATTGAATTTCATCTTGATGAATTCAGACCCAATTCAACAATTTGTCAAGGTCATTTTGAATTCTGATCCTGTTCCCCCAAGTGCTCTCAACCTTTCCCAGCTTGGCATCATCCACAAGTTTTATAAGCATAGTCTCCACTCCATTATCCAAGTCATAATGTGTCAAAAATCTTACTAAAATTAAGATGTATCACGTCTACTGCTTTCCCCTTATCTTCTAGGCCACTAACCCTGTCGTTGAAGAAGAACGTTGGGTTGGGTTGGCATGATTTGTTCTTGACAAATCCATGTTGGCTATTACTTATCACCCTATTATTCTCTAGGTGCTTACAAATTGATATTATTTATATTTTCAGTTATTGAAGTTAGGAATTATAGACCAGTCAGCCTATTTGTTCGCTTTTTAAAAGATAGGTACTATGTTTGCCCTCCTCCAGCCCTCTGGGACCTCACCCATCTTCCATGAGTTCTTGAAGATAAATCATTGATGGTTCCAAGATTGCTTCAGTTAGTTCTTTAAGTACTCTAGGATGAATTTAATCATGCCCTGCTGATTTGACTGCATCTAACTCATCTAAATATTTTTAATCTGTTCTTTTCCTACTAGGGCTTGTGTTCCTTCCCCATTGTTAATATTCTGTTAAGCATCTAGTCATGAAGCCATTTTAACATGTCCCATCTTAGCTTGTGAGATATGTTGTGATAATTATGCCTAAAAATTTACCCTATTGGAAGCTCCGCTGTGAAGAATTAGTATAAGTTCATAAGATGTCACAATAAACTACATTAACAAGTGTTGATGGGAAAGGGAGACAGAAAGACTGAATTAGTCCAAACAAAAAAGCTTACTGATATAATTCAAGGACTGTGTTAAGATCATGCTTGATAAACAAGAAAATGTGGGACTGGAAATTAATGAACCTAAACTGGTTGAAAGTGACAAAGAGTCCTGTGGCACCTTATAGACTAACAGACGTATTGGAGCATAAGCTTTCATGGGTGAATACCCACTTCGTCACATGCATCTGACGAAGTGGGTATTCACCCACGAAAGCTTATGCTCCAATATGTCTGTTAGTCTATAAGGTGCCACAGGACACTTTGTCGCTTTTTACAGATCCAGACTAACACAGCTACCCCCCTGATACTAAACTGGTTGGCTATTAGGCCTAATTGGTGGACAAAATAATGAGGGGATGGGCTGTTCCACCCATCACTTTCTTTTGGGGTCCATAGAGAGATTTTGGGAAGAAAAATTGGCTACTGGAGCAAGCTTCACCTCCACTGCTGTCACCCCCACTATCTCCAGGGACACCAGGCCGCTGTCATCCTGATCCTGAAAGATGTCCTGAGCATTCTGGGCCAGTGTGACGGGGGGTCTCACCTCTTGAATGCCTCCTGCTGCTGCGTCTGGTATTGCAGGCCTTTTCCTTTCCCAGGCTGGTCTTCATTGGCTCAGCCCTCCAACCAAGTCACATGGTCAGAATGAACCCCTTCCAGGGTAGCAAAAGTCCAACAAAACTATCTGCCTGTACCAGCGTCTTCAGCCCTGTCTCTGGACCCTAAACTTGGGCTTCTAAATGACCCTTGGGCTTAGATCACTCCACGACTAGAGGAACAAAGGTCTGCCCACTACTCTGGGTTCCAACTTGGTGACCCTATAAACCGCAGACACGTACTGCTTCCTTCAGCTGATTGCTGCTATGTCCCTGGGCCTCTTCCCACTGGATCCCTTTATCTTTGCCCCTTATTTTTAGGGTTAAAGTTCTCAGGTCCCCTTTCTCCCAAGCTTAAGTACATGCTGCCAATGGCATGCCTGCAGATGGAGAGGGACACCCTTTCTCACCCTCTGGGCCTAGCAAGGAAGTGAGCTGGCAAGGCTTGCAGCTCCTTTTATCTGAGCCTGCTGGGCTTTTATTGGCTGCTTCCATGAGGCCTCTATAGGCTGTTAGGTCTGAGGCTTTTTTCTGTAGTAGAAACAGCAGCCAGATTGAGAGACAGCAGCCATGAGCTAAGAAGCAGAGAATCTAGGGTTGCCAACTTTCTAATCGCACAAAACCGAACACCTTGCCCTGCTCCTTCTCCGAGGCCCCATTCCCGCTCACTTCATCCCCCTCCTTCTGTCGCTTGCTCTCCCCCACCCTCACTCACTTTCATTGGGCTGGGGCAGAGGGTTGGGGTGCAGGAGGGGTGAGGGCTACAGGGTGGGGCCAGAAATTAGAGGTTCAGGATATGGGAGGGGGCTCCGGGCTGGGGTGCAGAAGGGGGCGAGGGTGAGGGTTCTGGCTGAGGGTGTGGGGTCTGAGGTAGAGCTGTGGATGAGGGGTTTGGGGTGCAGGAGGGGGCTCTGGACTGGGGCCAAGGGGTTCAGAGTGAGGAATGGGGCTCAGGGCTGGGGCAGGGGGTTGCAGTGTGGGAGGCGGTGCGGGCTTGGGGGTGGGGCGAGGAATGAGGGGTTTGGGGTATAGGAAGGGGCTCTGGGGCAAGGGTATGGGAGGGGGTATAAGGTGCAGGCTCCAGGAGGGAATTTGGGTGCAGGAGGAGGTTCAGGGTTGGGGCAGGGAGTTGGGGTGCCGGCTCTGGGAGGGAGTTAGTGTGCGGGAGGGAGTCCCAACCTGGGCCAGAGAGTTAGGGTGCGGGAAGGGGTGTGGGCTCCAGCTGGGTGGCGCTTACCTCAGGCGGCTCCTGGTCAGCAGCGCAGTGGGGCTAAGGCAGGCTCCCTGCCTGCCCTGGCTCCGCGCGGCTCCTAGAAGCAACCAGCATGTCCGACTGTTAGGCATGGGGGTCAGGGGGCTCTGTGTGCTGCCCGCAGGTGCCGCCCCCACAGCTTCCATTGGCCACGGTTCCCGGCAAATGGGAGCTGTGGAGCCGGCACTCAGGGCCTGGCAAGCACGTGGAGCCTCCCTAGCCCCTGCACCTAAGAGTCGGACATGCTGGCCACTTCCGGGAGCCATGCAGAGACAAGGAGCCTGCCTTAGCCCCACTGCACTGCCGGCTGGACTTTTAGCGGCCCAGTCAGTGGTGCTGACCGGAGCCACCAGGGTCTCTTTTTGACTGGGTGTTCCGGTTGAAAACTGGACGCCTAGCAACCATAAGAGAGTCACATCCTCACATTCCATCAAAACAATGTAATATCGGGCTGTTAAGGAGGCGCTTCTGTCCTAATAGTACTCACCATCACCAGATAAAGAAACAGATCTTAAGATCTTTAAAAAAAACTTTCTTTGATAGCATTCTGTCTAGCTAGAAACCACTTATCAACAGTTGTGATTATGAAATTTATACTTCTTTATTGTTTTGCCTTTGTGGTCCCTACTTCTCTATTGTTTATCTTATGATTTCTGTCTTATTCTTTAATTGTGTCGGTTAGTTGCATAACTAATTTTGCAAGATTTAAATCAACTAAGTGGTGGGGTCTGATTGGTTAAAGAATTGTTTTGTGATGGACTAGGATTGGTGAAAAATACTGTTTTGTAGTACTTAAGTTTAAAATGATGGGTTAAGGTATATCTAAGCAGGACTCACGTTTAACTATATAAACTGGGGTCCAAAAGGAAGTTCTTTGGAACCTAATTCTAGACACAGCCCAAGATCAGAGATGCCAGACCTCAACACCCTGCCAATCACACCACGAAGAAACTAAAGCCCCAGATAATCTAATCTTGACAGATCATGAAGGAAAGTTTGTCTGCCTTATTGAGAGTGGTGAGCATTGTATGCTTAGCATGTGTATTCTGCTTTAGTAACTGTTAATAAATAGGGGTGAAGGATATTACTGTGCAAGTCTCTTTCACTGGTAAAAGGCCCAGCAAACATGCAGAAGATTATGCCCTGAGCCCTAGGAACTGGGAAAAGATAGGGGTGCCTAAATGAATCAGGTTATGCCTTGAGCCCATAGAATGGTAAAGGCAAGGTGCCCTAGAGTGGGTGCAGGTAATAAGGCAGGCCTGGAAGACGTACCTCCAATGCTCCTTCCTGCAATGGGGTGTAGTAGGACCACAGGTTCTCTAGCCGGGGCTATAAAGGGCTAGGTAAGCCCCATCACAGCCAGAGAGAGGGACTGAGATAATATTGCCATCTCTACTGACTCTAGCTGAATCGCAACCACCATCTAGTTTGGAACGGGATCAGATTTTAACAGAAGCAGCTCCAGCTCATCTCAACTAACTTCTCTTTTCCTCAAAAGGACCGTGGTTACCATCTGTGATACCATATAAGAGACTGTCAAACAAGGGGTTTGTTCTTTCTAAAAAACTCTCTCCAGCTAAAAAGAAAGGGATGTTGTTAAAATGAAGGCCTTAATACTTTACATTTCAAATGCTGTAGCTGTTGTTCCTTTTCATTATCTTTAATAAAAGGTTTAAAGGATTTTTAATGGTGTGTTTGCCATGGTACTAAACAGGCTCAGGTCTCTGTATACCAAACTGGGGACCTTGCTTAACACTGTTTAATGTTGGACAGTAACAAGGTTACTTTAACACTGTGGCAGGCAATGACTCACCAGCGTGGCACCTCCTGCTGTTTGTCCTGGGAATTAGCTCTTCAGCCCAGAGTGCCCTCTGCAGGCACGTGTCTCACTCTGGGTCTCCCCTCCCAAGGGAACCCTCAACCTTCTATCCCCACCTTGCCTCAGTGGCTACTACCAGTCATTATCTAGCCCCCGCTCCCTGGGGCAGACTGCAGTCTATAAACCACTCATCACCAAGGGGGGGTTGGATCAGCTGCCTCTGCCTATCTCTGGGCTGCCCCTCTGCAGCCCCAGTACCCTTTGTGGGCCCTTAACTCAGCCTAGGGCTTTGCTAGGCTGGAGCTCCCCAGCTCCCTCTGCCCTTCCCCAACACTGCTCCACCCTAGGTACCCATCTCAGCTTCCCAGGCAGCCAGGTCCTTCTCTGTCTGAAAAGTTAGAGAGAGTATCTTTTTCAGCCTCTGGCCCTCAGCCCTCTTATAGGGCTAGCTGTGGCCTGATTGGGACATGGCCTCACCTGTGGCTGCTTCCCCACTCAGCCTTTCTTTCCCAGCTGTAGCCGTCTCCAGGGCTGTTTTAACCCCTCCGGGCAGGAGCCGGGTGACCACCCTGCTACAAACACCTTTAGTCAATGTATTACATCTAAATACATACAACAGTTCTTAGGGTCCAATCTGGCCAACACTTACTACCAAGAATAGTGATTTCCACAGTGAGGTGTTTCACTGACTTCAGTGAGTAAAGATGTAATGAGGATAACATTAATATGGTTAATCATGGTAGTAAGCATTACACCTAGAAGGTAGTGTTTACTGGATCAGGCTCTAAATTTTATTAACAAGCAACAGAATTAGGGTTGCCAACCCTCCAGGATTGTCCTGGAGTCTCCAGGAATGAAAGATCAATTTTTAATTAAAGATTATGTCATGTGATGAAATCTCCAGGAATATGTCCAAACAAAATTGGCAAGCATAAACAGAATTCAGATCTAAAATGTCATTTTAAAAAAAAAAAAGAGTTAAGGTTGGAGATGTGTTTCAATGGAGTTTAGCTAACACCCAGGATCAACACTGCACTTTCTTTACTTTTGTAAACCTTCTGAAAACCCAAATGTTAGAATGTCTGGAAATGAGTAGTTAGGGGATAAAGACAATTCCTTGCTGCCATATAATCTTTCAACACTCATTATTACCCCAGTGGACTCACATTTTAAAGTTATCCCCTAAAACCTGCAAAAGCATATACAAAAACTCAAACTGCTCTAAAATGTGCCAGCTGCAATGGCTCCCTAAAGGCTACTCTGGTAGCTGGGGTTGCTGATGCAACGAATCATTCTGGCCAGGCCCCCTTTCACCTCCTATGCTATCTGAAATTTAACTATGGAGTGGCTACACTATTCCATAATAACGCGGGTCAAAATTGCATCAAAAAACCTCTCTGTAAAATTAATAAATAAATAAATAGGGTTTTTGCCTAAATGAAAGTTTTCATGGAAAGCATCTGGTTTCCTCAAAAAATTGACTTTTTTCAATCAAAAATCTGGAAAATGAAATATTTTGGACAAAACCTAATTTTTTTCAGATTTTGGCTGAACATTTTTTGATTTTCAGGTTTTGGGGTTTTCAATGAAGAATTAAAAATTTCACTGGAAAAACACCCTTCCTTCCCCTGCACCTCAGCTCTACTCCGTAACACATAAGATCTTAAAGAGTGATCAAGTAACTGTACAATATATCTTGCATAACTTTAGAGATGATAAACTAAACTATGTACCTACTAAACAAAAACACCACAAAATCTCTCAGAGAACATCTATTTGTGTCTACAATATTTTTTAAAGTATCTATATGATTAAGGTCTCTGATTTTGAACACTTTCGACAGGCGCGCCAGTGGTGGTTAGCATGTACAGCAGCATAGCCCTGCTAAGAGCTGAGGCAGGCATGTACAGGGCTTTGGGAAAGGTCTTAGCTAACTGAAATGAGGTTCAAAAATGAACTGGGACAAGTTCTCTAAGCATTCCAATCCTAGTGTCTGAAAGCTAAATGTAACTTTGAAATCTGATGCAGATCCATTAGCACATAGTAACTTGGATTGCTTCCAGTGCCAGGACCTGCTTTTACTGTTTCTATAAGATTCACCGATTATGAAACCAGCAGTATGCATAACTGGTAGTCACTGCAAATGATGTTGAAATTTGTTTCCAAAATATTTAATGATATTTGTATCCACATTTCAAGTCTGTGTAAAAATAATCTTTGACAAGTACTCTTATTCACAGTTAACATCTATAGCATTAAATGCACAGTATGAAGTTCCTGGTGATTATAAAATGTATTCGTTACATAAAATTAGTTACAAGAAAAGCATTTTTCTATTTCAAATAAATGTCACAGGGACAGTCATCGTATTAATTACTCATGCCAGCATGGCTTTTACTGAGCTTAATTTCTTATCCATGATCAAATATATCTGACAAGAACATGATACTAAGATGAAGTTATTGCCAGCTAAACATAAGATTTTTTTAAATGGTAGGGCTATAATGGGGAGAATTATTTAATACAGTAAAGCAGTGAGTTCAATCTAGGCTTTCATTTTAAGATTACAAATTTCTGCACTGAATTAACTAACTGTGGCAGTATAGAAAAACTAAAGACCCAGCCCTATAAATCTTGCTCACAGGGATGATGAGCTTGGCTTGCATCAGCCCCACCAGGGACTTCAATTGAATTTGCCCTCCATATATAGCTCTATCTCTGTTTCTAAAGAAGATGGGGTGCTGTGCTCCATGGCACTGCCCTGGACAGAACCTGGGGATTTCCATAAAGGAAGTAATATACCTGAGAGCTTTATGTCCCTAAGTTCTGCAAAGGACAACCCCATGGAGAGCAGCACCACCCCTGCCTTGCTCTTAAGCTGTGAAGAAGTACATCTGTGTGGGCCCGTCCATGGCAGGTACTGAGCAATTATGTGAGACCTGCAGAAACCATGCTGCCAAGGGGGAAAGGGTCCAGTAAAGCTAGAGTCATCTCTACAGAACAGTTCCATTTCCAATAGATAGTCTTAGAAGGATGAGATTTATGTCAGTAAACAGATTTCACCACACACACACACAAACCGAAGAAAAAAATATTTCCATTGATAACTGAAGTTTACAGTTGGGCAATGTAAGATAAATGCTGCTTGAGAACCTAGAGTTTCATTTAAGGGTACTTGGTATATTTTGACATGTGAGGTTGACAATTTGTGTTTTAACGGTTATAAAGTTTAGCTTTTTGGATCTCAGTGTCCACTGTCATTAAATAAAATTGTCTGACCCCTCCCATAATTTCCCACAACTGTGAAAATGTAAAATCAATCAATAAAAATTGTATTTCTCAAACTTACCTCTAGATCTCTAGAATTGATAAAGATTGGAGAGGCCTGAGTTCCAAAGTCCATAGCCTCTCCTCCCCCCACCCCCACCCCGCTTCTCTCACCAGAGGATTGTTCTGCAAAGAGACTTTTCTTCTTGCCTCAACCTTTGGATTTTCCCATAGGGTGGAACCATCTGGCTCAATAACTTCAATGGAACTATTTGCATGAATAAGTGTTACTTGAGACAATCTTGTCATCCCTAGTCCTATCTGTCCTATTGTCCATCTTCATTTCTTATTATTTGTTTTTACTTAGATTACAAAACCTTCAAGGCAAAGATGGTCTGTTATATGTTCTTTAAGGCATCTAACGCACACCAGGGACTATACAAATAATACATAACACGCCTGTGAGTAAGAGATGAAGAATGAGGCTCAAAGTTAGCATTAGTTTTCTAGCACTGAGTACACAGGAATATTGGTTTCTATCTTATTATGAAATCTCTATTGCAGATAGGATTTGTGATTTTCTAATACAGTTATAAAGAACAGAGAAAACAGGAGCATTTGGAAAAAGAAGGCAGTTGAGCACTTCACTGTAAGTAGACTATGAACACCACTGGGTAGTCATGCTCTCGTTCACCTTTAAAAAAAAGACAGCACAATATGTTAACAAGTATCCTGAAGGGCATGTACATAAAACTATGCCTCAGCATACAAGCCCTGCACATAGGATTTTGTACAGGGCAGTAATTTTCGTTCTCATTGCATACAGAAAACAGTGATTACTATTGAAGAATCCTCAGAGACATGAGCTTTTCAAGAAAAGGGCCCCCGGCTGTATCAAAAATAAGTTGTGCTCCTTTTTTGAGGGCAGCCCATCATTCTTTCCAGTGCAACAAATTCCAGCCCTGTTTATTCGATAGAGCAGAAATGGATTTGATCTCCAGACTTTTGCCATTTTGTGCTCAACAGCTTGTATAAATGAAATGACTGTAGTGCAATGACAGCAAGGGATATTATTTCTGCAGTCCTCATTTGGCTGAATTCCTGTCAGCTTCCAAGTGTTTTGGAAAATCCTGATAGATCAGTGAATCCCTTAACCTCAGACCCTCCCTCTTGGAGAACGCAGGGAATGTGTGCAGGACTAACTAACCATTTTTAAGATCCCTAAGTGGCTAAACATGCACTGGGCCTCAGTCCCATGGAGAGCAACAGGCCACTGACACCAATAATACCTTTTGAAAATTCCAGCATCACTACATGAGTTGTCCTGGGCTGTGTCATCCAAAGGAGATTAAGTAGGGCCCTTCCACTCACTGATGAAGGGAAACCATTCTTTTCTTCTCAAAACATGTTGGGTTTTTGGGAAAGGGGGTTGTTTGTTTTATTTTTTTTAGACACAGATCTCTTGTATTGGATACAGTCATATATATTTGAACAGATAAGGATATGTCCGATGTTAATTTATCTTGTTTTAAGCCTCATCAAAACATTTCTTTGCACTCTCTCTGCTGTAGCTTTTACTACTGATAAAAATATACTGGACCTCCCCAGCTTCAAGGCTGAAATTAAACTTCAATTAAAAATAAAGTGGAGAATACAATGTGCCTTATTTACTACAGCTTGTTCAGCATAATGGTGTTCTGATCCTTGACTGATGTCCTCAGGTGTTACTGTAGCCCACATGCTTGCATTGCAGCATTCAGTTGTTCAAATATGGAATGGAAGCAATGAAGGAATAACTTTTCTCCTCCATTAGTTTGCAATATGGTATCGCGGCAGACATGTGGAGTGTAGATTGGGCGATCCCACTGGAGGAGCAAGAAACTTTCAGAATCTGGGGTATGGCAGTCACTATGCATGCTAGTAGCAATTGTGAAACTACATATAGGAGGCTTTCCTTGTGGGCAAACCACCTAGTGGGAGACACCGATAGCCAGCTGGAGCTCACTGGGGTGGAGGCTATAAATAGGGGACACTGGAGACAGCCTGGGACAAATTCCACAGCTGAACCACACAAGGATAAGAGGAGTCCACTATGAGATGTCACAGATCTACACAAGTGCCCTCTCTTAGACATTCCATGAGGGGATCCAAATGCTCATCCCATGTGCTTTAAGCCACCAGAGTCCAGGCACTGCCTCTGGCTTGGGATCTCCAGGCATGCTTTCAAGGTTCAGATCCTCTATCACTCTTTCTTGAGACCTGCTGGTCCAACCACATAGCTCTGGAACCAGTGCTGACACCGCAGGCTCCCTCATAGTTTAAACACATCGTCTCTCAGAACTCTAGCCATGTGGATGCTCTAGGTTCACAGGTTAACTCTTCAAGGCCATGTGATAGGTATAACACACAGACTTTGCATGTGATTCTAACACACTATCGCTCTTTATTTAATAGCACAAGAACTACACATCTATACAAAAATAATAAACCTAAACAGATTTTCCTGCTTCCATTTCCTCTCCACTCCAGAGCATTCTTTGGGCATGGTCAGAGTCCTCTGGGACATCCAGGGGCCATCTGCAGCACATGGCTTGTCTTCTCAGCCACGGAGCTTCTCTCCAGCTCAGTTTGCTTTAACCTTGGTTGATCGTGCAGCTAAATCAGTTCCCCCTGCTATGAGACACTTCCTGTGTCTCTCTCCCCCCAGCCTTACCCATATGAGTCCCTTTTAAACCCCTGGTTTGTAACCTTTGTCCCTTTGTTTTGCTTGGGGATATTCCATTCGCTCCCTTTTCCCCTTCCCCTGCAGAAAAGCTTGAGAAAGTAGCTACTCCCAGCCTTAGCCAGCCTACTGATCTTCAGGCATTTCCACCTGACTAGGTGACCATTTAAGATCTCATGACTGACCTTTGTCCCTGGTCTGGCAGGGATGTGCTTTCAGCCCTGTCAGCACTGTTCAATTCCACATTTCCACTGAATGCCTCTATGACATAGCAATTTTCATAGTAACAGCTTCATAATGTCCACCAGAATTCATGAGTTGTACATATTGTGTGACCTTTTAGGGGAAATCTAAGTCCAATCCATTTGGATCCAGGCAGTGGATCCCTGTCCCTCTGAAGCCAGGGGAGACTAGAAGTCACCTCTCATGAGAGTTTAACACTGCTGTTGCTGAACAGATGCAGAGGAGTTGAGAGGAGATTAACTGGCCCTGCTCTAGGTGTAAGAAGCTCAAGGGCCACCCCTTCCCCGCTCCTCACCCTGTGAAAAGAAAGCTGGAGGGAAGTGTATGCATCTATGAGTGCATTACAGAGACAAGGTGGGTGAGGTAATAGCTTTTACCGGACCAACCTCTGTTGGTGAGAGACAAGCTCTGCTTTCGAGCTTACAGAGCTGTTCTTTGTTTAGTGTAAGTACAGTAATACAAAGAAATTAACAAAATGAACCTGCTGGCTCTTTGCTGGGCACTCTGTTAACTCCCAGTTCAACATAATAGAATCATAGACTATCAGGGTTGGAAGGGACCTCAGTAGTTCATCTAGTCCAACCTAAAGCAGGACTAATCCCCAACTAAATCATCCCAGCCAGGGCTTTGTCAAGCCTGACCTTAAAAACCTCTAAGGAAGGAGATTCCACCACCTCCCTAGGTAACCCATTCCAGTGCTTCACTACCCTCCCAGCCAGCAGAAAGTGCCATAATCTCCAAAGTACAGAAAAGGAAAATAAACCCAGAGGTCAGCAGGGACCAAGCTCAGGAGGGAGCCAGAGGCTGCATGTGAGAGCAAGAGCAGCTGCTTGGAGGCAGCAGCCTGGGAGTTGATTATGGAAGGATTCAGGGCTGGATTAATACAGGGACTTATGGGGCTGCAGGCCAGGGCCTCAGGCTAAGGGGGGCCCTGTAAAAATAAATCAGTGGTCACCAACCCGTTGATCGCAATCTCCCGGCTGCTAAAAGTCCAGCGGCACAGCAGAGCTCAGTCAGGGTGCCTTTATGCTCTGGCCCCACGCCGCTCCCGGAAGCGGCCGGCTGCTGGCATGTCTCTGGCGGGGGACAGTGTGTCTTGGGGCGCTGCCTCCAGCACAGTTCCCACAGTTTGTTGGCTGGTTCCTGGCCAATGGGAGCTGCAGAGGTGGGCTTGCAGGTGCAGGCAGTGCCACGAGAAACACTGTCCCCCTCCCCTAGGGGTGCGACGTGCTAGCAGCCAGCCACTTCCAGGAGCGGTGTGAGGCCTGGGCATGCAGGCAGCCTGCCTGAACCCTGCTGCGCCGCCAGCTGGGATCACCCCGTGGTCTACAGGGGCCCTACAAAATCTAATAGCCCTGGGTCCACTGGAGAGTTAATCTGGCCCAGGAAGGACTGCAGGACCTTGAAAGCTGGAGAATCTGAGAGATGACCAGAGACATACCCTGTTGCTGGCAGGGGGCCAGTGCTTTAGAGAGCAGAAGGACACTCAGGGTTGCAACCTGCAGGCATGTAGGATAGCATATAGAAGTTATACTGGGACTATTATTTTAATATTCCTGGACTGTACTGGCCCTTATGATCAGGGCTGGCTCTGGCTTTTTTGCCACCCCAGGCAAAAAAACCTCCCGCCAACCCCGGCCCCCCGGCGGGAAGTGCGGCAGGGGAGGGTGCCGAGCCTGGCCGCGGCCCCGCTCTCCCTGGTGGCCGGAACGCCAGGAGGAGGGTAGAGAGTCCGGCCAGGGCCCCGCTCTCCCCGACCGGCCGGAGCGCCAGGGGTGAGGGTGGAGGGAGGGCCGTGGCTCCGCTCTCTCCGGGGGCCGGAGCGCCGCGGGGAGGGTGGCGAGCCCGCCACGGCCCCGCTCTCCCCGGCCGGCCACAGCACCAGGGGAGGGCAGCCCCGCTCTCCCCGACTGGCCGTAGTGCCGGGAGGAGGGCGGAGAGCCCGGCCGTGGCCCCGCTCTCCCCGGCCAGCCAGAGCTCCGGGGGGGAGGGCGGCGAGCCTAGCCGCGGCCCCGCTCTCCCCACCCGGCTGGAGCGCTGGGAGGAGGGCGGAGGGCCCGGCCGCGGCCCCGCTCTCCCCGGGTGAGTGCCGCCCCCTCCAGGTGCTGCCCCAAGCACATGCTTGGAGGGCTGGTGCCTGGAGCCGGCCCTGCTTATAATTACGTTGTGTTTATTTTTGTGATAAAACTTACAGCAAACATACCTAATGTAACTGCATCTCTTATTGCTTGCAGCCCTAGTAAAGGAATCTTGTTATTTCCTGGGAATCTATGAGCTTTTTTAGGAACTCAGTGATGGCTACAGTCTGAAGAGCTTAGTGCATGGAGCACCTACATCATCTTATCACGAGCACATGGTATACCTAGCACACTACAAACATTTAAGGGACTGGAATATCACAACTCACACAGTGACAGCTGCAGTATAGTGAGTTACAATATTTGTTATATATAAAGATAAGTTTCCTGATGAGACGTATTTCAGTTGTTCCAAAGAAAATAATTATCAAGAAAAAACCCAACCTGATAACCCTATTTCTACAAAGTATCAAGGTATTCTTTCTTCTTATACTCTTTAATTTGTGCCTGCAAGGCAAAATATATATAGAAATGGAGAAGACAGTGTTTAGGTCTAAATATTATCCCATCGTGGTTGAGTTATTTAATTCCCTGGCCACAGTTCAGAGAAAGGTTACAAAAAAAAATCAACATCCACTTGATGGAATTTGCTTGCCTTTTTATTCATCCACCCATTGTTTTTCCAATCCTTCAAGAATTGGACAAAAAAGCTATTTGTTTTCACCGTAGAGTTAACAGAAAACACAACATATTACCTGTAAAATAAGAGAAAGTCTTACATGCTGCTAGTTTCCTGAAATCTATGAGCCAGATTCTGCTCTCAGTTACACTAGTGTAACCCAGCTCTCTCTTTTGTGTATGTATAGCACATCTCTCCATTCCTCAAAGTAAGTCAAACCTAGCAACATAAATAATTTAATAGAAACAGTCTTATTCTACTTTTTTCAGATTTTATCAGACCCTGTAGGCTTTGTGAAAATGAAAGTGAATGTATAGATCAAAGCAAAAACCTAAATGAAATTCTAATAAAATAATGCATCTACCAGCAGCATTAGAAATGCATACAATAGAAGTGAATTTGAATAGGATTTAAAACACTTGTTGAGCAGGGTGTATATACTTCTGCTCAATTTGAAGCCCCTTTGAGCTCAGTGGGGTTACTTTGGATATACAAGGGTTTAACAGATCAGAATGTGGTCTAAGTGAATACTTGTTGTATTAATAACCACTATAATTAATCTCGAAATTCAGCACTCAGAAAAACATACATAATCGAGACACCAAGTATGTATAACCCTTGAAGAAAAGGATCTAAAAGCTTGTCTGGAATGCAATGATTTCACCAACCCATGGGACAGTGTCTGTACACAGTTGCAGATGTAGAAAGCTGTGCATAGTTCTATTACAAAACACTTCATGGACCAAAGGCCAAGGTCAGTCTTGGTGTAGGTGGGCACAGCTTCAATTAAATGAATGGAACTGCAATCCTTATTCAAAGTCTGAATGTGTCCCCAAAGATGGAAAGGCAGAAAGAGTCTGAATATTCTGTAAGTAAATTATTTAGGTCCTGATTTTACAGATCTCACTCATGCTGGCCCTGTTCTGGACAGGTGCTGGGACTCATCTGTCCCAGCTGGACAACATTAGTGACTGGAAATGATTATTTCCAGCCAGGGGATATAAATGAGGGCCCCAGGCCCCGGGGGGAAGTTGGGAGCAGGAGAAGACTAGGAGTGCACTTGCCAGTAGCAGAATGCTGCAGGAGGGCAGGAAAGCCCTCTGGATCCCTGGGGGGGAACATCCAGCGCAGTAAGCTATTGGAGACCAGAGGGCCATGCAATACGAATTGAAGAACAAGACTGTTGCTTTCTGTTATTGTTCCACTTTTTTTTTCATATATGTTAAAGAATAAAGAGAGCACAGAGGAAAAGGGCTACAGACTAAATTGGGAGTGGCCAATTATCTGTCCCAGGCTGGTGATTGGTCCACCAGCATACAGCATGTTATCAGTCTCATTGAACTCACTGGATGACTTGTGTGACAATTTCTCAGAGAGCCAGGCCTGTGGGTCATTGTGCTACCTTCCTGTCTTCAGCAAGAGGGAGTTGTTTTTTGTGGTAGCTGGAAGACATTTAGGAGTTCTCAGGGTCACAGCTTGTCTGAGTAAGTGCTACTTAATGTAACAGCAATAGAATCTGGCCCTATATGAATATTAATAGTTTGCATTCTAACTACAATATACTACCAGTCCTTCAGGCACTCAAGTACTCCACTGGGCTCTGCCAGCCCTCACTTTGCCTTCCAAGTAAACACTTGATATATTCCAGTCCACCAAACATCTCAGACCCATCCTCTTGTGTCCAGCCCTTGTCACCGGACACTCATAGTACTTACCAGATTTGCTATTCCCAACAGAATAGCAAATGCACACCAGCATTTTTGATTCAATTGAGTATCAGATCCCATATAACACAGTACTGTGATCAAATTTATAGTGAAAGCAAGTTTCTTAAAGGTTAAGATTTTAAAAGCTAATGAGGAAGAGTAATAAGAACAGGTTACAAATAAAACAAGAAATATAACATGCTTCTACTAGACTAGGGCCTTGGCTACACTTACCAGCTAGTTCGACGGCTGGAAATCGAAGTTCTGGGTTCGACTTATCGCGTCTAGTCTGGACGCGATAAGTCGAACCCGGAAGTGCTTGCCGTCGACTGCGGTACTCCAGCTCGGCGAGAGGAGTACCGCGGAGTCGACGGGGGAGCCTGCCTGCCGCGTGTGGACCAAGGTAAGTTCGAACTAAGGTACTTCGACTTCAGCTACGTTATTCACGTAGCTGAAGTTGCGTACCTTAGTTCGAATTAGGGGGGGTAGTGTAGACCAAGCCTAAGACTCTACTATAACAAGCTAACCTTCTCTAAAGCAATTTCTCACCTAAGGCCTTCCTTGCAGCATTTCAACCAAGGTTGTTTGAGATACTGTTTTCATAAGCATAACCACGCTGCCCAGTTATCCCCCAAATAAAGGATAAGAGAGGGGCTCTTCTGCTTATACCCCAAAGACCATTGTTTTTGTCCCGAGTCTGGATGATTCCCTGTGGTTTCTTTCCTGGGGTGCTCACTCCAAGGTGCCTCCCATATTCCAGTTTGTTTCACATCTCCCTGTTGACCTGTTTTCCTGTTGACCGTCACATGTAAATGGGGCTGTCTATATGTTGGCGTTGCAATGCTTAACTTACACATGAACCAAGGCAGCTGATTCCCCATCCCTTTGTCTGGCAAAACCGGCTTGCCAACAACACTGCCTGGGACACTGATTCTAAGCATATTTCCAGTATGTACAATTTCTTAAATATCCCCTGTACACACATCACACAACACCAGGAGGATCAGTATGACATAAGCTTCTGTTAGACATCTCACATGACCTTTTATAAGTAAATCCTATTACAGCAGTATTTTAGGTGTAGAGGATTGGTTAGTCCACTCCAGTTGCTAGGAGTAACTGTTAAAGAACAGTGAACCCATTGCCAGTTGACATTTAGGGGTTCTCAGGATCACAGCTTGTCTAAGTGTTACTTAATGTAACAGCAATAGATCTGGCCCTATAAGAATACTAATAGTTTGCTTTCTAACTACAATATATTCAAAACTCAGTGGGATGATACACCTGCCTAGTAGTACTTGTGAGTAACGGTTGCAGAATTAAGACAATTATCATAGTAATAACTATGTGTACTATGAGAGCACCCAAAGACCACAATAGGGATGAAACCCCTTCATGCAATGTACAGGATGACATTCCCTGCAAGAGGAGTATTTATGCATCCTTTTGCCTCTAGGTCACTGGATCAAATCTGGCCCTAGTCATATATACCTCTGCTACCAGTGGTGAAAGAGGCTGCCTACTTAAGATTCCAGTATATCTCAACAAGCACAGAATCTGCACATACAGGATATATGCATTTAAGGTTCCTAATAAAACCATATAGAACTTGAATATGTATTGTTGTATCCGGATAATAGAGTGTATTTTAGTTACAAAAGGAACTGTTTGCCTTAACTGTATTTTTCAGTCAGTCATTTAGCACACTTCGGAACATTGTATAATTAATGTCTTAATTTAATGCTCAGTGAAATAAATGAGTGCACAGCATGATGGTGGGTGTGATACAAGAATCTAGACTACATTGGGAATTGTATTTAATTAGTCACTCTTGATTTAAGGCATTACTGTTCAATAAGGACATTAATATCCAAATTCCATCTCTACTGGCAAATAGAAAGATTACTAAGAATGGTATATGGCATATGCAAGTGTTAAATTTGTCATTGTAGTTTATGATTCAGAGATAATACACCAGTAATTTGCATACTAATTACTATAGCAGAAGCCAAATTATTTTAATTCAGCAATTAGTTTACCATATAAGTTGTAAACCAGCAAGTGTTTCAGTATGTCATGGAGAGACTTAAGCAATTTAGATACAGAGCAAATGCGTGTCCTTTCCATTTGGTCACAGTTATAGTTGCCCTCTACTGGAAGTGATTCCAGTTGCTTAGCTTTCATGCAAAGTCATGTCATATAAGAGACAAACATTTTCAAGAGTGAAATCAGTATTAGCACTATATTAACTCCTACAAGAGGGAAACTAAACATGTAGGGGACAGGAAATTGACTTTCTGCATTTGGGGTTACCTCTATATCTTCTGTTCAGAAGGACTCAAGCCCATTTGGCTAAGGACACCATCAAAGGCTTGAGGTCCTGAAGAGAGATCTTCCATGAGGCTTCTTAGCCTCCTCTATCACCTGTGCTGAGATGATCTTACTTGGAAAATCTCCAGAGGTTTCTGGGGAGGTGGTTATTTAATAGTGCTGAAGACAGTCCCTTCCACCTCTGCCTCCTCCCTGTCCATGGAGACTTACCTTTGAAGTGCATCCCAGAGAGGCTTCTGCAAAACCAGAGTATGGAGTTGAAGGGGAAATGGATCCCGTATTCTCCAATTCTTTCTTCCCTCCATCTTCAGGCCAGATATGCTTGATCTGCGTCTCCTCTGTTCACAGAGGTGAAGAGGACTATTGGGCCTGTAATTCTGAAGAACAGAGGGGGAAAAAAAAGTCTAAAATCTTAAGTATTTTTGTCTTCCTTAAATTAAAATAATGTCTTCTGGCAGAGAAGCTGAGAGGGAGCAGGAAACCAGGAGAATACTTACTGTACATTAGCATTGCAAGGAGAGGTTTCTGCAGCTGCATATCATCATCTACTTCCATTCTCAAAGACTTTTAGCAAAGACATCTGATATTAAATTAATTTAGAAGCTGATAAGAATTCTTTTAGCTACTATTCCATGGCTTGATGTTTGGTTTTCTCCCCCTTGAATTTACAAGTTTAATTTAAAAAATGACAAAAAAGAACCTGCTAGCAAGAAAAAAAAAAATAAAGAAGATGAAGGACCAGATCCTGGGCCCTGTTGATTTGTGGCAGTAAAGGATTGTCCTCATCACACTGGTCCAGCTGACTGTTGGGGCAGATCAGGAAGAGGAGGAGGAACAAAGTTGTTTCACATCTGGTTTCCAGTCTGCACTTAGGGATACGATCAGGGATGGGCATGGAAACTCAAATGAATAAGCTCCCTTGAGTAACCCTCTCTGGATCTTGTCCCCTCTGCTTCTAAAAGAAGGGGATGAAGAAGGTGACTGTAGTGTTTCAAATGAGAGAAAGAACTGGGACAGGTTCTCTATGATTAAAAAGGAAGAGGTGCCTTTGGGGAGGGTGTCTTTGCTTTGTGATGGCCTGTGTCTACCCTCCCAGTTGCTCTTGGTAGGTACTTAGGTGGCTAATGGCCTGACTCCTCTCCCATATGATAGCTCTATCACAGTTGCTTTCTCAGGAAGTATGTAGGCCTTTCTACTCACGAATCAGAGCATCACAGAAATGTAGGGCTGGGAGGGACCTCAAGAGGTCATCTTGTCCAGCTTCCTGTGGTGAGGCAGTACCGAGTTTATCTAGACCATCCCAGACAGATGTTTGTCTAACCTGTTCCTAAAAATCTCCAATGATGGTGATTCCACAACCTCCCTTGGAAGCCTATTCCAATATTTAACTATCCTTATAGTTAGATATTAGAAAAAACTAAGTGTCCCTTGCTGCAGATTAAGCCCATTACTTTTTGTCCTACCTTCTGTGGAAATGGAGAACAATAGATCACAATCCTTTTTATAGTACCCTTTAACATATATGAAGGCTTATCACATCCCCCCTCAGTCTTTTTTCAAGACTAAAGAGACCAGTTTTCTTTTTAAACCTTTCTTCATAGGTCAGATTTTCTAAACCTTTTATGATTTTTGTTGCTCTCCTCTGGACTCTCTAATTTGTCTGCATCTTTCTTAAAGTGGGGCACCCAAGCTTGGACACAGTACCCCAAGTGAGGCCTATCTTTCCTTTGCATAGGGCTAGTTTGCTGTAATGCCTTTAATATTGTCTCTGATAAACTGCCGTCTCTTCCGAATGCCTTTTTCTCTTAGGCCTGGTCCCCACTAACCCCCCACTTAGGACTAAGGTATGCAAATTCAGCTACATTAATAACGTAGCTGAATTCGAAGTACCTTAGTCCGATCTTACCGCGGGTCCAGACACGGCAGGGAGGCTCCCCCGTCAATGCCGCGTACTCCTCTCGCCTAACTGGAGTACCGGCATCGACGGCGAGCACTTCCGGGATCGATCCGGGATCGATTTATCGCGTCTAAACCAGACGCAATAAATCGATCTCAGAACATCGATTGCCTGCCGCCGGACCCTCCGGTAAGTGTAGACGTACCTTTAGATTTTCTTCCCATCGGACCTTGCCTACCAGTTCTGAGTTGTAAAAGTCTGCTTTTTTTTTTAATTCCATTGTCCTTATTTTGCTGTTCTCACTCCTTCCTTTCCTTAGAATCATGAAATCTATCATTCCATGATCACTTGCACCCAAATTGCCTTCCACCTTCAGATTTGTAACCAATTCTTCCCTGTTTGACCAGCCATTTTAGACTTGATTCTATGAACCTACACAATTGTAGCTGTTGTCCAGGCTACAGCTATGCAAGGATGAAGAACTGGTTTGAAAAATTTAAGCTATGTGTCACAAAAGTTAAATGAAACATTGAAAACATTCTTCCTACTGGAGAATCCTCATATCATTGAGCTTGTACAGTGATACCTTAATGGAGAAAATATCCATGGAGTTATGATTAAGTATTTTCACATGTGCAACTGCAATTATTAACTATATTACATCACTATGGCCTGGATCCTGCAAAGGGATCCACCCACATGGATGACACCTTATGTCTATGCACATTCCACCTTATGTCTATCTGTGTAGGTTTAGTACTTATGGTTGCAATAAACCAAACTGCAGTTCTACCAGTGAATATAACAATAATAAAAGGATTAAGAGAAACTGAAAAACTTTCTGTCTGTAGTAGATTAACAGCAGATTGCTATGAGGAAAGATAGACCATGTGGGTTGAAGTGATTCAGAACAAGTCACTGTTCTAACTTTTAAAACATTACAGTATATATTTACTTTAATTCATAACCCATATTGCCTCAACTGTGCTATGTTCTTATATCTTCTCTATCTGTCACCTCTCCTTTTCTACTTAGGCAAGAAAATAACACTTACTGTCAATAATTCAGTTCTCCAATAGGAAGAGTATCTAAAGTTTACATTCCTTCATTAGGTATCTAGTCACTTTTCACATCTTTAAAAAGCGTTTTCTTTGTTAATTATCCAAATAAACAACAGCACTCATGCTCTAAACCCATCTTTCCCTTCTTTCTTCTCTTGCACGGATATCATGGCATTGAATTTACTGTATCAAAATTATCTCCATAGTAACATTTTATGTTACAAAGACAAGATTACACATTTGCTGCTGGAATATACAAGTCTAACTCAGTTGAACTCCATGGAATTGTGCCTGCTTATGTCAGCAGTTAATTTGACCCTAAACATAGGTGGCACATTACTCTTGTTTGGGGAGGCTTACATGAGCACTGGACCTGGACCATTGCCCCACCCCCACTCTGCCCCACCCCTTGCTCCATCTCTTCCTTCCCTCACCCTGCCTGTTCCCCCAAGGACCCCCTGCCCACCGCTGGCTCCTCTCTGCTCCCCTTCCCTGAGGCCTGCCTGCCTGCTGTTGGCTCCTCTCTGCCCCTCTCCCCTGAAGCTCCTGCCCACCGCTCGCTCCTCTCCTCCCCTTCCCATCCCTGTTACTTGCCATTAAGTTAGGAAAAAAAGTGATGGGGCCATGGCACCCTGACCCGGCCCCCATACCAGTGCCCGTTAGCTGAATTGCTCCGGCATCAGCGCACATGGCGTCTTATTGGCTGGCCCAGATGTGGGACTCCTCCTCCTGCTGTGTGTGCTGATGCTGAAGCAACTTGGGGGAGGGAACGGAGAAGAGTGAGCGGTAGGTGAGGGTGGCCTTGGGGGAAGAGGCAGAGTCGGGGTGGGAAGAGGAAGAGCGAGGGCTGAGCCTCGGGGGAAGAAGCCAAGTGGGAGTGAGGTCTCAGGGCCGAGTGCAGGCGGGGTCACAGTCCAGGCGCTGATGGCCCACCCTCCACCCCCCGCACTTATAGGGAGCTTCTGGCAGCAGCACTCCAAAGGCGGCAGGCCAGCACTCCTCCAAAGGAAGGTAACCCACGCCGCATATGGCATTTTTGCCCCCTACGTAGCCAGCCTTTTTTGGGGAGACTTAGCCTTCCCAAGCCTCAGCCTCCCTAAGCTGCTTATACACACCACCAATGACCCTAAGGCTTAATTATTTTGACCAAGAACTCCTGATGCAAGGAACCTTGTCTCTATTTGTTTGTGAAATGCCTACAACATGTTGGCAACTCTATAAATAAGAAATAAAATAAATAAATTGCAAGACTCAGATGAGGGGAAAACTAAGTGTGAGGGAGATTTTTTTGTACAAACATGTTTCTCTGTCTCAAGTGACCACCCAAGGGATCAGTTAAAATCAGTTACTCAGTGGAGATTGGTCTCTAACTAGAAAGGTCAAACAGTTGTATTTGGAACCCTGGGAATACCTTAAATTGGGCGAGAGAGTAGGTTGCATATCGGAAGTCAGTCTTAGTGCAGTGCAGATTTCAGTGTTTTCATTACAATTACAAGGAACATAACTGGGAAACTAAACACCATTTTGTTGGGTCTTTTCAGATTTGCCCATGTGAAAGTCACCCTAAGGAATCAGTGTAACAACCAAAACCTTACTTTGACTCAGTCTAACACAGCAATACAGTACAATTATGCTTATCTGAATGTCCTGGAGAAGTTTAACTGAATATGCATAATCAAGTTTTCAGATAACTTGAGCATTTGGTGTATTTGCATTTCAGAAAATGTTGGACCATAATCCTGTATCAGAAAGTGAAGGTTCAGATGTGAGATTCTGGTATTCTGCCCTTAAGCTTGACATCAGACAAATTGCCAGACAAACTGCTTTGTCTGTAGTCTCTGCCTGCCTCAGTTGTAATACCATTTCCAAAGGTTCAAGCTCAATGCAAGCAGCATTGCTCATGTCTTTGCACATAACCAGCATCCTCATGTATAAGCTACAGTGGGGTGGCAATCAGAAAAAAAGTTTTCTTCAGAGTAACAACTTTAGATCTCTCCACTTATTTGACAGCTGAGATCTTATTAGGTAAAATTCAGAGGTGTAACAGAATAATTACCGGTGATAATGTGCACACTTGCTGTGGAAGTCATTGAGGCACAGTGATCATGATGTCATTTTTCAAATCAGACAAAACATGCATATTAAATACTGAGGGTGAAAAAAATCCTCCACACCAAATGTAAATGAAACTAATTCCCCCAGAAGTTTCCTATGTTAATATTATTACCTAAAAGGGCCATTGGAACAATTAATTCAGTAATAGCTTTACAATAGGGTGAGAACTGGGTTAGATTGCAGATAATGGACAAATGGGGGATTTCAGGACCTGTTGTTACTTTGCCAAATCTTTGCCAGACCTGAGAATAGCTCTGTGTCAGCTCAAAAAGCTAGTCTCTCTCATCAACAGAAGTTTGTCCAAAGAGATAATGTTTTCACCCCTCAGCTCACAGAGACCCATCTTGTCTCTCTAAATGTTTGAAATGACAGATATGTTTAGGAAATATATTCATTCCTTAGTTTAAATATAGTGAGATATACCTATCTCATAGAGCTGGAAAGGACCCTGAAAGGTCATTGAGTCCAGCCCTGTGCCTTCACTAGCAGGACAAAGTACTGATTTTGCCCCAGATCCCAAAGTGGCCCCCTCAAGGATTGAACTCACAGCCCTGGGTTTAGCAGGCCAATGCTCAAACCACTGAGCTATCCATCCCCCCTTCAATGCAATATTTCAATTCATCTAATCTCTGGAAACTCTGAAAGCCACTGGGACTTCATGTCAAGTCTCTTCCCTCACCAAACAAGACGTAAGGGGAGAGCTCATGCAGAGTTCCTCCGTGCATGGCTCCCCTGTGGCGATGTGAATAGAGAGATATGTGTGCCTCATTTCATCTTTTCTACACTGACACTAATTTTATGCACATGTATTCTGTAGGTTCAGCGTTAAGGATATGCAGGGGGCGTGGGGAGGGAATGACTGTGTCTTAGGGAACCAAATGTTTTGCAGAACCAGATGAGTCATCTTAATAGTAATGAACAGTGCCACCTAGATACAAAATGATAAATTAAATGCTCTATTCATTATTATTCAGGAGGCAATCTGAGTGACTACCTGGGACATTTGTTAATTTATTGACGAGCTGATTGATTCCACCACATATTATATACTAGGTACATCATAGTGATTTGACTTATTTTCTCTTCTAATAATGCAAAAATACATGTAGTGGATAAAGGTGAGCTAAGCAACTGTTACAATAAAAAAATCTTTAATGCACTAACAATAGTTATCCTTTGTTGCTTGAAGTTTGATTGAATCATTTACCACCCAGAAGTTATGACATTTTTGAAATGTAAAAAGTCTTTCCCAGCAACCTGAAGCACTGATGTGATCAGCTATACATAGTTTAGAGAGAGGGGAGAATGTATGGAATAAGTGGAATAAGAGTCACAATTTTCCACAAATTAGGAAGATTGTATGGAGTACATGAAAAAGCAAAGCATCAACCAGTCTACAAAACTTGAGCAGTGAACAACTTAGTGTATTTAGTTTCTTTCTTCTTATGACTTGTTCATGAACAGACTGAAATTTCCTAAAATTTGACAAATTTCTGTTCACGTCTCATACTTTTGAGATTGATCATCAGTATTGTAAGTTGGAGTGGTTTAACTAAGTTGCTATTGATCAGATAAGCCATATTGACAGTATCCTTTCTGTTCCTAATTTTAGTCATATGAAAGCTCATCCAACATCAATAATGAAATTTATTTTCTGCTTAAACATTCAGAAATGGGGTCCAAGCCCCCATTCCAGCACTTGCACATCTGAAGAACAAGGATCTAGGCCTTAATTCTTCCTCCTAGTGAGAACAGGGAAGAGTAGGGTTTTTTCTTGGATGGAAAATTAAAAAAAAAAATTTAATTGGAAGTGGATGGGTGTATTTCAATTGATGAAACAGCTTCTGCTGCTGTTATTTGTTTGAAATTCTATTTCCTCCCTTTGGACAAAGAATGAAAAGTAGAAAAATTCAAGTTTCAGGGATTTTATTTGTTGATTAGAACTGAAAGGTTGAAAGGAATACACACACTGGGGTGGCAGTTCACTCAGCTCTAAGAGCTTGTCTACACAGGAGCTTAGGTCAGAAAGCCAGGCCAGGACTAAAGCGACAGATCTCCTGGAGGGAACTTTGGCATGAAACTATCCTTACAGTTTATTATTTGCTATAGTGCCATCCTATCTGCTATTCCAGCTGCCCGTTAGCCACAGCCATTTTAGATGGATGTGAGCTAGGAACTCTTCTGTGTAACCAGCGTCCACCTCCCTCCCCACTGCCTGTTCAGCCTCCCCTCCCTCATCATGTTTCCAAAATGGCAGCTGTCTCCATTCAGGCAACAGCTATCGACCAAGAGTACTTGCTCATCTGCCTATTTTGCTTTCCTCATCCCTCATCTGTCCTATCTGGCAAACAACCCTCCTCTTTGCCCGAATTCACCAGCTCAAAAGGGCAGCTGGCCGCATAACACAATCACAGCCTCTAATCCTCCATGTATTAGAAAGAGAGCCTGAACATGAGACCTGTGCAAGGCCTAAGGCCCTAACTAAAGTCAGGTCTGTCCTGTTACAAAGCAGATGTCTGCTTGCAGGTTCGCTGTCCAATCATGAACTTGGCAAGAAGGTATCTGCTTTGTAACATGGCAGGGCCTGACTTTAGTTTGGGCCATAGGCCTTACACCAGGCTCTTATACCAGGCCTCATGTCTCAGGATCTCTCTTTCTATTACACCCCACTCATGGCACATCCAAATAATGAAAGACTTCATTTGTGCAAGATGCAACGGTTTATTGAGTAGTTAGAGGAAGAGAAGTTTGGTTAGTGTTCATAATTTACATAACATACACATGGCTATTGCATACCTGGTAAAGATTTCAAAAGGTATAAACAGGACTGCTCTCTGCTGAGGGTTAGATGCCCTGTAACATGCATTCCAGCAGACAATCATTGCAGGACTCTATCTATTTTTCATTGCACTTTCTCCATGCATGCAGCAGGAGAGCTAAACCAGAACTTAAGATCAAGGAATTGCTCAGTTTTGGTTCACGCATTATAGAATAGCTGCATGCCCCCCCTCCCCCGGTATAGCTTGCAAGCCCCTTCCACTCCTATAGCACTTCTAGGAGGACCATCTTCATGAATAACCTCACAGCATATCTTGCTGGTCTGCCCTTTGCCTTTTTTGAATAAGACTATTCTCTGCCTCCTAGTCATTCACCTCAGCATAATGTCCCAGAACCTCCTCGGGATCGCAGAGTGGATTACTATCTGGCTTGGCCCCTGCATATCTTCCCCACACCCCTCTGACTCCACAGAAGCATCTCAGAAACACAAACAAAACTATAAAACCAAAATGGACATTGCTTAGTCTATCCCAACCCTCATGGATTAGCAGCTGGATGTACAGCTGCACATGTTCAACTCACTCCACCCCACTAAAGAACAGTGGCAAATAGCATGTACAGCAGACAAATCCCAATGCACCCACCACTTCCTCACACGCAGACAGTGGTCTACCATCTCTGAAGTTCTCCCCCCATCTCAAGGCTGGAAAGAGCCTTAGTGAAGTAAAGTCGCCTATGAGTACCAAAAAACAAACAAACCAACAAAAAACGCAAGCTATCATAGCCTATCGGGAATGTGAACAATAAATTATTGTTGTTGTTTTTTTCCCATATTTCTACAGCCACAGTATCTGCAACAGCTTCTATGTATGGCTGAGAGGCTGGCCAACCTGAGAGGGTGAAAAAGGAAGACTCAGCATCAGATGTTTGGTGAACTCATGGCAGAGTCCCAGAGGAAGGCCATATTGGCTCAGAGAAGGCAGTAGTTGAGGACCCAAAGGGAGAAAGAAACACACTTTTCCCAGGTCATTGTTGCAGCAGCCTAGGAGAGCATGGCAAGAGAAAGGGAGACGTGAGGCACTGCAGGTCTTGAACCCAGGCCTGAGAGGTTGTTAAGCAAGATCTTACCTTACCTGCTGCAGGGTCAGATGAAGGAACTGATGCTAATGCCCTACCACCAGAGGCTACACCTGTTGACTGAGCTGGGTCAGATGACTAGCAGTAGATTGCTGATGGGACACCACCAGGTATCAACCTTCCTGTTCCTGTTCCACCCCTTGTATGAGCAACTAATTGCTAGGCCTCATGCTGACCAGATCCCTTGAGACCAAGTTCTTGCTTCCTTGCTCCTGTTACTACACCTTGTTCCTGCTCCTCCCCATAACTCCAGTTACTTACTCCAGCTTGACCCCTGGCATGGCTTTGAACTCTAACTCTGGCTTTAACCTTTGGTGTGACTTCTGACTGTGTCCCCAACCCCAACCTGGCTCTGACCACTAGGTCATGTATGACCTAGATGATTGCTCTATTACCAGCCCTGTCAAGGGGCAACTCAGGAATGCTATCCTAAGCCAGACTGCCCTTTTGCTGAACATGTTCCTGCTAGGCCAGGAGACCCTGCAGCCAAGAACTAGCTATGCTTTTCAGCCCCTGGACAATAATGGCTTCCCTCCTGGCTGTACCACGCAACACTTGTCCCAGAGGTCATTCCCCTCTCAGATCTAGCATCTGCTCAATGAGAACACTGGCTCCTGGGAGCCGTGCACTGTTCTGCCCTGTAACACACCTGAAAATTTTGAGCCATGGCATTGAACCCCAGAATCTTGCATACAAGAGGTAGTGGGGAGGGGCAGGCAAAGAAAGACCTATACATGCCTGTAACTTTAAGCCTCTCCACAACTTTGTTATTTTTTCACTGTTTGCATTGCTGCACTTTGGTTTCTACCTTTTTATTTAAAGGTTTGCTTTCTGTTGATTAATCAGTAGATTGACTTGGTAAGTTTATATTCAAGTATTTTTATTGATCCATTGGTTCAATTGAAGCTTCATCTTTGGCTTGGTTACTGTTTCATAATAAAAGCTGTTTAAAAGTAATTTTGGTCCATTATGACTCATCACTACATGTAACACAAAATCCTTTAAATAAAGCTAAAATAATTCATAAGCCAATGTACCCCATAAATAATATTGTCTATTCCAACCCCCACATATAAGCTGCTGGACGTACAGCGACACATGTTCAAGCATGAGTCTCAGCTATGACTAACAGGAATCCCTGACAATATTCTCCTGGGTCTTAGCATTCTTTACGGGACACCTTGCTGGCTGCTTGAACTGCAGAGCAACTCTCTGCACTGCAGCCTCACCCATCGTTAAGGGTTTCCCCTTTGGTCTCACAAACATTATGCAGAACATAGCATGCAGATATAATAGTCAGGCTGTTCTCTGCTGCTTTCAAAATGATTCAAAGAGCAGCACCATCTGCCTTTCAACAGCCAATGCACACACACACACAACCACCATTCTGCAGCTACTCAGGTGACAGTTAAAAGGTTCCCTCCTTCTGTCAAAGTGGCCAATGTATGGCTTCATTAGTCAGAGCACCAAAGGATAAGCAGGGTCTCCCAAAATGACTAACCTCCACACCATTAGTATCACAGTGTGCAAACAATCCTTTCTCCATAATTTAATTAGGATCCCTTAGAACTCAGTTCTAACATTGACTCTCCCAGCCCATCCTGCATGCATGTCTTTCCTCAGGTGCCCCAGGTGGTCAACCACTCCTTGGAGCACCTGAGGAAACACCCCTTTCTGTTTATAAATTATGAGCCTGGGTTGGGGAGGGGGGGCAAAAATGATAGGTACATGGGTCCCATCAATTGCTCCAATACAGTTTGGTAACCTCATGTGTGCAAAGCCAATCAATCTCCTGAGCATTACCCAGCTGTATAACCTGGCTAGACAGGAACTTATCAATGGTGTAGCAGATCTGCATGACAGTGTCCCCAACAGTTGATCTCCTCCCACCAAAGGGGTTGGCTACAGACCAGTAACATTCTGGGCTGTCCAACTTCCAGATGGCAATGGTGACCCACTTCTCATAGACTTAGACTTTAAGGCCAGAAGGGACCATCATAATCTAGTCTGACCTCCTGCACCTCAGAGGCACAGAACCTCATCCGCCCATTCATGCCATAGGCCTATAACCTCTGTCTAAGTTACTGAAGTACCCAAATCTTGATTTAAAGACTTCACATTACAGAGAACACACTATTTACTCCAGCTCAAATCAGAAAGTGACCCATGCCCCACACTGCAGAGGAAGGCAAAAAATCCCAATGTCTCTGCCAATCTGACCTGGGGAAAAATTCCTTCCTAACCCCAAATAATGGTGATCATTTAGACTCTGAACATGTGGGTGAGACTCACCAGCCAGAAACCTGAAAAAGAATTCTCTGCAGTAGCACAGAACCCTCCCCATCTAGTGTCCCATCTCCAGCCACTGGAGTTATTTGCTAATAGCAGTTATGGATGGACCATAGGCCATTGTAAGCAACATCCTCATACCATCCCCTCCATAATCTTATTAAGATCAGTCTTAAAACAAGTTAGGTTTTTTGCCCCCAGTACTCCCCAAAGGCTGTAATCCTCTGATGGTTAGAAACCTTCATCTAATTTCAAGCCTAAACTTGTTGATGGCCAGTTTATATCCATTTGTTCTTGTGCCAACATTGGCCCTTAACTTAAATAATTCCGCTCCCTCCCTCGTGTTTATCCTTCTGATCCATTTAAAGAGCAATCGTATCTCCCTTCAGCCTTCGTTTTGTTAGGCTAAACAAGCCAAACTTCATAAGTCTCCTCCCATAAGGTATGTTCTCCATTCCTTTGATCATCCTAGTAGCCCTACTGAGCACCTATTCCAGTTTGAATTCATCTTTCTTAAGCATGGGAGACAGAATTGCACACAGCGTTCCAGATGAGGTCCCACCAGAGCCTTGTACAATGGTAATAACTCTTCCCTATCTCTACTGAAAATACCTTGCTTAATGCATCCTAGGATTGCATTAGGAGTTTTCACAGCTGCATCACATTGGAAGCTCACAGTTACCCTGTGATCAACCACTACACTCAGGTCTTTCTCTTCCTCTGTCGCTTCCAACTGATACATCCCTAGCTTACAGAAAAAAAAATTGCTGTTAGTCCTGAAGGGCCCTTGCTTTTTGTACTATTAAACTTCATCTCATTTCTATTAGTCTGGTTTTCAAGGTTGTAAAAATTTCTTGTATGGATATTCTGGTCCTCGGTATTGGAAATACCTCCCAACTTTGTTTCATTTGCAAATTTTATTAGCACACTTCCATTCTGTGCCAAGGTAATTAATGAAAATGTTAAATAAGATTGGTCCCAAGACTGATCCTTGAGGAACTCCATTAGCAGCCTCCCTCCAACCAGACAGTTCATTTTTCAGCATAAATTGCTGTAGCCTACCCTTTAATCAGTTCCTTACCCATCTTTTGATTTGTGTCTTAATCTCCATCTTCCCCAATTTAACTAATAATCTACCATTTTGAATTATCAAATGCTTCACTAAAATCCAGGTAAATTAGATCACTGCATTTCATTTTTCTAGAAAAACAGGTTATCAGATTGGTCTGGCACAATCTACCTTTTGTAAAACCATGTTGTGTTTTATCCCAATTACTGTTTATCTCTATGTCTTTCATTACTCTCTCTTTCAACATTTGTTCTAAGACAGGGGTCGGCAATGTTCGGCACGCGGCTCGCCAGGGTAAGCACCCTGGCAGGCCGGGCCAGTTTATTTACCTGCTGACGCGGCAGGTTCGGCCAATCGCGGCCCCCACTCGCCACGGTTCGCTGTCCCGGGCCAATGGGGGTGGCGAGAAGCCGCGGCCAGCACATTGCTCGCCCACGCTGCTTCTCGCTGCCGAACGTTGCCAACCCCTGTTCTAAGACCTTGCATATAACTGCAGTCATGGTGTAAATTCTCAGAGTATTTCCTAAAGGCCCCCCCTCCCTTTCAGGGCTCTGGGATTCAGCCCTGCAGGGTGTGCCGGGGCTTGGGGCTCCAGCTGCGAGGCCCTGCATACCCCCTGAAACCAGCTCACAGCCCTCCAGAGGGCTGCGGACCCCCAGTTTAGAAACATCAGGCTGGAGCCTAGGGAAAATATTTACTGGAATTCTGTTCCACAGCTCTGGCTGAATTTAAGCCCTGATTGGCAGTCAAACTAATGGGCCTGTAGAATCATAGGAATGTTGGACTGGAATGGACCTCCATAAAGTCATCTAGTCTAATCCCTTGCACTGAGGCAGGTCTAAGTATTATCTAGAGTAGATCATCCCGATGGGTGTTCATCTAACCTGTTCTTAAAAACCTCCAACGGAGAGTCTACAATCTCCCTAAGTAATTTGCTTCGGTGCTTAACTATTCTTACAGTTAGAAATTTTTTCCTAATGTCTCTCTTGCTGCAATTTAAGCCCATTAGTTTTTGTCCTGTTCTCAGTGGACAAAGAGAACAGTTTATCACACTCCTCTTTGTAACAATCTTTTATGTACTTGGAGACTGTTATCTTGTATCCCCTAAGTCTTCTCTTCCCCAGACTAAACAAATCCAACTTTTTCAATCTTTCCTTGTAGGTCATGTTTTCTAGTCCTTTCATCATTTTTATTGTTCTCCTCTGAGCTGTATCCAATTTGTTCAGATCTTTCTCGAAGTGTGGTGCCCAGAACTGGACATAATACTCCAGTTGAGGTCTTATCAGTGCTGAGAAGAGTGGAAGAATTACTTCTCAAGTCTTAGGGCACATCTTCACTGACAACATTAAAGCACTGCCGTGGCAGCGCTTTAACATGGCTTGTATGGTCGTGGCAGAGCACTGGGAGAGAGCTCTTCCAGCACTCTAAAAAACCCACCTCCACGAGGGGCGTAGCTACCAGTGCTGGTGCACTGTCTATACTGGCACGTTACGGCACTGAAACTTGCAGCACTCAGGGGTGTTTTTTTTCACACCCCTCAGTGAGAAATTTGCAGCACTATAAAGTGCCAGTGTATACAAGCCCTTACTTACAAAACTCTTGATAATACATCCCAGAATAATGTTCACTTTTTTGAAATAGCTGACTCATATTTAGTTTAGGATCCACTATAACCCCCATATCCTTTTCTGCAGTACTCCTTCCTAGGCAGTCCTTTCCCGTTTTGTATATGTCCAACTGATTATTCCTTAAGTGTAGTACTTTGTATTTGTCCTTATTGAATTTCATCCTATTTATTTCAGATCATTTTTCCAGTTTGTCAAGATCAGTTTGAATTCTAATCCTGTCCTTCAAAGAGCTTGCAACCTCTCCCAGCTCAGTATCATCAACAAACTTTATAAATTTACTCTCCATTCCATTATACAAATCATTTGTGAAGATATTGAATAGAACTGGATGGCTTCGGGATCACACTCAATATGCCCTTCCATCTTGACTGTGAACCATTGATAACTACTGTCTGAGTACACTTTTCCATCCAGGTGTGCATCCATCTTATAGTAGGTTCATCTAGATTATATTTCCCTAGTTTGCTTATGAGTAGGTCCTGTGAGAGAATATTAAAAGCCTTACTAAAGTTGAGGTATATCACATCTACTGCTTCCCCCCCAACCACAAGGCGTTACCCTGTCAAAGAAGGATATTAGCTTGGTTTGACCTGATTTGTTCTTGACAAATCCACATTGACTGTTACTTAGCGCCTTATCTTCTAGGTGCTCACAAACTAATTGTTTGATTATTTGCTCCGTTATCTTTCCATATACTGAAGTTAAGATTACTAGTCTATAATTCCCAGGGTTGTCCTCATTCCTCTTTTAATAGATAGGTACTATCATTGCCCTTTTTTAATCCTCTGTGATCTCTTCCATCCTCCATATGTTCTCAAAGATCATTGCTAATGGTTCAGAGATCTCTTCAGCCAGATCCTTAAGTATTTTAGGATGTAATTCGTCAGGCCCTGCAGACCTGAAGACAACCAACTTGTCTAAGTAACTCTTATCTTGTTCTTTCTTTATGTTAGCCTCATTTCCTACCACATTTGCACTGATGTTCACTATGTTAGTTGGTTGATCAATGCTAATCTTTTTGGTGAAAGCAGAAACAAGAGGGACATTTAACATGTCAGCCATTGATGTGTTTTCCATTATTGTCTTTCCCTCTTAGTTGAGTAATGGGCCTATCTTGTTCTAGGTCTTCCTCTTGCTTCTCATGTATTTCTAAAGTGTTTTCTTGTGATCCTTTATGTCTCTAGCTCGTTTTATCTTCTTTTGTGCCTTGGTCTTTCTAATTTTGTCTCTATATGCTTGTGTTGTTTTTTTTTTATATTCATCCTTTGTAATTTAACCTAGTTTCCACTTTTTGTAGGACTGAGTTTCAGGTTGTTGAAGATCTCCTGGTTATCTCTTGACATTCTTCCTATCTTTCCTATGCATTGGGATAGTTTGCTCTTGTGCCCTTAATGTCTCTGTTAAAGACTGCCAACTCGCCTGAACTGTTTCCCCCCCTTTAGAATTGCTTCCCATAGGATCCTACCTATCAGTTTTCTGAGTTTGCTAAAGTGTGCCTTCTTGAAGTCCTTTGTCTTTATTCTGCTGTTTTCCCTCCTACTATTCATTATAATAGTGATCATTTCATGATCACTTTTCACCCAGACTGCCTTCCACTTTCAGATTCTCAACCAGTTCCTCCCAATTTGTCACAATAAATTCTAGAACAGCCTCTTTGCTTGTTGCTGTCTCCATCTTCTGTAATACAAAGTTGTGTCCAGTGCATTCCAAGAGCTTGTTGGATAATCTGTGTCCTGCTGTATTATTTTCCCAACTGATGTCTGGGTAGTTGAACTCCCGCATCACCACAAAGTCCTGTGTTTTGGCTGATTTTGTTAGTTGTTTAAAAAAAGTCTCCTCCACCTCTTCTTCCTGGTTAGGTAATCTATAGCAGTGGTTCTCAACTAGGGGTACATGTATCCCTCAGGGTACGCAGAGATCTTCCAGGGATTACATCAACTCTACTAGATATTTGCCTAGTTTTAAAACAGGCTACATAAAAAGCACTAGCAAAGTCAGTACAAAGTAAAATTTCATAGAGACAAAATGAGAAAGTGAGCAATTTTTCAGTAATAGTGTGCTGTGACACTTTCGTATTTTTATATCTGATTTTGTAAGCAAGTAGTTTTTAAATGAGGTGAAACTTGGGGTGCACAAGACAAATCAGACTCCTGAAAGGAGTACAATAGTCTGGAAAGGTTGAGAACCACTGGTCTATAGTAAACCCCTGCCATGGACATCATCTTTTTACCCCCTTTATCCTTACACAGTGACTTTCAACAGGTCTGCCTCTCACTTCTATCATGACCTCACAGTGCAAGTGCCTTGTATATCAAAGATATAGAAAATAACCCCTCCCTGGTTTTCCTTTTCTGTCCTTTCTGAACAAGCTGTACCCTTCTATACCAATATTTCAGTCATGTGAATCATCCCACCAAGTCTCTGATGACATTTATGTCATAACTGTGATTATTCACTAGCATTTCTAGTTCTTCCTGTTCATTCCCCATACTTCTTGCATTAGTATACATATATCTAAGATGCTCATTAGATTTCCTCTCTATATTTCCCTCTTGTCTTTGTCCCTGCTATGATTGCCCATATTGGCTCATGTAACAGTTCCTTTAATATTCTTGGATGGAGATTATACAGCCCCACAGTTTGATCCCATTAAGCTGTTTGAATTCAGTTTCCACCTTGGATGTGGTAGTTTCTACTTCCATATCCTTATTCCTGCTAGCCACCCTGCAACTGCCCCCAAGCTCCTCATTACCCTTATTAAAAAGGGAGACAAAATATTCATTTAGGTATTGGGTCATACCTAGATTATCTTTAATCTCCACCCTGTCTTGAATGCTTAGCAGTCCCACTGCTTTCCTTGTTTTTGTTTTAGTTATATAGCTAAAGAATCTTTTACTGTTGGCTTTAATTTCTTTTGCAAGTTCCAGCTCTGCTTGGGTTGTGGTAGTTCTCACTTCATCTCTACACTTTTTGAACTCCAAGCGGTAGCTTTCCTTGCTGACCATTCTTTCTTCCACTGCTTGTAGGATTTCTGCTTTCTCTTAACCTGTTTGAGGTGCTTGTTCATGCTGTTTGGTCTGCAACCCTTTCCTACGAGTTTTTCCCGCACCTTGCTTGAGATTCAGGCTCCAGATACTATACATCAAAGTTGCAGAAACTAATTCTAAGCCTCTTCCACATTCAGATCCTTGAGTTCGTCAGTCCAGTCCACTTCCCTAACTAATTCCCTTAGAAATAAAGCTTTGCCCTTTTGAAATCAAGGATCCTAGTTGCAGAACTATTTTTTTTAATTCCATTTAAATAATATAGAAAAATAAACTCATGATCACTTGAACCAAGATTGTCCTCTAAAGCCAGTTCTTCTATGAGGCCCTCACTACTTACAAGACTAATTCTAAAATGGCATCATCTCTTGTTGGTTTGGTGACTATTGGTGAAGAAATCTGTCTATTAAATCCAGGAATATCTGGATCCTACCATTAGTAGTATTTGTCCTCTAATCTACATCTGAGAAATTAAAGTCTCCCGTAATCACACAATTCCCAGTAGCCTTCTTTAGCTAAGGAAGGTGACTATACTCAGGGCTGTGAGGAATTTTTAAAGCATTCATTCATTACCATAATACCTAGGCACCATCATGTACATGTGTATGCTACTCAAAGGGGAAATTCGGGAGTTGAAGGCTGACAGCGCTGGTGTTGGTGACAGTTGTAGTAAGAAACAGAGCTGTGGGTTGAGTATGGGACAGAGGATTGGGAATTCCCATGTTCCAATCCTGGCTATGGTAATGATTCTCTCAACTTGGGCAAGTCATGTAGCCTCTCTTCCTCAGTTTCCCCAGCTGTACAAATGGAGATAATACTTATCTGCCTCACAGCAGCATTTAAGGACCAGTTAGATGTTTTTAGAAAGCTATGTAAGTGCTAAGTATTAAAGAAAGCAGATGCTCAAAAAGAAAGCCAAGATAAATAACTATACTGAAAAGGAATCAGGGACTTTAGAAGGAAGGCCTACAGTAATCATCTGGCTGGAATGCCAGGGATAAGAGGCCAGAAAGAAGGAACAGAAAAACAAATATTTGCTTTTTCCTTTGTAAATCAAATTGACATGTCAGAAGCAATGCAATCTGCTGTTTGTACAGAAAAAAGTAGAGAGGAAGAAGGAATGGGAACATCTGCTCCTAAAAAGTCCTCCCCCCTCTTTAAAAGAGTAACTATGCTGAGCTATGGAGGACACTTATGCAGAAGCACAGATGGCGAAACAGGGGACAGTCGGAGGAAAAGTAAAAGAAGGAATGGAGAGAGACGATAGAAACCAACAGCTTCCAGAACAGGTATACCATTAAGTTTGAGCTCCAGGCAAGGCTGGCCTTAGATGTGCTGGTGCCTTAAGCAAAGATACTTTGTGTCCCCACCACTTAGTCCACAAGGAAGCAGTGAGGGTTAATACCATCAGTAAATTTGTTTTAAAGATCTGTATATCTCATCCTTGGGAAACGCCCATGAACTACACAGACCAGCACAGATAGAGATTAAAATAAAACATTACACTCAGTGATCTTAAAGTTCTGTCTTTCCTAGCTTTTTCTATTTCAGCCTCTCTTGCTTTAAACATCATTAATTGTGTCTTCAGTCTATTTCTTTTTCCTCTTCTCTCCCTTTATTTCTCTTCACTTCTCCCTCTCTGTTCTCACATACTCTTCCATTCCCACCTTCCTCCTCTCCCCATTTCCCAAAAGTTTCCCTGCACTCACTTTCCCTATATCTCACTAACTCAGCAACTGGCAGCTCTAGGAATCATCAGACCTGGGTGCCCCACCACTCCCTGTGGCTGTGGCTCCAGCTCCTGAAACCACCCTAACTCCCCCATCTCAGGGAGAAAGTGCAGATATCTCCAGAGTGGGTGGCTTGACTAAATCCATCCCTCACTCCTCTGCCTACTGCTGCTTTGACCACACCCTACATACTCAGGAAGGAAAGGAGTATGGTGATCTTGGCCAGTGGCTAGCTGGCCAGATTGTTCCATCTCGAGCTGCCTACACTTCCTGTTATCACTACTATTTGTGATCAGGTCATAGTCTGTGGGCAAGGCAGCAATAAAACCCTTTTTAGTGGTTCCTCAGGCAGAGCTTAGAACATAATACTGGATCTTCATCCCCCCCCCCATCTCTATATTTAACAGCTTGCTTAATTGGGAATTTAAGCTTTTTTAAATAATATAAAATTCAGACATACATGCACACACATCAGATTATTTTACCAGTTGATCTCAAGTGTGACTGAGTTAGGATAGCAGGCAGGGTCAGGACTAGAATCCCATCAGTCATAATATATGGAATCACAGTCTTAAAGAGACTTTCACCTAAAGTGATTTCACACAGCTCAAATTCCAGCTTTGATTCCAATGTTCAGCAGCGACCACACCCCTGTTTGTACAACAGAGATTCTAGTGGAGAATAATATACCATAAATAAATCTACGATTACAGCAGGGGTGATCCTTCTGGTGTTTGCTTCTTTGATTACTGGAGAAAAATGGTACATAGCACCACAGCTTACCTTTCTCACCTCTCAATCTGTCACACACACAGTGCAAAGCATTGCTGGGCTATGGCACTATCTAAGATACTATACAGTATGAAATATCAATGAAGTTTAGATATATCAAATGTCTAAATATCATTGAGTACAGTACTTGCAAAGCTAGATAGTGACTTCAAAATATCGAGGAAGGAAAGGTGATACTTGTATATGACACCTAATAAGTGAAATCTTATGGAAAACTGGTCCTCTTCTGAGGAAGTCCACACAAGTACTTAGGATAATGCTTGTTCCTCAGCCAGATCAACATTCTATTTTGCATGCAGGAAAAAAGCCAATGCAAGAGCATTTTAAAGTGCCTGCTGATATTGTTTCTATGCATCAGAGGCAGAGTATATTAATAATTGATAAAAGCGGAATCTTGCTACATGGTTAGCTTCCTGATTCAAAGATGTCATTTATTTACTGCAGCATGAAGGCAACCTAAAATGTTGCCAAAAGATTCCCTGGAGATAAAGTTTCACTCTGTAAGCCAGAGATCATTTGGATAGTGATGAAGACTGCAAAAAGCTCCTTCAAGAACCAAGCATCAGAAAAAGCACATAAGTTATTAGTCACTGTAGAGCACTCCCGCTAGCACTATTACCCTTTTCTGTTCTTATCCTGTCACTTCTTGGCATATGACATTAACTTAAAGGGGCTTACTACAGAATCTCCTTCCAAAGAGAATGAAATGAAGTGTTTTGTGGACGCTGCTGCCTCTGTCCTGAAATACTGACATTTGACTACAGACCCAATTTTCAAATGTGGACACCTAAGAGCCCAAACTGGAATTTAGGTACCAGTATACCCATGTTGGCACCCAGAACAGGACACCCAGTTTGAACACTAGCCTCTTTCTCTATTGGGGGCAGTGTTATCATTTATACGTGGCCAATTTTGGTCTTGAGCTTTCAAATGAAAGGGAAGACAGGTTATCTGAAGCCTGGTAGAGCACTGCAGGAACCATCTTGATGTCTAATTAAGCATGGACAATATATTTTCCATATTTTAAAAACAATTATTTGAATGCATACACCTCTTGAAGGAGGTAGAAATTTGATTTGTCTGTTGAAAATATTTGTGTGTGCAGATGTTGGAGTGCCTTATGTGTACCCATTATCCAGCATCACTAATTACTCCAAAAGTTAGATCAGGTCTGCACTAGGAGTGTTTTGCTGGTATAGCTATACTGATATTCTACAACAGTAAAGTGCACTAGTGTGGATGCAATTGTACCAGCAAAACTGTGCTTTTGCTGGCATGGCTTATTCTGGCCTCCTGAATGAAATAAGCTATACTGGCAAAAATCTACACTAGGGGATTTGCTGGCATGTAAGATAAGTCAAGGATCATACCTCTTCACACTGCTAACAAACAGAGCTATGCTGGCAGTAGTCTGTAGTGTAGACCTGAACTTAGCAATTGCATGAGGAATGCATTACATTTTAGGGTGACCAGGTGTCCGTTTTTCGACCAGAGCGCCTGGTCAAAAAGGGACCCTGGTGGCTCCAGTCAGCACTGCCAACCGAGCTATTAAAAGTCTGGTCGGTGGCGCTGTGGCACTGAGGCAGGCTCCCTGTCTGCGCTGGCTGCACATGGTGCCCCAGAAGCGGCTGGCAGGTCTGGCTCCTAGGCAGCATGGGCCCGGCAGCCCCCTCCCAGACACTCACCCTCCGGCAGAACCGCTGCCTCTGTCTTCTGTGGGAGAGAGGGATAGCTCAGTGGTTTGAGCATTGGCCTGCTAAACCCAGGGTTGTGAGTTCAATCCTTGAGGGGGCCACTTAGAAATCTGGGGCAAAATCAGTACTTGGTACTGCTAGCGAAGGCAGGGGGCTGGACTCAATGACCTTCCAAGGTCCCTTCCAGTTCTAGGAGATGGGATATCTCCATTAATTTAATTTAATTCTACCCCCAGCCAGGACACTACTTCTGGCTGCGAAGAATGAAGGGCAGGCACCCTGGTCAAGAGGAACTTGGAGAGAGGCAGCCAGTGCTGCACAGCACCCCCTGCCAGGACCCAGCACCGCAGGCCACAGTGACACTGCCCATGTGCAACCCCGGATAGGATAGGGTTTGCAGTTGGAGACTCTGAGCAGAAGAAGCCTCCCTGGTCCCCCATATGCCTAGGAGCCAGACATGCCGGCCACTTCTGGGGCACCGTGCGGAGCCAGCACAGGCAGGGAGCCTGCCTTAGCCCCGCTGCACCGCCAAACAGAGCCTCCTGAGGTAAGCATCACCCGGCCGGAGCCCGTACACCCTGCCACAGCCCTGAGCCCCCTCCTGCACCCAAACTCCCTCCCAGAGCCTGCACTCCCTCCTGCACCCCAACCCCCCAGCCCAGTGAAAGTGAGAGAGAGTGGGGGAGAGCGAGCCATGGAGGGAGGGGGTATGGAGTGAATGGGGGGTGGGGCCTCAGAGAAGGGACAGGGCTAGGGTGCTCAGTTTTGTGCTGTTAGAAAGTTGGCAACCCTAATTAGACTTCTGCCACCAAATGCAATATAGTCCATTAAAATTCTGTGTATTGAAGGACTGATGGCCAAACCCTCAGCACATATGTATTCAAACAGGTAATGATGCACAATAATCACACATTTGCTTCTAAACAGATACTTCCATGCACAAGCACCGTGTGCACAATTTCGCAGACACACATATTTTGCCAATCCAGTGATAATATTTGAAAGCTTAGCCCTCAATCTGCATAAAAGTCTTGCTAGATGGCTTACATGGAAGTCTCCCTTAGATAAAGGCATAAAATTCCAATCATAGTTCTCAAGTCCAGTGGGATGAGGCCACCAGTTCTAGATCTCCACCACAAACCAGGAGAAACACCTCCCCACCAAAAAAAAGAAAAGCCTCCTTCTCAGAGAGGCCTCATTTATTATCTTTAGATCTCACAAAAACAAAAGGAAAAGTACAAATGCACTGCCCCATGCCAGCTCCTTGCTACTGAAATAAAAGTGGAGTATAGATTAAAAAAAAACTACGCATACATTGGAGAGTAGCCATTGTATTGAAATTAAAGTACTCGGCTGAAACACATGCCACCCAGGGGCTATTACTAGGAGTGATTTTTAAGGGTCTGTACCTACAATCCCCTACTCTCTGAGTAGCTCTGCTAACTGCTTAGGATAAGCACATTGAGTCTGTTCACATGTGTATGGGATTACAGGATCCAGCCCTGTTTTTATAAATCAAACCTTCTTTTCTTTAAAAAGAACATGAGTACTTGTGGCACCTTAGAGACTAACAGATTTATTTGAACATAAGCCTTCATGGGCTACAGCCCACTTCATCAGATGCATAGAATGGAACATATAGTAAGAAGATATATATACATACAGAGAACATGAAAAGGTGAAGTTGACATACCAACTCTAAGAGGCTAATTAATAAGATGAGCTATTCTCAGCAGGAGAGAAAAAAATTTTTTGTAGTGATAATCAAGATGGCCCATTTCAGACAGTTGACAAGAAGGTGTGAGGATACTTAACATGGGGAAATAGATTCAATTTGTGTAATGACCCAGACACTACCAGTCTCTATTCAAGCCCAAATTAATGGTATCTAGTTTGCAAATTAATTCCAGTTCAGAAGTTTCTCATTGGAGTCTGTTTTTGAAGCTTTTCTGTTGCAAAATTGTCACCTTTAAGTCTGTTACTGAGTGACCAGAGAGGTTGAAGTGTTCTCCTACTGGTTTTTGAATGTTATGATTCCTGATGTCAGATTTGTGTCCATTTATTCTTTTACATAGAGACTGTCCGGTTTGGCCAAATGTACATGGCAGAGGGGCATTGCTGGCACAAGATGGCATATATCACATTGGTAGATGTGCAGGTGAATGCGCCCCTTTTTTTTGTGTGAAAGGAACATGGCCAACCTTGAAATTATATTTTTTTAAATGATCTTACTTTGCTGTATCATTAACATAATAGAAACTTAACATTAAAGTCTGCTTTGCAATCCTTTTTGGCTCTCTACTAATTATTAATTACAACTGTAGATACAACATAACTAATACTTTGCACTTGTATCAGCTTTCCATCTGAGGATCTTGAAGGGTTTTATGAACATAAATAAGTTAAGTCTGATAGCACCTCTGAGGTAGGTAATTATTATTCCTGCTCTAAAGAAGCACAGAGGTTCTGTGACTTGCCCAAGATGAATCAGTTGCAGAGCTGGGAATAGAGCCCAGGAGTCCTGACTCTAAGTTGCTTATTCTAACCACCTTGTTTTCCACACTTCATTACTGGACATTTGATTTTAGCAATGAAAAATATAAAAAGAAAACTGAAGAGATATATGGGTCAAATCCTGAAATCTTTATTCAAGGGCAGATGGGTGTTGCCACTACGATAGGGAAAAAAAACCCATGCAGGTTCCAAAGGGAGGAGAACTCCCATGAGATTACTTAGAGAGCTTTTCCAGATCGCTCCCAAGGTGCTGAAGAAGGGAAAGTGGCAAATGTTCTGGAAACAAAGCTGATGTGAACCCCTGTTAGGTTTTTCTCCCTTGAGGTCTTTCTTCACAAGGATTTTTAGCAGGTTCCATGATAGTGTCTGGTATATGTAAGACAGTGTGGGGTCACTGTGAGAACTGCTTGCCAGCTCCCTCCATGCACCTGGAGAATTCTAGGAGAATCTGTTCACATGCATATGGGATTGTAGATTCCAGCCCTAATTTTATAAATCAAACCTTTTCTTTATAATAAAGGAACATTATGGGCATCCCAGTGTAAAGGTATGGGCAGTCCCTGCACACCTGCTTGTGGACCAGTCTAGCACTCCTGGTGTGCCCCACCTTAACATCCTCACATGGAGCTGCCATAGGTTCACTTTAACAGCCCAGGGCAAAGAGGAGCCAACACATTAACCAAATTCCACATCCCCTTTAATAAGGTTCAATTAAGTGCCCTTTGTGTCTTTTAAAGTCTCCCAATCTCTATAGATATGTCTACAGTGCAGCTGAGAGGCATCACTTTGAGCCTGGGTAGACAGACCCACACTACCTCTGGTGAACTAACATGCTAAAAATAGCAATATGGATGTTGCAGCATGAGCAGTGGCTCAGGCTAGCCACCCGAGTTGTAGTCCACCTGACCCCTTGAGCCTTAGCTTGGGTGGAGAGCCAAAGCCTACAGGTGTGCCACAGAAATCCACAGTGCTAATTTTAGTATGCTAGCCTGAGCAAAGTCAGTTTGAGTCCATGCTACCCATGCTGGGAATCACACTTCCCAACTGCTATGCAGACATACCCTTTATGTGATAGCAGAGTGGCAAAGTTATGAAACCAGAAATGTTAATTAAAAAAAGTCTTAAGTTGGGAACCTGCAGAAGAGGGTATAACAACCACTGTAGATACTCAGAGAGTAAAGTCTGTGCGTGTAATACAATAGCTCAGTGCTTAAATGAGAACAATCAGTGACAGCGGAAGCTGGCTTTTAGAAGCCTTTAAGTTCACAGAACTTAATAGTCTTATGCTGCAGAACAGCAGGATAAAGGGAATACTCACTCTACCAGCATCCAGAACCACATGGTCAAGCCACATTCAACATTTGGGAAAAAGGAGGCAGAGGAGAGAAGGAGAGAGAAAGGGCTGTGAAGTTTTTTCACCGCAGTCGGGGACAGTTTGTATGCAAACACTGCTAGCAGGCCAGCAGGCAGTGTGAACACAGCTATTCTGCAAAATTCCTCCATGTGACATTGCTGCTGCTTTTAATGTCTATCATCTTTGTCCAAGGCAATAGAGGAGATGGGCCTATTCTTGTTCCCTCTGGAGTCAATGGAAGTTTTACCATTAATGTCAGAATTCAAGATCTGCAGACTACTGAATCGTTTTATGAGTTGATTGGTTTCACTAAAAGACTTTAAGCTGTGCCAGTGTCTGATCCTAGAGCAGTGGCTCTCAATCTTTCCAGACTACTATACCCCTTTCAGGAGTCTGATTTCTCATGCGTACCCCCAGGTTTCACCTTATTTAAAAACTGCTTGCTTACAAAATCAGATATAAAAATACAAAAAGTGTCACAGCACACTATTACTGAAAAATTGCTTCCTTTCTCATTTTTACTATGTAAGTAGAAAATGAATCAATTGGAATATAAATACTGTACTTGCATTTCAGTGTATAGTATATAGAGCAGTATAAACAGCTCATAGTATGAAATTGTAATTTGTACTGACTTCACTATTGTTTTTTATGTAGTCTACTGTAAAACTAGGCAATTATTTAGATAAGTTGATATACCCCCTGGAAGATCTGTGTACACCCACAGGGATACATGTACCCCTGGTTTAGAACACTGTCTTAGAGCTTTTAGATTTTATGCTCAGTTGTCCTTTATTTTTATTAATACTTCTGTGAATATGGAGCAGTATTGCATTGGTGTGAAAGTAGTTAGAGTAGAATCAGAGCCCTTAGAGAGTATACATTTGGGGGAGATTCTGCCACCCTTGTTCATTTAAATAAACTCAGTTTTTAACTGAGAAAGGCCCCTACTAATTTTACATGCATTTTACATATAAAATACTCTGTATATGCACATCTTGATTAAAAACTGCCTAAGGCCCAATCCTGCAAACACTTATGTACATACTTAACTTTTAAATAACAAGCAGTCCCACCGTAATTAATGGGGCTACTCATATGCTTAAGCACTTGCAAGATTGGGGTCTAACGGTTTAAAAGAATCAGGAGGATTTACTTTGCTAATTTACAGATTAAAGGCTCAAGATATTGTCAGTGTGGATCCCACTATAGGTGTGCATGCATCTCATAAATGTGCAGTCAGATTTTAGCTGTTGGGGCCTCACATGCCTTGTGAAAGGAAATATAGAACAGAGCAGCTGCATTCCCAGAATACTGGACATTCTTCTGGGAACACTGTGGACCTGCCCCCACCAGCATGACCAAGAATCTTAAAGGAACTGGCACCTGAAATTGCAAGCCCAATAGCAGGGATTTTTAATGGATCTGTAAACTCTGGGGCCATACCCTAGAACTGGAGAATTGCTAATATAGTACCTATTTTTCAGAAAGGGGAAAAGTGATCCAAGAAACTACAAGCCTGTTAGTCTGACCTCAATTGTGTGCAAGGTCTTGGAGCAAATTTTGAAAGAGAAAGTAGTTAAGGACATAGAGGTAAATGGTAATTGGGATAAAATACAACATGGTTTTACAAAAGGTAGATCAAGCTAGACCAACCTAATCTCCTTTGAGAAGATAACTGATTTTTAGACAAATAAAATGCAATTGATCTAATCTACCTGAATTTCAGTAAGTCATTTTATATAGTTCAACATGGGAAATTATTAGTTAAATTGGAGAAGATGGGGATTAATATGAGAACTGAACAGCGGATAAGGAACTGGTTAAAGGGGAGACTACGATGGGTCATGCTGAAAGATGAACTCTCAGGCTGGACGGAGATTACTAGTGGAGTTCCTCAGGGATCAGTCTTGGGACCAGTCTTATTTAATGTTTTTTATTAATGGCTTTGCCACAAAAAGTTGGAGTGAGCTAATGAAATTTGTAGATGACACAAAGTTGGGAGGTAGTGCCAATATGGAGGAGGACCACAATATCATACAAGAAGATCTGGACAACCTTGAAAACTGGAGTAATAGAAATGGGATGGAACTTAATAGTGCAAAGTCATGTACTTAGGAACCAACAACAAGAATTGGTTATAAACTGGGGACTTATGAGTTGGAAGCAATAGAGGAAAAGAAAAACCTGGGTGTATTGGTTGATCACGGGAGGACTATGAGCTGCCAATGTGATGTGGCCATGAAAAAGTCTAATGCAGTCTTAGGACGCATCAAGAGAGGTATTTCCAGTAAAGATAGAGAAGTATTAGTACCATTATACAAGGCACTGGTGAAATCTCATCTGGAATACTGTGTGCAGTTCTGGTCCCCCATATTTAAGAAAGATTAATTCAAATTGGAACAGGTGCAGAGAATGGCTACTAGGATGATCAGAGGAAGAAAAACCTATCTTATGAAAGGAGACTCAAATAACTTGGCTTGTTTAGGCTAACAAAACAAAGGCTGAGGGGAGATATGATTTCTCCATATAAATACATCACAGGGTTATGGAGTTATGTAAGTTAAGGGCTAATGTGGACTCGAGAACAAATGGAAATAAACTGACCACTACCAAGTTTAGGTTTGAAATTAGACAAAAGTTTCTAACCATCAGAGGAGTGAAGTTCTGGAGCAGTGTGGGCAAAAAGGGGAGCAGTGTGGGCAAAAAACCTAATTGGCATCAAGACTGAATTTGATAGGTTTATGGAGGGGATGGCAAGATGAAACTGCCTACTAGGGCACGTAGCCAATCTGTGACTGCTAGTAGCAAATATCCCCAATGACCGGTGGTGGGACACTAGATGGAAAAGGCTCTGAGTTACTACAGAGAATTCTTTGCCAGGTGTCTGGGATCTTCCCATCCCATTGCTAGCTCCCCAGGACTGTCACAACCAGGGCATGGGTAGTCAGGCCTAGTGGCCAGAGTCAGGAACTGGGAGTCAAGCTGGGGGTCAGAGCCAGCAACAGGAGCAAGCAGGGCTGGAGGAGGACAGGAATAAGGCTGGAGCAAGTCAGGTAACAGAAGTGGTTACTACTATGGGCACAAGCACCGAGCAGCCAGCAACCTGCTGCTTCTGCAGTTAAAAGCAGACCTGCTAGCTCCCTTCAGCGAATCAGGTTCTCCTACTGCAACCCTGCTGAGCTCATTAATCTGCCTGGATGCTGGGCTATCTAGGCCTTGGGTTCTGTTGAAGGATCTCACTCCTGACAAGGACTACCCCCTTTCTTTTAGTTCTGACCAGTTCCTGAGCCTGTGCTCACAGCAACATTCCTGGAACAGGGTCATCTGGCCCCTCCTTAGACTTAACGGGCCAGTCCACCCTGTTACAAGGACATTTTGCATTGTTCTTGGCATAAAAGTCTATTGTGGGGGATGTGGAATTTTATGGGATCTCTCCTGTGTGACCATCCCTTCAATGTCAACAGTCTCTGCTAGATTCATAGATTCATAGATTCTAGGACTGGAAGGGACCTCGAGAGGTCATCGAGTCCAGTCCCCTGCCCGCATGGCAGGACCAAATACTGCCTAGACCATCCCTAATAGACATTTATCTAACCTACTCTTAAATATCTCCAGAGACGGAGATTCCACAACCTCCCTAGGCAATTTGTTCCAGTGTTTAACCACCCTGACAGTTAGGAACTTTTTCCTAATGTCCAATCTAGACCTCCCTTGCTGCAGTTTAAACCCATTGTTTCTGGTTCTATCCTTAGAGGCTAAGGTGAACAAGTTCTCTCCCTCCTCCTTATGACACCCTTTTATATACCTGAAAACTGCTATCATGTCCCCTCTCAGTCTTCTCTTTTCCAAACTAAACAAACCCAATTCTTTCAGCCTTCCTTCATAGGTCATGTTCTCAAGACCTTTAATCATTCTTGTTGCTCTTCTTTGGACCCTTTCCAGTTTCTCCACATCTTTCTTAAAATGCGGCGCCCAGAACTGGACACAATACTCCAGCTGAGGCCTAACCAGAGCAGAGTAGAGCGGAAGAATGACTTCTCGTGTCTTGCTCACAACACACCTGTTAATGCATCCCAGAATCATGTTTGGTTTTTTTGCAACAGCATCACACTGTTGACTCATATTTAGCTTGTGGTCCACTATAACCCCTAGATCCCTTTCTGCCGTACTCCTTCCTAGACAGTCTTTTCCCATTCTGTATGTGTGAAATTGATTTTTCCTTCCTAAGTGGAGCACTTTGCATTTGTCTTTGTTAAACTTCATCCTGTTTAACTCAGACCATTTCTCCAATTTGTCCAGATCATTTTGAATTATGACCCTGTCCTCCAAAGTAGTTGCAATCCCTCCCAGTTTGGTATCATCCGCAAACTTAATAAGCGTACTTTCTATGCCAATATCTAAGTCGTTGATGAAGATATTGAACAGAGCCAGTCCCAAAACAGACCCCTGCGGTACCCCACTCGTTACGCCTTTCCAGCAGGATTGGGAACCATTAACAACAACTCTCTGAGTACGATTATCCAGCCAGTTATGCACCCACCTTATAGTAGCCCCATCTAATTTGTATTTGCCTAGTTTATCGATAAGAATATCATGCGAGACCGTATCAAATGACTTACTAAAGTCTAGGTATACCACATCCACCGCTTCACCCTTATCCACAAGGCTCGTTATCCTATCAAAGAAAGCTATCAGATTGGTTTGACATGATTTGTTCTTCACAAATCCATGCTGGCTATTCCCTATCACCTTACCACCTTCCAAGTGTTGGCAGACGATTTCCTTAATTACTTGCTCCATTATCTTCCCTGGCACAGAAGTTAAACTAACTGGTCTGTAGTTACCTGGGTTGTTTTTATTTCCCTTTTTATAGATGGGCACTATATTTGCCCTTTTCCAGTCTTCTGGAATCTCTCCCGTCTCCCATGACTTTCCAAAGATAATAGCTAGAGGCTCAGATACCTCCTCTATTAGCTCCTTGAGTATTCTAGGATGCATTTCATCAGGCCCGGGTGACTTGCAGGCATCTAACTTTTCTAAGTGATGTTTAACTTGTTCTTTTTTTATTTTATCCGCTAAACCTACCCCCTTCCCATTAGCATTCACTATGTTAGGCATTCCTTCAGACTTCTCGGTGAAGACCGAAACAAAGAAGTCATTAAGCATCTCTGCCATTTCCAAGTTTCCTGTTACTGTTTCTCCCTCTTCACTAAGCAGTGGGCCTACCCTGTCTTTGGTCTTCCTCTTGCTTCTAATGTATTGATAAAAAGTCTTCTTGTTTCCTTTTATTCCCGTAGCTAGTTTGAGCTCATTTTGTGCCTTTGCCTTTCTAATCTTGCCCCTGCATTCCTGTGTTGTTTGCCTATATTCATCCTTTGTAATCTGTCCTAGTTTCCATTTTTTATATGACTCCTTTTTATTTTTTAGATCGTGCAAGATCTCGTGGTTAAGCCAAGGTGGTCTTTTGCCACATTTTCTATCTTTCCTAACCAGCGGAATAGCTTGCTTTTGGGCCCTTAATAGTGTCCCTTTGAAAAACTGCCAACTCTCCTCAGTTGTTTTTCCCCTCAGTCTTGATTCCCATGGGACCTTACCTATCAGCTCTCTGAGCTTCCCAAAATCTGCCTTCCTGAAATCCATTGTCTCTATTTTGCTGTTCTCCCTTCTACCCTTCCTTAGAATTGCAAAGTCTATGATTTCATGATCACTTTCACCCAGGCTGCCTTCTACTTTCACATTCTCAACGAGTTCCTCCCTATTTGTTAAAATCAAGTCTAGAACAGCTTCCCCCCTAGTAGCTTTTTCAACCTTCTGAAATAAAAAGTTGTCTCCAATGCAGTCCAAGAATTTGTTGGATAGTCTGTTCCCCGCTGTGTTATTTTCCCAACATATATCCGGATAGTTGAAGTCCCCCATCACCACCAAATCTTGGGCTTTGGATGATTTTGTTAGTTGCTTGAAAAAAGCCTCATCCACCTCTTCCACCTGGTTAGGTGGCCTGTAGTAGACGCCTAGCATGACATCTCCCTTGTTTTTTGCCCCTTTAAGCCTAACCCAGAGACTCTCAACACTTCCGTCTCCTATGTCCATCTCTACCTCAGTCCAAGTGTGTACATTTTTAATATATAAGGCAACACCTCCTCCCTTTTTCCCCTGTCTATCCTTCCTGAGCAAGCTGTACCCATCCACACCAACATTCCAATCATGTGTATTATCCCACCAAGTTTCAGTGATGCCAACAATGTCATAGTTGTATTTATTTATTAGCACTTCCAGTTCTTCCTGCTTATTCCCCATACTTCTCGCATTTGTATATAGGCATCTAAGATACTGGTTTGATCTTTCCTCCCAGTTTTTTCCTGACTCTCCTTTCTCTCTGCCAATATAGCCCACACTCCCTCTTGTTTCCGACTCATTTCCCCGGTCTCCATGTTCCCCACTTACCTGTGGGCTTTGCTCACCTGTCCCCGTCGAACCTAGTTTAAAGCCCTCCTCACTAGGTTAGCCAGTCTGTGTCCGAATAGGGTCTTCCCTCTCCTCGAAAGGTGAACGCCATCTCTGCCTAGCAGTCCTTCCTCGAATAGCATCCCGTGGTCTAGGAAGCCAAAGCCCTCCTGGCGACACCATCTTCGCAGCCAGGCATTCACCTCCATGATGCATCTGTCTCTGCCCGGGCCCCTACCTTTAACAGGAAGAATTGAAGAGAATACCACCTGTGCTCCAAACTCCTTCACCCGTGCTCCCAGAGCCCTGTAGTCACTCTTGATCCGCTCAGTGTCACACCGCGCAGTATCATTTGTGCCCACATGGATGAGTAGCATGGGGTAGTAGTCAGATGAACTTGTAGATCCTGAAAAGCCGTAGAGTCATCATTGGTCAGGGCAGATTGAACTGCCTCATCAGGTGATGATGTTGATCCCTTTATTAGAAGTAGGAAGGAGATTGCAACAGGACACGTGAGATGATTGTCCACAACAAGGCCAGTAAGGCCAGGGGGAATGTTGACTGGGTCCTGGCTCAGTTGTGGCTGTTCAGCCTAATGACATTTGGGCTTGTGCTGGGTTCATGGCCTGTGAGAAGGAATGCCTGCAACAGCCTTAGCACCATTCTCAAAGAGTAATGGAGAAGCATCTTTTCTCGATGTTGGGGAGAACACATAGTGAAGAGATGGTGATGAGGAGTAGCATTCCTCAAGATTTGCACACTGTACACTTGCCCAGGATATGATTTTCCCCCAGGCAGAATAGGCATTGGCTATGCCCATCAGTCAGGGAGATGAGTCAGTCACTGGTCAGGCAAGGCTGAAACCTTGAAGGTTCAGAGTCTGCCATAGTGGTTGGCACAAAGCACCTTGCCTCACTATTCAGGGGGATGTATCCTCATATCCTTTTTGTGGGGAGTGGAACATCTGCTTTAAAAAACTATGAAGATAAGGAGGCTGAAGAAGCATTTTCTTCACAAACAAGTTAAGAAGGGGAGTTTGAAGCTAGAGGAAAGTAGCAGGTCAGACAAGGATGAGTCTTGTTGCCAAGTAAGAAGGAACTAGGGTTGCAGCCACTCCACTCTTTATACCCTAGCATAGGTGTATTAGGTGACACTGGGTACATCCATGGTCCTGACAGACTGCTATTAAAAAAAAAATCCCATCCCTTGTGCATTCACACCTGTGGTGGATCCTCACTGACACTCAAAGAAGACCAAATCAGTTTATATAACAATTTTATAGAAATCATCTATGATTTAACATCTATGGACAAAGCTGAAATAGCAGAATTTTTTCTAATGACAGCACTTTTCAAGCCATCTCATGAGGCTTTTGGGTGTACTGTGAAGTGCATCAAGGGCATGCCCTAACGCTTGAACCATTTGAATGGGAGCAGAGTAAAGATTCCTTTGAAACTATTCTGAATAATATGCTAAAGTAGTCTGTTCTGTGAAAGGCTTGTGTGCCTAGAACACAAACAAATCAGGAAGCGAAGAGAAACTTAATTAGGCGTTTTTACAATAGGGTCCTGCCCACGTGAGGCCCATGTACACAGAAATGACTCACCAGCCAGCATGCCCTTATGACTTGGTTCAGGATTGCTGGGCCTTCCCTTTGGTCACTGCATCCTGTTGGTCACTTCTGGCTGGGTTTTCTGTGGTCTAGCCCTCTGGCCAGGTCACTTAAAAATTCAGTCTCCCTTCCAGGGTAAGCAAATGTAGCTGTATTTGGACAGACCCTAAGGTGGCTTCTCCCAGCTGGCCTCTAACATCTCTTTGCACAGCTCCCCCTGGGCCAGCAGCAAAGTCCTGCCAAATCACCACAGAACTCAAACAAACAAACAAAAATCACCCTCTTCTCCAGAGTAGCAAGTCCTAGGGCATTTCCTTGGGCCCCTCAGTAGAGCTCAGAGCTACAAACAAGCCAAGCACTACTGAAGCATCCTTTGTCCCTCTCTGAGCTTGAACCTCTCGTCCCGCTTTTGGATTGACCCTCATTTGGTGAGATTTAATGTTCAGGGAGTTTATGGTTCCAGTTCCTACACTATGAATTAAGCTGACAATATATTTCAGTCAAAACTACAACAGTTCCATGATGTTACAGTGATTTCAATGGACCTGAGGTAATGCCATTGGGGGACTATTTTTACAATGTTAATTTTTCATAATCTTCAGATAATGTCAGTGGAAAGATTAGAAAGAAGTTTTATTCTTGGAGTCACATTCAACCCCAGTACAAGAAATGCAACTCCACTTAAATCAATGAAGTTCTGCCCACTTACACTTGGTCTGACTTTATCTTGTAATATTTTATCCCTTACTCATTCCCTCATCATTATTCTCTGACCGCACTGTCAGGCCTCCATCCAAGTTTAGTTTGTTTCTAAACCCAGTGACAAAGACATTAGGAAAGTTTACGGAACACTGCATTTCCAGTGACCACATGCATTTCTTTCTACCATCTCTCAACCATGGGGGAAGTTAGTTCCAAAACAAAATATGGAATGTTTAAATTCTCAGAATATTTTAGATTGCTATAAACCTGGCTTTAGACCAGTTCACAGCTCTGTACCGTGAAAGCAACATATTACAGAAAGCTTATGCTCCAATACATCTGTTAGTCTTAAAGGTGCCACAGGACTCTGTTGTTTTTTAGAGATAGAAAATCATTATTAGGTCATCCTAAAATTGCCTTCTCTTAATTTCATCTTGATATTTCTAATATAAAACACTTGTGTAAATAATTCCTTCTGACACTTGGGTCTTGACTGTGGCTGGGCTGGCACAAGTGTACAAGAGAGGGGAGGAGGACACAATGGCTCTTCATCAGACCCCATCCTCTTGCATCCTGATGAGGCTTAGTCTATCAGGGAGCACAAGCACTGCTTGTACCTTGAAAGGGTGGTACTTACCTGCAGGCATCAGAGTAAACTGAGAGGACATATAAAATATTCTCAGGAAGCTTATTTCGTATTGGGCATCTTGTCCGATTTCAGTTTCAAGCTTAGATTCTGGAGAGCCAATGGGTGTCCCAACTGCACAAAATGAAGGGCAAAACGGTGCTTAACAGACACAGACGAGGGCATAGTGGAGGTGCATTACCCAAGCAGTATTTTTAGACCTTGCACTGGAGATGTGTGCTAAAATTACAATATCAAATATATATCTTTGGCGATTCAACACAGCAGCACTATCCTGTGCACAAGCTTTCTTTTAACCTCTGTCTGAAGCTGCTTTTTCCACCTTAGTTTTCCTCCTTGTCTTGCATAATTCCTTATAAAAAATTCCCAACTGTTTTAGTCTGCATTTTCTTGTGTGATTGTTACACCAAAACCTTACTGTTGGTAGCTCAGTAGGTGGCAGTCTACCCTATGAACCAACTGAGTAACGATCCAACATGATGGTAGGGGGCACTGAGCTTCTGGAGGGGCTGTCTTTTAAATGACATGTTAAGCTGCTGTGATGATTAAAGATCCTAGGGCACATTTGGCAATAATACAAGGGTTAGCCCTGTTATCCTGGTCAAATTCCAGTCTGGATATTTACACTCTGCTGAGCTAGCCTATCTTTCCTAAATTTCAAAGTGAATATGTAATTCTTCACTTCCCCTCCCAGTGTTACTAATGCAAAGTGTCTGTTGTTTCTCCCCGGAGATAGCCGTGTTTCAGCACTAGGTGAAGTGATTGGTCTCTTGCCAATAAAACATTTCAGGGCCTGAATCTTCTGCATGAAAGCAGCATTATAATGTAAGACTTTATGAGAAAACCAGACACTTTAACAGAAAACTCTCCCACAGAAACCAGCACCTTTCCCCACACATCGCTACAGATTATAGGCCAAATTCACCCCTGGTTTAATTATACTGAAATCAAAGATATCATCAGTTGAGACCTGGGAGGTCTTTGAACTAAGACACCTAGAACATAGACAAGAACCTACAGAAACAGACAGGACTTCTTTTTTTTTTTTTAGGAGGAAAAAAATCTTTTTTTTTTTTTAACTGAAAGGAAAAGATTTTAAGATGTTCTTAGTTTCTTCAAAATCTTTTAGCAAAAATTGATGGTTAAAAAGGATTTAAATTTTTTAAAATAGTCCTTTTGAATGTACATTTGTACACAACTCCCAATTGCTTAGTCTAGGTTGCTACTACAAAGGTTAGCAGAAAATGATTTTCTTTTCCATGACATTTCCAGGTAGATCAAAGAGCTTGACGTATCCATATCATCGGAGAATTCAAATGAAAATGGTTTTGTTAAACTGCACTTCCTTAAACCAGGGCCGCCTGGGGGGGCGGGGAGGGGGCAAGTGGGGCAATCTGCCCCAGGCCCTGCAGGGGCCCTGCGAGCCCTGGCCGAGAATCCCTTCCCTAGCTACTCACCCGGCGGTGGTCCGGGTCTTTGGCAGCACTTCAGCAGCGGCGGGCCCTTCAGTCGCTCCGGGTCTTCAGCGGCATTTCGGCGGGGGGTCCGTCAGTGCTGCCAAAGACGTGGAGCGACTGAAGGACCCGCCGCCGCCGCCGACGACCCGGAGCACTGCCCGGTGAGTACAAGCGCGGCAGAGGGTGGCGCCTTTTTTTTTTTTTATGTCCACTCCCCCGCTTTGCCCCAGGCCCCTGAATCCTCTGGGTGGCCCTGCCTTAAACATATGGAAGGATAATGGAGCAAATAATCAATCTGGAAGCACCTAGAAGAAAATAAGGTGATAAGTAACAGTCAACATGGATTTGTCCAGAACAAATCAAGCCAACCTACTATCATTCTTTGACAAGGTAACAAGCCTTGTGAATAGAGGGAAGCAGTAGATGTGATATATCTTGACTTTAATAAGGCTTTTGATTCTTTCTCACATGATCGCCTCATAAATAAACCAGAGACAGATAAGCTAGACAAAGCTACTAGAAGGCAGGTGCACAACTGGTTGGAAAAGTGTACTCAGTTTTCAGTGATTCACAATCAAGCTGGAAGGGTATATTGAGTGGGGTCCTGCAGGGATCCCACCTGAGTCTGGTTCTATTCAATATCTTCATAAATGATTGCATAATGGCATAGAGAGTACATTTATAAAGTTTGTGGATGATACCAAGCTGGGAGGGGTTGCAAGCCTGACAAATCCAAAGACAGAATTAGAATTCAGAATGATCTTGACAAACTGGAGAAATGGTCTGAAATAAATAGAACGAAATTCAGTAAGGACAAATGCAAAGTACTCCATTTAGGAAGGAATAATCAGTTGAACAAATACAAAATAAGAAATGAATGCCTAAGAATACTGCAGAAAAGGATGTGGGGGTTATAGTAGATCATAAACCAAATATGAGTCAACAATGTAATATTGTTGCAAAAAAAAAAAAAAAAAAAAAAAAAAAAAAAAGGACAAAATTGTTCTGTGAGGTATTAGCAGGAATGTTGTAAGCAAGACACGAGAAGTAATTCTTCCACTCTATTCAGCACTGATAAGACCTCAAGTGCAGTATTGTGTCCAGTTCTGTGCACCACACTTTGGGAAAGAGGTGGGCAAATTGAAGACAGTCCAGAGGAGAGCAACAAAAATAACAAAGGTACAGAAAACACAACCTATGAGGACAGATTAAAAAACCTGGGTTTGTTTAGGCTAAGAAGAGAAGACAGAGGGGACACAATAAGTCTTCAAGTACATACAATGTTATTATAACGAAGAGGGTGATAAACTGTTCTCCTTATCCACGGAGGATAGGACAAGAAGTAATTGGCTTACATTGTAGCAACAGAGATTTAGGTTAGACATTAAAAAAATCTTCTTAATTGTAAAGGTACTGGAACAAATTACCTAGAGAGGGTGTGAAATCTCCATCACTGAAGGTTTTTAAGAACAGGTTAGACAAACACCTGTCAAGATTGATCTAGATAATACTTAGCCCTGCTCTATACTGGAGAGGGGGGAATCAATCTAAGTTACACAACTTCAGCTATGTGAATAACGAAGCTGAAGTTAACGTACTTAGATTGACTTACCGTGCTGTCTTCGCCACAGTGAGTCGACTGCTGCCGCTTCCCCGTTGACTCTGCCTGCGCCTCTCGCAGTGCTGGAGTATAGGAATTGACAGGAGAGGGCTAGGGAGTCAATTTATCGCGTCCAGACTAGAAGCGATAAATCGATCCTCACTGGATCGATTGCTGCCCACCGATCTGGCGGGTAGTGTAGACATACCCTTAGTCCTCAGTTCAGGGGATTGGACTAGATGACAGAGTTAGGTCCTTTCCAAACCTACATTTCTAAGTTAATGAATAGGGTCAGACAATCAGGTGCACAGTAAGATAACATGCAACTTGTTCCACATGAGCAATCACAGCAAATCAATTTTGAATTTGAAGTACACCAGATCAGCAGCCCAATAAAATTTGTAGGCACTGGGATAGTGCAAGGGTGTCTAGTTTGTGGCTTGGAAGAGTCTGTCTTAAGAAGAAAATTTTCATTTGATTATGAATTGGACGTGTGGTACTTGAGCTGCAGAAGTGTTCAAATTAGCCCTGTTGCTATGGCAGAGGAGCAAAGGGGGAACCACTTCCCCTGCCAACCTTGGAACATCTTGGCTAGAAATCAGGAGCAGTCAGCACAGCTGTTGTCCCGTCCCTGTTGGCTGCCTGCTACATCACAGTGGAGGGAGGAGAATATTATTGGTTCCCCTGCCAGCCTGTGGGAGCAGCGGCACTGGAACAATTTGTATAGTGGAGGTGCTGAGAGACATTGAACCAAACTGTAAACCCTGTGTATGATGGAAAGCACTTCAAGCTAGCGGGTGAGGCAGCACCCTGAGTTCCAGCACTTATGTGTGGGAGTCCCAGTTTGACTGTCTCTGCCTAAGCCTAGGAGAACAGCTAGCATGGAAAGGTTCATTTTCCTGAGTCACCTGTATGCGGAAAGCAAAAAGTATTTGCTAGACGCTTCTATGAACAGTTTATGGAAATAAAAAAATTGAGCAAACCCCTGTTGGTTTACAGACACATTTTAAATCTGAACCCAGGTAAACATTTCACACAGCTTAATCCTAAATTGGTCAGGCTGTGAATGACATTGTATTATTCATTTTAGCGCAGGAAAATACTTGTCAATGAGGTTTGTTTCTTATTTTTGGTCAGGCATGAAAGCATTTTGGGTTTGCTTCTCTTGCCATTTGGAAGTCGACCTAAAGAAGTTGCCAGACCACCTATCTGAGAGATTTGTCTGCCACTGCTGCCATTATGTTATGCATGACCCTTCCCTCTTTCTTTAGGTCATCAGCAAAAAAAATCTGTCACTTCTTCCTCCTAGCTTCCTCTGCTTCAGCAGACTCGAGACATGTTGTGCAAGACAAATAAAATACTGTGTTCTTCCTATAGCACTCTGTTGCTCACAGAGCCAGCTCCTCTTGTGTTTCTTGCACATATTGGCACAATTCACAAAGCCTTATTGTTAGTATTTTCATACTAATGCGATTAAAATAATGTATTGCATATCAGTATGACTCATTGTGAGACTCTAAGTGGTGCCTTTTTAAATTCTATAAAATGTGATGCTGAAGAGGGGACAGTTCCGTGTTTATTTAGGGCCAGTACATATTGGCAATTAATAAGAAACATTTTGTTTTGTTAGTCTCCAAACTAAGGGCTAAGCTTCCAAATGAGAGAAGGATTCTGCCCCCCTTCCCCTTACTTTATTATAGACAGTGATTTTGAACTAGGTGTTCTGTTTATTTCAGTGCAGTCTGCTACTGGGAGTGGAGGTTATGAAAGGATAAATATTAAAAAAGTCTTAACATTCCCACTCAGAAGCAAGAGGGAAAAATTCTATATATACTGTATGTAGCTTTGAGAGAGAAAAGGGGACCATAGCAGAAGCCACTCACTCTCAATCAGAAATGGAGAGTTTTACAAAGATTCCTTGGGGACAATTAAAACAGGGGCCTTCACAAGTAATCTAAATTCTATATTTTTATATGCCTAAAAGCCAACTTGGTCACATAAAGAGCATTTACGTGCCTAAAGGCCAATTTCAACATCCCAAACCAAGGTTTGGACATCTTTCTCTGCCCCCCCCCCCGCCCTCATATTTGAAAACTGGGCTCATCAGATAAAACATAGGTGCCCTGTTACCAGTCTGAAACCTATCCTATGGCCAGAGGGACTGATCCTGCAGTCATTATTTATACAAAACATTTAAGAAAGGAATGGATATTTTGCATGAGGAAAGACTGCAGGATTGAACCCAGAAAGAAATAATTAATTTGAACAACATCCATTTACCTTATCATGCCGGGGACTCACTCCTAGCTGCAATGTAGACTTACCCTTTCAGCATCCAGTAAGATCCTAGCCTCAGTGCACCTTCTTTCAGGCACTCACTGGCTGTCCACTGGGCCTCAGCCAGCCAACAGTGAACTGGGCTTTGCCCCTTTTACTCCTCCCTCTAGGCTTGATCTTTCTCACAGGTGCAGCAGGGAAGGACTGACTGGGTATACAGGCTCACATTAACCCCTTCCTGGCTAGTGTGGTTTGTGTACCCCATCACACCTTCTAGTATGTGTTACTTACTGCACTTGTGATGTTGATGCAATTTGAAGACAGAGGGAACACTGAACTAGATCTCTATAAGTGATAGCCCCATACCCAGGGCCGGTGCAAGGATATTTTGTGCCCTAGGCGAAATTTCCACCTTGCGCCCGCCCTCCCCCCTCCTCCTGGTAACGTCGGTTCATTGAGGGGCAAATCCCAACGAGCCTTTATAGACCCCAGGGGCCAGCCATGCCCAGGGGCTGCTCCCCAGACAAGGTTCCCCCCTCCCTGCCCCCTGAACTCCCCTGGAGGGTGCACAGCCCCCCCCCCCATAAGCCCTCCCCACCCCACCCCGAGTTCACTCACTGGCTTTGCTGGATCTGGACCGCTTCAGCAGCTCAGCAGGGAGGAGCTGCCTTCTGGGGGCTCCTGGGGCTCCTGCAGCAGATGCATGCGGGCAGAGGCCCCGTGCGCCCCCCCAGCTCCCTCCTCGGGCTCTGCGCCTCCCGGGAGCGTGAGCCGCTGCCGCCGCTGCCCATCCCCGAGCAGGCTCAGGGCCCCGCACCTCAGTGGTGCCTCACATGCCCAGAAGCCGCAGAGCCCGAGCGTGGCGAGGGGAGAGCTGCGGGGTGCACGGGGGCCTCTGCAGCCTGCAGGAGCCCCAGGGGAGGTGCCAGGCCACAGTCTGGGCAGGAGGAGTGGGGAGTGCGGCTGCTCCCTGCTAGCGGCGTCACCGCCTTTGCAGGGCTCCTGCCCCCCTGCGCCGCACCGGCTCCTCCATGGCTGGGGCTTGCCGTGGCCTCAAGCAGGACACTCTGGCTCTCCGGTGCCTCCGGAAGGCGGCTCCTCCCTGCCGAGCCAGGGCACCACTTTTTGGCACCCCCAGGGCCGTCCTTAGGATTTATGGGGCCCTATGCAGTATTATTAAACTGGTGCCCCTACATCCGACAGCAGCCTGAGCTTGCAGCCCGGCGGGGGTGGAGGCGGGAGCAGAGGGACAAGGCAGAAAGAACAACAAGATGCCCGGCCCGCCTCCCAGTGGCAGAGAGTCACAGTTCCCCACAGAGACCCCTGTACCCTCTCCCTCATGCAGAATGGACATGCAGAAAGTACCTAATTAAAAGCACTAAACTTGGGAATAAAAAATGTCAGTCACAGGTTTTTTGATATGCCCTGAAGTTTGTCAGACATTTATTTGCAAAAACTTTGTAGTAAGGGTGAGTCAGCTGTCTTGCTGAATACAACATTAAATATTATGTAATACATGATGCAGCTCTTCTCTGTTTTACATTTTCTTAATCAGTATTTCTAAGCTGATTTTATATTTTAAATGTACTCTTAAATGTACTCATTCCAGATTACTACATATTTAACTCACTGAAACAGACATTATTTTAAATTAATCAGTCACAGAGGTTTAATGTGCTCATAACAATCTTCATTGCTTTTAGAAAAAGGTAACACTAATTTACTGTGTGTGATCTCCATAACAATACACATGTTTATGAAATTTCACCAACTTTAAAAAATATGTTTCCAAAGATTTTAGCTATAACAAAGGATTTTATATCTTACTAAGGTACTGATTTTGCTTAAAACTAGTTCATCAGATAGTCAGAAGTAAAGAAAGGGAAACTCTTTGTCCAGCTATCTGGAAGCAACAAAGGGCTGTTGCTTCCTTCAGGGGGGTGGGAGTGGGGGAGAGGGGGTGAATGGAGAAATGGATGGACAGATGGATGGACAGAAAGGACAGGAAGACTTTGGAAGTAAGTTTTTTTACTATAGTAATTAAAATTTGTATTTTAGGTAAGCGTGGTCTTTTGAAGAATTTATTTAAAAAACCATATGTCTGAAGATCCAAGCATTTAAGGCTAAAGATGATTGTGTATCTAAAAATCTATGCAAGGATTTTTTAGAGATGTGATTTTATAATCTTCACCAATTCACTAATGAAATATTTTTAAAGCAAATTTTAAACGAAGGTCCTGTAGACTAACATGTTCTGAATAAATATTACAGTCATGCACAACTGTTTTTGTCAGTACATTCAGAAACTGACAGTAGATATCTGGGGGTTGGCAAATGTCTGTTAAATGTCTTCATTACCCCTTGAATGGCTCTTTAACAGTTTCAGTGTTGTGCTAATAGGTCTGGCAGGCTGGAGACTTTTTTCTCTTTTAATTACTAGATCCCCTTCCCAGGAAGACTCAGAGCCTGCAGGAAGGGTCAGAACAGGGATAGGAAAACCAGTAGGGTGGACACTAAGGCCTGGTCCCCACTAACCCCCCACTTTGGACTAAGGTACGCAAATTCAGCTACGTTAATAACGTAGCTGAATTCTAAGTACCTTAGTCCGAACTTACCGCGGGTCCAGACGCGGCAGGGAGGCTCCCCCGTCGATGCCGCGTACTCCTCTCGCCAAGCTGGAGTACCGGTGTCGACGGCGAGCACTTCTGGGATCGATCCGGGATCGATTTATCGCGTCTAAACCAGACACGATAAATCGATCCCAGAACATCGATTGCCTGCCGCCGGACCCGGAGGTAAGTGTAGACGTACCCTAAGACCCAGTGGTGCCCCAAATTTTCAGGTGCCCTACCCAGCTGCCTATGCCTAAGGACAGCCCTGGGTGCCCCCAACCACTTGCCACCCTAGTCCACTGCCTAGTTCGCCTAGTGGTTGCACCGGCCCTGCCCATACCTGACAGCTGCATAATGAGGGACCACTACATAAATTAAAACCGTATTTCCTAATTTACCACTAAGGCCAATACAATAGGATCATGGATTCAAAGAAATTAGAGATGGGAAAGATTTGTTAGGTCATCTAGTCCAATTCCCTGTCAGTGCAGAAATGTTTCAGCAGAATATTCTTTTCAGTATAAATTTTAAGAGACTCAAGCAGTGGCCTTTTCACCAGCTAATAGGCACAATTGTTAGTATACTTTCTGATTTTCCTGAAGTTTGTCCCCTCAGTTTCACCCCATAACTTCTAGTAATATCCCCCTGGGAACACTAAACTATCCAACTTTCTCCGTGCTGTTCATGCCCTGAAATGAGTCAGCTATTACAATCTCTTAGGGATCTATTTGCATAAAGAAGCAATTGCAGTCATTACAGAGAGCACAATCCTGCAAACATGTTCCACTAGGTTCTCTATCATGCTACAGAGAGGGCTCAGTCCATGGAAGAGTCATGGTGGGGTCATACAGAGAGAAAGTGTCGATACCAGATTGTAAGGAGGGCAACTGATTAAGTTTAAATTGGGAGGATTTGTGCCTCAATTTTTCACCTTTATTTATACATTTCCAGACAGAATCATTGTCGCTTCTCTCTCTTATATATACAGAAATTATTATAAAACAGCTAAAACAGAATAAATAGGGGCCCAAGTCACCAAATTCCAGGGTACCGGGAAGCTCTTCTCCGCTTAACAACGATCATCTCAATCTCTGGACAGGAATTATACAACTTGGGCCCTTGCTCACTTCTTTTTAAAATATCTTTCCATGCTGCATATTCATGATCTTTCTTCCAATCAGCATCAAGCATTGTGTCTTAGACAACTTCAGGTGGGGCGAGCGGTGACACCAGGCAGCAGTGCTCGGGGAGGGAGTGCTTGGGCCTTTGAGACAGGCTGGGTGGCCTGCTGATGTGACTCAGGGGGTGAAGGTTGCACTTCCTCCCCAAGCTACACCATGTGGGGCCAGTCCAAGCTGCCTGGCATTGCCGCTGGCCCCCACAAGTGTTCTTCCACGCCCCCTCATTTTGAAAACGTCTGTTCTAGATCCTGAGGCGATGTATGGGGTGGTCACGGTCCACCCCAGAACCTTTAAATTGTGCCCCCCTCCACTATCAACAGTTACATGTCACCTCTGAATGCCTGAACAGGCTGACTCACCACTGGCAGCTCCTTATGGCCAGGCATAGCATAGCACCTCTCTCCCCATTGGGTGGCTCCTGCCAATGGCTGTTCTGTCTCTGTGGTGACCTACCTCCTCCTGTGACTTGGCCCTCCAACCAAGTCACTATAAGTATCTCCCCTTCCATGCTAGTCCATGAACAAAAATCAAGGGGAACTAACACAAATAAACTGATAAGAAAGAGAGGGAAATAATTCCCTCTCTGGGCGCATCAGAACTTGGCCCTCCCTTCCCTAAGGGAGGGCCTTCAGGCAGTGGTCATTGGGGTAGCTTCTGCCTTCAATCAGCCCTTTCCTCAGGCACTGAGACCTAAACATCTGTTGTCTGCCCACAAGTGAGCTGCTCTGCTCCCCTTTTCACCAACTCTTCCAGCCTGTGCATGCCTTGCAGGTGGGATGGGGTGGAGCTGCCTGAGCCCCGAGCAGCTCCTTAACCTTCATATTGTGAAGGCCAAGACTACAACAGGGTTCAAAAAAGAACTAGATAAGTTCATGGAGGATAGGTACATCAATGGCTATTAGCCAAGATGGACAGGGATGGTGTCCCTAGCCTCTGTTTGCCAGAAGCTGGGAATGGGCGACAGGGGCTGGATCACTTGATGATTACCTGTTCTGTTCATTCCCTCTGGGCACATGGCATTGGCCACTGTCGGAAGACAGGTTACTGGGCTAGATGGACCTTTGGCCTGACCCAGTATGGTCATTCTTATGTTCTTGTAACCCCTTTTTGTGTAATATGGGGTTTGTAGAGCCCCTCACCACAGCCTTTATTTTTTCATGTGAGTAGGAAAGTTATGGAGCACAACATGCCCCAATGTCAGCATATTCTGCTCTTTTCCAAAGATGGGTTTTCGGGGGGACTTTTCACTTAAAGTTTTGCCCCCAGCTTATAGATCATTAAAAAGCCTTCTCGGTCATTTGGCCTGTTGCATTTTGAGGTGCTTCACGCAGTTTAGGGCCTACATGTTTAATTGTTCCTCAACAAGATGCTCCCTACTCTTCATAAAACATGCTGCATGGAAGAAGAGGATGGGCAGGCGATAAGAGGGACGTCTGAGGTCTCAAGGTTGATGCTGCTGTATAGGCAAAATGCAACATTTAACAGAGGCAGCATTGTTTATACCAGACACAGTAATGATCCCCCCCCCGCACTTAAGGAGTAGAAAACACACAGGGTCTACACAATAGCATAATTTTCGCGTCCGAAACAGAGCGCACATATCCCACCGGAGCCTCAAAATGGTGAGTAAGGGGGACTGATTGTTTCAGGGCTGCACTGTCCTCTGGGTTTCTGTGCCTTGGGGAGAGCCAACAGCTTCAGGGGCACTGTTATACCAATAGAATAAAAACCAGCAGGATCTTATTAAGAGGGATAAGGCAAAGATGCCACATTTATTGTAAATATACTGATAAAGCAAAAGATAAAAGTAAACAACGTTGTTTGACTACTTATTTCTTATACACACACATACATATATATATATATATATAGAGAGAGAGAGAGAGAGAGAGAGACAGAGAGACAGAGAGAGATTTACACAATTATTTATTTACGTTCTGTATAGGTGTTATAGTTACCAGCCTAGAAGTTGCTCATGCCAAGTTACTGGCCAGGTATCTTGGTCATGAGGACAGAGCCGAGTCTGTGTCAGGTGCACCTGATGCTCCTGGAGGCTGGCAGCAGAACCAGAGACGCAAAGTCATCAGTCTTTAGAGTCCATTCTTATAGGAATTAATTCCTATGTTAGTCTATGGGAACTGTTTCATCCTGCTGTTGCTGACTCAATCAGCAGATGGCACATTCCTGTCCAAAGTGGCACATTCCTGGTGGCTCCACACTGTTCAAAGTTTGTGTTTCTCATCCTTCCAGGTGAGGGGTGGATCCCAGTTTACCCTCAGGGGGTTGTCTGGTGGTCCTACTTGACACATTAGTCGGCCCATGGATACTCCCTTTCTAGGCTGGCACCTCCCTAACCATTTATGTACATCAAGCATTCATCAACATACATTCCATATCTTAACCATATTTTAAATTTACTGTCTCCACCACTTTCGGGGTGTGTGCTAATTCATTTGAGACTCTTGGCCCTTTAATCACAGAGGGTGGGGGTCTATCCTAGGAGCCGTTGAATGAAGTGAAAGTCACTTAACAGCTTATAGTGTTTGTTTACATTGTATCAATTACTTCAAGAACAAAGTCAATTAACTTGTTTGTAAGTCTTACATAGTAATAAAGTATCTTTCACAGGATAGATACAATCAATGGTTTCTACAGACAGTAGCTTACAAGTTTTAACAGAAGACCCAAAAGATTTTTGTACTTGGTGAAACTGTTGGATTTTAAAGTGTGGGGGACAAATTATGAGGGGGTCACTGTCACTTGGGGGAATCACTGTTAGTACCTTCTTTTATATCCCAATAGCACCTACACTGAACACTGGCCCAACATTTTCCACAGGAGTTTGTCCTGGACGATATCTCGTTGCTGAGGGTGACCTGGGAGGCAAGGGAGGGTCTTCTACTGCAATGCGGCTTCTGCCCTGGCCCATATGCAGCTTGCTGGTGTGCAGCAATTGTCCCCCCGCCCCTCGCGGCACAGTAGCGCGGACACGTTAGCCTGACTGGGACAAGGACCACGGTGACTCTCCCGATAAACCTGCGCAAGTGCATTGCACACGTTCTGGATGAGACATTCGAGGAGATTACCGAGGCCGATTACCGCGATGTGATAAACCACATCAAAACCGCATCTAGGCATGCATGCCTACCCTTCCTCTCCCAAAGAGCCCGCACCGAAAAAATTCCTTTCCGAAACCCCCCCCCTGCTTACCGGGAACCTGCTCTTCTGTTTGTCCTCCACCAAATACCGGCCGCTGCGACTGGCTACCTTCCTCCTGGCTCAAGAAGAGCTCCTGGCTGCATGGCTCCAGGGATTCCAGGGTGTCTCCATCTGGCCCACCACCATCACTCCCGTTTTCCTCCTCCTCCTCCTCCACTTCCTCCTCCCCCCCCCCACTGGCTCTGAAGTGTCCATGGTGGTGCTCGGAGTGGAGGTGGGGTTAACCCCAAGTATCGCATCCAGCTCTTTGTAGAATCAGCAGGTCACGGGGGGAGCACCTGAGCGGCCGTTTGTGTCGCGGGCTTTGTGGTAGGCACTCCGCAGCTCCTTCACTTTAATCCTGCACTGCAGGACGTCCCGGTCATGGCCCCTTTCCATCATGTCCTTTGATACCTTCCCGAAGGTATTGTAATTCCTATGGCTGGAGCTCACCTAGGATTGTACAGCTTCCTCCCCCCTAAACACTGATGAGGTCCAGCAACTTGCCATTGCTCCATGCTGGGGCTCGCTTGGCACGTGGAGGCATGGTCACCTGGAAAGATTCGCTGATAGCACTCCACGCCACGCCGGGCTGAGCAAACAGGAAGGGGATTTTTAAAATTCCCGGGGAATGTAAAGGGTGGGTCACATGGTTGGTTACTGAGGCCAGGGCAGTAGAGTTTGAACTGATGACCAGAGTGGCTAGAACAGGCATTGTGGGATACTGCCGAATAATTCTGGAGGCCATTCACAGTGCATTGGGCGGCCACACTGGCTCTGCAACGCTGCAGCAGCAGCACAATACTCGCTATTCCTCTCGGAGAGGTGGAGTACATGCAGCGCTGCAACCACGGAGATACAGCGCTGCAAATGCCTTGCCAGTGTGGACGGGGAGTGAGTTACAGCGCTGGGGGCGGCTTTACAGTGCTGTAACTCGCAAGTGTAGCCAAGGCCTCTGATTGCTTTTCCCATACCTGAAGAAGTACTCTGTGTAACTCAAAAGCTTGTATCTCTCACCAACAGAAATTGGTCCAATAAAAGACATTACCTCACCCATCTTGTCTCTTAATATCCTGGGACTGACAAGGCTACAACACTGCATTTAACTGCTGATGCAGCAATTTCCTATCAAATGCAATCAATTCAATATTCATAGGAAACCCAGGTATATGTAAAATGTATTATTGTATTTCAGATCTGCTATCTAAAATCTGTCTCTACCTTTACATAATCTTATTGTCCATATACCCAGATATAAGTATTCCTTTATATACTATATTTTAATTACTGTAGCTTTTCTGGGGTCTGGCCCAGTGTTTGAGAACACCATTACAGAAGAAATAGGAATAATGATTAATCTTATCATGTTCAATAGGACATATAAAACTCCTCTCTGCTCCACAGTATTCCTAGATTAATAATGATAACAAAAGTGATGTATGTTCTTGGAAGGTGAAGAGAATCAAAGATCTTGTTGGTGATTTGTCATTTTGGCAAGGCTCAGATACCACAGTCATTTCTGACCAGATTCTGATCTCAAATACATTGATGTACATCCAAAATAACTCAATTACCTTAAATGGATTTACACCTGCACAACTGAGATAAGCATCTAGCTCATAGTTAGAAGTACAGAGAGTATGCTGGAATTATTCTTCTCATGTGTTATAAAAATCTAAATCCATCAGGATTTAACATGTTTCAAATTAAATAGAAGCAATAAGGTACTCTGGAGCAAAAACTGAATTCACTACCAGTTGTAGCTATTTACAGTATTTTCTTAAGTAAACTGATTCACTTACTACTCCACAAAATATTGCTTTGGAGATGTCTATAAAAACAACTGGTGGTTGCTGGTTTTTTTAACCACTTAATTGGAACCATTTGGGTTTGTTCTGATCTCAGTGTGCAGGTGCAACTCTTGTTAATGGGGATGCTTGTCAAGAACTGAAGCTTTTTTCTCTTTTCATGTTCACTCTCTGATAAGTGTAAATTGCCTTGTTATATAAGCTAACAATCTTTCTAATGTGGGTGGTTTCAATGAAACAGAATAGTGACAAATAGACTTGAAACGTGACCAACATGCTTGTCTGATGGCATGTGCTGCCCTAAAGGAAGGATGAGATTCGGGAGCCCATTTTGGACCCCTTAAGCTAGTAGAAAGCAGTTGCATTATGGAAATGACAAACTTAGAAGACTAACGGTCCAATTCTCTGTTGCCCTGCACCTAGTGTGGTCATTTACACTGGTGCAAAAGGAGGACGAAGTGTATGTAAAAGGCTGCCATTCTGATTTGCACTGGTGTAAATGACTGCTCAAGATGCAAAGCAATGGAGAAGCAGACTTACAGCATCATGACCAATGAAGTTTTAATAGTGGTAGATTCTCTCTTAAAAATAAAGGGCCAGTGAAAATCTTCCTTGTTAGCAGTTGTCCAATCCTATAACACACTACTGTGCAGAGTGCTTGCAGGGCCTATCCTACAAACACTTGTGTTTGGTGCCAATCACAACTGTGCTTTTTTCTTAAAACACAGACAAGAGCCTTTACAAACAAACTAACCCTGTAACCCTTCCCTCTCCCACCACAATTTCTTCAGAAATGTCCAGGTATTTTGTCAAATGAATAGGCAACACTAAAATAAATCAGTTTATATGAATTCCTGTTTCTGAGTGTTAATGCCCTGGGATATTCTGGAGTTGCATATAAAGAGGATGGTCACCAATAAGGTTGTCTAATCTCAGATTAATACTATTTAGGACACCCTTTGTCCTGACAATAAAGGGGAAATGTACAGCTGAAGAAATCCCAATGGCAAGACTTCTAGGCCAGTCTGAGGTTTTTCCTGTAAATGGGGTTTTTCCTGTGCTTTAAGTTGTAATCAGTTGCTCTTCTACTAAACAATACTAGTCTAAGCAAAAGTTTTCCTTTTTAACAAAACAAATAAACCACAATCTCCTTTTTTTTTTTTTTTTTTTTTGTGTAGAACAGAGGAAATCTAACAGACCTAAGAGTTCTGCTTTTCTTTTCACCTAAGTAATTATTTTTGGCTAGTTAGCTTTCTTGATGCTCACTCTTTATTCACTGATAACTGCTTTGAACCACAAACCATATACTCTGCCACAAGCAAATGTTAAATTTAAATGATCTGACAACAAAACTACTGTTTCTAACCTTTAAAATACGTTGAGCCTAATGCTGCCATCTTTACTCAGGAAAAGCTTTTGTTGGAGTCAGTGGTACTACTGGCTGAGTATGGACCATCCTTTGTTTAAATTGTCTGCTGTGTCCAACATTCTCCCTTGGTTCGGTCACCTATAGCATTTATTATTGACATTGAAAGACTTAACACTTTGAGCACTACATGACAGTGAAATGGTAGGTGCTCTACATAGCCAAAGAGGAGAAAATGAAGGGAATCCTCCTTTCTCTAAAGCTACTCATGTAGGAATTTGAAAAAGACAAAGGAGCATGGTCTGTTCTCGTTAACACGTGTACAGTAATGCCACTGGATTTTCAAGAGTGGAACATGGTCCCAAGTATGTGACCTATGATAATTATAAGCCAGAGATTATATTGTTAATTCAATGTTTAGTAACATTAAGGGTGGGATTTTCAAAAGAAATCTCTATTAGCCCATCTCTGCTCCTATTGAATGGTAAAACTTGGACTGACTTTAGTGGGAGCAGAATTAGGCCAATGCTGAGTGGTTTTGAACATCACATCCTAACTTTTTACCAACTGAGGTCCAGAAACATTTACCGCAAAATCATAACTAGTAGGCAAGCATGTAATAGGACTCCACATTAATCAGATTATCTGATTGAGGGACTAAATGAATGAATTGCAGATTAAAATAATTTACCTAAATTCTTATTAATTTTGAAATGTACTGTCAAATTAAACTTCTGGGAGAAAATGCAGAAATACTATTTTATGACTTATGGCATAAACCAGAGAAAATTATAGTAATGCTGGAAAGTGTAAAAGGTATCATTGCATAGGATAAACATGCTTAGTAATGATCATTTGAATAAGTTTTTCAGGGACAACACCTTTTACAATATTACATTCCTGTATTATGTGGTAGGTAGATGGGAGAATTTCATATGTTACAGTACACTGTGAACATGTTAGTAAAGAAAAATGTAGAGTGGTTACCACTGAAATATCAACGTTTACCAACAGTGACCACTCCAGATGCACATTAATTTCTGAGTCTAACTGTATAGCAAAACTGCAGTATGCACATAGGATATTTTGGTTGGTAACTGTTGATTTTTTAATGAAGACCAAGTTATAAAACTTCCAGAGAGTTTGGCAAATTTCCACGTGCTATAGATCTGCAAACACTGCAGTGAATTCAGACATATTGAACAAAACCATATCTTCTTTCATTGTGGACTTAGTGAGGCTCATTATCCTGTGCATATGCAGTGTGTAATGAATTCATTCATGTTACACTTGAAAACACACATCCATCATACCATCTTTGTAAAGTAAGCTTTTGGTGCTGTTGTTGTAATAAAGGTAATTGTAGTGACCATATAAAAGGTCTAGGAAGTCTGTCTTTGAAATGACTGTAGTTAATGGAGTTCACAAGAAATTAATTTGATCCTGAATGAGGGCACCTTTAAATTATTACGAGGCATTTATTTCCAGGAAATGCAACTCTTTAATAGTTTTGAGTACTTATTTCTACTCACCTCACCCCAAGGTAGTAAATTAACAAACTGTGGGTGCCTTGAAGATTAAACTTGAATACCCTATTAAATGCTGATTAGATGTTACCTTTCTCAATAAATATAAAAAGGATTTACATCCCAAGGTATTATATCTGTCAGTACATGTATATAGTAGTGAGAATACTTTGATCATAGTCTGATTATGAGAGATAGATAGGTGGAATGAAACTTTTCAAATATTTTTCTCTATGAGAGCTATTCAGCTAAACAAACTAAAATATTTACAGAATAGCTCTGATACTAGATCATATTATTATCCAAAATATATTATGTATGCATATGGTATGCAGACAATGCAAGAGTCATAATTAGACTTAACTGACTTGATATTAATATTAGCATAAGCCTCAATGTGACATTCTTCATGCACCGGAATTTTAGAAGGGAAGTCCTTTGGATTCAAGTCTGAGTCTCTGTGTTCATATTCACATTCTGACAGCTCACTCCAAAACAGCCTAAAGCAAACATTTAAACCAAATAAAAAGTGAGAGAGGCATATCTGACACTGACTTACAAGAAACAATTCGATTTTTTATGGTAGTTAGGTGAAGGGTTTATTATTATGTATAAATCCATGTGGTCGCCCCACCTCAAAAAAGATATATTGGAATTGGAGAAGATTCAGAAAAGGGCAACAAAAATAATTAGGGGTATGGAACGGCTTCCATATGAGGTGAGATTAATAAGACTGGGACTTTTCAGCTTGGAAAAGAGACAATTAAGGGGGGATATGATAGAGGTCTATAAAATCATGACTGGTGTGGAGAAACTAAATAAGGAAGTGTTATTTACTCCTTCTCATAACACAAGAACTAGGGGTCACCAAATGAAATTAATAGGCAGCAGGTTTAAAACAAACAAAAGGAAGTATTTTTTCACATAATGCACAGTCAACCTGTGGAACTCTTTGCCAGAGGAAGTTGTGAAGGCCAAGACTATAACAGGGTTCAAAAAAGGACTAAATAAGTTCATGGAGGATAGGTCCATCAATGACTATTAGCCAGGATGGATAGGGATGGTGTCCCTAACCTCTGTTTGCCGGAAGCTGGGAATGGGCAATGGGATGGATCATTTGATGATTACCTGTTCTGTTCATTCCCTCTAGGGCACCTGGCATTGGCCACTGTCAGAAGACAGGATACTGGCCTAGATGGACCTTTGGTCTGACCAAGTATGGCCATTCTTATGTTCTTATTATGTATTACTTAAATAGTGCTATCAGCATACATGAAGCTGGGAGGAAAGTGTTCTGATGCACTTGGCCACAGGCAACTAAGACATTTAATTTTATTGTCCAACAAGATAATGTGATTGTCCAAATTTGTCACCTGTGGTCTCATTCTGTCAAATTAAAATGAAATATTGTTGCTGGTGAGATTGTCTAAAGGCATTGCTCTACATTCTGCTTGCTTTGTTGTGGACTGCTGAGACAAGGTTTCATATTTTAATTTTTTGTTGTTGTTTTCAGCATGTCTGACTCATGCTTGGTCTGATATATTAAATTGTGTACTCACTTTAGTGTAAATTAAAATGTACCTGCTACCACCAGACTGAGGCTGGGTCAGAATTAACAATCTACAAAAAATTATTTCAAATTCAAGCAAAACAAATCCAATACCCAATTAATCATAGTTAGCGTCCATCTGGTTCAAATCTAGATCTGATCATACAGGACAGCATTAGTCAAGTCCTCCATTCATGCTGTCCATGAATATATTTTGTCTCTGATTCCCATTCAGGTTTATAGCGAATAGGCTGATGGGCCAGGAGCTTCTACTTTGCTGCATATATGTGAATGGGTTTGTTTTGATAAATTAATTGTGGAAACATGTATTCCACTACTGCAGCACTACAGGACAATGACAAGAATATTTCCACCGCCAGTAATATATCCTAAAAGACAGCTGCACATGGTAGTGAAAAGCTTTGTTAAATATGCATGCACACTGCCATTTGTTGTGGATTTGATTGGATTATCGTAATTTAAGAGGCAACTACTGAAGTAGGGTGTTCTCCTCTTCTTCCTCACTCAGAAACCGAAGTATAAAGCAGTCTAGTAGACTGTCAATTTACATATTAACATAATGATGTCATAATGAGTCTTTTTTATTTTTCAGTCTCTGTCTGAAGACAAAGTACTGAAGCCATGCTGTAGCCTGGTGAATCTGGAGTCCTTATATTCAGTGATAGTACATAGATCTGATTTTTCTTAAGCTTCATTTCTAAAGGCATCAAAAACATATGTTTTGTCCATCCCCAAGGAAATATTTTGATAGAAGGGCCAGGATTCTCTTTCACTGCTGTGGGTTACAGCACAGCATGTTTTAGCTTTTGTAAAGCCTCAAAAGAAAAAAATAAATCCTCTCTTTGAAAAGTAAGACTTCAGTCACAATGAAGTTTAAGTCCATCATGAACTACAATGTGACTCAGATATGCCTGTCTTGATCTCTGTGAGAATATTCCTAATTTTGTCTATATCAGCTCTTGACTAAGTTTTGCAATATGTTCCTAATGGGGGACAACCAAATGATTATATTTGATCACTGTTTTCAGTAGTCTGGGCTACCTAGCAATCCTGTATACAAGGTGGATCTCCATGAAATAACTCACTAACAGCTTGAAAAGCTGGAAGTTGTTGTCATATTTTGGGACTTATATATAGGACTATTGGGAAATGTTTTTCAAAATAAATACAAATTTTACTCTGACTGCTAAACTGGTGCATAATATGCCTCCATCATCTGTTAGCACACTCTCTAACATTCCTCATGCTCAGTATTTGGCGGAAACTCCATTTGGCTGAATACTCTTTCCTTGAGGAATGACTAAATACATCTGCAATGGCACATATATTTAAAGTTAACCCTTTGCATCCTTTGTTTTTTTATTTGCCCCCTCATTACTCTTTCATCCCTTCCACATACAACAGGAAACAACTGGTTGCATCATACTTCCAAACATCACATCTAGCACCTGCCCACTTGTGTCAAAGTCTGACTTCCATAACTAAAGTTTTAAGTGGTTCAGAATACAAATTGAAGGTCTTTGCAATCAAGTCACTGGTTGGACTCCTCTACTTCTCCTGGAAATAGTACTAGTGCTCATTCTCTGCATGAAGAACTGTTGCATGTAAAGAGCTGCATGTTCTCAGATAGTCTGTCCATCTATCACTTCTCATTATTGTACTGTAAAGGAAATAGCAATTTATTACTGATATAGGACAATTTACCAAATTCTACTCTCATTAACAATGGATTTACACCACTATAACGCCATTAACTTTTATAAGGTTCATTTAAATGTATACCCTTATAACTGAGAGCTGAATACAACCTTACGTTTTTCTCTGAGAGGCCATTTGAAGCAGCATTTTGTTTTCATCTTTCATGGAGAATGACATGTAGTTGTTCATCCAAGAGCCTTCCACATTTGGCTATCACATGGGTAAACTAACAGGGCACAGAGATTACTTTTTTCTCAATGCTTGCTGAAGACACAATCCAGGTAAAAACCTGAAACCCTTAATGGCATCAACGTTTGTACTAGATAGACTAAAAATGTCGATAAATTCACAAATCTGTGAAAGAAAGGTAATTTTCTATTCGTTGTTATTGAGACTGGAGTTTGATAAAAGTAAGCAGCTATAATAAATGTCAAGTGGTTCATAGTGAGTTGACTCATATGTATGGTCATGCACTGGCTGGGATATCAAACTCAATTTTGCTTCTTTTTCCAGTTAAGAAGCATGAAAATATATCAAAAGCATGATAAATAATTCTAATTTTGATATATTAAGGTGCACTCTACATCAATCCTATGCTTTTCCAGTCTTAGAAAAGCCAAATTAATCTCTGGTGTAATTCTGACTTCAGATAAATATGACCCCTACACTTTATCTCTGAGACTCAAAAAGTATCTCATTCTATAACATTCTGTAAAAGTTAAATTTGTTAAATTCTTTTTAACACACCAAGAGATTTTTCAAAATACATGTTTTTATTGTGATGTGTAAGATTTCTCCTTGTTTGGCGTGTAGGATTATATTATCTGTACTTTTTTGGCTAATGGAGTTCTCTACATGAGATATGGGCATTTTAATCCTAGACACTACTTTTAGAACTTCATTTGTTTTGTTGTAGTTGCACACAGAGAGCTATAAATTAGTCCTCATGAAGCCAATAATTCAGATATAATACTTGAGGAATTCCTTTTGGTTCAATTATATTTATTTTTCCAAACATTTTGTTTGAGTGAAAATGAGATGGCTATCTACTGTTTCCTTATTTTTTTGCAGGAAAGCAAAGGGTTGTTGACTTCCTCTCCCCTCCCTTCCTTCCTTCTTTCTGAAGGTACTGTACTCATCTGAAAAAAGAGAACGAAGTGATTGTTCCTGTTCTCTTTCTTAAGTCATTTGAAACATTGTCCTTGCTAGTTTTCTAAGTTTACTGCAATCTCTACACAGAGAGCAAGAGAGATTGCCAACAGGAAAGCAGGTAGAGAGCTTAGCTCATTCCACTTCAACAATTGGTAAGTTAACCAAGAAAGCATTTTACTTAAATCTCTGTTATTTTAATATATACATTTAAATACAGGAAAGACATTTATCAACTACCAGATAAAAGATAATGACTGTATGCGTTGGCATGCAGTATATATTTTCTTTTTAAATATCTATAATCAGCTTTTTAGCTACTGCCATTAGTAGTATGAGATTTAACCAATATTGAGGAATGGTTTCTCAGTGAGGTTGACAATGTCTGCAGTATTCAGTGTTGTGAATTCTTTCATATGAAGCTGAGTAGTTGATTTTACCTTTCCAGCAGCCACTGTAGCTTGTTTTAGACTTCACTGACTTTATATTGAACGTTTCAGCAAGGTTTACTGTGACCTCGCAAAGGCAGAGATAGGATAAGTAGGTTCGTAATTGATAGGATAGTATAGTTTGTTCATCTCTGACCATTATTTCAGACATATTCATTCAAGTGTTACACTGAGCAACTGAGCTGTCATCAACCTGTGCCATAAAAGAGAAAGAATTACTAGAGTTTTTTTAAATGGAGCTGTGTAGTGTGTGTGAGAAAGTGCAAGTGTTTGTATCTCAGTACCTGTGGTATATGCAGTCTGAAGGCAGTGACATTTGACCAGTTAAGCGAGATCCAGTTTCATTTTAAAAAGACTAAGTTACAAGGTATGTCACAAATACTAAGATTAACCACCAATGTCAGTAAGATGATAAAATGCTGGCTACTTATTTATATTCCTTATCAGCCAGTGGCTGGTCAGCTACAGTTTCCAAGTATCAAGTACAACGTGTTAAGCTAGCAAAGTTTGACTGCACTGTCAGCAAAGAGTATGATCTAAGAATGCATTTTATTTTTGTAAGGCAACTCAACAGAAATAGCAACTTTTATACAGGAAGGTGCGGTGCGGATGAGGAGTAGAATAGGTCACATTTCTACAAAAGAGAAGCCTAAACATCTCTTGAGCCTACATTAACTTGCAAGTGAGACCTTCTGAGCTTTAGAATGTTCTGTGGGACATGCAAGTCCTGGCAGCACAGCTCCAAATGCAGGGCAGGGAACCCCAGAGCTGGTATAGACAACTCTGCCTGCTGGTGGATCCTCTGAAATCCATGGGTTCTGGGGGTTGAGCCTCCTTCTCAGAAGTGGGGATATATCTTTCCCCAATGACTGAACAAATACATTTTTCCTCCTTGTGGCTCCTTTCTATAGCTTCCTTCCCCCACCCCAATGGTAGGGAGTGATCTATCCCAAATTAGCAAGTTTTCTGATAAAATTATGTTTCTCCAGCACTTTATAACTGCTAATAAATAGAAGGAGCTAATCAATTTATTGTTTAATGTGGTTTGAAGTGAAATGTATCAAGTTTGTCTAGTTTTGGTGCTATTTATGAGCATTGGATGATAACATTTTGTAGGTGAAGTATTTAAGGTTACCAGGGTAGAGAGACCAGTTCTCAAATGCACACGTGAAAATGAGATGTGTACTTTTTTTATTTGGATACCCAGTTTGGCACTTAGTTGGACAAAAGGTCATTTTATGTGACCAAGTACTGATTCAGATAACCAAATGTGGGCTTTGAACATCTATTTAGGTGACTACATTTGAAAATTGGGCCCCCATTCATATGCTAAATAAGATAAATAGAGAAGTCGTTTTGTTAATTTAGCTCGTAAAAAGTATGCTATTTGCTCAGTCTACAGCTTCTGAGGCCACAGAATTTCTCTATTCCACTGCTGTTACCATAGTAAAGATGTGCTCAAGCTGCAAAATTTTGATCTGGATTGCAAACACCCCAAAGTTCTGGGAAGGTTGGATCCAGCATTTAGGTTCAATCTACAATTAAGACAGGAGCCAATTGCAAAATTTAGATCCAGACTTCAGTTTTGACGATATCTACAAATTCATGTATGCTTGAAATCTGGGCCCATGTTTACTACATATCCTTTCTTTGAGAACTCTGAAAAGAGGGGATTCTATGATCCTGAAGCAAAAAAGTGTGTATATTTGCTGTTGTAGTAGCTAATCAAAAAATAAAGTACCAGTTCTAAACTCAGTTCTCTATTAATGTTTAAATAAAATAGCAATGCAGAATGATAGTTTATAATTTAGATGTAAATATAGACCCTGAGCTTTGTACTTCATTCTCGGATTATACCTTTCAGTTACATTTCTCTTTGATACAATACATTTTTGTTGGTCATTTGCAATGTCTTTTACATTGTGCATTTTTTGTTATAAAATCAATACAACATGATTTTATATAATAATACAATTGTAACAAACAAACTAACTAACTTCTCTTTGAGAGTTTAGGAAATCAAGTTTTGCCCTGGTCTTGTATTGTTGTGAAAAAGTTATAGACAGAGTATCATAGGTTATGAATGCCAGCCTCCTTAAATTTATAGTATTTGTTACTTTATAGCATAAGCTTAATGCTTGTGAAATATATTTTAGTGATTAATTTCTATATTATTTGAAACATTGTTTTCATGGAAGGCAATAAAACAGGTATTTACCAGAGACACACTTTTAAATCTTACTTAAAAGCTTATTGGTGCCTTTGTTAAAAACAAAAACATAGTTACAGTGTAATTTTAAATAGAGCTGCTTGGATCCCCAATTCCCATTCCACAGGATATTCTGAATATATATTTTTTAATTGTTCCAAAATTAGAATGAAAGTTTGAAATTTCCCATGAAATGAAAATTCCAAAATTTCATTTGGAAAAATTGAAATATTTCATTTCAATAAAGTCAAATCTTTTTTTTAAAATAAGGTCATAACCTTTCATTTCAAGTTTAGCCAACTTGACTTTTATGTTATATAATTATATAATTTTATATAACATAAAAGTCAAAAGATTTCAACTTTTTTATATTATATTACATTGTTATCTTATCAGTTATAACAGACCATAACAAAGGTTGAAACAAAGTTGAAATGAAATATTTCAACCTTATCTAAATGAATCATTTTGAGAAATTTTCATTGAAAATTTCAACAAAAAATGTTTAGCAGGAAAATTTTTGATCAGCCGTAGTTTTGAACTATTATGTACTAACTAGCCAATATATAAGTTAGTATAAGGGTAAGGGTCCAGTCCTGCAGCCTTACTTCTGTGAGTAGCTCCATGGAAGTCGCAGGAGAAAGGGCCTGATCCAAAGCCCATTGAAGTCAATATGATTCTTTCGATAGAAAGACGATCTTCTGCTGGTACAAATTTGTGCGAATGGAGCCATGCTCATATACACCAGCTGAGATTTGGCTCTTGGGTTCTAAATGTTTAAAATGTACTATTTCCTCTCACATTTTGGCATCTCTTATAGCTGTTGTGTTGTTTGTGTTTTTTGGCAATGGGAGAATTTTTACCTTGAATTATCAGGTATTTTACATACAAACCTTGAAAAGTCTTGGCCTAATTGTTCTTAAGGCAACTTGGGCATAATGTGGATACAGATAAGTTCTAAAGCTGTACCTACAATACTGAATATTTTTTGAGGCACTGCAGAATGTATATCCAGAAGATAGACGTGTTGGCACACCTATTAATTGTCTAGAATTAGAATGGAAGAAAACTTCTTGGCAGCCTCAAACCAGTAACGCAAGATAAACCCGAAGTAGAGTGGAGACCACCACATTCCTAGAAGTAGTCCTGGACAGACCCCAAGTAGGCTGGAGAATTGATTATCCCAGGCAGATCATATTGAACGTATATCACCGGGGCTCCAATACAGCAAAGGAATCTGCATGAATAGACCATTTAACCCATGCAGATCCCTTTGCAGGTTGGTCCCTTAAATACAATAGCAATAGTCCTATGTAAAAGAAGATAAATATAGCCGGAGATAAATGTATTAATTATCTGACAGACCTTTAACAATTCTGTGTTCTGAACATCTGCATTAAGGACCTTTTTGAAAAGTGTTGTTAAACGAAATGAACCATGTATTTTTAAAACCTAGTAGCTTCTCCACTCCCACTTCCCATCCAAGAGGACAAACTGAGCATGGAGTAGTCAGATCAGAGAAGAAAAATGTCTCCGAGAAAGGATTTTAGAAGGAAAAAATGAATGTAAGCCTTTAAAAAGAAGGCAAAAGGCAGAAAAATTTGCTTGAGAGGAAGCAGACATTGGAAAAGCCTGATGTTACCCTCATTTTCATGTTGAGAAGTTGACAGTTATGAAACTCAGCCTGCAGCTGTCTGCTGCTGGAAAAGTTACAATACCATTTTTTTTAAATGGATAACATTCAGCATGAGGGTTAAGAATGTTCATCCAGTCAAAAGCTCTGACTGGGTGAATACCTAATAGTTATGCAATATGTTTTGTAATGGCTAAGATCAAGTGCTGTATAGGATGTCTGACTTGCCTTTGTATCCATTTGGCAGTGTATAAAATACTAATGATTCTAGGAAAGAATCCTACATTTTTGAAAGAAGATAATGCTTTCATTTGATGCCCAGGGAACTTATACCTATGCAGTAACAGAAATGGAACTACACAGGTGCTACTGTGGTTTTTGTACAGGAAAGGGGAGGAATAGCGATTGCTCAGTGGTTTGAGCATTGGCCTATTAAACCCAGTGTTGTGAGTTCAATCCTTAAGGGGGCCATTTAGGGATATAGGGCAAATATCTGTCCGGGACAGTACCTAGTCCTGCAGTGAAGACAGGGAACTGGACTCGACTCAATGACCTTTCAAGGTCCCTCCCAGTTCTATAAGATAGGTATATTTCCATATAATAATAATAAATACAGTCACAACAAAGCAATTTCTCCTCTAAATTGACAACTATAAGGTACTGCAAGAGGGTTACCTTAAATAAGTCTTGTACTAAAAGAAATTGGGATACTTCTAAAGGTTTTTAAACTGCAATGATATTCACTATCTGATGATTTAATTTCCCCTCTTCCACCATTTGCTCCTGGTTTCTTGCTGCATGGTTTAGAAGCTTATGTTTTCAGTGGCAGTCAGTAACTTGAATCAGGCAGTAACACAGCTATTATTCTGTTTCCCAACTACTCTGAAAAACAAAAGATGCAAATACCTTTCACTTTCACCTTTCAGAAAAGACACTAGATGAAAGCCAACAATAGTTTGATCCCAATTCTGAAAACTCCACTTTATAAAATGATTTAGGAAAACTTTGTTTTTCATTAATTGGATAGCAAATTTTTGGTTTTTTTCTGGCAATTTTTGTAAACAACTAAAATTAAAACTGCCCTAGTTTTCAATGGCCCATGCTTATTGTGAATGTAGGGCACCACTTCACATAAGTAGGATTTTGGAAGCTGTAAAAGGAATGAAAAGTTTAAATGTTCATTGGGCTTGATGGTTCACAATGCTGAATTTACAAAAGCAGTAAGGTGATTTCAGTTAGTATAGGTTGATTGTTTTTCACTGAAAAACACTCTCCCCTCCACTTTTTTCTATTGGATTAGAAAGAAGTGCCATTGATTTGAAATCAGAAGCAAAGTGGCAGTGAGATCATACCATGGGTTTTTATTATTATTTTGTGAGGCTGTATTAAAGAAGTACGCTAACATTAGCAATGAGGTATCCATTGTCTGATCTTTCGCTTCGGAGCAATAATTTCTCCTTATTCATTGATCAAGGATGGAAACGATATAATTTCTCTGGGTTAGATTGTAATTTTACAGTCTGCTCTGAGTAATGGGGTAGCACATAGCTGCACTATGCCAGGAGCAGAAAAGAGAATGAATTATGAGCCATCAAATGTTCCATTTCCTTTCCCATTTTCTCCTTATTCTGTGAGGGGAGTAAATTACTTCACCCCTTTTCACAGAGCAACTTACTCATCCCTACCCAGATACCTGAACAACTACTCCGGCTGGCAAGTAAAGGGTGGGTAAGGGAAGCCACAACTACTCCTATGCCTTTTCTCACTACCCACTTGCTTGCAGGGTGGGGGGGAATATTGGCTAAGCAGTCTCTGCTTGTCCCCACATGACCAGAGTTGTAATTTGATGGAGTCTGTGGGCCCTATTCGGTCATAAAATATGTTCTTAATATCTCATACTGGGCCTGCTCATGCTCCTATTGAAGTAAATGGTAAAAAAAACCCACTGACTTCCCTTCTGGCCTTAAAGTCTATGCGTCTATTGAAGCAGGATTGGGCCCTTCTGAATGAGTCAATTGACCCTTAGCTAAATTTGCAGTATTTATGTATTTCACAATATTTTCTCCACACATAAAATTGTAATAGGAACATTTAAATAGTATAAATCTAGGACATTAAAAATGCACATATTTACTGCAGCACCCATTCCTTTGGTATCTTGGCACCAGATAAAATCATGAAGAAGCATAACATTTGAAAATGATGTCTTCCTCATGGCAGGTCTCCCAGAAGATAAGCGTATCGCTTTCTACATGTGCACATGTTTCGTAAATGGGTTTATTGATGCACTCTGTAGCTTTAATGAAAATAATATGCACTATTGAAAAATAATTTAGATTTATGGATCTCTTTTTGGAGGGCAACATTTCCCCTCTCTTTCTAATTAAATAAAAAACTTGTTAGAACCACCTATGTGTAGGCCCCCTATCCCATATTGCAATTCACTAATGCAGATTTCTGCAACTGTGCTGTGTCTACTGAAGCCAACAAAGGATTAGAGTTCTCCTGTGGAAATTGAAGTAAACCACAGGGAAGTCACTGGTAGAGGATGAATTATCTAATTGCTCCCACGTTTAACAGGAATAAGAGATGCTCATCTCACAGTAAGTATTTATGGAAGTGAAGGGAAAAGAACTCTGGCCACACAATTTGTCCCCTCAAAATATAGAGACTCAGAGTACCATGCAAATTATCACCAAGTATCTCTGATTAACGCTGAACCCAAAACATTAAATTGTTCCAGTTACAAGAAGCAGAACAGATCTTAAGGCAGAATTTTACCTGCAATCATAAAGATACCAGCATCAACCAACTGTGTGTCACTGGGAACAGGTCTCGAAACTTCTGACTCCCAGTATACAGGGTGCCATTCTCCTATCCTAGGAGATAAGAAACACCTCTCAACTTAAATATAAGTCACAAATCAAGAAATTTTATTCAATGGGAGTTACTTGTATCCTGTGGGGAGAGAATCATGATCCAGGATTCTATCTGATGACCTTAATGAACAAGTCCACTAGTCATCCACTACTGGCAACAACGATACATATGAGCAAGCGTAACATATTTTGTGCAGTGGTGCAACATGCCCAAACCTGTAAGTCAAAATAATGCATGAGAATTCTGTCTATCCTCGGGTTTTAGACAGATGTCCATCACTGTAGTAGATGTGCACCTTCCACATAAAGGCAAGAGCAACAGTGAAGTCCCCAGGGGACTTCATGGAATCTCTGGCAGTTTTCCATTCCCAGGAAAAAACAAACAAAAACTCTGCATGGGGAAAGGTTTTTGTTTTTTAACTTTATTAAGTTACTGTTATTTTTGTTGTTGTTTGCTTTGTCTTTTTCAAGGTTTATTTGTTTTAGCAGTCGGTTGTTTGATTGGTTTTTTTGGTTGGAAGGAGGTTTTTGAGTATAAGGGTGTGTCAGTTTTTTGAGCATTGTTCTTGTGATGGAAAGCACTTTTTAAATGAGGCCTTTGGGATGACTGATGATTAAAAGTGATTAATAGAAGCGCTAAATAATTATTGGAGCTGCTTGAAAATTTTGATGAAATTTCAAACTTTGATTAAAAACTGGATGCAATTTTTGTGAATATTTTTTCAAAAACCACATCCCCCTTTTTGACAACTTCTAATCACTATTATATATAATGTTTGTGATGCTAAGCTAAGAGAAAGTCGCCATTACCATTTTGGGCTTCATTTTTTTCAGAGTTTTGTAACAATGCCATTTAAAATTGTATTGGATTGAAACTTGTCAGCCATAGTGCGTTTCTGCCCTATGACTGGATTAAAATGATGAAGCTGAACTTTAGCTCTGATATGATAATAAAATAAAATAATAAAATATTATTATTAATAATAATAATAAATAATAATAACCCCCCCCCCAAACCAACCAAACAACAACTATGGTGCCAATTTCAGGTGCTTTTTGACCTGTTGCAACTAACTATTGCTTATTTTTAAAACCTTAATTTTTGCAATCACTAAAGTTAGTAAAATAATAATTAAACATTGTATGTGGGATGTACATCAGTGGATCAGAAGGAGGAAATAGCCTGTTACTCAACCAATTACAGGATTCAACTTTTGGATCACAGGGGAAGGGAAAAAAGCAGAGAGGAAGTTATCTTAAATTACTTTCTTGTGAGCTCTTGACCTGGTCAGTCAGAAACATTGTTCTGAGGTGGAGCTAAAGCACCAAGGATGTTGCCCTTCACCTGCATATAGATGAGGCAGGAATCTGGTAATGTAAGTTCTTTTTCTGATAGAACTGCTTCAAATAAGAATGGTTTCTGTACACTTGTAGCCTGTATTTCTTACACCTACTTAAAGAAATACAAGCAATAGAACAGGAGCAAGGCTACTTTGGGATGAATGCAATATGGCTACATACTCTCATCGCATCTCTTGCAGCCACATTTTTGTTTACTCGCATTGAGAATTAGGCAGCACACTTTGCTGATGAAGAGAAAACTCCAAGTTCAAATTTCAGGGCTAGAGTCAGCCCTCGGATATGCATGTGTCTGGAAGCACACATGGACCAGAAATTAGGAGAATACAGCCCTTAACTTTGTATTTTAGTTTCCTTATATTCTATGAAGGTTTTACAATTTTTAACATGGTTTCAGTGTGGTCTTACCATGATATATGCTTGGCTTAGGGAAGTATTTTCCCTTAAAAATGGGAGAAAAGGAAGTTTATTTAAGCTCTGGGGTAAGGCTTGTATACAATGCACCCAATTCTGGAGGGCTTTCTCTGGACTGAGAGAACAGCTAAACTACTGTACTATTGTCAATGTCACCAGTATGGTCTAGGAAAACTAGCTAACACAAAAAAGGCCTATGTTAACTTTTCATTTAACCTCCTCTTCAGCTCTACCCTGAACTTTAAATAGGAACATAGGAATTGCCATACTGGATTAGACTGAGGGTCCAGCTAGTCCACTATCCTGTTTCTGACTGTTGCCAGTACCAGATGATACTTTGTAAGCATAGACTATCTTCCATGCCACATCCCTTCAATAGTGTAGAGCCAAATTCTCTTTTATACCTTCCAGTAGATAATACAGGAATTTATAATTAATCATTCAAGATATACACTTTTTGGCTGCTTTGGCTCAATTCCCTTCTACTCATCTTCAGATAAGTACAGTACTCTAAAATTATATTGATTGGGAACATTTTGCATTTGTTTAGTGCTTGTGAAAGATAGTAGATGGATGGCCCTAGAAACAAGAGTTCTCTATTTAGCAGACAGCTTTAGCACATAACATTTTCTCACGTTGCCCCACCAATTTGCCTTAAATTGGAGGGGCCATTTATAGAGTGAGTTCAGTAGTTCAGTCGTTTTGCCCATTTAGTCCTTGGACTCTGCTGATATTGCCAAAAAGGTGTCAATTGCCATATGTACAGTGGCCTGCTAGGAACTGGACTGAGATCACCACCACACATTTGTTTAAAGGGTAATTGACTAAGTCACTGTTGGCCCAGGCTGGTTTCAAGCTGAACATAGAAGTTAAAAGTAATTAGCCTTCTCAGCTAAGCAGTTTCTCCAGCAAAAAGCATTTTCAAAAGTAAGCAGGTTTTTCTTTTTAGAACCCTGCCTAGACTCTCCACTATTTAATACCCTTTTCCTCTGCTGATGATTTGAAGATGACAACACGTTGAACACTATTCTGTTAATGTCTGTGTGGGCAAGTGGGATTCCAAGGTGATCCATGAAAAAACTAATCACTGGTTCAATGTTTAGACTCAATTGCTCACATACGAATAGTCATATTTTTAACAGCACCTTGGAGTACTGTAGCTCTCACCAAAATGTAGGCAACTAACAAATGCTCACCTGTCTAAGGTACTATTAGCTCTCAGAATAATGGTTAATACAAAATGAGAGGAATCCACAAAATACTGACAGTCTCTCCCCTGTATCATTTTATTTAAAAATGAAAGTGGCATTTTTTAAATAATCATGCTTTTCAAATGAGTTATTTTCAATAAATCATTTTAAGGACCAGCTTAAGGCAGCCTTTAGTGAACCTGTTCAAGTATATTTATTGCATCTCTACTTTTCAGAATAGTTGACCATAATTGTTTTGGGGAGTTTTAATTGTTGGGAGGCAGTATGGTCTTGCAGTTAAAGTGCCAAACTGGGTCTCAGGATATCTGAGTTCTGTCCTTGTTCTGCCACCGTGCAAAGTGTTATTTTTAAAAGGTAAAAGGGCCTGATTTCCTTTACACTAAATGTAAGACAAGAGTAACTCCACTGAAGTCAGTGGGAATTGAAGGCAGTTAACCGCTCACAATCAGATCTAAAGTGAGTAATAATGTATCTAATTGAAATAGCCAGGGAATTGTAGGTAACTACCTAGATAAGAATTTGGCCAGCACACTGTATTAAGAACCTCTCTCTTATAAAAAGTCAATGGGCTATTTAGCAATTGCAATATATATTAAAAATAAATGTCCAGACCTTCCAGAAGAGATTGAATCAAACTTCAGCTACATGTTCATAACTGAAAGTTTACACAACTAAATCCACCTAAGCGCCATAATGATGAGGGATGCATAATTTGTAAACTATTTTTAAGGAATTGGAGATTAGACAGATGTGAGCAGTAGATAGGTTATATCTCCTGCTGTCAGTATCTGGAGTTGAGTCCTCCTGTTTCATGAGTCCTCCTGTTTCAGTTCACACAAGTTCCACAGAATCTTAGTGGTAGGTTGGTTCCCATGGTTTCAGCACCTCTGAATTTCACTTTGAGTTGTGTGAACCCAAAAATTCAAAGCAAAACTTTAAAAAAGGGTGAAGTAAATGGCAAAAAACTCCCACTGACTTCAATAGGGCCAGGTTTTCTTCTAAAATCTCATTTTGGAGGTGACATATGGAAACTGATCAAACTCAGCTGAGTATCCCCACAGTAGCGCCCCTTCTTTTCACATGACTTCCCTCCACGCATGTCCATGCACACACACACACTTTACCTGGAGATCTCTTCTTTTAGGCATCTGTTTATGTGCAAATGAAGCATTCAGGAGATGGACTGTCTGGGCCAAAAGACTCATGATGTGGGAGCAAGCCAACTAGCTGGCTAGCTTGCAGATCAAGGACAGGAGTCCCCATCTACCAGCTACTAAGACTTGGGGAGATGGGAGGTTACCACGCCACTCCCTGGCCCTCTATGAGATAGTAGCAGGAGTGAAACTATGGTGGGAAGGAAGGATCTTAAGCCAACCTATGTCCCCTTGAAAGGTCCATAAATAGCAGTGAAAGGTTCACTTTTGCAACAAAGCCCTAAAGCAGAAGTGTTTAGCCAAGGTTAGTTTTTCATTCTGGACTCTCTGCAGGGCTCCATTATTTATCTAAAATTCAAAATCCTAAACAATCCAAGATGATTTTGTAAATGGAATTTCATATATATAGTATGTAATTGTTATGTTTGGTAAATGACACTATTCTGTCTGAGGTCTTCCTTTGAGGAAACCACAGAGACTGCACTCAACTGATGCAATTTTATCACTGAAGTCCTCTTCCTCCAAAAGTTTAAGTCATTTATTTGCCCTCAATTTATCTTCACTAACTTTAGTTCCTGGAGAAAAGTTTCCTAAAAAGTTGTTAACCTAATTTGGTAATATTCCAAAGGAAAACTGTTTGGTATGTACAATAGCTCTGGTGCCAAAAGTGTGATGTTTTCAATTGCCAATGATATATATGGAAGTAGGCAGGAAATAAGGATGGAATGAGATGAGCGGTGATTTAAAATCATAAGCAGTGATTTAAAAAACTATTTTGTACATTTTATAAAGGTGGTGACAAACTCCTTGTTCCAGATTTTGACATGAGTACTGTTATGATTCTTTATGTAAGAGTCTGAAGGAATGTATCCTTTTGACATCAGATCACAACTTGCTCTCAAAGCCCAGATAATGCCCTCAGTTATAGCTATACTAGTCCACTAATTCTAATGAGGAAACATAGATGGAATTGAGGGCAAAATTTGGTCCATTACACATTAGTGATTGTATAGGCTTTTCACACATACTCACAAAGTTGTTCGACACAATATAAAGCTTCATAGGGAAAAATACTGCAAAGTATCCAAGCAAATTTTAACAATAAGTTAATGAAAGATGGACAGATCCCACACAGCAGAAAGGCTGCAGTATTGGTACATAAGGGAAAGCATAGTAAATAATATACATTGGGCCAAATTTTCCCCAGAGTATTTTCATTTATTTCAAATGAGCTATATATAGGATGATGAATTTGTGTAACTGTTTAATAAAGCACTTCATCCTGATATCTGGATCCATATTTATACTAATAATTTTGATTAATAGATATAAATATGGATTAAGCTATTAGGAATAAGTATTATAGTACTAGATCAGAGGTTCTCTCTCTCTCTCTCTCACACACACACACACACACACACACACACACACACACACACACACACACACACACTCCTATGGACTACTAGCTTGTAGCCTAGTCCTCCTCTCCTGATGACCATCTCCAAAGACATCCCTCTCCCCACAGGAGCTTTCTCAAAAATATAAATAAATATCCAGAAAATGCAGAAGTGTCAAACACTGTATTCAGTTTACTTGAGGTACAACTATGGCCTGCATGACACATTCAGATGGTGCATAATTTAAGCTTTTATTTAATAAAACAAAGTTTCTAGCCCTCAAATTTGTGAAGAAAACCTACCAAATGTGACTTAGGTGTAACCAGTGCAGAACTATCTTCCTGAATCTGCAGACAGCCTGAAACAATAGTTCTGAGACTGAACTGCCTGATCCCCATTAATATAATTGGAGTGTCTGCTATAAAGCCCAGTGATGACACTTCACTATCAACATTAATTATTTAATTGCTGATCATTTTAACAGATAAAATGGGGAAGGGGTTAGGAGTGAACCTCTTCAGATATGCAGAGGGAAGAACAGAGGAAACAAACAAAGAGGAAGAAAAAGCAGAGAAAGAAGGATGGGGAAAAGGAGAGAAACAAAGGGCAAAAACAGCAGTGGGCCTAAACTGAATGCAAAGGCCACTTTCCATCACTGACACATTAAAGTGGCTGGAGATAGTTAAGGATCTCCCAATAAGGGGTAGAGTCATGTTAAGAGGTGCATTGGGGATAAGATTACAAAGCTCAAATGTAAGCTTTATATAGGAGTCCACAGCACCGTGTTCAATGAACCAAACTACACTGCACAGTGTCCTGTACCCAGTTGCCTTGGGAAACAATGTAAAAGTGTAATAGGAATGATAATGAATCATTCTGCCAAATTAAGGGAAAACTACTCATCTCTGGAGGGAAGGAACTGCAGCATAGAACAGGAGAAAAACAGCAAGGGAGTAAAAGAGCAGAAAAGCAGTGATAACACATAAGGACCTGCACACCTAGCCATCCATCTAAACAATTTTCTTTTAACATACTCGCTAGCACCATCCAAGTCCAAATTATGCCATAACCATGCTTTCTGGCAAGGTCAAGGCATCAGATTCAGCCCATAGACTACCTGAATTCTGACAGTGAAAACAACAGAGTTATTCCAGATATGCACCTGTGGGAATGATCTCAGAATCTGGCTCTACATCTTTAATAATTATTTAAAAATATATGAAAATAATGGTACAATGATTTATTTCAGAGTAGACTTTTTAAAATTCCCTGCTATAGAAAGTGACAAAAATAAATGTACCCCGCAAAGTGTTTTTAGCAAATATCTGTCTGCCAGGGTATGAAAAACAAATAATGGACATGCATGCCCAAAATGACTCAGAAACTTTACAATCTGTATAGCCAGATAGTATAGTGCAAACATAGGGGGAGGGGTGATTGATTGGCATAAAACAAATATTTTTAAAGGTGCAGTGAAACAACAGAGATGTGGCTCAAGTAATGAAAACCTGTCTGCTTTTCCGTTTGACTAGAGATGACCTGTCTCTCATTCTTAGCATCATTTTCACAGGTGAGACAAATGCAGCTGTGCTGCTTTGGGATGCTCAGACTGTGGAGATAGCTCCGAGAGCCTGAGAAATAATTTAAAAGCTTAAGCATCAATCCTGAAGTGAGTCAGGTATGTGCTAAAAACAGATCCAGCGAAACTAACATAGAATACAGTATTGTGTTATATAATCCCAAGAAACCAACTATTATTTAATTCCATACAACTATAAATGAAACCCACGTGTTTCTATTAGAGCTCTTTTAGTGTGTTGTGCTAAACTGTTCAAATCCTTCAGAAAATAAAATTTTTCAGCTGAGTGGCTTATGCGTGTAACTGATGACAAATTATTGGCGGCTCTTCTGCAGAAAAAAGTGTTAAGTGACATGTTAAGTGACATGTCAAAAATGCCATCTGTTAAATCTAAATCACAGTGAATCAAGTGAATTTAAAAAGAAAAGGTACTAATGGAGAACCAGCCTTGTGACAAATTACATGGAAAATCATTAAGGGTCTGACCCATTGAAGTCATTGGGAGTCCTTCCATTGACTTCAATGGGTTTTGGATCAGGCTCTAAAAGAGCTGCCAAATCATCAGTTCCACTTTACAGGATAATGCTGATGAGAAATGTTTCTTGCTGGAAAGAAGAAGTTTTATACTGCAGCCCTTAATCAGCACATGAAGGTAATTTCCCAGGGAGAAGTGAAAAGACAGTAAACCTCTTAACAGTATCATGTTCATGCAGGGAGAAAAACCTGATCCTGTCCACTTCCTGATTTCAAATCATTCCAGATCATGTTCATGAGCAACTGTTTACATGTTTCCAATTCCAATGCCATTAACAACAGCAAACAGAAAAAGGGAAGAGAAATAAACTAGCTAAGGTGACCACCCGTCTTGTATCTTAAAGATATCCATAGTTTAGCAAGACACTTAGGTTCAATTCATGAAAACAGCCCTCTTCAACAAAGCACTTAAGCACATGCTTAAATTTAAGCTGTTGCTCAAGTCCTATGGACCTCCTGTAGACAAAGGAGGGTGTGTATGTGAGAGAGAGAGGGAGAGAGTGAAAGGGCAGTTGGTACTAAAAGAAGAGATTTATTAAAGCTCCAGAAAGTTTACATTTCTCAACTCTGCCCTTTCATTCCCCAAGGTTTCCGATTTTATGACTCCCTAATGCGTCTCTACGTCCAATGTTTTTTGAGGAGTTTCCTACCCCCACCCTCACTTCTGCCTGATGATAACACAGTTTCTCTCTCACACACACCCCCGCCAAGTGTAGGAAAAAATGCTTTTGTTCTACATTAAACATCTCTCTTCTAGATTCAGTCCACATGGTGCAGGCTTACACCACAAGTGTTTTAGGGAGAAACAGGACTCACTCAGCAACAAGGCTGCCACAGCCCATTTTTCATATTCATGTGCTTGCATGTGTGGTTACTTCAGCAAGGAGAGCATAGACGGAAAGTGCACCCTGCTGTACCTTCCACGCATATGAAATAAAGAGAGATAGCTGGCATAAAACAAAAGTGAATTAGCCTGGCAGCAGCAAGAAGATCTGAGATACCAGAAAGAGGACTGGAGAACTGGAGTTACAGTTGCTCCTTGTCTTCTCCAGTGAGTGGCGTATCTGAAGCCCACACCATCATTTTTTCACAGCTTTGTGCTCTAAGTGGACGAGAAAGAGCAATGGTTTGATAATCTGGCATTTGGGTTCCAGAGAGATGAGCCGCCTCCACATTAGCTAGGCGCAAATAGCACCTGTGTCTGTTTGTACATCAAGGGAGATGATTGGGGGAGGGAGTGTGGGGGAGAAATACTGAACACATGACATTTACAAAGTTACAGCTACAGAGGGGTCTGACCTGGCACATCAGATGAGACCATCCTCAGACCTTAGGGAAGTTCAGATCTGGATCTAAATTTGCACCTCAGACCTATCTCTGCTTACTACAGCTCCCTCAAGCATGCAGCAGAAATGAGGTAAATAGTACGCCTAAAAGAGCGTGAGGAATTGTGAAAACAGCCAAGTATTGAGCAACACATGCAGTGAGAAATACTAAACATCGAATCCTGAAATTATGCTCATTAGTTAAGCATTGAAAATGTGTTGGACCTTCATTTATTATTTGCATTTTTTTTCCAATTGTGGTCTTTGCAGAAGAAGTGGGGCTTTAGGAGAGATATGAATGAAGAGAGGCAAACAGGGAGCGGGAGGTTACTCCATGCATAGGAGGCAGCATGAAGGTAGGAATGGGAGAAGGAAATGAAGAGGTCATTGTTGCTGAAGCAAAGGAGGAGTAGGAAATGTGAGGCAAGATCAGATACATAGGTTCAGGCAGAGCTTTACAAATTCATACACATTAATTAAATGAAAGATTGTAGCCGATGGTAATACACAAATTCACGTTTGTCTGAATACTCTTAATACTTTCACTGATTCAAATTGTACTTAGCAAAATATTTTGCTAATATTCTGTAGGGAACAATTCTACATTGGCCTGAATGACCAAATGGGTCTTTTACAGGTCTAATTTCTAATCAGTCGAATCCTAAGGTAGATAGAAGGATTAATGATTAAAAACTAGTAAGGACTTCAGGGTTTGGCCAAAACAAAACAAAACTTAGGGGCAAGTTATGTAAAGGAGAGGCTCATGAAACCTACTGAGTCAGCAATAACTGGGTCATTAAAATGACTGCTTGCAAATGTCCACTATTGAAAAGCAGATGTGTGCACAGTGAGATCTGCGAATCTTTCACCTGCTCAGCTGGAGTGAAGGAGTATAGTAGTATTTTATTTGTCAGTTGACCCTCTTTATAATGTACACAAAACAAAGTAATCAAATGGTAAACAAATGCAGTTACAATTCATTCTTTCCCCCCAAATTCCAGCATCAGTATTTCAACCCCCACGGGGAGAGCAGGAATGAATTGACATGGTACATTCAGCTATGTTTTTGAATCAGCTGTGGTTGTTTAAACACACAGTTCCTATTAGTGCTAACAGGAGCTGTGCCCAAATCGACCACCATTATATTTTCCACACTAGCCTCCATTTCATGCTTGTTTCCAGATCTTCGACCCAAGCTCCACTCGAACATCAAACTAGTATGGGTTTCCTATCTTAAAGGGTTTTTAATTTTTCAGTTCTCACTCATTCTGGTCTCATTTCTATTTTTATCATCTCTGCTGAGTAGTAGCAGCAGCAGAGCAATTGTGAAGCAAAGGGGTAGTTATAGTCTAAGCTGGAGCTATTTAGATCACTCGCATTTATACTGGTGTCCTTCTGCCTCGCCAAATAATTGGTAATGGCTTCCATACACGGAGTTTTGCCATTGACTTCAATAGGATCAGGATCTCACCCATGGGACTCTAAAGATATATATGGTGTTACAATGAGTTGCATGATATATGTACAAGTTTGGTTTTTTTCTTCTGGGGAAATATTATGCCTGGAAACGAGAAAATAAGAGGTGATTCATTTTCTGTGTTAAAAACTCTCTTCCTCTTTCAAGGAAGTTAATTCAATAACAACATTACTTATAAATAGCGGTACAGAAGCTTTGTTCGGGAAAAACCTCAACAGCTTTCCCAACTCACTGTAAAGATGCTTGAAACAGAATCGCTTGAAACTCTCTACCTATTTCAAGACTCCAACTGAAATGGAATCTTTTTTAAGCTATGAAGTGTCTTGATACAGTATATGTTTTTTAAAACTTTCAGGTGCCAAGATAGCATAAGAAGTTCTGTCCTAGTGAGATTTCCAGACTGTGTTTTCAGACTCAAGAAGCTTAGATAGCTCAGATACTTAGACTTTTAGATTTTTATCCAGACTTAAACCAAACTAATTTCTAAAGCTTATTGATCACTATTATGTATAGAACACAAATATTTAGGTGAAGAGTGAGGAAAGGAGATATGCTGTGATTACATGCTAAAAATGATAGACATCTGTGAAATAATTAAGATGAAGGTGATAAAAAAAATTCTTTAAGCTGCTGAGAGTAAAAGAGGGACCTAACTCCAGAGTCAGTTAGGGATCTTCTAAAGAGAAATAAAGTAAAGTAATGAGGAAATATGCTCTTTAAAAGGTACTGTAACATGATGTCTTCTAGCACAGTTATTTAAAGCAGAAGGCACTACACCTTATGTCTGTGAAGGAATTAATCCTTAAATCTGTTATCAGGTCTGGAGTCCCTTCTATAATTTGGTCATCCATTGAAAGGTTTAGCAATCTTTTATGGAGTGAGATTATAACCAAGGGCAGATCATGCTCCCATTGAGTTAATGGGAGCTTTGCCATTGACTTCAGAGGCAGTAGGAGCAGGCCCCAGATTTGTTGCTTGTCTCGAACAATAAAAAGGTTTGATTTCTATAGTATCAGACTTGACAGAACTATAATAATAAGCCAGAAATGACAAGATGATCCATAGCAAAACTTAGATTGCAAATGTATACAGTCAGGGGTGTGTCTCCCCCTATGTTTGTACAGAGTCTAAGAGTCACAGATCCTGATTTGGGGCCCTTAGATGCTATTTTATTATTTATGAGAAGTGGTACTGCAGGCATATTTTATTTGATTTTTTTTATTCTCCCTCCCACCTCAGGTCCTTCATTCACCTCAGTCTGACTACACCCAACCTCTGTGTTAATGGTGGTTCTTGAATAATTGAACTCCCTCTTTCCCAGGTATACCTGATCTGATGATTTATATGGTAATCCATTATAGGATAATATGACATAAGCTTTTTGTGAAAGTGACTAATACTTTTGTTGAGCAATAAAAGGATTCCTCTCCAGTAATGCTCCTTTTACCTCAAGGAAAAGACTCTCAAACACTCTGCCACTACTTCAGTCTCAGGATGGTTTGAAATCCCCAGACACCAATGAAGATAATGAAAGCTGAGAGAAGCAGGCAGCATAGAGACAACAGAGCAATGAGCACCTACCAGGGCACTCACTCATTTAGCTTCTATAGATTCTTGACAGCATTACAATAATGACAGCAGGGCCTGATTTGCCACTACCTGACACTTGTTTAACATTTTACGTACTTTGCACAGATGTAAATGACTATACAAGGAGCAGGACCTACAACTGTAAGATCTGTGGCAGAGGTTTGGCCCATAATGTTTAGGGAAGATTTACATTTTGAGACCTAGGTGGATTTCAAATTAAAATTACATACATTTAGAATAACTTAAAATGAGTTCAAATTTGCCTGACATTTTCCCCCTGTAAATGTGGGGAGAGGGAGTCATCTAAGTCCCTCTTGGGTCTCAAAGGATTTCCCATTTTTATAAACCAAACCATTGTGTGTTCCCAAAAGAGGGACTGGATTTGGGTGGGAATTCAGCTCTAGGTGATGATAGCCCCTATACTCCCTATCTTAAAGAGTTTTTTCAGACTAGAACTTTAGATTCTACTATTACTATTCTGTTTTTACTAACTATAAGTCTAGAGGCCCCAGGACTTGTTCCTCCTTCATGAACTGAGGCATTTCCGTTAGTTCTACTACCATCAGTGAGGATTCTTATCCTAAAAGTTTGTCTGTTTTATCTGCCGGGTGTCTGAAAAGTAGCATCACCTAGCCTTTTGGCTCAGATACCTCCCCAGAACTCCTCAGATTTTGCTCCTGTATATCCTAAAAAGATTTAAATGATTTGCTTGCGACCAAGTCTTTTAGATATCTTCTGCTCTCCACACCCTATCTAGGCCATGTATTTTCCATCTATTTTTACAAGCAAGTTTCGCCAAACTGGAGCTTCCTGATAAAGAAACTGGAGCTTCTTTAGCTCTGTTTGACCATCTCCACGCCTCCCAAGAATGGGGTTATTAATAGCTGTCATCAAATTAACTTGTCTCAGCATGTCATAGGTGGCAAAGCCAAAATGTGTCTGGTTCTTTCTTTTAACCTCATCCTGGACAGACTGCAATACACCAAAAAAACATGTACCATTGTAGGATCAATATGAGATCCCAGTGATCTAATTTAAATAGACCAAATTCTGAAATCCTTGATATTTTACTATATCTTTATTCAGGCTAAACTCCTGATGGAGTCAATAGCATAAAAACTGCACGTGGATTTCGGGATTTTGCCTAATGACTTTATTGCATGAAAAGGCAGTGAAATGTTGCCAAAGTAGAGCTGGCAAACTCAGGTTGTCAGCTGCTTTGGAAAGCTGAAGAGGTAGTTGATATTATTCTAAGTTAAATATGTTTTCTTTGTTTAAATGCTGCATTACTTACCTGACAAGCTTCAGGTAAAAAAACAATATATATATATTGCCCACATGAATTCCATTCAACATTTTAGCTTTTTTTCTTTTTTAAAAACAGAAGAATCCCTCACTCCCTAACCATACATACAATGTTTATCTCCACCTTTTGGGAACCAGGAAATCCAGTGTGGAAGCTGATGGTACACAATGTTCTGAACTCACTTTGCCATTGTTTTCTCCACAGCAGCATGAGTTAATGATATAAAGAAGTTCAACCTTCAAACGTTTTGGCTTTGAATTTTTATGTCACAACAATACTGCAATATAGGCATTCTTGTTTGTATTGTTGTATCCTTTAGTTACAGAGTCAAACTGTAGTGCCTGTGCGTGCACATTCAAGGAGAGGATTTGGCCCACAAGTGGGTTGGCTGAATTACACAGCAATATTACAATATATGCTGAACAATGTATCCAAGTACAGTACATTAGATCATAAAGCTGATGTTTGATCCGAGCTTGATTTAAAGCACTAATTTCAAAGCTTCTTAGTTTCCATTAACAGACAGATTTTGTATAGCAGAAGTAAACTGGTGTCTTATTTGGTCATGAGACTATTTTATAAATGCCTAATTTAAAAAAAATAAACTACACAATAAAATACCGGCCTTAGGAGAACATGAGAAAAAATAAAGGAATTTCTTTATTATTATTTTTGAAGGAAGGCAGACAATGCAGAAGGAATTAAATACGATGAAAAATGAGGATGTATGTTTCAATGTTGACAAAACACACACATCACACTGCCTGCAGCCAATGGACCCTGATGTGAAGTCACACAGAACTGCACCACTCAGTGAAGAATTCAGGGCACAGCTTGCACAGTTCCAGTATGGTCCTTCCCTGGGGGATATAGAAACCTTTCATGGATCCTTAGAAGGAGGGTCCCGGAAACGCAAAAGCATGCCCACAAAAATGCCTCACACTATCCCCACAGGAGATCCTACATCACCATCACATGGATCTGAAAACAACAACGTATGCTCCCCCAGTCTTTCTTTGATGTACCAACAACCCACACAGCCCAAATACAACTCCCAAATGATTGATCTTTGTAACATTGGCTTTCAGTTCTACAGAAATCTGGAGCACTTTGGAGCCAAGCCCATTAAACAAGAACCAGTAAAGCCCAACATGATGTGGCCCAACACTTCTGCATTTGTGCAGACTCCTTACTCTTATTACCCAAAAGTCCACCCTGGCTTGATGTTTCCTTTTATTATGCCCCCAAACTTCCATTTGAGGAATTCCTTCCAACTGAAAAGACCCCTGGAGCCAGCATTCAGGAGGACTGAACTGAGGGAAAGTGGTGACAGTAAACAGAAGGTGGAAAGAGTAGATGTCAACCTCCAGATTGACGACAGCTATTATGTTGATGTAGGGGGAGAACAAAAACGATGGCAATGCCCAATGTGTGAAAAGTCCTACACTTCCAAGTACAACCTGGTCACCCACATCTTGGGACATAGTGGCATCAAACCTCATGCTTGCACTCGGTGTGGCAAGCTTTTCAAGCAGCTGAGTCACTTGCACACTCATATGTTGACACACCAGGGCACTCGACCACATAAGTGCCAGGTGTGTCACAAGGCTTTCACCCAAACCAGTCACCTGAAGAGACATATGATGCAACACAGTGACATCAAGCCCTACAACTGTAGGATCTGTGGCAGAGGTTTTGCCTATCCAAGTGAGCTGAAAGCCCACGAGTCCAAGCATGAGAGTGGCCGAGAGAACATTTGTGTGGAGTGTGGTCTTGACTTTCCAACCCTGGCCCAGCTGAAGAGACATTTAACAACCCATCGAGGTCCTATACAATACAATTGCACAGAATGTGATAAAACTTTCCAGTACCCAAGCCAGCTGCAAAATCACATGATGAAGCACAAAGACATCCGTCCATACATCTGTACTGAATGTGGCATGGAGTTTGTACAGCCCCACCATCTCAAGCAACACTCTTTAACCCACAAGGTAAGTCACTAATGATTAAATTTGCCCCAGCTCTGAAGGCCAGCAGAAGGATTATGCACCATTAAAGTCCCACTTAAGTCTCCCAAAAGAACTGACATGGTATACAGGCCCTTGTAGAGGCCCTTTGTATGGATCTGAATTTTATGCAAAGAGAACCAGAACAGTATGGCCAATAACAGAAACTGGCTCTAGTCTTAACAAAGGCAATGCAAGAAAAAGACCATAACCAGGAGTTCAATCAAGTTGCTTGTATTACTTCCCAAATTTCAATTCACATCCTCTGCTCCAGTTTGGTTTTTATCTTCATGAAAACCATAGTTTTGTATAATGATCTTTAGCAATGAAACTTCTACAGAACTTTTTTTATACCTGTGCATAGACAAGTATATTACTGCTTGGCAGATTTTGTATAAGCAGCTTCTGCACTATATTTAGAAAAACCAAACCAACCTGGACCATGTTATGTAGAAATAATCCAGAGTACAAGTGACTAGAGCTGGGCAAAAAAGGGCCTGATCCAAAGCCCATTGACATCAATGGGAGCCTTCGCACTGGCGTCAATAGGTTTTGGATTAAGTGTATAATTTGGAATGAATAACTGAAGATTGTTTTAAAACAAAAAAGAGTTTTCAACATTATGTGTAACAACTGAAATCAGAATTATCCCAACATCACAAACATATTGTAAAGATCAATTTTAATCTAACAATCAAAATGCATTTTAATAGACTAGTGCTGATAAACTTAACGAATACACCCATATGTTTTATGAAGAATTGTTTTCAGATTTGTGTTTTTTCCCCCAGGGGTCTACTTTGGGTTAATGTTTAAATTTAAACATTAAGAACACAGAAAATTGCAAAATTTAAGTATTATAAGCTAATTTTTTAAAGAATAATCTCTATTTTCACTTCTGGTTTTCTTCCCAATTCCCCTACTGTCGCTTCTGTAGAATCAACCCTTCTTTGGATTTACTCTATAATTTTAAACTTACCTAAAAGTCTAATAAAAACTTGCAATTAAAAAATGCAACACCTTCTTGCCCAAGAAAGAGCCTCTACTTTTCACCCACAATTAGTCAGGTGAGGTCAGTTGTGAGCACAATTTAAGTACTTAGCTGTCTAACTGCCTGAGTGCAGCCTCAGATCAGGTAGTTGGGTATCTCAAAGCTATCATTCGTATCCACAGTTAATGTCTTATCCCCAGGGATGGTCAATAATCCCCATGAAATGCCCAGTGCCACTAATATTATTGCTTAATTGCATGACTCTTTGCTTCTTACAAAAATTGAGCAGGTACTATTTTTCCATATTTTTCTTCAAAATAGAGGCAGGCTCTTTCTTTGTTACATAGGGCTTGATCCAATACCCACTGAAGTCAAAATCTTACCAATGACTTCAACAGAGATTATCCCAGGCTCAATGTTATCAGATGTTGGCAAGTTATTTTATGTCTCACTTAATTAGTTTATATATGTTTGACATGCTATTGGTATACATGCAATTGGTAGTTAAGCTCTACAGTAGGGTAGCAGAATTTTTCCATTGGTTTGTCATTTGGGTGTCCTAATGATATTAATACAGGGTAAAATTTTCAAAAGCAAGCGACAGGCTACTATGACCCATTTTCTAAAAGGAGTTAGATTGGGGGTTCTCAGACTGGGGGTCGGCCTCCACCCCAAATCCCGCTTTGCCTCCAGCATTTATAATGGCGTTAAATATATTTTAAAAGTGTTTTTAATTTATAAGGGGGGTCACACTCAGAGGTTCGCTATGTGAAAGGCATCACCAGCAGAAAAATTTGAGAACCACTGAGTTGGATACTTCTGAAAATTTTCCCCGCAGTGTTGTATAATCATTTCTCACCACTAACAAAATCACATGATGCTCTTATAGCCTACAGGATGGTCTTGTGCCTAAGGCACAGAACAGAAATCAGGAGACCTGGGTTCAGTTTATTGGCTCTGCCACAGACTTCCTGTGGGACCTTGGGAAAGTGATTTCACTTCCCCATGCTTTGGTTTTCCCCCCATGTGTGAAATGGAGAACATGCTCCCCTACATTAATATTCATAAAGTGCTCTGTGATCCTTGGATGAAAGCTCTATAGAAGTGCAAAATATTAGCTAAACAGAGTTTGAAAGCTGAGGCAGAATAACCTGATATGACTGCTCTGTAAAACTTATTGAGGGAAGTGACACTTACTGTTCCTCAGTCCTATTTATACTGTTTTGTGGTATAGACATTTTATGGTTTCTTTTTCCATCTTTTAGAATCTTACAGAAATTGACCAGAAGAAAAAAGTATCCAAATATCTACCACTTCAGCAGGGTGATATTAACAAGAATTGAATTTATTCATGGTTTCACTAGCACAGCTTGAATATATATTCATATAACGGCTTTGAAAATAAATGACTGAAACAGGCACACCTATTCAGTTTTCTGACTCTCTGTTTCCATAAGGGTGTGAAAGAGCACAAATGTGGGATCTGTGGCCGGGAGTTTACTCTGCTAGCCAACATGAAGAGACATGTGTTGATCCACACCAATATCCGAGCCTACCAATGTCACCTGTGCTTCAAGAGCTTTGTGCAGAAACAGACTCTGAAGGCACACATGATTGTTCACTCTGATGTCAAGCCCTTTAAATGCAAGGTAAGCATTTCTCATGAGTTTGCAGAGGTACATCATCAGTGAATGCTCCCGAGATTTCATTACGTGTGGCCGGATGCAATTGGAAAAGCAATGCCTAAAAGAATATTATATCTTCTTTTAAATTCACTTTTCAAAATAATTGTTTGGTTTCTTTTCTTAAGCCAAGTAGTTTCAGGGCAGGAATAACATCCAAAAAAAGGGGTAGGAGAACTTCCAGATTATTTTTCATTCCCCCGACACACACACACACACACACACACACACACACACACACACACTTAAATATTATCAGTATTCTCAATCTTGAAATTGTATTGTTTCCTTAGTGAGTACTAATGTAGTTGCTAGTCTGATGATAATAAAAATACCTGACATTTATCTGGCATATTTCATTCTAAAAGAAGACAAAGTGCTCAACAACCTGATGCGCCCATTAAACACACAGATCAAGGCATTGACCCTGGGAGTCACAGAAATGTACCAATGTTAACAGTGCACCATAATTCTACACCATAGCTGGTGCAGGACACAAAGTACATCATAGCAAAACAGAACTACAGGGAGATTTTGAATAGGCCAAATGTAATTGCCCTATTACAACTGAAATTTGGCCAGGACATTAGTATTCTAACAAAACAGCCTTCTGAAAAATACTTGTTTGCCTATTCGTGGTGTCAACCAAATAACATAGGATTATCTTAGGCAGGATTGCTACCTCCATCAAGACAGCACACAGGAAATTAAAGGGATGTAAAACACACCTAGATTTGAACTTCCCCTAAGTTTGGAGCCATTTGGATTTGTGGTTCTGGTTTACACTCACCTCTAATTCATAGGGAAGACGTTATTCAAGTTTCTTTTCCTGCTTAAAGCTGGCCTGTACAATCATCCTTTTTTATTCTTTTATGTATTACTTCTTTTAACTGACCACCTGGCTCAGTAATATAGCTTTATCTTAAAATTCCCAAACTTGCATGTTTCATTCTCACTTGGGTAACTATTACGCACACAGTAACTGAGTGAAGTTTAAATGCCTAGCAAGCAATATTTTCCAGTTCCTGCATAAACACCTGGAGATTGATCTGGATGCAATCTCTATAAATTCTTCATTCAACAGTCTGGAACTAGATTGGTTCTTAAGGGAAACCAAGAGTAGAGCTAATCAAAAATTTTTCAATTAAATAGTTTTCTGTTGGAAACTGCAGTTTCATCAAAATCAAAATGTTTTACAGGAATATAATTATTTCAATTAAAATTTTAAATGGAAAAAAGTCAAAACAAATTGTTTCAACTTTCTTGTTTTGTTTCAATAATGTTGAAACATTTTGTTTTGACTTTCATTTCAATTCTGCTTGTTCATATTTTTATATATTACAATATTATTTTATTACAGTAATATTTAACATTATAGCATATTGTATTTAATGTTATATTCTATTGTCCTGATACTACCAAAACAAAACGTTTTTACCTTATCAAAACAAAATGTTTTGATGGTACCAAATACATTATTTTCTAAATTTTTGATCTTTGGGAAATTTCAAAACTTTCAGCCTTTCGTTCTGATTCAGAACAAACGGGAGTAGTAAGCAACATGTTTTTCAGCTAGTAGCAAAAGCTTCAGTGGAACACCTGTTTTTTTCCTAGCTCCACCCAGTCCCCTCTCAGAACAGAAACAAGTAAGTGGACCAGATTCTTCCCACAACACTGGTGTGAATCAGAAGTAATGCCTCTAAAATCAAATGGAGTTGTACTGCTGTAAGTGAGGAGTATATTGGAGCCCTAGCTTTTGGGATCTCCCTTGCCTGTCTGGCAGAATCCCCAAAGGAAACTTGGATTAGTCAAGCCCTTTTGGATGGTATTCAGAGGGTTAAGGCAATGACCAGATAGCAGCCTTTTGGCACCAAGCTCCTCCTCAGCAGAAGGAAGGATATAGCTGCATGAACTGCCTGCTTAACAATGGCTCATATGTCCCTAGGGAACCGCCTGCAAATAGATTTCATCTTGCTTTCTCTTGTACTTTTCAAAGTTTCCTGTTTTCTCACGGTCCTTTTGGACAGTTTACAGTCTTTCTCCCTCTCTCTCTCTCTGTGAGGAAAGGAACACCCTTCTTATGAAGAAAAAAAAAATAAAAGAAGAAGAATGTAAGGGAAGGACAGCACAGCAGTGGCCTTTCTATCTCACTGCAGGCCGCAATTTTCATGGCTTTTTTCTCATAGCAAAAGAAAACACAAGGCTTTCCTATATGTCTAATCACAGTCACGCACAGACTATCTGGTGCTAGGGAGTAGAAAATAGTTGTGCCTTGTGTTTCCTCACCCAGCTGCAGCTTGTAATCTCGTTTGGCTCGCTCTCTGAAGAGTGAAGATCCTTGCAAGCTTTTAAAAAACAAAGTCTAGGCTTCCTTATTAACAAAAAAATACTACAGTATTCTACAGCAATTGCTCCCAATGATACACTATTGCTATAGTAAAATGTGAGGATGGCTTCTACTGAAATTAATAGGAAGTTTGCCGTCGGCACTGAAATCAATAGCATTTGGACCTTTAATATAGAACAATATGGTTTTCTCTCCAATACTGCCAAGTACACTTGGAAACTTCCATCTTGGATGGAGAGATTAATTCATGCTCATTCAGTCCCTGGCTTCTCTTCCAAGACTGCCCAGGAGGGTGCTAGTGTATACCAAGCTTCCTCATTACATCCAAGAGCATTGTTTCAAACCAGTAGCCAATGACAATGAAATCATGCTATAAAAAAATTGTATAGACCCATAAAATGCTTGACAGATTCTAAGGGTAGTGCTTTCTGCTGTGGATTACTGCACAGCATGAACAAATGGCTCAGCTTACTCAAAGTTTTGTAATGAAGTACCTGTAAGCCAGTGGGCCAAACTCACTGGCCAGTGCATCAAAGCAGCAGTTCTCTCAGCAGCTATAGGAGTTCAGTTCCTTTTTGTCAGGGACGGAGTTTTATTTCTCACAAATAAACCAGTTTAACGTAAGTTCCACATGTAAACCATGTCCTTTCCCCTGACCTGGGATCTCTCACAGTAGACTGTCTGCTCCCTGTTGATCTCACTGCCTGGGAATTAAGAGCCTCTTTACTACATTCTGATGGAGTTTTCTTCCAACAGACTGTCTTCCAGCCTTCCTAGCCGGCTCCCAGCAGGGTTCCACTCCCAGGCTGTCTGTCTGGGACCTAAGGAGAGCCTCTCTGCTCCCTTTTTCTCTCTGGCCTGTTCCCTGAACTCAGGCTGCCATTTATATCCCCACAGATCTGACTCTGAGTCACAATCTTCTACCATGTGACCCTGGAACTTATTCCCTTCAGTTGGGAAGGTAGGCTAAGCCTGGCAGAGAGTGGAACTGAGCCCAAAACCCCACAGAGGACCAGCTCACCATGTAATAGTGCCCTTCACTGCCACCCCTTCTACCCAAAAGATATAATTTTATTTCCCTTGTTTTATTTTCCTGTAGCACCTCTCCCAGGGGTTTTCTCTTGGCATCATTCCCCCACCCTCCCCCCATCACAGATTCAGATTCCAACTACATTCCTCAGCTCTAGCGAAAAGTGGCTTTAGGGTCAGTAGCAAATTTAGCTGTGTTCCATCCCTGAAACTGTGAATGATTCAGGGAAATGGAAACCCTGTCCTCTTTGTCCAGAAACTAAAACCCATGTTGTGCCATATTGTATGCCCTTTTGTTTCCTCCAGAGTAAAGAAAGCAAAAATATGTACTACTGGCCAAAAAGGTTCTTACAGAACTCATTTTTACACCCAATATCTTATAAAGATTCCTAGATACAATAACTACTTTAATTACCCAGACTGGTGTTTTACTTCCATTTCTTTGGTTAGTGTTTTAGATGTATAGGTACTAGTATCTACTAGGCTGAGAAACAGATTAGCCGTAACATGAACAATAGTTGACCTCATGCTAAAAAATATCTGTTTGGCAAAACACAGTTCATCTCTATGAGGGGTTTTTAAATTCAGAGAACCATCAATATATCATAGGCTGGTCCAGCTGCAGTCAAGAGCAGCTATTGCCCTTCATAGATTTTACTAAGCTAATCAACACTCCTTTGCCTCTCCATTCCCCTCCCAACATATTTAGGATGCTTTTTGAGGCATTGATTTCAATAGGGATTGCTCACTGAATGTGAATGAGAGCAGAGTTTGATCCTGTAGTATTTGATCACACAGATTATGGTAAATCAATTGCTGCAGTCACTACCACTACAAAAGATTAGCAAAAAACTAAATTAAAAAAGCATCAGACAGCAATCTGAGGATGGAAGAGATCCAGATCATGGTGAAATCTGCATATGTTATTATTTCTGTATACAATCTGCTGTGAATAGAGGTGGTCAAGTAGTGGGCAACTATTCAATTGACGAAACAAGATTTCACAAGCAGAAAATGAGTCAGTTGTCTATGAACAGTTTATAACTGTCGAATGTATAGGTCTGAAATGATTTGTTACAATTCCTACAAATAATTCTTGACTATAAATGGTGCATAGCCTGTTCATTGCAAATATTCAATAATCAAAATTTGAAATATAACCCATAAGGTTTGTTACTTTTCTTGGATGCATAGTACACACAGTCCGGTTTCCTAATTGGATGAATAACTTTTAGAATCAAGTGTCCTGTGTGAATACTCACAGTTACAAACTAATAATTCATTTTCTGTGAGTATTCTGAAGTATTTAGTTAAAACTGTTTTTTTCTGTAAACACTTTTGCCAATAAACTTGCTAGCATATTTGCAGAAGGCAAAACAAGGACTAACACAGCGGAAGCAAATCATTTAAAAATGCAAGTGACTATTTTCAGATTTTTTCAGTATTCATTCAACTCTATCATCGTAGATTTTAAAATAATACTCAGATATCATGCAGTTTTTAATAGTCCAATTAACTTTTCTCTGAGGAAAGTGGGGAGCAGTTATAGTGTCAAAAAAAGGGGGGGCAAGAGAGGGAAGAGTATTCTACTCATGATCAGCCCACAATTTTAAATTTCCCCCACAACAGCAGATATTCTGGTAGACAGCTTGACAAATTTGAATAATCCCTCAAACAATGGTATAGCAGATTTCCCAAAACTATGTTAAATATCTAAATCCAAATTCAAATGAAACCAAGGTTTCTAGTTTAAATCTAGTGAAATGCTCTTTTAGCATTTTCTTCCTATAGAAAGCACTATATTTAGCTAAGGAGCCCTTGGGCTCATGTAATACAAAGATGCAGATTAATCAGTTCAACTTGGAAAAGTCTTTGGCTAAAATTCTTCCAAAAAGGAGTTCAAATGGACAGCATGCAGCGGGTTCTACAGCTGCTGGAAACATTCCTGACTGGGGGAGACACCAATCTGAAAGGAAGAAATAAAGTTACTTGTTACATCCTTATCAGGGATTGGAAGTCCAGAAGTCTATAACAGGGCTAACAAACGCCTGTGTGTTTGAGAGCACATTTTGTTTATAGGGGAAGAGGTAATGAAAGGAGACATCTAGAAACAAAACAAAACAAAACCCCAACATATTGTTTCATCAAAGGGAAACCTGCTGGATCAATGGCTGGAGCTGGCACTAACATGCTCCAGGGAAACCTGAGTCATTGTTGCAGCCACAAGACTGTCTAAACTCCAGCTTACTCATCACAGGCATAAAATACAGAAGCTAGTACACAGAAGAGGAGAGGATCAGAGAAAAATGGAGGGGACGGGAAGGGAAGGAATTGCTTTTACTATCTTTCAGCTAAAAGCTTCTGTTATTTGAAGTCCATGGATAGGGAAGATATACACAGGTTCACTGCTTTACTGATACATTGCACCTGTCTGATCTTTCATCAAAAGTTCTCCACGTTCCGTCATGGTATGGTATTCTTCCTGATTAAGGTCTAGATTTAAAAAGCAGAAAGTATATGGCCTGACTGAACAGAATTTTGCACTTGTGCCTATAGAACTGAGCCTCTTATCCCCATTCTATGGGCTTTCTGATTCTGAAGGGGCCTTGATTTTGATTCTTATGTCATTAAAAAAAAAAAAAGTCTTTGCTTAGCTGTGTATGAATGTGTCTGGACAGAATAAGCCCAAGCACACATTCCTATAGTGACAGTTTGTTTTTGTTCTTTGGACACAGTTTGGAATGATAAAATTAAGTTCCTGGCAGAAGCTGTCTGGGCTGCAGTACATTCTCATCTCAAGCGGAGATTGTATTTACCTGCTTGCCTTGTAGGTGCATCTATAAAATAAATCATTTTCATTTCCATTATTCTTGACAGCTGTGCGGGAAGGAATTTAACAGAATGCACAATTTAATGGGACACATGCACTTGCATTCAGACAGCAAACCATTCAAGTGTCTCTACTGTCCCAGCAAATTCACCTTGAAGGGAAACCTCACCAGACACATGAAAGTCAAACACGGGGTCATGGAAAGAGGATTTCATTCTCAAGGTAATAACTAGCAAGAAGGTTGTTCTTGCAATGTTTTGAATGCACATAACAACACTGTAAAGGACACAGTAACATAGATCTCAGAAGATACAGTTGTTTCTCTGCTTTTGATACTAGAAGTTACTGAACTCATATTGCTGGGAGATTATATTAGAGTGAGAGAGATTTATTGAACCACAGCAATATTTTCTAAACATTACCCACAGCCTGACCTGTCACTGTTCTCCAATATCCATCATCCTTGTATCTCCATCTTGTCGAGCCTAGATAGTGCAGTAGATTTTCTCTCTCACTGATAAGTTTGGGCCATGGATGGGAGAAAGTTGGTTGGGAGTCAGTCCTGATAAAACCAAGGTGATCATGGTGGGTTGAAGAAACAATTGGAGGACATAGCTGAGATTATATTGACCCTCCTGATTGAGGGTATAGTTCCATTATTTTTGAGTAAAATTTGCAACTTCATTCGGTGGGATTCCCAGCTGTTTTTAGACCATGCAATCGGAGCAGTGGCCAGGAGGACTTTGTTCCAACTTCATGTGGTCAGGAGATTGCAATTTTTTCCTCTCAGATTTTGACCATGCTGTCATGAGCCATATCTTGGTCACTATAAGATTTGGTTATTACAGCGGTGATCTATAAGGGGCTACATCCTTCAGAGGCTCGAAACTGGTACAAGATATAGCAGATTTTTTGTTGCAGTATCTCACAGGGAAGCATTGGGCACCAGTGCCCCATGATCCCCACTGACTGCTTATTGGCTTCCAAAGAATCAGGTTTGACCTGTAAAGCCCCAAATGGTCTAGAATCTTCCCATCTGAGAGACAGCTGGGTCAAACTGGGCAGAGATCAGAGAAGGAACTCAAGCTAGAGCTCCCTGAGTTTACAAGGAAATGAGCATTCATGAGAGTTTTCTCCATTAGGGCCCACACCTTTGAAATCTACTCCCCACCTTGGTCTGAACAATCCTCATTAGTTAACTCTTGAAGAACATGCTGCAAAGCCCGTTTCTTCAAACAGGCATTTGGGCAGAATTGAGGTGGTTGGGGCATGGGTTTCATTTGGGAATCTGGGTGGCAGAGAGATTTTATTAAGTTAGATTTTCTTAACTGGCTTTTTGAGCTAGGTGGAATTTGTTAGTGTGTTTTTAATAGTTGCTAGGATGCCTATAGCCTGGAATACATGATTTTAATAATGTCTTAAAATGAATCAGAAGTGGGTCCTAACATGCAACAGTTTAGCTGACCTGATATTTACGGTACAGGGTTTTCTCCCCCGTGTTTGTCTCTTACAGTACAATGGAGTTTAATTTACCCAAAACTATAAGCAGGTTATGTGCATTTCAGTGCATACAGATTCTTCACCCCCTCAGGCTTATCAGCCATGAAACAGATGAATTTATAAGAGTTTCCACCAGGCGATAAACCCTTTCAAGAAACAAAACCAGTCACACAGTAACTGCTGCATGCATTCTGTGGAAGTTGTTGCCAGGTACAGAGGAAATAAAACTAATGGGTGAAATACTGGCCCCACTGAAGTCCATGGGAGTTTTGCTATTGACTTCAATCGGACTAGGATTTCACTTAATGATTTAAAAAAAAAAAGATGGGTCCAAACTGCAAAGTTGGAATCCTGATTTGAGCTTCCTCACAGTTGGAGGGTTTTTGGATCTGAGGTTATAGTCTGGGCTCACTTCTGTTTTCAAACAAGCAGAAGAGAAACAAACAGAGCAGACGCTCAGGCAAATATTGAGACAAGACAAATATGAGTATTGTTCTGGAGAGAAAGAAACTAAGACACAGTTCAAAAATATCATCTGATTATGATTTCCCCAGTAACTTAGCAGAAGTACGGAATAATGCATAGCAGGTTTTCAGCACCACTAAATGAGGAAGAGCAAACTAAATGGAGATGTATTATTTAGAAATGATAAGGTCTACCATTTTAATAGCATTGCCTTGGAAACAGAATAGCCATAAAATGTGTTAACAGGTTTTTATACCTTTTTTCCTCCCAATGAATGGGCAGATATTAGAACTTTGGTTGTGATGTAGACAATCAAGATCAAGGTGTAGTTAAAAATATGAAAGGGGAAAGAAGTGGGTAAATCTAGTAGCAAAAGTAGTCAACTGGAGGTCAGGACTACTGGTTTTTGTTCCTAGCTGTGTCACTGACCGACTGTGACAAGTTCAATAATCTATTGTGTGCTTCAGTTTACTCATCTGTAAAAGGGTAAGATAGTGCTTTTCTACAGTAACTCTTGGGGTGCCAAGAGACCAATGTTTATTAAGAGCTTGGAGCTAATTGGGTGAAGGATACTCTGTAAGGGCCTTCAATGTTTAAATATTCTGCCATCTCACACAAATTGCATTATTTTATTTTTTTAAATCTAAGCCCAAACCATGCTTTGACTAGAAAGGCAGTATTAAATAAACTTGTTATGTATAAATTGTAACTTTTTTTTTTAAAACCACCATAAGGTTTTGGAAGAGGAAGAATTACGCTGTCCCAAACAGGTGTCTTGAGAAACTTGGAACAGGAAGAGCCTTTTGACCTTTCCCAGAAAAGCCAAGGGAAAGGAATTTCATTTCATTCTGATGGTGAGAGTGCCAAGGGAAGCTCATGTCAGGAGGAAGAGGAAGACAACTGCTATGAAGCAGAGCAGTACAGTCCTGTCATGTACCATCATGAAAACAACAAGCTGTATATGCCCCGAGATCTGTCTAGCAAACCAGACTACGTGGTGAAAGATTTCAAAGAGTCCTACTGTGATGAGAAGGAGGAAATGTTGAGAGAAGTAGGACTGGAGAAGGGGAAAGGAAATCAAGACAAAGAAGAGAACCAAGAGGAGAGAGGCTTTGCGAATAACAAGGAATGCCTGAGCTTTAGACCCTTTGAAAAAGCCAGACTCAGCCATTCTCTCTCTGATTACCTATACTTCAAACACAGGAAGAACAGTTTAAAAGAATTACTGGAAAGGAAAATGGAAAAACAAGCAATGCTTATAGGCATCTAAATTGACAATTTTTAAGTTACACTTGGAAACTGAGAACTAGGCAGTACAATCATGGCTCTTAACATGAACTGTGATTGCCAAAGATTGGCAGCTTGTAAAAGTCTTTCAGGATGAACAAGCCAAATCAATACAGATCATTTTAAGGTAAAAAAAATATAGAATATTGTATTTTCTGGTGTAATTTGACTGCTTTGTTCTTCTGATATACATCAACATTTTCATATGTATTCATTTGATATATAAGCAGGCAATAGGGTGGGAATTGAGGTTTTATTTCCTTTATCTAGGACAATACCAACTTATACACAATTTTCTAGTTATCAAAAAGCAGTGTACTGTAGTGTTTGAGGTATTAGCTGACTAAAGAATAAATAAGAACACTTATTTCTGCAGGTTTCAAGAGCTCAAAATATGCTAAGTATTTTACAGCATATGCAAAAGTATTTTAAATATGCATGATGAAAATACTGTCTGTCATTCATCTCAGAACTAACACAACCAAGAGGTTCTGAGTTATTGAAAATGACTGCTTTAATGCATATGTTTACAGTGGGAAATGGGAAACAAAATAAGATGAAACTCTAATGTCTTGTCAGATGGGCAACAACTTTATAATTCACACTCTTGTGAAAGGACTAGAATTGGTTTAGAGGTAGGGTGACCAGATATCCTAATTTCATAGGGATGGTCCCGATTTTTGGGTCTTTTTCTTATATAGGCTCCTATTACCCCCCACCCCCGTCCTGATTTTTCACACTTGCTATCTGGTCACCCTATTTAGAGGCCTTTTTTCTGTGACATAGGGTATAGTAATGCTTTGCTGCATCTCTATCAGCATGGGAGCATTTAACAATTCTTGAAATTAAATATCATGGACTGAGCTGACATTTTATTTTATTGTTTGTTCAGGCCAATACATTTGAGGAGCAGCAGCACATTGTATTTGCAAGTTTTGCTATAATTGCACATAAGCAATAAGAGAGAATTAATTTAGTTGAGCACAATGGTAAATTTTTCCCATTAATCTCTCACCTTGATTTTGGAGAGCTGTGCTATTTTGAAATCCAATATCTGAACTGCTTTTGTTTTAAAAGAAACATCAAAACAAAATACCCGTCGCCCTGCCCAAAAACACCCCACAAAATCACTGGGGTCTTGTTGTACTTCAAATCTCCCTTGATTTGACCCATAAACTTTCTCCCATGAATATAACTGACCAATAGGATCCAGCACTTTCAGGTGATTAATGGAAAATAGAGTGCTACTCGGGCTATTCTTAATAACTCAGTCCCAAATTTTCATCCTTGGACTCATGTCTTATTATATTGTATCAGGTCCCAGACAGGGAGCACTTTATTTTTAAGCAGTATTAGTAGGTATTCATGTAGTATACGTGGAGTACTTTGACAGAGCACCCTATGTCCTTTTCTCTGGTCAATAGTAAAAGCATTTCTCAATGCACATTCCTTTAAATGTAGAATTTTTTTTTTCCAATCAGTGCCCTGGTTCCTGTAACTTTGAAAGATATGGCAAAGAGCCCAAAGCCATACTGTCACTTGAAAAGGAAATGATAACGTTCTAATACCTTTTTAATTAACTGTGTCCTGTTGAGTTTCAAAATCAATAACCTAATATGTTTAGATTTACATATGGATACATATATTTTGAAAAATATATGAAAATGATTTCCCCTTATCTACCTGTCAAGCCCTCAATTTAGGATTGTGTTTTACCACTGCAATATTTGATGTCTACAGCACATGAATTTGTTACAAGAGACACAACTATTATAGAAAATATGTTCATGGGTTATTAGAAACACATTCTGATTGCATCTGCTTCAAAATCTCAGTCTTCTACCACTAAAGGATACCCTCTTGGCTCATGGAAGTAGTTCTCACATCCTTTCTGTTGGTCACCCACTACAGGGAAATACCACTCATATATGGTGTAGCATGCTGGGTTTGTGCAGTTTGACTCCGTAGGAAAAAATATGCTGTCATTTCTGTCCACCTTCCAAGGCAAATATATGGGACACAACAAATAAAAAATATTCTGAATGGGGAGCACAAAAATATTACTCCTCCAGGAAACTTAAGGATGGCGGATCTATTTCTATAGTGTAATTAATTCTTTCTGATGTGAATAATTTTAACAATAAAAGCCCGGGTACACCAAATTTGTGTGGAATGCAGGTAACTTTGGGACTAAAATAAATGATGCCACCCAAAATGAGGTACATTTGAAAGAACATAAGAACGGCCATACTGGGTCAGACCAAAGGTCCATCTAGCCCAGTATCCTGTCTTCTGACAGTGGCCAACGCCAGATGCCCCAGAGGAATGAACAGAACAGGTAATCATCAAGTGATCCATCCCGTCTCCCTTTCCCGCTTCTGGCAAACAGAGGCTAAGGACACCATCCCTGCACATCCTGGCTAATAGTCATTGATGGACCATGAACTTATCCAGTTTTTTTTTGAACCCTGTTATAGTCTTGGCCTTCACAACATCCTCTGGCAAAGAGTTCCACAGGTTGACTGTGCAGGTATGACCTGCAGACATTCAGTGATGGGTCCATGCCCTTTTATCATATGGATAAGTTGTACATTTTTTCATTGTGAGACAGTCCACTCTAGTCATTACATTCAAAAAGGGGCCTTAGGTTTAGGTGTCTATCTTGAAAGCAGTATGGTTGCAGAGTTAGCATGGCCTAGTGCATAAAATAATGGGCTTGCATCATCATACTGCAGTTTTGTTCCTGGCTTTACCACCAGACTGCTGGGTCACACTGAGCAAGAACTACAGATGAAGAATGCTACTTAAAAGCTAGGTATTATTATTATTATGTGATAAGAGACAAAAGGTCACATGAAGTGCACCAGTCAAAAGATACAAGACAGCAGCTACTCACCCAAACACAATCTTATGCAATATGGGCCAGATTTTTTATAGTTCACTACTCACAGTCAGCCAGATTTTCAAGAGAACTCACTTCCCACGTAGGCACCAAAGTAAGTGACCAGATTTTCAAGAGTGCCCAGAGTGCTGGTGAGTGTTTTTAAACATCTAGCCGTGACTGGAGAATGCTGAAATCTGGCCCTGAGCTCTTCTGAAAATTTGGCTACAAAGGTCTGGATGCTGAATTAGTGACATAACCACTAAAATGTTGGCTGTGGAAAAGGATTCAACAAACTTACATAGTCTTAGACCCCACCAAATGCAATTGCCAAGTGGGCCCTTTGTAAAATAAGTCACTGCAACTACATCAACTTGCCTGGCTGAGTAGCCCAAAGCTTCCAACAACACCTTAATTGTCATCAGCTTTCCCCCTTCCTGCTCATATAATCCCATTTCCCCTCAGAACAACAGTGAGATGCAGTCCTGTAGTTGAAAGGAAAGGATAGTCTTCCCCAAAATGGCATTACCATTTGGGAACCAGCAGTATGGTTTGAAACCTGATGTAAACCCCTCTTCTCACAGCTGTCCCAGAAAGCAAAGACCACCACAGTTTTCTTTCCATGAGGTTCTCAGGCAGTCCCAGTCTACTCATTCCCTCAGCCATTAATCATCCCATGCTAATTCATCTTAGATCTATAAAGCATCCATGAATCAGAGAATGGCAGAGGAATTGCAAACAAAACGATTACTGAGATAATGATAAGGGCATGGCAAAAAGTGACACAAGCAAAGAGATGCAGAAAGAATAGTCCATCTGTAGATGCCTCCATATTGCAGGATATAGTGTAGCTGGAGCTGTGAAATCTGCCATACGTGGGTCTAAAGGAACAAATTAAGAAGAGTCTCCATTGTGAAATACCTTGCTTTTCTTTTAATTGATCTTCACATTATTTACATTGCTATTTTTGAAGGATGGATATTAAGAGTCTTTAATAGTTTAAAAATTTCTTGTAGAAATAAAAATTGCACTGACAAGGAAGGTCTTTTCCAGATCTAATTTCTATGTGCTCAAGTTTGATCATCTGTTCTGCCTACAGGCATGGAACTGCTCCAGGTTTAGATTATAAAGGAGGCCTACAGTGCAAGGTGGCACAGGAAGCTTCACTTTATTCATTTTCTATAATCTGGACCTTTATAAATGTATCAAATTTTTAAAATGTTTTAGAGGATGCCTCGATGTGGCCGCTACCTGATTCTCCCAAACTGCCTCAGTGGCCACTTTGGCACAGTAGGTCAAATTAAAGCTCAGCTATCATGAAAGCTATAGATCCAATTAGATCATACTCGTTTCCTTGGTTATTATTGGAATCTGATTCCACCCTTCAGAACTGATTAATAGTGAGTTCAAAGTGTCTACAAATTTACTTGACTGAAATTCTTTGCAGACCACTTGCTCAAGGAGCTCCATAGAAGTCTACTGAAGAATGGTAGATTGGCAATGTCATCAGGAGTGTGGGCAGGAGTGGGGGCAGGACACTTATAAGTAGGTAGTTTTATTATCAGGGCAGCACTGGGATGTTTGAGTTCTGCAAGGTACTGTACAGAGCAGAGTAAGCAAGCAACAAATTCAGGTGTCAAACTAAACTCAGGATGAAGAGCTATGGCACATCCACTAAGAAATTTGCATTATTGATAATGTGCTGCTGCCTGAGCAAGCATTGAACTTTGCCTTGAAGAATTTGGTAACATCTTTTATGGCCTCAATTTTGCAGGCTGCTGAGCATCTCCTAGAAGGGCTTTACCATACACTTCCTGGCTTTTATAACATGTTAGCTATAGCTTGTTTATCAGACAGGCCAAGTGGTCTTCTCATGCTGCCACCGCAGTCCTCTTTTTAGAGCTCTGTGCTGGTTGTGTAGCCAATTTTCTAATCTCATAATTCATCTGGTGCTGCTGGACTCAGGTGCAGCTGGTGTATAATTAAGAAGTGTAATGTAAGTACTGTATTTATTATGCCAAAAAGTATTTAATAAAGTATTAACATGTTTTTTGGTAATAAGTTGTGTCTGCTTAGCTGAACAAGATGTAACAGAGCTAACATTTTGTACTCAGAGGATTTGGAAAAAATATTGCAGTAGATGTTTATTTCCTACAGAATGCTGGTTTGCTATTTAAAAACAAAAACTCAAAAGAATGAACCAATTTAAGTTGTGAATGTTCAGCTTGCGGCATTATATCTCGATAGCAAAAGCAGTTCACCTGAAAATAACATGTAAAATGTATTTTGTTAATTTAAGCAAATAAAGATATACGGAAGATGCTGCTGTAGTTCTTGTTAAACCATTGAAACCCACCAAGAAGTAAACAACTAAACATTTATGTTGTACAATAATTCACATAGTGTACTCGGACCCTGATCTGACAGGGAAGGGCCTCACTTTACTCCACAGTGACTCCTCCTGGCCACTGAAAGTATTAGAGACTCTCTGACTGTTCTGAGAGCCAGAAACACCATGGTTGTGATGAGACACCTACAGGAATGGAGGAGAGGTAAATGGGGAGCAAAGGGAATAGGACTTTCAAAATTCCTTCAGATATGTGGAGCACCTCATCATCACAGACTGCAGAGAGAAAATTATACAATGCTGTTATTATTTAATTACTGATAACATGCTCAGCCCTGTACAAGACACAAAAGAAAGCCAGTTCTTACCCCCAGATAATTTACAATCAAAGGTTCAATCCTGCAGACTTCCACACTTGCTTAAAGATAAGGTTAAAGTATGCATGAAAGTCTCTTCAGGTTCAAGGCCTAAATAAGTAGACTAAGCATGGTTAGTGAAAATGCCCTGAGAAACCCAGAGGATGGTTATACTGTAAACCATCACTTTAACTTTAACACGGCTGCTACTCTGAAACCTTTAACTAGGCTGTTAGTTTTTCTTTTTTTCTGGTGGGATGCTGAGATGAGAGGATTTTTAGAGACCAGGGTTAGTGCTTGCAGACTTTGCAGAGCCTATTTAAGGAGTGATTTGAATGGAGAGTTGGCATCTGTCATGCTATGCACAGAGAGAGTTCAAACAATGAAGGAAAACAAGAACAGATATGTTTGTGTTCTGACTGTCAGAGGAATAAGTTTATTCTGTGGTGATTTAGAAGTCTAATATCCCTTAAAATGTGGGACTTATGCATATGATTCAACAATATAAATCTAGAGAGCTCATAGATCAGAAGCAAAACCTTTTTTCTAATTGTAGGTAACCATTACGAGCATTATAAACTAGTTCTGCATGTGGAGGAAGATATGCCTCTTTGATAGCTGGGGAGTGACCTAGTTCATTCCCTTGTGGCTCAGTATCAGTGGCTCTCAACACTTCCTCTTCGCTATATGCAACAATATATTTTAGAAAAAATTATGGTTGGCCCTTTTCACAATTTTCCTTGTAATTTTCAGTGAAAATGAACTGGGTTCATTTGTGTCTTCAAACAAATAAAGAGGAAATGAAAGAGAAAGAGTTTCTCTTAGTTTCCCCTAGGCGGTTGCTATGTTTGCAGTGAAATGTGGGAAAAGTCCTGGGATAGCTACACTATTGTCATGTAGCACCAGAAAAACAAAAACAAAACAAAAAACAACAACAAAAACTGTCAGAGGAAACTGTCTTTTTACCAAAAATAAGAACGGTGAGGACACTATTTAAAACAAAAACAGTTGCATTTGTTGACTATCTTAGCTGTAGCTATTGCAAAAAATGCAGAAGGATAGTCATTATTGAGCACAGCAATAATTACTGCCAGTGTCATTACAAGTTATGAAGGATCAAAGCTTCACTAGGTTTAAATCTCGGCACATGTGCAAAACATGCACATAGAGTTGCACTCCTTCATGTTCATTCACTATTGCCCCACTCTCTCGCACAGCTGCATGTTAAAGTACCGCTGCACCCACATTTTTACAAAGTGACAGTGGCTGCAGTTATTTTTTAGAATTTGGTCCAAAGGGTATGTGAGTGTTGGCAAAGTTGGTATTTGCATGTAGTGCAACACCTGGTAGAGAAGATTGCTAAAAGATTCCTATGCAGTAATATCTCACCACAATCCACAAACCTTTCAGATGAAAATCCTCCAAAGAAGGAATACATGAGAAAAGAAAAAAAGAGAGAAAAAACAACAACACCTTTTAGAATAAGCCTTTTGGTCCCTGCACTACCAATGGGTGTCTGAAATGAATTGTCTGTTCAGGGTATGTCCTAATCCTGCAACAGACTCCAGAAGGGGATCCCTGCACCTTCATGAAGCTCCATGAACTTCACTGGGGGTCTGCCCACAGTGTCACTTGTTGGATCGAGATTTTAAGGAGCAAACTCTTCTAGTGTAAATTAGCACAGCTCCACTGAGTACACGGGCACTGTGCCAATTCACACCAGCAGAGATTTTGGCCCTAAATTCTTTGGGGCAGGGATCATGTCTTACCTATTATGTAAAATGTTGTGTACACTGCTGGCACTCAATAGCAAAACTAACAAATAATTGAGATACTAATTAACATATCTAGACATAGGATTTGGTAAACTAAAAGGATTAAGATTGATGATAATAAGCAGGCTGTTTATACCTTTATGGGAAAGTACTATATAATTTAATAATGATGAAACCAGTTATTCTATTGAAGTTAGGGTACTACAGAAATTAGTATAAAAAGCGTGGAGATACGTTGGTGTTTGGAGGAAGAGGACATTGAGTATCCATAAAGATAGGACAGAAAAACATACAGATTTTAATACAAATTATATCTTTCTATGGAATTCTACAGGTTGGTTTAAAAACTCAACAGAAAAGCTATTCTCTATTAAATTCTACAGGACATTTTCATAAGCATATAACTATTGATTTATTTTCCTGAGCAAGATCATTTTTAAACTCAGTGTAAAACACATATTTGTGTGAGAGAATTAATTCCCCAACCATCCAAATAAATATAAAGAAAACCAGCAATGACAGAATCCTTCTGTAAGGAAAGTCGCGGTAAAATTGAAGAAGGATTATGCACGCTATTTGGAATTCTATTAAAATGATACTGAAGGAACTGTTGTCCAAGATGGTATTATTTTTGAAGATGGACGTGTACATATTAGCTGGGAGCTGGAAAAGAAACTAAATCCTACTGGACGCAAAAAATTTCAAAGTTACCCCCTCATGACAACATGTATTAGATCAGTTATCCAAGATTCTGATTAAGCAAAGAACTTTAAGCACATGTCTAACTTTACGCTTGTGTGTAGTCCCATTTAAGCCACTGGGACTATTCACATCCCCAAAGTTAGACACATACGTTTCTTGTGGAAATCGGGACCAATATGTCCAGCGTGTCCTTCTAACTTTGGAACTGTATTTCTACATTTTTGATCTCCACACAGCATTAACCCATCCTAATACCTGTACTCCGCTGGGTTAATAAGAATGCCTAGGTTTTTGTGGCTACAGAAGACGTGCTGTAATAGAGACTAATATGAAAAATAACACATGTAGTTTAGGGACAGAAATATATCTACATGACTTGCATTAGGATTCAGTGAACTCCTTTTCTCAGTTCCTCATAATCATATATTTCTAGAAAATAGAGTTGTCCAACATTTTAAATCTGTATTTGTGGTGCTCCTGAAAGATCTAATATAGTAACTAATTTTCACACTGGACTACCTTCTGCATTCTGATGAAAATTACTGGTAGTAAGCAATTAGTCCCAGGCCTTTTTTGGCAGCTGCTGCTGCTAAAATAGTAAAATGTAATTTCTCCTGCTTCTGGTTCCTTTTTTAAAGAAATATTTCCCTTTTCCATTTCACTTTCTCATATTATCTGTTTAACAGTTTGCTGCATGAGACACTTACTCAGCTTTCTGTAGAACACAACCACTCCAAAGTGACCTGTTCTTGACCCACATCTGCACTGTCATTTGTATTCTTTGCATGTGAATTCCATAAAGTACCGCTCAAGGGAAGAGAACACATCATAATAGTGATGGACAATCAGACAGTATTACAGAGACACTCCAATATTCTCAAGTACCAGCACCAAGATTATAGCAAACTAGTTCTGATTTAAAGTGAGACACAAATTTAATTTTTTTAGGAAACTTAGGAGGAGTGTTTTTTTTTACTATGTAGATTAAAAGAACAAGAATGTGTGACCACAAATACACAGTGCAAGATTTTGATTTGTAGTATTTGCTCATATTATAAAGATTTCTTCTTTTGTTTTTAACATATCCATACCTGAGTATATGGGATAATTTGCTAAAGGATCTATACATTTACAATGCACCAACAGTATTCCCACATAAATTGGATTGATTAAAATTTGTGCAAAAAAATCAGACTAGACTAATATCCACCATAAAATACACTCAACTAATCAGGGCTGCTAACTGTCCCCACATCCCATTCATACCATTCCATGGCAAAAGCCTGGCAAAATAGTTAAAGTCAGCCAACTCAGCCTCTTGGAACAAGGGAGTGAATTAAATTCCAGTGTCAAGGTCTCTTTTTTGAAAATAACATGCTCCCTCCTTGAGCCAGAGAATGTGTTGGTTCAAGCACCTGAACTGCTGTGGTGTCACAAATGGATAGTGTCAGTGACTGAGATATGGGTGGTCATGCCTAGCAGTCAGAGCTGGAGTCAGTGGCCAGGTGCCAGAGCCAAGGGTCAGAGCCAGATTACCAGGAATGAGACTCTGATATTCTATGATTCTAAAGCTGGGTCTGAAAAAGGAGCTATTGCAGCCATAGACAAATGCTTTGAGCAGCCACTGAACTGCTGCTGCTTCTAGGCTTAAGAACCAGACTCTTCCAACCAACAAAGCGGTGTAGCCAATCAGGCACCCTACTACAAGCCAGCTGTGCTTGGTAGGTTGCCCAGAGCCTAACAGAAGGAAAGCATTTTCATGTTATATTAAAGGTGGAGACAGAGGCAGATTACAGTTTTGTGGGGACCTGGGCCAGAACAAGTGGGGGCCTTCCCCACCCCTTCTGCTTGTAGTCTCTTCCCACTACCCCTGCCGAGGAGCAGGGGCAGGGCATGGGGGCTTCCCCTGCCCACCTACCAGGGAGTGGGGTTGGGGCACTGGGGGCTTGCCCTGCTCCGCCCGCCCAGCGCTCCTGCCGGGGAACGGAGCAAACCCCTGAACCCCAACCCTGCTGCCCCCTGGCAGGTGCACCAGACAGATGGAGTGGGTCAGGGCCTGGGGAGCCCATTTTTATGGGGCCCCCAAATTAGCTGGGACCCCTGGGCACAGGTCCTATTGACCCAATAGCTAATCGGCCATTTGGTGGAGAGGGAGCTTCACCTTTCCAACACTTCCAATTACGATCCTCTGTTTTCAATTGTTTATAACTTTGGCAAAATCCAAACAATTCAGGCTGATTTTTTTTAATGCTAGATCATTGCCTGAAACTACTACTATTTTTTTTTTATTTTTTTTTGGTGGAAAGTTTGAGCAAAAATGGTGTAGCTATTTTAGAGAACAAGGCTGATAAAAAATTAGGTCATTCTGCAAATTTTAATATTTTTGACTCATTTTTTGAAACGCTATAACACCTCCATGATTTGGAGCAGGATCTTGACATTTGACAGAGTCTCACCCTCAAAGCCGTCCTTAGGATTTATGGGGCCCTACACAGTATTATTAAACAGAGGCAGCAAAGGATACCGAGACGCCCGGCGCGCCTCATGGCGGCAGAGAGTCACAGTTCCCCGCAGAGACCCCACACCCTCTCCCTCATGCAGAACGTGCAGCGCCGGTGCGTTCGGCTCTGTGAATATGGCCCCTGCCTAAGGAGACTACAAGTGCATGCTGAGTGTGCGGGAGCCAACCGGCTCTTACCTGCTGTCATGGACGATGTGAAGCTCTCCAGCCCACCTCTTCTGCATGTGGCCCTGCCCATACTCCACCCCTACTCTGTCCCAGGCCCCGCCCCATTCTGCCCCATCCCTGCCCTCTTCCCACTGTCTCCCTCCCCTGCCCACCCCTTTCCAGCCAAATCCCTGAACCCAAATGAAGCAAATGACATTTGAAGAAAAAAAAAAACCCTCTTCTGCCATTTCTTTCTAAAGAAAATGAAGCATGTTTTCTACTGCATGCCAGATGGTGAAGACTGGACATGCAGAAGGTATGTAATTAAAAGCACTAAACTTTGGAATAAAAAATGTCAGTCACAGGTTTTTTGATATACCCTGAAGTTTGTCAGAGATTTATTTGCAAAAACTTTGTAGTAAGGGCGAGTCAGCTGTCTTGCTGAATACAACATTAAATATTATGGAATACATGATGCAGCTCTTCTCTGTTTTACATTTTCTTAATCAATATTTCTAAGCTGATTTTATATTTTAAATGTACTCTTAAGCCTTCATAAAGTAATCATTCCAGATTGAATGACATTATTGAAAGACATTTTAAATTAATTAGTCACAGAGGTTTAGTGTTCATAATAATGTTCATTGCTTTTAGAAAAAGAGAACACTAATTTACTTTGTGTGATCTCCATAACAATAGACATGTTTATGACATTTCACAAACTTTAAAAATATGTTTCCAAAGATTTTAGGCATAACAAAGGATTTTATATCTTACTAAGGTACTGATTTTGCTGGAGGGTTCTCTTAAAACTAGTTCATCAGATAGTCAGAAGTAAAGGGAAATTCTTTGTCCAGCTATCTGGAAGGAAAGGGGTGTTGTCCCTTTAAGGGCTCTCTTCAATATGGGGATGTGTGTGAAGGGAGAAAGGGATGGACAGAAAGGACAGGTAGACTTTGGAAGCAAGTTTTTTTTTTTTTTTACCATAGTCATTAAAATTAAAATGTGTATTTTAGATAAGGGTGGTCTTTTGAAGGATTTATTTTAAAAACTGTATGTCTGGAGATCCAAGCATTTAAGGCTAAAGATGATTGTGCATCTAAAAATCTATGCAAGGATTTTTTAGAGATGTGATTTTATAATCTTCACCGACTCACTAATTAAATATTTTTAAAGCAAATTTTAAACTAAGGTCCTGGAGACTAACATGTTCTGAGTAAATATTACAGTAATGCACAACTGTTTTTGTCAGTAAATTCAGAAACTGACAGTATATACCTGGGGGTTGGCAAATGCCTGTTAAATGGCTTCATTACCACTTGAATGGCTCTTTAACAGCTTCAGCGTTGTGCTATAGGTCTGGCAGGCAGGAAGGCTTTTTCACTTTTAAGTTACTAGATCCCCTCCGGAGGAAGACTCACCAGGCTGCAGCAGCCAGCTGTGGTGGGAGCCTGCAGGAAGGGTCAGAACAGGGATAGGAAAAGCCGGGAGGGTGGACACTAAGACGCAGTGGTGCCCCAAATTTTCAGGTGCCCTATGCAGCTGGGTATGCTGCGTATGCCTAAGGGCGGCCCTGCTCACCCTGGGATCAGAGAGCAGCCTTTTGACCAACTGAACATCCTGGAAAAATTACCATTTGCACATGCTTAACAAAATGTGCTGGAGGCTGGTCCCTTCCTTTTCCAGCGGCAGTGTGTATTCTCCTGGGCCCTCGTGAGCCTCCTGCATCAGTCAGAAGCAGTCACACAGAACTGGACCGGCAGACAAAATGGATCCTACGACTGCTCTCCCCACTCATGAATTCTAAATTCACCTCTTCCAACTGGTGTCAAATATTCTCTATATTTCCCACGTCTTATTGAGCAAAAGCCGCATATGCCTACCTTAGGAGGATGGCAAATATCAGCCATTCATTTTACATAAGGAACAACAGATAGTTGTACAAGGTCACAGCTAGGACTAGGACCCAAGTCTCTAATATGGCTGAGCCAACCAAGTTTCATTCACTTCAAATGAGATTCTGGACCAAGCCTAGTTCTAATTATTTTGACAAAGTGGACTGACATCGCTGTTTGACCCAAATTCAAATGATCAAGACTACTTGTTAATTTTATTCTAATTAGTTTTGAAATTAGAGTGTCATCTACTCATAAGCAAATTTCTGTGGATAACAAAATTTTCTGTATCCTTAATAGTAGTGGTAACAACTTGGTGCTGTCAGTCACCACAATACGCTAGGTGCTTTTCAGACAAAAGGAGGCTACGTGACATGCCTGGGCAAAATTATTATCTATTTTTGTGGAGGCAGGCTACTAATTTCAACTGCCACTCCCTAACTTATATATCTATCCTAGGTTTTTCTGTGTTGGTAGCAAGCCTAATGATAAATAAATCCTATTTCCCCACCTCCTTGTCCTTACTATTTTCCCAAGATCAGTGAGGAAATCTGAACAGAAGTAGGACTATGTGAGGCCTCCGTTTTCTCAGTCTCAGCCAGCTACACAGAGTCCAGGGGCCATGGATCAGCATTCAAGTCGCACTCCCCCTCAGTACCCCTCCTGTCCCAGGGAAGCTAGTGATCCAACTAGCAGAACAAATTCAGTTATGAATCCTGGTCACGTGCTGCCTGAGGCATGTTGCGTGTACGCTAAGAAGTAGTACACAGACTGAGTTCTACAACTGCAAATCTACTGATTTTATGGTCATGCAAGATCAGCTATAATATCCTATTCATTGTAATTTTGGGGGAAACTAATGTAAATCAAACACATAAAATTTGGATTAGCCTACCCTTTCAGCCACTCTGGCTTTTCTCTACATCATTTCTAGTATATAAGAAGATTGAGTCTGGCTGATTGAAAAGAAGGGGGGGGAACCCTTCAATAACCCCCTAATTAGAAGAACAGGAGTACTTGTGGCACCCCTAATTAGAGCAGGCATACCACAGAGAACTATATCCCAAGAGTACACCAGTGTTGTTTCACTTAAAATAATAATAATAATAATAATCCTGGTCTCCTCTTCAGGCACAAAGAGAAACACTCCAAATAAATTCCACTTTGTATGTTTTGAAGTTTCAGAGATGCTCTTCTGCTTTTGAAGTCTTATTCCTGATTCCCAGAGTCTCACACATCATTAACACTGCTCTCCAGGGGGCACGAGTCACCAATGCTTTCTTCTGAGGCTGATTCCTAGTAGAAGCAATCACAATCAGATCTCAGTCACCCTATGGCAGTGACTTGTAGAAGTCACTCGAACTACAAAAATGTTCTAGGTTTCCATCCTAGCTGAGCAAGTTGTTTTACTGATGTATATATTAATGTATAGGAAATTCTATAATGCTCATTACCATGGCATCTCTTCAGCAGTGACTTCACAGGTATTTGTCCAATTTGTTCTTAAAAACCTCCAATACTGGGGATTCCAAAACCTGCCTTGGAAGCCTATTCCAGAATTTAACTGTCCTTAGAGTCAGAAAGTTTTCCTATTATCTAACCTAAATCTCCTTTGCTGCAGATTGAGCCCCTTCGTCTCCTATCCTCAGTGGACATGGAAAACAATGCATCTCCATCCTCTTTATAACAGCCCTTAACATATTTGAAGACTTATCAGGTCACCCCCTCTGTTTTCTCTTCTCAAGACTAAACATGCCCAGGTTGGTCTTTATTTAATTAATTTATTTATTTTAAACCTTTCCTCGCAGGTCGTTTTCTAAACCTTTTATCATTTGTTGCTCTCCTCTGAACTCTCTCTAATCAGTCCACATGTTTCCTAAAGCATGGTGCCCAGAACTGGACACAGTACTCCAACTGAGTACTCATCAAAGCTGAGTAGCATGGAACACTTATCTCCTGTGTCTTACATACAACACTCCTGTTAATATACCCCAGAATCACATTAGCCTTTTTTGCAGGTAGATCACATTGTTGACTTGTTCAGTGTGTAATCCACTATAACCCCCAGATCCTCTTCAGAAGCACTGTTGCCTAGCCATTTATTCCTATTTTGTAGTTGCATATTTGCCTTTTCCTTCCTATGTGTAATACTTTGCACTTGTCTTTATTGAATTTCATCATGTTGAATTCAGACCAATTTTTCAATTTGTAAAGATAATTTTGAATTCTAATCCTATCCTCCAAAGTGTTTGCAATCCTGCCCAGCTTGGTGTCATCTTCAAATTTTATAATCACAGTTTCCACTCCATTACCTAGGCCATTAATGAAAATGTAGAAAAGTACCAGACCCAGTACTGATTGCTGCAGGACCCCACTAGATATGCCCTCCTAGTTTGACAGCAAACCATTAAGAACTACTCTTTGAGTATGGTATTTCTACCAATTGTGCACCCACTTTACAGTAATTTCATCTAGACCACATTTCTCCACTTTTCTTATGAAAATGTTATGTGGGACTGTGCCAAAAGCCTCACTAGAAAACAAAAAACAAAACAAAAACAAAAAACCCCCCACCAAGATATATCATATCTACTGATTTCACCCATCTAGAAGGTTAGTATCCATGACAAAGCAGGAAATTAGGTTGCTCTGGCATGATTTATTCTTGACAAATCCATGCTGGCTATTCCTTCTATCCCCTTATCCTCCAGGTGCTTACAAATTGATTGCTCAGTAATTTGTTCCAATAGCTTTCCTGGTGTCAAAGTTACATTGATTTACACTTCCCAGGTCCTATTTGTTCCCATATTTAAAGATAGGTACTATGTTTACCCTGCTCCAATTGTTTGGGATCTCATGTCACACATGAGTTTTCGAAGATAATCACTAATGGTTCTGAAATTACTTCAGTTAGTTTCTTAAGTCCCTCAGAATTAATTTCAATAGGCCCTACCAACTTGAATACAATTAGTCAAATATTTTTTAACTAAGGTTAAAAGGGTATTGCCCTTTTGCTGTTCTATGTCTTTCTAGCTCCCCCACCTTCTCTGTAGTCCCTCCTTTATAGTTAGCTTTGTTTCCTCCACTGGCACAGCTGTGCCTCCATGATGGGGAGCTCTGGCAGCTGCATGTGGGTGTCGCTGAGCTGTTTGCCTGCAGACAGGAGAGGCTCCCCTCCCACTCCTGCCTAAGCTCAGGATGGGGTTTGTAGACCCCATTACATGCTCTTTCCCTATTTTGGAATTTCTTTATGTGTTCCTTTCTTTATTATCTCACCTATTTAATGATAGGGAATTAGAATTTTTTTAAAAAGCATGTCATACATTTCATAACCTCCCAGGGTAGAAATCTTTCACAGTGTAGCATGAATACTTTCAGGACCAGTAAACTTTTCTAAGTACTGGTCCTGGATCAGTGATCAGAGAGAAAAAGCTCAATTTAGTTAAACTTAGTTGATTCCTTCACCCTTTCTAGCTTCTCCCAGCTAATGTTAAGTAATATTTTCATCCAATGCTAAAATAATTGCTTATAGGCATCATATAGGAAAGTGATAATCCTTTGGGTATTATAGGTAGGACTGATAGCACCACCTATTAGTAAGGTTGCCTGATATTTTCCATTAAAAGACCTTGTTGTCAGTTGCTTATAACTTTGCCAAACTTTAATCATTTGGGACGAAATGTTCTCTGTTGGTTGACTGGCTTCGGATGAATTTTTTTTTTTTTTTTTTAATTTCAGGCAAAATGGTTCAGCTATTTCTAAGAATGAGGTTATGAAAAATACATTTTTCCCACATTAAAAAATTCTGGCATCCTTTTATTTGAAAATCTGTAGCACACAGCTCCACGTAACACCCCTCTCGCCCCCTCCTCCAATGTTTTGGAGCAGAATTTGAGATTAGGCAGGAGGGTGGCCTTTGTGTCAGGGATGTAACCTTGTGCCATTCCTGTGAAAACCCACCCAAATTTGGCCAAGTTGAAAAATCATAGTTTGCGCAAGCTCAGTAGAGAGTTCTTAGATTTTAGCAGCTAAAAGATTTGGTCCACACTGGGCATGCACTAGCCTGGAGCTGAGCAGGACTTTTGCTGCAATTGCAGGTCTGAGCTGCTATGAGCAATAATAATATGAAAACATAATGTGATAATATAATTAAAGACTGTATCATAATGCATATGTACAAGAGGACCAAATTAAGGTTGCACAGGCAACCTTAATTCTAGTGCAGGGGTTCTCAAACTGGGGGTCGGGACCCCTCAGGGGTCATGAGGTTATTACATGGGGGGGTCGCGAGCTATCAGCCTCCACCCCAAGCCCCGCTTTGCCTCCAGCATTTATAACGATATTAAATATATAAGCTTTTTTTTTTAATTTATAAGGGAGGTCACACTCAGAGGCTTGCTATATGAACGGGGTCACCAGTACAGTAGTTTGAGAACCACTCTTCTAGTGTGACCCACACACCTTCTGGGTGTGGTTTCTGTCCCATCTAGTGGCACTGAGACCACTTAGAGAGAGAGAAAAAGAGATCGAGTCTGCTCTACAGTCTTAGCTAATAGCCAGGTAGCTTTTAGCTCATGCGGTAGAGGCTCATTCATTTAGCTCCAGAGATCGCAGGTTTGATCCCGTCCGCCGACAACTGGGGTCTGTCGGTGTTACAAGTGGGGACTTGTACGGTGCTTCCTCAGCTAGGGGAAGTATGTAACCCACACACCTTCTGGGTGTGGTGTTCTGTCCCATCTAGTGGCACCAAGACTACTTAAGAGCAGGGCCACCCAGAGGATTCAGGGGGCTTGGGGCAAAGCAATTTCGGGGGCCCCTTCCATAAAAAAAAGTTGCAAACTATAGAATACTATATTCTCGTGGGGGCCCCTGTGGGGCCCAGGGCCTGAGGCAAATTGCCCCACTTGCCCCCCCCTCTGGGCGGCCCTGCTTAAGAGAGAGAGAAAATGAGTCTGCTCTAGAGCCTTAGCTAACCTCCAGTTGGCTTTTAGCTCATGCAGAGTAGAGGCTCAGGCACGAAGCTCCGGAGGTCCCAGATTCAATGCCAATGACCGGGCTCTGTCGGCATTACACTAGCATTTCTTAACTTTTGAATGCTTGACTTTACAGCTTTCATAATGTCGCATTCACATAGTTTTTTAATGAGTAATTCTACATAAGGCCATGGCTGCCAGCCTTTGTTGCTGTTGTTGGACTATCCATTGCAATGGATTTGGTGAATGATTAAAATACCTATCACCACATCATGCTCCATTTCTGCTTTCTGTGTCCATTTCTTCTCTGTTCGTTTCTCCCTCAACTTGTTTATTTTTCTTTCTTGTAGACAGATGCTACTGCAACATCCTCTCTCCAGGCAGAAAGTGGAAAGTGATCTTCCAAGTCAGATTGTAAAGCTAGTGCAGAGAGTGTAGGTGCTGAAACTAGGGGTGCTGGGGATACTGCCATACCCCCTGGCTTGAAATGGTTTCCACTATATACAAGATTCGTAGTTTGGTTCAATGGCTCTCGGCACCCCCACTATACAAATTGTTCCAGCACCCCTGGCAGAGCACTGTTAGAAAAGATACCCAACAACCTCCATTCTTTCCTGTCCCTGGAATCCAAGAACATGGTCTGGTTCACTATTTAGGAGAGTAACAGTAGCTTGAAATTTGCTATGGATTCCACAACTGATTGCACTTTCCATCCTCAAATGACAATTTTGACTCCCTCACCTTTCACTATGCCAGGGAATCCTTTTTAAAATGCTGAATCCACCACTGCATAAAAATCCACCATGACTCAAGAGATGATTTGTCACCATATTGGAATGACAACACATGGAAAACTAGGACAAAAATCTCTTCTCTTTTCCCTAATGCTATTAAATGCAATTATAATACACAGAGGGGGATGGGGGAAGTACACTAGAGTACTGATCATCACTCATTAAAGATAAAATGAGTCTTTCCATTATCTTCAGTGGGCATTGGACTGGGCCTTAAAGCAAGCACCAGTTTGTCTTATATACTGAAAATTAAAATGACCCCATGAGCTATTTGTCCAGAAGCAAGAATTATTCTCAGGATGTACCAATCAAAGAAGCTGACTGGCCATTAGCATCAGTTAACTGATTGTCCATTGGACAGTTTAAATAGAAAATGGCAGATGAAGTGTTAACTGCAATCAAAGCTGTCACCTAGTCCACACGAATTCAGCCCTGTTAGACTAAGGAAGGGATGCACGTGACACAGGTGTCCCTAGACCTTTAAACTCTGAATGGCTGACCAGCTGCCAGTTAGCTATTTACAATGGAAGATAAAACAAATTTTCTGACAGGCAAACTTCCTTGTCTTTCTATTCCTATTTCTATTCTATCTGAGCTGAGCAGATTATGATCTGAGAACACTGTTGCTCCAATGTGTGGCTAGGAAGCCTTAAAGCAGTACAAAATAACTCCGACACAGTTTAACATTGGCTGTTCAATTTTAGATGGCAAACAGCCAGTTTGCTACCAGTTGGGTTGTTCACACTGCAATAGGAAACAATTTTCCTGACATGCAAACTTCCTTCTCTCTGAGCAACAATTCACATGGTCAAAGATTCCAAATGAGAAAAAGAACAGTTCAACCTGATCCTGGCTGCTCTGCTGATCCTGGCTGCACCAGCTGCAAGTGAGTGGGCTGTAGACAGAGCTTCCTTATGACCTGGAGATCAAGGGCTACTGTAATAGCCCTTTGGAGTTGCAGGCATCTATCACTGGTCAGAGTAGACCAGGGTTGCTGTAACTGGCCCAGCACAGAGCAGCCTCAGTACATTTCTGGCTGCACTTTTCCCCTCACCTTTTCATATACACACACCCTAACCATGGCCCCACAAAGTCATAGGACCTCCTTGTCAACTTCCTCCTACCACTGGCCAAAGTAGCCATCTATAAGACCAGGGGATCCAGTGTACATAGTGTACTTGGATTTCCAGAAAGCCTTTGACGAGGTCCCTCACCAAAGGCTCTTACGTAAATTAAGCTGTCATGGGTTAAAAGGGAAGGTCCTTTCATGGATTGAGAACTGGTTAAAAGACAGGGAACAAAGGGTAGGAATTAATGGTAAATTCTCAGAATGGAGAGGGGTAACTAGTGGTGTTCCCCAAGGGTCAGTCCTCGAACCAATCCCATTCAATTTATTCATAAATGATCTGGAGAAAGGGGTAAACAGTGAGGTGGCAAAGTTTGCAGATGATACTAAACTGCTCAAGATAGTTAAGACCAAAGCAGACTGTGAAGAACTTCAAAAAGATCTCACAAAACTAAGTGATTGGGCAACAAAATGGCAAATGAAATTTAATGTGGAAAAATGTAAAGTAATGCACATTGGAAAAAATAACCCCATCTATACATACAATATGATGGGGGCTAATTTAGCTACAACTAATCAGGAAAGAGATCTTGGAGTCATCGTGGATAGTTCTCTGAAGACGTCCACGCAGCATGCAGCGTCAGTCAAAAAAGCAAACAGGATGTAGGAATAATTAAAAAAGGGATAGAGAATAAGACTGAGAATATCTTATTGCCCCTTATATAAATCCATGGTACACCCACATCTTGAATACTGTGTACAGATGTGGTCTCCTCATCTCAAAAAAGATATACTGGCATTAGAAAAGATTCAGAGAAGGGCAACTAAAATGAATAGGGGTTTGGAACAGGTCCCATATGAGGAGAGATTAAAGAGGCTAGGACTTTTCAGCTTGGAAAAGAGGAGACTAAGGGGGGATATGATAGAGGTATATAAAATCATGAGTGATGTGGAGAAAGTAGATAAGGAGAAGTTATTTACTTATACCCATAATACAAGAACTAGGGGCCACCAAATGAAATTAATGGGCAGCAGGTTTAAAACAAATAAAAGGAAGTTCTTCTTCACACAGCACACAGTCAACCTGTGGAACTCCTTGCTTAAGGAGGTTGTGAAGGCTAGGACTATATCAGGGTTTAAATGAGAACTAGATAAATTCATGGAGGTTAAGTCCATTAATGGCTATTAGCCAGAATGGGTAAGGAATGGTGTCCCTAGCCTCTGTTTGTCAGAGGGTGGAGATGGACGGCAGGAGAGAGATCACTTGCTCACTACCTGTTAGGTTCACTCCCTCTGGGGCACCTGGCATTGGCCACTGTCGGCAGACAGGAATCTGGGCTGGATGGACCTTTGGTCTGATCCAGTATGGCCATTCTTATATTCTTATGAGTACCTTTTCCAGACCTGAAGAAGACCTCTGTGTAGCTCAAAACCTTGTCTCACCAATGGAAGTTGGTCCAATAGAAGATATTACCTCACCTACCTTGTCTCTCTAATATCCTGGAACTGACCCAGCTACAGCAACTTTTGTTGCCTGACAATTTGGCATCCCAGTAATCAGGCATTGACTAGGTAAATACTGGCAGCTTTGCAGCCTTATGCCCACACTTAAGGCAGGTGCTTAAACATTTTCAGGATCAGGGCCTTACTTACCATTACAGTGTTCTGGGTAGAGTTGTGCAAACACTTCCAAGACATTTCTGTGAATGGTCGCTTGACTATTTCAATGAATGTGCTTTAGCCAAGCTTATGAGTCCTTTTTCATTTGCTTTCTGTGAATATTTATGCAGCACAAATAGGGGTGGGGAGGTGAATTCAAAGCTAAATGGGCAAGTACTCATAGAGACTACATTTGTTTGTGAAGTATACAATATCTTTCTGCAATATTCACTGGATTCTTGTAATACCTCATACATAATATAATACATATATCTGTGCTGTACATTAGCCTTACCCGGGAGAGGTATTATACTGGATCTGTTCATTGTAAGAAGTCCAGATTTTTCTAATCTTTGCAGTTTTCTGTGCTTCAGGTAAAAATAATTTAGATGATGTGTGGTGCAAACTAATCTTATTGAACAGAACCAGCTTCCACCCTTTAAGCTATCACTCGCTCCTTGAATTTCTATGACTAATAGGGGGCATGTTTCTGGAATTTCCCCTTCCCCCTTAATGCACTACAGTTCATCTAGGACCCTGGGTCACTTATAGCATTTGTTTAATTTATTATTTATTATTGCTGTAACAGAGGAGCTGTTCCATATACCATAAGACAACCTATTCTCTGGAAAATCTTGTCAATCTTTGGGCCCAGGTGTCACTACAAGAGATACTTCCAAAGCACTTCTAAAAATTTCATTCTGCCTGCAACTCTTCTACACAAGACAGTATTATTTACTTTGCCTAGGCCACAAACACATACTCACAGACTTATCTGTCACATACTATAACTTGTCACCAGCACTGATCCAGCTTTACAGTAATCAGTCATTTGCAACAAGTGAAAGAAGTGAAATTGCTTTGATGTCAATCTCTAATGGCAAATAGGAGCATACTTAGACTCTTGGGTTGGTAGTGCACTTTTGTACAGCATGAACTCCAGTTATCTGACAAGGCTTAATATGGGGCTCAGTCACTTAAAGGGGCATATATTTAGTTTTCATGTGTATTTTATAAAGTACTGTTCTATTTTATTAGTAGTATTTAGGCTTGACAGAATTGAATTTTTTTTAAATAATTTCAACTAATAATATCAGTGTTCATTTAAAAGCATTTCTTTCTAATTTTATCCATTTAAAATTCACAGTTGTAGAAAATTATAGGGCAAGGGTCAGACAACAATTATTTTAGTGACAATAGATGTTAAGATTCAAAAAGTTAAAGCTTTACAACTGTTAAAACACAAAATGTCATTAGCACATATCAACATATAAAAAGTAAATACAAACTCTAATGAATTCTCAAGCAGCATTTTTCTTACTTTGCCTATCTGTAAATTTCAATGATTATTGATGGAAATATTTTTCATGGGTTTGTATGTGTACAGTGATATTGATGTTTATCAACATTTACCAATAAACATCTAATCCTTCAAAGCCTCATAGTATTGTATGTAGGAAAATGAATCCTATGACTCTGACCCCACAAATAACTGGATGTAAATATACTATATGTATACCAATAGTCTCAATTAATTCAGTGGGACTACTTGTGTGAAAAGTTAAGTGTATAAGGCCAGGTATAAACTTGGAAGACTTTGCTGGTATAGCTACACTGGTACACTAAATACTACATCTGCAAAATGCTCCTAATGTGGACTCAGCTTATACCAGCAAACCAGCATCCCTGAGCTAAATAAGCTATAATGGCAGAAGTGCAGTTTTACGAGTATAGCTCTGTTTACCCTAGGGCTTCTTCTGGTGTAGCTATGCTGGTTATAAATCATAACTCCCCCTGACCAACAAAGCTATGCCAGCAAAAGTTAATAGTATAAACGGGGCCTTAGTTTCTCTATAAGATAACGTAAGTGGCACAGTGGCAATATTAAATGAATTCTTTTTGCAATTATATGTCAGTGGCACTTTGCTGCTATTAGAAATGGGCTTTCATACTGGGGGACACTCACAGGCAGTACGACTGCCTGAAGCATCTGAAAGTTAAGTAGCTCTCATCATTTTTCTTAACCTCTTTGTCACTTATTTAAACACAAATAACTTAGGTAGGTGCATCCTCCCTACTATCCCATCTTCTTTTTCTAGAGCAAGAATTAGGACCTTACTGCAGGATCAAACCAGAGGAGTTATTGTTCTGGGAGGGAATGTATTTCTTGTTGCACTTTGCACTGGCCAGGACGCAGTTGTGTAGAGATCTCCAAACGAGGTAAGTTAAAAATCCTTTTTGTACATACCTCTGGACCAGGGGTTTAACTCCAATATTAGCATACATTGCTCTTATTACAGAAGTCTGCTGTTCATTTTTCCCTCCTGTAACAGCCACCAGTGACAGAGGTATATTATGGCTCTTGTGATTAAATCATGTGACCTGAAGTCTCTTATATTGATGTGTATGTTTATTAAAGAACAGGCTGAATTCCTTATAAAACTAAGATTTAGCCCTTGATCCTGCATTGTGACTGCATAGGCAGAAAGCGGCTCTTGCTCTCCGTAGAGACCCATTTATCTTTCACTGTACAGAGCTATGTGCATCTACTGTGTTATAAAACTGATTAATAATGTAACAACTATAAGCCACTGACAACTAAAGTACAATTGCTTTTTATCCTCCATTTCATAATTTGAAGCATCCCACAACCCCAGCCACGTCACACAAGACTGAGATTCTATTTCACTGTCATTTCCTTCTATTTAATCTAAATGTTCCCCCTTTTTGTAGTAATCTGAAAATCATTGTGATAAATAGCAGTTATGACAACCTGCATTTCACAAGCACAGCAGATGCTACATTGAGGCGAGGTATCCATCTAATTCAGCTCATAAACCACACAGCATCAGAGCAATGGAGTATGAGATTACTTATTTAAGTATTTAAGACCTAATTACTCTTCTTCACAGTAAGATGTCTCCAAGGTTTACGGGTATTAACTGGTTTATAGATATTTCATATGAACAATATCAAACACAGGAATGGGATTTGATTGTCCTCCCACTTACATCTGTATAAATTGGGCATAACTCATTTGAAGTCAGTGCAGTTACTCTGGTGTAAGTGAGAGGAGAAGCAGGCCCATGGATTTTAATATGACTGTTGTATTAGCAAGAAGCGGGACTTCGTTCTTCGATATCTACAAGTACATGTTTAAAACAACATGCAGGGATTTTGCTGCATATTTCTCACTGGCACTTACAGAAGTTGTGCAGAAAAGTTCCTGGGCATCACTTTTTAAAATACCCATCTGAATTTTTGTCAGTAATTAGAGATCTCTCCATCTTAAAAACATAAGAACGGCCTACTGGGTCAGACCAAAGGTCCATCTAGCCCAGTATCTTGTCTTCCGACAGTGGCCAATATCAGGTGCCGCAGAGGGAATGAACAGAACAGATAATCATCAAATGATCCATTTCCTATCGCTCATTCCCAGCTTCTGGCAAACAGAAGATAGGAACACCATCCCTGCCCATCCTGGCTAATAGCCATTGATGGACCTATCCTCCATGAATTTATCTAATACTTTTTTGAACCCTGTTATAGTCTTGGCCTTCACAACATCCTCTGGCAAAGAGTTCCACAGGTTGTGCGTTGTGTGAAGAAAGACTCCTTTTTTTTGTTTTAAACCAGCTGCCTATTACTTTCATTTGGTGACCCCTCGTTTTTGTGTTATGAGGAGTAAATAACACTTCCTTATTTACTTTCTCCACACCAGTCATGATTTTATAGACCTCAATCATATCCCCCCTTAGTCATCCCTTTTCCAAGCTGAAAAGTCCCAGTCTTATTAATCTTTCCTCATATGGAAGCCATTCCATACCCCTAATAATTTTTGTTGCCCTTTTCTGAACCTTTTCCAATTCCAATATATCTTTTTTGAGTTGGGGCAACCATATCTGCATGCAGTATTCAATATATGGGCATACCATGGATTTATATAGAGGCAATATGATATTTTCTGTCTTATTATCTATCTCTTTCTTAATGATGTCCAACATTTTGTTCGCTTTTTTTACTGTCACTGCACGCTGAGTGGATGTTTTCAGAGAATTATCCGCAATGACTCCAAGATCTCTTTCTTGAGTGGTAACAGCTAATTTAGACCCCATCATTTTATATGTATAGTTGGGATTATGTTTTCCAATGTGAATTACTTTGCATTTATCAACATTGAATTTCATCTGCCATTTTGTTGACCAGTCGCCTAGTTTTGAGAGATCCTTTTGTAGCTCTTCGCTGAGTTTGGCCTGTCCATGTATATACTCAGGGCTATAACCGAGGCGTAATGAGGGAAAATGCAACTCCTTGTTAAAATATGGAAATCAATCTATTAAATAGGCTTAGGAAGACGAGGTCCCTTTGTCACTATAAAAGTTCTGCATTTAAACACACAAAGGGGCTGATTTACAGTTATTTAGGTAAATCACCCATTTGATAAGAGGAAAATATATCTGCTTTGTTAATAACTTTAGAACAAAAAAGAATGTGATATTTTGTGGAAGTGCCTAATGACCTTCTAAAGAACTGTACTGTATGGGGGGTTTGCCATTCTTCCCAGCCAGTGGTTTTGATCCTGCTGTGCCTATGTGGTCAAAACTACCAGGAAATTTTATGTCTAGGTTCTTCAGGTACATTCTGGGAGCTTTGTGAGGCTGTGCTTCTGTAATTCAGCCGAAAAAGGTGCCTATGGAGCTCAGGAATTGAGGGATTGTATATGGAATCCTGCACTGAAAAATGTCTTGCAGTCTTTGGCTTAGGGGCTGCAGGGCTGTGGTGATGCAAAACAGGAGTATGGTTAACACTTCTCCCTGTTGTGCTGATACTCAGCTCTATGATTAAGGCAAAACAGATGCAAGTAGCCAATGTAACAGAACAGATACCTGTCTTTTTTAGGTCCCTGTATAGTGGTTTACCCTTATCCATTAGTTTGGAGAAAAAAAATGTTTCCCAAATGTTGCTGGAGGCTAACTAGCATCATCACCTGACAGTGAAGTAGTTCTTGACCGCAGACATGTCCCAGCATTTGCCCCTGAATTATCACAGTAAGGAACAGTTATACAAGACTGAAAGATCTACATGACAGACAAGGTGGGTGAGGTAATTTCTTTTTATTGCACCAACTTCTGTTGGTTAGAGAAGCTTTTGAGCTCTTCTTCATAGATCTAAATGAATCATGCTTGGCATAATCCAGTTAGCTGGGAAAGTAAATGTTCCCATAATCTCACAGACACCACTACCATTTGTTTCCTTAGTAAAATGCAAATTTCTATGAGGCACCACTTAAAAATCTGAACTCTATACCCAATCAGGTGCGTATTTCCATCAAGCACTATCAACTATCCCATCACTGTGTCTTCACAGATATTCCATTATGCTCCAGCACATATACCCATATATCACTACAGTAATAACAAAGTCATTGGCATGGAAATGGGCTGTGTTAGACCGAGCACCCTACTAGCCCATCTGTCCAGTCTTCCATCAGTATAACTTTCAGTAACACCGTGTCGTCCCTATCCATCATGTTCCAAATGTACTTAAAACAAATGTGCACATTAATAAATTTGAGCATTTTCTGGATCTTGACTTCAGTATTTCTCATAATAAAAGCAAGACAGTTATATTTTAAACAATATTAATGTGTATTTCTAGATATGCACAAGGTTTAGAGAGATTTCCTTATCCTACTGCATTCTAATCTACTGTAGTGTGTCACTGCACTGGGATTTCCCTAAACCACGTTTAGGCATGTAAGGATTTTCTAGCAGAGTTTTCACAAATAGGTGCATTGCTCTGCATGTGGGCAAATCAGAAACACTTCTTAGAACAAGTGAGGAAGGCTGGCACAAAAAATGTGTAACTAAAGGAAATAGCACATTCCTCTCTTATCTGGACCTGAAAAAATAAAATGTCCTGGCATTATAGATTTTAAGGCCAGAAGCATAGGTGCCAACTCTGTGGGTGCTTCAGCCCTGGAGCATGAAAAAAAAATAGTGGGTGTTCAGCACTCACCAGCCACCTGCCGATCAGCTGTTTGACGGGCCTTGCCAATCAGCTCCTCCCTCTCCCCTCCAGCGCCTCCACAAGCTATTTGGCGGCAGGCAGGAGGTAGTGGGGGGGATGGGGGAGGAGTGGAGTCAGGAAGAGGTGGAGCAAGGGTGGGGCAGGGCTTCGGGGGAGGGCAGAGCAGGGTTGGGGTTTAGGGGGAAGAAGCGGAGTGGGGGCAGGTCCTCATGGCAGAGCGGGGGTGGAGCACCTCTGAGGAACCCCACTGCATGCTATGTAACTGCACTGCCTTCCTGAAATACATATATTATCCTAACAAAACTGAGAGCATTTCAGTGTTTGCAACAGAGATTGAAATGTGCCCCCCAACCCCAGTTGTCCAAAGACTAAGCCACCTAGCTTGTGATGCCACATCCCCTAGAAGCCATGTTCCTCAAAGCCAATGCTACTTCATTGACATTGCCACATCTTCACTCCCTCTTCCGCTGAATACATCAGTTCTGTGACCCCATCCCGCCCATAACCAAATCTTTAGCCCTAGCAACCCAGCAATCCAAAATAAATCAATTTGTGCTGGTTCCAACCACCAATCTATTATAAGGTACTTGGCTTCCTCCTCCCTTTGCCTCCCACTCTGTTAAAGCAGAAGCCTGCAGTTCCCCAGCCACACTCAGCCTATTCCTCTCAGTCCTGTTTCTATTCATCCTGGGCAAACAGGCCGGTGATTTTCCAAAAGCCTTAATTTACAATTCATTTTAAGTCTCACTTGCAGTAGTGCTGTCCTTGAACAAAAAGGCTTACTGTCCTCTAGTACATAGGTGTCTTCGTAAACATTGCTCATCAGTGAGGTTGCCCACAGCATGACACTGTATCAAGCAATCTGTGACAAGCAGAGCTGGTTGGAAAATGTGATATTTTTACCCACAGAAAACTTCAATTATATTTGTTTGCATCTCAAGTTTTCATGGAATTTTTTGAATATTCTGGAAAAAATCCCTGAAATATTTTGACTGAAAACTAAAATGTTTCAATGTTGAAATGGTGCTTTAGTACCTCATGGTGCCTTTCTCTTCCATTGTTCAGGTTTCCTGACTGGAGAACTTCTCCAATGATGCACCATGCTCTCACCTTTCATGGTGGGGAAGGCCAGTCATCATGGCAATTGCATAGGAGATGTAGTCTGGTGGAGGATCCTGACCTACAGAAGAGAATGGGAGCATGATGTTCCCAAACTACAACTCCCATAAGGCACCACAGCAGCGTTTCAGAATCAAGATATTTCAATTTTGGGCCTATATATATATATATATATATATATATATATATATTTTTCAATTTTCAGGTGTTCAGTTTTTCAACAAAAGATCAATTTTTTTCTGTGGAAAGTAATACTTTTCACAAACAAAAACTTTAGTCAAAGAACTAATTTTCTGTTGAAAAACAATTATGATGGAAACATTTCAACCAGCTCTTATGCCAAAGCTAGGTATAGTAGGTCAGGGAAATTTGCCTGCATTGTACAAACACAGATCCTATCCCCAAACACTAAGTATTTGACACAGGTGGAATCTGAAAAACTTTTTAAAATTTACTGTAATGGAATGCCTAATTACAACATGTTGTCTATGCAAATTAACAATAGGCATGTTTGCAAATACCGAAACTGAGAGCATAACAATTTCAGCATTGGCAACACAGTTAACTGTATTCACACTGCCTGTGTAACTTACTTTGGTTACCTAGCTTACATATGTAGCTTTTTAAAAATTCCTAACATATCACAATATGTGTGCATAATGAAGGAAAGTCACACAAATGCATGCATTTTAACATAAATCATTCTGTATTTCTGGTTCACTGCAGAACTCAGTGCTCCATTGCCATCTATTTCCACCTGCCATGTCCATTTGTACTTTATCTTGATATCCATGTAAACACATAAATCCTTGACATGTATTCTGACACACCTCTGACAGATTTCTTTCCAGGCCATCACAGCTATTTCCTCAGATCCTGATGCCAAACATGACATCACTAGCTCATGTATTATTACTCCTACATGACACAAGTCATTTCTCTATGAGATAGTTAAGTGATTTCCATATGAATTTAAATGTAAGCATTTCTTGTTATAATTCCCAAATTCACTTTATGTTGCATCTGCTGCATATGCAACTTAAGGAATAAATATGTCCCTCCTGCTATCTGGTCCCCTGTACAGCAGCAGTAAAAGCATTCAATTAATGCTGAATTATAGAGAAAATCCTATTGAAGTACTTATGATAGTTAACTCATTTGGTATTAATGTGTCTAATGTTAAGTTTATTATAAGAAATACCAAAGAAACTAAGGATTAGGTCAATATTTTCATCATCTTAAAAATGATTCTAGTCTCCCTACACCAGTTGCAGGTCTCTCTCTCTTTGTGTATGAGCCTGGTCTAGACTCTAGTAACCACTTCACAGGACAGGGAAACAGGAGATTTGGTTTCTTTTACCAGTGCTGACACAGACTTCCTATGTGGCAGTTGGGCAAATTGCTTATATCATTAATGCTTGCGAAGTGCTTTGAAATCTTCAATGGAAAGGCTCTCTAGAAGAAGTATGTTGAACCAGTTATGTCTGATATAACCCGCTCCCTAATTTGGTGTCCCCCTTTGGATCCCTAGTTTTGAACCTGTGACCTCCACTCCTTGCCCTGTTATTTTTTAGTTGTCCCTCATGTTTAGTTGGAGCCTGTGTCCAGTGGTCCCTCCTGCAAGGCTGGGGGAAGGGCCTACAAGCCCGCCCGCCTCCCGAAATATCCAATAAGGACTCGCTGCAGCTAGGTAGCACCCCTCTCCTTTGTTAAAAGTTTAAGAAAAGTTGCACCTCTCACATAATTCCATGCACGTGTTTGTTCTCATTTTGCCACTGTGTCCACACTACATGCTTAGCTATTCATTTTAAAACTTTAAATGACACATCTTTCAACCCAGAGAAAAATATCTGTCCGGAAAAAGAGTGAAAAAAAAAATGAAAATTGTTAGGGAATAAAAAACCAACCTCACTAATAATGATGCTTACAACAGTGTGGCATAAATATTTGAAAATTCCAACATTTTATTTCCATTATATGGTGAATAAATAAGATTCTTTGGGCAAAAATTAGCTCTCATATAAACAAGTGTAAATAAGTTGTGTTAAATGGGTTCCCTTTCACTTACAGTAAGGCTGGATTTGGCCCTTTAACTTTAAAAATAACTTTCTCAAAACCACCGATATATTTCAGCTTTATACCTTCATTTCCCCCCCCGACCCCCAAGATCTCCTATGGAAACAGAAAGCATTTTTACTTATTTTATGTCTCCTCATTTAATAAAGACTCTTCATAGTGGTCTTGTAATCAGTTTTATAAGGACTAGTTCTATATGGACTGGCTCTTCAGGGCCGAGTCCACTGGTCAGATCTTCAGCTGATATAAATTGTCATGTCTCCATGGACTTCATTTTGTACCAGCGGAAGATCTGCTCTATGTATTTTTACAGCATCTGGCACAGTGGGTCCCTAATTCTGAATGTGGGCTGTGAGTCCTACTGCAATATAAATAAGTGCTAATGAAATAATATGAATAATTAAATGTTGAGGCAAAAATCAACTTTATCAAATTGTCTTGGGTTTGAAAAATTAAGTTGGAAATTTCACACATTTCAAATTGTCAAGATTTCTGGTACTTCTTACTTGCAGCCAAGATGGAATTTTTATGAGAACTTGTCCTTTCCCATGGTAGTATGGCATTTCTGCTTCTAGTGCTAGAGTGGATCATGGAATGGAGACAACATGAGTCTAGTACACACAGCATGCATCTGGGTGCAAGGACCAACTGAGTTCTAGTCAGGATTCTGCCAGTGACTCAGTGTGTGTCTCTCAGCAAGTACTAGGGCTGCATTGTTCAAAAGTGGCCTCTAATTTTAGGTGCCTCTGTTTTTGGATGTCCAGCTACAGAAACCTTGTGCCTAGTTTTCAGAGATGCTAAACATCCACAATTCCAGCTGAAGTCATCTTTGAAAAATCAGACCTTGGGTGTCTAAAGCTAGGCACCCAAAAACAGAGGCACCCCAAATGAGAGGCTACTTTGGAAAATTTGGCTATAAATCTCTCTGGGTCTCTGTAAAATCATCATCGCGGCAAATCCCAAAGGGATGTATCTTCCTTTCAGATACTCTCAGATACCTTGGTAAACACTCTCTGTAATTCATTGGTCTGCCATCCTAATAATATGCCTATACCAAGAAAGCTGCTGAAATGGAACCAGTGCTAATTGAGGTGGTTGCTGGGTTTGGCTTCGAATATCTTCATTTCTGATCTCATCTTGTCATTTAATATGGAGCAGCTGACAAAGAAAATGAAAATCTAAATCATCATTCTGCTGTTCTTCAGCCTTCCTTGGCACTCATGTTTTACTGCAGTATAATAGCGTTGCTTTCTACAAATCCACACCTTCATAATATGCTTGATGTCAAATCATCCCCACAGAAGCCTCTAAAGGGCTCAAAACATGGCAGCAGTTGCTGCCATACAAGTGTCCACATCTTTTGAGCATCCTTCAGCACGGTCTATGATGCTTCCCAAGTGTTTGACAGTCTCTGTAAAATGAATAAAGATAATAACTCCATCCCATGAATGTGTGGAGGCTTCATTGGCTAATGTTCAGCTTGGAAGTTTTTAAAGCATTGTGTAAGTGCTAAGAATTACTGAGTGCAGAGGTACATAAAAATAGACACTCATGGAGACAAGCTAACTACATATCTGTGATCTTCAAAATGTTCTTATTCCACTCAAACTAATTCATCCACTGCTATAGAAAATATTTCACGTCTCATGACAGCCACTGATTATGAACATGGCAGAATGGATGAGAAAGCGAGAGATGCTGTTCCATCCAGTATTCCATTTACAGGAGATGTTTCTCAATTACTGTTTTAAATAGTGAAATTGATTTTATTAATTATAATTACAGTAATCTTCCATGTTTTTGTAAAAGAATATATTAATCAGGAGCTCATTGAGCTGTTTAATAGGATATCATGGCTATTAAATCATCTATGCCCACTGTCCCTATGAACATGCTGGTTTGCTTTTATTCCCAACCATGTGCTCTACCCTAATTCAGTAAGGCAGAAATCCAAATGCATCTTGGCAAAGAAACAAAAGCTCTGATGAAGTGAACATTAACAGTGTGATTTGTTCTCAGATGGTGATACATTCCTCTCTTCCCATCACCCTTCATTGGGCCCCTTTCTGATTATTCATACTTAATTGAAGAAATCATTTAAAAATGTAGGACAGTATTTCTATAACATGTAATTCATGCCTTTTTATTAACTGCCCAGATTACTTTGATAAGTCTTCCTCAAAACACACATTAATGGTCTGACCCATTCCCTATAAAATTGTCCTTGAAAATTTATAAGGAAAAATGTGCATATTTATTCCCATGCCATAGCTGACTAGATGTTTATGTGAGCAAAATGTTAGAACGTGCATTATGATCCCAGTTGCAAATCGAGCATGAAGTGTTGTTTTTCTTAGACATTGTACTGATCTTTCAATTTTAGGGAAAGAGCAGTACTAGAAACAGATCACAATGGGCAAATCACTGCTGGCCCTGGACAGGTGCACTAAAGACGAAAGAAGATACATGGAGCCAGGCCAGAGAGGAACCATAAATCAGCTGCTGGCCTCAGGAGCATGGACTGGGGCCAAGAGCTAATATAGGGGCATATCTGAGGGATGGAAGAGAACAGAAGGCGTAGCAATTTCCAAAGTTCATAATACTGCTGAGTCCCTCTGTGGGCAATATGCCTTACATTGGACTAATGAGCCAGTTTCTGCTCACAATAACACTCGTGTAAATGCAAAGTAACTCCACTGACTTCAGTCAGGAGACTGGACAACTTGGGTCAGAGTCTGTGAGGTGGCAAGCAACTCCCACTGATGTCAACAGGAGTGGAAGGTGCTCAGCAGCTCAAGGTCAGACCCAGTATTTGTTGAAACATTCATCAGCACTCACAAAGCCTGTGTGATGGTGAATACTTGTGTAACTTTACTGGGCTGTGTAATTTATTATGCAAATCTGTTTTCACTTTTGTGGCTGTCATTAAATGACACAACAGATTCTTTTTTCTATAGACAGTAATTGTATTTTACCATTTTGTGAGATATTTGTGGCTTGAAAGCTTTCATCTGTCAGCATGTACAAAATTAAACCTCTACAAAGGGTAGTAAAAGTAGAGCACAACAGATTCTGTGGTCTGAATTTCCCCTGAAAGTACTTTACCACTAATGCAATTTGGTACATGTATCATCCTTTCTCCAGCATAGTTCTCTTTTTCTGTCATTCTGATGTGAGAACTGATAAAACTTAAAACATAAAGAAGAAGTTCTTCCCTAGGTCTATGCCTTTTATTTCTCCTTTTTTTGCCATTGAGGTGATGTTGTAAGGAATAGCAATGAGACGTTTCTGAGAAGTTTACTAATGCTCCTAACAACTTAATGTATTGGGGATTTTTTTTAAATTAGATAAAGTGAAATTATGTGAACTAGTTTCCTGTTTCTATTCTAACCAATTACACCGAGCAGTCTTTTTGACCCCAATCCTGCCATATATTATACATGGGCAGATCTCTGCACCTGACTGAAGCCCTACTGACTCGTTACTTCAATAGGGCTCTGCATAGTATCAGGGCTTCATCTATATGCAACACATCACAGGACTGGATAGGACATTTACAGTGATTAAGTAGATACCACCGTGCGCCCCCCCCCCCCCCCCCAAACAAACAAAACCCAACCAACTGAAAAATCCTAAGGTCCTCATTCTTATTGACACTAAGGTCTCTTTACACCACTCTGACAGCACAATCAGGCACTGAAGTGTATGTAAGTTATATTAAATGTAAATGTCATTTACAAGGGACTGTTAACGTACATGACAATTTAGGCCTCAATGTCTCAGGAGTACAATATATTCAGTTACCTCTTCCATTATCAACTTTTAAAATGTATTTGTTCAGTTTGCATCACCAACTCTCCCACTACAGAATGGTTACTTGAACCCAGTTCCTGCAGGGCTTAACAATGCAATCAGTGGGGATGATGAGGATCCCACTCTAAATGTGCATGTCCTTCCCATGGCTGCAGTCCTCCCTTAGTTCCATCACAATTAGACAGTCATAGTAGCTGAGGACTCCAAAAGCAGCGCTGAAGGATGGGCTGTGGAATCCACACTGACTACAACATCTTGAAGAACCACAGTTACTGTTAGGTAAGTAACCATTCTTTCTTCTTCAAGTATGCGTCTGTGGAGGTCCCACCGAGGTGACTGGCAGGCAGTATGCTCTTCAGGATGCTGAGAACGAGGAGTACCAGTTGCATCAGTTAAACAGTAATTGTAGTGCTGCTCTCCCAGACTTGGCATCTGGTGTAGTAGCTAAGTTCACCAAAGTCAGACGGTTACTCCATGCTGCTGCCTTGCAAGGTTTCTGACATTGGCACATTCCTGAAGTTGGTAGAAGATGATTACTTTGCTCTTGTGGAGTGAGCTTGATGTTCAGTGGCAGAGGTACACCAGCCAATTGGTGACACTGCAAGATGCATTATCATCTGTTTTCATATTCTCTGTGAAGAGATGGCTTGACCTTTTGAATGCCTAGTTATGGCAATACACAGACAAGGCAACAGTCTGAATGGTTTGGTCCTCTCAATGTAATAAAGCAAAGTCCTGGATACATCTAGTGTGTATACTTTCTTTTCTCTCTGCACGAAGTCTGGATTTAGAAAGACAACAGGCAGATTGAAGGACAGGTTTAGATGAAAATCTGAGTGCTTTAGGAATGAAATTTGAGATATGTCAGAGTACTACCTTGCCTTATGGAATGTTGTGGGGGGGCAAATAGTTCAGCTGTGGAAAGTCCAAATGGCAGTACCTCATAATGTTTTTACCCCCCTGTGAGTCAAGTACTTCCTGAGACTATTTGGAAATATGCATCCTGTAAGTCAAAAGGCACAAACCAATTCTGAGTCTCAAGTGACAAAATGAAGGAGATAAGCGTTACCATCCTGAATCTGAGGCAATATTTGTTCAGCCGCCTTACGTCCAGGATAGGACAAAGACCCCCTTTCTTCGAGATAAGGAAATACCACAAGCAGAAGTCTCTTCTCTTGTACTCCTGAGGAACATTTCTACAGTGAAGCAAAAACACTTCTTTTTTAGTAGGCTATAAATAGAAGGGTCCATGAAGAGGGCTGGGGAAGGAAGATAGGTAGAGGGAGAGTGTGAAAGCAACTATGATAACTGTCAGCAATTATCTCCAACATCCATTTGTCTGAGGAACAGGACAAGACAGATCCTGAAGACTAGCTCCTGATTGGTTCCAGTGTGGCTCCCAACATGCCTATTTGTCTGGATGATGAGGTGGGGTGGGTGATAAAGGAGGCAGTTGACAGATAACTCCTCAAGTATTGAGGTTGTTTCTACAATGGATACTCTGGCTATCTGCCCTAACAGCATGGGTGAGCCTTCTGTTTTTGTTGGAGCCAGTATTTGGAGGGCTTCCTGAAGGGGGTTAATGATGTATCCTCGGTGATCTCAGAGTGGTCCTTTTGAGTTCTTCAGGGAGTGGACTACTTCATCCCTCTTTTTGTTGAATCGCTCTCTTAACTTGCGAGTCCTCAATGAGAAAAATTTTGACCAGGGGAATGAATCCTCTGCACCTCTGAAACAGTTTAGACCTTGAAGGATTAGAATCCACACAAAGTGCCTTGCCCCATTGTATTATGCAGTATATAGGGGGATATCTTTTTATGTTTTGGGATGTCCAAATAAAGAAAATTAACAAAAATAAGGAGGGTAAAGAAAGATTTAGTCAGTTAGTCTACAAGGTGAGTTTGAAGCTCAAAATAGGTTGGACTTTGGCCAGGTTACATCTCGTTACTCTGGGCAGTAAGAGGAAACTGAGGGTCACAGCTGCTCCATCTTTTATACCAATGGTTCTTTTTTTCCACAGACCACTTGAAAACTGGTGAGTGTCTCGGCAGACCACTTAATGATCTTTCCAAATGTTTGTACCATTACCTAAACCGTTAGTTTGTTCCGAGCTGAGGCTGGGAAGAAGGGCCGTCTCTCCCCGGTAGCCGCAGCCCTGGAGCTGGGGAAAGTCGCCTCTTTCTCTGGCTGCCGCAGCTCTGTGTCCCCCAAATTCCTACCACCCCCTCTTCTCGCCCCACTGCTCCCTCCCACCTGCCACCTATTCCCCCCAAGACCACCACCTCACCTTACATGTGCATCTTCTCCAGGGTCCAGGTACCAAATTAGTGGAGCCATGCCTGCGCAGCTCCACTAATTAGGTGGGTGGCCTTTCATTGTCTCGTGTGCAGCCGTCCAGGCGCGCACCTTAGAGGGAACTATCCGTGGACCACCTGAATGGAGTCGCGGACCTCTGGTGGTCCGCGGACCACAGTTTGAGAACCTGTTTTATACTCTAGCACAGGAGGAGCATGGCCCCAACAAATACTGGTATTCAAAAATAGCATGAACATCTACAGTGGAGCCACGCTGACACCATCTCAAAGAACTGGTGTTTTCTTAATGTTTCAGTTCTTGGAGTCACGTGATTACCAGATCCTGGAGCTCTCAGCTTTCATTTAAAAAAAAAAAAAAATTATTAAATAGGATGGCACTAGTCATATGTATTATGTTCCTTAAGCAACACTACAAAGATTGAATGAAGGTTTTTAAAAAGTTATTTAAACTAATTATGACCTTGTGTAAAACAGAATCAAGTCTTATTTTTTGAGACCTGGGAACAGTCCTTCTCTCCCACCAATAACATGACAAATGAGGGTTTTGTTGGGAAGGAAAATAAAGTGGGGGAAATCCTAAAATACTCTCTCTCAAATTACTTGTTGGGAGAGGGAAAAAGCACTAAAAAGATATTAAACCAAGAGGAAATGACAGAATGTATAGAGTGACAGTAAAAAGAAAAATCTTTAGAAGGCAGCACAGGTGCACATCTTATTTTATTATGAAAAGCATGTGAATATTAATCCCTGTAGAACTTCAAGAGGTACAAACCTTAGTCATCAAGATGGTGCTGATGTGTCTGAGCCTAAAAACATTTTCAAAATTTGATGATTTGCAATAAAACATGTGGAAGTTTTCTGTAACTCCTAATGAAAACATTATATATCATTCCCTCCTCTTTGATTATGGATAGTTATCTTCTCATGCATGTAATTCAGAATGCTTTAAACACCCACTGTTATGAAGTAATGTCAGAGATTATTTTGATTTAGTAAATTTAATGAGGCAGTTTTCCAATTAAATGCCATGGATATCCGAGTTTAGAGTCTATGCCAATAACCAAACAAAAAATCACTATTTCCCATTTCAGATTGTTTAAGCAGGCTTGGGTTGCTAGAGGGTCAAACACTTTTGTCATTGCCTTACATGTAATCTGCTTAATTAAAAATACCCACTTTTAATCAGACTTTTACATTGCTATGAAGCATGAGCTGGAGCGCCCTCTGTTGTATGCTGGCACAGTTCTAAGCAGCTAGTGAAAGACAAGCATACAGATTTTCTTCTTTCATTCTATACTGTGTAGAAAAAGGATTTTAGTTTATTTTAAAAATAAAAATACATAATGCGTGCTAGAGCCATTAGACTATCAACTGTTAAAGCTGCATAATCCATCATTTATCTATTGCGTGGACACCACAATAAAGATAAACATAAGGAAATGTCATCCGATGATTTATTACTTTGAAATAGAATATTTCCTTTCTTTCGCAATCATCTATCAAGCAAGATCACTACCAGTTGAGTTTGTTGACACTGGTTTCTCTTTGTTTTTATGGCTTGTCTTCACACATTTTTTATTCTAATTATTTTTAGTTTGTATGGTATTTTGCTGTTGTGTCTGAATGCAATATTGTACAGTATATTGTATAACAGATGGGTACATTGGTACCTGCAAAAGGCTTGATTCCCCAGGATTCCGAGCATTCTGACTCCAATCCAGCAAAGCGCTTTAAACGTGTGCTTAGTTTTAAGCATGAGTAGTTTCACCGATGGCTCACATGGCCCACATTCAGTAACACTACTCACATACTTATAATAAGCACGTGGTTAAGTGTGCGGCTGAATCAGAGCCAGAGCGGTCAGCACTTTGCTTGGCTGAGCCCTAAATTAATAGAGAATAATATAATACACTGAGGTTTTTTGATCACATAACTCCAGGATATGCACAATTTCTGAGACCACTGGCCACTTGCTTAGAACTTGACTACATTTCATTTAAACATAACTGCGCATGAATGTAACAAAGCATAAGAACATAACCACAGGGTTTGCTTGTACTCTTATCTTCCTTGATACATGAATATGTTCCCAGTTTAAGACTTTTATAGAAATGTTACAGTAAACATCTTGGCAAGTATTAACTTATTCTGAATTTTAGCTACCTTTATTTTTTTTCCCCCTCTGAACTTTCTATTTATTCTTATTTGGCTACCTCCTTTATTTTCCACTAAGGCGTTATTTATTCTTTATACCACACAATTTTGGGCCACCATCATTAAGCCCTATAATTTTATTACTGTGCTGAATTACACCAGCTCATGTTTACTAAATCCACACTTCCCTCAGGTAGTTCCCTTGTTTTTTGGAAGGTGGTGGTGCTGCTGGTGTGGTATGTAGCAGTTCTAGGAGAGCTTTTCTCCAAGATTGACTCTCTTTTTTGCATCATACGTTTCTTTCCATGATTTTCAAACCTTTCAAAAACACTATCAATACTTATTACAGACTAATAGTATACTTAAGGGGGAGAGGGATGGCAGCTTCTACTGCTAGGAGATTATTAATCTAATACTGATGTATGCTTGATTTTATTTATTACCTAAGGGATATCTAACAGTTAAAGTACATGTGTTTTAAAGTACCAACAAGAGTTAGTTTAGGCATTTTTTCATTCTTGTTTTGTTCTAGGCCTAGTAATCTGCAAAAGAAGATTCCCGCCTCTCCTCCTGTAAACACGTGCTTCCCATTTTATACATTCTCAGTTACCATATTCCACCCCGGTGAGATCATCATATCTTTGCCTCACTTACAAATAACCATCAAAAGAGGTACCATAGTCATGGTTTTTCCCTCCCGCCCCTGAGGATAAGGGAGTGTAACTTGGTTTCAGCAACCCTCTCTCTGGTCCCCATTTCTCTTACCTCTATGTTCATACCTCCATGTTCAACAGAGCGATGGGAAAAACCAGAGTGGAGAAATGCCCCTCATGCTATTGCCATCGTATTCACCTCCATCCTAATAAATGCAGCGGGGATGGGGGAAGACAGACTGACAGAAACACTTGGCTGGGCAGAGGGAAGCTGGTGACTAACCATGCCCTGGTGGCTTTGTCCTCCACTCTGGCAAGAGTAAAGAAGAGCAAAGGTGGAGGATTAGTCAGCCATGACCTATGCTAATGGTGGACTTTAGTGGCATAAGATAATATTAAAAAAAAAAAACTTCCAAATCACAGACAGGACAGTGGCTGGATTGGTTTGAAAAACGAAAGCGGCCTGGCCAATCAGGAAAGCTGATCTGCAGAATACCGACATACATACCAGGGGAACAGCAGCCATACAAGGAGTACATATTTTTGTACTAAACATAGCAAAAGTAATCTAGCAAAACTGAAGAGACATTAGTAATGTAACAAAGACAAGTCATACTATTTTTATTATACATAAAAGTGCATTTTACATCAAGCTATTTTTCTCCTAAATGTCAAATGCATCATTCTGAGTGCATACACAATACTCTGCTCCTTTCAGTCTACCTTCAATTAACGTTTAGCCATAACTGCATTGAAACACAGTCTTTATGAAATACATTTACAAATATTGTAAGAATTTTCATTTCAAAAGAAAATATTCTAAGCTTATTTAGTGTCCGTATTGAGTTAGAACTAGTAAGAAAATTCCCAATTGAGGAAAAGAAGAAAGTTGTCCTGAATCAGTAAGCCAATGAATTACACATCTAACAGAAAGTTAAACATGTTGCGCATCAGAACAAGTCTTCCAAAACCAACTGTAATACCAACACAAATGTGTGTGTGTGGTATTTTATCTTGACCACATGCATGTGGTCATGAAACCAGCACACAGACTCCTACATTTCTCAAATCATGGTATGAACTTCAAATGATTAGGTAAATCCTTTATGCCTCACTTCTGGAGGTCACAAAACCAAGCCCATACCCAGAATACTGTTTCCATAGTAACTAATGATTACAATACTAAGGGGACAAAGCAGAAGGAGACTTAGCGAACAAAAGACAAGTTGATAGAGTGAACATGTGTGTCAGTTATAAAATGTGTTGTAGTGCCAGAACCGCGAGTGGAATTCTGCACCAAGAAGTGATTGGTTGAATAAGACAATGCCAGTTTTACACAACCTGCTCCCCACGTGTTTTCAGAGTCATGCTGGCTTACTTGAATGACTACACCGTTGATCCTGCATGGGCAGAGTCCTGTTTCCGCATGAAGCCTCACTGACTTCAGTGAGGCTACATATAGGGGCAGGGGGCTGCCAATGTGGATTTTATTGCAGGATCAGAGCCTAAGCTTTTACTCCTGATACTTCTGCAAAGCCAACACAGAGGAGACTGAGTTGGATTCTATTCTTTCTTGTATGTCTACTGGATTATTTACTAACTTCCACTTATAGGGCCAATTGTTTCGACACGTGCAAAAGCACTAGAGATACATAGATCACCAAGGTCATAACTTGGAATCATAACTTTTATTACTGGGGAGACCACACAAGAAGGAAAGAACTCTGCTTGACTCTCAGATCCCTGGTTGGGCGTGCACGGCTAGTAGTCAGAAAACACAACACTGTTTCAGACAAATTGCTTAAAACATCTGTCCGCAGGGGAGGGGAAGAAGAGATGCTTTATTCACACATTTTTTAAAGTGATGCTATTGTTAGTACAATTTGCAGTCAAATATAGAACTACTCAGCTAACAGAACAGATTTAAGTGGTCTGAAAGTCCGATGGCTCACTTGCGCTTGCTTTAATATCTGCATATGGTGCTTCTTTCCATAAGAAACATGGCACAGCATGTCATCCAGAGTCAGCTTGGTTACCTGTCCTGATGCTTGCAGCTCGGCACAAATATCTTCTAATCTGGCACAAAAAACAGAGTTTTCCTCCAACTCTTCCCTGACTGTAACCAGCTTTGAAGAAGAGATAATGACACATTTTAACAGTCCAGCAAATACAAATCCCATTTAATCATTGCCTTCCAGATAACACAAACAACCATTCAATAAAAAAAAAAAAAACTATGTGGTGACAGTGAGATGCAAGGTTAGCATAATCATCTGCAAGAGACTGTTAAACAGTACATGTTACAAGGCAACACCACTGAACATGTGTTGAAAACCAATTAAAGAGAGTTTATTAGATTAAAAGCTTCTGTAAAGTATCCAAGTATTCTTTTCAGTCCTAGTACAGACTGTAATAATTATTTCTTCTTTAAACCCAAGTGGTATAATTGTATCCTGTATTATAGTGTTGTTTCCCAGATCAACACTATAATTCAATGAAAGTAATCTAGCATGTTACACGTACAATGCAATCACTAAAAATCAGGCTGCTATAATGCTCAAAAGTTCTGAACACCATGAAATCTGTACAAAGAGATGAACTCAGAAGAAAATCTGCTTTATATGGACTTGATGAATAATGCACTCTGCACAGGAAAGGGGTAAGATTTGTGTTTGGTCTTTGACAAGTTTATAAACCTTTATTTAAAAAACAAAACAACATTTGTAACCTTGTAAAGAAAATGGAGGGGGGAAAAAACCCATGGAGTCAATTGTTTTCATGACCAAACCTCAAATTACAAAACCAGGATGCTGCTTTTTAAAAACCTTATTTTATGTATCTTATTGTTTGTAGTAGTTTAAAAGATACATATACTACATAATCATCTTTCTACCAACAATTGTGTTTGATACCCACTCTCTTTCTCCACCACCCCATTAATTCTACAGGTAAGTGGTTAAGCAGGCATTTTTATATTCTTACAATGGCTCAGTCAGTAAATGTGTTCAAAGTGAACAAGTTCAACATGCTGCTAAACATTTGCAGAAAAAGAAAAAGCCGTGCTGCCAAACCCAACTAGATCAGCGTTCTCCTTGAACATATTCTACCTACTGATTAATATAGTAATGGAATGATAATACTTTTTCTGTAGGAAATCTCAAAATACTTTACAAACATTAATAAGCCTCACAGCATCCTGATGGGGAAGGTAAGACACAGGGTGTTTTCAAATCCACTTACATGACTTAGGACACTAAATTCCACTCATGTTAAACAAGACTTAGACGCCTAAGTACTTTTGTGGATTCAGGCCTTACTAGCCTAAGTCCTGGTTTTAGATGCTACTGCGATCCACAAAACCCCTAGTTGGCTGCCACCTGACCCTGTAGATATCTATGTTTTTGCAGTAAGAAGTTCCCTAGGCACCTAGGTTCTGTCTCTAGGCATGCACACTGCTACCTTGCTCTAGGTATCCAGATGCCTCTCTTCTGCCTCAGCTCCAGAGGGATCCATAAGCAAGAGGAATATAGGCATTCCTCTTCCCAACTCGCATGAACCAGCAAGTGTGCTCACAGGCTGCCTAACTCCTCACAAAACAGCCAAGGGGAGGAGGAGAGAGAGGAGCAGCTTCCTTTAACCACTGGGCAAAAGGTTATGGGTACTCATCCGGGATGTGTCAAACTGCTGTCTGCCACCTCTCAGGTGAGTGTCCTAACCACTGGACTATAGAGTGAGTCTCACTTTTTCTTTGGCCCAATTAATATTTAATTATTCAATTAAAGTAAAACAACTTCAATAGGACAGACTGAAGGAGACCCACACGAATATCCTATAGTCCCGTGGTTAGATAATCCACTTGAGAGGTGGCCAGTCCCTGTTCAAATCTCTGCCCCCACCCCTGCTCAGATGAAGTGGGGACTTGAACCTGTGGTCTCCCCCATCCCAGGTGAGTACCCTAACCACTGGGATAAAGGTTGTAAAAGTTCCTCTTCCTCCGGCTGTTTTGTGTGGAGACAGGTGGCCTCTAAGCATTCCTACCAGATCAGGCCCTGCATTCGAGTTAGGCGGAGGAGCACTTATCTCCCCGAGTTGTGGATCGCCTACAGAGACAGGTGCTTCCCTGCAGCTCAGACTTAGGTGCTTATCTCCCTGAGAGGGGCGGGGCATAGCACACACCTTTCCCATTGCCATCTCCCACTGGCTAACTTAGCCCTGGTCTACAGTGGGGTGTGGGGGGGTAATCAATCTAAGTTACGCAACTTCAGCTACATGAATAACTCACTACAGTGTCTTCACTGTGGTGAGTCGACTGCTGACGCTCTACGGTCGACGACTCCTGCGCCTCTCGGCCCAGTAGAGTACAGGAGTTGACAGGAGAGCGCTCGGGGGTCCACTGATTGCGTCTAGACCAGACGCAATAAATCGACGCCCGCTGGATCGATGGCTGCCTGAAGATCTGGCGGGTAGTATAGACATACCCTTAGGTAACTCCCTGCCTAGCATGTGGATTGCATTCGAAGGTGCCTATCTCTGCCCATTCATTGTATGGGGAGCACAGGTGCCTAACTCAGGCTTTGTGGACCACAGTGTTGTTGTTATGATTTTGTAGGAGCCTAAAACTTCAGCATTGTGACACTGTGCATCGCAATGCCTAACTTGCTTTGTGGATCTGGGCCTAAGTCACTTCTGAAAATGGAATTTAGGCTCCTAAGTTATTTAGGCACTTTGAAAATTTTACCCAGAGAGAGCAAGTTAGTAGCTTAAGGTCATAAAGGAAGGTTTTACCAGAGCTATGAATATAAGACAGGTCTCATGATGACCAGTCCTGTTTTTAAACAAGATCATTCTTCATCCCCATTCCTATTCCACAGAGCTTTTATGTTTGAACAGAAGCAGAAAAGTGATCATCAAGTTTGTTCACTTACTTGGTTATGGTACCTTAAGCTATCTAGAACATTAAATACAATAATTATAATATAATAGAGAAAGGATGATAAACTAGATAAATGAACAGCACTGATGATAATAATGAGGTTTTTAAAGTAATCTTTGTTCTTTCACTTATTTTGTTCAATATCTGCAAACTATGCCAAAAGAATAACTTAAATAAGCCGAAGCACTAGAAAACATGATGGAGGAAAAGAAAACCTGCTCCGGCAGGGGAAAGGGATCGACTAGATGATCACCTAATACAGGGGTCGGCAACCTAGGGCACGCGTGCCAAACGCGGTACGTGAGACAATTCTGAGTGGCACGCTGCTGCCCGCTGAGAGGAGGAGGAGGAGGAGGGGCAGGGGCGGAGGGGCCGGAATGCACCATGTTGTGCGAAGAAAGGGGGGGAAGGGGAAGCTTGGCTGCCGCAGGATCAAGCTTCTGCCTCCTGCCCCCACAGGGGACAACGGTGGGCGGGGGGGCTGAGTGGGGCGGGGGACCGGGACGCCCTGCCCTGAACGCCCCTCACACCCAGCTTTGTGCCCTGCACCTCCACACACCCCAGCCCTCTGCCCTGACCTCGAGTCTCCCCCAACACCCAGCCCTCTGCCCTGAACCCCCCCACACCCCAGGCCTCTGCCCTGAACCCCCCCCAACCTTGTGCCCTGCACCTCCACACACCCCCCAGCCCTTTGCCCTGACCTGGAGACGTCCCCCCCCCCCCCCACACCCAGCCCTCTGCCCTGAACCCCCCCACACCCAGCCTTCTGCCCTGACCTCGAGTCCCCCCTCCCCCAAACACCCAGCCCTCTGCCCTGAACCTCCACCCAGCGGACTGAGCAGGCTGGCGGCGTAAGATCAGCATTTTAATTTAATTTTAAATTAAGCTTTTTAAACATTTTGAAAACCTTGTTTACTTTACATACAACAATAGTTTAGTTATATAATATACACTTAGAGAGAGACTCCTTCTAAAAAAATGTTAAAATGTATTACCAGCACACGAAACCTTAAATTAAAGTGAATAAATGAAGACTCGGCACACCATTTCTGAAAGGTTGCCTACCCCTGACCTAATAAGTCTCACCCTCAGTGTTAATGATTCCATGATTTTTAATTAACCAAATTATGGAGTACTCACCACCTGCTCAGAAAACTCAGCTCTTTTCACCAATTTTGAAGCACCCATATCCAATGCGTCCTCCAGTGTCCACATAAGGTCTTCTAGTGCCCCAGACTTGGCCAGGACAAGAATCTTTTTAAAAGGAAAAAATAGAAAATCATACACACCACCAAAAAGCATGCTTTAAAGGTGTTAAAAGGAGGACACTGGCAAGGATGACAGGACTAAATACAAGCTAACTGTAAAGGTTTACATTTTTAAATGCTCTATTGATCCTCTACCAATCATGGGGGGAGGACTAACCAGAAGCGCCTTTACAGTGTAACAATTGGACCTTGGAAGATGAACCGTGTCATGGAGACAGTGGTCTTCACAGACAGCTGTGTTTGTTGCTCTGGGGGGAAACTGGTTTTGATTTTACTGAATTATTAGCTTCTGAAAAATCACATACAAAGGATTTTCCTCACTAAGCTGGTAAAATGTGCAGCTAAAGAAAGATACACTGCATGGACATGTGCACTGAGCTGAGGCAGAGCTTGGGTGGAACTAGGCAGAGCTAGCTGTAAAGTTTACTTAAGAGTTTTTGTTTGTCTAAATGGTGGTGTTTTAAAATTGCAGTTTTAAATGGGAGAAAACAGCTTTATTAAAGTACCTTGCCCAACGGCCCAGAGTAAAAGCAATGGCCGTATGAGAATAGGGTCCCAGCTCTACCCTCACCAAACTAGGTCATGCAGCCCCTCTCTCTGTTACTACAAATATTCAATAAAAACAAACTATTTTTGTAACAATTCAGAATGTGACTTATTTTTAAAAGTGACCCTGACAAATAGCTGAGCCCATTTTTGGAGCAGCCCATTGCATCATTAAAATACTTATCGGGTCCTAAAAACCAGATTCTTCTCCACTGCCTTGCACCTTGTGTAGTCATTCACACTTGAACAATGCAAGGGCAAAGTAAAGACAACACTGTTTTACTTCTCTTGGACCTTGTCTATACTACAGGTTACTTTGGTATAGTTTATCTCACTCAGGAGTGTGAAAAATCAACACCCCTGAGCAACATAAGTTCTCCCGACCTAAGCGCCAGTGTAGACAGCACTATGTAGACAACTTCTCCCACCGACATAGCTACCACCTCTCTCAGAGGCAGAAGTTATTAAGCTCTCTCCCATTAGCTTAGAGCCTCTCCACCGCAAGCACTACAGTGCCTAGCACAATGGGGTCCTGATCCATAACTTGGGCTCCTATAGGCTACAGTATTACAAATAGTAAAGAAAAATAATAAGTACCAAATCAGAGGGGTGGCATTTTACATCCAGACTGTGCTCATTTTGCACAAATATATGTGATCTATCTGCAATCTCAAAATCACTCATGTTTTCCACATTCCTAAATCCACGTGCCACATTCCTCTGAGCTCTTTCAGCTAAAGGTACTAAAAGTGCTATCATACATAGACATCGATAATTATTACATACTCCTGCCTTGAGTGCAGGGGACTGGACTAGATGACCTCTCAAGGTCCCTTCCAGTCCTACACTTCTATGATTACACAAGATGCAAGAGAAAGTCAGGGTCTAAATGCATACATAACTCCTTTAGTGTATTTCTCTGCACAAGCCTATGTGAACGTGCAAAATAACCACACTTACATTAAGATTACTGCATAGTCTGCTCTGTGAGTGCCCGATCAGAGAATAAAAGGACTGGGCTTTTACCACATCATTCTAGAAGGAAGAAAAAACAAACCAAACCAAACCAATCAAGTTATGCTTGTACTAAACCAAATTTTATTAAAAAAACCTAAAACCCTCCCAATTAAACATCCACACTCCCCCACCCATGCTCTTTCAAAATATTCCAAAAGACCCACTCATTCTATGTAGTATTCACTCTGTAAGAAACACACCATGCACAGTGTTTCTCGTGTCATGAAGCTCTCTATGGGCTGGTCTACACCATGTTGTTAGATCGACATACCCCACATTAGGTCGAATTTATAATGTGCGTGTCTACACTACTGAGCCCTTCCCGCCAACCTAAAGGGCTTTTAAAATCAACGCCTGTACTCCATCTCAACGAGAGGAGTAGTGCTAGATTCAACCTTCCCAGGTCAAATTAGGGATAGTGTAGACACAGCACAGTGTATTTTGACTTGTTTGGCCTCCGGGAGGCATCCCAGAGTGCTCCAATGTGTCTGCTCTGGACAGCGCTTTCAACTCCACTGCACTTCAGCCAAGTAAACAGGAAAAGCCCCAGGAACTTTTGAATTTCATTTCCTGTTTGATCACCATGGAGAGCTCACCATCACAGCTGCCCAGGTATGCAAATGTGCTCCAGTGTGGAGCATACAAGAGACACTGGATCTGATTGCTGTGTGGGGAGAAGAGTCTGTGCAGGCAGAGCTCCGAACCAGCAGAAGAAATGCTGACATCTATGCCAAAATCGCAATGGGCATGGGAGAAAAAGGCTACACATAGCAGTGCCGTGTGAAAATAAAGAAGCTCAGGCAAGCGTACCAGAAGACAAGGGAGGTGAACAGTCGCTCTGGTGTTGAGCCACAGACATGCTGCTTCTATGAGCAGCTGCATGCGATTCTAGGCGGGGACCCCACCAGTACCCCAACACTCTCCCTGGAAACCTCCCGGGGGACCCGGGCAACAACGAGGAGGACATTGTTAATGAGGAAGGAGGAGGAGGAGGAGAATGCGCAGCAGACAAGCGAAGGATCCATTCTCCCCGACAGCCAGGACCTTTTCATAACTCTGGAGCCAATCCCCTCACAGGATCCACTGGTGCAGGACTGTGATGGTGGGGAAGGCACCTCTGGTGAGTGCACACTTGTAATAACATTACAGGGGTTAAATGCAATTGTGGTTAACGTTTAATTTGAGGTAAACAATTGGGATACAGTGGCGGCCAGTGCAGCCATGCAAAGGATGCTCCCCGGAAAAGCCTCTTTATGTGCCAATAGTTTCCACACCAAAAAATATCTCCAGGTGTGCCCTCACACCGCCTACCCTTTCGTGTGTGCTTACCATGCCTGCCTGCAACCGAAATCTGCTGCCCAGTGCTCTGCCATTTGTTGTACCTTACTGGCAGGCTCTTCTTTTAAAACACAAAATTTGGCCAAGTACCTCAGGGAATGTATTTACTGCTGTGAATTGTTTCATTCATTGCAACAGTTAACCTTTTGTTTTCAACAATGTATGCTTTTCCTTGCAGCTGCAACATTTTCTCCGAGTGCTTCCTCCACTCCAGCACAAAGGCTGTCCCAGATTAGAAGGTGAAAGAAGTGGACAAGGGAAGATATGTTTTGTGATTTGATGTGTTCCTCCGAGGCTGACAGGGCGCAGCTGAATGCGTGGAGGCTCAGACTGTCTGAGAGCATGCGCACCAACCAAGAGGACAGGAAAGCAAGCAGAGAACAAGAGCGTAACATGCAAGAGATATTGCGGCTTATGGGGGAGCAAACAGACATGTTGAGGCCTCTGGTTGAGGTGCAGGAAAGGCAGCTAGACCTTAGAGTCCCACTGCACCCAATGATGAACCAGCCGCCCTCCTCACCAAGTTCCATATCCGCCTCTCCCAGACATTCTAGAATGGGAGGACGGGGGGAGAGGAGGAGGAGAAGAGAGCTCAGTTATCCCTTGAACTCAACTCCAGGGGTTGGTTCATGGAGCAGAAAGCTCTCATTCCCACAATTGTGATTGCTAGACAGTGCAATTGTAACACTGGTCTACAATTTTTGAGAAGTTGTTCGCTTCAGAGATAAAATGTGCTATTTATTATATATTTTGATGTGCTGAATTCAAATATGACAATTAAAACAACTGATTGGCTACTGTTTCTAAGATATTTAAGTTTTTACATTTTATGTCTATGTATATTGTGTAGATAGTAGAATTTTAATCATAAATTGTAAACCTAGGTCTTTCTTTTCATGTGTTTATGGTTGCTTTACATGATAAGATTTCACCTGTCCTGTTTATGTAACACTTTAAAAATCAGCAAAAGGCTTATATAAATAAAATTTATTATGAAACAAAAGGCAAAAAACTATTATGTACATAGTTTAGTCCTATTCAGTGTCTACTGGGCGCTTCTTGGCTTGTCTCTTGTATTCATTAAATGGAGCATCTCTTGTCACTGTCCAGCAATAGTCTGCAAGCATTGATGGGCTCCATTTGCCCTGATAGCATTTCTCAATTGTTGCAATGTCCTGGTGAAATCGCTCGCCGTGCTCGTCGCTCACTGCTCCGCAGTTTGGTGGAAAAAAATCTGGATGAGAGTGCAAAAAATGTATCTTTAGTGACATGTTGCAACCAAGGCTTTTTTATGACTCGAGGAGGTTTTCCACCAACAACCTGTAGTTGTCTGCCTTGTTGTTTCCGAGAAAATGTATTGCCACTAACTGGAAGGCTTTCCATGCCGTCTTTTCCTTGCCACGCAGTGCATGGTCAAATGCATCATCTCGAAGAAGTTCACGAATCTGAGGACCAACAAAGACACCTTCCTTTATCTTAGCTTCACTTAACCTTGGAAATTTTCCACGGAGGTACTTGAAAGCTGCTTGTGTTTTGTCAATGGCCTTGACAAAGTTCTTCATCAGACCCAGCTTGATGTGTAAGGGTGGTAACAAAATCTTCCTTGATTCAACAAGTGGTGGATGCTGAACACTTTTCCTCCCAGGCTCCAATGACTGTCAGAGTGGCCAATCTTTCTTGATGTAGTGGGAATCTCTTGCACGGCTATCCCATTCGCAGAGAAAACAGCAGTACTTTGTGTATCCAGTCTGCAGACCAAGCAAGAGAGCAACAACCTTCAAATCACCACAAAGCTGCCACTGATGTTGGTCATAGTTTATGCGCCTCAAAAGTTGTTTCATGTTGTCATAGGTTTCCTTCATATGGACTGCATGACCAACTGGAATTGATGGCAAAACATTGCCATTATGCAGTAAAACAGCTTTAAGACTCTTCTTCGATGAATCAATGAACAGTCTCCACTCATCTGGATCATGAACGATGTTGAGGGCTGCCATCACACCATCGATGTTGTTGAAGGCTACAAGATCACCTTCCATGAAGAAGAATGGGACAAGATCCTTTTGATGGTCACGGAACATGGAAACCCTAACCACCTGCCAGGAGATTCCACTGCTGTAGTCTGGAGCCCAACAGCTCTGCCTTATTCTTGGGTAGTTCCAAATCCCTGACAAGGTCATTCAGTTCACCTTGTGTTATGAGGGGTGGTTCAGAGGAGGAGGATGGGAGAAAATGTGGGTCCTGTGACATTGATGGTTCAGGACCAGAAGTTTCATCCTCTTCCTCGTCTGACTCAAGTGAGAATGATTCTGGTGCATCAGGAACCGTCAGTCCTTCTCCGTGGGGTACTGGGCGTATAGCTGATGGAATGTTTGGAAAATGCACAGTCCACTTTTTCTTCTTTGACACACCTTTCTCAACTGGAGGCACCATGCAGAAGTAACAATTGCTGGTATGATCTGTTGGCTCTCTCCAAATCATTGGCACTGCAAAAGGCATAGATTTCCTTTTCCTGTTCAACCACTGGCAAAGATTTGTTGCACAAGTGTTGCAGCATATGTGTGGGGCCCACCTCTTGTCCTGATCTCCAATTTTGCAGCCAAAATAAAGGTGATAGGCTTTCTTAACCATAGTGGTTATACTGCGCTTTTGTGATGCAAAGGTCACTTCACCACAAACATAGCAGAAGTTATCTGCACTGTTCACACAAGTACGAGTCATCTCTACCCACTTTGGCTAAACAGAAATGTGTCCCTTTGCAAAATCAAACCCTGACAAATAAGAGCACGACACTGTATGATTTCTAGAGCTGATATAGGGCAATTTGTTCAGCAGAGTGATGTAAGCTTCGTTATGACTGCATCATCCATGACTTCTAGGAATAACATGATGCAATTCATACCATGTACGACGCAATACCAGCTTCAGATTGCATCATTCATTGTTTTGCCTAAAAAGCAAGTACTGTCCAAACCCAGTCATAGATTTATTCATAGATCCAGTCAAAGATGTATTTTAGTCATTTCTGGTTTAAATTGAGATCCCTTCCCTTTATAACTTACTTATCCTCCGCCATTCCCAAGTCAAGGGTCGTATATACTGACCCAATAGCATATCTTGAAAACTAGAGCCAATCAATAATTTTAAGCATCATTTTCGTTCTCAGTGACCCAGAATTAGTAAAGTTTGACTACATTTATTTCAGAAGCATTTTGGTTGTAGAGCAGTGTAATAAGCTATGCGTTCTTGCCCCTCCCTCCCTGTATTATCAGGCCCTTACCTGGTTATCATTGCTATTCATTGCTGTCTCTGCTCAGTGTTTGTTAGCATAATAAAAATGCATGAATTGAGGACAAGAGGCTCTTTATTCACTGTGCACACTGTGGTTGGTGGGGGTTTAGTTTACAGGGCAGTATATGCATAAAAGGGGGCAGCCTGGTAAGGACCAATACACACAACGGTCACACATCAGTGTTGGATCATTCATGAAACTGTTTTTCAAAGCCTCTTGGAGGCGCAGTGTGCCTTGATGTGCTCTTCCTATTGCCCTGGTGTCTGGCTGCTATCTGCCTCAACCCCCCAACCCGCCAGAAACTTTTCCCCCTTACTTTCACAGATATTATGTAGAACACAGCAAGCAGCAACAATAGGAATATTGCTTTCGCTGAGATCTAACCTAGCGAGCAAGCTGCACCAGTGCCCCTTTAGCCATCCAAAGGGGCATTCTACCACCATTCTGCACTTGCTCAGCCTATGGTTGAACTGCTCCTTACTGCTGTTCAGGCTGCCTGGGTATGGCTTCATGAGCCACGGGAGCAAGGGGTAGGCTGGTCTCCAAGGATAACTACTGGCATTTCAACATCACCAACGGTAATTTTCCAGTCTGGGAAGAAAGTTTCTTCTTGCAACTTTCTGAAGAGACCGGAGTTCCTAAAGATACGTGTGTCATGTATCTTTCCCAACCATCCCACGTTGATGTCGGTGAAACAGCCCCTGTGATCCATTAGCACTTGCAACACCATTGAGAAGTACCTCTTGCGGTTTATGTACTCTTTGGCAAGGTGTTTTGGTGCCAAGATAGGGATATGCATTCCATCTATCACCCCACCACAGTTAGGGAACCCCATCATGACAAAGCCATCCACTATGTCCTGCACGTTTCCCAGAGTTACTACTCTTCTTAGCAGAAGTGAATTGATTTCCCTGGCTACTTAGATCACAGCAGTCCCCACGGTAAATTTACCCACTCCAAATTGATTCCTGACAGACGGGTAGCAATCTGGCATTGCAAGCTTCCACAGGGCTATCACCACTCACTTCTCAACTGTCAGGTTAGGTCTCATTTTGATATTTCTCCGCTTCAGGGCTCGGGAAAGCAAAGTTCCATGAAAGTGGCCTTACGCATTCGAAAGTTATGCAGCCACTGCTCCTCATCCCATACCTGGATCACGATGTGGTCCCACCAGTCTGTGCTTGTTTCCCTGGCCCAGAAGCTTGTTCCACTGTGTCAACAAGTCCGGCTGCTGCTACCAGAATGTGCAAATCGCTCCGTTCCATGGCTTCCAGCACAGCTATTTGCATGGCATCACATTCTTCCATGCAGCTGGTCCTGGCTAAGCGCTGCAAATACCGCAGGACGATGCACGAGATGTTTGTGACGCTCACAATAACAGCGTACAGCTGAGCGGGGTCCATGCTTGATATGCTATAGCATCTGCACAAGTAACCCAGCTTAGGCACAAAAGTGATTGTTTGCCATTGCTTTCAGGGAGGGAGATAGGAGCCAAGTGCATCATGGAAGGCTGACGATATGTACCCAAAACACCTCACGAAATTTTTTTTGTCCCATCAGGTATTGGGAGCCTAACCCAGAATTCCAATCGGCAGCAGCAACTGTGGGATAGCTGCCCACAGTGCATCTCTCCATTGAGTCGATGCTACCCATGATAGTGGGGATGCGCTCCGCTGACAGAATGTGCATAGTGGAGACATACACCGTCGATTTTGTAAAATTGGAGGCTACAGGTCGACCTTAATAAATTCGACCTAATTTCGTAGTGTAGACAAGCCCTATGGTAGCATCTGGAGCCTTTAGACTTTAAGGCCCCAGTCCAGAAATGTTCTGAAGGGTGTGTAGCTTGGAGACAATAGAACTCTCACCTCCTTAATTACCTTGCTGAACTAGGGGGAAACTGGTTCAGTGCTTTTACATTGTGGACATAGCCAGGCACATTTACTATGCTATATAAATCAGCTAATTTATCATACAATACAATGTTACAGTTCTATTATACGGCAGCACTAGATGTGTGATCAAGTCACTACATACGCTTCTTAAGCACATAATGAGACATGATGTCAAAGTCCCCATATCTTCAGTAATACACAGGTACATCCAAGGGTGCTGTTCCATTTGTAAAACAGGAATTTGGAATATTTTAGTAGGCAAAATAAAGGCATTACGAATACAAAAGAATGAGACTCCATATTTGTATATGGAATGAGATTTTGGTTTTAACCTAAAAACTGTGGAAAGAAGTCCACATCACAAGAACTACCACCACAACAGATACTAATAAAGTACACTTGTTATTATTCGGTCTCTATGCTCACAGAGATGCACCAGAGGGGCCAAGGATTGAATGAGCATGGAGACTGAATATTTAAATACCACTTTACACATTCAAATCACTATATACACACCAACTAATTAGTCCTTAGTATACTCTGGTGAGGCAGAAAGTATCATCCCCATTTTACACAAAATGACACAGAGGGTTAATGAATTGCTCAAGATTGCGTAACCATTTAGTGTCAGAACTTGGATTAGAACTCAGAATTTTCTAATCCCCATTCCTCTGCTCAATCCTCCAGACTATGCTGCCTCAGAAACTGAAGGTGGTCCCTTCTATGTCAGGTTTGGAGCATGCTGTCAGGGCAGCGTAGAGATATTTGCACTGCCTCTGTATGTGATGTTCCTATTTTGTGGTATTCTTTTTCAGTTTTGAAAGCTGATAGTAGGCAACTAATTTACAGCAGTCTTTGTATTTATGTTACTATTTTCCTGCGTATTTAGTTATTACCAAAGAGCTTTGTTAACTTTTTCATTGATTCATCTAGTCTGACCTGCCATGTAACAAGGGCTATAGAACTTCTCCAAAATATTTCCTAGAGCAACATTTAACTTACAGTTCTTTCTCTCTCTCTTACACCCCTCCAACCCCTTACCAAGGAAGTCATGAGTTAAGCCATCATTAACACCCTCACCAACGTGTTCAGGACAGGGTCCATGTTAACGTCTTTGGCCTCTGGGCACTACTGTTGTTAGCAGCCATCTCAATTCATACTGTGTTGGGATTTTGCATTAAAAGGGCCAAATAACTGTGCACCGGACTGAATATGTATTCTAGGATTTCAAAATTCCCACACATTTTAAATGGCAATTATATTATTCTCTTTTTTCAGAGGCCTAATCACAGTGGAAGACAGACATACCTTTTTCTTTTCCATCTGCTTGCTACCACATTGCACAGAAAGTCAACAGAATCAAAGATTAAATAAAAATAAAACCCCAGTACCTGTTTCAGAGCACATGCTACAGCAAAGCAGTATGCTCGTCTTGGTATGCTATCTCCTTGTAACTGAGCCTCTTCAAGTAACTTTGTGCACATTTTGCAAGACTCTGGGCTGTTCTGTGTAAACATTTAAATCCACATCGTGATTGTCAATTTAGAGAAGCAGCAAATGCTTCACATGATTTCAGAATTTTATTTGCTAGATTTATTGCATATAAAAATTCATACATCAGACTAACAAGACAAACATCTTTTCAAATGGTCATTTCACCTGAACCAAACTACACTATTCTACAGGACAAATTCTGTGCAGCAATTCCTGAGAAGGACAGCACCAAAGGTATAATCAAGGGGAGGTAGGATTATGGGAGCAAAGGTGACTTTAAACCACCTTTGCATTGCCCTGATTGTGGGCTGCTCAGAGTGCTAAAACGGCCCCATGAACCATTGTGCTTAGCATTATGGACACTTCCCCTTCCACCCCCAGCATGCTTTCTAAACAAACTGACTTTTCATCATTACATTGCTTTGTGAGCTGCATTGGATCTCAACAGAAACCCATGTGCTTTCTAGATAGCATTCATCTAAGAGAAGTCTGTACCCAGGCCCTTGAGAATTCATTTGTTTCCATAAGAATTATTACAGAATACATTTTGAAAGATAGTTCTGTAGGAGGAATTCTAATATAGTTTAGATTTTTGCTAGTTCTTCAGTATGGATAACTTGCATTATTTCTTGGAAATAAATAATCACATAGATGTTCCACTAATTCCTTAAACCTGTACTCTATTAGGGCCAGCTGCAACTAAGACTTACACACATACACTTAACTTTATGCACACAAGTAGTCCCATTGAAGTCAGCAGGATCAGGGTCTTACTGTGCAGATCGATGTGCCAAATGCACTCATTGATATTACATCACTATTTTTAATGGGATCATATAATAAAGTGTGATGAGTTTGTCCATGTATTTTCTGCTTTGTTAATCACCTTTAATTTTTTTTTCTAATATTTGTTCCTGCTTTCTGTTGCCATGGCGTCAAGAATTACACCTGCGATGTACCTGCTGACTGTTTTATGATTAGTGTCTTTCAGTGTTTAAGGCTGTTATTTTATTATTATGATAGTCAGTCTTCACTACTGTTAATGACCCTTCATGTATTATTTTATTTACAATTTTATTTAAAAGTATGTTTTTGGAGACTTATTCCAATGATTAGCAGACAGACTTATTATCTAAAGGTTTTGTTCTCCATAAGAGAGGTACTGCCCTTCATGGCAGCAGCAGAAAAGACCACCTGCTGAAGTCAGATGATAGCCATCCCTTACAATGATTTGAAATATTCAGTTGTCTGACCTTAAAAATACTTCTGTGCAAAGATTAAACAATAATTCCACGAGCAATAATCCCATCTTTAAATCCTCTCTCTCTCTCTGAGCAGGCTCCGCATATTGCTATTCAAAATAAATCTATACAGCTATAATTACACATTACTATTACTTATAGTAGTATCATAATTTTACATCCGAAGACAGTCAACTTTAGAGAGATTCTCCTTGTAAGAGTGTGCTTATTACTTTCCTAAGGCTTCCTATATTGCAATAGTAACAATAATATTTTGCATTTCTATAGAGCTTCTGTAATATGCTTACCCCAAGCCATCATTTTGGTATGTACCACTTTAAAAGATGGGTGGCAGAACCAATGAAAGACTAAAATTTCAAATAATCTCCTTTCAATCGTCTTTAGTGCATAAAGAGCTATCCTGGCATATCCCCTTATCAAAGGCACCTTGTCTTGAATGAAATGGGAAATCTATTATTGCTGTTAAATTTTAACTGGGTAATTGTTTGAAACCACTGCTCAGCTCACCCTCCTTTAGCAGCTATGTTCAATAAGTGAGGATGGCCCAGGTTCTCCTAAAATCATGACTAGGGTCAATGGCAGTAGAAACCAAGCATTTCCACTGAACCTTTGCAGGATGCTACACACTTTTGTGTGCAATGAAACTAAATTCTTCAGCAGCTCTCTGCAGCAGACTATACAAGGATATTAATCAGAATTTTAGGGGTATGTACAGCAGAGGTCCATGATCCTCTAGCCCAAAAATACGTATGTTGATCTGTTGGGGGAGGGGTGTCAAAGCAGTGGACTGTATGTGCTGCTGATACTCCTCACAACCTGTTGCATGCCAGCTACTGCAGGTAGGGGCTAAGGATGCCTTAGAGATGCTGGACTGGTAGGAGTGAAGATCAAAGCCCTTTAATGGGGGGTTGCTCCTTGGGCCATGATCTGGCCCTATATTATTACTCTTATTACAGTAGATACCTGGTAGCAATCTCTATAATTTAGATTACAAAACAGTTTGATTATAACCCAAGTTTTTACGTGCTCATAACTTCCCAAATATTAACTTTCTACATTTAAATTATTAGGTCTGGGCTTCCAATCTGCCTGTAGGCAGAGGGACCCACCTTTTTTACATAGTGGACAATCTCCTCTCCCATTCTTGAACACTTTCCACCTCCCATCCTATATGCCATCAAATAATGTCACCATGTGACCAGCCAGCTCTCCATGGGACCGCCTGAAGGTACTCCTCAGGCCACTGGAGTTTGAGAATGATTGACTGTAAAACTCACTACCACAATAGTGTTTTAGGCCAACTCTTTTTCTTTAGTGAAAATAAAAAATATCTCCTACATTTAGCTGAAAAATTCTGGAAACTGAGTTCACCATGGAATTCAGTTATTATTCTGAGCCAGTGGCTGTATTCCCAAAGAGCATGATAGAAAACTGTAAGTATGGATTTCCTACAGAGTTATAACTAAAGGAGGAAATCTTTTCTAGGGTGGCACAAATAGCAGAAAAAATATTGTGTTAATATCCTTAACATTTCATTTTTGCAGAACTGGGTTCAAATTTAGAGAAACAGAGATCATAAGTGACACCAATTTGGGTGCCTCAGTCTAGTCCCTAGATAATGTTTGCTATAATGCAAAATTAGTGAATGATTTGAGCATACACAGACATTTCTGCAAGGAGCAGATATTCCAGGAAATAACAAGTGCTGAATGCCAAGTTTGGAGTGTATTATAATAGCAGAACTGCCACTGAATGAGGCAGGAGTCCTGTGGAAAAAATAGTATGTAATCATACAATTATAGACTGCATCATAATATATGTGCACAAGGGGGATGAATTACAGTTGCACAGGAAATCTTAATTCTGGCATTTCCTAATTTATGAGTGCTCAATTTTGCAAACTTAATTTTTTTTTTGGTGTGTGCAATATATATTGTACACTTGACAAAGAAGCGATCTATGATTGACTTAGGTTTCCAACTGAAGTGTTTGCAGCAGATGAGAAACAACGGCAGGGTATCAAATAGAAATTTTAAAGATAAATCTAATTAAAATAAAATACCACAAAACTTCTTCATGGAAATAATGAAACATTTTACCAGTTTGTAGTATATTGCAAATGCAAGTAAATAGGTGGTTTTGATGAATTTTACATGTTGTTTTTTCATTTCTCCCAGCACTTCCAAGGCACCTGCCAAAAAACAGATATTCATTCAGTAGTTAAGTACTTCACTAATTGGGTTCTTATACTTAATGCATAACCCATCTACTACCAAAAAAACAAGATTACAGTATGTGAGCCCAAAAAAATATACAATTAAAATAATGTTGCAGATTAAGAACTATTAGTCTAAAAAGAGAATTTACATATAAATGATACCTTTTCAAAAACCTTGCATCAGTGCCAGGTAGAAATAGCGGTTACTTTACCAAAGGGATGTGATGAATACTTGATTTGGATTCAATTTGTATGAAAATCCTGTCTTATTGTCAGATCTATATTCATACAAATGTGATTCTCAAATCATATGCCTCTTTATCATCCTCCCAGATCCCAAGAGACACCACGCAGTGGCCATTTACAAATATGGCCAAACTCCCTTCACTAACGCCATACAGAATTCCCACAAGCTCCCAGTTGCTTCTCTTCATGCTGGCCCTGTATCCAGTCTCTAATATGCTCATTTCCAGGGTAGCTTGCCTTCCTGACCTACTGACCCTGGCAATATTTGAAATCAGATTTGCCAAATGCCAGGACATTGTGCTGGATATTCTTCAAATTCAAAAAAAGGGATTTGGCTCAACCTTACTTTACATTGTGCTTTAGATTTTCATGTCAGAAAAACCTTTCTAGGCCACATGAGAGAGCTTCCCAGGTCTTCATAAAGGGTGAGATTGTGGTTTTAAGACAATGGCAGTGATGTGGGGAAGACACTCTGATTGTATGTGTTTTCAGAACAAACAAACAGGGCCTCTGAACAATTTTCTTACAAACATTTTTTTCCACGTGCTCTAACGCCCACAAAAATGCCTGAATAAATTTTCTTCAACCTTCCCCATACCACAAACAAAACAGTATAGGGGAAAAAAGCATGAGACATTTCAGTCTAAAGGACATTTTTAGAGAAGTTAAGCCCCTTGGAAAATAGGAGTCTAAAACAAAAGGCTCTTTCCTCAACCATAATTGTACAGTATTGCTAATGGGAGGCTGGAGCCCTTCAAATGCTGCTGCATACTGCTGTGCAGCTTTCAAATCCAAGAGTGATCACATATGGCTCAGCTAGCCAAAAGGAGCACACTGTTCAGTGTTATCGATAGCTTTAAAATAGATTCATGGTTATATTTAAGACATGTACCTTGCTCAAAATGCATTTGCTTTGACACATTTATTTTAGTACTTACTTTCATAACGACCTTTTTTAAACAACATATCCATCAAAATATTGAATGATGTTCCATCAGAGAAGAAGCTGTGCAGAGTCTGGTGAAGAAACATATAAACAGAGCCAGTTTTAAACAAAATTGCTATTAGGTCTTTCCTTACCACATACAGCATGTCCTCCAGCTGTGAACTGGCCATGTCCCCATAAGTGATACATTTGGCTCTCAATGTTCTGCTTGTGTCCCCCAGTGGAGTAATCTTTAATTTTCCATTGAACTTTAGATCATATTGTGTCACTGATTTTTGAAGAAGAAATTCCCACTGAGTTCTACTTCAAAAAAAATTGATGGCAGGATATGCCCTTTAAGTTAGTACAAACAGAACTGACTGGGTACAGGCTACTTTGAAAGCTTAACAGTTATAAATTCAGGTTTGTGTTTTCCTGTAGCTGAACACTGATTAATGATGTCTTTGAGGGAAAAAATGCCAGCACCATCAAACTGAAGGAGTTTTTTTTGCTGAACACAGAACAAAAGTGGTGAGCTGACCAGGACTAAGGCTGTAATTATCAAGAGCAGAAAATTTAACGAGAGAGCGCGCCTTAGAATGAAAAATGAGCGTATTTTCCCTCACTGAAATTATACTGAACATGGAGCATTCAGGGAAATGAATGTGTGAGAGACAACACAATGCTAGAGGTATATTAAGTTTGAATTTCTATCCACAGAGGCTGCACTAGTGACAGCTGAATGCTACTGTGGAGAATAAAGAGGTTACATGCAAGGCTACGACTTTGGCGGGGAGATCAGTGTTTCTGATAATCATGAATCTGAATAAAATCCTTGATCGTCACAGCAACAGCTCCTTTCCCTTCTGGGAGTTGTGACCTGGCCCACGTGGTCGCAGGGCCACTCAGGTTTGGTGTGTCCGCCACTCTGCAGATGGGGATAGAGGGGCGGAGACACCAAACCTGAGTGGCATTGCGACCCATGGACTAGGTCACAATGACAATCCAATTTGGCCCTCCTCTCCTCCATCTACGGAGGGACAGACGAGCCATACCTTAGTGGCGCTGTGTCCAAGTGAGCCAAGTACCAATGCCTGGAGCAGGGAGCCAGGCCCAGCCCTACACAACAGGAGCTGCTGCTGCGGGGTGAGTCCAAGGCAGGCTTCCTCTCCAGCCCCGCTTTTTCCTCAGGTTCTTCCCTTCTCACTGAGATGGGCTCACTCTCCAATCTCTCCTATAGGCCCCCTGCTCTTCCCCTTTCCGTGAGATGGCCTCGTTTTCACACACCTCTGCCATTACATTTTAAAAAATTTCTGTGAAAAAAATTATAGCCTTTATTACATGTAGGTTTTTTTATAAATATGGCATGTCCCTCTGGTTATCTGTTCCACATTAACCTGCTTGACTGCCAGAAGTTAAATCAAAGGAGGTTGTTAAGGGAGAAACAATGGGGAACCTATGGATTGGGAATAGCCCTTGCCTGGCTCCAGATGGTCTGGCAAGGTATATTGTTCCCAAACCAAAACCTAGGATCAAGCTGTTCCAAAAACGTAGGGTATGTCTTTACAGTACAGTCAGCTTGAGTTACAATTTGAGTGTTACACCTTAATATGACTCCCATCTACACACACAAATCTCTAGCTTGAGTTAAGCGGTGCTTTAGGCTTGAGCTAGCTGGTCTGTCAGGGTATGTCTACACTGCGGCTGGGATCATGCCTACCAGCCCAAGTAGACAGACATTCCTTAGTTTCACCTAAGCTTGCATCTTAAAAATAGCAGCATGGATGTTATGGCATGTGTGGCAGCAAAGGCTAACCACCCTGAGCTCAGACCCAGGTGGTCATGGTGGGTCTGAGCTCAGGTCGTTGGCCCATGCAGCCACCCATGCTATAATGTCCACACTGCTATCTTTACCACCCTAGCTTGAGCCGGACAAGGTTGTTTGAGTAGGCTAGCCTGTGCACTTTTGTTGTGTAGACATACCCTGAGGCGGACACCCAAACTGACGGAGACATACACAGGGACTGCAGCAAGCAAGCTGGCTCTCAGCCCACAGATGGGAATAAGTCAGACCTACCTGAGCTATGAATAGGGAGGTTAATCTTATGTAAGGGAATATATTCAACTCTTTGTTGTGTTGATCCATTTGCCTAAACTCTGTGTTCCCTTTGGCAATTAAATGCTCCTTTGTTTTGAAGATGCTGTTTTTGAGTCACTTTAATCAGCTGGCACCGGTGCCTGGAGAAAAAGGGGCTTACAGGTGCCAAACTTGGTTGGGCCTATTGGATTAACATGGTTGGGTAAACAGGTGTGCTACAGCCTCAAGACTCAATCTAGGAGTGGTTGGATCACATGGTTCCACCAAGAGTGAGGTGCAGGAAGCCAGGCCTGTCACCTGAGGGGTGCACTTGAGAAAGACACAAAGCTATTTAAGATGTGGCTGGCCCGGTAACTGTGACATCTGCCTTCCATGATCTAATATCATTCATCAGTACTGCAAGAACTCAGGGCCTTTCTTACATAGGTCCTAATTCGAAGAGATGTTTATTTAAAGACATGCCTGAATAAGCATGTGAGCAGCCTCAGTTATTTCAAGGGATTTCTTACATGCTTAAAGCTAGGCATGTGCTCAACCATGTTACTAAATTAATGCTTGATCCAAATCCCAGTGAAGTCAAAGGGAGTCTTTCCATCAACTTCAGTGGGCTTTGGAACAGGCTGATAATATCCTCTCTCTACATCAGGGGTAGGCAACCTTTCAGAAGTGCTGTGCCGAGTCTTCATTTATTCACTTTAATTTAAGGTTTCGCATGCCAGTAATACATGTTAACGTTTTTTAGAAGGCCTCTCTCTATAAGTCTACATTATATAACTAAACTATTGTTGTATGTAAAGTAAACAAGGTTTTCAAAATGTTTAAGAAGCTTCCTTTAAAATGAAATTAAAATGCTGATCTTATACCACCAGCCTGCTCGGCCTGCTTCCAGCCTGGGGTTCTGTTCACCTAGGCCTGCAGCGGGCTGAGCGGGGCGACTCGAGGTCAGGGCAGAGGGCTGGGGTGTGTGTGTGGAGGTGCAGGGCAGAAGGCTGGGTGTTGGCGGGAGGTCAGGGCAGAGGGTTGGGGGGAGTGTGGGGGAGGTGCAGGGCAGAAGGCTGGATGTTGGGGGCAACACGAGGTCAGGGCAGAGGGCTGGGGTGTGTGTGAAGGTGCAGGGCAGAAGGCTGGGTGTGTGGGGGCATGCAGGGCAGAGGGCTGGGGTATGTGTGGAGATGCAGGGCAGAAGGCTGGGTGTTGGGGGGAGGTCAAGGCAGAGGGCTGGGGAGGTGTGGAGGTGCAGGGCAGAAGGCTGGGGGGAGGTCAGGGCAGAGGGCTGGAGGGAGTGTGGGGGTGCAGGGCAGATGGCTGGGTGTTGGGGGCGACTCAAGGTCAGGGCAGAGGGCTGGGTGTGTGTGGAGGTGCAGGGTAGAAGGCTGGGTGTGTGTGGGGAGGATCAGGGCAGAGGGCTGGGGGGGGTGTGGAGGTGCAGGGCACAAGGCTGGGTGTGGGGGAGGATCAGGGCAGAGGGCTGGGTGTTGGGGGGAGGTCAGGGCAGAGGGCTGGAGGGTGTGTGGGGGGTGCAGGACATAAGGCTGGGTGTTGGGGGGAGGTCAGGGCACAGGGCTGGGTGTGTGGGGGGTTCAGGGCAGAAGGCTTGGAGGGTGCGGGGGGTGCAGGGCAGAGGGCTGGGGTGCTCAGCTCGTGGTGGTGCTCCCAGCCCCCTGCCCTGAGCGGCTCATGGCAGGGGGCTGGGAGGGATATGCCCTGTTCCACCCCCTTCCCCAAGGCCCGTCCCTACCTCTCTCTGCCTCCTCTACGGAGCAGGGAGCACGCTGCCACTCGGCTCGGCTCTGCTCCCCCTCGCAAGGGCCGTTGCCGGCAGGGAGACGGGGGAGGAGGAGAAGGAGGAGGGGCCGGAATGCACCACGTTGTGGGAAGAAACGGGGGGCGGGAGGGGAGGAAGCTTGGCTGCCGCAGGACCAAGCTTCTGCCTCCTGCCCCCGCAGGGGAGAGCGGTGGGCGGGGGGGCTGAGTGGGGCCCAAAGATGATGATAGAGAACAACAAACGATGCATCAGTGAAATATGTTTACCAATGTTAGGTAAGTTTGGTAGAGTGAAGAACTACTTCTATTCAATGCATTTTATAGAAAATGTTGTAATTATTCTGAAATCCAGCTAACCTTCCAATTACAACAGAAATGCCAGTTTGGTTCAATGTTTTCAATTGTTGTTCCTAATCGAGAAAAGCAGAGACTGGAAAGTCAGCACTGGCTAATCAGCCCACATGCCTCTGCATCTTAGAAAATAAATTCCCATTATTTCTACAAATCTTCCACTTTACTATAACTTTGAGCTCACGGGAGGTCAGGACATGCAACATATTGCTAACCAAAATTAGAATTGAAGTGGAAAATAATTTTTTTTTAAAATTATATATATAAAGGGAAACTACCTGATCTTTGATGAGCTCTATTGCAGGTACTTCAAGGTCCAGCTCATAACACAGCCTCATAAAAAGGGGTCCAAATTTAAACTCACCAAAGGTTACATTTCTGTTTTCTGCATGGTACCTGATTAGAAAAGATTTTTAAAATGTAAATACATCAGGAGTGGAAAATTGCAACTAATTATGACTTTCAAGAGGCAATGAAATCTGCATGTGAAATGGCTTAGGCAGACTGTTCTGTCTGTATACAGTCAATGGCATTTAGAACAACAGTAAGATCATTGCATGGAAAGAACATTGTCAGCTCCATCCAATTAGTAAATAATGAAGAGATGACATCATTACTGTTCACTTCTTTTGCCCACAAACTAATCTCTATCAGTTTAGCAATAGAGTGGGCCTACAGCATTTATTTGTATTGATTTTTGTTGCATTATTTTTTTAGTACACATGTTACTTGTAAAATGTGTTGGATTGACAGCCCTAAATACTCTAGTCCTCTATTTACAAAGCAAAAGCAGCACAGGCAGTAGCAGGGCTATTTTCATGCCAGCATGCTTCCATCTTTTTCTGCAGGGCAACATCCAGGTGCAAGCGGCTTTTTCACTCTCCATAACTTTTTTTCCTTTTACTGAGCTCAACGTTTCATCGTTGCTAGAGACATACATTACAAATAAAATTACCATAAATGAAAAATACAAGGAGACAGAGAAAACAATTTGCTTTGGATTTTGTTCTAAATTACCTGTAAATAACATTTTTAGCTATTTCCACATCGTCTGGTGTCTGGCACAAATGAAGCAATGCTTTTAATTCATCTCTGCGGATCATTCTATTTTTCTTCAATTTTTCTTTGATATTTCTAAAATATAAATCTGAAAGTAAACAAATTGTTGCAGTAGTCTATTGGACACAGCTCCTTCAGTCAGTATACTATACTCTGACCAGAAGTATGACAATTTCATAGGCTACATCTACACTACAGCACCAATGCAACTGGGGGAGGGATAGCTCAGTGGTCTGAGCATTGGCCTGCTAAACCCAGGGTTGTGAGTTCAGTCTTTGAAGGGGCCACTTAGGGATCTGGGGCAAAAATCAGTACTTGGTCCTGCTCGTGAAGGCAGGGAGCTGGACTCGATGACCTTTCGGGGTCCCTTCTAGTTCTATGAGATAGGTATAGCTCTCTCTCTCTCTCTCTCATTGCTTGTGGTGGAGATGCTCTAAGCTGACAGGAGACAGCTCTCCCATTGGCTTAATAACTCCTGCCTCTGCAAGAGGGGATAGCTATGTCGGTGGGAGAAGTTCTCCTGCTGACATACTGCTATCTACACTGGCACTTATAATCCACACCCCTGAGCGACGTAAGTTATACCAAAGTAACCTGTAGTGTAGACAAGGTCATATCATTAAAAGGATTTCCCCAGTAATAGGTATAATACTGCCCACAGAGAAGTACATATCGGGGTTTTCCTTGAAAATTCGAATGTCTGAAAGAGAGGGGGACTTAGCAAGTTTAAAAAGGGCTCCAAATCTAAAGCTTTTCTAGACTCTTCTGCACCGTGTACTGTATGGGATATAAAAGTAAAAACCCCCCAAGAGCTTTGACACTCCTCTTTTTTTCTTCCAGTCCCAGTTGTAGACTCAAACAGGCATGGGACTACACCAATCACCAGATAACAGTATTGGCCTGGGGGATTCATAGTCCTGGATAAGTGAAAGAAGCAAGGAGAAGCGATGTCTCATACTCTTCTAAAGCTAGAACAGAAATGCACAGGCTATAACCACAGGATCTTGGTGTGACGGAGCAGGGAGCAGGACAGATTTGACTTGGGAATGTTGCAGGGGGGTTGCATTGGGGATGGGGGACTTCCCTTGAAGGAAGCTACCTGAGCTGTAACCTGAGCCAGGAGGGGGGTTGGGAGAAATAACACCTTCTGCCAGGGAGACTGAACAAAGGAGGAGGAGGAGCTGGGGGGAGGGGGAAGAGAGGAGCTGCGGGAGGAGTTTTTGGTTGGGTTTCAGTTTTGGGCTGGGTGGTGCAACGCAGGGAACCCCAAGCTGGGGCTAAGCTCCCTAAACCCCCCAGAAGGACTTGATTGAGGGGTTCTGGTTGTACCTACATGCTCTGCTTGGGACTGTGTTCCGGTCATCTAATAAACTTTCTGTTTTACTGGCTGGCTGAGGGCAGGTCTTCCCTACGGGGGGGGCGGGGTGTCGATTTAAGATACGCAAATTCAGCTATGCGAATAGCGTAGCTGAATTCGACCTATCGGAGCCAACTTACCCCGCTGTGAGGACAGTGGCAAAATTGACCTCCGCGGCTCCCTGTCGACGGCGCTTACTCCCACCTCTGCTGGTGGAGTAAGAGCGTCGATTCAGGGATCGATTGTCGCATTCCCGACGAGACGCGATAATTCGATCCCCGAGAGATCGATTTCTACCCGCCGATTCAGGCAGGTAGTGTAGACCTAGCCTGAGAGTCACGATGAATCTCAGGAAGAGAGGGGTGCAGGGCCCTGACTCGCCCGCACTCCGTGACACTTGGTAAAAAATGTAATTACTTCTCTTGGTCTCTCAAATACTATGGTGGGTGCAGGAAATAAGAACACACCCAACATATGCACCATAAACTAGGAATTTGACATATTATAGATCCATTAGTCCCCAGGGGATAATATAACTCAGCTAAGTAGACAAACGAAGTGAAGTATGATCTGAATCCCTATAAAGCTTAGTTCCTACATTTAGCAACAGTGCCTGACCCACATTAATAAATTCAATATATATCTTATGAATCTTATTCCACATCCTCCGCATACTGAAATTCCACCACCATAGCAGGGATCTTATGAGTGAACCAAGCAGTGGAAATGGAAAGGGAAGAGAGCCCTTTTAAACATAAAAAACAAACATGTACTTTTAACAGATCTGTGCAAATCAATACTAGTAGTATTGTAATTAGTCCACCAATCCTTTGCTTTCCTTGTGGCGAAACCCTGATCGACTGTGGGACTACTAGTCCAAATTTGCGCAACCCGAAGTAAACATCACAGAGTGTAAAACCACATTCTAGGGAGAATTCATCTGATAAACGCTATTAAATCAGACACAAAACAAGCATTTGATGTTTTAAGAAGCAGCACTATTTTTTCAACATGAAAAGCTTTTAAGAATTGCCATGTTGCCTAATATTTTTAAAGAATACCATTTAAATAATGGTATATCTACACAAAGTACCAGAAAAATGAATAAGTATGAAGAAACTTATTATGCTGCTTTGAAAGAAAGCAAATTTCCACAGCAGATTTGTGATTATGTTAGGCTTGGCAAGCCAGTCAACTGACTGCTCAAATAATGTCATTTGTCACCTATTTATTTGACCAAAGTCAAATGTTCCCAAATATTCCAGCATGAATGGCCTAATGTAGGTGGGAGCCTACCTTTTTGACTGCATCCTGGTGCCATTCTTTCATTTTTTACAACTTCATTTCATTGCATTTTGCAATTTTCTGAGTTAAAATAACTGTTAAGTAACTTGTTTTTTGTAATTGGTCATAACTATCTACCTAAGGCTAAGCCTATTGGGGACCATAAAGTTTTACCTTTTTTTTTTTTTTTTTTTGTTAGTGTTCTAATAAATCACTACTTTAAAATAGGTTTCAGAGTAGCAGCCGTGTTAGTCTGTATCCGCAAAAAGAACAGGAGTACTTGTGGCACCTTAGAGACTAACAAATTTATTCGAGCATAAGCTTTCGTGGACTACAGCCCACTTCTTCGGATGCATATAGAGTGGAACATATATATATAAAAGTTCTTTTTACTTTAAAATATTTGACCAATGTATGACCAGTCAATTGATTGATTCTTTTTAGGATCGGTCAAATGGCCAACCGCAGATTATGTCTCGCCTGCATTGCTTTTTCTCTCCCTCCCCCAGGGCGCTAATGTGACACAGTTTCATGCCATTCATCCCATGTTTAAATTATGAGTATCTCACTCTTATCCTATTTTGCATTATAACACTATACTGCCAATTAAATTTTTTAACACTTGTTTCTATCTTTTATCTCAGGAAATAACTCTCAGCTCCCACTCTGTCCCCCCACAAAGATTGGGTTTTACATCTTCACAGAACATCCTACCCCCCCCAACAAACCTCATTTGTTCTTTGGGATAATCTTGCATTTGTGAATATAAAACGTTGATTAACAGAAACAAAATCTGTGTATAATCAGACAGCTTCATGAAGATAAGTCTTGCATAACCTTTATGAACTCCAGGAACCTCTACAGATTTTCCTTAATAGGACTTTGTCTATTAACAATAACAATCCAAGACTTTACTCCACACTCATTTTGGAGATCCTGAACTCATCTTTCATATTTCTCATTTACAGGTGTCACTGGAATCAGAGGAGATACAAGTTGAGAGGTTTGGAGAAAGGAAATAGCTGAATAGCACAAAATTGCTAATTTACAAAGTGGATTAAGACAGAATTATTGGCATAACCCTCTTCTGGATACCTAAGCATTTACTAAATTTTATACACCTCTACCCCGATACAACGCTGTCCTCGGGAGCCCAAAAAATCTTACCGCGTTATAGATGAAACCGCATTATATCGCACTTGCTTTGATCCGCCAGAGTGCGCAGCCCCGCCCACACGGAGCGCTGCTTTACCGCGTTATATCCAAATTCGTGTTATATAGGGTCGTGTTATATCGAGGTAGAGGTGTACTAAGTTTCCCTGTAGAAGAAAACAGTTACCTGTTCTAAAAAGTTTCAAAGCTGCATTGTGGTTTGGTGGCCCTGACTGGAACAAACAGAAATGCTAATTTTAATATTGATGGTATTGCTCAATAAAATAAATACTTGTACCTTTACTGCAATAAAGACGACGTTCCGTTAATATCTTCTTCTCTTGAAATTCTCGCAATTGTATAATATTATCGGTTAGCAGATATCGCTTTGCTAAAAATGGGGAGAAAGGAAAAGGAAGATTCAGCATAATATTAGATGTACTGTTTGACAACATTGAAGTTTGCATTTAGGAATTGCTGCTATTATTTAGCATGTAATCCGGGACCACAAGAAGATTTAGGGCCTGGTTTTCAGAAGTGCTGGGCATCTGCAGCTTAGTCAATGGAAGCTGTGGGTGTTCAGTGCCTTTAAAAAACAGGCTCTTAAAGTGCATCATAGTCAAAATATGACTGTAAACATGGCACCTTCTTTCTCAACTGTGAGTCTCTGAGTCATAGTTGCTTACTTTACTGACAAAAATAAGTATTTACTCCTACAGCTTTGCAGGGCAAATATAGACAAGGAGGCGTGAGCAGTATAATAGTTTTGCTTCATGCATAATTAAAGTAAACTGCAAAAAAATAATTAAAATTGAGATGTGTGTTTCCCCACTAACTAATCAGTGAGAGCAGTCAAAGCAGAAAGGAGGAAAAAAGCTCCCCCCTTTGTGAAATCCTTTAGTAGTGTTCCTTTCTGGCTTTCTCAAGAGTGGACCATAGAATGCACCATTCTATGACAGGACAAATAGCGGCTGAGAAGAGATTTTGATATTTGTGCTGTCATAGAATGATGCATTCTGGGATCTCTTGAGTAAGCCAGGAAGTACCAAAAGAATTTTGTAAAAGGGGGAAAAAAATTGAAAGATGAGCATGTATTATTATATGCATCACAATAGCACCCAAACTTCCCAATCAAGTTTGGAGCGCCTTCGTGTTAGGTTCTGTTCAAATACATAGGAAGACATGGTTCCTGCCTCAAAGGGTTTACAAGCTCAAGACTTTGATGCTGAACTCAATTTTTTTTTGCATCTCATCTTTTTCAGCTAATTGTCAGCTAAATTCTGTTTGCAAAATCTTTACCATCACAGACATCTCTTCAGTAACAGAAACTATCTGCAACAAAGCAATTTTAACATGGTTATTGTAATAGTTTAAACTGATACAGTCCACTCGTCTAGGTTGCTTATGGAATCATTCTAATCCTTTTTGTGTGTTGGCTTAATCATAAGTTAGGGGAATACAAAAAGGAAATAAGTAGCCTAACTAATGGAGCAGCTCATATCGGTAGGAAAAAAGGACGCTTTTATTTATATATACACACAAACCAAAAATTCTAAGGAACCAAAAAAATAAAGAAAATCCTAAGATTTCTATTTACATAACAAAATAAAGGCCCACCTATACATATTAAAATATACACCAATGCAAACCATCCTAACACGGTTGAAATAAACGCACCTCATTTCTTTCAAATGTGTCTTGTCTCATGTTAACCTGTTATAACTGGGTGACTAAATGACAATTCTTCTGTTCCCACTGAACTAGAAAGTTGAAAATTGGTATATTCATTCCTCCTTCCACCCCTGAAATGTGCCATTTCTAACATCTCATCAAGAGATCATCAGTTTAATAACTTACAACACATTCTTTATTTTGAGGTAGTCTTATTAATAAGGCTAAGATTTTGTCACAGATATTTTTAGTAAAAGACATAGACCGGTCACGGGCAATAAAGAAAAATTCATGGAAGCCCGTGACCAGTCCGTGACTTTCACTGAAAATATCCATGACAAAATGAGGAGTCACTGCGGGGGCTGGCTGGGGGCCCCCCATCATCACATGGGGGAGCTCGGAGCTCCAGGGTCCTCCTCCCCCTGTGGCTTGGAGCTGTGGGATCCCCTCAGCAGTGGCTCAGAGGCTACCAGCACCTGCAACGGCAAGGAGCTGTGGGGTATCCCCCAGCCGCCAGGACCTTGTAGCTCCCAGCCACTTGCTGGCGGTCTTTGGAAGTCACGGATTCCGTGACAAAATTGTAGCCTTATTTATTAAGTATCATCCTCTGATTTGGAGAAATTAAGGCATCTGAGGTTTTATTTAGGGATTTTCACTAACAAAATTTCTGAAGGTGAGAAACTGCACCACAGCAAGCGATGTTAATATCCACAGCTGTCCAAAGCATGGAGTGCAGTCAGCTAGGAGGCAATAGTGTCCCAGGGCTGCACATTAAACTTTACTTCTCTGTTGAAAGGCAGAAAGAACACATTTAGATTACCAGATCCCTGGCTGAGTTTAGCCCTCACATTTAGAAAACTCATCTTTTGACTTGTAAATTGCACAGGTTTGATTTGAAAATCAGGGAGAGAGAGGGAGGGAAAAAAAAGTACGGAACTCCACAATACCATTTTTAGTCACTTTTTGTCCTTTCTCTCCCCCATCTCCCTGCTTGCCTCCACCTGTTCTCTCTTGTTATACACTTAGACTGTAAGCTCTTTGGGGGCTGAGACTTTTTTTTTTGGTTCGGTGTTTGGATAGAGCCTTGCACAACGGAGTTGGGGTCCCGGTCCCTGACAGGGGCTCCTAGGCGTTACTGCAACACAAATAATAAATAATATTATTTCTGACTACCCTTCGTTTTCAAATTTCTTCTGGATATAAAACTCACCTAGAACAAACTCCACAGCACAAAAACTAGTCCAAATTGTTTTCTTTGCTTTGTCATTTTCTTAATTGATTTTAATGGGGAATAACAAACTGTACATGGCAACCTGATATGTACATTGATTGCAAAGGAAAGATGCAAGATTGCAGATAATTTGAAAATAGAGGATTATACAGCCAGATGCTAGAAACTCTGAAACCCTTACAAAGTAGTCCCCATGGTACTCCAGGATTCAGTATCCAAAACAGGAAGAGTCAAGACGTCTACTTTATATATGGCACCCAGATATCATGTTGGCAGACACAGCAGAAATAGACAAATATAGAAAAGCCTAACCATAAAACCCAGTAAAAAGTTAAGTAAAGGGGCACTAAATACACAGATTTTCAAAGCTACACAAATTAGCAAGGGGTTCAAAGAGTGTAAGGTAGTTCTTCATTAGGTAATTAGAAACATTTAGATGACAATGCAGACAGAGGCCCTGGTAGTCGTGACTGTATAAAGTGTAGTGGGAAACAATAGGACTGGACCAATCACCATGAAAGGCCTAATTCTGGAGCTGACAGAACACTTCCTGTTTTAGATTTCTTCATGTGAAACAATGTCTTTTGTTCCTTCATTGCGTCCACCCAGAATCAGTGATTACTACTAAGAAGTTACTAGTGTATCCTACCACTAGTTACAACTGAGGCTATAAAGCCCCGTGTTAGAACTGTGGTTTCAACTCAGGCACTTCTATCTTTGGGCTTGATCCTGCTGAGCGCTGTTAGCTGCTAACACAAGCGGCTCTCTAGCCCCCTGTACTGCTGGGGGCAGGGCGGGCAGGCAGGCAGACAGCTCCGACAGCCCCGCAGCCGCTCCCACCAGCGGAACCTAACCCCAAACACAACGGGCGCACACGCTGCGAAGCACGCCGCTGACAGGCCAAGGGGCCGCTCCACGCCAGCCCAGCAGTGAACAGCTGGAGCTCAGCAGGGACTACACGTCCCAGCAGCCCCAGCGCCAGTTTGCCGAGTCCACTAAATCCAAGGCGTTGCAGTGCATGCTGGGAAGTGTAGTCCTCCTAGGCCATGAGGCCGTCGCTGGAGTACGCAGCTGGCCGTCTCTATAGCCCACAGGACACCCCAACCCCCGCTCATCTCCCGAGCCTGGGCCAGGCACCCGCGAGTACCTCCGTGCGGGCAGCTCCAGCAGCCGGGCGCCGCGACAGCTGAGCGCAGTATGGAACGTTTGATTGTCTCCCGCAGGATTTGATTAGAACCTCCGGCTACCGCGGCGGCCATTCTGTCCTCGGAACGTACCATCTGCGCCCAGAGGCAGGCGGGTGGGAAAGACGCCACCTGTAAATGGACTTCACCCCGTCCTCCCCCCGCTTGCTAGTACCGGTGTCTCTCCAGGGGAAGGGAGGGGCACGAGTCCTCAGTAGCTAAATAGCTAGGTCAGGGGAGTACTCTCTCTGTGGCTGTTCGGGTCTCCCCTCTTCGCTTCAGGAGTTGGTACATTCCGAGATGGCGGCCCCCGTGCTCCGGCGAGCCGTGCTTTTCTGGGGCAGGGCTGGGGGTGCGAGAGTGGCCCGCACCGTGGCAGGTGGGTGACGGTCCGGAGCAGCTCGCAGGCTCCACCTGCCCTGGGGCTCGTTGAGGGGTGCGGACTCCTGGGGGGAATCAGGCTGTCGGGCACCGCTAGATCCTATCGCCTCCCGCGCGCCCCGGGGTAGGAGGAGCCCCTCGGGGCGCTGAGCCAGAGCGGGCCCGAGCTCGCCGCCCGCGCAGGGCTCCTGTATGGCCCAGGCGCCATAGGCCAATGCAGGAGAGCTGGGATCTGCTCCTGGCTCCGAAGCGCACTGCTGGGGCGACCTGTAAAATGGGGAGAATCATGCCCCTCCCCGCCAGTGTAAAGTGCTCTGGGAGCTCTGCGTGCAAAGAACGAGTCAGAGCTGAATGGCCTCCTGTGGCTCCTGCACCCAGAATAAAGGGGTTACTAAAGCCAGTGCCCATGCTAGCCCACTAGGGGCTCTAAGCAGAAATTTGGGGGCCCACACTACATACTAATTATTAATACGTTTCAGAGTAACAGCCGTGTTAGTCTGTATCCGCAAAAAGAAGAACAGGAGTACTTGTGGCACCTTAGAGACTAACAAATGTATTAGAGCATAAGTGGGCTGTAGTCCACGAAAGCTTATGCTCTAATACATTTGTTAGTCTCTAAGGTGCCACAAGTACTCCTGTTCTTCTAATTATTAATAGGGAGCCTTCTTGAGCTGCTCAGGGCCTTAAGCAATTGTTGAGTCTGCTTATACCTAGCACCAGCTCTGACTACAGCTTGGCAATGTAGTCAGATTTATTCCACATTCACCACCATACTATCATGTACCCAGTCACCTGCTTTTCAGGCTAAGATGAACTAGCACCCTGCTGTAATGTTGGGACTGTAAAATCTGCAGGGATAAACACTTAGACATTATCCATCCAGCAACAAAAGTTAGAGAAGTCAGGTGGGTGAGATAATAGTACCTCACCCTCCTTTGTCTCTACAATAGCCTGAGACCAACGTGGCTATAACAACACCACGTACACCAGTGGTCACCAATCTGTCAATCATGATCGACTGGGCAATTGTGATCTCTTGGGGCATAGTGTGGCTGCCTCTAAGGCTGACTCCCTGCCTAACTGATCCCATGCCGCTCTCGGAAGCCGCCAGCGTGACCCCAGGGGGCAGGCGTCTCCCTCAGTGTGCTGCTCCTGCCTGCAAGCGCTGCTCCCGTAGTTCCCATGGGCTGGGAGAGCTGCGGGGGTGGTGCTTGCAGAGAGGGGCAGCGTGCAGAGCCACATGTCTTCCCCCCCCCCCCCCGCCCTCCCGGGCTGCAGGGGCACGTTGGCCCCTTCTGGGAGCGGTATAGGGTCGGGGTAGGCAGGGAGCCTGCCTTAGCCTCCCTGAGTCACTGGAGATAAGTGCTGCCTGGTGGGCGGCTGCACCCCATCCCTGAGCCCCCTCTGAGCCAGCACCCCAAACATCCTGCACCCCAGCCCTGAGCCCCCTCATGGAACCAGCATCCCATACACCCTTCTGTACCTCAAACCCCCTCCTACACCCCAGACCCTGGCTCCTCTCCCAGAGGCAGCACCCTGTACCCCCTCCTGCACCCCAACACTCTGGACCCTCCTCCTGGAGCCAGCACTGTGACATTGCACTCTATATGTTTTATGGAAATATGCTTATGAGTGTGAATATGATGTAACTGGAATATGCTTTATGCAAAAGGTCTCTTGTAAGATATAACAAAGGTTATAAACTACTGAATATATTTCTCCTATTTGTATGCATGTATCATTCTTGTATCTGAAGCTAGACCTATGAAGTATAACTGAGGTCCTATTGTAATTATGGAAAGTGTGGGCCATTAATGGCAGTTTAGACTCTTGCTGGCTCCCATTGACTAGGACAATTGGTTGTAAATGGTTTATTTACCTGCAAGCCTTCCTCTGTAGGGTGGGCCAACCCAGGAAGAATGGAGACTGGGGCTAGTCTACACTGGCAGCACTTTAACGTGGCTTGTGTAGTCATGGCAGAGTGCTGGGAGAAAGCTCTCCCAGCGCTCTAAAAAACCCATCTCCACGAAAGGTGTAGTTACCAGCACTGGTGCACTGTTTACACTGGCACGTTACAGCACTGAAACTTGCTGCGCTCAGGGGGGTGTTTTTTCACCCCCCTGAGCGAGAAAGTTGCATTGCTATAAATTGCCACTGTAGGCAAGCCCTAGGGGTCTTGCAGTGACATGTGACCATGTCACGTGATATTGGAATCCATCTTAATCCTTGTACTTTTCCATTGGTGAGGCGGGGGTGGGGACAAGCACAGACAAAGATTCCCGCCTTGTGCCAAAGCTATAAAAGGGGGTGGAGCAGGACAAAAGGGGCTGACAATTGTGAGAAAACCCCTGCTTACCACCTGAGATGTCTGCTGGAGCTAACAAAGACTGTACCGGGGAAAGGATTGGGCCCAGACTAGGAAGGGGTCTAGTCTGTGAAAAAAGCTTATTAGAACATCTTTGAGGGTGAGATATTACCTGTAATCAATTTCTTAATGTATTAGGCTTAGACTTGTGAGTTTGTTTTATTTCGCTTTTGTGACTTACTTTGTCCTGGCTATTATTACTTGAAACCACTTAAATCCTACTTTTTATACTTAATAAAATCACTTTTATTTATTAATAAACCCAGAGTAAGTGATTAATGCCCGGGGAAGGAAACAGCTGTTCATCTCTTTCTATCAGTGATATAGAGGGCGAACAACTTATGAATTTACTGTGTATAAGCCTTATACAGAGTAAAACTGATTTATTTGGGGTTTGGATCCTATTGGGTGCTGGAGACAGGTAACTTGCTGAATTGTTTTTAGTTAGTCTGCAGCTTTTGAGGACATGGCCCAGACCCTGGGTCTGTGTTGCAGCAGGCTATCATGTCTGGCTCAACAAGGCAGGGTTCTAGAGTCCCAAGCTGGCTGGGAAAATGGGGTCAGAGGTAATTTCAGCACATCAGGCAACAGTCCCAAGGAGATCTGTGTAACTGCCCCACCCTGAGCCCCCTCTCAGAGCCAGCACCCCAAACCCCCTCCTGCACCCCAGCCCTGAGCCCCCTCCTGGAACCAGAACCCCATTCCCCTTTGTGCACTCCAAACCCACTCCTGCACCACAAGCTCTGACCCCTCCCAGAGCCAGCACCTGTACCCGTTCCTGTACCCCAACACACTGCCTGAGCCTGGAGCCCCCTCCTGCACCCAAACTCCCTCCCAGAGCTTACACCCCTCACCCCCTCCTGTCTGTTACAGCTGTCCCCCTGCTGTTCTGTTTGTGCAGTGTGGCGCCCCCACCCCCCCGGACATGGAACTAACCAAAGTCACAGCCTGGCCCTGTTCATGGAAATGGCTTGTGCAGACTGACTGGAGCCATTTTTCTGCTCAGGGAGGGGGGGCTTTTCGCTCCTTTGTCTAGCTTCTTTGTTCGGACCCGGCTCGGTGTAGGTGGTCTGCCCAGGTATGCAAGACCTAAAGTGGCCACATAGCTGAGCATATGAGTCACACCTGTGACATAACTTGCGCAGGCATGTCCTGTGCCTACCTGCAGTTTCCCTGCCTTCTCTCCTCCCCTGGATTAAGGGGAACCAATCAAAGTTACTGGCGGGAAACTGCCTGAGTTTGCCCTTAAAACCAGACATTTTCCGATCAGACCCCCAGAGAAGGTCCTTGCTTTGCCACCTGGTCTGATCAGCTAGGGGTCTTTGGGGGGCCCTCTCCCCGCTCTTGTTTGTTTTTGAGCGTACCCCCGTTTTTAAACTCCCCTCCCACGAACAACCAATTTATGCCTGGAGATCTCCTGATTATTGTAAGCGAATTGAGTCCTCTCTGTGTCCTCTGATGTTGAAACTGCTGTTCCTGCTGCTGCTTTGGGGATTGGTAAGGAAAACACCCCCCTTGTTTTACCTGCTGGCTTTCTTTCCCCAGCAGGCAGACACAAGCTAACTCCTTGGTCCGTATCTGTAATCTGGTTCTTGCTCCACAGTGCCTTTGCTGCTAGAAATAAGCCTGTGCCTTCCTGGATTGTATCCTGGGCTGCCAGCTTGCAGTCACCCCACTGCTGCAGCCACCACTAGTTAATCTCCCCCCCCCCCCCCTTGGAGTTGTATCCTAGGCACACACCAGTCTACCCTCTGGAACTACCCCTAGTATAAGGTGCACCCATTAGGTTAGATTTAGCTTTTAGTCTAGATAAGTTGTAATTTCATTTTGCATGGCTGTGGTTAAGTTAAGTTTAGGAAATTGCTTGCATTGTACTCTGTAAGTTAGGCTTAAAGAATTGTTGCATTGTGTTTTGTTACTTGCTAATTTGTATGGTCTTGGTTAAGTTAAATCATAGATAAGATTTTACTGTGTTCTGTATAATTGTCTCTCTGCTGTTTAAACTTGCAGCCTGTCTGCTCTCTGTGTCTCCCTGAGTTTAAATCTCCCTCTGCCTTTGGCCTCTGCTCTACTACGTGCTCCTCTTCCCCCATCCCCCAACCTCACTTCTTTACCACTTTCTTTCTCTCTCTCTCTCTTTTAATCCCTTCCCTCACATGCTCACCCCATTCCCACTGCTGCCAAACCTCAATTGTATTACTGAAGTCTAGCATAAAACCCCATTGGTTACCCCTTTTCTCTCTAACACACCTCACATTTTACATTTACACCACTGACACATTTTTTACATAAAGTTGTTGGTTATTTAACACATTTTACCCATACTGTTAGTTGATTATATGCTGCTGTGACACACTCTTTACATAGAAATTGTTAGCTACCTGTTACATTTATACTTCAGTGTTAATTGGTTACCAACTGTATTGTACCCGACTGTATTGTACCCCACCATTGAAACCCCCTACCCTATTTACTACCCTGTTTCCCCGAAAATAAGACATCCTCCGAAAATAAGGCCTACTTACAGTTTTGCCTCTCGTTGTAATATAAGGCATCCCCCCGATAATAAGACCTCCCCGATAATAAGGCATCCACCGATAATAAGGCATTTTTCATTTCTGAAAAATAAGACATCCCCTGAAAATAAGACCTAGCGCATCTTTGGGAGCAAAAATTAATATAAGACACTGTCTTATTTTCGGGGAAACAGGGTAGAAGAAACCCCTCCCCAATTGTCTACCTTAAACCCCATACCCCTCACTTAAATTTTCCCTGTTTTTGCATTTTCTTAATAAAGTTTATTTTACACCCCACCAGTGCAGTAGTTGTCCCCCAAGATCCCCTGCCTGCTGGCAGGGTCACCTCCTACACCCCAACCCCCTGCCCCAGGCTCAGCCCAGAGCCCCCTCCCACACTGCAAACCCCTCGGCCCCAGTCCAGAGCCTGCACCCCCTCCTGAACCACAACATCCTGTCCCAGCCTGGTGAAAGTGAGTGAGGGTGGGGGAGAGCAAGCGACAGAGAGATGGGGGAATGAAGTGAGCAGGGCAGGGCTTCGGGGAAGGGGTGAGGTAGATCCTAGGTTGCCCTTAGATTCAAAAAGTGATCTTGGGCATAAAAAGGTTGTAGACTACTGACCTACAGCAATCCAACTCAAGAATTTTTTATTAAAGCTTGTTTTTACAAAAGCAAAATTTTGGGTAAAATTGAACCAGAGTTCCCCTTAAAACAGTGTACATAAACGCCTCTGCTAATGGAGTTTGTGGGTGTGTTTACAATTTCACTGATTTGAAATCTCTCCTTGTTGCTTCATAGTAGGTCAGTGTCCATGTCACAAAAATCACCACCTTTTCATTTGGCACTAACGGGTATCCTTGTGACAAAAGTAAAGTAGCATGGAGACTGAACTACCCTCACAGTTAGGGTTGAAGCTCTGAAGGTAGCACAAAAGTAGGATTAGCCATGATCCCCCCCTAAAATAACCTTAGAATCATAGAATATCAGGGTTGGAAGGGACCTCAAGAGGTCATCTAGTCCAACCCCCTGCTCAAAGCAGGACCAATTCCCAACTAAATCATCCCAGCAAGAGCTTTGTCAAGCCGGCCCTTAAAAACCTCCAAGGAAGGAGACTCCACCACCTCCCTAGGTAATGCATTCCAGTGCTTCACCACCCTCCTAGTGAAATAGTGTTTCCTAATATCCGACCTGGACCTCCCCCACTGCAACTTGAGACCATTGCTCTTTGTTTTGTCAAGGAGCATACTTGTGACCCCCACCCCCCAGCAACTTCCTTTTGCATAATGTCCCTGCATTATGGGGTCTATACTGTGTGTTCTGTGGAGACATCACATTTCAGCCTCTAGGACTGGTATTCTTAACCAACTCTAACTATGCACACAGACAAAGAAAAATTGTTCTAAAATGTCTAATTAAAATTCACAGTTTAACACACCTACCACTTATATTGAAGAATGGAGGATATTAAATGCTGCTTGTGATTTGAAACCTTTTTGTACAGCTGAATACATACAATAATGTATTTTGACCACAGGACTCCAGGCCACCAAATCTTTTGACATACATTTGCAAAGAAATGCAGAACTGGACATCTTTAAAAAGAAGGATGGTGAAGTGAAAGAGGTTCATTTTCTAGCTTCCAACTATAGCAGGAAAATAACTAGGAGTAAAATGAAAAACGATGACTTTAAATTTCATGACGTTTGTTAGTGCTTTCAGATGAGGACTTGAAAACAAGTTCTATGTAGTATGTGGAACCATAATAGTAATTTGTATTTACAATATATATTTCATCCAAGTCTTTCAAAACATTTTACATCCATATCTGTACCTCTTTCCCCTTCAGCAACACATGACATGCTGCCCCTTGCACCTCTCATGTATTCCTTTGCACAATGGTGTTCCCTGTCCTCCAGGATTCAGCACTTACCATTGTTCATAACTTCTGGAAGACAGTCTTGCTCATGTTCCACAGGGCTGCCAGTGTCTCTTAAATAGAGCTTGGAGAGTAACCATTGTTTATTTGGCTTATTGGCAATTTAAAAAAAATCCTTTTGAGTTGGTTCTAAAATGAAAATGTTAGGCAAATAAACAAAATATATTGTTCAACCTCCAATGGATTTTTTTTTTTTACTTTTAACTAAACTTTTCCTTTAAATTTTGAGCTTTAACATTTTTGAATTTGTTGAATAAAATTGAATGACATTTCAAAACCCAAAGTCATTTCAAACCGAAAAATTGTAACATCGTTTGGAAAATATCGAAACAAAATGTTTTGAGTTTCAGATTTATTTTCTGAAACAAACAATTTGGGGAAACGGACATCAATTTGCAATTTTTTTTTTTTTTTTTGCCAAAAAGTTTCAGTTGAAAAATTAAAGCCCTAATCACAAATGTGCATGAACGGAGAAGTATGTGGAGCAAAGTACATGTTTGATGCCATGTGGGTTTGTACTTCTTGCTTTGGTTCATGAATGTTTCCGGGCCTTAAGCTTTTATTAGAGGTGTAGAGAAAAGAAGAAGTGTGTGAACAATACATGTTTTAATGCACCAAAGCTTTCTGTCAAATGCTGAAATCAAGTTAAGTGTTGTGGAAGTTAATTTCATGTTGCAGGGGACTACAGAGGCTTCTAGGAAAAAGAAAGTGACCATGGCAATGTCTTGTTTTACTATTGTTTGAATGCATATATGATGAATTAACTGCTTGAAATATGGAGTGCTCACAAAACAGTTACAGTTAATTCAATGAATGGAAAATATAAACATTTGTTCTAATAAAGGTGTCAGTTTAACTAAATGAACATTAAGTGATCTGACTTAGACAATGATTTTTTTTTTTTTTAATTAGGCAGAAGATCTATTCTTTCTGCAGCTTACGTGGACAGTTCAAAATGGGAAGAAAGAGAAAAAGAGGTGCACAACTTGGGTAAGGAAAGAGTTTTTACATTTACTCATCTTGACTAACCGAAAAACCTAAAATCATTATGGAACAGTTAATATCATTACTCACATTTTGTAGGACTTTATACTGAGTATTTGTGGAGTAAAGTGCTACTAAGATTGAGTAAGAGGATCAGAATCCAATCCTGTAAGTTAGAAATGTCTTGCCTGTTTGTACTATTGATCCAAAACAAAAATATGCAGATACTTTCTCCCAAGGGTAGACTTTATATCTTTTGTTAAAATTAGAAAAAGTCTTTTCTGTAAATTGTTTCTTTCACAAAATACACATTCTATGGATGTGATTTTTTTTTTTTTTAAATCTAAAAAGTTCAAGTGCCCATTCTAAGTTTTGAGATCAAAAATTAAAAGGCAGTCTGTTACTTACAATGAAGAGTAAGAAGTGTTAGATGTGCAAGATGTCATTTTGTAAACTATTGGAGGATAATTTTCACTTTCAAAAAGACGGACTGAAATCGCAGTGTCTGCTAAAGTTTTTGCTGAGATTTTTTAATTTTCTGTCAGGAAAATTGAAACTTAGTTTTGGGTTGGTTCAACATTAAACCATCTGCTATGATGTTTCATGGGAGTTGTAGTCTGTGCACTTGTATTATCTCCTTTGGGCTGAGCTTCTGGGCTGGACTACATCTCCCATTGTTAGGGCCCTACCAAATTCACAGTCTATTTTGGTCAATGTCACAGTCATAGGATTTTAAAAATAGTAAATTTCATGATTTCAGCTAGTTAAATCTGAAATTTCATGGTGTTGTAATTGTAGGGGTCCTGACCCCACAAAGGAGTTGTGGGGGGAATTGCAAGTTTATTGGGGGGGGGTGGTTGTGGTACTGCTACGCTTACTTCTGTGCTACTGCAGGCGGCAGTGCTGCCTTCAGTTAGGCAGCTGGAGAGCTGTGGCTGCTGGCCGGGAGCCCAGCTCTGAAAAGCAGAGCTGCCGCCAACAGCGCAGAAGTAAGGATGTCATGGTATGGTCTTGCTACCCTTAGTTCTGCGCTGCTGCCTGCAGAGTTGGGTGCTTGGCTAACAGCTGCCGCTCTGCGGTCACCCAGCTCTGAAGACAGCACAGAAGTAAGGGGGGCAATACCATGACCCCCCCCCCCCCAAATAACCTTGTGACACCCTCCCTCTCCCCCTTCAACTGCTTTTTGGGTCAGGACCCCCCATTTGAGAAACTCTGGTCTTCCCTGTGAAATTGGTCTAGTATAGGGTAAAAGCACATAAGAAACCAGATTTCACAGTCCACTACATGTTTTTCATGGCCGTGAATGTGGTAGGGCCCTACCCATCGTGCACCACAGCATCTACTCTGACTGACCTGCATGACATATAGTAGTTTCATGGAAAGCTTTCGGCTTCCTTTGGGCAAAGGGATTTTAATAGCCATGAATATGAGGCTGTAATCTGATCTCGATTATGCTTGATAAATCCAGATGATTGGCTCAGAGGAGCCATTAGTGCCAGTTGTGATTTTTCTTCTTTTCTTTTTTGTGAGGGTTTTGCAACTGTAGAAGTTTAGGGGGGAGAGGGTGAGAGGAAATGTACTGAAGTATCCTATTAATTTCCTTGCCAGTGCAAGAGGATGTCTCAAATCAAGACTGGAGGTCTTTATAAAAGATATGGTGTAGCTCAACCAGAAGTTATAGGCTAGATGCAGGATTACTGGGTGAAAGTGTCTGGCTTGTGTGGTGCAGGAGGTCATGATTACCATGATCCCTTGTAGCATTAATGTTTATGGATCTATGAACTGCTCTCTATAGTACATAACTTTTTCATCTGTTCATAAATAACTGGACTGATACGAACTCATTTTACTGTACATAGGCTACCAAAGTTTTTGGATAGCAATGACTATAGCCCTGATCATATAGCTCTTTTATGACCCTTTTTGGGGAGGGAGACTGCAACCTCTTTTCTGCCTGAGACCTTGGACCAAAGCAGTTACCTTACTCCTGGCTGCCTCTGAAAGTCAAGACTGCTTCCCCTTTCTCAGGGTTATCAGAACAAATTCATTCATTTGGTTTGTGTTTTGGTGTCTTGTTCCTGGAAGGAACAAAAGAAGTTAGTAAAACCATGTCATTTCTAATAGTATGTTGGGGGAGAGGACAGCAGACATCTGGACTGTAGCCTGTCTTTGTTAATTGTGTTGCTGCATATTTAATCGTGTGTGTGTAAGAACAAAAAGAATTACTACTAGGATGAATTATTCATATTAAGAAGACTTTTGTTTTAGTTTTTATAAAACCAAAAAAAACCTCTTCATCTCCCACAGAACACTATGAGAAAGAAGATTAAATTGGCACTTACCCCTTCTGTATCTGTACTGCTGGTAGAAGCCTATAATCTCCACAGTTGTCAATCTGGCACATCTCATGATGATTTAAAGAAAGTAGTATTTTTGATATAAAGAAATGAGAAATGTTCTTACACAGATTCCCTCTATTCCACTGCTCTGATGACATGGTTGTGTTTCAGGCTTGTTCCTTTACTGTGTTATCTATATGGTGTATTGCTACAAACTTGACTCCATAAAAATAATGAGGATTATAGCCTAAAGTTAATGTTCCTGGACTGATAGGATTTTGAGACATCCCTGGACTGATAGGATTTTGAGACATCCAAGTATTGCAGAGGAGAACATTAGCATTTGTTCCACATCCAAAACTAACCAAAGAACAGCGGGTTTTTAAAAGAGGAGATTGACATGTTCTGGTTATGGTTTTCAAATAGCCTACTGATAGTCTATTATTATTAAACAGATTTTTCCCTTTCTTCTGAAAATTAGATGTTCAAAAAGGAGGAGGATTGGATGGACCTACATTCTCTAAAATTTCAGTTGCTTTATCAACAAAAAAGATGAAGTTAACGGACAGTAGATTGATGGCAAGTAGAGACCGCACTAATGGGGCAGCATTAATTAATTAGGTTTTTTTTCATTTTGTTTGAAAAAACATTGGTGTTTTAGTTATCAAAACTGACCTATCAGAACAGTAGATGGCAGTGCTCTCTTTGTAGACTTCAGTGACTCAAGGCCTTTGTTATACAAATCAGTCCTTTCCTGATGGATTCAGGAATGTGGAGGCCAGGGCCAGTTGTGTGTGCTGCATATCATTTGCATATTGGCAGTTGAGAGCAGAGACGCATTTGATGTAATACTAAAGTTGTAGGGGGAGCTCTTGACTCAAGCAGTCATTCAGTCTCCCAGCACAGGACAGCATTTTTTCCTCCAAAACGTTTTGTTTTTATAAAAACTAAACTTTAGCACTTGACAATTCTGCACTGAAGTAGGTCTTCATTCACAGGACAGGTATGTCATAGGTACCAGCTTCCCAAAGTTGCCTCATCAGTGGGCTTCAACCTTGTTCTTGATGATCACCACTGTGAGTGAGATAATAGTTCAAACTCTATGCCAATTATATGTTTGCCATAAGGGTTCCAGTTGTAAGAGTGGTTTGTATGATGGACAGATGTCTACTAGGAACTGAACTGAGACCACATTGATGTTGCATCTGAAGAAGTGGGTTTTTTACCCACAAAAGCTTATGCCCACATAAATCTTTTAGTCTTTAAGGTGCCACCGGACTCCTTGTTTTTGAGACCACATTCATATCACACAGGCCACCAAACAGCAATCAGATGTTAGCCACTGTTGACCTGAATTGTATTTGAAATCAGTAACTTGGGAGGAGAAAGACTTTCATTAATAGTTTCCCTGAGCCACCCACTAGTAGGAAGCAGGAATTTTAGTTTCCACGAACAGATTTAAAAATAAACAGGATGTCGAAGAGCCCGTTATTCCCATGACTAAGGGGGGGAAGGTGATGCCTTGAATTTAAGTGACCTACACTTTTTTTTTTTTTAAAAGATAAAAGACATACTATCTGGTTGTACTGTCTTCTGTAGTCTGTGAAAAACTACCTTTTTATGAAAGATAATTCAGTAAAAATTAACCTTGGATGAGAGATGACCATATTAATCTCCTATTTGATAATTACCACTGCTGGACAAATAGTGTAAAAACATTTTTGGTGGATATGTTAGAATTTAAATACAAATTCACTTGGCCATGTAAACACCCCGTTTGTGTTTCATGGCAGTAAAACCTTACACACATGGTAAGGTTTTACTGCCATGAAAGCTAAGAAATGTAAATCATGCACTTGCATTCAGATATCCCACAAATAGGGTTGAGCATTTGACCAGTAAGATATTGTCAAACAGTGTAAAAAATGGTAAAAATACTTTAAGCACTAATTCATTAGATGACTAATAAAAGAGTAAGAATTTTTGGTCTCCAGTAGGCTTAGCCTTAGATACTTATGCCTAATTACAAGAAACAAGTTACTTAATTGAATTACTTTAACTTAAAAAAATGCAAAACATAATGAAATGAAGTTCTAAAGAATGAAAGAATGGTACTATGATGCAATCTAAAAAGGTAGGCCGCTACCTACTTCAGGGCTTTCTTGCTGGAATATTTGACAGTGGTCAAATATTCATGGTTAACGGACATTATTTGACCAGCCAATTGATCAGCTTGCCACACCTACACACAACACATTTATAATTTGCAACACAGCTACATTATTTTTTTATTAAATAGCAATCCACAGAATTAAATTTACAAACAAAAAACATTAATTTTTCTGAAATTCATTATTTTAAATTATTCAATCTGCTCTCACGCTCTACAGACAGAAGCAAAGCTGGAATATGTTCACTGCAAAATATTCATTCATCTCTAGTAACTACAGTAGAAGCTGCAGTTTGGCTGGCAATGTAGTTAAATTTTCAGTTAACCTGATTTCTGTTACCTATACGTTAAGCTTTAATTTTAGTGTGATTTTTATACTGGGGCTGAGGGAGCTGTGTCAGTGGTGCAACTTTACTTTCTATGGTAAAGTATTGACAGATCAAAGGACTAATCCTGCAAGTCCTGGGTGTGCAACTCTCATCAAATACTTGCCTTTCAGGATTGGACACCAACACTCAAAGCTATCCTAGACATCTTTAAGTTTCAGACAGAGATGCATTAAATCCTCAACAACTCAATGAAGTCTGAAAAATGACAGCTACAAATGTGTTTCCCAAGCTGTATATTCATTCACCACAGAACCATGTTGTGTTATTGTTTGTTTAAATACTGACTATATTCTTATTGTATACTTTCCTGTCTTATTCACTGTGTAGATTAAGAACTCTAGATAGTCTTATGCTCAGATAAGCATCTTTCTGTAACTAGCCTTTTGCTAATTGCTGTCAACCTGATGTTGCTGCTATATCTGTTGCCCTTGAAGAGTAGTTCATTCCAGTTTGAATTTTATCACTGCTGTGAAGAATTGAAATGGCCTCTTCAACTGTTATCAGTTGTCTAGACCTAGATCAATTGATCAGCTGCAGGAGAATTGAATTATTCAGTCCCTTCTTCCATTCCCTTTTCTACACATTTTCAAAGGAGTTTTTTTTAAAAAAAGTACAGCAGATACATTTATTCCTTAAGCTTAGTGACTCAAGGCAATAGGTTGTTGACAGTTTTCCATGCTTTCCCTAGAAGAATCTTGTATAACATTTCCCCCCACCCCCCTTAGATCAAACCCTTGAGAAAGATAGTTGAAGTTAACAATAATTGTGGTAACTACAGCATTTCACTGGGTGTAGTCATTCAGAGATGGTCTTGAGTTGAAAGGCCTAAATTTTCCTACTTAGATATCTTGTGTTTAGACACCTAAATCCACATTTAAGTACCTAAATAAGTGGCCTGATTTTCAGAGATGTTGAACAGTCTGAGAGAGCTGCACCTTCTTAGCTCTTGTGAAGTCAAGCTGCTTACTTATATACCAGAATACAGATTTAGGTGTGTGGCTTTAGCCATCTTTTTTAGAAAATTTGGCAAAAGTTCCTTTCTACAATGGTAGATAGAGCTAGATTTTCAAAGGTATTTAGATTTCTAAAGATGTGGATTGGCATTTCTGAAAATCCCACTAGATGCCTAGGAGCCCATCTGCATCATCAGGTGTCTAAATACCTTTAAAAATCCAGCTGTAAGAGCTTGAACTCAGGTGGAATGGAAACGGGATCTACAGGAAGCCAGCTGTAGCTCTGATTCAGGGCTTCCTAGGGTAAGTGGAGGCTGCATAGGTACAGACTGATTTATGCCTCTGGTGGTAGGGCCCTCAAATACAATACTTATACCATTGGAGGATCAGGTGTAGTGGAGCCATTCTTCCTCCCTGTCCTAGCTGTGGCCCACCTCCCCTCCTGCTCTGCTGAAGTATAGAACTTAACATCCCTTGTGCTGGAAATTATGGCCAATGTATATTATGACCGGTGGAAAACAAATTTAAAAATAATCAACGCACTCCTTCTCTCGATTGCACTGCAAGAGCCTGATCGAAAGCCCATTGATATCCATAGAAAGACTCATTGATTGCTTAATAGGCTTTGGATCAGGCCCTAAGTGAGTTGCAAAGGGGTCAGTGAGTAGAGCTTTTTGGAAAGGGGGCTTGAGGAGAGTACTTGCGAGTTACCAGACCTGGGAGACAGGAAGGGGCTGCTGCCAGAACCACAGAGGCATTTGGCATCCCTGACTCTGCAATGGAGTTGATACACAAGAGAATAGAGAGACAGTAAATCTGTCTTATCATGGATGGGATACCCTTGACACATATCAGAGATGCTGAAATAGAGCTTTTTCCAAGACATGGTTATTCAAGAAAAATGCAAAAAATAAAAAATACCAACTTAGATTTATCAAATTCAGTATTTAGCCCCAAAGTTTAAAACCACTGTGCAGACCGTTAAAAAAATTACCATGTTGGGCTACTGGGATGGTAATAAAATACTCACATATAGCCCAGTTTATATTTGACTTCATGTTTATCTTCCTGTTTTGGCCTCTAGGAGTTGTTGGTTGTTTGACTTATTTATTATAAAATAAGAAGAAACAAAACAGATGCACTGTCCAGTAAACACCAAACTTGAAACCAACAGTGAACTTTCAAGGCATCTGTCCAGCTTGTTCAGGCGCTTATTAATTTCACCTAATGCTTTAGGTCTTTTCCCACTATTAAACATTTTGAAAAATCCTCCATGAATTTTGTTCTAACTTCAAATGAAAATAAAATACATTGCTAAGAACTGGTGTTTAATTTCATGACTGCATGCCCTGTTCCAGTTTGCATAAGAGTTAATCTTTTACTGTCAGTTTCTCAGTAACTTTGATTAGTGGAAAATAATTTTTCATGTGTTTCTACAGCTGAATTGGCCACATTAATGGACAGAACCTATGAAAGAAAGCTTCCTGTCAGCTCTTTGACAATATCACGGGTAAGAAAAAACTCCACTATTAACAAAGATGGGAGTGACCTGAGAATACTTAAGAAATCAAGTGAACTCCTAAAGGATTATTATTTGTGCTGAGAGTTCAAATTGTAAACATCTTGTTATATTGCTAAATTGAAGCCTTAGCTTTTTAAAAACTGTCTGCTATATCCACCTGCTTTAACTACTTATTATACTTGGATTGTAAGCTTTTTAGGGCAAAAACTCTTTATTGTGTATTTGTACAGTACCTAACACATGGGGTCCCTGACCCACTATTGGGGTCCCTAGATAATTCCACAATACAGATCTATATATTGGATCAGATTCTCTGAAACTGGCACAGAAGGGTGTAACTTACAATCCCCGGTGCCAGCCTGGCCCTGTGCACCAGAGGTGAGAAGACTCATCCCAGTGGAGTGCCGGCAAAGCTGCTGTTGCCTGTGCTTTTGTGTTTCGTCTGTGGCAGTAAAGCTTTAAAATCCACCAAGTGCTAGTAAGTGTAGCACATATGACACTTGCTTTTAAAAGAATTTCAAAGCACAGAACTAGGTCAGAATGAAAAAGCTGACTGGATATATTGGAAACTCAGCAGTACTATTCTCACCCATTAGCGATCACTGGAATGACCAGTGGGGCTTTCATACCACTTCATTCAGAAAAACACTTCATTCAGTTACTGAACACTTTCTGTGGCCTCAGTTCTGGTAGTTCTCTTGCTTATAGCTGCTTCCACTGGGAGAACCTGTAAACAGTTTTGCAGCATAGTATGGTCTTGATCGAAAGCCTGTTGAAGAAGTCAGTGAAAAGACTCTCATTGACTTGAGTGGCGTTTGGATCAGACAGCTTTGCCTTTCTTTGGGTTGAGCTTTACTTTCTGACCCAATATCAAACTTGCGAGAAGCAGATAAGTTCTGAGATCATTACTGGGGGTTGGGGAACAAAAACAGTGTTTGTCAATTTTTGATTCTATGAATTCAGGCTGGAAAATTGTGTATTGCATTGAAACCACTCAGTGTAACAGATTCCCACAACTCCTCCTGTTCTCCACTCCTGTTGTCTGAATTTAATTTTAAGACTTTTTTGTAAGATTGTCTAAATTAGAGAGTTTTCCATTGGCATAGGTCAGCATAGCTTCATGGAGTTACACTGGTATAAATAAGAGCAAAATTTGGCCCGCTAGCTCCCCCCCTCCCCCTTTTTTAAACTATTAATGCCTAATGACAGGTTTCAGAGTGGTAGCCATGTTAGTCTGTATCAGCAAAACAACGAGGAGTCCTTGTGGCACCTTAGACACTAACATTTATTGGGGCATAAGCTTTCATGGGCTACAGCCCACTTCATCAGATGCATGAAGTGAAAAATGCAGGAGCAGGTATAAATGCATGAAAGGACACATCTATTCCAGGGACACCATCATAGGACCTAACCACATCAGTCACACTATCTGGGGCTCATTCACCTGCACCTCTATCAATGTGATGTATGCCATCATGTCAGCAATGCCCCTCTGCCATGTACGTTGGCCAAACCAGACAGTCTCTACACAAGAATAAATGGACAAATCTCACATCAGGAATCATAACATTCAAAAACCAGTAGAACACTTCAATCTCTCTGGTCACTCAACAACAGACCTAAAAGTGGCAATTCTTCAACAAAAACTTCAAAAACAGACCCCAACGTGAAACTGCAGAACTGGAATTAATTTGCAAACTGGATACCATCAGATTAGGCCTGAATAAAGACTGGGAGTGGTTGGGTCATTACAAAACCTAAACATAATTTCCCCATTACTAATTTCTCCCTACTGTTACTCACACCTTCTTGTCAATTGTCTGTAATGGGCCACTCTTACTACTTCAAAAAGATTCTTCCGCCCTTGGCATCCTGCTGTTAATTGATTTAGCTCGTTAGACTGACCTTACACATGGTAAAGCAACCCCCATCCTTTCATGTATTTATACCGGCCCCTGTATTTTTCACTTCATGCATCTGATGAAGTGGACTCTAGCCCACGAAAGCTTATGCCCAAATAAATTTGTTAGTCTCTAAGGTGTCACAAGGACTCGTTGTTGTTGTTGTTATTAATGCCTAGAGACTAGCTAAGACTGGTCCCTGTTGTTTTTGGCAGTGTATATAAACACGGTAAGATCTTGCAATATAAATACAGACAACAGACAAAGTGGAAGAAAAGGATGATTTTTAAAGATAGGGAATGGAAGCACAGAGAGATTAAGGGACTTGACCTAAGTCAGAGGATGGAGCCAGGAATGGAATCCAGGTCTCCTAATTTCTGGTCCAGGGCCTTCACCACCACACCATTCTCAGTCTTTCTGGACTGTAGGAGACACAGATGGAGACCATCAGGTTATACAGCATCTCTTGGATGTTTTACTTGTGTTTGCATTTAAGAAAACACTGCAAAAATGAAGTCAGTTACTAAACAAAGTGAAGATTTTTTATTTTTTTGTGGCTAGATACTTAAATGTGAACCAAAACAAATGCTTTAATGTTCTAATATGCATTGTGACTGCTGTACACTAAAGTTTTTTTTATTTTTAAATCAGTTTATTGACAACATTTCTTCACGAGAAGAGGTCGATCAAGCTGAGTATTACCTTTACAAGTAAGCATTTTTTTGCCCAACCTGACCTTTACATCAAATCCCTTCCCTTTATAGGAATGACACTTTCCCACTCATTGACTCGGATTTCTGTGTTTTAAAGCATGTATCGGTTGTTCTTATAACTTAATTGAGGGACGTTTTGATATTCTTGGTGCTGGTATGGATAACCTGTTTCCCATCCTCTGGCACTGGCTCCAGTCAAGCATGCTGATTTTGTGCAACTGAGCAACTAATATATACCACTGGTTATGCCTTAAGTAAGAGATGATAAAATGAAGGAAATATTTCTCTCAGATTTTTCCTTCTGTTGACTTTCTCTAGGTCATAATTAAATCTGCCATTTTTGTGTTTGCATGTGTAAATATAGGATTCAGGGCAGCTTCTCGGTCTACTTCCTCAATCAAAAGAGTCAAGAAATAGGGTGCTGTGGTAATGATTGAGTCAGCCTATAGGAGATAAGTTATTTATCCCCTTTCAACTTTCATTGTTCTGAATAAGCTGTGTGGTTAACATACAGTGAACATTCAAGTGAAAAAAAGTAACATACTACTTTGCTAGTTCAAGAGAAATCAGGTGTCTAGTAAGCAGATTTGGCCTCCTTAGGTTAATACAGCTTGCTCTTCATGTTGAGGGGGAAATAAATCTTAATGATCACTGAAATAAAGAAGTCAGTACTATGTATGTATTGCTATATACATTCTGATACCTACATTTTCAAAAGTAGAGAGGAGAGATTCCTGGGCAAATATATAGGTCTGTATTTGCATGTTCCTTTACCATGATTGATAATTAGATATCTGGAAGTGCTAATGGTCATTTTAGCAAATAACTGTACACACAGTTGCTGTAAGTGCACAATTACATGAAGCCTTCAGGTCTTAAATTTTGAACATTTGATACTTACTATCTCTGTTATGAGACGGGTCAGCAGGAGTACAGAGCTTCTAGCATAAAGATGTATGGATTCAAAGTTTATTAAAAATCTTATTCAATAATACTTACCCACCCTACTTCTGTAAAGAAAATAAGAAGGGCAGGGGGAAAATTGGGACACAAAGAACATGCTAATAAAGCTTGCTTCCCCTGACAAGGACCTTTAGTCCCTCTCCCCCCAAGAGACTTTGAGATCTGCTGGTAATCCTGTAGTATAATCTGGAGACTAGAGCTCTGTCCTGCTCTGCGAGGTACTGCATGCTAAGCAGAATTCAGTTTTGCTCTCTGAAAAGTGACTTGAATAGAAGATGATATAAGAGAACAATGTCTGGCCCGGACTAGGATTTAAATGGTGTTGTGTGAGAATGTGTTAGCTAACATGTTCTAAAAAGTCTAGTGTAGACTTCAACACTTGCAAAACTGGTTGAGTTGAAGCTTAGGGGATGCCTGTGAGCGGGGGCTCCCCAGTCCTGATAGAGGTTGCAGGGTATTATAATAATCCTAATAATGATGTGGGGCAGACTATGCAGTCACAGAATGATACAGATGAAATCAGGATATCCAGAATGGAGTGTTCATCTGTGGATGACATCTTATGGTTTTTCCTCCTTGTAAGAAATAGGAGGTTCACAGATGGGTGACAAGAATGATTAGAAGCATGGAAAAGCTTCCATAGCAAAGGAGAGAGAATAGATCATTTATGAACTAAGTCATCCCATTTTCCCCTATTACTCACCCAGGTCTAACTAGGATCCTGTATTAAACAAAAAAACCCACATCTTTTCAGATTACATTCTAAAGAAGAGATTAGCAGTCCAGAACAACAGTTACAGGTATTTGCTACTTATTTGAAAAAAAAAAAATCACATCAACTGGGATGTAGTTATTTGCATATGCAGTTTGATTGGTTATCACTGTTTCAGACTTTAGTATGATTAACCTTTTGAGAAGATAATAGAATTGTATTGTTTTGTCACATGATTTGTTCTCAAAATCCATTAATAAACAAGAAGCCCAACAGTAAAGAAGTCGTAATCCATGTGAAATTGTAAATAAAACTCAATTATAACATCACTTTCCCTTTTAAATTAAAATAAATGCACTAGCTTGAGGAAAGTAGAGAAGTGATATTGGCGGGATCCGCTTTATTGTTCTGCACATTTCTCACTTAGGCTAGAGTTCACATAAAGGACACATTTATAAAGAGATCTCTTCGCAGCTGGGAGGTTGTTAGAAGGCGCCTGCACATTGCACAGTGTTCAGCCAGCCATTGCCATCAGGCATAAAGGGAGCAGGGGAGTTAAAGGAGGAATAGCAACTTTAACTAGCACTCTCTCTTTTTGGGTAGTCACATCCGTAATGTTGTAAAATAACTCTGTGCATTTAATTTTCCTTTTGTTTAAAAATTAGTGGAAATGTTTAAAAAGGGAAGGAATGGAAAATATTTTTCTTTGGTGCTTTATAAGATTTACAGATTGGGACCTATTTATGAGTAAATGGCTTGTAAATTTCATTATAACTAATCTGTTTGTGTCACTGGATGAATGCAAGTAAACAGAGGGCTCCCAAACCACCTACCCTACAGCTCTATTCCTTTCACTAGAGTCTAAACCTGTATCAGTAATGGGGATCCTTTTCCATGGAGTGCCACTTCGTGTGGCACTCGCCCTGGGCCCACTTCCAGGAGGAGGTGGCACTTCCAAAGGGATGGCTGATATCCCACAACACAGGGCTGTCAAACTCATTCTGTGGAAAGGACCATATTACACTTCAATTCATGGGTTAATGGTACAAAGACCATATCGCTTATCCACAGCAAATCTCACATGCAAAGATGATGGTAGAACATGGCTCATTAATAACTAAACCTTAACTTATTAGATTTGCTATTGCGTTCAGTAAGACTCAGTGCTCTTTCTTTGAAGCAGTTTGTGTGTTGTTAGCTGATTTGTGCACATAATTGCATTAAGTGTGTGCAAATTAGGAGTGCTAATATAAGGGGATTGTGTGTTGAATCATGTGGATAGATGTGGCATGTATCGGGGACAAGTGTGTGTGTAGAGGGAGATGGAAAACAGGAGTGATAAGGTGGAATGGGAAGAACTGGAGGGGGCAGGACACACCACATTGTCAAAAAAAAAAAATGTTTAGAACCAGCACAACAAGGGAAAACAAGAGAATTAAGGAGCTAGAACAAGGTAGACAGTGTTTGGGTTTAATGCCAACATTTAACCATGCTAATTCAACATTTTTGTGGCACTTCAAAACACAATTTACTATTATTAATCTCTCAGCGTTTTGGGGGGGAAATAAAATACAGCCAGGCTGACAATACTTGAGCCAGAATTTTTATGACTAATATTTTAACTCTCAAAAAGGAAGCTGAGCAGCTTTGAAATAAAAACGCAAAATGACCCTCAGGTACAATTCCTATATTCCAGTTCTCATTTTCCACTTTTTTCACCTCCTTCCTGACCCTTCATCACCTTATCGTACTAATCTTTGCACCTTCTTCTGTTCCATTTCCTATGCTTGGAATTATCTTCCTTTCCTTGTTTGCCAAGCACCCGCCTTCCTCTGCATTTCTTCTGCATGACCTTTCATTAATAACCCACTGTGTATTTGCTGTAGATTTATACAAGGAACCCACCATCTCTCACTCTTGATGTTACATATAGAGCTTACTTTAGATAGAGGATGAACCATTTATATGAAGTTGTGCTTGGTTTTACTGCCTATGCTTAAGTTCGTGTCCCATGCTCCCCTTCCTTTATGTACATAAAGGAAGACTATTTGTGGATGTGGCCATGGGGACACAGAAGGGAAGAGAGCCTCCTCAGTGCCCCCCTCAACCCTGTCAGAGGCTCTGGAGTGTGAAGGGCATGGGGCACCAACCTGGTCTCCATTGGATTTTCCTACCCCCCCCCACCCCCAAAATCCAAAAAATCCCAGTGGCACAGCAGCATAAGTTACAGCAATGGAGTCTGCAATAATTAACACTGCCTCCTCCATGCTGCAGAACACTGCCCTCAATAAGGGAAAGTTGAGGCCCAGGGAGCATAGCTCCCGCAGTGGCAAGCCATTCAGATGCCCTTGGCCAGTGCATCGATCCGCTAAGACCGACCTTGATTGCAAAGGGGCTGCAGGTTTAGGGTGTGGAGCCCTGTCCCTTTTGCAGAGAGGCAGAGGTCTTTGGAGCAAGAATCAGAAGGAAATATACAGAGTTTTCACTCCCATTCTGTGGTTATTCCTACATATGGGAGTACTGGACCTTTAAATTGTAAACTGCATAGACAGGGACTTTTTGTACATTGCCAAAACAGTGCACATGCAGTAAATATAGGTACATTCCAGAGCATTGGTTAATATATTTAGTGTACTGAAATACAATATGCTTAATGTATTTAGACCTACGTAACTACCTGCTTTAGAACTGTGGGTCTCTAGCCATACCACGATATCCTGCGCTCTCAAGTATAGCTGTGTGGAAAAGACTATGCTGCATGGTGGGGAATGTCAGTAACAAAAATATCCCATTTTTAAGCATGACATCAGCGGCTTGCAGTGCTCCTCTTTTTGTTCTCTTTTGAATACCTATTTTCTTGTTACTGTCTGACTTAAAATCCTTTCATCGCCTAGCATCCCAACATAAGTTCTAATCAGAATTCAAAACACTTTCTGTCTGCATCAAAGGCAGACTGTTTGCCCCACTTTGTCCTGTCTTACTGAAATGTCACTTTTCCTCAGTTAATGACGGTTTTCAGATGATGTAAATAGTAGTATATTGGGGCTGAATTTTTTGCTGTCATAACTTCATTGATTTAAGGCTTTATGCTAGCAGAGAATGAGTCTTAGTGTATCAGAGAAGTAACATGGAATTTTTACTTTATAGGCTGTTTGTTTGTATTAAGCACACAACCATAATGTTGAGGTTGAAAATGTGATATATAAAAAGGTACCAATCCAACATCCTACATCTACTGTAGATGAGTCAGCTTTGGTTTAAAATTAAGAACAATGTTGATACGATATGTCTGAGACTTAAAGCAGCAGGAACATGAATATACTGTGTAAGAATACAATTTTTGTGGAGCGTTTTATTGGCCCTGCTGGTCTGATATCTCTGTGGGGATATGAAACTTTGTCCTTTGAAAAATGCAGGTACTTCCATGGATTTGACTGTGTATTACAAGATTAAAAAAACAAAAAACAAAAAACTGATTATAATTGCAAAATAATGCAATATCAAGCTATAGAGCTTTTTATGTATTCTATTCTTATAGCTCTGCTGGTAGCAAATTACATTTTTTAAAGCTTAATTTCAGCTCTCAAACCATTTCGGGACCACAAAAGTCTACAGATGCATGAAATTAACTTTGTTTCTCACAGTGCCAAAGTATTGATCTGATCTAATATTACATGTTACAAAACAAATTTCATCTGAAGTGAGCATGCATGCATGCCTCTGTATTTGCTGCCACAGATTAGGTTAGACACTTTTCTGCAAGTCAAGCAGCTGAAGGTTAGTTGGAGCCACCCAGAATGTTACTTAATAAAATGATCACCATGCACTAAATAAAAATTTTGCTCCTGCACTTTGTCTAGGTGTATTATTTTTGTACTACTATGATAGTTTCACTTTGTAGTGTATGCACATAGTGGTATTTCATAACATTATTGCAACGTATTACCATGCAAACTAGGGACCTAGTATTGTGAGATGCTTAATTCTTCCTTGAGATGCCATGAAGCCACACCTCCGATAGACTCCAGTCAGGGTCATAGCAACATCATAGGAGCCATGGTCCCAACCATCTATGGTCTTTCAGAGTTTGTACATTGCATTCCTGAGTTCATAAACTCTGCAGGAATCATTGTAGATGGTAACCAGCCTCTAACCTTCAGGACCCTGAGCACTTCAATCACAGGGTCTACAAATCTCACAATCTTCAGTGCTCACTAAGAACCAAATGCTACAGCCCCTACTCACCTGAGTAGCTGCACTTAAATCACTGGAGCGGTTTGCATAAGTAAGAGGTGCAAGACCCCCCTCACAGAAGAATCTTTAACAGCATTGAAAAGTTCTCTTTTCCTGTAGCACATAGTTTTTCAATTATCTGATCAACTCAGTCTAGCCCTGTACATTAGTTCTCCCTCAGACCTGGTGAATGTACTGAATTTGGAGTTTCTAGATTACATGTACAATGGCCAAAAAAGGTAGACTAGTTGCTTTTTAGGAAGTAAAGTTTTGAGGTTAACAGTTGAAGACCTGCAAATGGTTAAAACTGTGTGTGTATATAATAATTGGCTAGGAGAGCTCATGCAAACTTCAGGTGGAAAAAACCCTTTACTGGGGAAGCGTCACTTAGCTTAATAAAAGGAAAGACTCTCACCTTGTTAATTGAGCAGTCATTTCACAGACTCCAGAGCTGTTCAACCACATGAGAAATGTAGCCAAAAAGTAGGGATGAAATCCTTGCCCTGTTGAAGTCAATGGCCATACTGCTATTGACTTCAGTAAGGCCAAGATTTCACCTCATGCCAATACTGGGTAATGGAGAGTATTGGATAAATATGGTCACTCCCAATGAGGGACCGAAGAGTGAGTTGAAAATTAAGGACCAGATCCTCAGTGTAAATTAGCATAGCTCCATTGAAATTAACTGAGCAATGCCTGATTACACCAACTATGGATCTGGCCTTAAGTGTCTTGAATCATCATAGTGACTGAGAAAAGAGGCTGGTTTTATACCAGAGGGGAAATACTCAATATAGAATAGGTTAGGTACATTTTCTTGTCACGTACTCTGCTAGCTATTTGTTGCCATACTTGCAAAAACAAATAACAAAACATCTTTTTCCTGCCAGCATCCCAAAACATTTTATATATTAGATGAAATCAGTAACAGGTTGAAATGCAACGTAAGAGGCATTTTACAGTCAAATCTTGAGATGTGCTGATTACTTCTGATGCATGTGGAAGTCGTTGGGAATTACTAGCCATTTTAGATGACAATTTCCTAATTCAAAAAGTATTGCAGCCAACCCAGGGAATTCTATATTAGACCTCATCCTAACAGATAGAGGAACTGATCACAGAATTAAAAATTAATGGTAGCTCAGGTACAAGTAATCATGACTTAATCACATTTACATTGTGCAAGCAGAATATAGTCCAGACGAATATATATCCTTGACACTTTAATAGGTCCAGTTTCAAAATAACTGAGCCAGATCGGTTGGAAGGAAGAATTTAATCAGAAAAATGTGAATGATTATTGGGAATCCTTTAAGAACTCCTTACTAGATGTCCCAAAAGCCACATATCAAGGAAGAAGGCTGTACTGATTAAAAAATAGACTTGATTTAGAGGGGAAGTTAAGGCAGCTGTAAAAATAAATAAAAACAAATGGAAGAAAAGGGTAAGTTGATAGTAATGAACATAAGATTAGAAATTACGAGTTATAGAAAATTGATAAGGGAAGTAAAGGGACACGAAGTCTATGGCCAGCAGAGTTAAGACTATAAGAAGGCATATTTTAAATATTAGAAACAAAATAATCATGACAATGGTATTGATCAATTACTAGATGCAACTAGAATTATTACTAATAATACAGAAAAGGCAGAAGTGTTCAATAAATGTTTGGTCTATATTTGAGGGGGGAAAGCAGATGAAATAGTCTCATCATATGGTGATAACACTCTTTCCCTTTCACTAGTATCTCTAGAGCAGTGGTCCCCAACCTACGAGCCACGGAGGACTGTGGCGGCAGACGAGCATCCGCCGAAATGCCGACGACAGGTGGCAACGTCAATAGGCGTAGCCGCCAAAATGCTGACGACAAGCAGCGTCATCCAGAGGTGTCGCCGCCGAAATGCCGCTGGCTTCTCTGCAGCATTTTGGTGGATGCTCGTCCGCCGGCCAGTACGTGGGGGCACTTAGACGTCCTGGCGGGCGCCATGGTGCCCGCGGGCACCGCATTGGGGACCCCTGCTCTAGAGGATGGTAAATAGTAGCTACTAAAGTTAGATATTTTTAAAATCAACAGGTCCAGATAACTTGAATCCAAGAGTTTTTAAAGAGCTGGCTGAGGAGATTGCTGGACTGCTCATGTTGATTGTCAATAAATCTTGGATCATTGGGGAAAAGGGTAAATAGGATGACCCAGGTAATAATAAGCTTGTCTGCCGGGCATCAATTCTGGGCAAGATAATGAAGCAATTGATACAGGACTATATTAATAAAGAATTAACAGGGTAATATAATTAATGCAAATCAACATGGGTTTATGGAAAATAGATCCTGTCAAACTAGCTTGCTTTTTTTTTTATGAGATTAAAAGTTTGGTTGATAAGGTAATAGTGTTAATGTAATAGTCTTGGACTTATGTAAGGTGTTTGACTTCATACCACATGACATTTTGATTTAAAAAAATCCTAGAATGATAAGATTAACACGGCACATATTAAATGTATTAAAGATTGCCTAACGGATAGATCCCATTATGTAACTAAACAGGGACTCATCACTGAGGGTGTGTTTCCCTAAGGGTCCCAATTCTTGACTTTATGCTATTTAACATTATCATCAGTGAGCTAGAAGAAAACATAAAATCATGATAAAGTTTGTAGATGACACAAAAATTGTGAAAGTAGTAAATAATGAAGAGGACAAGTCACTGATTCAGAGCGATTTGGATCACTTGATAAACTGGATAAATGTATACAACTATCCTGGGAATCAGTGACTGAAAAGATTTGGGGCTCATATCAGATAATCAGTTGAACATGAGCTCCTAGGGACACTATGGCCAAAATGTGATCCTGGGATGCATGAACAGGAGACCCTTAAGTAGGAAGAGGGAGGATATTTTACCTCTGTATTTGGCATTGCTGCAATACCATGTCCAGTTCTGCTGTTGATAATTCAAGAAACATGTTGATAAATTGGCTAGGCTTCAGGAGTAAAGGATTAGAAAGTATGCTATACAGTGATAAGCTAAATAGATTGAGCTCCTTGAGTCTAACAAAGATAAGCTTAAGGGGTGACTTGATTACAGTCTGTAAGTACCTACGTGGAGAACAAATATTTAATGATGGGTTCTTCAGTCTAGCAAAGAAAGGTATAACATGATTCAATGGCTGGAAGTTGAAAGTAGATGAATTCAGACTTGAAATAGACATACAGTTTTGACATTGAGGGTAATTAACCATTGAAATATGTAACAGGCTCACTCACCATAGAAGCGTGCCTCCTTCTGGCTCATCTAGGGATTAGCTCTCCATGAGTCTGATGCCCCCCCTCCTTTGCTTGTTTGCCCCATAGTCAATTTCTCTCACTTTTGACTCCGTTGCTCCCTCTTGGTAACAGCTCTCCAGCCAGGTCACTATAGTCCTTCTGTTCCAGGGTACCAAAATCCCAGCCTTCCTATCCACTGCCCAGTCTGTGCCACTTGCCCAGTGGCCAATAGGGGAACCTGGGCCTGTCCACTACTCTGGGTTCCAGCCCAGGGACTCTTTGCCTAGCAACCAACGTCTGTGCAAGTTCTAACCTTGTTGCTGTTTTCCTGGGCCTTTTCCTACTTTTCTTCCCTATCTTCTGGCCCTCTGAGTTACCACTGGGGCTGCTTCTTCTCCATGTGGTTACTTCATCCCCCTGGGCTCTTGCCAGAGGGATCCCAGGGTTTACTCTCCTTCTAGACCTCTTCCTTGTATCTAGCTGCCTTCCTTTTTCTCTAAGGAGTGACTGCAGAGCTCCTTCTTATAGCCTTCTCTTATTACCAGTTTCCTCTCTTTATAAGCTTATCCCAGCTAGGCTTCCTAAGCCGTTAGGCCTGATAAGGCCCAAGCTTTCCTCCAGGTGCAGCCTATAAAGTAAATTGGCCTCTTTTAACCAGCTCTGCCTTGCGTGGCATGGACACCCCATTACAAAATAATTTGCCAAGGGTTGTGGTGGATTTTCTATCACTGTCAGTTTTAAAATGAAGATGGGATGCTTTTCTAAAAGATCTGCTCTAGGACTTATTTTGGGGAAGTTTTGTATCCTGTATTACACAGGAGGACAGACTAGATGATCACAATGTTACCTTTTGGCTTTGGAGTCTGTGAGTTGCTGCAGCACGTCTCAGGACTTGGCTCTTATTCTTCCCAAAGTTAAACTGGAGTGCATTCAATATCAGTCTGAAGGTTATTTTAGAGCTCGGACCCACAATAGCAAAAAGCCCTACTGGAGACGGGTTGTGAATTATATTTTAGAAAATTTAAGAGATTAGCCATAGACAAAATAAAGTTGCAGCCAAAAAACGTAGAGAGCAAGTAGTTCAGATGAATATAAATGAGCATAATATGAGATTCAGAAAAATCTTGTTAAGAGGCAGAGATGTGTCCAGAAGCCAGTTCAGACATCTAACTGATTTTTGTTGCACTTTTCAAGTTACTATAGTAGAAATAAATAATAATGTCCATAGGCCCCAGTCAGGGCTAGGGCCCCATTGTGCTCTCTATCTAGATCTTCACAGTATTTAAAGGTCATACATACACTTAGAAAGACATGGTGCCTGCCATGAACATCTTAAAATGTTCACCTGAGTATCCACTGGAATACAGTGTTATTGCTTTAAAAAGGAAGACCACACCTCTTCATGCTCCACTGAAGCTACTATTTTGCAATGGTCACACATACCCAGATGGTTTCCTTTATCCAGGCCAAAGATTGTAGCTACTAACTTAATTTTAGGATTTTATTAATCTGTTTGGAAAGCCATGGTTCTTAGGAGGTTTTAAAAAGCCTGCCTGGAAAATAAATCAGTGCTAGTAACTGTTTTGACTCACCAGTGCATAATATTTTAGCTGTGATCACAGGCACATGAATGTGATATGAACACATGTAGTACTTTCGCCCATTCTGCCTGTCTGCTCTGTTTTTGTATGCAATGGATAACATGACATTTATAAGCCTTATGCACTATGAATGCTTCAGAGAGCTGGATGCTTGTAAATGTCAGTTCACTGTCTGAATACAAGAGCTGAGGAAGCCAGCACAGTGGGGAGGAATAACTTTGCATACACACACTTGCACCATGTTCTGAGGCTCATCAGCAATCACAAACCCAACAAGCGTGTCATATTTTCTGACTACCAAACTTGACAGTGTTCCTTTTCAGATGGGAAAGGAAAGGACAATAAAATATCCCCCTGCATTTTCAAGTCATTTGTCTGCTCTTTGAGTCACACAGTCTAATTGAATGTTCATGGGAATTATACAGCTTGCAAAAACCGACAACTCTGAACATTTATCCAGTAATATATACAGAACTTCAAGTTAGGTTCTTACTGTCTCTTTTTAAATAAAAGCCTTGACTTTTTTTTTAAAGAACTGTGTAAAATGCAAAACTAGCCATATTCCTTGTGTAAGTATGCTTGTTAGATTAAATTCAATATTTGATAAGGAAATACCAGAATATTAAGCAGTTGCTGTAAATTCAAGAATGTAGTGTTTCCCCACCCCACCATTAGTAAATTAGTAACAATACATATCTGTAAGTTGTATTAACTGTGACTTAATATTGACTTTCGGGCTTTTACCTTTATTTCCCCTCCACACACACCCTATTCTTTTGGCAAAATGCTTGGACCAGCTCTATCATTATTAATTGTTTGGTATTCACAATAAGTTTGGCACAGCACAGTACAGTAATAAAGACAGCCCCTGTCCCAAAAAAATTTAAGAAAAGGCTAGGCACATAGAAGACAGGATGTACTGGGAAATCTACTGGATAACTTAGTTTGGATGTGGGGTTGGATTGTTTATTTGTCTGTTTTGGTTTTTGATGAACTCAAGATTTGGGTTTTGTTTGGTAACTGAACAAAAGAGTTAAATAGATGAGTGGTTTGTAAAGAAGGAGATACAAATAGATTGCTGTCCAGTTCTATGATCAAATCCTTAACTAGATTGCATTACTTATATTCTTCTTTGAGTGATTGTTCACGTCCATTACACATTAGGTGTACGCGCGCCGCATGCATGGACGTAGGAAACTTTTCCCCTTAGTGGCTCCCGTTGGGCCAGCAGGGCCCCCCCCTCCCGCCAGAGCGGCGCCCCACTCTAGGGTATATATATCCCTGCAGGCCCGACCCCCTTCAGTTCCTTCTTACCGTCCATGGCGGCGTTGGAACAACTCTGTCTCTCATCTGAGAGTGTCCCTTAGCATAGTCATTAGTGTTATCTGCACAGTTATCAGATTTTAGTTGTTAGTGTTAAGCTTAGCCGTTAACAGTTCTTTAGAGTGCTTAAGTTCTTCAATAGTAGGTGTTTGGTCAACCCCGGCACTGGCCCTGGGCGGCGGGGCATGCCGCACGCCCAAGGCTTCAAGGCTTGTGCCACATGCCGTAAGCCTATGCCATTAAGCGACCCTCACGACTCGTGTCTCCGTTGCCTGGGGGAAACACACCAAAAGGAGCGCTGAAAGATCTGTAAGGCCTTTAAGCCCAGTACTAAGAAAGAAAGAGACTTTCGCCTTAAGCAGCTGCTCATGAAGACGGCGTTACAGCCCTCCACTTCGACGGCACCGTCTGCCTCGGTGCGGAGTGCCCCGGCATCGGTCAGGGACCCGGCGCTGGCGGGACACCCGAAGCCCACGGCACCGATTCAGCGAGGGCACCTCCGGCATCGGTCGTCTTCGCCGCCGAAATCTAAGGGCCAACCCAAGGCCCGAGGACGCTCCCCGCATAAGAGGGCAGCGCCCGCGAAGACCTCGAGTGCGCCTAAGGCCGTTACGGCCCCGGCACAGGTCCCGGTGTCAGTGGCTCCGGCACCGAAAGGCCCGTCGAGCCCCGGGATAGGCGCGTCGAGTGGGGAGGAAGGGCTGGAGGAGCTCTTGGAACAGCCCTCCACTCCGGACACATTTGAGGCAGCAAAGGACCTAATTGAATTGTCCGTTGAGAGCCCTCCCTGGACTAAGGACGCTCTGCCGCAACTGCCATCCAGAGGCAAGCCGGCGATGGTGCGCCCATCACGGTCGCCATCTCGGCACCGTTCACGGCATCGGTCCCGGTCGAGCTCCGCCTCAATGGACTCCCGGTTGCCCTCCGCGCAGAGAGCTCCACAGCCGTCGGGCCTCAATAAGAGGCAGGCACCGACCCAGCAGCCGTGCTCGAGTCGGCACCGGGACGTGTCGGTTACACAATCCCGGAGACCGACCACACGTAGTCGTTCCCGGTCCCGTGGTCACCAGTACCGATCCAGGTCCAGATCGGCGAGGCGATACTCCAGGTCCCGGTCGCGGAGGCACTACTCTCCAACCCCGGACCAGCACCGTTCCACGGCACCGCCGTGGCCTTCCAGATCACCGTCCGTAGTGTCGGAGACTGACGGGCCAGTACGGCGGATATGCCCACAGGGCACCGGCCAGTAGAGACTATGAAGCCTCTTGGCATCCTCAATGGGACCAGCAGGGTCAATGGCCATTCTGGACTCACCGGACGAAGCCGTAGCGGGTACAACTGTGTCTGGTCCTCCCCCGATTGATCTTCAGGCGCACCAGGACCTGCTCCGCCGGGTAGCCCTCAATCTGGGCTTGCAGGCTGAGGAGACGGTTTCCCCGGGTGGATCTCTTCGCCACCAAGGACAACAGACAATGCCCTCAATTTTGCTCTTTCCAGAACCTCAGCCTGGGATCGTTGGCAGATGCCTTCGCGATTCCGTGGGGAGGGAGCCTGAGGTATGCCTTCCCTCCGTTCCCACTCATCCACAAAGTCCTCCTCAAGACCCGCAGGGACAAGGCGACGATTATCCTCATCGCCCCGGCGTGGCCACGACAACATTGGTTCACAACCCTGCTGGAATTGTCCATAGCAGACCCGATTGCCCTCCCCCTCCATCGCGACCTCGTCACACAGGACAGGGGTCACCTGCTTCACCCGAACCTACCATCACTACATCTCACGGCGTGGTATCTCTCTGGCTGAACGATGCGGAGCACAGGTGCTCCCACCAGGTCCAGCAAATCCTCCTTGGTAGTAGGAAACCCTCCACGAGAGCGACCTACCTGGCCAAGTGGAAGAGGTTCTCCCACTGGTGCGAGCCTCATCACATACAGCCTCTGCAGGCCTCAGTCCCATCAATTCTGGATTACTTACTGCACCTCAAGCATCAAGGGCTCGCCCCCACCTCAATTAAGGTGCATCTGGCTGCCATATCGGCGTTCCATCCGGGGGAATTGGGAGTGTCAGTGTTCTCCAACCCCACAGTAGCCCGATTCCTCAAAGGGCTGGAGAGGGAGTTTCCCTATTCGCACACACCGGTCCCTGCGTGGAATCTCAACCTGGTCCTAACTCAGCTCATGGGGCCCCCCCTTCGAGCCCCTAGCCTCTTGCTCCCTCATGCACCTGTCATGGAAGGTGGCATTTTTCGTGACCATCACATCGGCCAGGAGGGTTTTGGAATTGAGAGCCCTCACTTCGGAACCCCCTTATACTATTTCATAAGGACAAGGGGCAACTAAGGCCACACCCTAAATTCTTTCCAAAAGTGGTCTCACATTTTCACATGGGGCAAGACATTTGTCTACCGGTGTTCTTCCCTAAGCCCCATACGGACCCTAGCCACCGCAGCCTGCATACCCTCGATGTCCGTAGGGCCTTGGCTTTTTATCTGGAACGGACCAGGTCATTCCGCAAAACACCTCAGCTGTTCATTGCCATTGCAGAACGAATGAGAGGCCTACCTATCTCGATGCAACGCTTGTCAGCATGGATTGTGCATTGCATACGCACGTGCTATGAGCTAGCCAACGTACCAGCCCCAGAGATCCGGGCTCACTCGACTAGGGCCCAAGCGTCCTCGGCAGCTTTCTTGGCATGGGTTCCGATCCAGGAGATCTGTAAAGCAGCCACCTGGTCGTCCGTGCATACGTTCACAGCCCACTACGCGATCCATCACCAGACCAGAGAGGACGCGGTGGTCGGAAGGGCTGTGCTTCAATCAATTGTACCTTGACTCCTACCCGTCTCCAATGGTAAGCTTGTGAGTCACCTAATGTGTAATGGACGTGAACAATCACTCGAAGAAGAAAAACGGTTACTTACCTTCTGTAACTGTTGTTCTTCGAGATGTGTTGTTCACATCCATTACACTTCCCACCCTCCTTCCCCTCTGTCGGAGTCACCGGCAAGAAGGAACCGAAGGGGGTTGGGCCTGCAGGGATATATATACCCTAGAGCGGGGCACCGCTCTGGCGGGAGGGGGGGCCCTGCCGGCCCGACGGGAGCCGCTAAGGGAAAAAGTTTCCGACGTCCGTGCACGCGGCGCGCATACACCTAATGTGTAATGGACGTGAACAACACATCTCGAAGAACAACAGTTACAGAAGGTAGTAACCGTTTTTTACTTCATAGCACCCAATAGGGTGGTAGGTGCTGTATAAGAAACAGATGGTCTGAGTCTCTCAGAGCTGACACCTGGACATCATACCTGTCACAAAAAGTGGTGTGACAAACAGCAGGAAGGAGATGGGGGTGGAAAGATGAGTTAGTACAGTAAAATCGGGCAGTTGCTGAGGTTGATCTAATTTTAAAATAAAGACTGTGATGAATGTTATTGACTCACTTATTGGCAGTATCACAAAAAATGGGAGTTTTCAGAAGGATTTAAATGAGGAAATGCTAATTGCCTGTCAGACCAGCTCACAAAGGGTGCTCGGTACTAGAAGCTGGCATGGAAAAAAAAGCACGGAGGTGTTAGGGGGAGAATTGGATTAAAGGAGTGCTCTCCATGGGCAGAGTGGAGGGAGTGGGAGCAAGATGGTAAGAGATAAGGCTGGATAAGTAGGGGAGTGGCAAAATTATATACGGCCTTGAAGGCAAGGACAAGAAGTTACAATTTATACCAAGGAAAAGGGGAGGGCTAGTGGAGAGATTCATTGGGGTTAGTGAGGTCAGAGGAATGTTTTAGGAAGATAATTTTAGCAGCTGCATTCTGGATGGACTGGAGAGAGGCAGACAGTGTGGATGCTGGGGAGGCTGGAAAAGAGGGGGTTGCACAGTAAGTGGGGAGCTGATTGGAACATGGATGAGATTTTTTTGTAAGCCGGACAGAAAGGCTGGATCTTCAAAATGTGGAGAACCAGCAAGAGTGAGTACATCCTGGATGCGGGAAGCGAATGAGAGGAACGAGTTAAAGATGTTTGCCAGATTATAGACCTGAGCGACGTGAGGGTAGGTGGTAACGTTAACAGTATCAAAGAAGGAAGAGGAGAGAGGTGAACCCATTACCTGGAGCTATAATACAATATGGCCTTGACAATATTGTGAAATGTAATATTGTTCAGTTAATAGTACAATAAGGCTATTCTACTTCACTTACTATACATGATAAACTTTAGACATGACTGTAATGTTGAGATACAGCACTGATTCAAGGTAAACAGCCCAGTAGCAGCCTTCAGAGAGAGTGGTCAGATAAGGATTTTGTCTCCTATGAGTGAATTTTTCTCTGCATTCCCCTAGGTGGGAAGGCTAAGGCATCTACTAACATTACACTAACATTTTGGAAATAGCTGCAATTTGTGGCCAAAACATCAAATGAGCCTGAATCAATTGGTCAATGTTACGTGTGTGTTTAATATGAAAATCTCATTTGTATTCCTTAGCAGTTCATCTCATTCATTCTAGCTCTGACACCACGCTGTTAATGTTGAGTTCGGGTAGCAATGCATAGTGGAATCAGATTGTCATAGTGAAGAATTGTGAGTACAGAATAGTAAAGTAAAAACCATGTTCATCTGCCACATGGACTCTTGTTATGAGATGGGGAGCATGGACAGGGAAATGGTATCACCCACTTTGGATTAAAACATTTTGAAGTGAATAAACATAGTGAATTTTTAAATTTGGAAATTGGTTCATCCAGTGTCACTTAAATTTTTTTGGCAGCAACTGTGAAGTTCACCTTTGAAAGGTTAAATCATCTTATAAAATCTGTTCAGTAGTTATGTTGTTGCAGCACTGCCTTTGTGTGTGTGTGTGTGTGTGTGCGTGTGCGCGCCTGCCTCTGGAGCATCTGGTGTGAAAGTGAATGACACTGCAGAATAAATGGCTTGGTCTCAACACGCTAATTCAAGTTTCTGGTACAGAAGCCAGAAGAAAAGGTTACTGCATAATCTGCACGGATTCAACTTTGGCCCCTGTGATATTCTAATGTGTAAGCAGTTGTGGCAAGTGGCACAGTTTTAAACTAGCATCCAGTCTGTGCCAAAAAGAAATTATGTGAAGTACTGGTAATTTGAATAGAATAAGCAGATTTTGCAACACGTCTATTACAACGTGAAGGCTTTCCAGGTGACAAAATTGGTCATTTCTCCCTCTCAGACTAAGTTTAGTCTTACATTAGCCACCATCAAAAGTCAGTATTTACAAGCGCTTCCCACAGTAATTTATTGCAGTTTTTTCTGTTCTTGGAATAGAAGGTCATGGTGCAATGCAGTATTTGTTGGCAATATTTACTTTTTAATGGCATCTATAGTGTATTACTTTATAATGTGAAATAGAAAGGCATGCAGTAGTGGTCTGAACACAGGACTGGAATCCTGGAACCCCTGAGTTTTAATCCTAACTCTAACACAGATTCTTTCTTTGGCCTTAAGCAAATTATTTAATGGTCCTCTCAGCTTAAATTTTTTAGGTATAGACCATTCCTAAGTTAAAGCAAACTAAGTACCTTTTAGTTCACCCCAGCAGTGTCCACAAAGGGGAGTTAAAGCACAGCATGGTAGTGTGCGCTACAGTTCACACCCTGTAGTCTAAACTGTGGGACCATGTAGACATAGCCCTTAGGTCTTCCTTTCCTCCTGCTAGGCAGCACAGCTTTTGTTACCACAAAGTAAAAAGTAGGCCATCACTTGTAAAACTCATTTTTTAAGATTAAAACTTTTCAAAGCAGCTAAGTATGGAGGGTTGGCCATAGGCCTAAATATTGGCAATCTGAGCAAATGACAAGCAAGGAACTGAAAAATAAAGCTGTCATCCTCTAAAAATGAGATCCTTTGATAGCTAGTGATTGAGTAAAATAGAGTTTGAAACATACCTTTTTAACACTCTGTAAATTAACAATAACTTGCAATACGCGATTAGCGGGGCAGGGAGTGGATTTAGTTGGCTTGTTGGCAGCTTTGGAAGGCTTCCTCTCTCTCTCTCTCTTTAATTGTATAATGAGCCCAGATGGGAAGGTGATGACTGCAATAGAAATTTAAGTACATTTTCAACAACATGTTTACTTGTTTTTGAAAAATGTATCTGGCTGATAACTTGTGTGCCAAGTTTCAGACAGATGGAGAATCAGTCAGGATGGGAACAAGCATCCAGACAGGTTGAATGATTAAAAGGGCAGAAGGAAAAAGTATTTTACTTACATTTGCTGTAGTTTTATAGCCTTTGTGTCTAATTAATTTTCAGAGATACACAGATAAGCAATAGCTCCATACAACTGCCCTTTTGTCAAACCTTAATACAAATAAGTTTTAGCCTGACACTTTGCAATTGCTGAGATTCAAAAACCTCCCAAAAGCAAGAAATCTAAAGTGTTGCTCAGTTCATCATTTTATAACCTGTATTTCCATGCTAGTATACCAGGGGAAGGTATAATTAATGCAAGTGTTGGTTGTAAATTAGACTTTATTATGGTTGTACTGGGACTAAGAAAGGCACTAGAGAATATCTTCTCATAGAGTCACTATAGCAACAGCTCACCCCATCATACTCCATGTTTTCCTGAGCCTATCGTACTCTGCATCTTAACACTAGATTATTAGTTGCATTTGTATTCAAATCTGTTCATTTTCAACTGTAAAAGCCCAGATGTATTTTTAAGAAGCAGAATTCCTAGGAGCTGTGTCCTTAACTGTCAGTAAGATTTTTTTTATGTTAAGAAAAGGTTTTTTCCATTTAGTTTCTTAACTGCTGCACCTCAAAGGAGTTTCAGCTTTATACCTAAAGTAGTTTAGGTTCTTCATACCTGTGACAAGAAATTCTGATTTCTTCTCTCCTCCTATCCGTATTCCGTTAGGATTGAGAGAGAAGGATATGGATAATCAGATATTCTGTTCATCCTAAGGACAGGGACAATAGGGACCGTATTTTAAAATTTGGGTCTCTGTCTTTCATCAGGGGTTTATCCCTGAGCAACAAGGAGTGAAACTAATCTCTCTCTAACGCATCTTTCTGTCATGAAGAGAATCTGAAAAAGTAAAATCCAAAAGATATTTGTTGATTAGTTTGTGTTTAAATTAAAAAAAAAAAAAAATTAAAACACTGCTAAAATAATTGGCTTACATTCTACAGGAAATAAGGCTAAATGATCTTCTGAGTTTATTAGTAGTACTGTATTTACATTTCCACAGTGCTTTTCTCCTGTAGGCTCCCAAAGTGCAATATAAACTGCACAGCAAACAGCTGGGAGACTTAGCTTTAATTCAGTCACTTATCTGCGTTAAAGGCAATATGTCTTGTCTGTTCTAGACTTTTTAAGGCATGTTAGTTAGCACCTTTAAATCCTGGTCTAGACATGGCCTGAGACTGAGGAACTGTTATTCTGGGAATGAAAAACACCCACAGTCCCTTAATCAAAATCATGTTGAGGAGGGCTTGAGGCATGCTGAGAACCTTGTTTTGAAAACCAAACTTTTGTCGATACATCTTAAGACTGATCACTACTGTATTGTTTCATATTGTTTTGAAGAGATGTGGCCATTAGAAGATTCTGGAGGAACTGCAGTAACAGCCAGGGGAGTTTTCCATGGATTGAGAAAGTATCAAATCCTGAAGGGGGCACCTTATGTGTTCCCTCTCTTGGTTTTACAAGTTGGAGGACCTGTCTTGCTCGACTTCCATCAAGTTCACTGCCAGTGGATGGATGGCTAAATTTGTAATATACTTTTCAGAGCCAAGAATTTCAGAGCCACGATGGTCCTTTGGGCTTTGCTGCAGATTCTAGAACTGCTGCTGTTACTATTTCTTTCCTAATGCTTCTTTTGTGTGTTTCTATGAAAACACAGTATTTCCTTTGTCTTTGTGTAGTCTCCATTAATATATTGTTATGAAATGAGTAGCAACTCTTATGATTTTTTGCAACTGCTTGACAATCCTGTTTTTCTCTCTAAACATAAGATTGTTCTTTTCTGTTTTGTTCAGAGAGCTGCATTGTATCTATCAAAAGAAAGAGGAGCATTTGAAATGACATAAGGCTAGAGATTGACAACATTGGGCATAAGTGCTTGTTGTATCAAAAATTCAGCTTGTCAGTCATTTGTAAGGCAATTCACATAAGTGACTGTCAAATATACTAAATGGGTCACTAATGGATAGACCAGATCTTGCCAGCATATGGCTTGATTGCCCCTCAGTCACTGGTAGAAAGAGACCTTTTGAAGCTGTTCTTTCTATGCAGCAGAATAGTTTTGAGCAAAATGTTAGCCTTTTCAGGATTGTTGACTGGTAAATACCATTGCTTATACTGTTAAGAGATTGTTTTCCATGATCATATGAGATTCTCATGCAAACCCATGCACATCTAAACTCCTCCTAAATGACAGTATATGCAAGTGTGCTTCTCCCAACAAAAATCCACACCAAATGTGTCTAGTGCTTTTAGGGTGACCAGATCACCCAAGACAAATATCGGGACGCGGGGAGGGGTGATGCGGGGGGGGCGTGGCGGGGGGCGGGGCCAAAAAAAAAACAAAAACAAAAAACCCTTCCTCCGCAAGCGCTGGAGGGAGGCCCGGGAGACGCAGGGGAAGCGCGGGGCCGGGGTGAGTAACAGTCCGGCCTGGTCCCTTGCAGGCAGGACTCAGTTGGGTGGTAGGGCGAGGAGGGGGGCGGCCTGCGGGGCCAGGCGGCGGCTGTTCTCCCCCCCGGCCAGCGGGACTCGGGAACAGCCGCTGCTGCAGCTCCCACTGCCACGGGGGGAGGAAGCGGCCATGGCGCTCCGCGGCTGCAGCTCTGGCGCCCCCGAACCCCAAGAGCCGGGGCCTGCTGCGGGGACCCAGCAGCGCGCACGCTGCGCCCAGCCCAGCCCCTGGCCAGTCGCGTCTGGGCTGCTGCCCAGCTGGTGCAATCCCGCGGCGGCCCCGGAGTGGGGGCAGCAGGCCCCAGACACCCTGTCCCGCAGGGGAACGAACGGGGCTGGGCTGCCGATGCCTCCGCCCCGGGGCCGCCGCGGGATAGCACCAGCTGGGCAGCAGCCCAGACGCGACTGGCCAGGGGCTGGGCGCAGCGTACGCGCTGCTGGGTCCCTGCAGCAGGCCCCGGCTCGGGGGGTTCGGAGGCGCCGCAGCCGCGGAGCGCCATAGCCGCTTCCTCCCCCGCGGCAGTGGGAGCTGCAGCAGCGGCTGCTCCCGAGTCCCACTGCCCGGGGGGACAACAACAGCCGCCACCTGGCCCCGCGGGCCGCCCCCCTCCTCGCCCTACCACCCAACTGAGTCCTGCCTGCTCGGGGCCAAGCCGGACTGTTACTCACCCCGGCCCCGCGCTTCCCCTGCGTCTCCCGGGCCTCCCTCCAGCGCTTGCGGAGGGAGGGGGAATGGTGAGCCCGGGGAAGAGGCGGGGATTCGGGGAGGGAGCCAATCGGGGGAGGAGGGGGCGGAGTCGGGCGGGGGGGGGGTGCGAGCACTTCCGGGCTCTAGGCTCCGGGGCATTTCCTTGTTTGTCCAGTGTCCCGACCGCAGGGACGCGGGACAAACAAGGAAATATCGGGACAGTCCCGATAAAATCGGGACGTCTGGTCACCCTAAGTGCTTTTACCAAACATGATTATTACTGCACGTGGGGGTGAAAAACAAAAACCAACCAACCAACCACACCTTGGACAAGATAAAAATAAAAGGGCAGTGGAATGGGAAGGGTAGAGAAGGGAGCAGTAAGTATGATTAAGTGGTGAAGGCTGGCCATAGGGTTTTGAGTTCTGGGTTCTATTCCCAGTTCAGCCACAGGCTTGCTGGGTGACTTAACTATGCTTCTGTGCCTCAGTTTCCCATCTCTAAAAGACATTAATAATTTCCCCCTACCTGAAAGTCTTATTGTGAGACTAAATTCATCAGCGCTTGGAAAGCTCTTTGTTATGCTAAGAAGGAAGGTGCTACAGAAATTACAAAGTATTACTTGGGGAAGAAAAAAAAGCCAACCGTATAGATGCTATGGCAGTGGGTAGAATACAAATGCTTAGAATAGGTAAAGGATAACCAGTTTAAACTCCGTTAGAGAAAGTTGATAAAAAATTAAAACATAATGGTTGATAACCTAAACACATGACCATTTTCAGGGAGTGCGGTGAGGCTTTTCTATAGTGGCCTACTTGTAGGAGAGAGCAGATGTGCCTGGCAATTATTCTGCTCCCCACCACTTACAAATATTCTGCTCTCCTCCCACACCCCCACTGACTTGATCAATCTGTTTTTAAAAGCCTGTTCCTATTACTGCTCTTGCTAATTGATTTATTATACTTTGTAGCAAAGGTATTCTACCTTAATCCTATGTAATGTTTTTATTTTACTTCAAAAGTTTTAAAAAAAAATGTTCCCTCTGCTCCTACCAGAAGTTAATGAGTCATTATGTTAAGAAATGACTTGTGTATTTCTTGCATGAATGGTATGACTACGTACTGTACTGGATTTTAAACAGAGTATACACACACTCGTGCAGACAAACGCATACATGGATATAGCTGAAGAGAGAGAAAACTGACGCTTCCTTCACTCACTCATGTTTAAAAGGAAATTTCCAAACCACAAAGTTTTGCAGGGCAATTGTCTTGACATTGACACATGATCACTGCCTCTGGGACATTTCAAACGGCGAGTTTCTCCCAGAATATACAGCTTGACATGACAAACAAAGGAGACATTTAGGTGACGTTTTTCTTAACATGTTCGTTTCCAAGCTAAGTCTGCCTGGAATCTATTGGATCATTATGCACTGTAGCTTGAAAAATGTGCCTTGGAAGAAAAAAACATGGCATTGCCAAGGAGCTTTGCATCTCCATATGACTTGCATTTAGAAAGTGGAGTGGCTTTGGATTAATTCCAGAGAGGCAGCTTCTTTCTGGCAATTAGAGATGTTTCTTAGGAGTTGAGGCATTTTTCATCTTGTTAATTCCATTTCTATTTTGCTCCAAGACCTTTTAGACTCTGAAGTGGATGAGAAGAAGCCTGACTCTGTTCCTTTTCCTGATTAAAACAGATAAGCATCCAGATCCATCCCTCGCTCTAGTTCTAGAGAGCTAAAAGACATTTTAAAAGTTAAATGGAAGAATTTAACATAAGACAGGATCCATGTTATGAAAGGGAGATAAACATACACCAAGCTGATAGGTTAACTATTATGAGGAAAGTTAAGATGAGTGAAAGATATGAGCATCAATTATGGGTAGAGATAGGAGGTATGATAGAAATCTTCCAAATATGTGAAGACTGTCATTGCCAGAGAGAGAGAAAAAATTATTTAGGGTAGTTCAAAGTTATTTAGGTGTAACAAGATGACATTTAAAAAAGGGAAATTTCAGGTGAAATTCAGTAAAAATCTTCTACAAAATGCGATTACTACAAAAGCACCTAGAGGCCTCGGAGATCCCATTGTCTTATACACTGCACATACACTTCATAAGAGACAGTCCCCACTTTGATGAGCTTGCTGTCTAAATAGACAAGACCAAGGAAGTTGTTGTTCCCATTTTACAGATGGGAAACAGAGAGATTGCACACAGGAAGTAAGTCTCTAGCAGAGCTGGGAATTGAATCCACACCTGAGTGTCCAAGTCCAGTGCCTTAACCATAAGGCCATCCTGAAATAATCTCCCAAGGGAAGCAGTGACAGAAGCCCCATCAACAACCGGACATTTTAAAGTAGAATTAAAAAATTAGAAATTTTATCTAGGGAACCATCTTGAATGGTTTGGAGGGCAGAGAGGACTAGACAGCTCAATTGATCTGTTCCATCTGCCGCTGCTCGGATTATGTGAACTGGTTTTGGAGCATGCAAGTTCTTTCTGGCGTCTGACCTTTTTTTAAAAAAACTGAAGAGAATTTGCTGCCTTCTTTGCCATTCTGTTGTCAGCTTCAGGACTACTATAATTTCTGTGAAAAACTGTATATGAATGTGGTAATACATAATTTCACCACTTGGTGGCACCAAAACAAATTTGAAAAGGGCAATTCTTATTTTTAAAAAAGGAACCAACTCAGCTGGTTCTGCAGTGCTGGAAAGAATCAATTTACACCACACTTCCTACAGTTTTGAGCAGAAAAGCCAGCCCTAATGCATTTTCAGCATCTGATAAATTTCTTCATTATTCACTGTCTTCTAATCTAAAACACTGAAATATTTCAGTATTACTATAAATAACAAAGTCCTGATGCAGGAAATCAGTAGTTTAGGACTATATTCTCAGTGTAATATGCAGGCTTTATCTGCATATCAGTGATAGTAGGGAGATTCTCAGCTGAAGTCATGTCAGTTGTGCTGAATATGTCCTGTACCTCATAGCTGCCAACTCCAAGATATATTAATAACTAGTTTCTGCAAGAATTAAGCAATAGTTTGAATCAGTCACCTTACTAAAGTAGGTTATTTGAGCATTTGTCCACACAGGGGGAGGAGGAGACATTCTACTTTTGGTAGTAGAATCATAGTATATTATTGCATTCTACATGTTTAGTTTCACAATGATCTCTCTAGTTCACTGACTCCTTGTCTTAAAGATATTCCTGTCTGGTTTCTCTGTAGGGAGAGATGTTCTCAGTTCAGTGGCCATGAGAATCGCCATATTGATTTATCCGCCATTAACACTAAACTATTCCAACACTGAGCTACACTAATACTGGTATAGATTCTTCTCCTTGTCTTTTCTGAGTGTGTCATAAGAATCTGATATTTCTTGAAGTTTTATTAGACCTGCAAGGAATGAATCTGTTTAGCTGACATCTGGATGATAACCTCCTCGTCTTTCCACTGAACATATAGGAATTGCTAGAGGCTTCTTTAAATTCAGTATGTATCCTCTGGTTTGCCGTAACCTGCTTTCTGTAGTTTATCCACCACCTATCTTTTTGTCTGTCCCTGCACATATTGCATTCCCTAATTATATCCTGTTGTGTGTTTCAGAGAAGAGGGGGATGTTGATACTTGTCCAAATGACCAGTATTTTTCCCTCTTCCATTTCAGACAAAAGCATCTGCTACAACATTTGGATATTTCATCTGGGTTAGTTATAAAAATTGAATGGTCTATCGGCTTCGGTCCCCAACTAATACAGTAACCTACCCAAGCACAGTAGGAGTCAGAAATGATGAAAAGACAGATCTGATATATTTTCCTTTCATAACTGATTCCCTCATCCCCCTGCCAGGAAAAATGTGCTGGTGCAAAGGGGTCTATACTTGCACACACATGCATAGCGCAGGCACACACACGTGTAGTCTTGCTGATGTGGAGACAAAGTGAGTAAATTTGGCACTGCTCCCTGCCTCCCCTTCCCATGCACAACTGTTTAGTAATTATTTATTTCTTAGATAGTAAGCTCTTTGGGGCAGGGACAATCTTTGTTCTGTGTTTGTACAGGGTTAAACACAAGGGGGTCCTGGTCCATGACCGGAGCTCCGATGTGCTACAGTAATACAAATAATAATTATTTGTACACTGGTGGTGCCCACAGCCTACTGGGTGCTGTTCACCCACAAAGGAAAACCAGTCCCAGCTCACAATTACCAGTGTTTTAGTCATCTTTATTGTATACCCTCCAAGGACTTTGATGGTCAACTCATTTTCAGAAACTTTAACTAATGAGATTAATTTCAGGCTGACTCCAGTTTTCAGACAACATACCATTTCCTGCTAAAGCCCTTTACCGTTCACTTGCAATTTAACTTTTGAATCAAGAAAAATGTCAGCATTACAATATGCTGTAGTGCTTCTAGCATGCAGGAAGAAATAATGGAGGCATCGCGGTGTCTGGTATCTTTTAGAAGAGAAACACAGCTCTGCTTAAAGATGAATGTTCAGATCCATTATTAGTCTTCAATTTTTTTAATGTTCCCTTTGATCCTTTACTACCACCCGATTGGAAAAAGATATTAAAGACCAAATAGATGTCAGTGGGATATTTTTAGTGTATCTGAAAGTATTACTGTCATGTCTTTGTAGTGCAGGACTGTAGTTTTTCACTTAGGAAAGGGTGTTAGCTGTTAAATGAAGCAACTTTGAATGATGCTGGCAGTGGATGTCAAGCTTTCATTCTGACCTCTTTTTTTAAATGACTGGTGAAATAGTCTTTAGCAATTACATAATTGTTTCATCGAGATATGATTAAGTCTGAATGTCTGTAATTGATGCTTTTTGTAAGCATTAGTGAAGCAGGACTTTCATTAAAACAAATATAGGATCTTACTGGTAGTCAGAGCTGGGGGGAAAAGAGGGAGAAGAGTAGAAAGCAAGTAGATCAACAGAATGCATGTTATATCTATTTAAAAAGTGTGCTCTCATGCGCCACGTAAATAACTTTATACTTAGACCTCATTCAGTTGTTTACGTCTCAAAACCACTGCTTTTGGCAGTCCAGTCTCCAGCAACTCTGCAGATTCTATAGACTTGAACATTTTCTCCCTGTTTCCAAGCTTGGTGATCTGTATAGCCTTTAGCCTTAGGATACCATTCGTAGGAATTCACGGGGAGGGTGGGGGAAGAGGGTTGGTGGCTACAATAATCTGATAAATGTTCCGGAAAGCATGCTCATTCAGATGGAAGAGCCAATCCTGCAACTAAATGGTGATATAGCATGGCTCCAGGCTGCTAGCAGCTGCACATTAGTACAACTCAGCCATCGCAGTTTTCTGCAGGAACTGTAGCTTTTGTACTTTAGGCATAAAACCTTTTCTTGATGCACAGTTAAAACATTAAAGGGTTCAGGTATCTCTTGACACTTAGATATGAAATTCAACCCGAGAACAAGACGGACCCTGCCATACAGGGCTTTTAGTTTATTTTACAGACTACAACTACTGCAAGACTCTGCAGGTTTTGGTCATTAATTTTCTGAACAAATTGTGAGACATATTTGGGTGAATAAGGATGAACCTGCCAGCATTTAATCTTGCAACTTTGGGTCTGCACCATCCCCCAACCTCAGCTGTTCATCATGGGCTGATGCCCTTTGTGAAAATGACCAGCAGCAGCAAAAAGAAGAACAGGAGTACTTGTGGCACCTTAGAGACTAACAAATTTAGCAGCAGGAAGCTGGCTCTGAGTTTTATGAAGACCAATTGGAGCTACTATATAAGCTGGAGCATGAGTTCTAGGTTTTTCATTCTCTGGTGCAAAATATTATTTTCAGCTACTCTTTTTTTGTGGGGAGGGAGATGGGGAAGAATTGGCTTTCATTGGAAAATACGTTTAGTTCTAAAACCTCAGGATTTAAGGTTGTCTCAACACTTTCATTATAAATCCTGCTTTCCTCTACCTCCCCCTACTGATAGAGGCACAGAGATTTGTTCTGGGTTGCAACTTGGCTTGTGAGGTTTTCTCCCCAGAGGAAATTCATTTGAAGTTATGATTGTAACAAAAAGTAAATACAGGAAGAATTAATTAACTTGTTTAAATTTAATGTTTGTTTTTATTCAGTGGGCACTTCTATGGGTCCGAGACTAATCAGACTGACATTGGTGTAAATCAGTGTAATGCTACTGAAAACAATTGAGGTACTCAGGGGTATGTGAGGTGGGATATGTGAATCAGGCCCAGGCACCTCAAAAATATTTTCTGACTGGAAATAAGACACATTTTTAATGGTAAGACTAATTAACCATTGGAACAACTTACTAACGGTTGTGGTGGATTCTCCCCCACTGACCATTTTTAAAACAAGTTTGGATGTTTTTCTAAAAGATCTGCTCTAGGAATTATTTGGGGGAAGTCCTGTGTGTTATACAAGAACTCAAACTAGATGAACTAATTTTAAAATTAAGTAATCCTTTTCAGTTTCTTTCTGTTCCCTTCATAACATGATAAAGTTAGATTCCTCTAGGTCCTAGGAGAATGGAAGGACTGGCTAGATCCTTTCTTTGATGAGCACAGACAATGCTTTCTAATACTACAAAATCATGGGGGGGGACAGGTCCCATAGTATCTGACACTTCAAAACTCAGGTAGGCCAGATAAATTTATAAAAGATTTGCATATATTTACTATTCTAATATTAATAAGTTGAGCGTAAGGCATCAAAGTATAGGCAGAGCTTTCATACTGCTGCAGCTACAAAAAGATACACCTTTTTTTGTGGGGTCAGGTGATGGTGGTGTTCTTAAATACTGCTGATTGTTTTAAATTATGCCCCTTGCACCTGTGAGACTTCTGGGAAGAAATTAATTGTAACTTAAGACTCTTCTGTTTTGTCCTTTAGGTTTCGGCATAGTCCAAACTGCTGGTACCTGAGAGACTGGACCATCCACAGCTGGATCAGACAGTGCTTCAAATATGGTGCACAGGACAAAGCCTTGTACACATTAAAAAACAAGGTCAGGTTTTTAAGAGAAAAGGCAAGATTTTATTTGATCAGCATTAGACAAGTGTAGCTCATTCTGAATTCCTATCATAAACAATGTCTCTCCATAGACTGCAGTCCAGGATTACATACTTTTGTTGGATTTAAAAATATAGATGGAACAGAGCTTGAAATAAAGCTCTTCCCAGCTTTTTTTTTTTTTTTTTCCCCCACTTGTTGTCTTTTCTCCTGACCCCCCCGCATGCACAGTGGTAGTGTCCAAAAAGTGCTGGCCATTATACAGACATTTGGGAAGACAGTTCCTACCCAGTCCTGAAGAAATCTAAAGAGGATAGAAAACCACCAATGGGTGGAGGAAAAGACATGTCATAGAAGCCTAGTTATCAGGGTTATAAGCACATGGGCTCTGATTCCGTACACTTACACACATGCTTTAACGTTACGCAGGTGCATAAGTGTTTGCAGACTTGGGCCATGGATTTTAGTTCTTTGTTGTTTAAATTTAAACAAATAAACACCACATTATACAAGATGCCTCTAGCACTTATTAAAATCACAATTCAAAACATGGAACACTCATGATATTTTTCAGTGTTTTTTTTCTCTCTCCTTTTTAGGTACAATATGGAATTTTCCCAGATAACTTTACCTTCAATATATTGTTGGATTATTTTATAAAGAATGAAAATTATGAAGGTAAGAAACCAAATATCAGTTATGTCATCAATTTTATGTTTTTCATAACAATGGTACATTGGATTTTTAAAAGTCATAGTGAATTAAATCCAAAATTGTTTTTCTTAAAGCCCTTTTTTTCCCCTCTGGAGTTTAACACATCTTCTCCCCTGCCCCCAATCGACTTTTCCACATGATTACATTTGGTTCCTCTGTTTCCTTTGGTGTCTTTGCATAACACTTAGGAGTCATCAGCTTTCTACCATCTTTAACTCCTCTTCAATCTAAATTATCTTGTCCGATGTTTTTGAAGTCAAGCATATTGTATATTATGTGGTGGGGTGAGGATAGGGAGTGTTAATTAGATATCTGAGACAGAATACTCATTTAATAGCAGATTTATTGCAAACAGCTTAATCACGAAGTCACAGTTTGCTGGTAGGTATGTGCAGGTTCTCCACCTCCCACAGACATAGTAGTTGTCTACACCAGGGGTTAAGTTGTATTACTACGTGCCTCAGGGCGATGTAGTTATACCAACATAAGATTGTAGTGTATTCCAGGGCTCAGAGTAGCCTGAATGGTATATAGTAGTTCTCTAGTACTAGGCATAAGGAGGCTCGTTTTTTCTCTTATCTCATTATGACTCTGATTCTGCATCCATTGAAGTCACTCTGAGTTTTGCCAGTGTTTTCAACCTGTAAATTGTTATTTTATTTTCCTCCCTAGATGCTGTGTCAGTAGTTACTGAGATCATGCTGCAGGAAAGTTTTGATGAATTCTCAACACAACTTCTCTCCCTCCATGTCTTATACCAATACCTGGCAACCAAATCAGAATTTACAGTAAGTTCGCTGCACATTAAAACTATCTACAGTGCCTCTGGTTCAAAGGGTTACTGCATCCCCAGGGGGTCGCTAAGCTAGGTAAAGCCCATCCAAGTTAACTTAGAAAATGAAGTGATCTAGTAACAACGTTTCAGCTGATTTTAACAGCATAGGAAAAGCAAAATCTGTGTCCCTTTTATCTCTGTCTCTCAAAAGGAGGCTGGGTATTTCTAGATGTTTAGGAGATTAAATGAAGATGAACGAGAGTTTATGGTGCAGATTAGGCATCGTTTCTTTCTTATCTGCAGGATTGACTAGTACTGGGCTCCAATCCGTTTGAAAAGTTTTATAAGTGCAAATAAAGAAAAGCTATAAAAAGATACATTTACTATTTATTAGCTAAACAATGCAGTCTGGGAAGCACCGCAGAAAAAGAATGTAAGTGTTACTCACAGTTAGGGATGTTATTCAGTGGCAATGATGGCGGTAAGGGTCTAATGCTGTGAAGTTTTTTCACTAGGATTTCTGCCACCTATTGGGTTTTGGAAATATTGGATTCAATATACAATACTCAGGTTTTTTTAATTAGGTTAGTCTCTTATCACTAAGGCTGCGAGTTTGTCACGGCGGTCCCGGATTCCGTGACCTCCGTGACTTCTGCAGCGGCTGGTGCGCCTGGCTCAGGGGCAGCTCAGGCAACCCCTGTGCCAGTTGCACCAACCACTTTTGGGGCAGTCTCGGGCCACTGCGCCCCCCCCACACCCTCCCAGCAGCAGATTTTGGGTATGGGAGGGGGCAGGAGGTTGGGACATGGGACGGGGTGAGGCAGGCTCTGGGCGGTGCTTACCTGGGGGTCTCTCCGGAAGCGGCGACATCCCCCTCGCTCAGCTCCTGGGCGGAGCACTTCTTCTATAAGAAGAGTGCTTAAAGACCCCATTTTTGTTACTTGAAACATATTCAGTAACATATTAAAACAAACCACAGATGTCATAAGGTTTTCATCAATTGGTTAGTCATTTCATATGTTTTTCATTGATGATAACTGTTTGTTTAATTGCCATATTCTCCTTTCCTCCCTCTCGTCCATAAAAGTCAGTCATTTGAGTTGTCTTTCCTAATTGCATGATCATGAATCTAGGGGAACAAAAATCCTATCCTCTATTTGGGTATATGCAAATCACCTACATACATCGCTTGCACTGTTACCATGACCACAAATCCTAGTCGACATGACAGAATCCATTGTGTGTTTGATATGCATATTCAGACACCATCAGGTGATAGAATATTCACACCCAAATGCCATGTCTTGAAAATGTGCTCCTAGATGACTTGTTAATACAGGATGCTGAATCCCTCTGCTATTGAAAGCCCATGTATTTCAGGAGTCTCTTGGCTCAATTTTTTCCCCCTCATGAGGATATTAATTTGTTTAATATTTTTTCAAGGGTTGGGGGGGGGGGGGACACACACCAAGATACTGGAGTGCAATGCAATAAAACAGAGTTATTGAAGAGTTTAGGGCCCCTTCAATTCACTGTCTTTTACTTTCATTCTCTTTTGTGTTTATAGAAATAATAAAAATGTAGGGTTGGAAGGGACCTAGAGAGGTCATTTAGTCCAACCCCTCATGCATGGAGGCAGGACCAAGTATGCCTAGACTGTCCCTGACAGGTGTTTGTCTAACCTGTACTTAAAAACCTTCAGTGATGGTTCTATGGCCTCCCTTGGAAGCTTATTTCAAAACTGACCCGTCCTTATTGTTAGAAAGATTTTCCTAATATCTAACTTAAAACTCCTTTGCAGCAGATTAAGCCAATTACTTCTTGACTTACCATCAGTGAACATGAAGAACAGTAAATCACTGTCCTTTTTAGAACAGCCTTTAACATATTTGAAGACGGTTATCAGGTCCTGTTCCTGCCCCTTCAATCTTCTTTTATCAATACTAAATATGCCTAGCCTTTCCTCACAGGTCAAGTTTTCTAAACCTTCTATCATTTTTTCTTGCTTTCATGTGGACTCTCTCTAGTTTGTCCACATTTTTCCTAAAGTGAGTTGCCCAAAACTGGACATAGTAGTCCAGCTGAGACCTCACCAATGCTGAGTAGAGTGAGACAATTACCTCCTTTGCCTTAGACATAATTCTGAGTAATGTGAGTGTTGTATTAATCTTTTTTGCAGCTGCATCAGATTGTTGACTCATATTCAATTTGTGAACCACTATAACCCCCTAGATCCTATTATGTAGTACTACTGTCTACCCAGTTATTCCCCATTTTGTATTTGTGCATTTGAATTTTCCTTCCTAAGGGAAGTACTTTGCACTCATCTTGTTGATTTCAGATCAAATCTCTAATTTATCAAGATCATTTTGATTTCTAATCTTATACTCCAATGTACTTGCAACCCCCCTCAGATTGGTGTCATCCACAAATTTTATTGGCATACTCTCTTCTCCTTAATCCAAGCATTAATGAAAAAATGGAATAGTACTGTACCCAGGACAGACCCCGTCAGGCCCCATTAAATATGCCCTCTCAGTTTGACAGCGAACCATTGATAACTAATTTTTCAACCAGTTGTGTATCCACTTTGTAATAATTTCATCTAGATCATATTTACCTAGTTTGCTTGTGAGACTGTCATGAGGGACTGTCAAAACTTTCACTAAAATCAAGATATATCACATCTACTGCTTCACTCCCATCCATTAAGCCAGTAACTCTGTCAAAGAAGGAAAGTAGGTTGCTTTGGCTTTATTTGTTCTTGACAAATACATGTTGGTTATTGCTCATCACCCTATAATACTCTAGGTCCCTACAAATTGATTGTTTAATAATTTGTTCCAGGATCAAAGTTAGGCTGAGTGGTCTATAATTTTTTGGGTCCTTTTTGTTTCTCTTTTTAAAGATAGGTATTGTGTTTGCCTTTTTCCAGTCTTCTGTGACCTCACCAACCCTCCATGAGTTCTCAAAGATAATTGCTAATGGTGCCAAGATTGCATCAGCTAATTCCTTACCTAGGCTAGGATAAATTTAATCAGGCCCTGCTGACTTGAATATATCGAACTTATCTAAATATTCTTTAACCTGTTCTTTTCCTGTTGTAGCTTAGAATCATAGAATATTAGGGTTGGAAGAGACCTCAGGAGGTCATCTAGTCCAATGCCCTGCTCAAAGCAGGACCTGCACCAACTAAGTCATCCCAGCCAGGGCTTTCTCAAGCCGGGCCTTAAAAACCTCTAAGGATGGAGATTCCACCAACTCCCTCGGTAACCCATTCCAGTGCTTCACCACCCTCCTAGTGAAATTGTGTTTCCTAATATCCAACCTAGACCTCCCCCACTGCAACTTGAGACCATTGCTCCTTGTTCTGTCATCTTCCACCACTGAGAACAGCCTAGTTCCATCCTCTTCAGGTAGTTGAAGGCTGCTATCAAATCCCCCCTCACTCTTCTCTTCTGCAGATTAAATAACCCCAGTTCCCTCAGCCTCTCCTCATAAGTCAGGTGCCCCAGCCCCCTAATCATTTTCATTGCCCTCTGCTGGACTCTCTCCAATTTGTCCACATCCCTTCTGTAGGTGGGGGGACCAAAACAGGACACAATACTCCAGGTGTGGTCTCACCAGTGCTGAATAGAGGGGAATAATCACTTCCCCCAATCTGCTGGCAGTGCTTCTACTAATACAGCCCAATATGCCATTGGCCTTCTTGGCAACAAGGGCACACTGCTGACTCATATCCAGCTTCTCATCCACTGTAATCCCCAGGTCCTTTTCTGCAGAACTGCTGCTTAGCCTGTCGGTCCCCAGCCTGTAGTGGAGCATGGGATTCTTCCTTCCTAAGTGCAGGACTCTGCACTTGTTGAACCTCATCAGATTTCTTTTGCCCCAATCTTCCAATTTGTCTAGGTCACTTTGGACCCTATCGCTACCCTCCAGCGTATCTACCTCTCCCCCAAGCTTAGTGTAATCTGCGAACTTGCTGAGGATGCAATTCATCCCATCATCATTAATAAAGATGTTGAACAAAACTGGCCCCAGAACCAACCCCTGGGGCACTCTGCCTGATACCGGCTGCCAACTAGACATCGAGCCATTGATGACTACCCATTGAGTCCAACAATCTAGCCAGCTTTCTATCCACCTTATACAGGGCCGGCTCCAGGCACCAGCCCAGCAAGCAGGTGCTTGGGGTGGCCAAGGGGAAGGGGCGGCATGTCGGGCTCTTCGGCGGCGGGTCCCTCGGTCCCTCTCCAAGGGAAGGATCTGCCACCAAATTGCCGCCAAAGAAGAAAGCGGCGCGGTGGCGCTGCCAATCACAACTTTTTTTTTTTTTTTTTTCCCCCCGCCGCTTGGGGCGGCAAAAACCCTGGAGCCAGCCCTGACCTTATAGTCCATTCATCCAATCCATACTTCTTTAATTTGTTGGCAAGAATACTGTGAGAGACCATATCAAAAGCTTTGCTAAAGTCAAGATATATCACATCCACCGCTTTCCCCATATCCACAGAGCCAGTTATCTCATTATAGAAGGCAATCAGGTTGGTCAGGCATGACTTGCCCTTGGTGAATTCATGTTGACTGTTCCTGATCACCTTCCTCTCCTCTAAGTGCTTGTGTTCCTTCCTCTTGTAAATATTGTAAGCATCCACTTACAATTAACTTTTTTTAGAGACAACTGAAGCAAATTGAAAGCAGTCTGTGGCTGTCAACTGTTCATCCTCTTTCCCTTAACTCTTTAAGTCTGCATCTTTGTTTTTGATCTGCTGAAGGAGAATACTCTATGTTTCCCAAGGTCATACTACTTGTGTGGTTTTAATATACTTACTAATTTGGCCCCAGTCTCCTAGCCTCACGGGTGGTCTGGATCTTTAGGGAAGCTCATACAGTGCTTCTTCCTAACAGCAGAGCCATGTCTCCAGTGAGTCCTAGGGCACTGCTAACTAGACAAGTGTGTTGGTGCGATGCATTTTGTTTGGTTTTGCCCTAATATTCCTTTCACAATTGTTGATGCGGCATTCTCTCTGCCCAGTGATTTACTACCCTGTTGGCATTCTCTTCACTGTGGTTGCAAGACTCATACATTTTAATTTCTGATCCCTTGGCCTGTCCCCACCCCCTTTTTTGTGGGTTGGGAGTGACTGCTTCGGTGCACAGATCTGTGCAATTTTGTTTTTAATAACATTATCCTGAATACTATGAATTTCAGAACACAGGTTCAGATCTTCAACTGGTAAATGAAGGTAGCTTTGTTGATTTCAATAGAGTTATGCTTAATTATACCAATTAAGGATCTGGGCTACTAACTTTGTTTTAATACTCTGTTCCAAGAAGATGCAAATCCTCTTAAATGCAAGCTAAGACTGTAACTTTGAGTTTTTGATAGGGGGTGATTTCCAGAATTACTGACCTATTTAAGGATTTTTTACCTCCCCATGTTGTACGATATAAGGCAAAGACATGCTATGTTTGACTGTTGCCATTGTAAGTTAATGTTTTATACAAGCAAGACTTATCTGGTTTGAATTGTTTACAGTGGGAAGAGGAGAGAAATCTTGGAGCCTCTCTTCTGCTTACAGGCCTAAAACAGACAAACACTGTGGGTTTTAGCTCCCAGCTTTATGGCTATACATTCCTTGGTAAGTTTTTAAGTTCCTTACATACCAATATTTTTTTCCTCCACTGTACTTATTGATTTAATTAAAAATAGTTCCATTAAATTATTTCTTTGCTAAATTAAAATGTCATCATCATTCACAGACAATAGAATTAGGCTTAAATAAAGTGAAAGTTTTGATACAAAGACAAACCAGATCTGAGTGATTTTCAGTCCATCTTTAGCTTGCATCAGTCAGGGTGGGGAGGTCACCATGATGCAAACTAAGAATGGAGTAACAGATTTAACTTTGAAAATTGTGCCTAAAATTGCTGTCAGTTTCACACCTTCCCTTCCCTGTGGGCTTCCCCTTCAGGTTGCCCTGCTACAATGGAAGAGTAGAGTATTCTTTTAAATGATTGCGTTTCATTAGAATGCTGATATTGGAAGTGCATTTTCTGCAGTATACCGAGTATGCTGGATGTGTGTAAGTAGCACTAGGTGTGATGTGCTAGGCAATGTTTTATTTAAATAAATAGTGATCGATCTGAATTCTCTTGAAATTTCACCTCTGTATTTCTTTTAACTTTCATAATTCCTGTGTTTCACTGAAGACTATAAAATGCATAGTGATTTTCTTCCCTCTCCACTGCAAAACTGCCATTTACCTCTGGGTAAACACCTATTTTAGCAGCAAGCTTTACATGATTGCTCCATCACTGTATCAGTTTATTTTAGAAATCTATCAAAGGTAATAAAAACTAGACATGTTTTGAAAATATAACTTCAAAGTAAAATGCGTAGTGGCAGAATAAGGATATTGATTCTGATTTAACCTGACTGTAAGAAAAAATTGCACTCTCAATCAAAAGGGAGATAAAAGTTGTAAGTAAATTTGAAAGCAAGTTTTCCATGGGGCTGTTAGTTTACCTTTGAGATATTGTTACAGGTAGATTTTTGCTGTTTGGTTGACATTCAGATTTGTTACGCCATATAGATTGGCTGGGAAGTGGTTCTATTTAGAAAATGTACTTTACTGTTGTCTGTAAGCAATAGTCCTCATCCGATGACATTGACATTCAGTGGATCAAAAGCAATTTACTGCAATGTCACGTATTCTACAATCTTGCCAACACTAACAGAACAGACCTCTGCAAGAGTGAAAGATGTCTCTAGGCATAGCCTGACCTGGAGCACTTTAGCAATTTAAATTTAGCCATAGTCCAATAAGCTTTGTCTTTGCATTTGTTACTGTGCTTTTCCTCAATCATCCTCCTCCATGGAAGAAAAATCTGTGTTTTAATAGCTTGCATTGTCAGAGCCATAATTCTAACTAAGTTGTATAATTAAAGGTTATATGAACTGCAGTAAGAAAGGTAAGGCTGGATCAAAAGGGTATAGCAAAAATACACCATTAGTTACAACGATGACAGTCAAGAGCTTAGACTGGTTACCATTGTAGGTCAGCATTTACCAATATGTTACCACGCTGTGGAGTGTTGATCTTCATTTCTCTATATGTAGCATAGGTGTTTCATGTTTTATAATGTATTAACTCTTGGTAAATGGGCCAGATTTCTAGAGGTGCTGAGCACCTACAACACCAATGAAAGTCACTGGGAGTTGTGGTGCTCAACATTCCCAGAAATGAGGCTTAACGTGTCAAGTTGGGCACCCAACATGAGGCCTCTGCTGAAAAGTTTGGCCTAACAGCTGTCTTAGTTTCTCCATCTGCAAGACAGATGTTAATCCTTACCTAGCTCACTAGGCTATGGTAAGGCCAAATTAGTAAATGTTTGTAAGGCTCTGGAGCAAGTTATTATTTCCTTAGACACCACGAGAGTTGCTTTCACTTTTTTAGTGCAGCCCTTTGTCATTCCTTATCTCAGGGCTCAAACAGTAAAGTATTAACGCTTAGATATTATTGTACAACAGGAAAAGTGGAGTTGCACAAAGGACTGCAAGCTGTGTACCATCAAATGCCACTGATGTGGACACCGGGATACCTGAACAGAGCTTTGCAAGTGATGGACAATGTGGCCTCGCTCCCAGGGGATATAAAGCTCTGCAAAGAAGCTGTAAGTGTAAAAGAGAGTTTAGCATGGCATAGTTGTGAACAATATGTAGCCTTGAGGGTCACACGCAGCCCATGGAATCCTGAACTGTGATCCATGGACTCCCTCTTTTGGTAACTGCAAAGTGGGAACAAAGCTGACTCACCACAGGTTTCTGATGAGTCCTTGACAGCAAGCAATGTCTGTTCAGTGCAGCCTTCGGTGCACAGCCTGAGAGCCAGACATATTACGAGGTCATGGGTCCACAGTCAGTACTTAGGGACAGATTCTCTGCTCTGGTCCCAAGCCATCTGCTAAGGATTCCCCTGGTGTGAGAGAGTCAACAATGGGCACAAAGCCAGCAGAGCCGACTCTTATGTCTCCCTTCTAAGAGCCCACAGCTCAGGGGACTGGAAGGGGGAATGGGTTGGAGTGCACTGCATTCAGTCTATTCCCAATGGCCTCAAGGGGACCATTGGCAGCTGATGAAAATCAGAGCAGCCTGGGCTGGGGCAGGGAATCCTTAGCTGGCTGTTGGTTTTCAGCTTATTCTTTTTATACCCTCCCCTGGATGGCTGTCTGGGGGAGGGAAACTTCCCTGTGCTAGGAGTTCCTTTAGGCACAGGCAGAGCCAGCCAAGCTCCTGTCCTGCTCTCCCCAGTGCTCTCACAGCCTGACGGGAACAGGAGATGACAACCAGAACGTCTCTTTACCTGCCCCTGCCATGTAGCAGATGGCCAGCTGGGGAGTTGCTGAGCAGCTTCTCAAAGCACCCCACAGGCTCACCGCAGAGCAGCTTCTGGGGCTGCCGAGGAAGCAGTGAGGAGGTGGGACTCAGTTTGAGGCTATTTTTGGAAACTGCAGGGTGCAGCTCGAGGGACGCATTTCCAATTCCTAATCAAATACCATTTAGAGACACAACTCAGAGCCCCAAGGACCACAGATGGCCCTTTGGTCACAGTTTGGACACCACTGATCTGAGTCATTAAGGAATATAAAAAACCCAACAAACCCCACAAAGGGTCGGTTATTGCGGTGCGTGCATTTGGTTTTGATTTTCAAGCCTGAAGTATGAAGCCTTGTAGGTCCTGGCAAGTTTGTTTCTTTAGATTTATAATCACACAGTAAATAAGCACCCATTCAGCCTGCTTTGGGCAATGACAACATGGCCCTTGATGCCACAACCCTGAAACCAGCTTTTGTCTCTGTTTAAGAACTTCAGATCTGATCTAGTCACTTCTAAATTTGTATTTCTTTTATCTGCATATGAAATAACGATCGTGGCCTGATCTAGCAGAGCCCTCTTTGTGCAGATTTTAGTGAATGAACCATCAGGGTGGTTATTAAAATTTTCAAGCGCACTTAAGTGACTTAGGATATGTCTACACTGCACTGTAGGTCCAGAGTTCAAACTCAGGCTCAAGCCTAACCCTCCTTGTCTCCACACAAATCACACTAACCCAGGGTCCCAGGATTCCATGAGCCAGATCCAGAGTTCAAGCCCTATTGTTTTGCAGTGTAGACGAAGCTCCACTGGATTTGTGTTGAGGGAGTCCACCAAAAGTGTTCCACCATCCCACAAGCCAACTGTGTGTCCTCTGGACAGTCAATCTTGGTGGACAGTCAAATTTTCCCACTGCACAATGAACAAAGGGCTAGAACAGCTTCATTTTGGGAGGCTGAACTCAGGCCCGAATAATGTAGATGCTGGACCCAGGGTTCACCAATTCCTAACCTGGGATTACATATGAGTATAGCTGCTCAAGCCCCTAGGTTAACAAATTAAAGTTGGTGCTGATTGTTAACCACAGCCATAATCGGAGACACTCGTCTGTAGACTCATGACTAGTATTCTCAAGGGCTGAACTAGTAGAACCCATGAGGTATATGTACTCAGTACCAAGAAATTTCATTTCTGCTGAGGAGTAATTCTGCTCTCAGTTACCAGTGACTTATTATCATAAACATGACACTATACATCAAAATATTGGGCCATATTCAAACCCAACTGAGCTATGCTGACTTACTCCAGCAGAGGATCTGGCCATCTCCATTTAAAGGCTCATTTTAAGAGCTAGCTCCTTTTAGATATTTTTAATCATTATCTCTGAGTGAATGTAGTGTTCATAAAAGAGAGAAACTAATAGCATTGACCAGATGAGACACTGGGGCTAGTCCTGCTGCTGTTGAAATCAGCAGAAAATCTTCAAGCGAGTCCACTGGAAGCTGGATCAAGTGCTGTAAAACCTTCTTTCCCACAGTGCCCTGGCTCCCTTGAGTGAGACTGTCCGACATGCAGAATTACATTGATTGTGGGGTGGTTCGGGGATGTGAATAAATAGGGGCCATATCAAAACCACTAAATTCACCCACACTTCTGTGACCCCAGTTAGTACAGTTGTTTGAGAGATCCACTAATTCATTCCACAACCTAGTCCCATGCATTTTTAGTGTGTGCAGTGTATTTCTGGTTGGAGGTATTTTGTTATCTAAAGAGAAACTTCAAAATAACTCTCTCAATAGTATAACTTGATAAATAAGTCATAAACTACTGGTTCTATATGGTTGTCTGCTTTTACAAACTCTAGAGTGGTCTAGAAAGATATTTAATTTCCTACTAAGGTTTAAAGCTTCCATTAATCTTTGACTAGCTAGACCTTTGTTTCCCTGCTGAGCTTATTCTTCTAAGAACTCAGTGTCCTTTTTGTTATCATTATAAATACTGTAACTATTATTTGACTGCTGCTGTGCACAAAAAAAGATACACGTGCTCTTAACAAATCTCTGGATACTGTAAGGAATTCCACAAATGAGAGTACACATATTTCTAAGCATGCATTTTTGTTCTTGCCACTTATCTCATCTTGTTGTTTCATTATTGGTAGTTTCAAGCTGGTTTATGGTCCCATTAGATTGCAGTCTCAAGAAACAGCAATTGAGAAATGTTCTATTTCAAATTAGCCTGATGTTGGTTCATTAAGTGTTATACAAATGCAGGCAGTAGGAAAATGATCTTTAAAAATAAACAAACTGCAGGCATCAAGATCACTTTTGCTTTGTGGAAAGTATCAGAAGCTTAGAATGTTCAGTGGTTATTTATAGATCCACTTCATCCTAGTGGCATGCATGCAGAATTAAGATTCACAGTAGGATAACGGCTCTTTGCATTTGTAACAGTTGAACCTGAAAAAATTCACACTAGACAGAATTTTAACTTTTACAAGAATCTGGAATTTTCCCCGAATACCACAACAGCATCAAGATAGCAGTACCATCCTTTGCATTGATCATACATACAAAAATTGTTTATAGGGTTAGTTCATTAACCTAATGCATTCCTTTTGGTTCTGCTACAATTAGATTATGAGACAGGGCAGTTCTCTCAGAGAGCCAAAGTACATCTAGCTGAAAGCAGTACAAAGAGAACCAGGATCTCGCATAGATTAAAACCAAGTCTGTACTATGGATGCTATGTGCTAATGTGTTTTCTTTCTGTTCCTCCTATTAAATTATCGAATTGCTGAACTAAAGATGTTTTTTCTGCCAGTTAAACAGATCATGAGTTCCCAGTGCACTTTAGCCAAAGATGAATTGAGATGTCCTATGAAGATTCTATTACAGAAGCATTCCGAAATAGCTCCCAGTATATAAATGCTGTGGTATATTGTGTCTGTACTATTTTCACCATGAAATATTTATAGCCAGAAATTAGAGTAATGGCCGGGTGGGATTTTTCAGAAAGACCAAGTGTAATGGGGCTTGACCGAGGTTCGTCCCTCAGCAGGGCTGTGGGGTATCCCACCGCCTCGCTCTAGTTCACTGTCAGTCCTGGCCCTGCGGTAGTGTGGGACAGCAAACACACGATTAGGGGCTCAGGCCCTTTAGGCCGGGGCTGAGCCAATAGTTCTATACAGGACACCCAGGTCCTAGGTCAGGGCGGGGCAGCAACCAAACAGTCAGGAACTCAGGCCCTTAAGCAGGGGCTGAGTCAATAAGCAAGAGGTCCCAGCCTCTCCAGGCCAGGGAAAGGGGGAGTCTGCCACCCAAGGAGTGGGTGGCAGGGGGGACGCAGCCTCCCACTCCACTGTGTCCCAGCCCGGGGCCCTAGCAGCAGCGGAAACTCGCTGCTGTCAGTGGGGATCCTGCCGCAACACACCAACATAGGCTCTGACAGTGCTGCAGCCAGACTGGAGTCTGCTGCCCCCGGGCTACTTCCACACTCCCCCTTGTAGGGTACCTGGGTCATGCTAGTGTCCTTGGCGGTCTCTAACAGCATCGGTTCCTCCAGGTAGGTAGCGAAGGGTAGGCTCAGCTCCTCCTCGGGGTAGCTGGAAAGGGGCAGTCCTCGGGGTAGCGAGCGAGGGGTAGGCTCGGCTGGCCCGGTGCGACCTCAGGCCAGCCGTGGCCTGCTGCCATCTCCCAAGTGGGAGCTCGGGCACAGACGTCTGGTCTCTCCGGCAGCTGGTTCTCACCTGAGCTCTGCAGGCGGGCTTTTATACTTCCAGGTCTGCGCTGTGACCTCTGAGGGGCAGGCGCAGGACTCAGTGGCTCCACCCACATTGGTATTTCGGGAGGTTCGTCCCTCAGCGGGGCTGTGGGGTATCCCACTGCCTCCCTACAACAAGCATTGGCCTAACTCTGCTCCTAATGAAGTCAGTGGTAGTTTTACCATTTACTTGAATGGGAACAGAGTTTCAACACTTATGAAAATTCCAACCTTAACACTCCCAAACACATTAGACAGCATTAATTCTTGAAACAGTAAATCGTGTTCCTTGTGGAATTTTTTTTAATTCAACTTACAGTACAGCCATCTCAAAATCAATGTTTATACTTAGAACACCTTCATGAAATGATGTTGGATTGTGTTTGCAAACTACATGGTAACAATTCTGATTTCTTGTTCAGATTGATGTTCTGGAGACAATTTTGCAGTCTGTCCCTGAGGTAAAAACGGATCCAGAACCATCAGAAGAAGTCAAGGTATCAGAACACAAGCCAAAGCAAATAGAATCTGAAGAAACAGAGCAGTCTAAACTGCCTGAGTACCTTACCCAATTTAAGGTAAGATTTTCTTTTTTACAGTTTTAACCAAGCTATAATAGGTTTCCACTATGTACAGCAGCAAATAAATATGTTTGCCTTTTATGCTGATGGACTGATAGCCCCACCTGCATCAGTAACGCTAGCTGGCATTTTTAAAACTGACACTGAATTACATTTTTACTGCCTCACACAGGAAATTGCCTTCAGAGAAACAAATGCTCAAGGCCACTTGTCTATTTTGTCTGTCTGCTGGGATTTTATCTTCTCTTTTCATAACGTCAGACTGATAAATCAAAATCCTGTTAGCTAAAATGGTGTGTCATTACAGATCCATTATTTGACCATATGTGGGCTCTTGCTTGTTAAAAACAAATGCCATTGGTCTGACATTGTCCAGGATTTGTTGCCAATTAGGTATGTTATCATTAAATATGACTGTTATAGCTTCTAACTTCAGTCTAGGAAGTTACAGGCCCACCCCCCTTTTTTTGGCCTTTAAACTACTACTAATGTGCACAGTACAAATTATTAGACTGGTGTCCACAAAGAAGATTCACATACACATATTAAGGCTGCGTGGATTTTTTTAAAATTTAAATTGTATGAAATTATATGCAAATGTATTGCAGACTTAGGCTTCTATCAGATTGCCCTCAGTCTGGCAATGTCTGGGCAATGTCTGCCTTAACACTACTCACAGGTAGTAGAGTTTCTCCTTTTGCTCAGATGATATTGGCTTGTGTTTTTCCAGCTGAAATTGGTTAGTTCTGTTGTTCATACTGTTTGTATAGGGGTAGCTGATGACAATGGTGTCTCTGTGCTACATTTTCATTCCATGTTTACTTCAAGAAATTACTAGGACTGTTTGTTTCATGCTTGGGCTTGCTCTGCCTGGCTTTTCTACACATGCTTTTGGATTCATTTCTGTACTTTGTATTCAAAGGGGCTGTTTTTGGAAACAGCATGAATGATCCTTTGCAGACTGACTAATAAGGAAGATGTTTGGCAGAGTGCCTCCTTAGAGGTGCTGAGTGCTCTCCATCTCTGCTAAAGAGACTGGGAGTAGAGGATACTCACCACCTTCCAGGATCAGGCCCTTAGAGTTATAATTTAGACTGTATCTGACTTTGTCATTGTAATAATTACCTGTCCTCTGATACCACACCAAGGCCTACAGTTCAGTACAACTTTCCTCTAGTAACTCTTTCCAGCTGTTTAAATGATCAGTGGGCAGGGCTTTTGTTACATAAAGGCTCTACAGACAGCTCATGTGAGGCACCAAGCCACACACAAACCATTCTGTCTAAAAGCAGTGTTCCTTTTTGGACTGTCTGCATGTGGAGCCCAGGGGAATTGCTTTAAAAAAAAAAACAAATCAATGATTTAGCTATTTACAAATGCCTTCTGGCATCTACAGCCTGTTATTTTCCTAAATGAGTTTCATTTACGTATTAGAGTATTTCCGGAGAGTCCAAAAGTTCAGTTGTTATAGGTGACGGAAGATCATCTAGTTCCTCATTCTTTTGTATTTATTTTTGTTTAATGTCTTGGCATGTCGGTGTCCCTCTCCTCATCTCTCTGCACTCCCCTCCTCCTGGTATGCAGTAGGAAAAGTTTTGGAGTGATTTTTAGCAGTTATATTTAAACCAAAAAAAACTAATTTGGCAGTGTGAAAGTAGCTATCAGGAATGCCATCCCCCACAACCAGATACGTACTAACTCGTCACATTTCTCACTGACATGCCAGTATGTCTACTAACAATATTTCAAACAAAATAAGAGAGCTGTATGTCCAGCTATGAGCACATATTTGCATGGTCTGGTGACTTCAAAACAGTTGTTGATCTATCAGAATTTTACAGAATCCACTATCTCAACCATTTAAAAAAACTTCCATCGGACCAGAGTATGTAGCGTTCAACCCCACTCCCCTGCCCCCCAGCATCCATCAGGGTCAGGCAGTCTAAGAAGTGCAGAGGCTGCTAAAGGAACAGTGCAGTCTTCTGGGCACTGCAGAGCTGAGCTCCATGGCAACTCTCCCTGCAGGAGCTGAGGGGGGAAAGATTTTGAGCAGACAGAGGAGAAGAAGGAATGTGGTCAGTGGGTCTGCGAACTGTATAGAACACAGTACAGATTGGGGCATGGGCTTCAGCTTGCAACAGGAGCCCTAGCCCAGCTGTCTAGGTACCCCATATCTGCCTTCTTGTTTGGGGATGAATTACACAGAGACACTGCAGCTTTTGTGCAGGGGGCTATGGTAGAAACATAGCTGCACACTCTGAAGAGGAGACATTATTCCATGATCTCCTAATAGAGGTCAACTCTATGAAATAGATATTAGAATTTTATTTAGACCACCACAGTGTGAGAAAATGAGATCCTATCAGAAGAGTGAGCAAAGGGTAAACATTTGCTTTTTAAGCTGCTTGATGCCATGTCATCTTCCTCCTCCAGGAAGAACCTCTCCTCCTGTTCTCTGGAAGGTTGCACTGACAATGGCATTTTACTGCCTTAATGATGCAACATCATACTACACCTTCAGCTTCCAGAAAGCCACAAATGGCCCTGTTGAATTATCTAAGTCTTGAAGCACTGAAGCAAATTAACATTTGTGTGCTTCAGCAGGGTACTCCACAAGAAATACCGCACTAGATATATAACAAAGCTCAGAAAAAAATACTGCATGGCTTCCTGACCAAGTTCTGCTGTAACTACACTGAATAAACGGCGCTAAAGCAAGAACTATTGCAAAGTCTGTATAAGCATAGCTGAGCTTCAGATCGCATTAGTTGGAAAACGTCTGTAATGGAATTCGGTAGTTCACAATTGCTGCAAGGACTCATGGGAGCTATTTAGTAAGCCATTACTAAGAGACTATTTAAATAATTTGCATCTGTTGAAAGGGATTCTAATAGAGGGAATCCAAGGCAAAGCCTTATATCAGCCTTGGCTTAAACACACCAGTGAGGTGTTTAGTTTACATTTATCTTAGTTGGCTGGTCATCTATCATTTGATACGTAAGAGTTTTATTTATGGTGTTTCTCTTTAGTTTTGTGAGTTCAGTCAACTCCAGCACTTAACTGAATTCAAAATTGATTGTCTCAGCTTAGTTATTGCCAAATGAAAACTAATTTAGATGTTGTGTGTTTGGGAAGAATGGCAAAAATGGACAGTTACTATAATGAAATCACTTTGCCAAGATAAATGCATAAGTTAAATTATCCCCTAAGAATGGCACAGTCAACAGTTAAATAAAAACAGCCATTTTTTTCAGGCCGGGAAATAATGTGGACATTTGGGACTGACTGGATTTTTAAAAAAAAACAAAACTTTTTTTTTGACAGGATCTGTATTCTAAACTGCATTCGCTTGGCAAGGTTGAATCTGAAAGCCTGTTGACCCTGACCACCCAACTTGTCAAGGAAAAGCTGCCAGCATGTGAAGTGGAAGACATTGCAAAATATGAGCAGAAGCTAAAAGAATGGGAGCAGGAGCACGCGCTTCTGATGGAGAGAGAAAAAGAGATGAGAGAGAAGGCTAAGCAGGAGCAAGCAGCTAGGGAATTCGCTAAAGCATCTGTTTAATATTGCAACTCAGAGACTGCTGTTATGCTACTTATTCTTCTGGTAATAAACTTAAGCACATGTCATTATTAATACTGCAATGCAACCTTGCTGTAAATGTGACATTTGCTGTATGCAAATTAAACTAACTGATCGTTTCCATCCATCTTGCCTGTTTCCTGGAGTACATGTGCAGTTTAAAAATTATGATCCTGCCTAGAATGAGCTCTCCTTACAGAGGGTAGAAGGAGAATGAGTGTATGAGGGGGATGGGGTGCTCATGGCAAAGGCGGAAACAGTGAAGCAGAAAGCAGCTTGTCATTTGTATAGGGCTTTGACACTGGAGCAAGTTTGAAAAAAACCAAATCCAAAACACCCAGGGCTTGTCCAGTCTTTTCTTCCCTGTCCTTTGTTTTTATTAAGATGCATTTGGATCATCTCCATGAGAGAAAGGAAAACCTGTGGCTACTTTTAAACCTGAGAACCATCAGTATTAATATATTAATCACCCAGCAACTCCTGGTTTGGAAAAATTGGGCCACTAAATATAGATTTAGGAGCCTAACTTGAGACGCCTTGTTTGCAAATCTTACCCTGTATGTTTACTATTTGTACTGGTACGATAAATAAATTGTTAGCCCCCTCCAGCTTCACTAGCCCCCCTCTACCTCACCACCAAGATCAGTGAAGAGGCACTTGCAATCACACCAGAAAAGGTGGCGGGGAGTGTGCCCACTTCCCCTCAGTTTCTGGGCACTACTGCCCTTTTTTTAGTCCCAGTTCTGCCCTGGCCTCAGCTGCTTATATCATCTGCTCCTCACACACTGGTGCCAGTCTTTGAACAGGTTAATAAGCAGATAGTGGGGCATGTTGTGAGCACAGAGCAGAAGATTAGGGCCAAGGGAATCATGGCAGATAGGGACTCTTCTAAGATGCGGCTGGGTCAGGACTCTTATCTACTTATGTTCCCCTCACTCTAGTAGCTGAGCACCTACTGCCAGAGAACCTCCTTCCTTCATGGCAGGGCAGGAGTTGCCTCCTTAGAAATAGGGAATCCCAGATGAGGGCCCTGGTGCGTCGTGGCTTGGTGGACTACAGCAATCTACCATAGCATTTACACCTGACTATTTTTTAACAGTGTTTGATAAGTATCTTCTGCTTTAGCGTGCAGTTGTCTGGACATAAAACTCCTGTCGTGAAGTCAGCATGAGAACCTAAAAAATTTGCTTCAGTTGTCTGTGCAGTGAAATTTTAGATGTGCAAAGGGTTCTAAGTAAGGTGTATATTGAAAATTAAACCCTTCCTATTCCCAGCGCATCAGCTCAGAATCAGCCCTGAATTCTCTCTCAGGTTCAATAAGATTGTAATAAGGTCACTCACCTAGTCTCGGCATCAAGTTGCAGAGCCACACCTCCATTTCCCCTCACTGAAGACAATCTCTCCCAAGTTGGCAGATGATTTGGAGTTTAGTCCCAGGGCCAAACCAATGAGTCTTTCCCGGCCCATGCAAGATAAAAACCAAGTAGTCCCTCACTCTCCTGTGCACAGTCCCTTTCCTTAGAGTTCATGTCTCTCCTTGGGCTAAGTCTTTCCTTCTGGCTGCAGGGAAGCAAAGGAGCCAGGGACCCTTCTCCCAACCCCTTCTGGAAGCTCCAGACTGAGCCTCCTTAAGAGCAGTGGCACAGACCGGGCCTTAGGCCTGCACCACCGCTCCCATTTCAGGCCAAACAGTCCTGTTCCCCACAGGTTTTAATCTTCACAAAAAAACCCAATCCTTCACTCCTCAGCACAGGGCCTCTTGGGCCTGGGGCTCACAAACAGTCCCTTATCCCTGGACTTCTTCCACAGCCTCTTGGTAGACAGCCACATCTACCATCCACACCAGCTCAACCACCTTCCCTTCCTTGAGGTGCTTTCCCAGCCCTTTGACTTTCCTAGCCATCCCTGAGGCCTAGGCTCTCCCCTATACCACTGTGAGAAGACAACATCCCAATGGTTTGAGCCCTAGGCAGCTGTTATAGTCCTGCCATCACATGACTGTCATGTGACCACCCACCCCCGCCCCCAGGCACTATAACAGCAGGACACAGGCCATGCTGAAGCTGAGCTGGGCCACAATGGATACTGCCATACATCACCGTGATTCTCCAATTATCTGGAGCCTGTCATGCTAAGTGTTACAAACTTTCTAATCGCACAAAACCGAACACCCTGGCCACCCCACCCCCACCCCATTTCTGAGGCCCTGCCCCTGCTCATGCCATCCCCCCTCACTCTGTCGGGCACTCTCTCCCACCCTCACTCCCTCACTCATTTTCACCGGGCTGGGGCAGGGGGTTGGCGTATGGGAGGGGGTGAGGGCTCTGACTGTGGGTGCGGGCTCTGGGGTGGGGCCAGGGAGTGGGAGGATGTGCTAGGGTGGGGAGGGCTGGGGTGCAGGCTCTCAGGTGGGCCAGGGATGAGGGGTTTGGAGTGTGGGCAGTGGCTCCAGGCTGAGGCAGGGGTGTGGTTGGGGGTGTGGGTTCTAGGATGGGGCCAGAAATTAGGGGCTTAGGCTGGGGCAGGGATGCGGGTGGGGTTTTGGGGTGTGGGCTCTGGGCGACATCTACCTCAGGGGCTCTCCTGAAGCTACATGTTCCTCGTCTCCTTGGTGGCGATGCAGCCAGAGGTGCTGCCCCGCAGCTCCCATTGACCATGGTTCCTGGCCAATGGGAGCTGAAGAGCCAGCACTTGGAGTGTCAGGCAGCGCGCTGAGTTCCTCTGGCCACGCCTCCGCCTAGGAGCTGAGGGTCATGTTGCCACTTCTGGGGAGCCACACGGACCCAGGTAGGGAGCTTGCCAGCGCCACCAACTGGACTTCTAACAGCCCGGTCAGCAGTGCTGACCGGAGCTGCCAGGATCCCTTTTCAACCAGGCGTTCCAGTCGAAAACTCGACACCTGGCAAGCCTAGCTGTGCTCCTTCCCTACTTCAGTGCTGGCTCCTCTAGGCTCAGGTATTCTCCCCCTTTCCCCCACCACAGATCAGTAGCATCACCTCCTTCCAACTCTGATCGCCTGCCAGACCAGTGCCTTTCCCAAGTGTCCCTAGCTCAAGACCACTCCTCATTTCCCTCACAACTAAGCAGCCTTCCATTTATTTAGAGTTAAATATTTAAAAAAGACCTCGCTGAGACCTCTAGGTGTCCAGCTAGTTAGTTAATATTATAACAAGCATCATCTAAAAAAAAAAAAAAACTAACTCTCAAAGAACAAATAATGCAGCCAGCTACAACGAAATGTGCTTTCCACCTCCATTCCCCAACTCGCTATCCTCCACTAAACCCTATCAAATTAATGATCTTGTGCAGCATCCCTGGAAGATCGCCCAATTTGGGCTGTTTTGGACTATGGTCCATGGTCCTGGAGCCATCACCTGGAATGATGCCCTAAGGCTAGTCCCTCTTCTATAAGGAGGGGGCTCCCGCTTGAGCACATTTGCCAGTCGTAGTTGTGGCAGTAAGGCATGGGGGAAGATGGTCCCTCACAAAGGCAGGGCCATGGCATTAGGGCTTTAGCAGTCATAACCAACCACTTAATCGCCATCTGGAGCCCCATGTTTCCACCAATCCCCACCCAAATATATCTCCCCACAGTCCCACACTGATCCAACAACCCCCTCCTGCCAGCCACAATCGCCTCACCCAAGGAATCCCCCCAACCTCTTCTGTTACCACCAAAACTCTCTGACATTCTAACAACCCCACTCACGTTTAGTCCAGCTTTCCCAACCCAGTGAGCCCATCAAGCTCTCTCACACTAAGTAGCAACCAGCACCTGCCAACCCCTCATGCCCCTAATCCCAGCAAACCCCTTGTCATCCTCAAATCAGTGTCCCATCCATCTCTTCCCCAATCCCTCAGCAACCTGTCCTGCCAACTTCAGTGCCTCCAACCCACAGACCCGCCCTATGTTTTCCCCCAACCAGTGCCCCCCATGTTTCCTCAACCCAACAATCTCCCTTCATGGCCCCCCGCACCTCTTATTGCCCTCAGTCGCTACCCCCCCGCTCCCAAGGCCTTATCACTATCTCTAATGTACCACCTGCTCCGTGAACTACAGCACAGAGAATCTAAAACAGATTTACGGCTAAAGGCTGCAGCCTGCCTAAATGTCTCACCCCTTCTCTTGGAAATAGCAATCAGTACCTGTTCTAGGAAAGAAATAGTTTTTGACACATTCTACTATGCCACAAAAGACACGCTTCTGTGTCTTTTCTCCCATCCCTCGTAGGGTGGGTAAACTGTGAGGCGGAATAAAAAAATATTCAGAGATCTAAGGACAGTTACATTGCTCAATACAGTGTGAAGTGAGTCCTCTTGATGGATGGCTCAAGGGCCAGAGGTCTAATAACTGCCTTTGTGTAAAGCTGGCAAACAAGATGAGTATCAGCAGCCACTTACTCTGTGTGGCCCTTGCTTCCCTAGGTTAAAATTTACTTCCTCCTACTCCTCGCTCATGTCCCAGATGATAGATTTTGCAGTCAGTTTTCTAGCATCTGGATACGTGATTCCTAGTAACATCAGCAGGAGCTTTGCCTGCTCAACAACTGCAAAATAAGCTATTTTGGCCCAGGTTTTCAAATGGTCTCACCGCTGCCTTCTTCTGTGTGCACAAACATTTGCATCTCCATGTCTGACAATGGCCACGTACCGGCAGCTGACAGCACCTGTACGCGGCATCTAGGCAAGGGATAAAATGGGTTTTGTGTATGCAAATTTTACCAGCTACTCCTGCTTAAAAAGTGGGCCTGGTCAACTCAAGGCTGCTTTTTAAAAAATACAGCCCTGGGTGCGCTTTATGAATATGAAGTTTGTTAATTGAATGAATTCAGCACCTCATCAGTTACAAAGGGTTGCATAGTGGTCACATTGTAGTCAGCTCTTCCCCAGTGATAAAATGAAGTTCTCAAGCTGACCGCCTCATTTCAAAGCTTAAAAAGTCTCATTGCTCCAGGCTGCCCCATTTGAAAAACATTCTATGGAAGCTACTACGAGTGGGTTAGAAGGCTGAAAACAGTTTTTTAGTGAAGCCAGACCTATGTCTTTCTTGACACTAATTGTACTGCTGCTTATGACTGCTGTCTCTCTCTAGCCATGCATGCTCACATCCTGTTTTCTTCTTAACTGCAGCTGCAGAATGAATTAGAGATTTTTCTAACCTAACGTTCACATTTTCTCCCTTGCCAGTATGTTTCTAAATCATGCTGATTTAGCCTTCATTGTAAAGGCTTATAAAATAATTATTGTGCCCAGTGACAAAACATACAGATCAGCCAAAGCCACTCAGTATAGAAAACATCACAATAGCACGAACTGTATTTGAATGCACAGTCATTGAATCATGCATGCAAATAGGGAACCAGCCAGCCTCAGTAGACACTGCAAGCACAATCACCTAGTTCACAGGCAGAGTTGTGATAAGTTTGTGTATATGTCTAGGCATTTAATTGCACACACATAGTTACACAAGACTTGGCACCTTTCCTCTAAAAAAATAAAATAAAACTTAGTCCTTCATGTCTAACTGCATTAGTTTGGCTAGTGTTTGGAAAATACCAGCATTCTGAGGGTTAAAGTTAAGTTTTCTTTAATTTGAAACACAGAGCACTGATTCAAATTCATGGCAGACACCAAATACTTTTGCTATTAGGTAAGCAAATCTGTAGCTCTCCCTGCCTCGTTTACTGACAGACCATTTGCACCCTAACACTAAAGGGCAATATCCATTATTCACAAGAGGAAAATTATAGATTGATTCCCTTGCAGCTCAGATAAATGTTGCTCTGCATCACTCCATCATGGAACTGACTTACCGTAACACATAAACCTGTTAAAGTAAGATTAATATGTAAACGTGCATCTGGTGACCAGAAATGTATGCGCTTAATACCCCACACAGAAAGTGGAGAATGATCCTCCTCTTAGGCTGTAACTTAATGTGACAAAATACCCCATCCTTACCTCATACTCGTGCCTAGATCTTCACCGCCTCTGCCGCCTCTTTGTGCCTTTCTGGCACCATAAAGCTGTCTTAACGAGCCAAAATGAGGATTTGCTTGGTGTCACACAATCCCCAGTGTAGGGGGAGAGGAATCAGGGCAAGAGGAAACGTGGATGAAGCCCCTGTGGCCTTTATCAGCCAGTGCAAACCAGAACAGGCCTGAAGCTGCTCTGACTTGTGGATGGATCCGCACTGAGTGCAGCCTGGCCAAATCCAAGGATTAGGGAACTATGTCCTTGAAAGTAATCAAAACTGGTTCTGGAGGACCAAGGGGAAAAAGTGAGCTCCTGCACTGAGGACCCTTCATGGAGTATGCCCTGTGTAGGGCACTCTACCAACCCTAGTGCCCTGCCATGAAACCATGTCAGGGAAGTAGCAATCTCAAAGGTAGGCAGAGCCCAAACCTTTCAAAGCTTTATGTGGTAAAACCAGCACATTATACATCACCTGGAAATCAATTGGTGTCCAGTGCAGATTATTTAGCACAGGTGTAAAGTCCAGGATACTTAATAAGCATCAGTCACCTTCTATGCTAGCTGCAGTTTCTGAATAGGCTTAAATTATGGGCCTATGTAGCACACACTGCAGTAATCCAACCTCAAAGTGACAAAGGCAGGGATAACTGGCAAGTTCTGTACCTGAAGGAAAATGCTGCTGCCTTCTGCAACACATGAAATGAAAAGCGTTTTTGGCAACTGCTGTTACCTGGATATCTGCTGGCAAGGGGCTCCAAGAAGCCCCCTCCCTCCACCCAGGCTGTGAGCCTACATACAAACTGTGGGAACATTTCCACACTGGGGGGAGTTGATATAAACTCTAGCATAGTTACTAGTTTATGAACTGCAAACCTCAGTTCAGTCTTATCTGGACTGATCTCAGCCAGGTAACAGTCCTCAACCCCTCACCTGTACTAAACGCTCAGCCAGGCTAGCTGGGTCAAAAGAGGTGAAGATCAGGCCATATAAAGCTGGGTGTCTTTAGTCCAAAGACTAAGAGAAACTGCTGCCAATACCACCTCACTAATCATCCTAAAAGACTCATATGCATGTTGACAAAAAGGAAAGAGAGAAGAAAACCCTGTTTATCCCCAGCCAGGGCTGACAAGCCATTGCCCAATACTACGTGCTGGGATCGCTCAGAAAGAAAGAAACGGACCCTGTAGATCATGGTCAGGGGTTAAAGTCAGTTAACAACTCTTCATGGCCAATGGTAATGAAGGCAACCTGACAGATCTAAATGAATCCCTGTAGCTACCTGAGCTTCAGCCATTGCCAGGATCATTAATTTGTACAACTGGCACCCAAGCCGAAAATTAAACTGGCTCTGGTTGAGGAGCCCCAAGAACTGCAGATGTTACCTGCACTGCTTTCCAATAACCTTCTCAATAATACTTCACCACCACCAACGGGTAATAACCGGTGAAGGTGATAGCAACAAGCTGAGAACTGGAGAGACTGTCAATGTCAAGAGAAAGGTTCTTGGGCAAGAATCTAATAAATGTTTCTTAAAAGCAGCTGGCATCTTTTCTTCCTGAAGGGAGATACTAATAATCAGCTCCAGCAATGGCCCAAGTGTGCCCGCACTTGCATTCATTAGCCACAATGGGCAGGTAGCTCACCCACCAGTCGTAACCTGTGTGCACATGCAGCACTTCAGCTAGCAAGCCTGGCCAAAGCGCCATCAGAGAAGACTCCATTTGCTCCCACCAAGCGTAGCTCTGCTCCCCCTGCTACAGCTCGCTTAATCTGCAACACAAAGTAGTGCTAACATTCCTTTCCATGAGAAACACTCAGCTAACCCTGTCACCCGAGGCAGATTAAGATTTATTGGGGCCCTGGTCACAAAGAACATTTGGGCCCCCCATGCCCCAGGGGTCCCCAAATTTTCTGGGACCCCCTGTGCACAGAGCCTGGGGACCTGCGAGTTAATCCGCCACTGTCTGTCACCAGCTGTGAACCCAAAGAGTTCCTCTGAGTCGACTGCAGCAGATGCTATGGTGGAGGTAAAGAAACAATTAAACTATGGATCAGCCTTCCTGAAGGGCTGGAGCCATCTCTCCAGAGTCTCAGAGGTTTGCAGGGAAGCTGATCCATTAAACAAGACCCTCTCCCCTATTTTCAGGTAATTTACAGGTGCTTCTGAAGTCACCAGTTTAAAAGGGAATCACAGAACCCTGGGCCCAGGTCATGGCAACTTAAACAATACTTCTCAGTTTACAGTGAAGGGAACCCTTACCCTGAAGATCAATCTAGTAATGACAGTTGTATATGCAGGGCCACCCAGAGGGGGGGGGCAAGTGGGGCAATTTGCCCCAGGCCCTGGGCCCCGCAGGGGCCCCGCGAGCCCTGGCCGAGAATCCCTTCCCTGGCTACTCACCCGGCGGCGGTCTGGGTCTTCGGTGGCACTTCGGCAGCGGGCCCATCAGTCGCTCCAGGTCTTCGGCGGCATTTTGGTGACGGGTCCTTCAGTGCTGCTGAAGATGCGGAGCAAGTGAAGGACCCACTGCCGCCGCAGATTCGGAGCGCTGCCCGGTGAGTACAAGCGCCGCAGCGGGTGGCGCCTTTTTTTATGTCTGCTCCCCCGCTTTGCCCCAGGCCCCCTGAATCCTCTGGGCAGCCCTGTGTATATGAAAAGTAGGTATGAGAGCTGGGCAAAGCCTACGTACATTTCCACCAGCGGTAGTTCAAATATTTTAGTGATTTTGCTTTGGCTGTGTTTGCCCCACTTATGTGTGTGAATATTCTAGCAAAGGAGTTTACTGACAGGGAAGGGCACATATTGAGAGCCATCGATCCCCTTGTACTCACACTGGGTCTGATCCTGCACCATTGAAGTCAATGAGAGGTTTGCCATTGACTTCAATGGGTGCAAGATCACACACCCTGAAGAGTAGCTTATTCTGCGAGTAGGCCCATTGGTTTCAGCGGGACTTTCTGAGTAGTAAGGTGCTACTGAGAGTGACAAATCTAGCCCTAGGTGAATATTTGAGTAGATTTTCAGAAAGTGAATTTAAATGTATTTGTCACGAGCATTTACACAGGAAACCTGATTGTGAGAATTAACCTCCCCCACTGAGGAAAAAAAACAACCACCTACCTCTGACTTAGCTGAGGCACAGCCTGAATTGGAATATTTTCAATAAGTTGCTTGTGAGTGAGCTACAGAGCAAAAATTATTCACAGAAAATAGCTCAGGGAATAATTTCAAATAGGGAATCGATCAAAGAGAATTGGACAATCTGCCCACAGAAAAATATACAACATTCCAGTAATTACAAATTATTCATACAGCTCTAATAGGTATATTCATAATAGCCAATTTGAAAATTGCTATAAAAATATAAACTGTAGTTCAATATTTCATTTAAAAAATCCTGCTTTAACATACAGATGCCCTCTTCCCCGCCAGCAACAATATCTCAAACCTCCAGCTATACATTTCTGAACGTCAAAACAAAATTTAGCTTTCAGCATAGCTTGTTTATTCAGCTTCTTGTCAAGTGTCTGCCTTAAGTTGAATTTGGAATGGAACCATTGAGACCAGCTCATCTCTAATACAATTAGTGAGTGCTTGGAACCATAAACTCCTGTTGGAAATCCTGACTTGTGGGTGCATGAGGTTAATATTAAAGTATTTAGGAGGGCTGCTTCAGTTTACCTTCAGCTGTTTGTTATAAATAGCACAGCTGGCTTGAGATAATACCAAATGGATAAAAGCCGAGTTGCAATCAGTTTATGAATCTAAACAGGTATATGAGACATAAAAACAGCACATACCTCAATTGTTAGGTATTTACAGTGAGCTATTGGGATTATTAATTCCACCTGTTTCAGGTATCCTTTCTGCATATTTTGTGAATACAGGTGATGGATTGGGCTGCAATCTGCTCAATCATTGCTCCTCAGTGTGAGCCAGGTGTAAACCATGATTTGTGTGACCCTTCTGCTAGTGAAGTTATAGCAGACACACAAGCACACTCTGACTCCATGCGTATCAGTGTGTGATTGTTAAGGTTTTACAGAAGCAGCTGCCTTGGGGTATTAACCTATGAAAACTATTCGCACACCAGTGAGGAACCAAGACCAAGCAAACCAATGAGCCACTTTTCTGGATTGTTGATATAGTTGTGCATTATTTATCGGTTCAAGAGCACATCTTCTCAACATTTAAAAAAGAGAAATACAAAATCATATCACGGTTTAGAAATACTTAAAATGCTGAAGCCAAGGTCTGTTCAGATCTTACAAATTGCCTAGTGCTCTGCATTCCCATTGCAGTCAAAAGTTTCCAGTGAAGCCAAGGCAAGTTGAGGGCGTTCAGCTTTGTTTTAGCAGACATTGGGTTTGAGAAAAATGTGCATGTCAAAATGGAGGCAGATGTTTAGGGTAGAGGTTAGGGGCTGCTTTTCACTAAGGACGCCATACTCCAGGGGAGTTGGAGTTAGGAATTGAGGGCAGAACATGGCCGAAGATCATCACCATGAAGGAAGACTATGGAAGCTACTCAGGTAGTAAAAATACAGTATAACTGCCTGCTGAGCTGCAGAAGAGGGGCTAGGTGGGACTATGGTTCTCACCAATAACAAAATGTCTCTCTTTCTGTGACAGTATTTCTCAAAGGGGCAGACTGGAGCTCTTCACAGGAGGCTTTACCCCATTAAGGGAGGCTCAAGCAGTACTGGGCCACGTGAAAAATATTTTCCTTAGGACTAGAAAAAAAATTAAAATCCAGTATCGTATATTCACTACCGAGTTTTAACCACTCCTTAGATGTTTGCTGAGCTAAAGCAGAAAGACAACAAAATATCCAGGCTTGCCTCTGAATCTTTAAAATATGTTTAGAGACAGGCCTCACTGTACAGCTTTGCCTTGTTTCTTTCCATATTTGTGCGTCAGCAGCCAGGCTGTTAGCAGCAGGCTCGTGCTTGGCATAGCACTTTAATTGAGCTCTCTTTTCAAGAGTGTGTATGGTGTGGTAACAATGAAAACAGGCTCCTTATCTCTATAGCCACCCTATGACAATAAGTTGAAATTTTACAGCCTCGGGAAACCCTTGACTTGGGGTAGTCTCTAGCTGGCCTAGAATGCATATGGACGACTTCTATGCTGCCTCCCCCCATAATCGTCAAAGTAGGACATTCCCTAGGAGAGAGCATATGGCACTTTTCATCCCCCCTTAAGGGGCATAGACAACTGGACATGGATTAGAGCAGGACCACTCTAATTTATAGTAGCCACACTGGCCCTGGGCTGGCTGCAGGATTGAGAAGCCGCAAATGGCTTCCCCATTTCAGCTGCACCCAAGCAATCGTAGATGTATCTGGAGATGAAAACCCCAGTCTATTACTATTCAATGGCATTTTAAAATACTTTACAACGAAGAGAAATGTGTTAGTTAACATCAGTAAAAATGTAAAAGCTGCTTTATAATCTATGAAACACAACATGAGGTCTGCAGCGGGGTGGAAAATGGATTCACTTGGCCTCAGGCATCACCAAGCAAAACACTCTGGGTCAAACGTTAGGCTCAGAAACACCAGTATAAATCCAGAGTAATGCCACTTTAATCAGTGCTCTTATTTTGGATTTACACCAGTGAAACTGGGAATTGAATTTGGTCCTGCATCTTCTTCAGTGTACATGTGTTAACATCAGGCTAGTCCACCTCAGTAACATGAAAAAAACTTCTATAGGTCAAAGAACATATAAGCATATCATTCTAGAGGTTCAAGTTCAAGATTTATATTATTTGACTTTCCTTGTATTGACTTCATTTTGCTCTCACGCTGCCATGCTCAAGCCAGCTCATGCTACAGAAAATGTATTTGTATATTTTATGAACATAATAGCTTAATGGTGAAATCATAGAAGTTAGAGCTAGAAAGGACCTGTTAGGACACCCAGTGCATCCCCTTGAGACAGAGTGAGGATTGTTCCCTATAGTGTATTTTCTAGAGCTTTGTCTTGTCTTATTTAAATGTCTCAAGCAATGGAGTTTCCTCCTCTTCCTATGGGAGATTACTTCACAGTCTGATAGATCTCTCCATCAGGAACATTTTCTTTGTTAGTTTTCATTCATTTCAGCCCATTACTTCTACTTACCTTACCCATCCCTTCTACCACTCCATCTGTGGTGGAACACCCTTCAAATAAACAGAGGGTTATCATGTCCCCCTTTGCTGTTGCACTCCATACTACAATAGCAAATAACACTGGCAAAATGCAAACATATTCTAAAAGTGGAGGGCCTGATCCTCCTCGGTGTTGAGGACCACTCAACCATTTACAAGGGTTGGGCCAGAAAAAATAATCTTGATTCTTTTGAGATACTGTCATCTTGAGTTCTAGTTTCCCCAAAAATGTCATTGTAATTGACTCCATTAATTCTCATTGAGACTTCTGAACAATCAATTTAGTTATCATAGAGTTTTAAAACACTATTTTGTTGGTCTAGGAGACAACTAACTGGTTTTGAAAAGATCACCTCTTTTCAAATCAGCAAGAGCTAAAACAGATATAGCATAATTTGCTACCTGATACGGTAATTTTAAAATGTATTTTATCATATGCTGTACCCAATAATGGAAAACTCTTATGGATTGCAATGGAAGCAAGAAAAACCACATTGTAGTATAATATAGAACTGTTTTATAGTTCAGTATAAAAGTAATATCTGTATATATTTTTTGATTTCTAAGTAGAGATAAGATTCTCATTTTTTTTAATATGTAAAAGGAACAAACATCTCAAATTCAAACACTGACACCCATATGTTGACAACAAACCCATGTATTAGATGAGTGTGATTCAAGAAAAGGGAAAACTTACAAATACAGATGTACACTGTATGGGACTAATATGCCTTGAATGATTTACAACTAATGATGCCTTCTGGCCTTCAAAAATTAGAAAAGCTATCACACCTGTATAGCCCAAAATAGGATCCTCCTATGAAAACAACAGGAAAATGGTTCACAGCACTTATCACATATCACATGAGCCACTTTGTCTAAGGAGCCACAGATCAGCCAAGGTTGTGCATTCCCCTGCCCAACTATAGAAACTAAAATGGCTAAATGGGGGCATTATCAGCTAGGCAAGATCCTTTCATTATCTGCATATGTATAAACCCTTTTCTTCCTCCCAGCCTAGCTAAAAAACTCCAAGTTATGAAACAAGAGTGATACCCCACTTTTCTCTGCAAGTGACCCATTGCACTTTGAGTGGATCAAGAAGAAATGGGTGGGTAAGTTGCAAGTTAAACAAACTAGAAGTGAGCCTATAAGATTGAAGGTCAAATTGGGCAAACTGTTACCCCAAGAAATCCAAACCACATTTTCACTCCAATTACAAACTATACACTGTTTTCTTGTAAATCAAATATACTGTGAATAATCTATTCTTCACCCCTAATTAAAATCTGCACATTTGTCTGCCTTGTGAGTCAGATCTATATACTTCTATATGTGGAAAATGTCTCATTCTTTTTTAGGTTCCAAACAGGTTGTGTCTGTATTTGAGTGGTGAACTATTGGTTATACATTAATGTGGTTCTGGATTAATTAACAAATTGTTTGGTTAAGAATAAGCAACTGTCCTATCTGAGAAATACCGTTTAAGTTAAAAGTTTACCTGAAAAGATCCCAGCATTAAACTAGTAAGCTAACAGTCCCTGGACTCAATAAAATATTGGATTCTAATACATAGTTTTTTATAATGTAATATGGCCTAGTAGGTAGGGCACTGGACTGGGACATAAGAGACCTCGGGTCTATTTTCATCTCTGTCACAGGCCTGAGGGGTGATCTTGGGCAAGTGACTTCACTCTGCCTCAATTTCCCCATCTGTAAAATGGAAATAATTATAATCACGTTTGTTAGATTTTTGGCTGTAAAATCTAACGGGTAGCCTGGCAAATTCATAAATTCACACAATACAAAGACAAGAAACATACCAACACCACTTCATCACTTTTGTATTTTATTGTGGAACTGAGTTTGTTTCCTTTACATCAAATATCCTCAATGGAAGAGGGGATATTGCACACAAATATCATAAAAGCACTACATATTACTTTCACTGGAAACTATTTTTCTACATTAGATATGACTGGATAGAATAGAAGTGATGCAGGATTATAAGACATATTACCATACACAGCTGCAGACTGATACAAACACCATTCAGAACAAGAGAGAGGAGTGTGTGAGGTGCTTCTCAGCTGGCAACAAGACTGTTTCTTTCCATAGTTTGGAAGATATATGGCTGCATGCAAACATGTGAAAGCACATTGTACTTCATAATCGCTCTTCTACTGTTGTGATTACAGCCCAGTCTTGAATGAATTTTATGGATAGCTCCTGTCTTCTGGAGCGCCTAGCTAGCTAAGTGCAGAGAAGCTTTTTTTCCCTTTTTTCTTCCTTTTCAATATTTTTATGCTGCCTTTTTATTTAGTTATTTGATTTTTTTTGTAAAGTCACAACAAACAGATTTTTGTTTAAATAGCAAACATTTTTAATCAGGTGAATAACATAATTGCATTCAAAGAAATGCTTGTCACTAGGTTGCTTTGTGTTTTTGTTCAATTATTAAATGAAAAGATGAAAGCTTACAGTTTCTTTCAAGTGTAAACATTATAGTTTTTCCTTTTCTAATAAATCCAGACCAAAAAAATTACCATTTCTCTCAAAATGTCATCACTAAGCAAGTACCTCCGGTGACAGATGAATAAAGAGGCACATGACAGAAATTTCAAAAATGCACAGTAATTGTTCCTCGCAGCTGAATTTCTTGCAGTGGGAAGGGTGGAAAATTCCATTAACAAAACTATTAGATCTTAGCAAATGAGTACTGGAAGGCTCCTAAACCATATAAGCTATTGGAGACAATTTTAAAAAAACCCATATACACAATTGGATCCATTCACCAGAGTGAACTCTATGGGAGATGGAATTAAAGGAAAGAGACAATGTAGTCAGCCCCAGCATGAGACTTTGAGAAGGCATGCAAGGGGATGTTTAGGCTTGGAAATGGATGTGATCTCCAATGTTAATTCTTCATTGAATTTTATTCAGCAGTGCAGTACTACCATAAAGGTCATGATTGGGAATGTTGTCATGGGTAACAACATCATTTAAGTAGAGTGTTCTTTACACTCAAATATTGAACCTTTATAATTAGAGTAATCAATATCAAACCATGCTCCTAGAAATCTGTGCTGATCAACAGCACTCACCATTAACGTACATGGTACATTTTGATGACTGTTACTAAACTAATTGTGTATGACTATGACTAGCACAATTAGATTAGTTACACAGGCAGGAAAGGCATTAAGGGCAAGAGGAGCTAATTGGGAAGTTAATAACTCTCAGCCTTGGTTGTCATTTAGAAGAGTGGATGGAACAAGTATTACAATATCTTATAGGAACAATGCCAGCTGATTCAAAACAGCTGACTTTAAAAAAAAAATTCTGTAGCAGCAAAAAATCAATGTACAATTTAAGATTGGCTGAAACTGGCTTTTTTTTTTTTTTTAAGTAAAACAATTATTTGAGCTGTTACAAATTTACTTGGGGTGTTAGAAATTTAAAGCTTGTTTCTGATTTAATTTATACTAATTTACCCTCAATTTCAATGAAGCTACTCCTGATTTACATTGGTATAAGATCAGTCTCGAGATCATTGCTCATTAGATTTTCTATCAAAGTGGAGAAACAAACTACTTCCAGTTTTGGGAGCGTCTGGAATTTGCTCCCCGAACCCAAAAAGTTTGAAATCTTACATACATGAGAGAGTAGACAAATCAGAAAGAATTGTGGTAGAAATAATACAATATTCTGCCAAATCAGCTAACTAATAAAATATTTTGCCTTTCACTTCAAAGACAAAATAAATGTTAAGTAAATGATTATGAGCTCAGCAAATTCCGCTTGTTTTCACAATACAATACATTTCCCTTTGTCTTTTGTATCAAAATCATTCTGAGTTATTTTCAAGGATCTAAAAGGTAGACCAATAAATAATAGCATTGCTAATGATATCTAACAAAAATATTAAAATAACCCCCACCCACATATGACAAACAGTAATTCACAGCATTAAATGGGCTACAAGGGCCCAGATTTAAAAAAAAAAAAAAAATTAGCAGTGCAACATACACCTATCAAACAAAAATAAACTAACAATGTTAACATTTAAAATACATAATATGTAAAGAAAATAAAATGAGGTCATTGTTAACTACCTAGTGGAACTCAAAGCCTATCATAAAGGTGAATTGTACAGACCAGCACAAATCTCCATTTAGGAGGCCTTTCTTTACCTTATTTAAATTCTGATGTACAAGTCTGCAAACTGAAAATGTAACAATATTTTCTATAGTGGTAAATCTTCCAAGACTTAAGAGTCCAAACTTTCTTTAATAGTGGAACTGATCTGTATGCTGTGTAGACACTGGGAACACTTTACAGAAAAAAAAACCACACACACACACACACATAAAGAAAACCAACACCCCTCCCTCTCATCCCCCAAAAAACAACCCCCCCCCCCCCAAAAAAACCCTGCTTGGCTTATTTATGGTAATCGTTGCTTTTTTCAATCTTTTTAAAGATCTTGGGAGAACTGTGAGTCTAACTACCACTTTGTAAAAAGCAGTCAACTGGCATTTCTGCTCCTATTTTTTGTGAGCACTAATAGATTAATTTAATCATTAGGGATTTTCCCCAAAAATTCTTGGCAGTTAAATGTTTTCAATAAATATGTTACTGCAATATCATACTTCATTCTCACCAGAACCTCAAACAACATTATGTATTTCTTACAAAACTATTAAAAAAAATTGCCTTCACCTGAAATTTTTTTCTTTGCATTTTCCTGTAAACAAAAACTTTTGTTAAAAAGTCATCTATTAAAAGTTCACACAGAGCTAAAAAAAATTCTTCTATACATTTGTTCCCATATTCACTCTTAAATTAACAAATAAAATAACGTAAGACAAAGGAAGGTAAAATACTGTACAGACTCGCTGAGAACCTTTTTCAATATACTGTGTTTCACTAAGTTTTGCATTTCTGATACTGGACACCACTTCAATCTTGCTTCCGCAGTACAAAAGCAGCTTTCAAAAATGCTTGTCTTGTTTTTTTGAGCTGTCCAGGTGTACCAATGAAGTGTTCAGCCAACATACATAATTCATAGTACCAAGCTGTTTGACCAATCAGATAGGCTTCTAGTACCACACATGCACACTCATACTTCTTTACTGGTGTAACTATAATCCTAAACAGATGTTTTATAAACTTGCTGTCTCACATTAAAAAATAAGTGCATTAAGTATCTTTGTACATTCAAGTCACTTTCTAAGGCAATTTGTCTACTGTATATACTCCCCAACTGCTTTGGTATTTTGCTTCAGTAAATTGGCTGTTGACTTAGGTGTTTAAGCATGCAGGTTTGTCGATTCTGAGTGGACTAAATAGATATTCACTGGGAGCATGCCTTAGACCAACATATTTGCATGTTAAAAGAAAAATTTTAGAGTTCTGAATGGGGTTCAAACTACTTGCATATTTAGTCTATGATAATTATGTTATGTTAGTATGCAGAGTTCAAATTAGTTAATGGCTAATGAGTGTTTAGATCTTATGTCCCTTCAAAGCCACATTCAGTTTCCTTTTATTATTAGTTCACATAATTTTGTAAACTAAGGCCCCCTATCCTATAACTCAGACTGATACAAATTTAAAACTTTCTTTTCATGTGAGAGCATAAGCAGACTGCAGTAAGCAATACATCTATTGCCGTGAGACTAATGCAGACCCAATTATTTATACTTTCTCCTCCTACCTCTCTCTCTATTTCTCTCTCTCTCTCTGTGTTTCTTTCGAGGGCAAATGCCTCTACCTGGCAGAAGTCAGTTGGGTTTGCTAGTGCATGGTTTCCAAATGTTCAGCGGAGATGAACCAGGATCTGTAATTTTGCAGTAATCTGAACCCTACTTTGGGAATACCGTTATTTCCCTTAGCAATCAGCAAAGACTGAAAAATATTAGTGACTTGCATCACTGTGACACAGTATAGCATTTGGCAGGTATATAGTTCAGCAGTTGAATTAGATGGGTTGAATTTTTAGAAAAGGTATTTTCAAACTGAAGAATTTCTGGAAATAAAGTTTAATGTTGTGGTGTATGGCCTTGTTTCTACAGTTCAATCTTGCATGCAGGGAAAGATTCATCTTGCATAACAACAGTGCTGCTGCTTGCCAAAACCATGATGTTGAGGTCCTGCTGTTTCTCATGGGTCTCTTGGTACCATTCCCTCATCACTTCTGAATCATGGGTTGGGATTAAGGTCACCTACAATATGGAATAGGAAAACTCTTTAGGAATGGACAGAAAAAACAACTGATGTGAGAACAGAGTCTTCATGCTAAAGTCGTAGTCAACAAGTAGATTTTCTTTTTGGAAGCAAATGGATATTTTAAGCAAGAAAATAGGCAGGATATAATAACGGAAAAGAAATAATTTACCAAAAGAAAAGCTTGAGTCTGCAAGGTATTGTGTTGCATGGAAGCTAAATGAATGGTCTCTAAATGAAAAAACTAACTGAAGATTGCACTTACAGTGCTGCTATAACCCACCGGTAAGCGTGTTTCATGTCCCCTTCTGTGCTGATCCACAGAGGATATGAGTAGCTATAGTCCCAGTCACAGAACCTTTGTGCTTTTAACTTAAACTGTAGCAGCTCCTGCTTTTACCTCAGAAGGTCCCTAACTTCAAACCCCATGTGTTGGCCAAAATGACAGCCATCACACTACAATTCTGTAGACTGCAGAGGGACCTTTGGGACTAAAGCAGCATGTTTAGTGTTTTATTTATCATGTCTGAAAGGCAAATGAGGTGCCCTAGAATTACATGTTTGCTACATAAATTCAGGCAGCATTCACAGCTTCAATAGCTAAGAACACTTAGGTCCAGATCTTGCAAGAAGTACAATTAGGGCATTTTGAAATTATTATTATTATTATTATCATCAAAAAGAACAGGAGTACTTGTGGCACCTTAGAGACTAACAAATTTATTAGAGCATAAGCTTTCGTGGGCTACAACCCACTTCTTCGGATGCATAAGTGGGTTGTAGCCCACGAAAGCTTATGCTCTAATAAATTTGTTAGTCTCTAAGGTGCCACAAGTACTCCTGTTCTTTTTGAGGATACAGACTAACACGGCTGCTACTCTGAAACCTGTTATTATTATTATTATGAGACACTTTTCAAAATCTTTTCTACATCACAATTTGTACACATACAGTAATACTGTACAATAACAAATTTCTAAAGCTTTTGTATATACAACAAATAACTCCTGGAAAAAGACAAAAAAAGCAACACAAGTTTAATACAGGTATTTCTAAATGTGACTGTTCCTGTGCTAGACTACTTGGGAAAAAACTGCAGAGTGCAGTCAGGCAGCCACTGACTCCAGCAAGCAGGGGCAGGGCAGAAGCAGCCAAAGCAGAGATTGCTGCATTGGGACAGGATGGGTGTCAAATGGGGACCAGCCAAAGACATCCCTCTCTCCAGTGCTCGGCAGGACCCAGAACTATGTAGGGGAGACACCCTCACTAAGAGGGCACTAGGATCAGGTAGTACCTCCCCTTCTGTCCCCCAACTCCCCATGTGACCTTAGGAGAAAACTGCAGGGTGGAGCCAGCCAGAGACTCCAGCTAGTAGGGATGGAAGCAGCCAAAGCAGGGACCTTTGGCCATTCCGAAAACTTTCTACAGTTTTGACTGTACTTTCTCTGCCTTGTGCTGTTTGCTCCAGACCTCTCCTTCATAGTCTTCCCCCTCAGCTTCACTCCATACCTACCCATCTTCTCCCCTGCTCTGCCCCCTCCCCTTCCCTTTGCTTTCCATTTAGCTGATCCCCTTCTAAGTAAACCCACCCTAAAAAACTAAACAAACAAAACCGTTAGTACCCATGGAACTAATAAACTAACATGACTTTTTTTGCCATCACATTGTTCCCGCTGTTTGTATGTTAAACCTCTTCCCTCATCCAATGTCTATCTTCTCTATTTACATTGTAAGCTCTTCGGGGTAGGGAGCATCTACTACTCAGTATTTGTACAGCGCCTAGCACAATGGGGCCCTATTTTGGTTGGCCCTTAAGAAATACTGCAATAAATATGACTAATATTAATAATAATTCCAATGAGTACAATCTTGTTCCTTAAAATTTATCCTTCTCTTCATGGATCTCCTGATATGCTGAGTAAATTCCATTAAATAATGTTGAGTTGCTGTTTTATAAAAAAGCTGGAAAGACTCTCCTTTTCTGTAGGAAAGGAGAAGTTTAACAGGATGGCACTGGAGGCAACATTTTAATAAAACTGTGTTTAATATTTTTATTCATTTGAGCTGCCCAATGCATGACCACTATTCCTCAACGTTTTCCCCACATGAAGAGCACAAAAAGGTCCCGGTCCTCTCTGATATTTATTTTGGTGACACAGCTTTGGCACTCAGAAAATGAGCCAATATTGAAAGAAAGAAAGAAAGAAAGAACTGGATATGACCATATCAGTCACACTAGAAATAATAATTATGGAAAGGAATCTGGATATCAAATTAACTGGACAAAGAAAAATAAAACTGCTTTTATCTAAACTGTGCTACTCAATTACAAGGAATTGGTATAAATAAATAACCTATTTAGGCTTACTGTAAATAAGAATGTTATTAACATTGTAACTGAATGTTTATTACACCAGCTATTGTGGAAAATTTTACAAAACAGGACAGTTTGTTTGTTAGTCTTTAGGGGAATTCTTGCATCATTGAAATGGCTCTTCAAACACCTTTTATACAGTAGAAACTCAGAGTTACAAAGACACAGACTGTTGACTTAATACAGCTTTGAAACTTTACTATGCAAAAGAAAAATTTTTCCCATTTTTTTTTGTAGTTTACATTTAACACAGTATTGTACTGTGTTTTCTTATGTGTGTGTGTGTGCGTGTGTGTGTGTGTGCGCGCACGCCCGCTGCAGCCTGATTGCATATTTCCGGTTCCAAATGAGGTGTGTGGTTGACTGTTCATTTCGTAACGTTGGTGTTCGTAACTCTGAGGTTCTACTGTATTACACATGTCACCATGCTGCTGCTAAATGGAAAATACCAAAGCTGAAGATGAATAAATTATATTCTACTCTGCACAAAGGACACCTGAAGATACCACAGAATTTAATATAACATTAGGTATCAAATGGATTTTAATTAATTGAGTTAGCACACTGTTTTTATGGATCAGATACTAATGCAAGCCTTGTTCCATTATGTACCTTGAAAAATCTGCTGCTGTGCTTGCATATACACACAGCATGTCACATTTGATTTTTGAATATATAATATTACCATGGTATTTCTTCATTTTTAAAAACTTGGGTGTCTATGTTAAAGAACCTAGATCCACATTTAGGTGCTCAAATTGGCCAACTCCCTTGAGCCTGCTCTTGTTGTGAAGATCACTTTGGCTTGGCTACCTTTCATCATGCCTCTAGGCTAGGTGGATTCCAAAACCTGATCCTCACATATGTCGCTCTTATTAAAAGAGAAATGAGGGAGAGTTCATCTATAGTACACAAAAGGACACTCTTCTAAACAACAGCCAGAGCTTAGTAGCTTCTCTTGCTTCCTGTGGTTGCTTTTCATAACGATTTTAATTCACAAACAGAAATATTGTTAGAGAGCCTACCTGCATGTTACTTCCCCACTGAGCCTTGCCCTCCAGCAGGGAGTCCAGAACAGCCCTGCTTGGTTCTTCAGCTGCAGGATCATTCCCACTCACCACGTAGTAGGATGACCTCACCCTCTTGAAAAACTCTACATCGACATTCTTGCTATTACTGTGGTTGGGAATATATACCAGGTCCAAGTACACTGGAGGTCCTGGAGGCACAGCTGTGGATTTTGCTGGTTTGCTATTTCCAGATCCTTTTAAAATAAGCATAAAAGCTTGTCACTTATTGGTGGAAACACACATTTATTTGTATAGCTACCATTATACCATTAAAGATGACATTCTTTTTTGAGAGGATTAGAGTTAGTACCTGCGTCACACAGCCATTGCTGTATTCCAGTGCACTCTGATGCCCTTATGTTGTTATCCTATTATATCTAATGGCATGCTCTAATTTGTTTATATCCCATATATATGTTTTATTGGGAGAAAAAGAACAGAATAAACTTAACTAGCTATCTGATAGAACAAAAATTCATTACAGGTATGGGCAATCATTTGAACTGTATTCAAGAATGATCATTATTAAGTATTCAAGAATTATCCAGTCACTGTGATTACTGAATTACCATTCAATTAATAAGATTATTTTTTCTAGACTTTGGAATTATCTTGCATGCCTGATAACACAACTCTTTGACACTTTTTCTTTTCAAGACATCAGTGTTGTAACTCAAGGCCAATTCTGCTTGCTTTACTCATGCAAACTGTCCCATTTACTTCAACGGGACTATCTGAGTGTGAAAGGAAACAGCATTTGGCACTCAGTTATGGTATGCAGGTTTGGAACCTGTCTTGGGACTCTTGAGGCATCATTATGACAAGGATGGGAGATAACTGTTGATATCCTAGGGGTATCTTGCAGGAGCCTACTATATAGACGCAAAGGTAGAAGAAAGGGAGGGAGGAACTTGGAGCACACTAAAACCTTCTGAAGAGAACACCCAAGGGAACCAGAAAAAAATATCAGTTGTACAGTAAAGATAGTCTTTAAAAACACTGAACTACTTTGTACTAGAAACCTCACAGGGACATTTTGAAGTAGTCACTTAAGACCGAGGGTTGCCTACTGGAGAGGATTGTTAGTATGAGGGACAGCATCTCCTCTCAAAGACTATTTTATATGGAGAGTGGAGGAAAGGAAACTGCACAGATTTTCCTCTAGTTTTCATTTCTTTATTCTAACTCAGCCCAACCCTATATGCTCCTGACTTATGAAAGGAGTGAACACAGTTGGCATATATACATGTCAAAAGTAATCTTTCTAAATTCCTGCAATAGTATGCAAAATAAAATATAGAATTAATTTTCAAAGACAGCATGTACAGTTGTGCCCATACATTTGAGCACCCAACAATTTATGTACTCAAAGATTTGATGGAGGTGTAGATACTCAAAAATCAGCTCTCGTGTAGATGGGGCCAGTTACATGTCTAAATAACTATATGCACGTACAAACATCTAATCTGTGCTACCCAACTGAACGTTTATGCACATATGTTAGGTCGATGCAATTAAGTATGCCTAAATTTGAAAAAATGGCCCTATATTAACAAGTGTGGGGAAAGCTTCATTTTGCTACCAAGTCTTAGGATGCACATGTCCCAAAAAAGAGGTTTTTAATTGAAAAAAGGTGTAAATTCTTGACATTCCAACAAAAATATTATAAAAGACACTGCTATTATCATGCACAGAATAATGGCATGAGCTCAGAATCATAACTTGATCAATAACAAAATCCGTTCTTTTAATCTCAGTGTGTTACAAAGAGTGCAGTTAAAGTACTAAGTGATTTTTAAGAGAGGCCCACTGTGAACATCTAGCCAGACCTCCTACTGAACACAGGCCATAGTATTTCCCTGAATTAATTTCTGCTTCAAGTCCAATAACTGTCATTGGAACTAGAGCATAATTTTTAGAAGAGCATCCAAACTTGATTTAAAAATTTCTAGTAAGGGAGAATCCAGGCCAATTATCCTTACTGTTACAAAATTGTACCTTATTTCTAGTCTAAATTTGTCTAGCGTCAATTTACAGCCATTGGATCTTGTCACACCTTTGTCTGCTAGACTAAAGAGCTTTCTGTTATCAAATTTCTGTTCCCCATTTAGGTGTTTATAGACTGTGATCAAGTCACCCCTTAACCATCTCTTTGTTAAAATGAGCAGATTGAGCCCCTTGAGTCTTTCAATATAAAGCATGTTTTCAAATTCTTTAATCACTCATGCCTCTTCTCTGAACCCACTCCAATTTTTCAGCATCCTTCTTGAAGTGCAGACATCAGAACTGGACACAATATTCCAGTAGCAGTTGGATATTTCATAATCTTATGTCATAAAAAAAAATCTAGTTTCTGTTCCAGCACTACAACATGCACTGTAGATTTTTTTTGTTCTCAGAACATACTTGACACCAGGCAGAAGTTCAGTGGGGAATGAAGTGTGCTATGGACTTCCTCTTACTGCAGCTCAAAAAAGAATGTACCAACTATTCATCTGCAGTGGGAGGCCAGGGATAGTGAAGCAGCATATGCATAGGAAGGTTAGAGATGGAGGAGTGCCGGTTTGCTAGGGACATATCCTCGTCCTGCAGCTACTGCACAGGTGAACTCGGGAAGGAGAAGGTTTTCTATCCCGCCTCTCTCCACCTGAGATAGCACAGATTTTGCTCAAAAGGTGCAATTTCTCTATATGAGATGAAATACATGGTCTAGTGGAAATATGTTCTGTTTCTGTTGTGATAATAATAAGCCACTCAAGATTTGTTTTTTTAATGTAATCAAGTAATATAAAGCTAAGCGTGGATTCATGATCAAGCCAGGAAAAAAATTACTTAACCCATAAAACAAAACATATCAAATCCCACATACAACAAATTGGTCAATATCTGAATTTTTAAATTTTATCTATATCTATGCAGAGAGATTTCCATTTTAACCATAATTTTTGTACTGTCAACTGAAAACCACAGTATTTTATATCAGAGTCTACAGGTTCCCAGCTGCAGGATAGAGTACATTGTATTACAGATTATCCTTGAGTTCAACTAGGGTGACCAGATTACCACTATAAAATATCGGGACGGGGGCGGAGCCAAAAAAGGGGGGGCGGAGCAAAAAAGGGGGGGGACAGAGCAAAAAAAAAGTTTTAAGGGGTCTGGGGCATTAGCAGGCCCCGCACGCTGCCCTCCCCGAGTCCCCGCAGAGCCTCCCGCCCCCTGGCCCGCCACGGGCATATGCGGGGCGCAGTGGGTCTGGGCGGGGGCAGCGCGGAACGGGCAGGAGCCGGGGGGGGCGGCAGGGGCCGAATCCCCGCTGCTGCCAGGGAGCCCCGCGCCTCTCCCTCCCGCTCGCGGCTGTGGCTCCTTCCCGGCGGGACGCGCCTCCCGCTGCCCCGGGCACATGCGGCGCGTGTCCCCCGCGCCTAGTCTCCCTCCCGCCGGGAAGGAGCAGCTGGACGCGCGCCGCATGTGGCCGGGGCAGGCCGGGGGGGCGCGTCCCACCGGGAAGGAGCCGCAGCCGCAAGCGGGACGGAGAGGCGCGGGGCTCCCCGGCAGCAGCAGGGATTCGGCCCAGGCCCCCGCGCCGCCCACCTGGCCCCTGCCTGCTCCGCGCTGCCCCCCGACCGGACTGACCGCGCTGCCCCGCGGGCTGCAGGGCTGGAGCAGCCTTTAGGCTGCGCTCCCGGCCCCGGGTGCAGCAGCCCGGGCAGAAGCCCTCTGGCGCGGCGGGGGGGCTCACAGCTGAGCCCCCCTGTCTCCCTCCCTTGCCCGCCCGGTGCCCGGGTGCTGGAGCTGACTCACCAGCTCCAGGATCCAGGCACCGCCGCTGCCACCCCCTCCCTCCAGGCTTGCACCGCCATGCTGCAAGCCTGGGAGGGAGGAGGAATGCTGGGGAAGAGGCGGGGCCAGGGCGGGGATTTGGGGAGGGAGCCAATGGGGGAAGGAGGGAGCGGAGCCGGGGCGGGGGGGGGGGGCCGAGCGCCGGAGCGGAAGGGAAAATTTCTTCTTTGTCCAGTGTCCCGACCAAACATTGGTCGAGACGCGGGACAAAGAAGCAAATATCGGGACAGTCCCGATAAAATCGGGACGTCTGGTCACCCTAAGTTCAACAAGCCCTCAGGGTAAGTCTGCAGGGGAACTGTGCCTTTTCAACTATCTACCCTGTAAATGGGACTTCCAGCTTCTTTGAATGCACAGGAACGTCTGTAGGAAATGATCTCCCTATATGTTTAGTAAACCACCACCATCAGATTGTAGCCAGATTTCATGGAAGTGCATGCTTAGATAACTACCAGCCTTCTGAATACTTAATAAGGAATAATGCACTGGAACAGTAAAGCACATCTAATTTCCTATTACACTCACACAACTCAAACCAATTAACGGGCTTGTTCACTTTACAATTTTATGTTTAAATTATGTTTATAATGAAGAAAATAGTTGCTTACTGTTCATTTAACTTTTCATATAGCAATTTTCAGCTTAGCCAGCTGGCTAACAAATTGGATAAATAATAATTGCACTCTATATTTCATACATTGCCTCTCTAATTGTTTGATATCAATTAACACATCTAAATCATTATTAGCTTTTTCCAGATTAAAGAGTTGATTCAGTTAATTTAATTAATTTAAATGTGAAACCTTATACTATAGATTTTTTTAATAAACATGGATTTTCCTCAAGCACACCTCACAGGCCAGATTATCAGATGATGAAATATCAAGATAGTTCAACTATACCAGCTGAGAGTCTGGCTCCACATCTTTTCCTGATATACACAGGTCCTGATCTTTCCTTACCTGAAGTTGCAGTCTTTGCAGACTTTGATGTTGTGGAATTTGTTGCATTCTTGGCCTCCTTATCTTTTTCCTCAACACGGGAAGATTTTACTTCTGGAATAGAGATATTTTTCGCTGCTTTCTCCACAGACTCTTTCTTCTTTGGAGAAGCTGTTCTGGAAACTTTGTCTAAAGATTCCTTTAAGCCACCTGGCTTTGGTGAAGCCACCTGCTTTGATTTACCATCACTTTTTTTGGCAGGTGAGGAAGACTTGGTCTTAGTACCCTGCTTTTTAGTTTTTGTCTTTTCTTTCAGATCTTTCTTCAAAGGTTTGCCTAAGTTCTGATCAACAGGCAAAGCTTCTGGGTCTACCATTGAGACATCTGGGTGCCGGGGTGAAGGACTGCGGTCTTGCATTGGGACTGGTGGAGGGTCAATATGTTTGTATGTAATTGTTTTATCAGTTGGAATGGTTTCAGATTCATCTTCTGAGTCAATGTTAGCGTCTGCAGTAATAGAAGGGCATTCTTCAGTCTCTGGGGGAACATCTGAATCGGTCTGAGACGGAGCAGACTCGCTTACTGAGGTGGGAGGAGTTTCGTCACACTGGCGTGCTTGCTGTTTTCCTCCTGAAGGTGGCTGGGCTCCTCCAGACTGGGTTAATGGCTTTTCTTGTTCTTGAGACTGTTCTTCACTGGCAAACCACTCCAGGGGATTCGGGTTGATAAATGAGGGTGAAAGTTCAGTTTTGGGATGCTTGTATTCACAGGAAGACACAAGGCATAAATCAACATCTTGACGGGTTTCTGCTAGAGATGATTTTTCTGCAGCAAAATGTACATCTGTCTTATAGGAGTAACTAACAGCCTCAGGTGACCTCGTGGTTTTCCCAGGTGTCTCATAGGCAAAACCAACAACCTCAGGTGATCTTGTTGATTTCCCAGTTGTTTCAAAGGAGTAATCCATGGCTTCAGGTGACCTGGTGGTTTTCTCTGTTGGCTTATAGGAGTAACTTACAGCCTCAGGTGACCTGATGGTTTTCCCAGTTCTCTCATAGGAGTATTCCACAGCTTCAGGTGTCCTGGTGGTTTTCCCAGTTCTCTCATAGGAGTATTCCACAGCTTCAGGTGTCCTGGTGGTTTTCTCTGTTGGTTCATAGGAGTATTCTACGACTTCAGGTGACCTGGTGGCTTTCCCAGTTCTCTCACAGGAATAATCCATGGCTTCAGGTGACCTGGTGGTTTTCTCTGTTGGCTCGTAGGAGTAACTACTAGCCTCAGGTGACCTGGTGGTTTTTCCAGTTCTCTCATAAAAATAATCCATGGCTTCAGGTGACCTGATGGTTTTTTCTGTTGTCTCATAGGAGTAACTAATGGCCTCTGGTGATCTAGTGGTTTTCTCTGCTGCCTCATAGGAATAACTAGGAGCTTCAGGGGACTTGGTGGTTTTCCCAGTTGTCTCATAGGAATAACTATCGGCCTCTGGTGATCTAGTGATTTTCCCAGTTGTCTCATAGGAATAACTATCGGCCTCTGGTGATCTAGTGATTTTCCCAGTTGTCTCATAGGAATAACTAATGGCCTCTGGTGATCTAGTGATTTTCCCAGTTGTCTCATAGGAGTAACTAATGGCCTCAGCTGACCTGGTGATTTTTTCAGCTTCATCTTTTTCTGTGGAGGCTAAAGGCTCTGGACTATGTTTTGTTAGAGAGTCTTGTATTGTGTCATGTGTTACTGAGGTATGGTAACCAAATATTTTATCTGAGGACACATGAAGTGATAGTGATGGTGAGTGACAAGCAGCAGTTGTTTCTTTGATCGCAGGAGGTGAATCTGAAAAACTAGGAGAGTATAAAGGAGAGGATTCTCTTGTAGTTAAAGGAGATAAATCAGACTTTGGTGAAAGCTTTTCTCCTAGGCTCTGCATCTTTTCTGAGGTAAATGAAGAATGCAGCGGCATATCTCTGGGTGGCATGACACCTGAGAGTGTTTCCTCTTGCAGTGGAGAAGCTATCTGTGAAGGTGTATGTTCTGATGAAGTTGAGGGTGAAGCTTCAATCTGAGATACTGAAATAATCTCTGAAAGATCCTTTTCTTGAGTATAACATGTCTGCTCCACAGGTGATATCTTATGTGAAAAAGTAGGTTCCTGTATCTCTGAAGGGCTATAATCTACTTCAGTTGGTCCATTTTCAGATATATGGTGTATGCTAGTGCCTACTGTGGGATGTTCTGGAGATTGTCTACTAAAGTCCATTGCCAAAGACTGCTCAGGGGACTCCTGACTGAATTCTACTGACATAGTTGACTGCTCAGGAGATCTGTGCTCTTGCACTGGTGTTCTTGATTTTGCAGTTTTAGGTGAAAAATCTGGTGGAGAAATTGACATGGGTCTTGGACATTCTTCTTTAGATGGAGACATTTCTGTTTCCTGAAAAATTGTTGGTGTTTGTACAACAGATACAGAAAGAGAATCATCAACTTCTGTAGAATGTGGTGATCCAACCTCAGCATGTAAAGAAGGAGAAACATCATCCGTAGTTGGCTCTGGAAATGAACTAGTAGCAACAGAGGCTGTGGAGACAGAAGCAACTCCTTCTATATGTGAATATGTGTCTTCTGCTACAACGTCATCAACAGGAGTTGCAGATTTGTCAGAGACTGTACCTTCAGATATTGACATTTTGGTGTCTTCTTTAAAGGATCCAAACTGGCTAACATCTATTTGTGTAGGAGAGACATCTCCTGCTAGCTTCCTTTCATCCAAAACCAGTGGAGACTGAGAACTGGTAGCTTCAATATCCTCCATATTCTTTTCTAGACCAAAACCTTTAGCTGGCATAAATGCCATACTTTTTTCATCTTGCTGTCCTTGGAAAAGATCCACAGAGGTGACTTCAGAAACTGGGCTTATCTGAACAGGGGACTCTTCTTTTTCACTTTTCTCCTCAAAATGACTCTCAGTCAGTCTGGCAGTTGACTTTACATCGGCAGTCAAAAATGTATCATATGAAGACTCTGAACCTATCAAAGGTGGACTTCGTAAAGGAGAGAGAACTTTTTCAATAGGCGATTCTGAGTCTGGCACAGGCTCATCCATAGGGCTTATTCTGGGTTTTGCAATCTCATCTTTGGCATCACTAAATTCAAAACTAACCGGAGCCTCTGCTGCCTTTTCAATGAGTTCAGAAGGAAGTCGGCTGGTCTTTTCATCAGTGGGAGACTGATAATAAGGTGTGTGGCCTGCACTACCAGCAACAGATTGCGCAGGAGACGCCACTTCTAATGTTTTATCATCAGGGCTGACACCGTGCTCTTCAATAACTTCTGGATGTTCATCAGGCAATGCAGTGAGCACTACAGGTTCAATTGATGTCTTAATCTCATTGGGAGTCAGGGAAAAGTTCACACTACGTTCACTTAGTGGTGTTTTAGCAACTGGTGATGGAGGTGATGGACTCTGAACTGGACTCTTAGCTGAGCTATGCTTTTCATCAAATGCCTGTGAAAAGGTATCTTTGATTTGTAATTTAGCAGTACTTTTGATTTCATTTTCTCTTTGATGGTACACTTCTTGAAAGGAAGATTTGCAGAATCTGTCTTCCTCTAATGAAGAAGGGGGTGAGAGAGTAGAAGCTGAAGCATTATAATCTTTACCTTCTGTGGCATCTGTTTTTGATCCTTCAGATAAACCATTGAAAGCATCATGAAGTGGAGAGAGTTTAGGTCTAGTATATTCTTGAGAATACAGTGATGTCTCATACTTAGTAATGTTTACAAATTCTTGAGAAGGTGATTCACTTTCTTCGTTGTTCGTTTCATCACTCATGATATCCCGAGGAGTTGACATTTCATCCATTGGTGTTGGCTCACTAGAAATTTCAATGGTAGACTGAGTATAACCTGAAGTAGCAGTGAATTCCTCATGTTGGTCTTCTCTATTTTCTTCATCAGAAACAGTTGCTTCACTTTCTGAACCCCCAGGTAAAGTCTCATCATGAATAGAAGATGCTGGTTCAACAGCTGGGGACTGAGGTTCAGAGTGTTTAGTTGGTGTGATTATGAGTAAGCCATATTTATCTTCAACTTCACCAGCCTCTGCAGCTTTGTCTACCACAGCCATAACATAGTCTTCTTCAGCTTCAACTTTTTCAGTTTCCACTTCTTCATCTCTGACATCCTCCATTTTGTCTTCTTCCTCAGCTTCTTCTTCAGTCTCTTCAGTTTCTGCCTTTTCAACTGTCTCTTCCATATCTTCTTCAGCTCGCTCATCCCCTGCCTCAGATTCTGCCTTTTCAACATATTTATCTTTAGTTTTAGCATGTTTATCAGCTTCAGTCTCTCCCACTTCTCTTGCCACGCCAATATCCCGTTTTGTGATGCCCAGTGTTGCTTTTTCTTCCTCATCTTCATCTTGTTCCTCAGCCTCCTCAGTCTCTGCCTTTTCTTCATAATCACCTGCTTCAGAGGATTCCTCAAAACCAGTTCCTTCATCTTCAAATTTTTCATTGTCATCAACCCTGTGCTTTTCTACAGGCTCCAGCTCTTCAGGTGTCTGTTCACATTCACCCTCAGCTTCAGTGGTCGTTATGCCTTCATCAGGAGAGTCAGCAGGTCCTTCAGTATCTACTTTTTCTTTCTGGATTTCATGTGCTTCCTTTTGTTCTGAGTCAGCTAGTTTCCCTTCACTTTCTATTAACCCTACCTGAGGCTTTGTTTCCTTTACTATTTCTACTTCTTCAGCCTTTAATTCTTCAAAGTCTTTTGTTAAATCCTCTGGTGAAGACATAAGGGATCTCTCAGCTTCAAGCTCTTTTCCATTAGCTACTACTCCAGCAGCTGCTGCTGCTGCAGCAACCGCTCCCACTGCCGCCACAGCAGCTTGTGTTTCACTGACCTTGCTCTCTTTCTTTACTGTCTTAATTTTGCCTTTTTCCTTTGGTTTTCCAACAGGCCCAGCTTCCTTTTTAACAGATTCCTCTTTCTTTTGTGCTTTAGGTTTTGTCACAGGCTTTCGGGCTTCAGTTGAAGGAGCAAGTGTTTTCTTTGTTTCTTTTGGAAACTTTTTGGTGTCTTTTTTGGATTCTTTTTCTTCCTTTTTAATTTCCTTTTTCTCTTCCTTTTTAGCTTCCTTTTTCGCTTCCTTTTGGGGAGTTTCTTTTTTTAATTCTTTTTTAGAATCTTTTCTCTCTTCCTTTTTCACTTCCTTTTTCGCTTCTTTCTTGATTTCTTCCTTTTTAGGTTTTTCCTCTTTCTTGGTAGGTGTTTTCTCCTCTTTCTTAGAAACCTCTTTCTTTGGTTTTTCTTTTTCCTCTCTCTTTTCTTCAGATTTTACTTTCACGTCCTTTTTCACATGCTTCTCCTTTGCAACTTTTGGTTTGACATCTGCTGCTTGTTTTTCAGCAATTTCGGATTTCACTAGCTGCTCCTCCTTAGCTGTCATATCTTTTTCTGTTACTGAAGATTTTGTCTCTGCTTTTGCTGGTTTTTCCTTTTTTACTGTAGTCTTTTCCTTGCTTTCTACTTTCTGAGGCTTTTCTGGAGGACTAGGCTTTGCTGGTTCAGATGCTTCTTCTTTAGATTCTTTTCTGACAGTCTTGGTTGATAGTGTCTTTGTGGCAGGTTTGAGACTTTCCTTGCTGTCCGCTCGCTGTTTCAGCTTTGCTTGTTTCACTGCTGGGCTAGGTATGTTACCAGTAAGGTCTTTCTGTGTAACCATTGGTTGTTTAAGGAAATCTAAATGTTTCAGTTTTTCCAGCCCTTCTAGTATGTTATACTGGGTACTGTTTCCTGGAAACAAAACTCTGATTATTTTTTCTGCAGGATTTGCTGGATGCCATACGATCAGTGATGAGACTGAGGTCAAATAGGATACTGGAATATCTACTTCCTGACCATTTGGCAGCAATAATTCAGCTTTATCTTTACTTGTACTAGTCCACTGCTGCATAAAATACTGCATCTCTTTGCTGTTTTTGACTGGATTCAGCACATACATTTCAAGTTTGCCTACTCCCATTTTTTGAAATAGAATGATAGGGTCAACGGTATTTCCTATGCTTCTAAAGAGAGGTTCTGGTTTCATAGACAACTTATTTAAATACTGGAGAGTGAAACAAGCTTCTTCTATGCTTCTTTTTACCCTAAAATTAGGATCAGGGTTTTTCAGATTTTCAGGAACATTGAGGAATACAACTCCTAAATCAGGTGAGATCAGATTTTTCATCCAATCACTGTTGGTAGTAGAACCTTGTGACTGTTCCTCTTCTAACTCAGCTATCTTTCGTTGAAGCATGCTATTGATTCCTGGTAGATTATCATCCCCAATGTGGGTGAGCAGAATGGAATCCACTCTGTCTAAATGTCGGATAAGTTTCCAGAAGCAAGATTTTCTTTCAGATCCCCCATTAATAAGCATATTGAATCCGTTCACTGCAAACAATGCAGAGTCCCCTCTTCCACCTGGGAAAATATAACAGCAGGGTTTTGAGAGTTTCAAGAAACCTCCAGATGTTGGCGGTTCCAAAATGTCAAAGGGTGATGGCACTTCTACTGATTCTGACAGATACTCTGTGAATTCAGAAAGTCCTTCCATTTCAGGCAATATGGATGCTGAGTTGAGTTTAATGTTGATGAAGTCTTGAAGGTTATGTCTGTCAAGGTTTGAATTTTTCCAATCCCCTTCCTCAGGGCAAAACAGAGTTAAACTGGCTTTGTTGGCAGGGTGTGTAGTACTCAATAATTCACCAATCTAGCATTGTAAAACAAAAAGACAAAAGGTTGGTGTAAATTTATATTTTATAATAGAAATGTCATATAAAAATATAACATAGCAAGGCTGTCCTTGGGTTACAGTACAAGCTTCACACTAAAGATACAACATTCCTTTTTATTTTTTTCTCCACATGACAGTAGCCAATTCTAGGTGCTAAAGGAAACTGTTATTATCAGATTATTGCTGTACTGTTTTTAAATACAAAGGACCAGACTGTGCCTGGTCCCTTCTTAGGTGCTGAAGGCACCTCTTGCATCCTTCACAGAGAGAGGTTGGGTACAATGGGAGTCCTTATGCTCAGAGCATAATGTGAGGATTCCATGGTGCTGATGCTGCAATTAGTGCTACTCAATGCAAATGAACTGTGAACTTCTCCACTTCTCCTAACCAGCCAGTAGAGCTGGCGCCCCACCTAGGGGAGCACACATTATACCTTCTTTATGGGTCGTGATACAGCAGCATCCACAGAAGCTCCAGGAGGCATCTGAACCACAATACTTCCTGGAGCTCTTGCTGGAGCGGGATGCCTGCACATTATTCCCAACATGGGGCTGTATTCCACAATTCTTTCATTATTTTAATGCCTTTTGAATGGTCTGGCACCAAAAATAGCAGGCATCATGCCAGAACTAGTTTAACTGCTGGCCAGCTTTTGACAAGAAGAGGAGCTGACAAGTGCTAGAAAAAGTTGTATAGTGGAGGTGCGCAGAGCCACTGAACCAAACTGTAAACCCTGTATATAATGAAAACCACTTCAAGCCAGTGGGTGCGGCAGCGCCACCAGTTCCAGCACCTCTGGGAGCTGATTTACTGCTTCAAAGTTAAAAAAAGAGTCGGGAACAAAACGTTTGTAAGATCATTAGGTTTCTGAAATATGGGAATTAAAGAGGCAGATCTGCATATTCTTAGTGTGCAATTTTGCAAATATACACATTTTGAATGGAACAATGGACTTCATAGCATTTATATATAATTAGATATTTAAAAGGCTATTAAATGGCAGTTGTATTAACACCATATGTTTAGTAATTAATCTCTGTATAACAGATAATTCATTAAATATCAATTTATATATGTAAACCCAGAGCAAAAGAGAGAACCACAGCTGAGTGTTGTGGCTAAAAATCCTTTTGACAACATTTTGATTAAAAAAATCATGGACCACATTCTGAGTTCTTTTGCCAGTTTAAATCCTGAATAACTCCACTGATTTCTCCAGTGTTGAATAACATTCTGAGACCCAAAATAGACACTGAACTGAAGGCTTCTATGAACAAAAAGTCCTGTGTTCACTACTAAAAGCTATTATTCTGTTCCAGTCTGAATTAAAGACATATGTTTGGTGGTCTCAGATTAGTAAACAGAAAGCACATAATATTTCAACCCTTCACTGACAAATTTCCACTTTTCAGTTTGCTCTCAGAGTTCAGAAATCAGCACAGCTATGAAATGGCTCCAAACTGAATGAGTCCTGGGGACTGGCATGGAAATAAACACACCAGGGCCAAATTCTACCCTTGGATACACATGAAAACTCCCAAAGCTGTCAATGGAAGTTGCATATGTGCAGCCGAAGATAGAATCTGGCATCAAAGGTTTCCCTTGGCTTCCAAAAGTCTCATATCTAGCAAAGACAGAAAACTTATATCTTGAAAGTGGATAATGGTTTTCCCAGACTAGGATCTGATAGTGACTAATAATTTATTAAAAGACACCACAAGATATTCTGTTTGTGAGCCAAAACAAATTGTGGCTGGAAAGGCCAGCTAAATGGTGACCTGGTGCTGCAAGTCTCTCCTTTGCCGCCACTGGGGGCCTATTGGGAGAACAGCAATAAAATGTTACTGCACCCACTACTGTCTCTGTAACCAGAAGAGAAGGGGGATTCAGAACTCCTGAATAACCTGGTACTTAGTATTCTGCATTGGCAGTTGACAAAATCCTGCCCACTAGGATCAATAAGTTACATGAACCTGACTGAATTACAGTTGCCCCCTACAATCAAGAATGGTTTTTACATACACAGTGGGGCCTCCAGATTTAAATCCCAGTCATGGGGTAATCCCCACTGCATACACAGTTTCTATTTGTTTTATTGTAAATAAAGTATATGCAGGAGACTTCAACTCACTCATGACAAAGATATTACAAAACTGTTCAAGCATTTTCTTTTAATAATTCAGTCAAATAACTGAATATGGAGACCAAATGTCAATGTAATTTGTGAGAGAGACATGGTCGGTGAGATAATGTCTTTTATTGGACCAGTTTATGTTGGTACAAGAGACAAGCTCTCGATTTCCAGAGAGCTCTTCTTCTCTGTTGAGCTCAAAAGCTCGTCTCTTCCACCAACATAAGTTGGTCCAATAAAATATATTACCTCACCCATCTTGTCTCTCTCATATCCTGAGACTAACATGGCTACAATAACACTGCAAATGTAATTGAAGCATATTCACCATCTTGCAAACTATTACAAAATACTTTTCAGGGATAGTCAATTGTAATTTACATCTAAAAGAAAGACTTTGATAAAGATGATTTAGACTAGATTAGAGTTGAATAAACTGAAAATTTTGGACCATAAACTGGATTACCAAGAGGAATGGAGAGTACTATAATAATTAATGTTGTGTGTCTAGGAGACGTTTCATTTCAGTGGAACTCTGAAGATTTGTGTCTTGCTCTCCTATTTTTGTTGTTATGGAATTTATTTTCAGAATTTACTGAAAGTAAAATTCAACAGAGACACAGAATGAGATGATGAATGTTAGCCATACAAAAATAATCTACTGTGATGAGGCAAGAAAATCCGCCAATAAGCACAGGACCCACCAAGATAGAGGAGGAACTTTGTCACGCTGGTGTCAGAAGTGGGATTTTGGGGTGCGCAGCGCGGCGGAAGAAGGAGGGTGATTTAAAAAAAAAAAAAAAAGGAGAGGGTTTATTTTTTTTTCCCACCACAATGGATGATGTAGTACGGGCACTGATACAAGCCACGGCAGCCCAGCAGGAGGCTACCCGTGTCCAGGCAGCCGCCCAACAAGAAGCAGAGCGGCTGCAACAAGAGACTAATCACCTGCTGATGGACTAGGCTGCTCAAGACCGAGCTATGTTGCAGGAACTTGTAAACCAGGTAAAGACCCTTACAGAGCTGAACCGTGGCCATGATGGGCTGCAGCTCATACGGGCCAGCCATTGGCTGCAGAAAATGACGTGGGAGGATAATGTAGAGGCATACCTTCTGGCCTTTGAGAGGACAGCCCTACGGGAGGCCTGGCCTCGAGATCAGTGGTCTGGCATCCTTGCCCCATTTCCTGTGTGGGGAGGCCCAGAAGGCCTACCATGATCTCCCTGAAGAGGCTGCAGCAGACTACCCCCAGCTGAAAGCAGAGATCCTGGCCAGATCTGGGGTAACGACCGCACTGCGGGCCCAGCGGTATCACGAGTGGAGGTACCAGGAAGACAAAACCCTACGGTCCCAATTATATGACTTCATCCATCTCGCACGAAAGTGGTTGCAAAGAGTCCCAGAGTCCAGAAGAGATACTAGAGGTTCTGGTCATCGACCGATACATGAGGGCACTGCCACCAGATTTCCGCAAATGGGTAGGCCAGAACGATCCGTCCACCTATGATGAGATGATCACGCTGGTAGAAAGACCCCTGGCTGTCATGCAATTGACCCGACTACCCAAGGAAAGCCCCTTTCATAGCAAACACCCAATCCCAACCCTGGAAGATGGGACAGCCAAACCCCTGGGGAGTCCTAGGTAGAGGAAGAGGGGGGCTGAAAACCAGTGGAGACCCCAGAAGGAAGGGATTGGCCTGAGTGGGGGGAACCCTGGGACTAACCCCCCTAATCCCCCACATGATAGGGGAATGATTGGAAACAATTATAGATGTTATGCATGTGGGGAGTGGGGACACATAGCAGCACAGTGTCCCAGCACCAAGGAGCCTATGCAATGCAACTTGGGGGATTGGGAGGTCCCGTGCTCCCTTATCCACCTTGCGGGCATCACATTAGCCCCGTATAACTACACCAGGCCGGTGAAGATAAATGGAGCAGAGACTACAGCGCTTGTGGACTCGGGGAGTGCTATCACCCTTGTATCAGGTAAGCTGGTAAAAAGTAGCCAGCTGCTACAAGCCAAACGCGTAGCAGTGACATGCGTGAATGGGGCCATGAGCCATTACCCCCACCATCCCAGTGGAGATAGAGGTTCAGGGGAACCCCATTGAGGTGACAGTGGGCGTAGTTCCTAAACTCCCATATCCTGTAGTCATTGGGAGGGACTATCCAGGATTTGATAATTTACTCCCCCCCGGAGAGGCTGGAGGGAGGTGAGGACCCTGCTGGCAGCGATTCATCGTTGGGGGAATGTCAACCCCCAATGTTTTCTGAGTTTTCTCAGGATCTATTCTCAACCCCCCAAAAGGCCCGGAAGAAAAAAAAAAGAAAGGAAGGCCGCGAAGGCCTTGAGAACCCGGATCCTGACCCAGGGCCAGAAGACCGCGCTAGTAGGCAGATGGACACGAGCAGCCAACAGAGAAACTACCAACATGGAAGGTGAGTTGGAGGCTGGCCCCAGCCGTGATGGTGACGAGCCATTGGAAGAAGCAGAAGCCGGCCCCTGGGAGCTCAGGCTGGTTAGTCCTGGGAGAGAGAATTTCAGGCAGGACCAGGCAGAGGACCCTAGATATGATAACGTCAGGAAAGAGGTGGCTGAGATAGATGGGATACCAGTGGAGGGGAAGGTCCGGGGTCCAGGACCCTACTTTATAGTGAAGAAAGATCTCCTGTACCGTGTGGTGCAAATGCAGGAGATACATCAACTTCTGGTGCCACGAAAACATCAAAAAGCCATATTGAGCCTCGCCCACAGTCACCTGTTTGGAGGACACCTAGGGGTAGAGAAAACCCAGGCACGGATCCTGTGGAGGTTCTTCTGGCCAGGAGTACATGAAGATGTCAGGCGATACTGCACCTCTTGTCCAGAGTGTCAGCTACATAGCCCTCGCCCACACTTGCAGGCCCCTTTGATACCTCTTCCAATAATAGAGGTACCATTTGAACGCATAGCCATGGATCTGATTGGGCCCCTAGAGAAGACAACTCGAGGCCAGCAACATGTGCTGGTTGTACTAGACTATGCAACCCGGTACCCGGAAGCCGTCCCCCTACGCAACACAGCTTCCAAGACAATAGCTAAGGAGCTAGTACAGATCTTTTCCCGGGTTGGACTACCCAAGGAGATACTGACTGATCAAGGGACACCTTTCGTGTCCAAGTTGATGAAAGATCTCTGTGCATTGCTTCATGTACAAGCCCTATGGAGCTCTGTATACCACCCACAAACAGATGGCCTTGTGGAAAGGTTCAATAGGACCCTCAAGGCCATGATCAGGAAAGTGGTGAGCCGGGATGGGAAAGATTGGGATACCCTATTGCCTTACCTCATGTTCATCATCCGGGAAGTCCCACAAGCCTCCACAGGTTTCTCTCCATTCGAATTACTATACGGGCACCACCCCGGGGCATATTGGATATAGCCAGAGAAGCCTGGGAAGAGGAGCCAAATCCCGGAAGGAACATAGTCGAGCATGTACTGCAGATGAGGGATCGGATAGCCCGAGTTACATCCATTGTACGGGAACACTTGGAGAAAGCACAGGAGACCCAATGAACCCATTATAACCACCAAGCAAAGCTTCGACGGTTCCAACCAGGGGATCGAGTAATGGTCCTGGTGCCCACAGCAGAAAGCAAGCTGTGGGCCCAGTGGCAGGGACCCTATGAAGTGATTGAAGCCGTGGGAGAGGTAAACTATAAGGTGCGGCAGCCGGGCCGCAGGAAACCGGAGCAAATTTACCACATTAATCTTCTAAAACCTTGGCATGATAGAGAGGCATGCTTAGTCACCCAGGAGACCCTTCCCCAGGAGGATAACTTACATGAGCAAGTGAGGATATCACCCGACTTGACGCCAATCCAAAAGATTGAGGCAGCCGACATGATTAATCGCAACCAAGATGTGTTCTCTACAAAACCAGGGCGGACGACTGAGACCTATCACCATATCCGCACGATCCCCAGAGCCAAGGTAACACTGAGACCCTACCGAATCCCAGCGGCCAAAAGAGAAGAAATCAAGGCCGAAGTAAAGAAAATGTTAGAATTAGGGGTTATTGAAGAATCTTACAGTCAGTGGTGCAGTCCAATCGTTCTAGTGCCTAAACCTGACGGTACCACGAGATTCTGTAATGACTTTTGCCGACTGAATGAAGTATCCCAATTCGATGCATACCCCATACCACGCATCGACGAACTGATTGACCGACTGGGTAGTGCCCGATTCTTGACTACACTGGATCTGACAAAAGGGTATTGGCAGATTCCCCTGACCAAAGAAGCTAAAGAAAAGGCAGCGTTCTCCACCCCGGATGGGTTATTCCAGTATACCGTCCTCTCTTTTGGGCTACATGGAGCCCCGGCCACATTCCAGCACCTCATGGATAAGCTGCTGTGCCCCCATACTCGTTATGAAGCCGCATACCTAGATGATGTCATCATCCATACGCCAGACTGGGGAACCCACTTGGAGAAAGTTGAGGCAGTCCTACGCACCTTAAGGCGGGCTGGCCTCACCGCTAATCCTGCTAAATGCGCCATAGGGCTAGCAGAGGCTAGGTACCTGGGATATATTGAAGAAAGGGGTATAGTAAAGCCCCAAACTAATAAGCTAGAGGCGATTGAAAACTGGCCCCAGCCGACCCGAAAGAAGCAGGTCCGTGTGTTCCTAGGTGTGGGTAGGCTACTACCGACGTTTTATTCTCCACTTCGCCAGTAGGGCAAGTCCTCTAACGGACCTGGTGAAGGCCCGAGATCCAGACATGGTGAAGTGGACCGACGCAGCAGAGGGGGCATTCATAGACCTTCGGACGGCCCTGTGTAATGACCCCATACTCATAGCCCTGGACTTTAACAAGGAATTTATTTTACAAACAGATGCTTCCGAGGTGGTTGGGGGCGATTCTGTCTTAAATGATTGGAGAAGAAGAACACCCGATCCTCTACCTAAGCAGAAAGCTGCTCCCAAGAGAACAGAAGTATGCAGTAGTCGAGAGAGAATGCCTTGCTGTCAAATGGGCCATGGAGACAGTGCGTTATTACCTCTTAGGCCGGCGATTTACTCTCATGACGGACCATGCATCCCTCCAGTGGATGCAGAGAAATAAGGAAAAGAATGCAAGGGTCACCAGGTGGTTCTTATTCCTCCAACCATTCCAGTTCCGCATACGGCACAGGGCTGGATGCCACCACGGCAACACTGATGGTCTATCACGGGTACACTGCCTGGCATCCCAAGTTGCCCAACCCTATGGTGTTGAGCAGAGGGGGAGGATATGTGATGAGGCAAGAAAATCCGCCAAAAAGCGCAGGACCCACCAAGATAGAGAAGGAACTTTGTCACACTACCCAATGTGTATGGGTAACTAGTAAAAGCAGGAAAGGAATAAAATCTCAGAACAGCTGTTTTATGTTCACATGTCATCCTTACTAAGTATATAAACCAACTTATATAAGAGTATAAATAAATCTTATCCAAACATCACACATAGCTTTGTTTGGAAGAGAGCAAAGACAGGACAAAAAAGGGAGGGAGTAAAGAGAGGAAAGAGTAAGAGGAGGAAAATGGGAGAGCCATATTAGAGCCTCCTTACTTGACAGCTCTAGTGGATTGTACCAGTAAGTGCTTTACATGTTAGGAATCCATCTGACCATGTCTCTCAAATGGTAGGCTACACAGTAAAACAGAAGATCAGATAGACCTAGTCTGTCATTTTACCAAGACCTTTTTTAACTATCTCATGGGAAACTCTTGAGTTCTTTTAGCCACACTAAATAAATTGTGAAAAAATTAGGCTGAGAACTTTAAAAGAAACATGCGTATGGTGTATAGAGTCTGGAGACTCTATTCCTTTCAGAATTACAGCTTTGCTAATGAAGAGCATAGGCAGTTTCTCCCACTTTTTAATGTCATTGGTATGTTTTCAGCACTCTCCTCTCAGTTACGTTAATGCATACCTGTGATGTTGCACTTTATATGATTTTATAAAAATATGCTAATATAACTGGAATATGCTTCATGCAAAAGGTCTCTTGTAAGGTATCATTACAAAGCTTATAATCTACTGAGTGTAATTATTCTATTTGTATAAATGTACCACTCTTGTATCTGAAACTAGAAATATGAAATATAACTTTGAGGGCCTATTGTAATTATGCAAAGTGTGGGCCAATAATGGTGGTTTGGAATCTTGATGACTCCCATTAACCAGGACAATTGACTGCAGATGGCTCTGTTTTACCTCTAAGTTTTTCTGTATACATGTGTGCTGGCAAGTGGGTAATGAAGTCTTACAGTGACATGTGATCATGTTACCTGAACTGGAATCCATCTTTAACCTGGTGCTTTTCCATGGGGGGGGGACCCAGAGGGACAAAGGATTTCCACCTTATGCAAAAGTTATATAAGTGGGTGGAACAGAGAAAAGTGGAGAGCCATCATGAGAAATCCCCTAGCTACCACCTGAGCTGGAACAAGGGCTGTACCAGGGGAAAGGACTGTGCCCAGACTAGGAAGGCATCCAGTCTGTGAAAGAAACTTATTGAAACATCTCTTAGGGTGAGATTTTATCTGTACTCAATTGTATTACTGTATTAGGCTTAGATTTGGTGTTTTATTTTATTTCACTTGGTAATTCACTTTGTTCTGTCTGTTACTACTTGGAAACACTTAAATCCTACTTTCTGTATTTAATAAAATCACTTTTTACTTATTAATTAACTCAGGGTACGTATTAATATCTGGGGGGGGGGCAAATAGCTGTGCATATCTCTGTATCAGTGTTACAGAGGGCGAACAATTTATGAGTTTACCCTGTATAAGCTTTATACGGGGTAAAAAGAATTTATTTGGGGTTTAGATCCCACTGGGAGTTGGGCGTCTGAGTGTTAAAGATGAGAACATTTCTGTAAGCTGCTTTCAGTCAAGCCTACAGCTGTTAGGGGACATGGTTCAGACCTGAGTCTGGGTTTGCAGCAGGCTAGCGAGTTTGGCTCAAACCAGGTAGGGCACTGAAGTCCTAAGCTGACAGGGCAGGAAAGCAGGGGCAGAAGTAGTCTTGGCACATCAGTTGACAGCTCCCAAGGGGGTTTCTGTGATCTAACCCATCACAATACCTATGAACTTCAGTGGAGTTGCACTGGTGCCCATGAAAGCAGAATTTGGCCCACAGTCTCTGTTGAGAGATGTTGGACCAAATTCTGTTCACAACTACCCTCGTGCAACCCCACTCTCTCAGAAGATGTTGCAAAGGTGTAACTTCCTATTATCTTTTTAGATCCAAGATGACAGTTGATACCAAGGAAAGATATCTGTTTTTTAAAACACTGTCTGTTCACACTGTCTTTTCACACAGCGATAGATTTGTTAAAATGCATCAGTGTGGTTGCTCAGAGGGAGAGTGAATCAGATACGTGGGGCAGCCAATGTGTAATGATGATTTCAAAATGTGAAGAGCTGCTGTTAGGACACTGGAATTGGATGTCTTCAGTGATCTGGTAAGGGAGAAGTTGAAAATCATATGGCAAGCATTGCCTGTGGAAAGATCTGGATTTCTGAACTGGATTAAGCAACAGATTTCCTCACCAGAAAGGAATGACTTATTTACCCAACTGAAAATAGATTACTAACTACTCCATTCCCCTTCCCACAGTTTGGTTTTCTACAAGTAAGGGTAGGATTTGGCCCTAATTTTGTATGCATTTTTAAAATCACATTGTTTTATTAATCAGACAGGGACGCAGTACATTGTGGCTTATATCTTGTCACACACTTGTACATGATGCTAATTTTTAGATGTCACATTGGTTTCAGATATTATGAACTCTGTCCTTCCCTATGCAGCAAAAATAAACAGATTTGTGTTGAACATATCAGTTGTTAATCCTACAGATTGCTGTGTGTCTTATTTAATGTTATCTGCCAGGTAGTTGCTATCAGGCAAGAACTGATGTAAACAAGGTGTCAAACTTATTTGTAAAAGTAAAAGCCTTGTAAAAGTATACTGAATAAATAAGCTTTACATTTTAGACATGGGAATTTTACCTTCCATTTGTTAAAAGGCTCCCTGTTTTTTTATTTTGTAAAGTTATTATTGCAATTTGCCAAATTAAAATTTAATTTTGTTGTTAAATCAAAACTAAAGTAATGAATTAGACATTTTGAAGAAAATTGTGTACAGAGGGCCAAAGGACACCAACACTGAGGCATCAATTCTAGTTTCAAGTATATCAAGGTGGCCATCTTCAATGCATCGAAAAATATGTCATCATACTAAAACATTATGAAAATTTTTTTGTTAAGGACAAACCTCTTGGTCAGTGAAGATCTCAATGAAGTTCTGGAATGAGAAAGATCCTGATTGCAGGATGAGCTCTCCTGTGTTTTCAAAGCACTGGCCAGTTAGTACAAGAAGCTTGTGTCTTGCAGCATCTGTGATCATTAAGCGCACCTAAGGTAAAGAACAAAAGCACAAAAATTAAATGCAGCTACCACATTTCCAGCCTCTCTCTTCGGTCCAAACCCTGCTTTGCCTAATTTCAAACCCACCCACCCATTACTGGGTTTCTACTCTGTAATGTTCCACTCCATGTGTTTTATGGAAATATGCATATGAGTGTGAATATGATGTAACTGGAATACGCTTTATGCAAAAGGTCTCTTGTAAAGTATCATAACAAAGGTTATAAACCATTGAATATATTCCTCCTATTGGTATGCATGTATCATTCTTGTATCTGAAGCTAGAAATATGAAGTACAACTCTGAGGTCCTCTTGAAATTATGCAAAGTATGGGCCATTAATGGTGGTTTAGAATCTTGATGGCTCCCATTGACTAGGACAATTGGTTGTAAATGGTTTATTTACCTGCAAACCTTCCTGTTTACATATGGGCCAACCCAGGAAGAATGGACTAGGGGTCTTACCATGACATGTGATTATATCACATGATACTGGAATCCATCTTAATCCTTGTTCTTTTCCATTGATATGGGGGGGTGGGGACAAGCACAGACAAAAGATTCCCACCTTGTGCCAAAGCTATAAAAGGGGGTGGAGCAGGACAAACAGGGCTGCCAGTCATGAGAAAAACCCTGCTTACCACCTGAGATGTCTGCTGGAACTAACAAGGACTGTACCAGAGGAAAGGATTGGGCCCAGACTAGGAAGGAGTCTAGTCTGTGAAAGAAGCTTATTGGAACATCTCTGAGGGTGAGATATTACCTGTAATCAGTTTCTTAATGTATTAGGCTTAGACTTGTGTGTTTTTGCTTTATTTTGCTTGGTGACTTACTTTGTTCTGTCTGTTATTACTTGAAACCACTTACATCCTACTTTGTATACTTAATAAAATCACCCTTGTTTATTAATAAACCAGAGTAAGTGATAAATAGCTGGGGGAGCAAACAACAGTGCATGTCTTTCTATCAGTGTTATAGAAGGCGGACAATTTATGAATTTATCCTGTATAACCTTTATACAGAGTAAAATGGATTTATTTGAGGTTTGGATCCCATTGGGAACTGGGTGGCTGGGTGCTGGAGACAGGTAACCTGCTGAGCTGTTTTCAGTTAAGATGTAGCTTTGGGGGGCGTGGACCAGACCCTGGGTCTGTGTTGCAGCAGGCTAGTGTGTCTGGCTCAACAAGACAGGGTTCTGGAAGTCCCAAGCTGGCAGGAATCGTGGGCTCAGTGGTCATTACAGCACATTAGGTGACAGTCCCAAGGGGATCTCTGTGACCAAACCCATCACATACTCTATTTATAAAGGACACTTAAAAAAGATGTTGTTGTATCTGTGTTGGTACCAGAATATTAGAGAGACAAGGTATGTGAGGTAATATCTTTTATTGGAGCAACTTCTGTTGGTGAGAGACACAAGCTTTCACACTTACACAAAGCTCTTCTTCAGGTCTGGGAAAGCTTGAAGGCTTGTGTCTTCCACTGACAGAAGATAGTCCAATGAAAGATTCCTCCCAAAAAAGGTAGGCAGACAAATGGTTGACCTGTTATAGTGTACAGAACATGTTGTGCTAAAGTCATCCCTAATGTAATTCCATTGACACTCAGGGAGAGTTACACAGAATACCTAACTTATCTCACTTAAAAAAGAAGCAGAAAGAAAAAACAGTAAAGGAAAAATTAAAGGGGAGGGGATAAAAATGAGTGGAGAACAGGTACAATGAACAAATAAAACTGAAGAGACTGAAAAAGGAGCAAAGGACAGTGAAAAATTAAAATAAAAAAAAGTTACAATGGACCAAATTTATTCCTGGTGTACTGCTTCTGGATGTCAATGGAGTTATATCACGGACAATTTTGGCCCAACATGACCTCTACACTGTAACAGGTCAAACATTTGTATCCGCCTACCATTTTTTTGGGAGTGTGGTGACGACGCAGGAAAGGAAACAGAACGCCAGGTCTGTGGTAGCTAGAGAGCTTTACAAGCCTCTTGCAAAAAGCCTCCCAGGAAAACTTTTCCTGGGGTTTTTATTTCTCTCCTTACTTTGTTTACAACTCTTCTTAGTGGTTACATTCTTGCGCATAGAAGAGCCAGGCAGTATACATGCACATAAGATAACGAACCCATCTCTTGAGCGCGTGAACACCAGCTGCGAGGGTACAATCAAATCAGCCAAATAAGTTTCCCAAACACAAACGCTGGATTGAAGGTCACTCCTGCCTCGTAGCCATGGGAGCAGTTTGCCGCGCCCATGGGCTGGCGATTCGGGAGCTATGCATCTCTACATGGGAGCAATGTTCTTCTTTCCGCAATGCATAGCACTACCTGCTCTGTAGCTAGAAAAACTTTACTGACAACTAAATTTATCATGAAGAAAAAAACAGGTATAAATTTAATGAAAAACTGTACAAACTTGGACTAGTTTGTGAACTAAAAATAATCTGCCAAATTCATGAACGCTTATGCGCTCCAATATTCACCCATTCCTAACTTTAACCAATAGGAAATAGTCAGGTACACAATCTGAGTGATGCTCACAGTCAGAAAAAAATGGACACTGGAACTTGTACTGTGCTGGCACAGTATATTATTCTGAATAGACATTAGCAAATTGTATGGATGCCTGTTGGTTCAAAGAGATTACTACTGGTAGAACAAGTTTTTGAAGTTTTAAAGTAGATACTGAATATTAAAACTCTCTCTCTCTATATATATATATATATACTCTTTACCTTTACAGATTATTTTCACTTTCAAAACAGCCTTCACTACATCTGATAATTCCTAAGTTTTACTACTGCTCTGTCACTGCTTGTAATACTTGACAGCCTTTTGTCAAAGTAAAGCTTGTAGAGCTAGAGGGATGTCTGCTGGCTAAATATGACTGGAATCCAACTGAGTTTTGTATAAAGAACTGTGTTCTTGAATACATTTTTTGCAAAATATTTCTAAGCCACAAAACAGCATCTCTCAGCACTCCCAGCAAGCCAGTTTTATAACTTTATATATTGATTGTTAAGTGATCAATTGCCCTAAATTATTCTGTCTCATGCCAGGAAGGATGCAGTATTGACCTAAATCTCTGTTCAACAACTCTGTTTTTAGATTGTGTTGAAAGGGGCCACTGAAGAGTATGGATCAGGAAGACTTCCGTTTTGATCTTATTAAAGAAATGGCCCCGAAGTTTGAACAGCAGAAGGACCCCGTAATTAAAAGCAGGCCTAATACGGGCTTGTCACTAATTGTGTTGGATGATAAAATCCAACAATATCCTTGGTGGGTCAAAGATTTCTGTTTCAGAAGAGAACATTGATAAGTGCACCCAGCTGGCTGATGTATGTCACTCAAGTCTCATCTGTTTTAGTTGTATTAAAATTCATTAAAGAACTGGCTTCCTTCTTTAATTTTTTTTTCTCTTTGCAGGAGCAGTTCTGGGCAGTCAGCCAGCTTATGTATAAAACCACCAGCTTTTTCAGCCACAAAATTACTTCCTGTCTCATGAACCACCGATACATGACTGTCATATAATTCCCCTCAATTTTGTTTATTAACTGATAATTAAAGAGTTTCTACAGAGATAAAGAACTATGACAGAAACAAAACAAAAAATACTTGCAGTTTTTAGAACATAATACATAGCATGCATGGAAAAAAATGAAGAGACAAAGATAAAAAGAGTATAATGATGGCCTAATGGGGGACTATCAGAATTCTGTGCATTGATATAAGACCATTACTTTTAAAATAAATTGTAATAAGGTAGTATAAAATGGACCGAGATATGTTGTGTTCAACCCTAGCCTTGGTTGAAGCCCTATATTGTTCAAAGTAGATGAAAAGTATCAGGATGTCGCATGTTGTTGAAAGAAACCCCAGAATTAAGTCAAATATATGGTGTTTAATGAGTTTGTCTGGCCCAAAGAAATAGCTAATCAGAAGTTTTCCAGATGTGAGAAAGTTATAAAATTGTTATAGCAACAGAGCAGAATCTTCTTAAAATGAGAGAAACTGTCCATATACAGACTATAGGAAATGTATTTTGTTTTGGCAGTTTTGATGGGACAAGAATATTGCCTGTTTTGGACACTTCTTTCCTAGGGAGTATTTGCAGCTTACTGAACATGGTAGGATTTTTAGGCAGCATCCTGCTCAATGCATAAACCTGCATCACTAATCGGTCATCATTACCACAGGGCAGGTCCCAAGGATTTACAATCACACCATGAGCCTTCTTCTTTCCCACTCTGACAGATATATCATCCTGACTAGACAAGGAGATGGAACCTAATGACATCATCGCCTCCCTGGCTGTGTCCTGAGCTACTCCTGCGATATGAACTTAATGTTCCTGATTGCCATATGGTGGGGTGAGATGGCAATTTCTACTCCCACTTTTTTCCTTCTTCCACTTTCTTAATTCTCATTTTGACTTTTGCCCAATGAGAGTCTGGCTTAGCTAGCCAAGATAAAATTAACCTTGTAACTTTTGGCTGTTACCAGTTTGGCAGAATGAAAGCATTGAAGAACAGCCAAATCTCAGGAAAAAACAAACAACAACAAAAACCTTTTCCTCCCACAGACTGGTTAGAGAAAATTAAGAATAACCTACCCAAACATTTTCCAGAGCCAGGGCAGTAAAGCCAGGGTGCAGGAGTTACTAACTGGCCTGCATGCCAACTGCTTTTCCTGTGATCTTCCATCATTTGAACTGCAAGCCTCAGAGACAGAAGCTGCATTTTCCTACCTTTTGCCATTCTTTCTTGCCCCCCCCCCGTGATGTTTTTCTTCCTTTATAAGAAGAAAGGGGATCAGACTTTAACAGCAGAACCTAAGAGCTGCCACTTGAACTGACTCTCTCTTTTCTCATTAAATAAATGTGCTGCAATTTAAGAGATTCTATAACAGCAGAGGAAATAAGAGAAATTGTAATAAAGATGACTTACTTGACGTTTAAAGGTTTAAACATTTTGATTAGCATATCCTCCTTTTAGTTATGTGTGTTTAATGTTACACAATGTTAGTAAGAATCTCTTCTTTGGTAGTGTACAGCAATTAAAACTACATCCCTGGCAACAAAATACCCATTTGAAGGTTTTATACTTCTAATATGTTCAGAGGGGATCATCCATATATTCACTGAAAATTATTTGTTAACTGCATAAGTATCCCTATTTTTATCTGCCACACCTTCCTGGATGGAATGTTGCTTTGCCTCTCTAAGAGGGGTCTTGAGATACATGGCTGGTGCTTTGACTCTCTTCTAAAGAGTATGCGGGACTTGGAGATCTCTTGTTCTGTGATAGCCTCCAACTCTGTTGATCACGGCATGTGATTTCTTGGAGGAAAGATGTTATATACATGATAATCCTTCTCAAAGATCTAAAATGGTCTCAGAGGACCTGGTTTATATCAAGTTTAAAATAGACATACAGAACCAAGCCAGGGAGGGGTGCGGGAGCAGCAACACAAGAGCTCTCATCGCAGTTGCCTCCACTTGATCAAAAACAGATTTTAGTGGGTTGTTGGAAATGTAACCCTGAGAAAGGAGATATGAGTATTCCTGTTGTATGTTCTTTAAAATCCTATTATGGGAAAGGGAAACAAGAGGAAGAGATAAGAGAAGGCTGACACTTTTACTGACATTCACTCCCATATGTTCATTTATCTACAGTCAGAATACCCTTTCCTCTTAGTCACTTATGGTGCTTTTATGACACATCCAATAAGACATTTCCAGCTGACTTACCTCAGTACTAACTGCTTCATCTGAAGGGTTAATCAGGACTACTGTTTCTAAGACATCACTTCTGTGGTGAAGGATTTTCTGACCTGTAAGCACAGGAGAGGAATAAAGAACCATAAAGCTTCGTAAGTTAAAACCAACACTTATTTCACCTAAGCACATGTCCTCCAGTGGGCCATCTCTCATGGCACCCAGAGCAAGGGCACTGGCAGTGTCACCTACATGCATCCAGAGATGCCACCAATGTTCCCCTGGATGGGCCAGATCCACTGCTGAAGGTCTTCACCAACTGGCAGTAGCACCTACCCGTCTCTTCCAACTTCCCTTTTTGACTGAATTATTCCTTGGTGTACCTGTTGGTCTGTCTGAATTAAATTATAAGGTCTTCTGAGTGGGGATCGTGGGCCAGCTTTTACAGGCCAGCTGAGGACCTGTCCCCATGTCTTTAATGTGTTTTTTAAGCTACTTCACCTATACACTCTATGAATAAGAACACTCTATGAATAATTTTCTGGGAGAAATTATTTATCAAACATGCAGGATCCTTGCAATGTTCCTGTCCCATATTACTTGATCTTTCGGTTGTACACAGAATTTCTAACGGTCAATGTTATTAAATAAGAGTGAACAGACATTCAATATGCAGGTTCCTAAATGAATAAAGTCTGTGTGGTTTTGGTGCTGTGTCATGGCACATTGGCTTTCATAGTTAGTAGTTAGTCTGTCTCCGTATTTAATAGTGATATTCATCTCCCTGGGAGTGGGTTCCCTAAAACACAACAGGGCTCTTGACATTTTCTTTCTTATGTTAATTGGTGATATGCTTATCAGCATTTTTTCTGTGAGAACTGCAGCAAGATTAATTAGCAGCCTTATTGTGAAGGGAATGCCATCCAGAAACCCTGACTGGCAATTAGTCCAACAACCAGAATAACTGTCTCTTGCAAGCAGCATCTTGGTGTCAATTTAATTAATTAATTATGGCTTAAAGAAATGTGCAAGGAGCCCAGAGTAAACTGCCCATTGGCTAAGTTGGAAAATTCCTCTTAAAAACCTTAATATTAATACATAAATCAGAAGCAAGCAGCATGTCTGGAAACACTTCCTAAGAGGGTGGTGTTGATTCAGCCTGGGTTGCAGGCATCTGTAGCTTCCCATGCAGCCTCACCGTCCCATTTTAAAGATTTCCTTGCAAGAGAATCCAGCACAGGAGTGCCACTGATATACTGGTGCTGCACATAGCACTTCCTCAGCATTACCAGCATAAGCTCCTCTTTCTGCAGTACCAGAGGATCACCATGTTTGTGGTGATTCTTCACGTATCCTTCCCATCCTTGTGACCCAGCAGGAAGAGAAGAATGAAACTAACAATACTTAACTGAGTTACACTTTGCTGTTTCTCTTGTGGGCCCCTCTAGGGAAAAAGCAGCAATCCTGAGGGACCACACAAGAGACACAGAAGGGGAGGAAAGACATGGAAATGAGGATGAGACAGGCACAAACAGGAATGAGAGAAAGGTGAACCGAAATATACAACCAGCTGATGGAAGAGGGATGAAGCATACAAATGGAGGAGGACAGACACTCGAGCATCAGGCTAGTGGCAGACCAGGAGAATTAAGGGCTGAGCTTGATCTTCCATTCTCTGTGCCAGCAAGTGAGGAGTGTTGTAGAGGCAGTGCATTCAGCCCCTGAGAGAATAAGTATGTGGCTGTCTCATCCTCATTTCCATGTCTTTCATGTCTGGTAGCCCTTTTAGGTTGAGTCATGGAGTAGTATCAACAGTCTCTGGAGGAAGCTCTGCTAGAGGGAGGCAGATTGTGAAATATCATTTTTAGAACAAGGGTAGTAAAAGGAGAAACCTGTCAGACCACTACAATGGAAGACTGAAGCAAAGAGAAAACCAAAAACAAAGAGGAGAAAAGAGAAAAAGTCTATGTGTGTCAGAAATAAAAGCTGTGGAGGGAAAAAATAAACATACAAAATCCTGGGGAGATGAAGACACACAATGAAAAGAGGACAGAACTAATAAAAAAGGAAAGAAATACAAAATGGGTAGTATAATTTAAGAGGAGAGATTGTATTTAAAGATTTTTGGCTAATAATACTGTGGGGAAGTACCTTGAAGCAGCATCCTGGAAACCCCATATTCACCTGTGTCATATAATTATGATATATTTCATACAAAGCATGCCATGTAAGATATCATGTGAAAGATCCTGATCTGCTGAAACCCACTGTTCTGTCCAAATATGTATATTGTTAGTGTGTATGACGTTATGAGATTTTGCTGTATGGTTGTTAGTGAAGTATGTTGTGAGTTTGGGAGTCGCCCAATGCTAATTCTCCAGTGACAACAACAAAGGAGGTGACCAACACCCTGGTGGGCATAGAACGATTATCACCAGCCATTGACCACCAGGAGAATAGTAAACAAGGGATTAACAATTCAATGACAGTTGCGCAAGCACCACGCAATGGGGACTGCTCAACTTTATGACTCAGTTGCACAAGACCACACCAGGGGGATTGCTCAATCCTGTGACTAAGCAAAGCCCACTAGGCTAGTATCTTCCAGGCACATGGAATGAAGATATAAAATAGGAGACAGTGGCATCATGCTTTGGCCTCTCTCTTCTCCTACCTATGCTAACGCTGAGAAGACAAAGACTTGAACTGAGGAAACTGGTCCCAGGCTTAAAGGGGAAGCCTGTGTGTTAAGAACTGTAACATCTGCTGGGGCGAGAAAACTGCTTGATCCAAATACCTAGTCTAATAAGGTTTAAGATTTAGACTGGTGCTTACATTTTATTTTCTTTGACCTTTTGTGCCTAAAACTTAGAATCACTTAAAATCTATCTTTTCTGTAGTTAATAAATCTGTTTCAGATTTTACCTAAAACAGTGTGGTTTGCTTGAAGTGCTTGGGAAATCTCAGCTGAGTTTACAAAGGTTCGTGTGTCTCCTCTCCACATCGAGGGGTGGACTGGGCAATGAACTTACCCTGGTCAGGCTTCTGACCAGGGCAAGATGGCTCAGTTCTTGGATGCAAGGCAAGGGGCTTGGGAGATTTGCTGGTGCCCTTCTGTGTGTGATTTGTGAGAGGCTCAGGGACCATCTTTGCAATCTAGTTGGATGTGTGGCTCCACATGCTGTTGTGCTGAGTGAGAGCAGCACCCGGAGAGGTTTGCTGCCTGTCACTAGCAAAGCACCGTGAGAGACAGCCCAGGCTGGAAAGTTAAGGAGGCACAACAGTATCCCAGTTCCAGGGTGTACCCAGGGATCCTGTCACAAATACGGACAGCTTAAAGAAACTCAGTAATTGCGCCAGCTATTTTTTTCTATTTATGTTACTTGAAAGAGAGCATGAAAGTATGTACTGGTGAATGGGGGAGGGGCAGGCATCACTCCTTGACAGCAAGATTTAGGGTTAGCATTCCAATCTGTAACTTGATTTTCATACATTCACCTGTATCTCCCCAACTGAAACACATATTTAGGCCTAACTTCAATAAAACCTCCATCTAATTCCTTTACCACAGAAGCTTTAGACTCTAAAGTTTAGAGGGCCCTCTAAAATGTAATATGTCAAGGATTCTGCTGGCTTCCTCAGTGAAAAGATTAGCCAGTCTATAGAATATGGCCTTTAGTGTTGGGAGGAGAACAAAAAAACGGTTGTCCTTCACTTACTGCAAAGATTTCCTATATGATAATTTGGTGGCAATGAATGAAATTTCTGTTTCATGCCAAAGTATATGTAAGGATGCACAATTCCAGTTTAACACAAAGAATCAAATTCTGACTTCAGTGAAACTGCCCCAGTTTACACTTCTGTAACTGCAATTTGGATTTGTATCTAAGGCCTGGTCTACACTACGAGTTTAGGTCGACTTTAGCTGCGTTAAATCAAATTAAGCCTGGACACGTTCACACGACGAAGCCCTTTCTTTCGACTTAAAGGGCCCTTTAAACTGGTTTCTTTACTCCACCTCCGACGAGGGGATTAGCGATAAAATCGGCCTTAGCGGGTCGGAATTGGGGTAGTGTGGACGTTATTGGCCTCTGGGAGCTATCCCACAGTGCTTCATTGTGACCGCTCTGGACAGCACTCTCAACTCAGATGCACTGACCAGGTAGACAGGAAAAGCCCCGCGAACCTTTGAATTTCATTTCCTGTTTGCCCAGCGTGGAGAGCACAGGTGACCATGCAGAGCTCATCAGCACAGGTAACCGTGATGGAGTCCTAGGATCTCAAAAGAGCTCCATCATGGACCGAACGGGAGGTACAGGATCTGCTCGCCATATGGGGAGATGAATCAGTGCTAGCTGAACTCCGTAGCAGTAAACAAAATGGCAAAATATTAGAAAAGGTCTCCAAGGCCATGAAGGACAGAGGCCATAACAGGGACGCACAGCAGTGCTGCGTGAAAATTAAGGAGCTAAGGCAAGCCTACCACAAAGCCAGAGAGGCAAACGGAAGGTCCGGGGCAGAGCCGCAAACATGCCGCTTCTACGCGGCGCTGCATGCTATGCTAGGGGGTGCAGCCACCACTACCCCAACCGTGTCCTATGACTCCGTCACTGGAGAAATACACAGGGAAGCGGGTTCGGGGTACGAGGAAGATGAGGATGAAGATAATGTAGATAGCTCACAGCAGCAAGGAAGCGGAGAAACCGGTTTCCCCCAACAGCCAGGATATGTTTATCACCCTGGACCTGGAGCCAGTAACCCCCGAACTCATCCAAGGCGTGCTCCCAGACCCTGAGGGCACACAGGGGACCTCTGGTGAGTGTACCTTTGTAAATATTACACATGGTTTAAAAGCAAATGTGTTTAATGATTAATTTGCCCTGGCAATCGCGGCCAGTACAGCTACTGGAAAAGTCTGTTAACGTGTATAGGGATGGAGCGGAAATCCTCCAGGGACATCTCCAGAAAGCTCTCCTTCATGTACTCCCAAAGCCATTGCAAAAGGTTTCTGGGGAGGGCTGCCTTATCCCGTCCGCCATGGTAGGACACTTTACCACGCCAGGCCAGTAGCACGTAGTCTGGAATCATTGCATAACAAAGCGTGGCAGCGTATGGTCCCGGTGTTTGCTGGCATGCAGACAACATCCATTCCTTATCGCTCTTTGTTATCCTCAGGAGAGTGATATCATTCACAGTCACCTGGTTGAAATGGGGCGATTTTATTAAGGGAACATTCAGAGGTGCCCCTTCCTGCTCTGCTGAACAGAAATGTTCCCCGCTGTTAGCCATGCGGTGGGGGGAGGGGTGAAGTGATCATCCCCAATAATTGGGTGTGGAGGGGGAGGAGGGTTAGTTGGGTTTGTGCTGTATGTTAACCCAGAAACCGCAGCCCCTCCTTTTACATTGCAAACCCATTTCAAATGGCCAACCCAACGGGTGCTTGGAATGGGAAATGAGGGTGTTACTGTTTGAAACCATTCCCACATGTTAAGAAGGTTAAAAAAGCCAAAAGACTGTGGCTTACCATGGCTGCCTGCAAGCCAAAATCTGTTGCCTGGCACTGCGTGAGTGATCTCTCACACCAAACCGGCAGGCCCTCAATATAAGAGGAAAAATGCGACCTTGTAACAAAAGCACATGTGCTGTGTAATGTGAACAGCAAAATTTAACGTGAAAAAGTATACCCATTGTTCTCTAAAATGTGTCTTTTTTAACCACCTCTCCCTTCTCCTCCACCAGCTGCAAATGTTTCTCCTTCACAGAGGCTAGTGAAGATTAGAAGGAGAAAACGGCGGACTCGGGATGACATGTTCTCAGAGCTCCAGATGTCCTCCCACGCTGAAAGAGCACAGCAGAATGTGTGGAGGCAGTCAATGTCAGACTACAGAAAAGCACAGTATGAACGAGAGGAGAGGTGGCGGGCTGAATCGCAGGATGAACAGAGCAAGTTGCGGGCTGAAGATGATAGGTGGTGTCAGCTTGCAGACAGAAGGCAAGAGTCGATGCTCCGGCTGCTGGAGCATCAAACTGATATGCTCCAGCCTATGGTCGAGCTGCAGGAAAGGCAGCAGGAGCAGAGACCGCCGCTACAGCCCCTGTGTAACCAACAGCCCTCCTCCCCAAGTTCCATAGCCTCCTCACCCAGATGCCCAAGAACACGGTGGGGGGGGCCTCCGGCCACCCAGTCACTCCACCCCAGATGATTGCCTGAGCATCAGAAGGCTGGCCTTCAATAAGAGTTAAAGTTTTAAACTGCAGTGTGTCCTTTTCCTTCCCTCCTCCCCCACCCATCCCGGGCTACCTTGGCACACAACCCCCTAGTTGTGTGATGAATTAATATAGAATGCATGAATGTGAAGTAATAATGACTTTATTGCCTCTGCAAGCAGTGCTCGAAGGGGGGAGGGGAGGGTGGGGTGGTTGGTTTTACAGGGAAGTAGAGTGAACCGGGTGTGGGGGGCGGAGGGTTCATCAAGGAGAAACAAACAGAAGTTTCACACCGTAGCCTGGCCAGTCACAAAACTCGTTTTCAAAGCTCCTCTGATGCGCACCGCGCCCTGCTGTGCTCTTCTAACCACCCTGGTGTCTGGCTGCGCATAATCAGTGGCCAGGCGATGTGCCTCAACCTCCAACCCCGCCATAAATGTCTCCCCCTTCCTCTCACAGATATTGTGGAGCGCACAGCAAGCAGCAATAACAATGGGGATATTCTTTTCGCTGAGGTCTGAGCGAGTCAGTAAGCTGCGCCAGCGCGCTTTTAAACATCCAAATGCACATTCCACCACCATTCGGCACTTGCTCAGCCTGTATTTGAACAGGTCCTGACTACTGTCCAGGCTGCCTGTGTACGGCTTCATGAGCCATGGCATTAAGGGGTAGGCTGGGTCCCCAAGGATCACGATAGGCATTTCAACATCCCCAACGGTTATTTTCTGGTCCGGGAAGAAAGTCCCTTCCTCCAGCTTTCGAAACAGACCAGAGTGCCTGAAGACGCGAGCATCATGTACCTTCCCGGCCATCCCACATTGATGTTGGTGAGACGTCCCTTGTGATCCACCAGGGCTTGCAGCAGCATTGAAAAGTACCCCTTGCGGTTTATGTACTCGGTGGCTTGGTGCTTCGGTGCCAAGATAGGGATATGGGTTCCGTCTATCGCCCCACCACAGTTTGGGAATCCCATTGCAGCAAAGCCATCCACTATGGCCTGCACGTTTCCCAGAGTCACTACCCTTGATATCACCAGGTCTTTGATTGCCCTGGCAACTTGGTCACAGCAACCCCCACAGTAGATTTGCTCACTCCAAATTGATTCCCGACTGACCGGTAGCTGTCTGGCGTTGCAAGCTTCCACAGGGCTATCGCCACTCGCTTCTCAACTGTGAGGGCTACTCTTATCCTGGTATTCTGGCGATTCAGGGCAGGGGAAAGCAAGTCACAAAGTTCCATGAAAGTGCTCTTACGCATGTGAAAGTTTCGCAGCCACTGGGAATCATCCCACACCTGCAGCACAATGCTGTCCCACCAGTCTGTGCTTGTTTCCCGGGCCCAGAATCGGCGTTCCACGGCATGAACCTGCCCCAGTAACACCATGATTTGCACATTGCTGGGGCCTGTGCCTTGTGAGAGGTCTATGTCCATGTCGATTTCCTCATCACTCTCGTCGCCGCGCTGCAATCGCCTCCTCGGCTGGTCCTGGTTTTGCTTTGGCATGTCCTGGCTCTGCATATACTCCAGGACAATGCGCGTGGTGTTCATAGTGCTCATAATTGCTGCAGTGATCTAAGCGGGCTCCATGATCCCAGTGCTATGGCGTCTGGTCTGAAAAAAGGCACGAAACTAGTATCTGACGGAGGGAGGGAGCGAGGGAGGGGCGAGTGATGACATGGCATACAGGTACGGGGAATTAAAATCAACAAAGGTGGCTGTGCATCAGGGAGAAACACAAACAACTGTCACACAGAATGGCCCCCCCCAAAGTTTGAACTCAAAACCCTGGGTTTAGCAGGCCGTTGATTTCACGGAGGGAGGGGGAAGCAAATGAATACAGAACAAATCTATTTTTTACATCTTAAGCTGGCAGACGACGGTGCAGCATGACTGATAGCCCTCGGCATCTTCTGGGTGCTTGGCAGAAAATACTGGGCGCTTGGCAGAAAATAGCATACTACAACTGATAGCAATCATCGTCGAGACAGTTCAATAGGACTGAGCATGTCTGCCCAGGTGCTCATGATTGACAGCCACTGCAGTACAACGACGATGGATATCAGTCGTAATATACCATCTTCTACCAAAAGGCAAGGGGCTGCTGCTGTGTGCAATGCAGCCCCACGTCTGCCAGCCCCACGTCTGCCAGCACCCAGATCGCTAATGAAGGCTACCAGTCATACTGCCAAAAAGGCAATTAGCTGCTGCTGTGTAGCAATGCAGTACCACGTCTCCGGCACCCAGAGGACATATGGTGACGGTGAGGTGAGCTGAGCTGAGCGGGCTCCATGCTTGGCGTGGTATGTTGTCTGCACAGGTAACACAGGTAAAAAGGCGTGAATCGATTGTCTGCTGTTGCTCTGACGGAGGGGGAGGTGCCTGACGACATGTACCCAGAACCCCCCGCAACACTGTTTTACATCATTCAGGCATTGGGATCTCAACCCAGAATTCCAATGGGCGGCGGAGACTGCGGGAACTGTGGGATAGCTACCCACAGTGCAACGCTCCAGAAGTCGACGCTAGTCTCGGTACTGTGGACGCGGTCCACCGACTTAATGCATTTTATGTGGGGACACACACAATCAGCTGTATACAACCGATTTCTATAAAACCGGCTTCTATAAATTCGACCTAATTTTGTAGTGTAGACATACCCTAAGTAAATTAAAAGAATGCTGATCAACACTGATGACTGTCAGCACACTACAAATGTTTAATCTCTATGCTATATAAACAACGACAACAGCTGTATATACATACTGAGAGATAAATGAGGCAGTAACTCATCTCCTATTGATTAAATTTCATACAACTGTACATTTAGGGACCGAGGTATGGGTACACCTAAAATATGTCTGATTTGGATATGGTGTGAGGTACACGAGGTTGAGGGCCAAGTGTCTATATGCCTTCAGCCCCACAAGATTTTAAAACATTTAAAAACAATTAGCTCAACTAGATTTTTAGAGCAAATAGCCACTAATTTTATAAAACACTGCAGCTGTTCCTCTTTAAATGCTATTACTACCTTTGGAAAATGCTTTCAGTGATGTTTTTGCAACAACTCAGGCCGAGTCCCGACCTACATGGTTATACTAGATGTACCTGTGCAAACAAAAACTATCTGCTTTTTCTTTTCATAATGCCCTCAAACTGATGAAAAGCTGTGGGGATTCCTACAGCCCAAGATGTTGACTGAAAAAAAAAAAAACTGCATATAAAAATGAACCAGTTTTTTGCAGTCATGGGATAATCCTTGACAAGGTTTTCCCAACTTTCAGTTCATGTAAAACTCCAAAAATCTTTCTCCCTATCATAACTGCTCTTACAGCTGTTAATATGCTTCTATGTAAACTTTCAAAGAGCAGTTCAGACTTAAAGAGGGCTGGTGCTGGTTTGCCAAGAATTTTCATAATGTTTGTTTAGAAGGAAGGAAGAAAAGCCATTAAAATCTTGCAGGGGCTCCTCTACTGACATCATTGACAGCAGAGGAGCAGAAGCAGTATGGGCATTTGTCAAGCTGGAAATCGACTTCATGGTACAGATCTCAGGCCACTAAGTGAATAACAATATATGTAAGAGAACGTGGCCCACTCTGAATGTTTAATTTTTAAAAAATTAGCTCAACTAGATTTTTAGAACAAATGGCCACTAATTTTATAGAACAGTTACCCCTGTTTCCAAAGTGTCAGAAAAGAGGAAGAAAGCATCATTTACAACTGCACAGCGTGAGTGCGAGGAAACACTGGCCATTTTACCTACTTCTAGTCACTGGACACCATGGATGAAGATGGATTCATGTTCTATTTAAAGAAATTAGGAAAGTAAGACTGATCGTGTTGGAAGAAATATTTTATGTCTTGGATCATCTTTGAATTTATTAGATAAAAGATATGGTTAAAATATATATAGATCATTATATAGAATCTTGCACATATATGGTGCTGGTTTGATTCTGGACCAAGTCAATAGTGATCAGAAGTAATTACCATGTGACAGTTGCTCTGTGTATGAATTAAGTTGGTATCAGTCCAGTTCTGGTCATGCAACCACATCATTAAACCCACTGGATCAAATCTTGATCTCAGTTATACTGGTATAACTGAGAGAAGGATTTGGTCCACTACAACTACTGGTGCATTGTTAGGTAGTCGCGCTTGTTAAAGAATTGACTGAAGTACCCTCTCACTGAACTGACCTCTCCAGGTCAGGGTTGACCATGTCAGTTAGGCAGAAACCCTTTAACTGCTAGCATTCGTATTGTCCCTATTCTATGGATGGCTATATCACAATTAATTTTATAAAATTTGCGTATAAAAATTATAAATGAAAGGCAAGTGTGGGTAAGGAGGCACTGCTATGAGCCTAATTATTGCTGTATTTATCATTACCAAGCTTTGCTGCATAATACTAAGCCATCAGGAATGCATGTTTTTGCCAACAAGCAGGTCAGCAGAGATGTTACCATCAGCTCTTAACCTCATCAATCATTAATACCAATGCTTGGCTGCACATGTAAATCAATTCTCTTTCTTACGCAAATGAAATTTTAAAAAGCAGCATCTGTGAAATTCTCTGGAGAAACAACTGTAATAAAAAACAGCCAGTGATAAATATGGCTAGAGGGGATGAGAAAGAATGCAATCCATTTGCAAACAAGGAGTGTTCAACACATGAGGTAATAATTAATAGTCAGTCTTTGCCTGGCAGTTTTTAAACAACTATTTCTCATTCGGAAAAATTTTGAAGTTTCTTTTCTCTTTCAAAGGCATGAATAAAATGTTACTGGCATCATTACACAACAAAGGGTTAACAGATGACAGAGTGAGCAAAGCTCTCTAATGATTTTTTTCCACACTGCTAGTGAACAGAAAGTAAACTGTCAGCAGCTAGAGACTCTCAGAATCCTCTATGTACTTGTAAAATTAGCTTTGATACACATAGCTCTCTACATGCCTTTGTCTTGCGGAAACATTCCTGGATTGCTGTAGACACTAAGGAAAAAAGTAAAACACAAATCATACTAATTTCAAGTGTCCCACTCCAACCCCCAGAAGAATATTTTTATAGATAAAAATAATACTTCAGGGAAAAACAATGCACCCCAACAGAATGGTGCTATGTTTGAAGAACAGCAATCAGTAAATCCCTTTTCAGTTTCTTTGGATGCAAGCAAAGGAAAAGGCCCTACATATTTTCAGTGTTACTGTGAACAAACAAAAGCCCTATTTATGGATATTACACATGTATTCAGATATTAGGGGCTTGATTCTCTACTGCCTTGCACCATGTATAGTCATTTTCACCTGCTCAGAGTGAGTGCATGATGGTTTTAAATGTTATTAAATCAACATTACACACACACACACACACACACACACTTACACAGGTGACAGCATTTCACACATGTAAATAAGTACATAAAGGGGCCAGGCAGCGAACACTCAGACCCTCCTTTATAGTTAAATTCCAAAGGACAAACTACTCCCTTAATAAAAATTGAAATAATAAATATTCTGAAGTCTACCCAAAAGATCTCAGCTGTTAAAGATGACATCAGTTAGGACATTTGAGCTACGAAGTTGGCAGAAGAGACTATATCAGGACATGTCAACTATTACATTAGAAACCAGCTCATGAATCCTTGCAGCAAAATTTGCTTTACCCTACCCTTAGGTGAGGAGGATGGATTCCAAGGATCCAAGCAAGAGATCCCTTTGAAAAGAATGAGGATTTTGGCCTAAAAACAACAGTGCAACATAACCCCAAGATCGATGGTGTTTTTTTTCCCCCAATTTGAATCTTTATTTAGTCATTAAAAAATATTTAAATCTTCAGGGGCCTGGGCCTTGGATAGCTCCAAACTATTGTCCCTAAAACAGCAAACAGAAAATAGAACCTTTTTACTCTTCCACCTTCTTTGGATGTTGGGGATCTCAAATTGAGACCCTCAAAAGGACATTTAAACCTCAGTGTTAGGTTAACACAGTTGCTTTCCATTATCCACAAGGCAGACAATATGAGTTCTGGAAGGCTCATCTTCCAATAGTGAATTTTTTAGTGAGTAAAAGAATGCATTTGTTGGTGTTTTTAACACAAAAACCAAACAACACACACCATCAAGCAATGCTAACATTGTGAGACAGTCCAAAATCGTCTGCGCCAGCATCCTTGAGGCCCCCCGCCACAGCTACAACGCCTCCAGGTGAAGAAGAAAGGATCAAGATCTTCTTTACAGCAGATCCTTAATTAGCTGTAGAAATCATTTGTAAGTGACATGAAGCACTCCTTCCCTCTCATCCCCAGGGTCTGACTGAACACAGTACTTCAGGCCTCTAGTGACCCAAACTGCATCATTACCACCAACAATACAGCTCACTGAGAGTACTTAGAGAGTCCATGAGTGAAAAACTGGATTTTGTACACTGATCAGTAACCTCATTAGAATCTGAATGAAAAATGTTTCAGCAAGACTGACAGCAGTGGAGAACCAAATTGCCCAACTGGAACACAGGCTGGTGCATGTAAAGACTGAGGATTAAAAAAAAATGGTAGAATAACTGAGGAAATAGGTAAGTTTAAAAAAAATACATTGGGTTTTATGTTGAGACCCAAGCAAGAACAGGGTACCTAAAAATTTGGGACAAACCATTTGGCAATGAGAGAAAAGGATCTGCAGACTTGATGGAAAAATTAGTTTAAAATATTCTAGTGGATGTGATGATTGTGATAACATTCTTTGCATTGAGGGGCAGTACAGAATCCCTCCCACAGAGGCAGACGAAGGGTACTCTCTTCCAGTGATACTAAAATTTAACTTTTGGGGATTGGGGAATAGTGAAAAGGAAAGGAGTCTTCAGAAATTTCAAAAGAAAGGAAACAGCATTACAGGAACAAGAGAAAATGAAGCTAAGTTTAGCCCTGGTATGCATAACTCCATTTAAATAAGGAAAGATGCATCCACTTCCTCCAGGGCTGAATTTGAGCCAATGGTTTCCCCAAATCTTAAGCGATGGATGGAAAAAATAATTTTCTTCAATGGGAATAAATCTGAATAGCTGAGTGGCAGTACTTTACTTTATATGGCTTCTGTATGAAAACAAAATATATATTTACTGGGATGCTGAGTTGACAAGACAGCTTTGAACAAAAGTCAGCTCTGCAAGCATTACTGAGAACTGTGACAGCAACAAAGATGTGGAAGATTGAAATTGACTGCAAAGTGTTATTTGACTGCAAAGTGTTGTTTCCCTGCCATAATTTAAATCACTTTGATATGTACACAGTTGCTACAGTATAACTCTAAGAAAAAGTATTGTAACAGACCCAGACCAGTGAGGTACAGGAGTCTGGTAGAGGGCAAATATACTGGTCACTGGATGAGTAGTTTTCTGTTCCCTGAGTGACCAGAGCAGGGGCTGCACTAGAGTAATCAGGAACCTGCTAGAACCAGTTAAGGCAGGCAGGCTAATTAGAACACCTGGAGCCAATTAAGAAGAAGCTGCTAGAATCAATTAAGGCAGGCTAATCAGGGCACCAGGGTTTTAAAAAGGAGCTCACTTCAGTTTGTGGTGGGAGTGTGAGGAGCTGGGAGCAAGAGGTGCAAGGAGCTGAGAGTGGGAGGGTGAGCTGCTGGAGGACCGAGGAGCACAAGCGTTATCAGACACCAGGAGGAAGGTCATGTGGTGAGAATAAGGAAGGTGTTTGGAGGAGGCCATGGGGAAGTAGCCCAGGGAGTTGGAGCTGTCATGCAGCTGTTACAGGAGGCACTATAGACAGCTGTAGTCCACAGGGCCCTGGGCTGGAACCTGGAATAGAGGGTGGGCCTGGGTTTCCCCCCAAACCTCTCAATTGACCTGGACTGTGGGTTCTTCCAGAGGGGAAGGTCTCTGGGCTGTTCCCCAACCCACATGGTGAATCTCTGAGGCAAGAAAATCTGCCAATAAGCGCAGGACCCACCAAGATAGAAGAGGAACTTTGTCACAGTATGTTAGGTCTTTGTCTTTTAAATATCTTGGGTTAGTCTGCCCTGCAGTTTGATGGTTTCTCTGTTTAGAAGTGTGGACTGTTATTATTCTGAACTAATTATTGTGATGCACTCATTCTCCCTCAAAATAGTCTCTCTAAGCTCCCTCTCCCACCCAAAATGGAGGACACAATCAAATTTCATATGGTTCAGCCTCAGTCTTGTGACTTGCTAGAGGTTCAGGTCCTTCCCCTTATGACTAATTTGTCAACTAAAAATCCCTCAGCAGTAATACCCTGCAGTGTGTTGTAGTTTTTTTAAATGATTTTTAACAACCAAAATCAAAACCAGACAAACTGATTTTTCTTTTAACCATTGAGCTGCCACCTCATCAGGCAGATTTCATTTGGACTTGCACTTGCATGTAATAAAGCCCTGAAAATAGAGGATTAAAGCAAAGATTTTGATGCAGATTGAACAGTAACTGCATAGTTCACCCTAACATACAAACTTACTGCACATGATCCAAGTTTCCAGGCCTCTCTCTGAATCCCTTGAATAGCAGTGAGAGAAAACAAGTTGACCAGTTTGTTGCTAATTCTTCATAAATTGAATTGATATCTTCTGCCTCAAAATTTAAACTACAACATTTTCTGCCTTATAAAATGAGCTATGCTGTGGATTACTATAATTACCACACTACTGCTTGAATACTTTGGTGTTTTTTTACCCACTTCAACAAATTCCCAGTGAAATCTTTTGAAGTAAATTGACTGCACTAAATCAAGTTCTTTGCACATACACTGTTGATTAACAAACTAATTGTACCAACTGTTTTATCACTAAATATTGATTTGCTGCATCATTTGCCAATTTTATGTGACCTTTAACTTGCTGTCACACTACTGCCATATATCAAGTACAGGCAAACTTTTGACCTTTCACCTCATTAGCTACTGTCAGGGGCAAATTCTCCCTCACAACAGGCATTTCTGACCTTCAAAAACAGCTTTTTCTCATAAATTTCAGTTTTAAGCTTTTTTCCACCATAAGAATGACATTCACAACACTGATACCCCTTCAGGCCAAAAAAACCCAACCAAAGAAATAAAGAAATTTAAAAACCTAAAACTCCCCGCCCCGCCAAATATGAAACAAATCAACCAGAAAGAAAAAAACAAAAAATAAATCAAAAATAAAAGAAAAACACACACCCTACCTCAAGCAGAGATTTTATTCCCAAAATGGAGAAGTACCAGAATCTCCATGAAGTATACTAGAGAGTTTGCTTTCAATTTTACAGATACTATGGTGATGCGTGGCAGTTTACAACCAATACAAAGATATACAGATGAAGATCAACAACAAAATACAACAAATGTTGCTTTTCCAAAGAGTGGGAATTCTAACTCTGCTGATAAATAAATTTACTCTTGACACAGCTTAAGGAAAAAGTATTTTCAGTCATCAGGCACTGATTTATTTATTCAACTGCAAGTTATTCTCTATCTAGCATTAAAATACTCTCTCTTTTAGAGAGTTTAAAAGACAACGTCCCTGCCACCAGGGGCTTGCAATCGCTTAAAAAAAAAAAAAATCAATAATTCTAATGCAAACTGATTACATATGCATACCAGATTTACCAGCTGTCCCTTTTCACTGAGTTTTTCCCAATTATGCGGGACAGTCCCAATGTCCCAGCTGGTTGTAGTGAAACTGGGAAGTGGCCAATAACCTGGCAACCCTGTTTCCCCTCTTTTTAGCTAGCCACTGCTCTCTCCTGGTTGCTGTCACGTCACAACTGTCTTTTTGCTGGGTCCAAGTGTGCCACCTCTTCTTCAGCCAGCTGTTCCTTTATTGATTGGCATGAATGGTAAATGGCCCACAGAGTATATGGCATGATCCCAGATGCCGCATATTCCACTGTTAAGTAGTGTGGCAAACTGAATGGTGAAGTGGCCAGCAAAGAAAAGAGTCTGCACTAGCAGAGCTAGGCCCACCAGCTGTCTACTGCGAGCAGCAAGTTGTAACAGTGGCAGTATAATAAGTCAGCGCAGCATTAGGAGCACACCCCAATATAAGCAGCAGCAAGATCATGTAAGTAGAGGGATGGGGGGGAAAGAGAGAGAGCCAGCATATCTGGGCAGAAAAAAAGGGAGGATACATGGCTGTCCGTAGGAGAGGGAGTGTGAGTGCCTGTTGAAGGAATGTGAGAGCATGGAGGGGAGAAGGCAAGAAAGCTAGGTGGAGTCTATAAGAAGTAGACACCTAATCCTTAAAAAGCATCTTAACCCTTATTGGCTCTCTGTGTGCTGCAAGCTCTTTTCTAACAGTTTCATGGTAACAAATGGCAGGTCTATGTTCCATATAAACAAGTCTTTCTGGATTTTCCTTTAAAACATTCAAAGGTATGTGGTTGATTACTTAAAAAGGAACAAGTTAATCTTGTTTGGGATTGTCCTTACATCTTGTTTTTTGTAGACTAGTAGTAATGTATTTTAATAGTACTGTACTTGCCAATATATTATCTGAGCAACTCACATGTTAATGAATTTATCTTTAGAATCTCAGGTGTGGAAATATGATTATCCCCATATTATATAGCTGGGAAACTGAGGCACTGAGATGTCCATAGTCACACAGGACATCTCTGACATAGCTGGCTACAGAATCCTGAGTCCAAGTCCAGTGTCATAGCCACAAGTTAAGTATATCTGATGGAAGCATCACAATAAGAACATAAGAATGGCCATACTGGGGCAAACCAAAGGTCCATCCAGCCCAGTATCCTGTCTACCGCCAGTGAGCAATGCCAGGTGTCCCAGAGGGAGTGAACTTAACAGGTAACAGGAGATCTCTCTCCTGCCACCCATCTGCACCCTCTAACAAACAGAGGCTAGGGACACCATTCCTTAACCATCCTGGCTAATAGCCATTAATGGACTTAACCACCATGAATTTATCTAGTTCTCTTTTAAACCCTGTTATAGTCCTAGCCTTCCCAACTTCCTCAGGCAAGGAGTTCCACACGTTGACTGTGCACTGTGTGAAGAAGAACTTCCTTTTATTTGTTTTAAACCTGCTGCCCATTAATTTCATTTGGTGGCCCTTAGTTCTTGTATTATGGGAACAAGTACAGGTGAGTCGCATCATATGTGCATTTAACTATACGCGCTCAGCAAAAAAAAGAAACAAGATACCTGTAAATAGTGCAGGCGATTCCACGCAATGAGCGTATGCCCCAGAGTGAGCGTGAGATGAGAGACGTGAATCTGCTGTTCCCTCAGTCCGTCTTAGTTCCCGCATGCCTCCCATAGTGTGAGCTTCTCACCGCACTGAGTGTGATTCTAGTGTTTAAAGATACATATTTTTCATACAACATGGCCCCTAAACGCAAGCCAACTACTTCACTGTTCCTTCGGTTGAGCACCAGATGATCTATTCCAATGCTGGAGGAAAATCTGGCTGTGTTGGACTTAGTGAGAGATAGTATGTCTGTCTCCAACGTGGCGCATAAATATGGCTACAACGAATCTAGCATCTGTGCCATCAAGATTCGAGAGAGAAATTTGTCAAGCTGTGGCATCAAGTGCTCCAATAAATGCTAAGGTGACGAGCCAGGTGTGTGATAAGACTTTAGTGAAGACTGAAAAGGCATTAAATTTATTGCTGGAAGACATGAACTGCAAACGTATGCCTATTGATGGCAACACGTTGCGAGAAAAGGCTCTTAGCCTCTACGCGATGTTCAAACCGCCTGCAGAGGAGGGACAGCCTTCTGATGAGAAGGAATTCAAAGCCAGCCAAGGTTGGCCTAACAATTTTAGGAACCGCTTCAACCTCAAAAACGTGCAGACTACTGGTGAAGCTGCATCTGCCAATGAAGAGGCAGCAAAAGCCTACCCTGAACAATTAAAGAGAATCATAGAAGAAAAGGGCTATCTTCCGGAACAAGTTTTTAATGCTGATGAGACTGGGCTCTTCTGGAAAAAATGCCCAACCGCACTTACATTTCAAAGTCAGAAAAACAAGCCCCTGGCTTCAAAGCAGCTAAAGACCATGTGACTGTTGTTTTGCGGCAATGCAGCTGGGCATTTAATAAAGTTGGGCTTGCTCTACAGGGCTGCAAATCACCGTGCCCTAAAAGGCAAGAACAAAAATCTGCCAGAACACAGGCAGGAATCTCCTGCTGGGTGACGGCAGCATTATTTCTGGATAGGTTCCACAAGTGTTTCATTCCAGAGGTCAAGCGGTACCTCAAAGAGAAAGGACTTGAAAGTGTTGCTGATCATAGACAATGCTCCTGGCCACCCTGTGGCACTCTGGTTTGCACATGACATTGAAGTTGTCTCTTTCCCCCCCCCCCCCCCAAATACCACCTCCAACCTCTTGACCAAGGCGTGATTCGCTGTTTCAAGGCCACGTACACGAGGCTTACGTTCTCACGGATATATAGCGCTATGGATGCTGATCCCAATCTTAATGTGATAGAGTTGGAAATCCTTCAATATTACCAATTGCATCACTTACATTAAACAGGCAATGGAGGCAATCAAGCCTGAAGCAGTTAATGCATGTTGGTGAAACCTCTGGAAAGAACGTGCTTCCTGACCATTGACAAAGAAGTGAAACACATTGTTCAGGTGGCCAGCCAAGTGGGTGGTGATGGCTTAATCAACATCCTTGAGGAAGAAATTGAAGAATTGAGTCATAGAGAAACATTGACTAACAAAGTTAGAGGAACTGATAAAAGTCTACAGAAGACAAAGATGATGATGACAAACAGGAAGAGCCATCAAGTTAGAATCTTCATAAATTTGCTGAAGTGTTCCAAGCAGCGAAACACTTGAATGATTTAATTTCTGAATATGATCCCTCTATGGAACAAAGCCTCAAAATTACACGTAGTATTATGGACTATTTGAGACCGTATCAAGAAATGTTTGAGCCACTCAAGAGACAACAGCGACAGCTACCGATCACCATGTTTTTCAAAGAAACAACCAGCAGCAGATGAACCTACGCAATCAACTTCTCAAGCTGAACCAGAGCCAACCACTTTGTCTACGACTCGCTCTCTGTCACCCAAGCTCCCCGTCACCTCCATCTCCTGGATCAACATCAAGCCCTGACGACCCCCTGTAATTACCCCCTTAATATAATTTTACAGTACTGTATTTTTAATTTTGCATATGTACTCTATTATATATTGTACATTACTGCATACATATTATTGTACAGGGTTGTATACACAACCATGTACAGTATACTGTACTTTATGGGCGATTTAAGGGATTTTCACCTTACACGCTGACTTTAGAACCTAACCCCCGCAACTCCACTGTAAATAACTTTTCCTTATTCACTTTCTCCACACAACTCATGATTTTATATACCTCTATTATATCCTCCTTTAGTCTCCTCTTTTCTAAGCTAAAAAGTCTTAGCCTCTTTAATCTCTCCTCATATGGGACCCATTCCAAACCCCTAATCATTTTAGTTACCCTTCTCTGAACCTTTTCTAATGCCAATATATCTTTTTTGAGATGAGGAGACCACATCTGTACACAGTATTCAAGATGTGGGTGTACCATGGATTTATATAAAGGCAATAAGATATTCTCTGTCTTATTCGCTATCTCTTGCATCAAAAAATGTTGACTATTTAAAAATCTAACAATGAATGACACTTTTTAGATTCACTTACTAAGTCACCTTTTTTGGCTACTGTCCACTGATCAGTCAGTGGCAAGATACATGGAATAAAAATTGCAGTTATCAGAGTGCCTGACTATACACACATACATCATTTTAAAACATATCCTAACTATTCAATATATTAAAACTCTAAATAAAATGGCAGCTGAAAACAGAAACAAGACCCTCACCCTGCTCCCACTGAATTTTTGTCCTATGCATAAATACCAGCTAAATATTTAATATTTTGCATAAACTGCAAGAGCAGGAGCAAATCTAATCCATCTCATCCTCTCTTTATCTTTCATCAACTTCTTATAGACAGAAAGGTATGTTTCATTTTAAAATAGTCATCAAGCTTTGTAGTCCTCCATTTTATAAGCATCATGCTCATAGGAGGTTATTGCAGTCAATTCATCTTACTGTATGAGCAAACTTTCATTATAAGGATGCAATCATTCTTTCATGTTCTCATAATAATCTTTCCCCAACCCTATTCCCCCTAATTTTAAATCCCTAGAAAATGGCAAGGGCAGGGAAACTGTATTCAGTATTTCCACTGAATACTACAGCTCTAACATTCTAACACTATGATTTTTCTGCAGAAGTGAATGTGAATTTGGAGTGTTGGTTTTCAGTTACACAGCAGATTGCCCTATTACCCACATAATTGGCGGCTACCATGTGGTGTGATGTGATGTGGAGCTGACTCATCAATCCTGAAGGTTACTGAAGTCCCAGGCCTGGAACTTTACTGGGAATAATACCAACTAGAGAAAGGAAAGGTAACGTGGCAATGTCAAATGCTCTCTTGTCTAGGACAAAAAAGTACATTTCTTCTGTTAGTACCTGAACACATTTATGACCCAGAAATTAAAATGAGTGTTGCAGTCTAATTCCAAGTGAAATCTCCTCTATAATTGTTCAGATAATCTGATATTTTAACCTCATGTAATTATTCAAGAAATGAAAGATCTTTCACAGTTCAAATTGGTCTAATCACTGAAAAGCTAAACAACATTTTCTGTAAAAATAGGTAACTCTTTGCTCAATATCTCTATGGGCCTTATTTCAGGATCATTACCTACAAATGCAACAATTGACACGCCAGTATTTTTAAAAAAGAATCTGATGCCATAGTTAGCAGGAGTGGTTTGTAGCTTAAGCATTCTCCTATTATACTAGGCAGCCAATACTTGTTCAGTGGTGCAAGGAAACTATTAGTGGATTGTATGAAGATGCTCAGCAAATTCAATATCGGGGGGGGGGGGGGAACAATGCTTGGGGCTTATTTCAAGGGTGGTTTTACATGGAAAAGAAGCATGAGGGCCATTCCTTATCACAGCATGTGATAGCTGGGATCATAATTAATTAATTCTGAGCCTGATCCAAAGCCCCTTGAAGTCAATAGAAATATTTCCACTGACTTCAGTAGGCTTTAGATCAGGCCCTCTGACTGTAAAATATCTTAACTGTTGAAATGAAAGCTAAATAGGTAATACTGACATTTCCTTTCTCTTAAATGGAATTTAATCTACAGTATTGCTCAAGACCCTTAATATACTTGTAAAAGTCTCCGCTAATTTTACATTATCATTTCTCTCTCTTTTTTAACATTTTTATTGTAACTCTCAGTGATGGTTCACAGCTCAGAATGCAGACATTAGTTCACGGATTCCATTAACTCAGGGTTTAGGGTCTTCTAATGCTAGGGAGCTGCCCAGGGTGAGTTGGCTTCAGAGGCTTTGATCTTGTGGGATGTTATACTTTCCAATTTATCTTCTTGTGTTGCTCTTTCCAGCTGTGGTGCAGCGCTCCGCTCCCACTGTGCAGACTGTCAACGAAGTGACATTTGTCAGAGTACTTTCCTCTGCACCACTGTGTGCCAATGCTTCAGGATATAGGATTTCACTGAACTTCACTATAACTACCAGCACAATACACTGAAAACGGAACACAGCCTAGTAACATCAGGAGTAAGCAAGCCACAAAAGAATTCCTGGAGTGGGAATAAAACACTGAATTGAAAGGAAGGATGAGAACAACCCTTTTGTAAGAGGGAAGGGGAGAAGAAACCACACACAATGGAGGAAAAGCAAGCAAGATGATTGAGCACAAAAATACTGCTCTGCCAAAGATTGCTCAGTTACACCAAACACAGGAGTAGATCTGGAGTAATTGCACTGATTTCAGTAGAGTTACTCCAGACTTAAACTAATGTAACAGAGAAAATTTTGGCTTAATCATTTTTTAAAATTGAATTTTTGAACCTGTTGCAAAGCAATAAATTCTTCAGGAGAACAATGGAGTTTTGAAAATTTCATCTGAGGGTTGACAGACTCTTCAATTCTCCCAGTCTCTGAGTGATCTCTGTTTGCTATCAGTCTGAAAAATATACTACCTCACAGAAATGTTGGGCTGGAAGGGACCTCAGGGTGCTAGAAAAAAGATCAGGTGCACTGAGATGTGCATATGCTGCAAGACTCAGTGACTGCTTCCTAGCTCTTGGTTGTAATGAGACCCTGGCACTTCTGAGAACCGGACCTAGTCCTTGTATCTCAAAGGGTCTCTCTGCTTTTGCATCAAGATCTTGTGTCTGAAGAAACAAGAACTTCTGAGGAAGTTAAGACCAGGCCTCTGGCCTGATAAAGGTCTTGCTTCAGACTTTGTGTCTGTCTAGAGCAGGGGTAGGCAATCTGCGGCACGCGAGCTAATTTTCAGTGGCACTCGTGCTGTCCAGGTCCTGGCCACTGGTCCGGAGGGCTCTGCATTTTAATTTTAAATGAAGTTTCTTAAACATTTTAAAACCTTATTTACTTTACATACGATAGTTTAGTTATATATTATAGACTTATAGAAAGATCTTCTAAAAACATTAATGTATTACTGGCACACAAAACCTTTAAATTAGAGTGAATAAATGAAGATTCGGCACACCACTTCTGAAAGGTTGCCGACCCCTGGTCTAGAGTTTTCCCTGAGGTCTTTGCTTACAGCATTACTTAGACTGGAGACAGCAGAGAATACTCTAGGAAACCTGTTTGAGATATCTGTTCTTCAGAGACATCTGTGGCTGATTTTAACTTCAGCCTTTTACTTCACTTTCCATCAGGGGAAGTGTCTAGATTTTGATTATTTCACAAATTCTAGTCTACAGTAACATTTCTAAGGAGCTGGGCTCTCATCACTATGGCAATTGGAGCCAAACCCAGAGCTACAATTACAAGTTTTGAAGGCAGTTCCTATTCTGGAATCAATGCTGCAAATCGGAATGTAGTTATATGATCATCGGCCATCTCCATAGGAGGTCTCCAGGGAGTTACATACATATATAGTTTGGTGTAAACAAAAAATACACTTTTCCTTTAAACTGCTATTCTTTTATATGGACTCTGGTTTATTCCAATATTAAAGTGCTCCAGTTTATATGGACTGTCTCTCCTTCCTCTCAAGTAAACAGAGAAAATCCTCTGACAGCCAATGAATAACAGAAGATTTGCTGGCATCTCCTGTGAACTATATTACAACTGGACTTGGGTTCCAGCTTAGCTGTTAACTTTATAGTATATAAAATAATTCATGGTTGAGTTTTTATTTAGTCTGCCAGTCAACAAAGATTCTTCCTTAGGATCTCTGTAACCTATCCACTTAATCTCCACTGTAAAATTCATTACACACAATAAAAAAACCCAAATCCTTTAACATCACATCCTGATTATTTGTTTGCCACAGTCCTACTTTAACCCTATTGCATGCACATGTATTTTCTCTTCTTTTCAAGTACCATCAGAGCTTTAGCTTTGTTTCATAATCAAAATGTAATTATAGGATTTGTATTGTAAACATTTTTGAGCATTTGCTTTTACTTCTTTATAAACCTTTTAGGAACTCCTCACTCTGCATACTGTATGTGATCATTACCTTCCAATTTACCAGTTGTGGAACCCCCCTTGAGCCTTCATGAGCACTGTAAAACCTAACAAGACGCTCTGTTTGTAAGCCTTTAAGAATTGGGCTTAATTTTTTTCCCTGGCAACCAGCCAGCTTCCCAATTCTACAGAAGCTATTGCCCAGAGCTTACATTTTGGTTTATATAAACACTCAGTGAAAAATATTAAGATAAAGTGTTAATAATCAATTTCTTAACTTATAGAAGTCACTGTCATACACTAGTAGCAAAACCTTTGCTAACTTGAGACATCAAAGTGACTTCTGAACCCCAAAGAAGAGCTCTGTGTAAGCTTGAAAGCTTGCCTTTCTCACCAACAGACATTGGTCCAATAAAAAAATATTACCTCATCCACCTTGTCTGCTTTACCCAAAGGCAGAAAGCTTGCTGTAAAAGGGAGGAATCCTAGCTGAAAGCCTGGAAGCATCTTTGCTCTATGTTTCTTTATTGAATATTGGAGTCTCTGCTGAGAAGGTGTCTTTGTCCAAAATGGTAAATGTAATTTGAAAAAGTGCCCATACTAACAATAAAGATACATACTATAACTAAATTACCTAGGGAGCTGCAAACATTTTAAAAGGAAGGAATCAGAAGGTGCAGCTGCTAGATCGGGGTGGGCAAACTTTTTGGCCTGAGGTCCGCATCGGGTTTCAGAAATTGTATGGAGGGCCGGTTAGGGAATGCTGTGTCTCCCCAAACAGCCAGGCGTGGCCCGGCCCCCGCCCCCTATCCGCGCCCCCCGCCCCCGCTTCTCGCCCCCTGATGGCCCCCCGGGGACCCCAGCCCCATCCACCACCACCCCTACTTTCTGTCCCCTGATTGTCATGATAGGACAAAAGTATCTAACAACGTACCTGCTTCTAGGTGCCTATTCTTATCCTTTTAGGATTCTGCTGCTATGCGGAGAACCAAATGGAAACCCAAACAAATCCCCAGAAACTGGGTATTCCTACGTAATTCATTCTAATGACACTTGGAAAAGTATCTGACCACCGTAAAACACCTGCAATAAAATTTTGGCTCCACTGACGTCAATGGGAGTTTTGCCACTGACTTCAGCGAGGGCAGAATTTTACCTTCAAACTCTCCCACCTGAAAATATCCAAACTCTAATAATTATTCTGTTCAAACTAGAGGATTAGCTATTATTTTCCACATGGTGCCAGTGCAAACACTTGATACAATCTGGATAATCTGATATAACCTAACAGAGGCACAGAATTAAAAATTATCAATAAGTGAAGATTAAAAAAACAATCAGATTCACAGATCTCTCTCAAACACATCCATGTAATGTTTCATCAGCACCAACACCTGTGACTAACCCCGTTGCCCACAGGAACACTCTGACTGCATCCTTTGGCTACTGTCTCCACAGCTGGTCTTGGAATGACACAAGGGTTTTGCTATGCATGATGTCCAAACACTTTACTCTCTACCAGTGGTGCTGGAACTGGGAGGCCCGGGGGGCCATGGCCCTCCCATTTTTCACAGGGACAGACCCCATCCCCTTCCCCTCTTCTTCCCCCCCAAGGTCCCACCCCGCAGCCAGGCCAGCATGGAGCCTGGCCGGGGAGCCGTGCAGACTCTCCACCTGCCTGCAATGCAGGAGGGGGCCTCCCCCTCTGGTCCAGGGCAGGTGGAGAGTCTGCCGTGACTCCGTGCTGGCTCCCTACAGCTGCCCATGTGGCTCTCCCCGACCTGGCTCCGGGCAGGGTGGAGAGGTCCCTTAGAGCCACAGTGTGGCCATGGTAAGAGCCTTGCCGCAGGCAACTGTGGGGAGCTGAGAACTGTCCATCTGCCCTGTGGCTGCTCGGGCCAGTTGTGGGTCTGTGTGTGCTATGCTTATCATGGCCGGGCTGCAGCTCTGATCCGGATCAGGGACAACCGCATGGGGAGCATGGGTCCCTCCACCTGCCCTGGGCAGGAGCCCGGGGACAGGGGCAGGGGGCTGCTTTTGCCCCTTCCCCCCTTGCTCCAGCTTGGCCAGGGCAAAGCCTCAGGGGGTGGGCCCCCCTGACCTCCCCCCGCACTTTTGGGATGGCTCTGGCACCCTTGCTCTCTACTCAGCTAATGAGTCAGACAGAATTGTCTATAAAGTATCTGCTATTAATAGTAATGTGCCTCCAAGAGATATTCTGTGAGAGTATCTCCTTAAATATACCCATGAGTCCCGATTGCAATTTTTATACAACTATATGCAAAGCAACACAACAGGAAACAGAACTGTACAGAGTGAGAACATGGGATTACAGACAGTTCTGAGGATGTGCAACCTATGCAGGCATGCAAGATGTCTCTCCACACCTCCAGAACAGTAATACGATGTCACAAACTGAATGCACTTTAGCTTTGAAGACGTTGGCATGTGAAAGTGTTAAACCCACCCAGAAGGAATAACAGATGTAAACTACGGTTGGGGGTGGGAACAGAGGGACAGCAAGACAAGAGGTAAAAGCAAAAGCTGCTCCTTGCTTTGACAAAATTGGTCAGACTCTTTTGAGTGTGGAGTATAGGTCTGAATTGCTGACATTCTGCCCCCACCCTTAAAAAAAAAAAAGTGGTTTTACCCCAAAAAGATCTACTTTAATGTTAACACATTTTGGTAATCATCATCTAATTTTCTCACCCTCTAACCCAGTTGTGGGTAAACTTTTATACCCACATCTGGGTATAAAAATTGTATGGCGGGCCATGAATGCTCACAAAATTCGAGGTTGGGGTGCAGCCAGAAATGAGCTCAGGGTGTGGGAGGGGGCTCTGGGCTGGGGTGTGGTGTGTGTGTGGGCTCTGGCTGGGGGTGTGGAGCTGGGGATGAGGGGTTTGGGGTGTAGGAGGGTGTTGTGGGATGGTACCAAGGGGTTCAGAGGGCAGAAGGGGGATCAGGGTTGGGGCATGGAGGGGGCTCAGGAGTGCAGGTTCAGCGTTTACCCCTCAAGCAGCTCCCAGAAGCAGCGGCATGTCCCTCCTCTGGTCCTATGTGGAGGCACAGCCAGGCAGCTCTGCGCACTGCCCTGTCTGCTGGCGCCACCCCTGCAGCTCCCAGAAGCAGTGGCATGCCCCCATACGGCTCCTATGCGGAGGCGTGGCTCTGCGCGCTGCCCTGTCCGCAGGCAGTTCCCGGCCAATGGGAGCTGCAGGGGCCGCAGTTGGGGCAGAGGCAGCATGCAGAGAGACCCCTGCCTGCCCCTACACATAGGAGCTGGAGGTAGGACATGCTGCTGCTTCCAGGAGCTGCACAGCAAGCCCCTGACCCCACACCCAAGCTGGAGCAGGACAAGGCCCTGACCCCGCACCCAGGCTGGAGCAGGGCAAGCCCCTGACCCCGCTCCCTGGTGGGAGCTTATGTGCCGGATTAAAAGGCCTGACAGGCCGGACGCGGCTCGTGGCCATAGTTTTCCCACCCCTGCTCTAACCTGTTTCTAGGAAGAAGTTGTGCCCCCTGCTGACGACACAACAACAGGCAACCTCAGTGAGAGGGAAGGCAGCAAGAAGCAGCACCTACTGCAACCAAAAAGGGAGGCTGATACTGCTTCCAAAAGTTTTATGTTTACCTTGATATATTTTCTTTCCCCCTCCCCACATCAAAGGAGGGTGATGGTAGCCGTCCTATTATGACCATCAAATTTAATTGCTTTTGTGCCCAGAAAAATACGCCAATCTTGCATATACGGTTCAAGAAAACCTTGACTATTGAGAGTTGCTGAATTTTCAACCAGATAAATATTCCTAATGCGCAGAGAAAATCAAAAGTGACCTGAAGAAGTTTTCAGTATTTATTAAAACTAACATGTTTTTAAAATGCAAAGGTCTGTTCTAATAGCATATCACAAGCAGGAACAAGCATTTAGTTAAGTATGATTCTACTTCAGATTTTGTTTGTTGCAACTGATATCATGGCTGCCTTTTCCCAAGCCTTAGCTGTAATATAAAAACTGCTAAACATTCCTTCTGCCTCCAAACTACAAGTCTCTTAGAATATGTATTACTACTCAATGGGAACTGTAATACAATCCAGGTCTAGTCCTCTGTGAAATTGTAATCATGGTACACCAAAGATTTCCAATTTTAGGGTCTATTCTCTCTAAATGTGTGCTTAAGTCCCATGAATGCCAACAAAAGTTATGTGCATGCAACAATGAAAGCTTAGACTCCTTTATTGTTTAAGATGTGGTGGTCTGTCCTGAGCTGCTTTTGGACAAACCTCAAAGATATTGCAAGAACTATGGGGAGTTAATCTCATTACACACTAACGGCATTTATGAGAGTCAGCAAAATGTGTGTTTGTTCCTTAAATCAACCATACATCACCACCTGGTTTCCTACAACTGGAAAACCCCTTTTACAAATACATGTATACATATGCAGACGAGTTCCAGTCTGGGAGATTAATCTGTGAGCAACTATGTTTCGATTCTGTAGCACTTTCTCCCCCATTGAGTACAACATATATTCATTTTGTCTGAATATCTATAATTAAACAACGGATTATATTTTAAAGCATTTAAACTATAAAGATCCTTTTAACAAGTCAACATTATGGAAATCATGGATTTATAAACAAATTATTTTAAAACATGTTATGCTGTGATGTTTTTCAGTGGAACCATTACAAAGGCTGAATGTTTTAAGTTTCTATAATCACCAACCCCAACTAATATCCCTCCAAAATAAAACTGCTGCATAGACTAGCTTTAAATACTGTATCATCAATACATAGCCATTCCAGAAAATACAGAAACTTGTAAAGGATATAATGAGAATGAAAACTACATAACCACCCCCGTTATTAGCCAACCTTGTCTTTACAGGAGGCCCCATAATATTCTGAAAGATATTGGGACAGATCCTCAGCATAGCTCCACTGAAGTCAGTGGAATCCCTCAGTTTTACACCAGCTGATGATCTCGCCCCTTGATTGCAATTCTGCTCCATCTTCAATAGACGACCACCTCAGTTAAGAGACCTGTTTAAGTCAGCCAATTGAATGGCTTCTTTAAGCAGGTATCATTGTACAAGAAGAGCACGGTGAACAAAAAGAACCTTTTGACTATGCTGTAGATGATTTCTACACATTCCTACTCTAAACTAAGCAGATGGGTCATTGCTCATCATCACTTAATAGAGCTCTTATTTTGCCCCTTATACTGGTATAAATCCAAAAGTAACTCAATTTAAACCAGTGGAGTTACTCTGGATTCAAAAGGGCATAAGGGAAAACAGAATTTGGCCAATAAAGTAAAGCTATATGTCTGGTATATTGATATATTGATATAGATGTTTCAACTAATATTTCAAAGTAGGTAAAGAACATATAGGAAATCACAATGGGGAGACTCCTTTCATTACATAAAGGATCTGTGGTCTGCTGTATTACTGCTGCAATATTACCATGATGTAGATTACAAAGCAAGGTGTATAATATGAGACTATTTCCCCCAGTTTAATAGTGGAGGGAAAAGGGGCAGGCCCCTCCTAGTTTTCCCAGGTTTACATCCAGCAATGGTGCTGAGCGGTTGTTCAATCAAACTAAAGTATGGTGGGAAACGGCACCAACTTGGTGGGAATACAGGGGTGGAGAGAGGCAAATGCACCCACCTCCAAGGTTTATGCACTTGCTTAACATTCCATAGGCCGGGGAGCTGGTAGCGGGACATGGCCCAATTGTCTTTAAGCAGTCGACCCATACAGCTGGTGCCAGAGTGGTCCAGAGCATCACTCCAGCTACATAGTCACAATGCCATTGAAATTGACAAAGCTGCCCCTTCATACAGACAGAGGGGTGGCTGGGTTAAATTTCAGTGCATGCCTGACTGGGTGCAAGTGGTTGCAATGTCACTGAAATTTGGCCCGGCCGCCCCTCCAGCTGGATTTCTGTGTTCAAATGGAGGGGCGGCTGAGCCAAATAGTGTTGTGACATGGTGCAGGGGGAGTCTATTTCAGTACAGCAGAGGAGTCTGATGAGAACTTGATTCCTGGCAGCACCGGCTCATGCACTGAGTGGGTAAGAGAGCAGGGAGACTCCCGGGCTGAGGGAAACTGGAGTCTTTGGGAGAAGGGAGGTGGGGAACAAGTGAGGACTGGAACAGGTTCCCTGCCAAGATGTGGAGGGGAACCATAATTTGCCTCCCATCCATTATGAAATATGTGAATTGGTGTCACTTATAGTGGGTGAACTGCAAGAATCTCTGAAGTCTGCCAATGTGGAACACAGGAGAGGAGAGGTAATCAATTTTCCTTTTAATAGATTTCCTTTTTTCAATTATATTTGGCAACAGAGACTGATTTTTAATGCCTTCATTAGTAGCCTGAAGCAATGAGTTATGAGATGAGACTTTACAGAGAATTACTGTAGACTATGCACTTGTAAATTTGCTTAAATTTAAATGATAGGGTTGTGTTGGCAGAATTTTTTTAAGAGCACTAACATGTTGAAATATACACAGGGAAATATGGATAATGTGCCAAAATAGAACAATCTGCAGCAAAAAGGAATATACAACATTCTGATTTTCTTTAAAGAACGTACTGTATATAATTTGCAGCTGTAAATTTTATAATGAGTTGTTAAGCTGATACACTTTCTCTGTACTGATAGCTCTGGGGTACTATTATTGATGAGTGAACCTCAAAAGATTCAGAGGTTCTGTTTAGATTAGGTGCTTTTTTTCTTTTTTCATCCAAACTGTCCCTTTGAGGCTAGTTACCCCGTAACCATAATCTCCTCTCCATACTTGTGGCTTCTCCCATCAAACAGACTATTTGCCTTCTCTGTGTTTCTGTGCTTTGTGAATTGCCTTCTCCTGGAAATCATGTCGTGGAGCCCTCAGGTCTGAAAGGCTCTCAATTGTGTCCTCAGGGATTACTCTAGTGAAATAATCCACACTCTGAGGCTTCCTTGATAAAAACAATAAGGGACTAGGAGAGCAGAAGAAAGAAGATCCAGGGGGATTAGAAGATCTCTGGATGATAGGTGATAGGAAGAGATAAAGAAAAGATCTCCGGTAATAACGTCTCAAGAGAGAGAAATCTCAAATAGATGGAGATGGGGGAAGATGGCAAAAGACAGAATAAGGAGAGCTTTGTTAAAACTACTCAATAAAGAGTGCAAATAATTTACTAAACAAATCGCTCGTGCTTTCGTGTGTGGTTAGAGCTAACTTGCTTTAAAAAAATCCTGTAGATTTTCCAAAAATTTACACAGACTCTCAGGTGGCAGAATGGGGGTCCTATAGAAATTGTCAACATTGCCTGCAGATTTCCAGAAGCCTTATGGTTAGCGGCCATTTTCATCTCAGAATTCTGAGATGAAAATAAATTAATAAATAAATAAATAATCTGGAAAAAGGGGTAAACAGTGAGGTGGCAAGATTTGCAGATGATCCAAAACTACTCAAGATAATTAAGTCTGCGAAGAGCTACAAAAGGATCTCTCAAAACTGGGTGACTGGGCAACAAAATGGCAGGTGAAATTCAGTGTTGATAAATGCAAAGTAATGCACATTGGAAAACATAATCCCAACTATACATATAAAATCATGGGGGACTAAATTAGCTGTTACCACTCAAGAAAGATCTTGGAGTCATTGTGGATAGTTCTCTGAAAACATCCACTCAATGTGCAGCGGCAGCCAAAAAAGCACACAGAATGTTGGAAATCATTAAGAAAGGGATAAATAATAAGACAGAAAATATATTGCCTCTATAAAAATCCACGGTATGCTCTCATCTTGAATACTGTGTGCAGATGTGGTCGCCCCATCTCAAAAAATATATTGGACTTGGAATAGGTTCAGAAAACGGCAACAACAATGATTGGGGTATGGAACGGCTGCCATTTGAGGAGAGATTAATAAGACTGGGACTTTTCAGCTTGGAAAAGAGGGGGGATATGATAGAGGTCTATAAAATCATGACTGGTGTGAAGAAAGTTAATAAGTGTTATTTACTCCTTCTCATAACACAAGAACTAGGGCCACGAAATGAAATTACTAGGCAGCAGGTTTACAACAAACAAAAGGAAGTATTTTTTCATATAACACACAGTCAACCTGTGGAACTCCTTGCCAGAGGATGTTGTGAAGGCCAAGACTAGAACGGTTAAAAAAAGAACTAGATAAATTCATGGAGGATAAGTCCATCAATGGCTAATAGCCAGGATGGGCGGGTAAGGTGTCCCTAGCATCTGTTTGCCAGAAGCTGGGAATGGGTGACAAGGGATAGATCACTTAGACTCATAGACTTTAAGGTCAGAAGGGACCATTATGATCATCTAGTCTGACCTCCTGCACAACGCAGGCCACAGAATCTCACCCACCCACTCCTGTAACAAACTCCTAACCTATGCCTGAGTTACTGAAGTCCTCAAATTGTGGTTTAAAGACCTCAAGGTGCAGAGAATCCTCCAGCAAGTGACCTGTGCCCCACGCTGCAGAGGAAGGCGAAAAACCTCCAGGGCCTCTGCCAATCCGCCCTGGAGGAAAATTCCTTCCCGACCCCAAATATGGCGATCAGTTAAACCCTGAGCATGTGGGCAAGACTCACCAGCCAGCACCCAGGAAAGAATTCTCTGTAGTAACTCAGATCCCACCCCATCTAACATCCCATCACAGACCATTGGGCATATTTACCTGCTAATAATCAAAGATCAATTAATTGCCAAAATTAGGCTATCCCATCATACCATCCCCTCCATAAACTTATCAGGCTTAGTCTTGAAGCCAGAAATGTCTTTTGCCCCCTCTTGATGATTACCTGTTCTGTTCATTCCCTCTGGAGCACCTGGCATTGGCCACTGTCAGAAGACAGGATATAGGGCTAAATGGACCTTTGGTCTGACCAAGTAGGCTGTTCTTATGTGGCTAAATAGCTTTAGTGTTTTGTCTGTACCCTAATATGAAGTTAAATGCCCATCTTTTTGCATTGTTTTTACTCGCTACTCAGGAATGAAGATAAGACAACAGGGTCAAAGGGAGGTTTGCACAACAACACAAAGCAAATACAGCAATAAAAACAAAGAACCTCACTATGTTAAATAACAAACAAATAAACTAACGGACATGTCTAATGGTAATATAAACAATATATCAAAAGGAAGAGATTGGAAGGGAAAATAAAGTAATAAATATAGGGACAAGAGTGATTAGTGAAAAACCTTGGTGGAAAAGTTTCCAGGTGTTATGTAGCATAGACGAGGAACAAAATGAGAAAGATTTTAAGGTGTTGTAGGACCATAAGGCCTACCAAGGAAAAATCATCTTCTCCCTTAAGAGTGGGTTTTTGTCAGAGCTCAGATCTCCTGTTTTCTGTTTTTATGGGTAAGGTCTCAAATGTTACCAGGGCCAAGATAGTTAAGGGCTTTAAAACCTGCAGTGCCAATTTAAAATTAATCTGCATCTTTATAGGCTTCCAATGTAAAGAATGCAGGTGAGCATGAATGGAAACTACTGAGTTATGTCACTCATAGGCGTCAACTCCCTGGGTGCTCCAGGGCTGATGCACACATGGAAAAAAATTAATGGGTGCTTATCACCCACTGGCAGCCAGCTCCACTCCCTCTCCCCCCAGTGCCTCCCACCCACCTGCAGCCCCACAGATCAATTCCTCTCCCAGCACCTCCCGCCCACCGTGATCAGATATTCCATGGTCTGCAGGAGGCACTGGGAGGGGAGGCGGAGGAGCTGAGATGGGGGGGGCATGCTCAGTGGAGGAGGGGATACTGGGTAGGAAGAGGTGGGGTGAGGTGGAGGTGGAGCCTTGGTGGAAGGGGTGGAGTAGGGGCAGGGCCTAGGGCAGAGAGTGGATTGAGCATCCCTGGGACATGGAAGAAGCCGGCGCCTGTGATGCCACTGCATTCTGAATGAGCTGCAAGCAATGGAGTAGCCCTACCTCAGAATAAATAAGAAGAGTCCATTCTTCTAAGGATATGCACACTCCTCATTAAGTATATATTTTTTCCTTTTAAGATCATTTCTGGAGACAACTTCATGGTAACAGTAGCGCTTCTGACTTCCAACCTGTATCTAAAATAACCCTTTCAATTTATAGCCCACAGTGACACAGAATCTTCTTTATTCCCAAACTTCTCATTACCACACGAAATTCAATTTAGAGTGAAAAAAGAAACATTTAATCCTGAGAAGTGCTTACCTTCCCCATGTAAAACAGACCTGCCAAGGTCTGCCATAGAAATAGTTCTTTGATTGTTTTCTGAATGCTTGTAAAAATAAATATCAGGTTATTGCAAAGGTTTTGTTGGTTATATCATTTTTCACCACACAAGCCCTCAGAGTGGAATAAATCCTAAGGGCTCTTACTCATTTTTTTTTAAAATCCTTTCTCACTGGGCAAATTCCCATTGGTTTTAATGAGAGTTTGTCTGAATAAAAACTGAACAATACCCCAAGGATCTAGACCCAGGTTTGTAGTGTACAGTAGATTATATGATATAATCTAAATATAGAAGGTACTTTGTTCTTGACATATCGCTAAGAGAAAAATAAAGATGGATATTTTAAAGTTATACAAATATGCTCAGTTTCCTCTCACTACATCCAAAATTGGAGGGCCCCTAAAACCTTCATGGAGTCTCCAGGATTTCTGTCAGTTTTCCCCTTTGTTATTTTCCCCACTCTCAAAGCCACATGCCATGACAGCTGTCCTTTGTCAGAAAGGAGCTTGATATGGATCCATCAGAGTCCTGAAAAAGCCAGAGGAGTCACTGCTGATTGACATGAGGCATTCCTTTCCCTAGAGCCTAAGTAACACCATGCGTAATTTACCCAGGCCCCACAAATGTTTTTCAGTCATCAGAAATAGAGGCAGATTCCAATATTAGGACTCAAATATCCTCCAATATGGATACTAGAGTCTACTATAGCTTATATACTTGAGTGTCTTAAAGAATGCTACTGCACAGACAAATATTATTTGTAACAAATCCCCAGTTACAAATAAAGGGAAATGTTTGCTCTCTGTCACGCCACAGAACAAGAGATTGAATAGTCTTTAGTCATCACAAAGAAGCCTATGGAAGAGTACACATGTATTTATGGGGTAAAATCCCTGAACTCTGAGGGGATAAGATATCTGGATCACTCAAAATGATATCTGGATCACCCCTGGTTTTGCTTTTACAAAACTAAAACCCAACTTTATTGGCCCATCTCTAACAGTAAATAGTGGATTTAAAATCTCACGTGGTTTGCTTTTAGTCAATACTTTATTTTGGTATACAATCACAAACACTCCTTTGCTGTTCCCTCATGTTAAAGCGTTTGGCTTCATATTCTATAAATAATATATTATAAAGCCCCAATGGTTTGTTTTTGCTCTAATGTATTTATAAAATGTCCCTGTCAGTCTCCTTTGAATATCACAAAATGTTTCTGGGAACTGTTTGGGGATACCAAAAACCACACATTTGCTTTTTGCAATACTTGGTATTATGCATGCAGCACACACCAGCACTTAGTAACATTCAGACATAGGCAAGGGAGTCCTTACAAATATTAAGGGCCCAATTCTACCCTCAGATATAAAAGAAGACACACAGCTCATGTTCAATATTCATTAGAGATGTGCATGCAGATTGTATTTGAGGGAAGAATATGTTCTAGAGTATAAAATCAATCATTAAGGCTTAATTTCAAGTTTTAATTAAATTAATATAGTTGTATGCAAACTCTAGGAGAACAGAGATTTTTCCCACCCAACTTCTTGCATAAATTAGAACATCTGAGGAGCTGATGGTTTGGTTCTGAGTTTTCGCCAATTTGATTAATTTATACAAACATTATTCAGCCTGTACTTTCCCTTCCAACTCCTATCACCTGAGCACAGCTAATCCCATTGTTGTCAGACACAGTCCCTACACCACCTGTCTAAATTCATTTGCATACCCAAAGACTAAATAGCTCTCTCCTGACGGACACTTTAATCTTCCAGGAACAATATTCTATGTCTATCTCAGCATCACATATTATGTGAAATCAAATGTATCCTTCAATTATGTAAGCCTAATTAAAGTGCATTTTCATGGTTTTATTCCTTCAATTTATAAAATCCAAAATGCATAACAGAGTCCTAATTCTGGCACTTTGTAGGCACTATTTATTTGTGGTTCTATTCTTTCCTATTTGTGTTCTTATACAGCACCTATTAATGTGAACTGAGTGCTTAGACAGAAGAATATTAGACACACTCATTCTGACAGATGAGTACTAGCCTATCTACATTTTAATCTTCTTAATGTCTACTTGCATTTATGAGGCCAAATCCATGGAGGTGCTGGCCTCCTGTAATTCCAATTTAACCTGGGCCACACATTTGAGTGGGCCCAACAACCAAGTGGCACTGTGATTCGGCATGCCGGGTTGCAACGCCACTCACTGAAATTTGGCCCCGAATCTGTGGCTGGGCCAAAGCCGAGTAACAGTGTGATCCTGTGTGCCAGGTCGCTGTGCCTGAAGTAGGGAGCCGGGCCCAGCCCACGGGACACAATGTGGGTGCAATGCAAATTGCTGCCCAACTCCCCCTGGTCCGCCCACAACCACACCTACATACTCCTACCTCTCCCCCGTTGGGGGTAATTTTTTTGGAATACTGGGGGAGAAGAGCTCAGTTTCAGATTTTGCCCTGGGCCCTCAAAAACCTCTGTGTGGCCTTGCCCTTTGACTTAAATGAAAGTGGCAAGTACTCAGTCCCTCTAAGGATTTGGCTCATGGTCTTTCCTCTACATTCCTCTACTGTTGAGCTAAGGAATGTCCTTTATATTACACACAGTGAAATCCTGTTTGCTTTGTACCAATGACTGTAGAAAGTTTTATCTAATGATTTTCAGGCTAATAGGTTCCTGGAGTTTGCATCCTTTCCACAACCCCTCACTTATATTTTGTCTAATTATATTGTAATTTATTTGGGACAAGAAACGCACACCAACAGCCCCATATAAACAAGGAATTGAGATGTCTTGCAGGAGCATCCTGTAACTCTGCACAGGAACAAACAGAAGATTATTAGCAGGCTGCCTGAGTGACATCTGGGTAGCCAGAGGATCCACTAGTCACAAATCCCACATGGGGCTACTTATGCATAATGGGCCACAGCTGTTATTACTACCTATAAGCTATAGCAGTAGCCATATCCCACCTGTGCAGGTTCTCAGACCCTATGTCCGAGTTTGGAGGAGGGGAGAATACTGTCCCTCATGCAAAATCAATTTAATCAGGTTTTGTGCAAGTTACATGAATTTCACTTGTAATTATTTATCTTAGAGCTGATTAGGAAATGAGATTTTGCCATTAAAAATGTCAATGAAAATGAATATTTTATTTTTCTCAAAAAAATTAGATTTTTTCCGGGTTTTTAAGACAAACCCTCAAATGTGATGTTATTCTACAAAAATCTGAAAATTTTTGATATAAAAAGTGACATTTTTAAATTAAAATTTCCATTTTCTATCAAAAACATTTAGATAGAAAAATGTCAGCCAGTTCTACTATATCTGTTTTTAGTGACCAAATACAAGTCTTCCTTTCAGCTTCCTTTCAATAACTACAAACTCCCTTCTATAGTCACTGGAGTTCTTGTTTGGCTTATCCCCGACAAAGCCTGAGGGCAGCCTGGATGGTGTGCTACATTTACATTGGAGCCCTGGACTGCGCTCTCCACTTTCCACAGCTGCAGCTGTTGACCTAGTGTTTTACTGATATTTGCATTTCAAATAAAATCAGTGGAAGCAATGAACTACAAAATAGATTGAAGATTTGCATAGAAAACAGAAGCTTTTCATTTATCAGAGCTCAGCAGCTACAGTATTGTGGAAAAGTATCAAAATGTGGACAACTTGTCAAGACCCATGATAATGGCCAGTCTGGGCAGGACTAGACAATGCTTAACTCTGAATAAACTACCCAGCAGAACCAAGAACGTGTCTGAGTGTCCAAAAAGGCTTTCTGTAATTAATAAAGGGCCTGATTCTCTACTCTGTTGCCCCCACTTCATGCTGATATAGCTCCATAGAGTTAAATGGAATTACACAAGCATAAAACCAGTGCAATGGAGAAGAGACTGAGGCCCAGTAAGTCTGTCTTTAAACTATCACTCCTGCCCTTTATAAAAATATTGTAACTTGGAATGCTGTACAATATAGAATTTATTAGATATGAGCATGATTTGTTTCTCAAAAGCCCCCTACTTATTTCTACCTCACTCTCATAGGTAATTTCTCTCCCGTATTGACCCTGAATTTCGATGAATAAGGAAACATGCACTGGAAACTAGTTTAATGTATGATTGACACAATTCTAGTCAACATTATTAGTTCACAGTTTAGCAAAAAAACATGCTGATGGAGCAAAGTTGTACAGTAAACTACAACATCCCTGTAAAACTACATAAATAACATTCTATAGAATTATTCTTGGAATACAACCACCCAGTGTCATTACTTCATTATGACAACATGGTTTTAAGATATGCAGTGACAGATATGGCAATTTCTTGCAATATCTTTAGGAGATTTTACTGTATTAAATTTATGTATAATTGTGGGCCAGGGAGTATATGTAATTCCATGTGGGAGGGAAACCACTGCTCTGCAAGAATTAAGGGAGGTGTTAAGGCAAATTTACTTAGATTGTAAAATCTCCTGGCACATATGTAACACCTCTTGCTACCACCTGGGGAGGCTGCATATATACTGGCTCAAACTAGATTCTCTAGAGACCAGCAGACAGAGAAAGGGCTTTTGGATAAATAGTCTGAGTTTAAACTGACTCAAGGCCTGCTTTCTGATCCATCAAATGGATCTTTTGTCCAATTCTTCCTGGGAAGGGTTGGACAGACTTGACCTATTCATGGGGGTTCCTGTTACGGGGAAAAAGAAACAAAAGAGTTATGAATTTGTAATCACAGAAAAAAAGCCCTGCATAGGGTTTGAAGAACTGTTCACAAGTCCTTGCTGGAGTTGGGGTGATCTGTCATAAGCTTATTAGAACGTGTGCAGGTTCGTTATTGTTTTAATGTTTTCCAGTCATATTTTTACCTTAAGAATAAATATAAATAAGCTTGCTTAGAAAAAGCTGTGGGGTAACTTGTACATGTGAGCAATTACACTGTAGCCTCTGAGGAGAGAGTAAACCAGGCCTGCTGAGGCAGTCTGACTTGCTAGGGATCTCGGTGTAGGCAGGGAACTGTGCAGCCTGGAAATACCTCAAGCGGGTGGGAGAGAAATGCACGTCTCCCCCCAAGAAAGGTGACTGTTGGGGAGCCGGAAAGTCCGTAGGCTACAGTGCTGTTTTATACTTGTCAGGATGGGTAAGTGCTATACCATCTTTACCACGACCAACTACTAATGTCAAATCTGAAATAAAGGAGCAAAGAGTAAATACAGATGCCATATCTTCCATGGGACACAAAACCAAAATCCTGATCATGAAAGATCCCATGGCACTTTTCCACAAAAGTAGGGTTGTTAATCTCAGTGTCCTGACCAAATTCCAATCTGGGTAGTTACATTATGCCTACCTAAATTTCCTTTGACGTTTCAATTGGATAAGATATTCTTCACTTCCTGTGCTAACTTGCAGTGTAGTGTTGCAGTGCACCCTTAATAATGATGCAACATTACATGCTACAGCTGAATTTCAAGTAGTGAATAAGGCAATCCCTATCTTTGTGTTTCAATCTAAAAGCTCTTTTGAGCAGAGATTGGACTATAAGATGGATAGAAAGCTGGCTAGATCGTCGGGCTCAATGGGTAATGATCAATGGCTCCATGTCTAGCTGGCAGCTGGTATCAAGCGGAGTGACCCAAGGGTCGATCCTGGGGCTGGTTTTGTTCAATATCTTCATTAATGATCTGGAGGATGGCATGGATTGCACCCTCAGCAAGTTTGCAGATGACACTAAACTGGAAGGAGTGGTAGATACACTGGAGGGTACAGAGGGACCTAGAAAAATTAGAGGATTGGGCCAAAATAAATCTGATGAGGTTCAACAAGGACAAGTGAAGAGTCCTGCACTTAGGACGGAAGAATACCATGCACTGCTACAGACTAGGGACTGAATGGCTAGGCAGCAGTTCTGTAGAAAAGGACCTACGGATTACAGTGGATGAGAAGCTGGATATGAGTCAACAGTGTGCCCTTGTTGCCAAGAAGGCTAACGGCATGTTGGGCTGTCTAAGTAGGAGTATTGCCAGCAGATCGAGGGATGTGATCATTCCCCTCTATTCAACATTGGTGAGGCCTCATCTGGAGTAGTGTGTCCAGTTTTGGGCCCCACACTACAAGAAGGATGTGGAAAAATGGAAAGAGTCCAGCAGAAGGCAACAAAAATGAATAGGGGGCTGGAACACATGACTTATGGGAGAGGCTGAGGGAACTGGAATTGTTTAGTCTGCAGAAGAGAAGAATGAGGGGGGATTTGATAGCTGCTTTCAACTACCTGAAAGGGGGATCCCAAAGAAGATGGGTCTAGACGGTTCTCAGTGGTACCAGATGACTGAACAAGGAGTAATGGTCTCAAGTTGAGTGAGGGAGGTTTAGGTTGGATATTAGGAAAAACTTTTTCACTAGGAGGGTGGAGAAGCACTGGAATGGGTTACCTAGGGATGTAGTGGAATCTCCTTCCTTAGAGGTTTTTAAGATCAGGCTTCACAAAACCCTGGCTGGGATGATTTAGTTGGGGATTGGTCCTGCTTTGAGCAGAGGGTTGGACTAGATGACCTCCTGAGGTCCCTTCCAATCCTGATATTCTATGATTGTATTTTATATATGGCTGTACCCAGTGCATTGGAACCCTGACCTGATTAGGGCCTCTAGTCACAACAATATTACAATGTAAGATATTATTATTAGATATAGAGATACCAAATCAGCAGTGGACTTCTCATTTACCATCTACCATAGATGCTGGAGATAGAAGAGACCTATTAAATTATGCAGACATAGTATGATCTAATTCCCTTTAAACACAATGGAAGTTTTTCCATTGATTTCAACGAAGTTGGACTGGATCCCTAGAAAGGGGCAGATATGATTTGCTGTTTAACAATTTCCTTTAAAATTATAATTGAAATATTTTCAATAAATAAAGTATATGCCAAACAACACAACCTGACTTTTCCATGGCTTCCAAGAATGGACTGATTCTGGACTAATTTTTTGTCTGATGTTGTGAACGTGGATGACAAAACATGTATCTCACTCATGCAGTGTCATCCCCTAATTACAAATTACTTGGAAAGTCCTTTCTGGTCCCAGATTCTGAATTGGTATAAATTGGGATGGGTCCAGTGAAATCAGTGGGGAAATGTGGATTTACACCAGATGAGAACCTCGCCCTCTATCTTTACCATGCATATCAGCAATGGACCCAAGAAATTATATATAACATTTCTTTATTAATTCTGATCAATGAAGGTGGACTGTGTGACTTGGGACAGTACGTCTGCATCAGCTATGCCACTATAGACTCCCTGCCACATCTATTGGAATATTAATATCTATACCAATAGCAAAAAGAAAAATCAACATTTCAGTAGAAAGAACAAAACAAGTAGTAGAGTTTTGGAAGCCTGCAAGTCTAATAAACATGATCCAAATCCAAAATTTATTTTTACTAACCTAGTCTTGTCCCTGCCAAGATTTACACACATGCTAAATTTTAGGCATTTTGAGTAGTCTTACTGAAGTAAGATTTGTCCTTTAGTGTATTTGGTCCTAAGGGAGTGGCAACTAGAAGGTTATGTTATTTTAAAATCCAGTTTTTAAAGTGTTTATTTTTAATCTCTATAAAATGATGACCCGTGATTAAAAATAAGTGTGCACTTAAATCACTGCAGAATTGGAACCAGAGAGTCAAATTGAGAAGTTCGATCTTTTCAATGGAAATTTTGACTGGGCAAAAACTGAGTAAGTTCAGGATATGGCCCTTACAGTAGCTGTGCTAATACAAAGTAATATCAATGCTGTTCTAATAAACTTCAGAAGATAATCTCTTTTGTTTTCTCATGTTTTCATCAGATGTGCTAGGTTTAATATTTTATTACAATTTATTCTTTTTGATGCATTCTTTTCTATAATTAGAAATTATTTCATTTTTTTGTAAATAACTTTGCTCTTGTAGAGGCACCTTGGTAGGGATCAAAACATCCAAGCAACTCTGTCCAGGTTTGGAAGAGAACTGGCAGTAGGAGATCAGAGCAAACCAACCTGATACTGACCCCAGTAGGAGAGGTTGAACCAGGACCACAGAATGCCATGTCTCTGTGTCCTGAAAGTAGTAGTCCATGAAAAGAAACAAACATCATAAACAGAAATAGCTATTCTTTTTTCATGTCCATTTTTCATGTCTGTTCTAACTGCAAGGTTAATCTAAAAATGTCCACGGAATGCTGAGCTGAAATCACAAAATTCAACATTTAAGTGACTCTTCCTTTCCCTGCCACCTTAAAAAGGCACTTGTACCTAAAGGGAAGTTTTTAAATGCAATTTTAAAACTTAGAAAACTTTTCTAAATACAAAAATAGGAAAACAGGATTTCTTCAGAGTCAATTTTTATTTTATTCTTAATTTCCTCATGTTCAACTTTCCCTTTCTCTATGTATATTTAACAAACTTGGCACAGGCTTCTTTTGCCTGGCTGATCATAACAGGTTAAATCTCTGCATAAACTCACATTCCAAAATTACCTGTCGAATGCAGTGGAAGTAAAAAGGGATCCAATCCCACTCCAACAGTTCCATATTCAGTTCTCACAACACTGCCTCCTGTGAAACTTGCAATGGAGCACAGGTTCATCTAATCCCAGTAGGGAGCAATCTGTTGGGTTTCAGAATTGGGAGTGTCCCACTGACAGCATATTTCAAATTATTTTGTTCGAAACAGCAACCTCTCTTTCCATTAGAGTGATCAGGTTTTACAAGGTCAAATGCTGACACAAACATTATTATTTATATAGCATAGGCAAGCACGTCTCATGTTTCTTAAGTCACCAAAACCATTTTGCTGATTAAAAGGTGGCTGTCAGGATAAAAATCACTTTGAGGAGAGACAGAACAAATAGGATGAAGTGATTCAAAACATATTAATATTTTTAATTAACAGTTCATGTACTTGTAACTTATAACTCCTTCATCTCTGCTGCATTCTCTTACCTTGGTATCTCATACCCTCTCTGTTACGTCTTATAAGCCGTAAGCAAATAACTTGCATTGCTGACTACCCAGAATATTAAAAAAAAAAAAAACTAACTAAATAAAAGATTTCCTTACATTGGTTACTAACACCACTTTGGAATATTAAAGCTGATTTTAAAAAAAATTAAGTTGACTTTTCATCATGCATGCACTGTATTCACTTTTTGCATTTCACTCAGTTTGGACACTGAAAAGGGATTAGTCAGTTTCACTGCCCATATGGTTAGTATCTGGTTCTTAAGCACTAACCCAGTGCTGCAAGGTATGAGTTACAAACTGCAAAGGAATGTAGAAATAAAAGCAAACCATTTTAATTGAAGCTTGAATAAAATATCATTTAGTGAATTTGTTTTAAAATGCCTAAGGCCTGCTTGTTGCCATGAGATGAGCAAGCAGAGGAGACCCTCCATGTAAGGAATTTTCCATTTACTTACAGAGAGGCATGTGGGGATCAGCCATCTCCTTGGTACCATCTGCCACAGACTGACTCAAACCTGTGGAGGCCCAGTATGGGTCAGAGATCTAAGGGAGCATATAGTTTCACCCTCACCCCTCAAAGCCTATGGGGAATCCATGAAGGAGTCAAAGCAATCTCTAGATGCCTTGACTTTCCATACTCTACAATGCCTTGTGCACACAGCTGTCAGCTGAGGAAGCCCTAGCAATACAATTCCACTGGAGCCATGTTGTCTGGGAGACAGAGTGGGTAGGAAAGGGTCCCTACAGTCAGCGAGGAGGCACAAGGCTTCTACAGAGGCCTGAACTCGTTTATGGCTCTCATTATCTGTGAGGCTCTGGAGGGAACCACAGGTTATGGGGAATGAAGCCCCTAATCAATGAGATGGGATGGGGCACACTCTGTTTTTCACAGCATGAACAGGATAAATGTACACAGATAATGTACTTTCCGCTGGGTTTCACAGCAGTGATTTGTGCTCTGTCACTATAGTAATTTCCATTCCCATTCCATATTCATTCAGAACTCATGGTGGGGGGAGGGGTCCTTCAACAAAGGAAAAGTGATTTCATCACCTGTCCTTGCTGGAAGATACGAACAAACAAACAAAATAACATCAGTGCAGGGTGGGGGGAAAAAATCAATGATTAAAAAAAAAATCTGATTTTTTTGAGGAAAAAACCTATCTAAAGATAGTTTTAATTAAGATACAGTATAGCTCAAAGATATTTCATCATGGAATAGGGATTATAAATTCTGAAGTATGAGACAATATATTCATGAAACGTTTAAGAAAAGTTTTGTAAATGAGTTCCAATAGTTCATGGATTAGGAACCCAATCTTATGGGGTTTCAGGGGCTTTTGTATAAATTATTTAGGTTAATCTTTCTATCTACCCAATGGGACTCAGTGCTCAGTCTAGAAGATTCCATCAGAGATGCTTAGTTTTGCAGTTCTCAAACTGTGGATTTGCATCTCCAGAGATAACCTGCTAGTTAACAGCAAAAATGTTTTTAAACAAACAAATAAATAGAGGTGAAAAATAACAGACCTCAACCCTATTGTCCCTCTGCAAATTTGTGTACACAAAGTCAATCCCTTACCTCTCTCTAAAAGTGCAAAGTTTCAAAAAGTTCAATGAATAGAAGATTGTTGGGGGCGGAATAGATCTGGACAACGAAAAGAAGTCTGGAGATAAATGTGAGAAGGGAGGGACAGGCAGTAGAAACAAAAGTGAAACTGTTTGAGCAGTATATTCCAGAAGTTTTGAGGTCTTTCTGAGTGTAGCCTTCATGGATTTGAGATCTATCATACCATTCTCTCACTAGAAAGGAAAATCTATAATAGCAGCAGGCCGTAAAAGGGTATATTTTAATGAAGTTCCTCTACCTGTGGGTAAGACAGGCATGCGAGCAAAATGCAAACAGTGCAACAAAGAAATGCAAGGTCTGGTTCCCCAAATGAAACAACATCATGAGAAGTGTTCCTTCTCAGGAGGATGCTGCGTTGAAGATGATGAAAGGAACGTCTGAACATGCAGGATCTTCAGGTTGGTAAACTTTTTTATTTCATACTTCTTTCTTAAGGACTGCCTGTCTTCCTTCTGGACTATTCTTAAATTCTCATGTTTGAGCAAAAAATATAGTTGTTACTCTATGTTACTATCATTTTAGATGCAGTTGTGATAAAAAATAAATAGCTGAAATAGGCAGATCTTCCTTTTATAATTTCCCCTTTAAAGTAGTACTGAGTGTCAGTGAATGCAATGGGTAATACTAAATGAGCAGTATGGTAATAATTATATAACTGTATTGACTTATTTTGTTTAGGAGAATCCGTCCTCAACATACAGGATAATGAAGACTATCCACCTTCAAGATCACCATCATTTTCTATAGTTTGAGTTATCTGCCCATGATAGTGTTTCAGTCACATCGTGTATGTCACATAGCCCCAGTATATCACCTGTAGCAAGAAGAAGAAAAAAATCTCCATCATCCAGAAACAATCATAGATAAGTTTGTGATAAGAACCAGCAGATTACAAAAAGAGGTAATTGACAAAAAAAATTGCCCGGTTTGTTTATGCAACAAACTCTCCTTTCCGCATGATGGAGAACCCACACTTCATTAACATTCAGTCATTAAGACCAGGATACAGTCCATCCAACAGAGCAGATGTCTCAGGCAAATTGCTGGATAAAGTGTATGAAAGAGAAATTGAGCAGTGTGCAAAAGGTCTAGAGGGTGAAATTGTTAACCTGAGTCGTGGTGGGTGGAGCAACATCCACAATGATCCTGTTGTATGTGCTTGTGTGAAAACAGAAGAAGGGAATGTCTTCCTTACAGAAACAACTGATACATCAGGAAATGCACACACTGCAGAATACTTACAAGAAGTAGCAGTAAAAGCTGTAACAAACTGTGAAAAAAAATTCAAATGTCTAGTATGCAGCTTGGCCACAGACAATGCTGCAAATGTATCCAAGATGAGAACAAATTTAGAAGAGAGTGAAGAGAGTCCCAAGCTAATAACATACGGTTGCAGTGCTCATTTGATGCACCTCCTAGCCAAAGACTTCAGTGTTCCAGAAATAAAGGCTAATGTTGTTGAAATTGCAAAATACTTCCGTAACAACCACTTTGCAGCAGCTGCTCTGAAAAAAGTGGGAGGAACCAAGGTAACTCTCCCACAAGACATGCGATGGAACTCAGTAGAGGACTGTTTTGAGGACTATATCAAGAACTGACCTAAACTGATGACAGTTTGTGAACAAAATCGTGAACAAATAGATGGCACTGTCACAGCCAAAGTTCTCAACATTGGGCTTAAGAGAAATATTGAACACATGCTAAGTACCATGAAGCCTATTTCTGTAGCCTTGAACAAAATGCAGGGAAATAGCTGTTTTATTGCTGACGCTGTTGAAATTTGGAAGGAACTGAGTGAGATCTTAAAAAGAGAAATATGCAATGACAGAGTTAAATTACAAGCATTAGAAAAAAAACAATGGGACAAGCACTATCTCCAGCTCATTTTCTTGCAAATATTCTGAATACTCAGTACCAGTACCAGGGTCAAACCTTAACTGCTGAAGAAGAGGAGTTGGCTATGACATCCCTCCATAATGCCAACTATAATAAACTTCAGAGCTAAGAGTAAACCATTCAAGAAATATATGTTTGCTGATGATGTTTTAAAGAAAGTCACACTGGTGGAAGTCACTTAAGCACTTGGATTCAGAGACTGTTGAAGTGGTAATCTCACTTTTAACAGCAGTAGCTTCTTCTGCCAGTGTAGAAAGAATATTTTCTTCCTTTGGACTAATTCATTCCAAATTGAGAAATAGTTTGGGACCTGAAAAAGCAGGAAAGCTTGTTTTTCTTTTCTAGATTATGAACAAACAGGAAAATGAAGGTGAAGACGACTGAGTTAGCTGCAGAAGCCAATATTTTAAGTTTCTCATGTTGACCTGGCTGACATAGTTGATTTAATTTTTTTTTAATATTTCATTTAACTATTTTAATTAAAAACAATTTTAACAAAAACAAACACATTTTAAAAAACGTGAATGTTTAACTAAATTCAAAAATGCATATGCTTGTTTTGTTAAAATATTATATGTTTGTTGTTAAAGAAAAAAATCCAGAATACATAACGTTGTTGTTTTAGTTAAATAAAACAATTTAAATGTCTGACTGGTGATATTCTCCTCCTAATACAGCCTGGAAGAAAATCCTCCAAATATTAATGATTAACCTGTTGAATTGGAGATTATTCATCTCCCAATGACTTCATAAATATCTGCTTCAATTACCTTTGGTAAATGAAATAACCAAACAATCCTTCATTTTCTGATATAGCTGTAAAGCTAATCTGAAAAGTTTTCAAAATAAATCAATTTAAAAATGTATAGTGTGTACCTTTTAAAAATGAAACCTACATCTATCTCGGAGTTGTGAAGAACATGTATTAAGGTTATAACAACCAACAAGAATGCTCTTTTATGCTGAAATCCATCATTAAATCGAGTTTTCCTGACTAGCGATTTAAATCAAATCCACCCTGCATCACTGGCACAGGACAAACAAGTATCAATCTTAAGTGTATCAGATTCTAAATAGTTCTCTTTTCATCCATACAAAATAGTTTTCAGTCACCTATTCAAAACTGCTGTAGTGTTTAATTCAGATAGCTTTTTATACACCATCACATGAGCTCGTGTCCTGAGTTTTCAGAAAATAAGATCTGCATTGATTTCTTTAACTGATGAAGAATAAGCCAGCAATATTCTGTGCTAGACAGTTATTTTCAGTCTGTAGCGGTGCGAGACTCACTGCTGTGGCATTTCCTGCTGGCCATTCTGAAATTAGCTCAAGTCCTTCCGCAGGGTGCCCTCCTCTGGTGGTGTCTCCCTCGCCATTACTCCCACTTTGCTGTCTCCACCACGCTGTGACCTGTGTTGCTCCCTGGACCATGGCATCCTCTTCTGGGCACAGCCCTCCAGCTGTGCTCCGCTCTTCTGCCTCCCCCACTATTGGGGGAACCCGCAGTCTATAGTCCAGCCACTCGCCTCAGTGGCCTGCTGCAGTCACCAGTCTAGTCCCTTGCTCCAGGGACAAACTGCAGTCTGTGTTGGCCACTTCCCTCAGAGCAAGTGAGGGCAGCCCTAGCACCTTATCTGCCCTTCCTCCAGGGCCTCAGTTTGGCAGCCAGAAGGTCCTCCTGCACTACTACCCTGCCCAGCCATGGTGCTCCTAAGCAGCCATCCTTCTCCCTAGCAGGCCAGGGAGAGACTTCCTTCTGCTCTGTTGAGCAGCCCTTTATATATGGCCTTGTTGGCCCTGATTGACCGCTGCAACAAGCCACTTTCTGATTGGCTCGCTTAGTGAGCCCGCCTCTAATTGGAGGGTTCTGCGCAAGCTCCCCCTGGCCTGCTTTAACCCTTCCTCCTTGTGTGGGGCAACTGCCCCACCACACAGTCACTCAAGATATGTGATTACCCAATACCAAAGTAATGAATCACATTATTACACTTCTAAATATTTAGTATCTCACTTTAATCCCACATTCAATCGGGCTTCCTGTTTTGCTTCAGCGTTTCTTTACAGATACAGTAATGGCATATATGTATCTAACTTCCATGTGATAGTGCCCCTGGATCAGATATCTAAACATCTAAAATATATCAGTTGTACCTACAAATTGAGGGGAACACAGGAAGAGAAAAGACTAAAAATCTGGACTTTAAAAGTTGAATCAGGAAAGCACTTAAACCTTAAGGCTTACAGTTAAGACTCATGCTTAAGAGCTTTCCTGAATAAGGATGGATTAAAATATGGAAGTGTCTTCCTGCATCAAGGCCTTAATTTATTGCATGATTATCCTATGCTTATCCTAGGTCTTTGCATACAAGAAGGTATATCTCAGATTTTTGACAGAATGCTGGTAGTGCTTAATATTAAACTGCTGCACAGAATTTTTTCAATCTATAATTATGTCTACTACAAGCACCTGTTCAGGCTTTCAGATTCAGCGCAGAAGAAGGAATGTAAGAATGTGTCTGGGTCTTGTATTAAAGTATCTTTTTTTCCTAAATAAGGCAAACTTTATTCCTAGCTCAGCAAAAGCTTATCTAGTCTGGTCAGAGTTCACAGAACCAGACACCAGACATAACCATAATACAATTTCCTGACAAAATTTTGTTTTTTTACATTTCCCCTTGGGATCTTGGGTAAGTTTCTACTCACAAGACTTCAGACGGTATCAGTTTCTTTGTGGTACTTCTGTCAAAACTACATTATATCCTCTGTACGGTCTCTCTTATTATAGCAGCAACCGCTAGTACAGCTATCATTAATGCACTGTCAGCACTTCCTTTATAAACCTCTATTTTCAGTGGTTTATACCTCAGTTATAATAATTTGCTCGATTCTGAAAAAAGCATTCAAAGCCTGGGAACAGTCTTTTATTAAACTAATATTTTTACAAGTCTGTTTCACTGTTTTTAAGGGCAAAAATAGAAGTACAATGTGTCATTTTTTAGGTAGGTTATTTACAGAATGCCCAAACTGTGTTTCTTTACAAATAAAGAAAGCCCCTGCCTAAAACAATCTTTGTTAGGATAAAATCATCATAGGAGGCACATTACCCACGACTACTTTCACTGGGATTTCATAGACCTTGTGCTGAAGTATCTAGTGCTAGCCACCTTTGGAGACAGGATACTGAACTAGATGGACCAGGGTCTCATCTAGTTTGGAAATTCCTACGCTCCCTAGGATGATGGTTTTACAATCTAAATAGATGACAAACATACAAAGGAAGGGGGGATTGGATGAGACAAGAACACATGACAGTGCAGTGTTGCCCAGCAAGAGTCTTGTAGTCCAATATTTTGTTTATTGTTCTTATTTCATATATTCATTTTGTGGGGTGGAGAAGGGAAAGGATTTGAATAGAATCATAGAAATATATGGCTGGAAGGTCATCAAGTCCCGTGCGCTTAGGCAGGACCAAATAAACATAGACCATCCCTGATGGGTGTTTGTCCAGCCTGTTCTTAAAAATTATCTGGATTTCACAGCCTCTCCTGGAAGCCTATTCCAGAATTTAACTATCCTTATAGTTAGAAAGTTTTTCTGAATATATAATCTAAATCTCCCTTGTTGCAGATTAAACCAATTACTTCCTGACTTACTTTCAGTGAACATGGAGAACAACTGATCACCATCTTCTTTATAACAGCCGTTAACATATTTGAAGTCTTATCAGGTCCCCACTCAGTCTTCTTTTGACCAGACTAAATATGCCTCATTGGTCAGGTTTTCTAAACCTTTTATAATTTTTGTTGCTCTCTCCACTTTGTCCACATCTTTCATAAAGCGTGGTGCCTCGCTCGGAGGCTTTTTAAACACTCCTGCATAAATAGGCGGTGAATGGAAAAACACTCCACATATGGATTTCATCCCGCTTTTGTTGAGGGAGTCAGTCAGCTCCATAGCATGATATTCCTGTGCCATGTGGACTATGTGGTGAATGGAAGGAAAGGGAAGAAAAGCCAGGATTGAGATTAGGGGGCCATGCTTTGTCCCTCAACAACCCCACAGAAAGTGCTTAATAAAATTAACATAGCCAGACACTATATTAATGGACATGCAGAAAAAACTCTCCACTGGAGAAACTCCCTTAAAGGAGAGTTTTGGGGGAAATTCATTGGAACTTAGCTGTCAGAGAACTGAGACAGAGCCCTAGGGAGCAAGAGCCAGTGCAGAAGCACAGGACTTCTGAATGGTTAGCCCCATGTCTCCAGGAGATCCTCAGTGACCTGCAGAGATCTCAGGGTTTCTAAACCCCTTGCTGTCACAAAGAGGGGCAAACCTGGAAACTTCATGAGAGGATAAGACTCCCCTGAATGGGTCCATAACAATTTTGTTTTTATTATATTATCAGCATTTTGTTGGGATCCATATTACAGTCTAACTGGTATGAGGTCAATACAGATTAACAGAGTTGTACCATCAGTAATATACATTGTTAAAAAAAATTGAGTATTTGATAATGCATGAATTATATAAAGAGCTGCTCATTATGTGCCTGTGAAATAATAGTACCTTTGTTAATTGTATACTTCAGAAGAAAAAGTTATTAAAGAGAGTATAATATCATTGATTACCCTATAGATTTATAGATTCTAGGCCTGGAAGGGACCTCGAGAGGTCATCGAGTCCAGTCCCCTGCCCGCATGGCAGGACCAAATACCGTCTAGACCATCCCTGATAGACATTTATCTTAACCTACTCTTAAATATCTTAAATATCTCCAGAGACAGAGATTCCACAACTTCCCTAGGCAATTTATTCCAGTGTTTAACCACCCTGACAGTTAGGAACTTTTTCCTAATGTCCAACCTAGACCTCCCTTGCTGCAGTTTAAACCCATTGCTTCTGGTTCTATCCTTAGAGGCTAAGGTGAACAAGTTTTCTCCCTCCTCCTTATGACACCCTTTTAAATACCTGAAAACTGCTATCATGTCCCCTCTCAAGTCTTCTCTTTTCCAAACTAAACAAACCCAATTCTTTCAGCCTTTCTTCATAGGTCATGTTCTCAAGACCTTTAATCATTCTTGTTGCTCTTCTCTGGACCCTTTCCAATTTCTCCACATCTTTTTTAAAATGCGGTGCCCAGAACTGGACACAATACTCCAGCTGAGGCCTAACCAGAGCAGAGTAGAGCGGAAGAATGACTTCTTGTGTCTTGCTCACAACACACCTGTTAATACATCCCAGAATCATGTTTGCTTTTTTTGCAACAGCATCACACTGTTGACTCATATTTAGCTTGTGGTCCACTATAACCCCTAGATCCCTTTCTGCCGTACTCCTTCCTAGACAGTCTCTTCCCATTCTGTATGTGTGAAACTGATTTTTCCTTCCTAAGTGGAGCACTTTGCATCTGTCTTTGTTAAACTTCATCCTGTTTAACTCAGCGAATTCTCCAATTTGTCCAGATCATTTTGAATTATGACCCTGTCCTCCAAAGCAGTTGCAATCCCTCCCAGTTTGGTATCATCCGCAAACTTAATAAGCGTACTTTCTATGCCAATATCTAAGTCGTTGATGAAGATATTGAACAGCGCTGGTCCCAAAACAGACCCCTGCGGTACCCCACTTGTTATGCCTTTCCAGCAGGATTGGGAACCATTAATAACAACTCTCTGAGTACGGTTATCCAGCCAGTTATGCACCCACCTTATAGTAGCCCCATCTAAACTGTATTTGCCTAGTTTATCGATAAGAATATCATGCGAGACCGTATCAAATGCCTTACTAAAGTCTAGGTATACCACATCCACAGCTTCACCCTTATCCACAAGGCTCGTTATCCTATCAAAGAAAGCTATCAGATTGGTTTGAAAGGATTTGTTCTTCACAAATCCATGCTGGCTGTTCCCTATCACCTTACCACCTTCCAAGTGTTTGCAGATGATTTCCTTAATTACTTGCTACATTATCTTCCCTGGCACAGAAGTTAAACTAACTGGTCTGTAGTTTCCTGGGTTGTTTTTATTTCCCTTTTTATAGATGGGCACTATATTTGCCCTTTTCCAGTCTTCTGGAATCTCTATGTTTCCATTAAAGTCATAGAAAGGAAATTAAGTACTAAAACACAATTCATAACACTATGGGCCAAATTTTCCTATTCCAGCATTTAAATCAAAATATGTATGCAACAGGTAATTGTGCATACAAAACATATAGACATCTGTACACAAAATGGGTAAAACAGTCTCCCATCTGGATGCACATTCCTAATTTTACTTGTGAAATTTAGGTTCTTATTTTTTCCTTTTGTTAACAGATTTCTTCATTGTAAAAATAAGCAATTAAATTCCTGAAGTATCTGCCCATGTCAAGATTTACTCTGTATTCTTCCTGCTTACTGGTAAAGTTAGAACAATACTGTGACTGTATTATTGGTAAATGCAGGAGATTACTTTTTAAAAAAAAACGCTTTTAATTAAATTATCTTGAATCTGGATTATCAATAGGCTGGGAACAGCAATGTGAAGATATCTCCTCACTGAAAAGCTAACTACTTCACAAATTTCAGAGTAGCAGCCGTGTTAAAAAGGTTGTCTAGACTGTAAGAATTCGTCTTTAAACAATGTTTTTCTGAGAAGATGTGTGAAAAGCAAATGCAAAATACAACACACTACACTAATTATTACATGAAAAATGTAGGAAGCAATTTCCCAGGCTAAGTCTTAGTGCAAGCTACTAATAAATATTGCCTCTAGGGGGGGAAAAATCTATATTAGATTGGAAATAGAAGCAACTCAAGGGAAATCTGCTAAGACATAATAACCTTTTTTCAGAAGGCCCAGATTCAGCAGAATATATTCTATGGTTTTCCAAGCAACAGTAAGGTGCAGACACGGGTTACATGGCAGCCTGACATAGCCAAGAAATCACCCCCCACTCCCTACCCCAGGATGGAAGGAGTAAAAGAAAGAAAGAAAGAAAAAGAAAAGCTTCATGGGTATTGGACAGCTGCCCAGGGAAGAAGATCCAGCTCCATAGCATCTTATTGCCTGCTCTTCTTTCCCTCAAACTAGGGTTGACCTAATACTCTTATATGGCTTGCAGCAGGATGCAGGAATATCTCAGAACTAGAGGTAAGGATTATGTTAATTTAATAGTTACCTAGAATTAGAGAAGGGATAGGTAAATGGTTCCTACTCTCTTGTAACAAATAATTCTTCAAGCAAGTTCCTTCTCTCAGTTCACCATTGTGCCAGGACTCTCCCTCAAAAAATTTGGGGGTCCGGGGAGAGAAAGGTTGATGCCATTTTTTAGGATAGGGGTGTATTCTTTCGGTTGTATGATCCTTGTGTCTCCTTCAGTGAAAACAGTTGTGAGCTATGAACGTTCTGATATCTTTGGGCCACAATCCCTTAGAATTCACGTCAAATGCATCAGGATGTCAAAGGAGTCTCTGATCATACTTACATCCCCCCTAGGAATACAAATATCAGATACTTCAAGCAGCTTAAATCGTATCACAGACTCTGTTCCTAAAAATGGACTGGTTATTGGCATTCTACTGGAGACAAAAACAACAAACATGAGAAAATGGAGCAGTCTCTGAGATTTCAGAACTTCTGTTACCAGTAGCCATAGAAATTAATATTTTTCCACAGTGTCCAGAGATTATGAAATTGGTAAAGTAGACAAATCATTCTAAGTAAATCAAGATACAGAGAAAGATGTACGTTCTTGTTCAGTGCTAATACACTTATTTCAGGCAGGTAAAGCATCTTCTTTTAGCATATGATGATTCAATGACAGTAAATCTTTGCCATTTTATTCTTTTATTGCCCTCAGGGACAAGCAGAGATTTAATAGCGTGAGAAAACCCATCCTATCTATTTACCTCTTATGTTCCCCTTGATATAGTTCTCAGACTTTCCCCCCACCCCCACTCCCCCAGACAGCTGCTGTCATTGATACTTCATTCCCTCCTCTGCCTTACAGCATGGAATTTGTCCCCTTTAAGGAAGCTGTATTAACACTGATCTATCAATCATCCAGCAGGGAATGCTCATACAGGCAGTTCCACTAGCACACATCCTCTTCGGACAAAGCAAGTCTCTTATATACTAAATTTCTAACAACATAGAAATGAACATTGTGCTGGACCGCCTTTTTTTTTTTTTTTTTTTTTTTTTTTTTTTTTTTGCAGAGTTAGATAATAAACACAATTTTAATAAGTTATTTTCTTTTCACTACCAGGGTTGGCAAAGGTTTTGCTTAAAAGATGACCTAGTCCTTTATTTGACAAGTACTTCTCATGTCATGAAAGACACATGCAGTTATTCATCAAAGTAGAAAAATGTGGTTTTTTGTAGGAAAATACTTAAAATATTTAGCTGACTTTAAAACCTGAAGCTGTACCTGGAAAGACAAACTTCTTTCAGGATTATGTATGCTGCATTTGAGGTGCTATCTATAAAGGCAAAGCTGTGTGCTTTAATTAAAAAAAAAATGAACAAAATAATCTATTTAAAATTAGATGAGCTGCATTAATCTGAATTTTAGCCTTTGGGCATTATTAAGATTCATAGTACTAAGTGTCATGCTGGGTTCTAATAAATTGATTTAAATGATTTAATGAAAATATACCATCTCTACAATGGAAAAATACTTTGTATTACTTGTGCTTCTAAAACAAGTTGGCTGAATTGCTTTTATTGTATGATTCACTGCCACATGTTTAATATATTGGTACTTCCCATTGGCTGCATTTGTGACCTGTACTCCTGCAACAAGGAGTGTAACAATGTTGAATTTAATCAGCCTCTTCAACTATCACATGTATTCACTGTCCTCCCTCTAACATTTTGACAGATGATAGAGACCTATGTTAAGTAAAAACTGTAGCCATTGGTTCAATACCAAAGAGATCTCCGTGGGATATCAAAGTAATTCTCCATGCATAACAAATAGAGCAAATTACTAAAACAATACAAAGTATCCAAGATCTATAGTAGTTTGATGTACATGATGTAATATTTCATTAGCATAACTAGAAGTAGATTTATAACAGCTTATATTTTCAGTCACCATCCCTTGTGCCTGAAGGGAGATTGCAATACTCTACTGCTTCTTGGAGAAAGTTTGTAATGCGACTGGGAAAATGTCAGATGAAATTAGACCACAGAATGCAGAAAATGTTATTTTAGATGTGAAAGTTAGAAATCTTGCTGATTACACATACATTGTGTAATTACAGATTCATGAATTACCAGTATACATCATTAGAGTGACAAAGTGTCAGTGCTGGTGAGACATTTAACCTAGCTAATAAAAGAACAGCAAGCTTTTAAGATCACCATCAGTCAAAAAATAGAGGAATGACAGGTGCATGCTAATTTCACCAGGATATCTTTATGCTCTTTCCAAAGATTAAAATCATTCTGTATTTAATGTAATTTCCCCTCTTTGTGATCCTGTGGGATTTAGTATTTTCTTTCAGCAAAGAAATGAGAAGATTGATGTGAGACTTCCAAGATTTGTACTGGGAATTTCCCATATCTTTTGTTGTAGGTATGGTTATTTTTTTCTTTAAGAGCAAGAATATTTAAAAGGCTGGTGTACTAAACACTCTAAGGGTACATCTACACTACAGGGGGGAGTCGATTTAAGATACGCAAATTCAGCTACGTGAATAGCGTAGCTGAATTCGACGTATCGCAGCCGACTTACCCCGCTGTGAGGACGGCGGCAAAATCGACTTCTTCGGCTTTCTGTCGACGGCGCTTACTCCCACCTCCGCTGGTGGAGTAAGAGCGTCGATTCGGGGATCGATTGTTGCGTCAATCGATCCCCGAGAGGTCGATTTCTACCCGCCGATTCAGGCGGGTAGTGTAGACCTAGCCTAATGGACTAAACTTACATTAACTGGGAAGTTCTTGCAAAAAGTTAGCAAACTGATGAGGATACAGTTTATGATAGCTCTAAAGAGCATACAGAGACATAGTTAAAGAAAAAGGTACTTACATGCAGAATAGGGGCAAACACTAATATGGGGTCTGAGCCTGCTCCCATTGAAATCAATGGCAAAATTCCCACTGACTTCAACAGAAGCAGTATTGGATACACAGATTATAACTATATGTATTTATAAAGGTACAAAATTCACTTTAAGCTCTGGGTGTTCAGTAGAAAGGAAGATTTTGTTTTAGGTTAGTCAAATTACCCATATTTGCAAATCAATATGTAAATTCCTTGGTACAGCATTTAATTGAGTGATTATTGTCCAAGCCTTTTCTTTGTCTCACTCCAAATTTTTCATAAGTGGCTACATTTTAGTAGAGACACATTACTGTACATTTTATTAAACGATCAAATTAAATATATAGTAAAAACAAATAGCAAAGTCACTCTAATGTAATAATATTAATCAAATCAAGTCCTGCAAAACTGAGAAAGACAACTGGTTGTTTTCCATACACATATGATTTCTTATTATCAGTTAATATGAATGGGTCTTTCATTTTCTGTAAGGTTATTGGTTTATGTTTTTATTTCAGGTCTTTTGTGAATCCTCACTAGCGACTACATCTTGCACATTGCCCCTGTTTGCTCCTCAGTGGTTACATGTGTCCTCCGCAAACACCACTACTGTAACTGATTTTAAACAATAGAGCTGCCTTACAAATAAAAGGCAAGAAACACAAAATCACAAATAACAAACCCTCATTCACATGAGTTGACTCCTATGTGACTGTGCTCAGAAGGCCACTCACATGAGTGTTTGCAAGACTGATCCCTAAATATAGTTCCTTTGAAGCCTTTGCATCTAGGAGGCTCCACAATTTGAATTTGCACCTTAGACTATGATACTTATCTTATGATAACTAATGCAACTAAACAATCCTAAGCTCTTCCTTGATAGTTCTATATTTCTGTTTGAGGTTAGTCACTTTCTTTTAGCCTACTGTCCAGAAATATTTTGAATCCTATATTAATTTATTCTGAGACAAGCAGTGATAAGTAGACTCTGAAAAGAAAGAGCAACAAATGCATCTAATGAAGCCTAAATATTAAAATAAAATAGTATGACAAAAATATACTGGGAATTAAAGAGACTACTTAGTCTGTCAAATTTAATTCTTTAATATTCTTTTGAAATTAACATTTAATTGTTCCTTCAATGGCCCTGGAATCTTTGAAAGGGCAAACCTATCTAACTAAACAGACATTTTAAAAAATACTCATCTCTCATATTACAATATCTCTCTTTGCCTAAATAAACTGTGCTAATATGAATATGTGGGCCAGGCCTGTAAGGCACAACAGACCTGACAGTGAGAAAATGCCTTGAAGTCATATGCCACTTTATATGCACTGGAACTCTGTCTGCATACTAATAAACTCGACCAGATCATAATCCATACAGGTGGCATTTAAATTACCCTCCACAACTTCATCTTAAAAGTGTTATAATTAACCTTGTGCCAGAAGATAAGCAGTCATGCTGACTGGGGGATGGCACACCAGAGATGATAAAAGGCATAAACTAGTCAATCCCACCATTCCCCCCTGCAGGAGCTGAAGGTCACATTAGGAACTAAACCAAAATATGAGGGGTGATCAAAATGTCATTTATTTTATCTCCACACAGCTTTTTAACTTTTATCCTGTAAGCACTTCTGAATTTAGTATAGCCAATACATTCCAGAAATGAAAAAAGCGAACATATTTTCAGAGACACGTGGCAGTGGTTCAAAGCATTTAACTCTCATGTGAAGTAAAGCTTTGTTAGCTGACAGACAATATTTCACCAGCTTGCACTGTATGCTTGTATTATGCTTTGCATAAACATTTCACCTTCACAGGTTTATATCTAATGTAAATCTGCTGATTCATAGCTATCTCTACCAAAGCCCAAAATCAGGGGGAAAACCATATTGGACTTTCTGTTCAACAGAGCACCTTTAACCCAATATCACTGCATTATATTTTATATGTAATAAATGTTACAAACAAAATATAGAATTATCTCCAAAACCAATCCCCAAATTATGCATATATGGGATTTATAAATTGGAACTCTTCAATAGTGGGCCAAGTTCTGCTCTTATTTACATTGGTGTAAATCCAGAATGATCCCACTATAGTCAGTAAAATTACTCAAAATTTACATTTGTGCAAATGGGAGCAAAATTTGGCTCCATGAATATAACTAATATAAGCATCTGGCTACCTGATTTTAAAGCAGAAGCAAACATCCATGCACAATTGTACAGGCGCCTGCACCTGTGCATGCAAATCAGTTGAATGAATGTACAGGTAGGTATTTGCATGTGCATCTTCCAATTTTTGCATCTGATCGAAAGATCTGTCCATGCAAATCTGGGTAGGTGCACACTGAGTGTGCTGGACCTCAGTTCGTACCTCTTAGAAATAGCTCACCCTTAATATCTTGAGGGAATGAGTAACTCAGATGATAAGATACAGAGTCTTTTATCTCTGTGTTTCTTTTCAAACCAAGTAGAGACCTATAGTCATTACTTTCTGACAGCTGGTTGATGACTTATGCAAAGAGAGAGTTGGTGGTCTCAGTCTGAGTTTTAATTAAGAACATACAATACAAACCACCTGCTCTGGCTTCATTCTTGGCCCTTTGAGCAGAAAAGTCCATTATGTGCGTCAAAGCTCCTTCCCCACTCTGAACTTTAGGGTACAGATGTGGGGGCCTGCATGAAAACTTCTAAGCTTAACTACCAGCTTAGATCTGGTCCGCTGCCACCACTCCCAATGTGCTAAGTCCCTTCCCTGGGTAGCCTTGAGAGACTCTTCCACCAATTCCCTGGTGAACACTGATCCAAAACACCTTGGATCTTAAAACATGGAAAAATCAATCAATCTTAAAAAGAAGGCTTTTAATTAAAGAAAGAAAGGTAAAATCATCTCTGTAAAATCAGGATCGAAAGTAACTTTACAGGGTAATCAAACTTAAAGAGCCCAGAGGAACCCCCTTCTAGCCTTAGGTTCAAAGTTACAGCAAACAGAGGTAAACACTATAGCAAAAAGTAGATTTACAAGTTGAGAAAACAAAGATAAAACTAACACGCCTTGCCTGGCTGTACTTACAAGTCTGAAATATGAGAGACTTGTTCAGAAAGATTTGGAGAGCATGGATTGAGGTCTGGTCCCTCTTAGTCCCAAGAGCGAACAACCCCCCAAAACAAAGAGCACAAACAAAAGCCTTCCCCCCACCAAGATTTGAAAGTATCTTGTCCCCTTATTGGTCTTTTGGGTTAGGTGTCAGCCAGGTTACCTGAGCTTCTTAACCCTTTACAGGTAAAAGGATTTTGGAGTCTCTGGCCCGGAGGGATTTTATAGTATTGTACACAGGAGGGCTGTTACCCTTCCCTTTATAGTTATGACAATGTGAGACTGAAGCAGGATATGAAGAATAAATAATCTTTTCACCCTTACAAATGGGCCTTCCAAGTCAAGATTGATGCCATTTGGCAAGGTAACATAGCATGACAGCAGTTTCTACCTATTTGGTGGGTAGTTAGGACTCGAGGGGATCCTAACTAAATTCCAAGCCTATCAATATAGCACGTTTTATGTGCACTGTGGTCACTAAAAATATATTTTAACTTTTGACACAATTTTATTTTTACACACACACACACACACACACACACACACACACACGTATTTTACTTGTAATGCTCTAAAAATGCTTAGTCAAACTAGTAGTATTCTCTTCAGTAAGTGACATGGTACTGTATCCCTGGTGCCTCAGACATTTTCCTGTCTCTTTCAGAAAGGCACAACACACATTGAGATGGGGGAAAAAAATGAATTATACTAAACTCAACAAGTGATTCAGAGCCTACTTGCTTAGGACTCAGGTCTTTCATAGATTCATAGATTCTAGGACTGGAAGGGACCTCGAGAGGTCATCAAGTCCATTTCATGCTGTGTTCTAAATTCAGCTGAGGGAGAGAAGGAAGCAGCAATTCATGCCTTTTTAACGTTGTTATAGTATAGCTTCAGCAGGGAAAAGTTCAGATCTTTCAAGATGCATTCTTACAACACAGAGAATATAATGTTTGTAAGACTTTTAATATGTATTCCCTCTGATATCTGTATTCACACACACAAAAATATTTTCAGAAGCACTCACCTTTGGCCTTATTCTGTTCCCACTGGCTCTTTAATGGAACAGAATTAGGACAATTCTGAACATTTTTGAAAATCCTGGTCCCTACTCATAACCCAAGTAAATGGGCAGTGAGCAGGGGAACTACATGGAGAAGTTACAGGGGAGCTGAATCCAGACTCTCTGCATCCACTAATGAAGTTGTAGCGATACACAAAGTTTTTGACCAGTCAGTGTATCCAAGCAATCACAGACCCAACAGATATCTCCATCATGCTCACAGTTCACAGATTGGCCTATGCTCCCAGGCACATGTGGGGCCGGGGTGCACAGTCTACCTATGAACTATATCCTGCCTCTCCCACATTGGTTACAATGTACTTGGGGACTGCTCCACTCCTAACTGGAGGATTTGTTCCTTAGATTCTACAGAACATTCCAAAGTAAAAGTATATGAAATTAAAGTTCAGGTAAATGTTGGTACAAAATATTTTACAGACATATGCATATCAAATTAAGTGCTAAAAGCTACATATTTTATAAAAATTGATTATTAAAGCTGGTATTTGTTACTGTATGTTTATTGTATTGTTACAAATACAGAAATTGCCAATGCCATCTACTGGTGAAAAAGCAGAAATGAACCAAGTATCAGAGGGGTAGCCGTGTTAGTCTGTATCCACAACAACAATGAGGAGTCTGGTGGCACCTTAAAGATTAACAGGCTTATTTGGGCATGCATCTGAAGAAGTGGGTTTTTTACCCACGAAAGCTTAGGCCCAAATAAATCTGCTAGTCTTTAAGGTGCCACCGGATTCCTCGTTGTTTTTGTAGAAATGAACATAATTTTCCAAATCACTATTTCTGAATAAGGATAGGCTGGATGACAATTAATAGTCTTCGTTCAGTTGTTCCTGTTAACAATTTTAAGATTGAAACAGTTGAAAATGTGTAATTAAATGTTGGACTTCTTATGCAGACTTTATTTGGAGTAAATGCATGATCCTTAAAATTACTGCTACCATATAAACAATGCTGGAATAAGATAGGAGTTTGAAAGTAATATGAATTATATTTGAAGACTAGTGAGAAAATTTGTATAGGCTTGCTTGTTAGCCTCTTGTTCATGTTTCTTCTTTATTAATAAATTTCAACAAACTACACACAAGGGTTCTTAGGATGTTTTGTGCTAATATTCGAAGTGCAAACCTTTGGCATACAAATCTGTAACACTTTAAAGCAGCAATGTCCAACTGTGAATGTGTTTGTTAACTATGCAACCATGACCACAAATCTCCTGGAATGTATTCATGCTATGACTACAAATAGCCAACTGGTGGCAGAATATATGTACACTAAACAGCTTAAAACAGTTATTTTTGACACAAATACAATAGCAGTGCAAATTTATTTAAACCCACCATGATGGTAGATGGATCCTGAATATCATATGGTTTGATCAGTTTAATAAATTTATCTTCATCTTATTCTTAGCCTCGGTTACATATGGAGTGTGTAGCAGGGTCCTGCTGGGGCCCCTTGGCTCCTGCCCCCGCTGGGCTGAGAAAGTCACTCAGAGTCCTTTGTTGCAGTGCTCACCTGGTGCTTTATTTTACAAGTAGTGTTCCCACCACCTTTTCACCACAATACACACAATCCCTTTCTGCTTGTCTACCAGCAGGGGAGAGGGGACAACTACTCCTCCCTGCTTCCCCTTAGTGCAGCTTCCCCTCTTCCCAGCTCCTCCCGTGGCTTCCTTCCCCTGGGGCTTTTATCCAGCCCCAGCCTGATGAGGCAGCAGCTGTTCCAGCTTCCCCAGTCAGGGCCAGGTGATCTACCCAGCTCCAATTCACCTCCCTGAACTGGAGCTGGAGTGACAGAGGGTTAGCTAAGCAGCTTTCTGCTTAGCGCCCTGTCACAGGGTATTTAACATCTCTAGTCTGCACAGCATAGTCAGCAATTAAAACAAATTATCACAACTGAACAAAGCTACTCATATTTGACCCTGGTCATGCAGTATGCTCTGAGGAGTGCCCTGCAGGTGATGAGTCATGTACTAGATTGAATAAGTGATACAGGACGTGATAGAAGTTGGTAGGGTTCAAAGAGACTCAGATAGAATTAGAGTTCTGGGTATCAACAGATGGCATGTAAGGGAATGTTCAATGACAGAGAGACCAAGAGTGCCCAGGAGGAAAGAAAATCTGAAGAAAGTTGCTTGGAAAGGTAAAGTGGACATTTTAACTTCTTATGATTAGAGTAGCAGAGGTGAAGCCAAAATCAGTGGCAATGTCTGAACAGATCTAAGCAAGAAAATTATTAGGCCTCAGCCAGCAGATTACCTCTAGATTCATGTTGGACAAAGGTGAAAGACAAAGAGGACCTTGAGGGCAGGTCTGACGTATGTCAAGAGAAGTAAGAACTGTAGAAGTTAAGCTTTAATAAGGATAGATCCATCTGTTCCACATCTTAAACACGTAAATCTTCTGAAAAAGAAAGGAACATGGAGGAGTAGTGCCATGGAGAGAAAACAGGCTAGAGTTTGAATGCAGATAAAGGATATACATAAACACTTCTTTGTGGTCAAATGCAAAAGTAAGGACTAACTAATGGACCAGACATTAAGGAGATTGAATCTGAAGAGGACGGGAATAGTGAAGGGACTTGATGGAGCAGTATGATACCGTGCTGTATACGTAAGACATACAATACGGTATAATCCTCTTATAGCAAAGAATTTTATTTCCCCTAACATGGATTTCATTATAAAGAGGGCAGCTTTATTACCAATAGTAGTTTTCAATGGCATACACAATGTACATGGCGAAGAGCAAACACAAAAAAAGTCATCATCTCTATTCTGAAGAGCTTACCCTTTACAGAGAAAAGGATACCCTCCTTCTCACTGCCACTAAGAACCCAGCAGTTTCAGAAGCCATTTGTATCCGTAAATACCTTCATGAAGGACATATAATCACTCACATTGCAGGACAGCTGTAGGAAACAAACAGCTCTTCAATCCTACAGCAATATTGGGCTTACTTCTTCTCAGTCTCCACTAGCATAGATGCAGCAAGACTGGGAACCAAGGGTTTCTCTTTTCTCTTCCCTCCTAAAGCCTGTCTACAGTAGTTCAGCAGCACCAGTGTTAATAGCTTTGGAAGCTCTAGTGTAAACATACCACCATCATGACTCAGTGGTTTGAGCAGTGGCCTGCTAAACCCAGGGTTGTAAGCTCAATCCTTGAGGGGTCCCATTTAGAGATATGGGGCAAAAATCTTTCTGGGGATTGGTCCTGCTTTGAGCAGGGGGTTGGACTAGATGACCTCCTGAGGTCCCTTCCAACCCTGATATTCTATGAATTGTAGTTCTATGAATTTTAAGCACTGTACCATCTGACCTGATCAGGAAAGATCTAATTACACCATCCCTAAAATGATGGCAGCAGTCAATGACCCATCTATACATGAGGACTCCCAAATTGCTAACACTGGTGGAGCTGAACCAGTGATCGCAATGGTGGGATATTTTTCAAAATTTCACTATTATAGACAAAACTGACTTTTTCTTTCTCTGATCATCAAGAGCAGAAAAGGATGGGGAGAGGATAAGTGGTGCCCTCTAAGTGGATTAACACCTAACTGGCAGGCAATAATTGCTGTATTAGAATGGTATTAACACAGCAAAAAATCAATGTAAGCCCAAAGAATCTTCACTATGGCTTTTTGTACACTCGGGTCTTTTTAGAAAAAATTCTCATTACTGCTAACAATAGTGCAGCTCTATGGGTGGCAGCAATGGCGGAAGCACTTGACAAGGTGCCACTGGACACTGACATCTCATTTAGCCGTCCTCTGAAATAAAAAAAGAATAAAGGAGGAATAAAATAAGGAGAGAAAAATAACAATGAGTGGAATTTAGACAAGTGCATGTCAGACTGTACTCTGAAAACGTAACAGCAGTATCAAACCCACCAACATTAGTACATCATATTCTCCAATGTGTCTCCTTCAAGCATAACCTTCTACTTTGAAAAGGGAGAGGGGAAAGAGAAGACAACATAACTAAAGAGAAAGAAAGGGGGTAATGTTGGACTACATGGTCACATAGTGAAATAGCATTCAGTTTCTTTCACTTTTACCATGGAAGAAAGAAATCAGAGTAATCCGTGTCTTTTGCTATTAAAAAAAAAATCAAGGCAAAAGAGTCTCGATTTTAAAAATGAAAATGCCTCCACCATACCATTACATTTCTAACACCAGATGTTTCAGGCAGGCCTAAAAAAAATTGGAGGATTCAGGTTATTTTATAGGTACCACACAAGTTTCCTCTGACATCAGAAGGACTAAAGATGAAAGCTAAGGAATGGACTCAAATAAAAGGACCAGAGCTAAAAGTTTGTAACATGTTGTACAACATAGCAAATAGGAAAACTGTAGAGATCTATTAAGAAATTGCCAACACTTGCAGAACATTTTCCTTCAGGTTTGCTGCAAGAGCAATGTGTGGGCCAGATTCTGCTCTTGTTTATTCCAGTGTAAGCCATGAATAGAGTTACACAAATGTAAAATTAGTGTAAGATCAGAATCAGGCCCCATTAAGCAACTATTGCTACAGTGTATGTTTGCCTATATTGTTCAGCATACTGAAGAGCAAGTTTATGTTGCTGTTTATGGAAATACAGATTTTAGAGAAATGCTTTTGTCCCATATCCTCTGTAACTGATAGTAAAGGGTTATGGAGCACATGCGCCTACTAATAGAGCCAGTAAATGGGTTTTCCCCACTGCAGCAAGCCAACAATTGCTTCTCACAGATGAATATAACCACATTCTCCTATTTAACATAAAATGAAAATGTCGGCAGGGTCTCCTTCCACATGATAATCCCCTACTTGACATGCAATGACATTATCCCACTGAAGCTGGAGACAAATTGTAATTCCTGTTGTAATTACAGGGTTTAATGGAGAGAGGAGATGGTTAGGTGCAGAGCAACTATTCCCACCAGAAATTCTTTGGGGATACAAATGGTGCAGTCACAAAATGTTTATGCAATTGAGGGATCATGCTGTGATTCAACTCAAAAGAGACAGGAATCAAAGAATCACAACTAAGAATTTTAAAGGGTCACATGAGTACTACACAGGCTCCATTTTGATTGTTTTTGAATGACGTCTCTATTTTTTCCTGGTGTTCCATTTAAATAAGAGATTTGTTTTTTCAGTAGATACAGCAGGTAGACTTGGAGCCCATGGCAAATAATATATTTAAAGTTTTTTTTTTTTTTTTTTTTAAACAACAGTGACTGGAAAATATTTTTAGTTTAATTGTCAGCTTCAGTAGGATCATTAGCAAAAATACAAATAAAAAATTAAAACAATTTTTTTAGAATGTGTTTATTGTTCAAAATCCATATTAGGTATTGAAGAATATTTAAAATCTTTTAACTCATATGAACTTCCAGAATCTGAGCTGGTGAGTGGTAATGATGTCTTTAAAAAATTTAGTAGACCCAGACAAATGAGTATGAGTAACACCACTGGATTAGTAGATTGCTACAAGTATTAAATCTGTCTGCAGACACATTTGAGGACACAGCCTCTCTCTTTAATGTACCTTTCAAACAACTGAAAAAGTGAATACATAGTTTTAGTCAGATACAACCTAATTATCTCCATTAGAAAGATGGAGAAAACAGACAATTAGTACTTTTTTTTTTTTTTTAAACTTAGCAGGTCAGATACATATCACTAAAATTACACAGCATAAGAACAGACGGCTGGCTCCTAATGTGTGAATCCTGCAAGCTACTGAATGCCAAAAATTAAGCAAAACTGAGATGGTTCTTCTGTGTGGGTGGGGTGTGAGGCAGTTGCCAGAATCAGAGAGACCATGTGGTCTCTACTGAAATGCAGAGGGGGGAGTTATGATTGTACCAGGGAAGCTCTGGGAATACAGCCATTGGATCCACTACGAGTTCTCAAACTTGGGGTCGAGACCCCTGAGGGGGTCACAAGGTAATTACATGGGGGGGGGGGTCGCAAGCTGGCAGCCTCCACCCCAAACACCACTTTGCCTCCAGCATTTATAATGGTGTTAAATATATTTTAAAGTGTTTTTAATTTATAAGGGGGGGAGGTCACACTCAGAGGCTGTGAAGGGGGTCACCAGTACAAGAGTTTGAGAACCACTGAACTATATAGATCCACTGACTATGCATAAAGGAGGGCTTGCAGCATAGCTACTATAATCAGGGGCTATTGAAAGGTGTGATAGTAACAGGCAGGTTGGGGCACGGTATAGTATTATACAAATATTGTATAGTCAGGCTTTACTCAGGGACAAATTTTCACACCACCAGTATTGCCAACCCCAAAAGTTCAAATAACTTGCGTCAGACCCCCCCCCCCTCAAAAAAAATTATAATTAAAACAAGATTAAATCAGAGGTTTTGTGTCTGTCTTCTGTTTTTTGAACACCCCCTCCCTCCCCATGGATGTGAAAATTAAGATTGTTGCAACTCTTAAATTAAAGAGTGTGAGGCAATTTTAACCTCTGCTGCAGGATCTCTTGCTTGAGGACCCAATCAAGATTGGGGCCCCTTTGTTCTAGATCCTGTTCAAGCACAGTAAGAAAGAGAAAGGGTCTATATTTCAGGGTCTGCAGCTCTCAAATCTTGGTCCACAGGGAAATCAGGAGCCAGTAAGTTCCAACCTGTTACACAGTGACCTGCTAAAAGTTGCCAGAACTAGAAGCTGAAATCCGACAAAGGACTCCTGTCCTGGGATCTGACTAGCAGAATTCTGTGGGTCCTGATTGGTTTCCCTGCTTGTATTTTAACCAAGCTCAGGAACAAGAAGTTTCTTTCCCCTGTTTAGAGCTCCTTCCCTTGCACTACCTGCTCTTATTGCCTGACTCTGATCTCCCGGTAACCCAATCCTGCTGCCTCCTGACACCTGACTCTCAGTTTGCCCTCTGCCTCCTCTCAGACTCTGATCTACTAGTATATAACCCAGCCTCACTCCCAACTCCTGCTCCAACCATTAGGTCAGACCACCCATGCCACACTGCCCTGAAAAGCACACAAGCTGATTTTCAGTGGCACTCACACTGCCCAAGTCCTGGTCACCGGTCCGGGGGGCTCTGCATTTTAATTTAATTTTAAATGAAGCTTCTTAAACGTTTTAAAAACCTTATTTACTTTACATACAATAAGAGTTTAGTTATAGTTATAGTCTATAGTTATAGACTTCTAGAAAGAGACCTTCTAAAAACATTAAAATGTATTACTGGCACGCAAAACCTTAAATTAGGGTGAATAAATGAAGACTCGGCACATCACTTCTGAAAGGTTGCTGACCCCTGACCTAATGCAAAGCATAGTGATGAGTTGTGACATGAGATCCCTGGATTTCAGAGCCCAGGCTCCAGCCAGAGCAGGAATGTCTACACAGCTATTTTTAGCTCTGTAGTATGACCCCAAATCAGTTGGCCCAGGCTCTGAGATTTGCAGCCGCAGAGTTTTTTGCTGTGGATGTACCCTTACAGAACTGAGTTCTAGTCCCAGCTTTGCTTGAATTTATATTGTCTAAATCCTGACCAGGGAAATGGGTGAATGGTAGTTACCCCTTAAGGTAGCAACATGAGACCTTGGCTCATAATAAGGTCTGCGAAGTGCACAGAAATATTAACAACAGTCTCTTGATGGGCCTGCAGTTTAGTGCATCCTCCTCTAGTCTACAGGGCACTGGAGGCTCTGTCTGATTTTGCCTCCACAAAATTATATGATGCTAGAGCTTTTCACATCATTGCAAGACTGAAAACAGCAGCAGCCAAAATTGCATTTCTCTCAATGAATTGAGAGAGTTGTCAACATTGCGCATAACTAACTATACCAGTTCTGCCTGTACAGTTAACAGCCACATAGGTTCTGCGCCTGCTCCTACTGAAGTCAATGGAAAAACTCCTATTGACTACAATGGTAGCAGATTTGGCTCTCTTTATACTATTGTACATACATAGGAAGGTTTTTCACTGGAAACGAAGTGTCATTTCATTTCAATAATAGGGAAATATAATTTCCTTTTCCCCCTCCTTTCAGGTAGCCATGAGATCAAGCACTTATTTTACCCCTAAAAATGGTAGAAAATATTTGGTTTATAACAGTGGTCACCAACCTGTAGATCAAGATTGACTGGTCGATCCTGGAGCCTCTGCCAGTCGATCTTGATCTCCGGCCACTAAAAGTCCGGCGGTGCAGTGGGGCTAACGCATGCTCCCTGCCTGCCCCATGCACCTCCTGGAAGCAGCCAGCATGCCCCCGCGGCCCCTGGCGGGGGTCAGGGATCGCCGCACGCTGCTCCTGCCTGAAAGCACCGCCCCCGCAGCCCCCATTGGCCGGGAACGGGGAGTGTGGCCAATGGGAGCTGCGGGGAAGGGGGGTGGTGGTGGAAGAGGTGCTGGTAGACAGGAGCAGTGCGGGGGCATACTGGCCACTTTCGGGAGTGGCATGGGGCCAGGGCAGGCAGGGAGCCTGCCTTAGCCCCGCTGCGCCACTGACCGGGAGCCACCTGAGGTAAGTGCCGCCCGATGGGAGCCCACACTCCAATCCACAGCCCTGAGCCCTCTCCTGGAGCCAGGACCCCATACCTCCTCCTGCACCCCAAGCCTCTACCACAGCCCTGAGCCCCTTCCCAGAGCCAACACCCCAAACCCCCTCCCGCACCCTGACCCCCGGAGCTCGCACCCTGTACCCCTTCCTGCACCCGAACACTCTGCCCCAGCCTGCACCCAAACTCCCTCCCAGAGCTTGCACCCCTCCCCCCTCTGGCACCCCAACCCCTTACCCCAGGCTCAGCCCAGAGCCCCTCCCACACTCCGAACCCCTCAGCCCCTCCCCAGAGCCCACACCCCCTCCCCAAACCCAAACCCATCCCAGCCCGGTGAAAGTGAGGGAGGGAGGGAATGACGGAGGGAGGGAGGGAGGGATGGAGTGAGCGGGACGGGTAGATCCTGGGTTGCACTTAAATTCAAAAAGTGATCTTGTGCATAAAAAGGTTGGAGAGACCACTGGTCTATAATAATTCTGCACCGTTAGGGCCTGATCCAAAGCCCATTAAAGCCAATGGGAATCTTTCCATTTATTTCAATGGACTTTGGATCGAGCCCTTTATCATTATAGATACTGAACAGAAACCATTAATATTCAGCTCAGTCTTTCCCAGCAACTTACTCATCAAAAGGTTGATAAATTGTAGGTGAAATTAGATGGAGAAAGTCTAGGTATGACAACCAGAAAGCAGATAACAAATGGCAGTGTCAGCCTAGTTACAGACTTAAAACAATTCCAGAAAGGAAGACATGAAAAATCAGACAAAGGTCATGTGCTAATAACACAGAACAAAGGCCAATAATTAGAGGACATTGGAAATGAATACCGAAACAAAGATCAATGTGAGTCATAATAAAGGTGGCAACCAAAAACAACCAAGAGTCTAGAAAGAAGCAACTGAATGAAGAGAAATATGGAGAGTAATACTGTATTCCCTCAGCAAAAATCTTGGGAATGCACAGCTAAGATTGTTCACGTCTCCTCCAAAAGCAACAACAAAAACCTCCAACAAAAATATTAACATTGGGAATTTAAATGATCTAAAACAGCAGTTCTCAAACTTCATTGCACCGTGACCCCCTTCTGACAACAAAAATTACTACACAATTCCAGGAGGGGGCGGCCAAAGCCTGAGCCTGTCCGAGCCCCACCGCCCCAGGTGGAGGTCTGGGAGCGCCAGGGGCAAAGCCGAAGCCCAAGGGGTAGGGGACCTGTAACCTGAGCCCCGCCACACAGGGCTAAAGCCCTTGGGCTTTGGCTTCAGCTTTGGCCCCCGACAGTGGGGCTCAGGCTTCAGCCCTGGGCCCAGCAAGTCTAAGTCAGCCCTGGCAACCCCATTAAAATGGGGTTGCAACCCACAGTTTGAGAACCGCTGATCTAAAAGGAAATTCTCAGTTAAGGCTCACCTAACCCTTCACTGCTGCCCACCCTCCACATACAAGCCAAGACCCTTTGCTATGGAAACTGGAGAGTTCTATAATAACATGCTAATTTTATCTACTTGTGATGCAAGGCATTTAAAAATAAACTTCTCAGTACTATTGCTGATTCACTTTAGCAGCTTAATATCAGCATGTACTGGTGTTTTAGCAGTAATGTAAATTCATGTTAATTGTCTTTGAGAGCATTCCTAAAAAAAAACAGAAGTGTCAAGTTATTCAAGAATGATTGTCACGTCAGTGCAACAACTGACTCACTGAACAAATAAAATCCCTTAGTAGTACACTTCTGGAATTTTGATTACCACTAAAAGGAAGAGATTAAGTAATTCATATCTATTCCCGTAGCCAGACATATTAGGTATTTTACTTGTAATCCTTTACTGATCTATGGAAATCTTTGTACACTACAAAATAAAGCTAATTATACTTTCTGAAATCATGGCATTTCTTTCCTGAGTGAGCACCATCTCAGGGATCCTTTTTCACCTTCGTCTAAGCTGTCTGCAATCCCCTACCTCAGCGCTACTCTGTAGTGAGAGACAGTGACTCTACTGTGAAGTTGCTAGCAGCAACACCCCTACAGGGAACACCAATCACAGATCCAGCAGCATGAATCAGCTTAATTCTCCACTCGAGCTCTCTCTGCCTCCATTTTCTTTCTTCCAAGTAGCAACCACTTTATAGCACAAAAACAAATCTTTTAGCCAACTGGAACTAAACTCTCCAAATATATTCCAAGCTCATCTGATTCTCCCCAGATAGTTATTCAAGGTACAGAAGTCTCTACTAGGTTGAGAATCATATTTATAGACTAGCCCTGAGCTTGTTAACATGCCAGATTACTTGCGTTTGAAGATGAATGTATCTAAGTGTTTAGAGACGTTGCTCAGTGCTTAGACATTGACAGTGCTCTCCATTTCTCTGCATAGAACACAATATACTAGACAGATATTGCAGTATAGACACACCTGGTGCCAGATGATGATCCCAGTTACTCTTATTTATGCTGGTGTAAATGAGATCCAAATGTAGGCCAGGATATTTTAACTTTAAAAAAAATAAACTTTGCTGAAAGTAGAGTTAAAAAACAACTTTATAACCACATTTTATCAGTAATTTTGGGGATCTGATCTTACAATGCATTAGAACAGATTCTAAACTGGTATAAATTGGCATAGCTCCAATTAAGTCAGTGGGCGCTATGCTATTTACACTAGCTGAGGATCTGACCCATTGTATTTCTGTCTAACATAGATATGGTCTCAGTATTGGAGATTTATTTAACATAAAGAGAGTCAGTACTGTATTTCTCACATAAAGTCACATATTTCTATACAAGTAATAATGGCTAAAATGCAGTGCACAAATTCTCCATTACAAGACAAATAAAGGTGCTTATGTCATTTTAATTAAAAATCTACACATAGTATTCAGTCAGACGGCACTGTTATGCAACAACTCAACAAGTATAATTAATAATAAAAAGGTGTGTATGGTATGTTGTGGGTATTTTAACACAAGAAAAGCTGCACATCTCTGAAAATGACCTTTATTGATTAAGCATCTGTGCCATGTTGTATTAAAAGACGGCATTTAGCAGAAAGTTTATATTTAAAAGTGTGGTGCAAACAATGCCTATGCAGCAACATCTGCTTCAAGAAAGTTTCTTCAAACATCTTACAAAAGTAATACAGATTAAAATAAAGCAGATGAATTCAAATTGGCATGCATGTAGTTGCATGTCTCTCTATAGCTACGTATTTTGTATGTGTACACACTTCTCCACAAAGACAAAGGAGAAAGAAGGAATTAAAAAACCAGGACAGGACCAGCAGGGAAGGTGATAACCCACCCTGGACATGTTTGTCAGTTAACTGGGACTCACAACCACCACACTGAGAACCTGCAAACTAAACTGATACATCACCTTTTAGTCTTTCTATTTCTAAATGTGCTACTCGATTCAAATAATTTCTCCATCACAGAAACAATGCATTTTGGGTAGAATTCACCCTACTACAGAAGGCCCAAAGCAAGCCCTCCTCACTGTTTAAGTCTGAAGATGTAGGTGGAGATATGGATGAAATAGCCACCAACAGGGCCTCCACTTCCTCTCCACATCAGTGAGCTCCTGCCTGGTACTGAATAGGCAAAGACATGTTCATTTGGGGCAAACTAGGAAAGGAGACAATAGGAACTGGTCTACACAAAAACCTTGCTGGTTTAGCTAAAATGGATTTTATTTGGACAAGACCTAGAATCCACACTGATCCAGTGGCTGGAAGCCTCTGTGTAGGAGGCAGAGAGGGGCAGAAGAACATCTGTGGAGGGCCTGACTAATGAAGGAGAATATATTCCATCACACTCATCCCACACTGATTCCCTACACAAAGCCTATTTACTCTGGTTTTGTGGAAGAAGAATTTCACCTATTATGCACTTGCAAAATAAATTTTAATTTAAAAAGAACTAACAAATTGTTTAAAAGTAGCGCCATTTTAAAATAAAACACCAGTCAGTAGTTTTCCACCCTCATCTTAGCATGAGATACAAATTGTTGCATGTGTGGGTGTGTGGGTGAGAGAGATTTTTTTCTTCTTGTGAAGTTTACTTCAAAATACGATGGAAATTATCATCAGTTCATGATGGAGAAAACAAAGAAGTAAGCACTGGAGTATTCATTTTAAGTTGTGTTCCTTGTTGTCTTGGCAACCATTTTATTAGCTTTGCTATTTATTTTTCATCACGACCTGACATCAGTGCAAGATTTTTTTTATTAAGAAGCCTGCTAACTCAGCTACTGTACAAGCCATAGGAAAGGGCCTGTTAGCATTTCCATTCTAAACCTCAATTTTGAGGGCATGATATATTGTCTTTATAAGTACTATTCTGGCTGTACCTGAGCATACAGAACACCAGCAAGTGAATTTATTCTTTTATAACATTTAAGAAACTATGTTGAGACTTAATTCTACTCCCATTGATATCAATGGGAGTTTTGTTATGCACTGCAGTGGGAGCAAAATTAGGCCTCAAATTAACTCATTCCTCAGATATACAAATGTAAAAAGTAAGGATGCTCAGGAGAGGCATATTCTCTTCAGTGCCTCTCCTTGCACCTTCTGAGTGTGACCCCACCTCTGTCATACCCTCTTTTGGAGTAACATACCCTGTTTGCATTGTTGCTTTGCGTAGCCCTTGAATTGCTGTGAAAGATGTGGAGAAACTTATTTCTCTTGCCTCTGTCACTGTGCAGCCATGCAGGGACTGCACAAAATTATTGTTACACATTTATATTGTGGTAGCACTTAGAGGGCCTCCACCAGGTGGAGGACCCCATTATGCTAAGCTCTATGCAAACATTAGTAAAGACAGTGCCTACCCCAAAAAGTTTATCTGGTTTTATGTTTGGATCACACTAAGGGCTTGGTTTTAAACAGGCAAAAGCAGGGAATTTCAAAATTAAGGGTGACATTTGTTATTTAACTATACCCCCATCTTACATATGATGGGCCCTACTGGAATCTCATCAGGTTGATTTTTTTTTTCCCCATGATGACTATTGTATATTTGTTTTACTGAACATGGGTCTTAGCTACCTGGATTTTTCAAGATGAGGAGAAATTTATTCGGTTTTGCACTTAACACAAAATGTTAACTCTGTTGTGAAATTAATGTTAATTTAAATTTCAATCCAGGGTCAGAAATTTCAACAGAAATCAGTTACTTTGACATTTTATGCAAAAAGGGCTCCAAAAAAGGCTTCCTTTTTATGGCACAAAATGGAAAGCACAATGGAGTCTCACATGGGTTCAGTACCAAGGCAGTGAGGATAGAGACCAATATTTTGCCCTCAGTTCTGTGAAGCGGGATCTCACTGAGGTCAATGGGAGTCTTATACAAGCATCTGAGGGTAGAATTTGACCTAGAGTGCCAGCTTCACTTCTGAATTTCCTCACTTTTTCAGGTTTAAGACAGATTCTTTAATGCCTTTGAACATAGATTTTTGTGTCTTATTGTTTAAAGACTGAGCAGTGCTAGAATACACATTTATACTGTTTGTCATAGAGATGGTGATGAATTCAAGTCACATACAATTAAGCTGTAATTCTACACAATGACAGACTAAACAGGCTGTCTAGACAAAAAAGGCAGCTAAAAATACAATTCCTAGAGAATATTTCCTAGATGATTTTATAATCTTTCCATTGAAAAATAGAGTGTGTAATCTTATTTCTTTTATTTAAATGATATCAGAGGATTTGCTTGGTTTTAATTCATGTAAACCTATCAAAAATAATGTCCCAAGTTAAGCCATTTAACTGCACTTGCTGAAAATCTGAAATGCACGGTCATGTTTCTGCTAAAATAAAGGCATAGAATTTTTTAGCTGAAATCTTAAATTAGACATTTACAAATTAAATTTAGGTGTAATGTATAGTTCCACCCTCAGGGTCAAATCCTGCTAGTCTTACTCATCTAAGTACTCTCAAAGCAACAAAAGGGAAACTTGTGTGACTAAGCAGCTGAATTTGGTTCATGATCAATGAATTTAAACCAAATTGCAAGATATGTACTTTGGATTTGATCCCGCTTCCATGAAAGTCAACGATGGCAAGACCAGGACCTAGACGTTCATATTTTTTTGAATTTATTCTGCTGTTTTACAGGCCAAGGGGAAAAGTCCAAAAAATTTTGGTTTTCTAAATCTGGCAAAGTCTATGCACATTTGGTCACCAGTCTGTTTATTAGAGACAAATGCAGTTGTAACTAATACTGCACGAAGTTACAGAAAAAGCTCCAGTATGTTATCAAAGATGACAGAGTGAATACTGCAAGACAAGAATCATCAGAATCTCTTTGTTACAATTTGTGATATTGATTCTAGGAATCTGCAGTAGCAGCATTTCATAACCATCCCTCCATGCTCATGACCAGTAATTTTAATGTTATTTAGTCAATATTATGCTGCATTAGTTGTTACACTTACATCCCAAATATTTCACCAGTGAAAACAACCTACATTCCTTTGAGAAGACTGTATAGTATTAATTAACATCTAAGGTTGATTGCGCACATGCCTAAACTCAAGATTTGTTTAAAAAAAAAAAAAAAAAAAGTTAGAAAACTTACCAATCATCAGATTCCCATGAAATGACAGAAGTTAATTCTGTATGATTCACAACAAACTGTAAAATTATTTTTTATTGGACCAAATCCTCATATGAAAAGCAGGCTTTCCGAGAAGTCAGAAGAGAAGATTTAGGTTTCATGCCTCCCATAAAAGTCCACAGTTCCCATGAAAGTGAAAGAAAAGTATTCCCTCAACCATTCAAAGCAGGGGAGTGGAAAATTCTATCTGAGCCACTCAAACACAACACTATACAAGCCATGTTCACAGAACAGGGATTATACCAATTCTGAAGGGCTTTATCATACTGCAAAATTAGCAGTTCAGGTGTAGTCATAGTGTAGTCAAAATAGGGGAAAAGAAAAAACTGACTTTTAGAGGGAAAAGAAATTGACTTGACTGAACAATGAATCCCAAAGTAAGCCAGATCACATGCATTCCCCTGCACGTCCATATATAGTCCTCCCTTTCTGTATAACAAAGGGGTGGCCAAGGGTCATTTCTGTAGCAGTGCACCTCCATCATACCCAAATGCCACAGAAGGCCCTCCAAAACAGTTTGAGGTGCTGTGTGAAGAAGGGGTGGACTTGAGATTAAAGGGGAGCAGGGCCCTCGCCCCCTCCCCAACCAACTATGGGGAATCAGCTGAAAATTGTATTAATCTTTAAATTACAATATTCCATTCTGTGGAACTGGTGCTGAGGCACATGTCTTCTACTGGATTCCCCTGAGTTTTATGTAGATCTCAGGGGAATCTGTGGTTTCTGGCAGCTGAAAACCCTTTTCATTAACTGAGGGATGGGGTGTAACCTTGTTTAAAGTAAGTGCCCCAAGATAGTAATTTGCTGAACAGAGCCTGCTCTGATGCAAAGAAATACTTGAACTTCATGAGAAAGCAAAAACTTCTTACTCTTTCTTTCCCAAAATGTGCCATAAGTAAGGAAATGGATGGGGCAGAGAACTGTTACAGGGCTACAGAGTTTTTCATCTTTCAGTTATCAGTTCAATTCCAGCCCAAGTAAGTAGTGACCAAAAGTTACTACTTTTTAATAGTTCTTTGGTGACCTGTTCAGCAGGAGTTGATAGGCTAAATTCAGTTCCTTGTGAACACATTTCCATGACACAAACCTCCACCTTTTGTTACAGACTTACTCTCAGAGAGAACCATGAGTGAACGATTTTAGAGAATGAACCACCCCTCCTCCCTCTCTAGAAGTAGTCCATCCAATTCAGGATCAAGGCACATTGTTGGGATTGTGCTGTGCCTATTCTGATAAAAGACCTCCAGTCTCCAGAGCTGTTTATCTGTCACTTTACCTTAAGGAAAACAACCACTCATTCAAATAATGAGTATTGCCTAAACTTTAGTAGCACCCAAATATCAATATGGAATGAAGTTGAACATAGTGTTGAACATGCAACATAACTAAAGCACAGGTTTTAGTTGGCTTACCTTACAAAGTACTATCAAATATATTACATCAGATATTTGAATATTTTGACAAAAGAATATAATGTCTGAAGCTTTTTCTTTAAATAGAGAAAATCATCCTGTGTCAGAGACTAAAATCTAAGCTGAGTTATGCAGTAGTTTTTTCCATTTTGGAGATTTGGGGTTTTTTTTGGCTACTTATTTTTTTTTTTTTTAAGCTATGCCAAACACTGGTCAAAACTAAAAAGAACACTTACCTCGAACTTCAGGAGAAAACCGAGCTGAATGGCGAGACACAAAAAGTTTCAGTTCTTGGTCTAAGTTGCATTCAATCAGATTTGTGTCCCATGATCGGATTCCTACAAGTCAAAACACAATATGTATTCATATTTAACATGTGTGGTCTGAAAGTTTTCAACTGAATATTTTGGATTCTCATTCATCAGAGTTAAATATTTCTCCATTCCAAAACCTGCCTATGTCCCATCCTTTCTCTCTCTCATATCCACACATTTGACAGCTATTTTGTTCATTTGCACTCGCTGTATAGCTCAATCTTGTATGATACTGAACATTCCGACACCACTGAAGACAGTGGTCAGTGAGAAATGAGGGGAAGTCAGTTCATTGGTGCTAAAACGTGGTGGCTCCTGCAATCTGAGAATTGCTTGTTGATTCTGCAGCATCATGACATATTTATTGATATTATATGCCCCCAAACTGACTTGCAACATAATAATACATAGTTTTTACTGATCATTAGCTACTGAATTGCATAAAACTAAATTATTCAGGGGAATATTTTAGACACATTACAAGATCATTGTGTTTGCTCCCATGAGAGAAAAAATGACATCAGCTTACATTTATTATAGTCCCAATACTTTAAGTATTAAATTGGCAGATCTCTTAATGAAGAGCTGTTATGCTAGCAATGAGCCATCTCACTTAAAGTGAAAATATAAATTGTTACTTTATTCCTTTTGTTCAAAAAGTGTCAAAATTCTGTCTCTCTGAAACATAAAATATACTACTTGATCTCCTCTCTTAAATTTAATTTAACTTGGAAACAGTACTACTACTTTGCTGTCCAGTTTCTTTTCTCAATTATTTAAAGAGGGAGATTCTTGACACATGTAAGGCACTGAAACTTATGTTTCCATAATAAATATTTTTAAAGGATTATAGTTGGGAGGGGGGAATAAAGTTACCAGTTTAAATATCACAGGGATGAGAAAACCAAATATGAAATGAATGAAATGGTCTGGAATGTTTTGTATTTTTCTACAACTCAAAAATTCTTTATTTTTTAAAAAGTGAAAAAGTGTGCAGGCAGTTATTCTCCAATAAGGTACAGGCACTCGCACCACTCTGAAAATAAATGTAAATGTTCATCCTCTTCTGCTGGGATGTGGTGATTAGACAAGCACAAACTAGCCAAGCTGGATGGCAAGTGGATGGGCAGAGGGAAAGCAGCAGAGCCTATAATGGTATCTGCCTCTTCCCATTCCCCATAAGCTGACTTGTCTCTCTGGCTTTTCCTTCTTTTCTGTACATGTCCTGTCATGCAACTGTGGATTTGGGGCTCTGCAGTATTTGGGGAGGGAGGATCCAGTTGGAGGAGGTAGAGTAAGGGTGAGGGCAGCCACTCAATATGGTACCATCCCTTGGCATTTCCTCTGGAAATTCCAACATGACTTAGGAGTTAATGCTCAAACTAGCAGCACTATTTCCCACTTTCTTCTCCCTCAAGGGGAAAGAAAAAAAAAAAAACTAGTCCTAGCTTGACTCCTTGGGGAGGCACACTGGATGGTAGGGATGAAAAGAAAGAGAAGTCACAGAGACAGTTCAGCACTCTGCATGGTTGGCCTGAGATCAATAGGTTTGATGACTGGATTCCCCATACAAGTTTGAGGATCTGCATTTCAAGAGCCTTGCCCCCTGCCCACTCCAGAGGCCTTTGCTATAGAGAGAAAATCCATCTAATGCTTTTGGCAGCTTCAAATCTGTTGAAATACAGGTTTATTTCTCCCATTTCCATGTGATTTTGCAGGGGAGGAGATGATTTAACTCTTAGCTTGCTATTTTGATCCAAAAGCTACTTTGTGCCACCAATGACATAATAGGAATGTTCATTCTGCAGCAGGTCCACAAGGCACATAGAGAGTAGCTACTTTTGATGATTTTTCATAAGTGTCTTTATGATAACTTTTCAGCCAGACTATCAATGTGCCTGATATTGGGGTATGTCACTTTATTAATTAACTGAAATTTTTAAACCATTTTTAAAAGATAAGTTTTAGAAATATACAATTTTCCATACATTTCATAATAGTTTATTAAAATAATTCCCTAACTAAATTACTTAGTTGAACTATAGAGGGACTCTCTCGCTACTTGAATTGTAACATCTTTGTATGTAGGCATCAGAGGTCACCCTCTTCTAGGAGTCTTCCTATCTTCATTTGCTAGAAACTTCTTGGTCATGCAGTGCATTTTTTGGTGAGTGAATTTGGGAATTAAATATACCACAGTAACAGTGTTCATATTTAATTATTTCCATGTGTCAAATACTTAAAATCAAGAATAATCTTAAAGATATTATACCCAGCATCAAACATCATCCAGATAAGTAGCACACCAGAGAAATGCTTTTTGTAAATGTACACTGACCATAGATCATGAAGCTAAACAATGGTGATTAAACAAGTTCTAAACTCAGGCAAGCTCCAGACAACAGCTCATTGACCTATAATAGCAAACCCTGAATGATGAGCAATGGTGTTGTTTAGGGATAGACTACAGGCATTTGGTAGACCTATTAAAGCAACACAGACGTTGATTCAGTGATGTTGTAGGTACATAGTGTCTGTCCTGCCATCATTCGGTACATGGACATCCTTTTGATGCAAATGTATAGAGTGCAGATTTATGCCTAGATTGACATTCTACAATACAATACTGGAACAGAGCCAGATCGCTCAGCCTGTCAATGTGCAAAACAGAAGATTCAAGAAAATAAGCTTAATTATTTTCTTTATCTTACAGAGCATTTTCTGTACTTGAAGGTCCATGATTCAGCATTTCTGATATTAGTATATTTCAAATAGTAAAAGTGATAATATCAGGTTTAAGTGAGATGGAGATAAATCTCGAACTATAAACCATGGACAATTTAAAGATAAATATATGTATTGTTATGCATGCAGTCAGTGGAAGTACAATGGAACTAGGATCATTACTTCTTTCCGGGATATTAGGAATACAGATGCCGCTAGCCCCTGGACTAATTATACAGCAGAATGGGCACACCCACAAGCCTTAGTCTGTGGATAGATCTTGAAGTCATTTTTTGACACATCAGAAGGCAACCCTAGACCACTAGAAGACTGCCATTTCAAAACAAGTAGTTATACAGAAAGAGATATTTCAGAATTTAAAAATACAGTTGGCAAACTCAAAACAAGAAACCCTCTCTTCATAAAATTTAAGGCAACTAAATCTGCAATCATCCAGGCTGGGTAAGACCAAACCACTGATGTAAATTATCAGATAATATCTTCTCTGATTCTGTTTCTCTTCAGTACTGTACAAGAATCCACAATCTTCAATGATGATGCTCAAAAGACATGCCAGATAAGACAGCAAAGAAGAAGAGTTAACAGGGACGCTGAACTCTTGAAGGCCTTGTTGAGAATGGATGGTTTTGGAATGGACTATTTTTTCCAGATAGTAATGAGCTTTCCTCAGAAAAGAAGAGGTTCATCAAGCCCATATTTACTCCATAAATATATAGCTACAGACTCCCCCAGTGTGTTAATCCAGAACAAAGCAGCTGAATATCAGATCAGTGATATCTCCAGTAGTTGAATTCCTAATCAGATCATCTGCCACCTGCAGGAGAGAGGGGACTTCTAATCCAACAGTTTGAGTAGACAGCCCACAGGGTTGCTTATAAATATCTAAAATTTTAAAAGCTGCTATGCTTGGTGAGTTTAGGTGGCAGCAATGGAAACTGTACAGCAGGAATTACACAGCAGAAGCTTCAAGAGCCTGAAGAGGATTTCTTGAGGAAGGATGACATCAGACGTCTTGAGGGCAGAAGACACATCCGTTTGCTCTATTAATTATTAATAATTTTATTTAAAAATGCAGCCAATGCAGCTTTAACTCGATCAAAACTTGGGTAAAATTAGGAAAATACAATGACCAAGTCACTCTAAATTACAGAGCAGAGCAACAGCATTAGCAGTTTTCACTAGAAGACAATGGCAGCTATAACTATAAAAAAGGTCATTTTAAAAGGTGGTTAGCTAATCCTTAATCAGAAAGGAGTAAAAAATAAATTTGGAAAAAAATAATGAAGTAAAACAGATGGTGGGTTTTGAAGCAACAATAGGAAGAGACAATTGAAGTCCTATTGGGACTGCTGAACCACACCTATAAGCCAGGAATGGTAACCAATTCACTGTTTAAAGATCTCTCTCTGACAATGGACATTTTCTGAAATCTCTACCCTCATCAGCCCCAAAAATAAAACAAATCACATTTGTTACAAAAACATTGGTAATGTAGCTTAATAAACCATGCATCTAGTAATGATTTTATTTGTACTGCATATCAATATTGTGCAATCACAGCATTTTCCAATTCACTGAAATCTATTATTTAGAAACAATCTCAAGGACTGATTAAGAAAATCGTGATTTTCACTTATATTTTGATGGAGCTGTGACTTTTAAAAATATATATATAGCAAAAATACTCTGAGTCATAGCAGCAGCCTGTAGCTGGATAATGTAAGGATTATGAGAGTGAATGTTCAGATATTTAAATTTTAATCACTTAAATCTTTGTTGTTTTTCTTCTATAAAATCTATTTCTGTAAAATTCTCTAAAGCAAAAAAAATTCTTATTGCTAAAAGTTAGAAACAATAGAAGCAGCTGAGATCCTGCTCAGGGGTTCCTTGCTATTCAGAACTACGACTCCCCAAATCCCTTGGATTTTATTTTGCAGTGAGGAAATGCAGTTTGTTTTTTTAAAAATAACTGTTTAAAATGTATTTTTTCTTGGCTATGTGAACGCCCTTTGTCCGCTATGGGCTGCCATAGGGACCGCAGTGCGGACTGCACCACGCCCACGAGCCGGTATCTCTGGGCAGACAGACTCCAGCAGCACCAAGAGGGGAATAGAGAAAGCGAGGGAGGCATTACTGCTGCTGCAGAAGACCGGAACGACCTCTGCAGAAAAAAACACTAGCACAGCGCAGTAACAATGGCGGGGGGGACACAGAGAAGCAAGAATAGTTGGGGAGGGCCCAGATCAGTTGCAGTGGAGGGAGAGGTCTGTTGTCTCACCCGTTCACCTTCTCCTTCCTTATGTCTCAGGCTACGTGGGTGCAGCAAAAGCCAACTGCAGATCTTTGTGTGAGGGAAGCCAATGCGATATAGAAGGAGTCTCCTCCTTCATCGCTGCTGCTGTTGCTGCTTTATGGATTTAATAGCCATGTATGTCCTATGATACTGCACCTAAACTACTAGATTAACATTGGCTTGAACACAAAGATCAGATTCCTGCAGTCTTTGTCCCCCGTCCTTTATGTCTGCACATTCTCGATAGACACCTAGGAGTGACACCTAGGAGGCTGTAGGTCCGAGGGGGGTAAAGGAAAAGGGCAGAAAATAAGAAGCCCCCTCTCCAGCAGGCAGAGATTTCTGTTTGGCTTTCCCCAGTTTTCCTTCTGAAACGGTAAAAAGGGCAATGATGACACGCAAGGTGGGGCGCTCCTTGAGCTAAGAGGAAAATTCTCCCTCCCATGCGCCAAACTGAACCACCAAAACCGCTTCAGGAACCACAGCTGCATCCCTCCGCCGGTTCCAACCCAGGCTACCCTCCCGACCCCTGCAAGGCGCGTGTCAGCCAGCCGAGGAGGCTGAAGCCAGTCTGGGTTGGGCTGGGCTAGCCCCGTTGCCAACTGTTGGCGCTGCGCTGCAGCTCGGAGCAGAGGATTTTCCCCCTCCGAGCAAAGGGAGTGGTTGCATCAGATTCTTTTTTCCTTGTGGGTTAGTGAAGGCAACATCTTGACTCCTGGCGCCGGACGCTGCGAGCTGCAGCCCCGCTCGTGGCAGGCGGTGAGGAGCCAAGGGCGGGTGCCGAGCCGGGGGCATTTATGGCCGATAAAAGGGGGAGAGGAGACAACAGCAAGGACTTCTGTGCAACCTGTGGTTGTCCCCGTGCCTCCCACCCCCACCCGCAGCAGCAGGGCTGTTCTCGGGGGCGGGCCGGGCAGCTTACCTCGCTCGATGTTGCCGATGGCTCGCTTCAGGTGCTCCTCGGTCACGAGCTCGCCGATGACCACCAGCAGGTAGAATTTGCTGTCGAGGAAGCGGTGCGAGAGGCTGGGCGAGGGGGACGCGGGGTTGGGGATGCTACAAGACGGGTCCGGCTCCGCTTCCACCACCACGGTCGCCATCCTGCCAGCCCCTCTCCTCCTCTTGCTGCTGCTCGGGGTTGGGGGGAGGGAGGGAAAGGATTATCTCCAGCGGTGCCTCCCTCCTCGGCGCGGAGCTGCCGAGTGGTGCCGGGCTGCGGGCAGCAGGCGAGTGAGGGCGGGCGGGGAGGCGGCGGCGCTTTTATACCGAGACGGTGCAGGGCTGGGACCCGGGGAGGAGGGGGGACCCGGCACATCCCGGCGCGTTGCTGCTGCCGCTGTTCCAGCATCCACAGCTGATGTCATCTGCAGCAAATCATCCCCGGCGCTGCCTCCGGAAGCAGAAGGGACGAGGTGTGCAAACAATGCCCAAGGCTGAGCAAGGTGTGGGGGGCCTGGGGCCCAGCAAACCGCCCTGCCTTTGGTGTGCAACCCCCACCCCCTGCCTCAGCACATAGGCCCCCAGAGAGAGGCCAGCGGAGGAGCACAGTTCAGGCCAAACCTGACCCTCCTCCCCCCCATCCTCAGCTGACATGTAGCACAGGGCTTTTCCTCTCCAAAACTGCATGGGAACAGTACCTTCACGGGGCACCCTCTTTTGCCCCTACAGTCACCACTCCATAGGGACCCTAGCCACAAAATACGCACCCCCCTCCATGCATGAACTTTCAGTTTCACCTATTTTAAATAGAGCCAGTCATGAGGTGCAGAGCCACAGGTCACCTTCTGGAAGAGGATGCTTGCCCTGAGGATTTTGGTTGAGGTCCCATCTCCATTCACACAGATAATATCCCATATAATAAAAAGTACTGTACTGCCATAATCTACAGTAGTAATTGTCCAGACTCCTGCATTGCACCATAATACTGCTGCAGAACTTAGGGAAGTTACTATAGAATACTGTAGTGTGTTTTTACAAGGGAGAATTCAGATGTTCCCTTTAGTCTTTTTATTTTAAAACCAATTACTGTAATCAAACACTCTGAAACTAAGGCCTTTGTTAACACAGTCAGTGCTCTGTAGATATAGGATTCACTCCTGAGATGTGGTCCTTCCATGATGCCTTGGATAGACTACAAAAAACTCAGTCCCTGCATAAACAATTTGAGCCAGAGCTCCACCAGTGACTTGTGAAAGAACACACCCAGAATTACAATAAGTTTGGAAGGGATGTAAATTCTTATGCTCCAGTGTATAAAGATAACCTGCCCACAGGATAAGCTTCTTCTCAGCCGGGTAGAGGTTATCCCATTACTACTTCATGCAGGGTTTAATGTATTTTCCTCTGAAACAGTTGGCACTGGCTACTGTCAAACACAGGAATCTCGGCTGAATGGACCATGAAGTGCAGCAACTCCTGTGTTCCCAAAATGTATGTTTTTATTTTTACAGCACGCTGGAGTCATTATAACAAACAAGTATTTCAGGTGTTAATAATAATAATAGTAATAATAATTTATTGGTATTAGAGTAGGGCCTAGAGGCCCCAACCAAGATCAGGATTCCATTATGCTAGGCGCTGTATAAACAGAGACAGTCTTTGCCCAGGTGAGTTTACAGTCCAAGTAAGCAAGACAGAGGAAGGAGGGAGAGAAAACAGAGGCACAGAGAAGTGAAGTGACTTGCCCAAGGTTACAGAGCAGATCAATGACAAAACCAAGAATAAATTCTGTGTCTCCTGCTTATTCATTATGGACCATATTGCCTGTCTTGTTATAACTATTTCATATAGCCATGTGTTTCTAACATGAATAAACGTCCAAATAAACACATTGAGCATGCCAAATTCAGGCTAATGTGATGAAACTGACCTCTAACAGTGCATATACACTATAACATTTCTGAGCCATTTTCCTGCATCTGTATAGTTTCCCTGGTGCTTCTAGCCATGTAAATTGTGTTGTAGACTGGGCACAGGCATTTTGACAGCCATGTCATGTAAACCCAGAAGACTCAGTGGAAAAAATAACTGTACAGAACAATTGATAGCAATTTTCCTAAAATAGACAAAGTCTTAATGGACACAAATATGCTGCAAAAGTGTCACTAATATGAACCATATTCTACCAGTTGTGACTACAGTTCTTTCCTGCTGAGAGTAGAGTTTTTCATGGCATGGTTGCGCTGGTCTGTGTTGATACATATGGGCACACAAATACATATGGTTGATGCTAGCTTCCCCATAGCCAAGCCCTGTTATACTCATGCCCACATATACACTATTTCAGTTACAGACGTGCTGAGCGGTCTCTATAATTTTGGGGAGGAGCCTGCACAGAGGCAGGCAACCTCCAACATTCTCTCCCACTGCTACATACAGGTTTTCTGGTATGCATACTACATGTGTATTACCGGCAAGAATTTGGCCCAGAAGCTGAGGAGAAGGTGCATCTAAAAGATATTTTACTTAATGTTTACAAAATAGAGTGATAGTGATTCCCAAATACAAGGGTTAAAGATTTTTCACACATCACAATCACAACAGGTTAAGTGCATTAATGCTGTGAAATGCATTCCATTGCACAAGGTGCATTACATGGGTGACTATGTTTCTGTTGTGGTGGTGGTGTTGTTTTTTTTAAACAGAAGGCACTAACAACTGTGGGCAAATTATCTGTTGAGATTTTAGGCAATAAGGTTTACTTAAAGAAAACAAAAACAAAGAAACAAAACAAAGTATCAGAGGGGTAGCCTTGTTAGACTGTATCCACAAAAACAACAAGGAGTCTGGTGGCACCTTAAAGACTAACAGATTTATTTGGGCATAGGCTTTTATGGGTAAAAAAAAACTCACTTCTTCATGCATCTGAAGAAGTGAGGTTTTTTACCCACAAAAGCTTATGCCCAAGTAAAACAAATAAACAAAACCCTAAATATATGTATATGATACAAGTATTCCTAAGGTAGCCTGCTGAGGCATATGCTTCAATAGTCTTGTGTTTTATATTATGTTGCCACAGACTATATAAACTATTACAGAAAATGAACTGTGACAATTTATAACATTGTGGTAGGAGCTGGTAGGTATATTAAAACCCCAAAGAGCCAGATGCTACCATTTGGAAGAAAAATACATTTTTGTCTATCTCTGAGGGCTGAGTCTGGCTCATAGATGTTTTGCGTTCCTTAGATATTCACAAGCACATACAATTGGCAGATCTAAGGTAAAATTGGGGGCAATAGCATGCTCGTTACAAATGCAGGTCTAGCTTCATGGATATGGCTCTTGGAGAAGGTTGCAGATTCACAGTTTACATGGTTGATGTTCATACAATAACTTGCCCTGAAGCTTGTTTGTTGGTATTTTGAATTACAAAACAAATAAAACTTTGTCCTTGTACCCTACACTTTTCTTACCTGAAAAGAAGTTGTCTTCTTTACTAGTAACAATAAAATCTGAAAGCATATTTACATTCTGCAGGGTGGAAGCATATCACCAGATCTTCAGTCAGGTGAAATGAGAAGATGTTCTGTGTAAAGCTGACTCCATGTCACATGGCCCTCAGTGTTTCAAAAACATTTCAGCTTCCTAGCTGCAGCAAAATTACATAAATATACTATTTTGGATAAAGAAATAGCTAAATGAATTTAGACTGTACACATACAGGTTTAGAAAGACAGTAACTGGTATCAACTGCTGAAAAAATGTTTAAAGTTCATGTTACTGATCCATTTTTTACTTGGTACCCAATTGCTTGGTACCCAAATTAACAAACTCAAATGATACACACAAGGCTGTATTTTCATCTTGGGGATCTGGTGATATCATTAATCCTCTTTATAATTAATTTACAATCTTAAGGTGAATGTCACAGGAGACTCACAACTTGTCTGGCGCCTCCTTCTGGTCACTCTTGAGATTAACTCTTGAGGTCGACACCCCTTCCCGTGGTTGCACGCCATCACACTGTCTGTTTCTCAGGTTTGCAGCTCCTCTCTCATCCCAGTAACCACAGCACCCTCTTCATGACTCAGCCCTCCAGCTCGGTCACTCAGTGTTCCCCCCGTTCTGGGTACAGTCCTTCTATTCTCCATCACTCTCACAGAGACCTGGACAGTCTTCCTATTCACTGCCCCGCCGGTCTATGCTACATCCTCTTTGGCTGGTAGGGGAACCCAGGCCCATTCACTACTCTGGGTTCCAGCCCAGGGACTCTACACCCAGCAGTTCTGGACTTTCCTCTCCCAGCCCTCACTGCTTCTATCCTGGACTGCTTCCTACAACTGCTGCAGCCTACATGACTCCGCAGCCTCCAAACACTCCTCCCTCTTCCCAGGGAGTGACTACCCTTTCCCAGCAGCAGCCCTTGTTTGTTGCCAGCATCCTGGCTTTATAGGCCCCACCTGTTCCTGCACAGCTAAACCTGCTTGCAATCCCGGCTCCCTGGCTCTTCCTCCAGGTTCAGCCTGTGGAGTTAATAGGCCTACTTGGCCACCTTAACCCCTTCCAGTCCTCTTGCAGAGCAGAAGACCTATTATCCACCACTGAAGTCCTATTTTAAGACCTTAAATGGAGTTTACATGGTGTATAGGCCTCCTAATTGCCTTCTGCCCAGGGCTGAATGTCACCCCAGTTATAGAGGAAATACAATGCCCTCTGCACCACTGAAGTCTCATTTTATGAGCTTCAATGCAACTGCAATGGTTCATAGGGCCTTGTGTGGTCCCTCTTTACTGAGGGGATGGTATGCGCACAGTACAATACAGTATGACACAATATGATACAGAAATGTGTTGTGTAGCATTTACAACTTGAGTACTTGATGAAAAAGATGGATTTTCAGAAGTTTTCAGGAAGAGAGAAAATGAGGATTCGCTTACCATAATTATAGAGCCTTGCCAAGTAGATCCTGTAGGTGTGTGGTGAAGTCAGTAACATGCCGCCAACATTTTAACAAGGAGCACCGTCAACACCTTCTGCCTTAGTTGGAGATCATGTGACATTTCCTGGGTAAAATACACTTCTCCCACTTCCAAAAATTTATCAATCCAGTTCCATCCATATGCCTTCCTCCCCTCCTCCCAGAAAAAAAATCAGTTCTTCCATCCCCACACAATTCCTAACTCAGACTTCATGGAGTCTTCTCCATGTCGTTCCGCTGCTTGGCAACTTCCTCACAACAGCAGCAATGGTGGCAGGTGTTAGTCCTGCAGTCTCTATAAGCAGCATTAGAAATAGACATGTCATACTGTGGCTACTGGCTGTAGGGTGATTGGTCAGGAGACATGAAGGTCTTATGAGACCTGGGGTCCATGATCTGGTTCCCTTTGGGTGGTGGTTTTTTTTTTTTTTTTCCTTTTGAAATAGTCAGGGAAAACCTGCCTGTAGGCAGTATCCCATAGCTGGCACTGATGGGGAAGTTTTGTGGCAAGCTGATTCAATTCAAGAAAAGGTTGACCATCTCTATGCTTAATTACACAATAAATAAAATTAGTAGATATTTTTCATCCAAATTTATATTTTAAATAATTAATTAATTTCAGCTTTGATTATTATTATTTTTATTTTTTTGAAAACACATTTTAAAATATTTTCCATTTTTTCCATTTTGAAATGGGAAAATACGACCTTCTCTCAGTTTTTATTCCCCCCCTTCCCACTAGAAAAATGGAGGAAATGTAAAGAACATTGAAGTGAGAGAATGTAACACTTTTGCTTTTTTAAAGTAACACTTTCTCTCACCTTTTAACTCTCTGTCTCAAAGTGAGAGAAAGTAACACAAAGTAACAGTGGATTTTTTCCAATGAGGGGGAGAGAGAAGAAGTGAGAGAGAAAAAGTGTTTTTCCCCTGACTTTTTCTAACATCAATTCTTCCCCATTTGCACTCCCCAGTGGAAAAAATGGGGGAGCATAAGGAAAGAAGCGAGACAAAAATGGAGGAAAACACCATTTCACTAAATGAAGGTAAGAGAAAGAGGGATTTTTCCTACAAAAAAAGAAAAAAAGTTTCAATTCAAAACATTGACAAATTTCATTCTGAACATTTTAATCAAAAACAAAAAATTCAAAACATTTTTTGATTGAAAAATTAAAACAATTGGTTTTTTTTCAAATTTCGTGACAAAGTAGACCAGTTTTGACCAGCTCTAGAAATTAGATGCTCTTTACCAAGCAAGATGACACTAAAAATATGGTGACAGTTGATAAGAACATAGGCAGTTATGATATCCATGGTATCTCAAAAGTTTGAGGCAAAATATTCAAAATTTAGATTTAAACAATGAATAATAAGAGAGCCTGAATCAACACAATGTTCCACCAGTTTTGAGTTCCAGGGATACTGGAGAGAGGAAATTTATGTAACTGTTGATATGGGATATGAATTGGATTTACATGGGTTTTCTGCTTTCTTTTAATTGCTCACAATAAACTACAAGATGAAGCATTATCTTGCAGTGTTAGGAAAGAATATGTAATTTATATCCTGGTCTATGCCAGTCTGGGGGGGGATTTATAATCCAGAGAGAGCTGATTTTGCTCCCATTCAAACCAATTATGAAGCTCCCACTGACTTCGGTGGAATCAGGATTGAGCCCCAGCTTTGTAAGTGACTACTCTGCTTGTTATGTGAATGTGTTATGTTAAAAAATGTATCTATCGTTATATAAGGGCTAATTCCTGTGTTCTCCTGGGCAGGCTCAAAGGGCCCCAAATGTAATGACAAAGCCACTGTTCTGCTGCATAGGGGAAGGACCAGATAAGAAGAGGCCACACAGGCATTGTCTGGCAGAATGCACAACTATGTTTGTGGTCTTGGGTAGGATAGTGTGGCCATTGCCGGTGTGTCTGTAAAATGGATCCATTGTCCTGCACAGGGGAGGACACACTCTGTCACGGCCACTACTACTGGCCATGAACTGTAGTAGCAGTCAGACTACAACAGTGTTCAGTGCCCTGCTACTGGATTTGGGGGAGGGGGAATGAACTCCACTCCTGCCCCAAGATAGGTAGAGAGACAAGGCGGGTGATGTAATATCTTTAATTGGACCAACTTCTGTTGGTGGGAGAGACAAGCCTTCAAACTTATACAGAGCTCTTTTTGACCTGTCCAGTTACAGATATTACCTCATCCACCTTGTCTCTCTAATATTCTGTGACCAGCATGGCTACAACTACACTTCATGCTAGGTAGCTAGGGCCTTTTACTCAGACTGTGTGTGAAGGACCAGAATTCAACTTCAAAACCAAAAAGTTGCAACATATGACAATAAATATTCCAAGTGTCATGTCATCATTGCCCAAGGCATATTTTAATAATCTACAAAAATACCTTGTAGTATCCTATTGCCGTGTTTTATAATCCAGTTCTTTTATTGTTTAAACAAAAAAACATTTTTATAAGATGTTATATTTTTCCAGAGACAAAATGACTCCTTGCTTACAAGATAAATATGAAGAGTGTTGAACTTCATTTCTCTTACATGCCAGTGAAAAACATGGAATTTTTCTTCTCTTATCCACCCCCAAATTCAATGATTGTGGACACAGTAAACTTGAAGCCATCAGCATCACCTGAAATACACCCCCTATGACCGAGACTGGAAGCGCCTCAATCTTTTTGGGAGAAAAATATACTCAGCCACTCTACAGTTCCATATTGCAAACTATCAAGCCTTAATGGCAAAATATGATTACATCAACTACTCAAAACTCAATTCCTTTACTGAGCAGCTCCCAGATTCTCACAAGGATCAATTCAAAGCCATCATTAATGAAGGTCATCTAGTGACAAAGACATCACTCCAGTCTGCACTCAATGGAACTGATACAGCAGCACATTCCATCTCCACTGCCATCAGGACCTGTCTGGCTTTAAGATTAAGCTAGATAAGTTTATGGAGGGAATGGTTTAATGGGATAACATGATTTTAATCAAATGAACAGCGTGCCATCGCTGGTAAATAGTATCAATGGCCAATGAGGGTCTGGCTAGAGAATCTTGCCTACATGCTCGGGGTTCTACTTATCGCCATATTTGGGGTCAGGAAGGAATTTTCCTCCAGGGTAGATTGGCAGAGTCCCTGGAGGTTTTTCGCCTTCCTCCGCAGCATGGGGCAGGGGTCGCTAGCTGGAGGATTCTCTGCTACTTGAAGTCTCTAAACCACAGGATCTGGGGACTTCAACAGCAGAGTCAAGGGAAAGGGGTTGGGGCGGCTTTGTGGCCTGCATCATGCGGGAGGTCAGACTAGATGATCATAATGGTCCCTTCTGACCTTAAATTCTATGAGTCTATGATGAGATGAGCCCCTTGTTGCACTTATGTGGTTTCCCAAAAGAGAGGCAAACAACTGTGGAGGACCTACCTTTTGAAGGAACAAAGCTGTTCACAGAAAAGACATTTTCTTTCCTCCACACTTTGAAAGACTCCACGGTCACTTTTCGATAGCTTGGAATTGATATACCTGGGCAGAAGAGAAAATATAGTCCTCAGCCTTTGTTTAGGCCCCACTTGTCACAATATTCATCCCAATGTTTGTATGAATCCCAAAGAAAGAAGTCCAGCTTCTTCAAACGGAACCTCAACCTATTTCCTCGCAGCCATCCACCTCTTAATGACAGTTTTGACGAGTTGGTCAAGATACCATCGGATCACTCTCTTCAATACCATCCAATTCTGGAAAACCTCTCTCATCCCTATGGATGCCATCTCACCCCATTCTGCAGAACCTGGGAATGGATAACCTCTGACAAATGGGTACTGGAGATTATTCAAGATGGTTACTCCCTCCGTTTCACCTCCATACCTCCCCCAAAATGCCCTTCCCTGTCCATCTTCAGGGACCCTTCTCACAAGAGCCTGTTACGACCAGAGATAGACCATCTCCTCCCTCAGCATAGGAGCCATATAATCGGCCCTACATCTAAGAGGCAAAGGCTTTTACTCTCACTACTGCTTGATACCCAAGAAAAAGGGAGGTTGGAGACCCATACTAAATCTCAAAGTGCTCAACAAATTTGTCAAGGCTAAGAAATTCAAGATGGTCACTTTGGTGATGATTATTTCAGCCTTAGAAAATACACTTAGCAGCAATATCGACCTTCCTCCAGCAGATAGAAGGATACACAAAATTTTCACACCTGACTAAAGTCATTTCTCAAAGGCATAGAGAACCTCTCCCCAACCAGGCTTCCTACCCCATAATAGGATCTCAATCTAGTATTAAAAGGGCTGATTAGACACCCTTTGAACCCATAGCTACTTGTTCTTTAACTCACCTTTCCATGAAGATGGAATTCCTGATCACCATTACCTCGGCAAGAAGGCTCGAGGAGCTAGTGGCCCTGATGGCGCATCCCCCTTCTAAATATTCTTCCTTGACAAAGTCATGCTTAGACCACATCTAAAGTTCACCCCCAAAGTGACTTCCGCATTTCACGTGAACCAACTTATTCATCTTCCAACCTTTTATCCCAAGCCTCACCAGGATAATAGGGAAGCCATCCACAATCTGCTTGATGTAAGGAGAGCCTTAACCTTTTATTTGGACATGACAAGAGTTTTTAGAAAATCTCTGAGACACTTCCTCTCCATCGCGGACAGGTCTAGAGGCACAGTGATTTCAGCTTAAAGATTCTCTAAATGGGTCGCGAACTGCATCACACTCTTATCAGATTTGCAATTTAGCACCCCTATCTACAATCTACACACATTCTACGAGATTGGTTTCCTTATCCATAACCTTCTCCAAGGGTATCCCTATATCTGAAATCTACAGAGCAGCTACATGGGCATCTGCACATACCATTACAGAACAAAATGCCACCCTGGGGGACTCTGCTGCAGATGCCAGATTCGGTGCCACAGTGCTATCATCTATAACAGACTCGACTCTGAAGCCCCAGCCTCCAGTGGGGGATACTGCTCAGGAGTCACCTACAGTGGAGCATGCATAGTGACACTATTTGAAGAAGAAATTATTCACCTAGTGCAGTAATGATGGTTCTTCGAGATGTGTCCCCCTATCAGTGCTCCATGACTCACCCTCCTCTCCTCGACTTTGGGGTTCTCATACACTCTGCAGCAGAGAATGGACTGAAGAGGGTTTGCCTATGCAACACTGATTAGCCTTGTGGCAGAGCACGGGGGAGCGGGGGAGGGGAGAGGAAGAGGAAGCTGGAAGTGCATGCGTGGGCTACCAAACTTCGCCAATCAGCAGCACAGGGATACAAACACACCTGCAGTGGAGCACCCGTAGGGACACACATCTTGAAGAACCAGTGTTTCTGCAGAAGGTGAGTAACTTCTTATTCATTTTTATGTTTATTATTATTATTGTCCTGATTCTGCAACCCTTGTTCAGAAAAATCAATTCAGAGGTACATGTGAGCTACATATATCTCTACATTTATTTTCTTCTTCACCTCTGTTTCCTTTATGTATATTTTCCTCTTAAGCAATTCTCTCCTAATCTCACTCAGTTCAGTTTCTTTCCTTAGCATTCATATAATTCTCCTAATGTGGCTTATTTTTAGAAAGCAGGGGAAATGATGTCAGTAAGCAAATAACTGAAAGTTGTGTTCTCCCAACATAAAAGAGAAAAAAGGATGATCAGTTTCCTTTTGGACTCCTATTTACTCCCCTAAAGGATCTTCTAGTCTCTTCTCTACACAACTCTTGGGCATGCTGAACCACAACATTAATAATACCACCTAGCTTTTAGGTGGTATGTATGATTTCATCAGTAAATCTCAGAGTGCTTTACAAAGTCGACAAGTATAATTATCCCCTTTTTATGGATGGGGAAAACAGAGGTACAAGGGGGTGAAGTGACTTGTCCAAAGTCACCCAGCAGGTCAGTGTCTGAACCAGAAAGGACACCTGTGTGTGGGGGTGGGTGTCTAGAGTCTCAGTACAGTTCTCTAGCCCCTAGACCACACTTCCTCCTTGGTAAGTGAAGTTTATCATATCTTAAATTTGAAATCCAAAATGAATAAATCCCTATTGTAAACAGACTTTTCCAGAAAAAATGTAAAAGGCGGGTGAAATAATATATTTGTTTTTTAAAGCAATACAGTATTCTATACATGTGGTATAATGCCTTCAGATATAATAACCTCGTTATGCAGTATGTCGAGTTTCCTGCAATTCTGAAAGCCGATAACAATAATTAAGCAACAAGACATGACAAGTATTGTTTTATTATGCAATGCCAAAACACCTAGGTGAGTTGTTAGGCACAAATCCAATTGCTTTTCACCACTTGGAAGGATTCTTTTTACACATAAAATGGATTGGAAAATGGAATGATCTGATTTGTCCATAGCTATGCAGTTATCACATTCTAACCACCTTGCTTAGAACTCATCAGCTCTGTGACCAGATTGGTATTGATTTAAGTAGTAATGATCAAGTTCTGGGGCATTTCTTTTGGATTAATGACTGACTGGGAGGAATTGATGGCCCAGGGTAGAGCCAAAGACCATTAACCCTGTCTGGTCATCAATCCCTAGGTAATGTCCTGTACTGAATTTGTTATTGTTAATATAAAAGATGAAAAACAAACCAGAGGCATACAGGCTTTTGGAGAGTGGGCCTGGGCGATGAAGCGTCAAGTGGTACGTACTAGCCATTTCTAGGGAATTCATGTCTATTGCAGAAACCAGTTGTTTGAATCCAATCTCACCATTCCATTCAAGTAATAATCACAAAGAAGCAATCTCAAGTACTTTCTAATGGTGTCTATCAGAAATGTGTAAGATAGTTGCATTCATTTTTATTCAGTTGAGTTACATATTAAAGGTTCCATTTCCAAAAAGCTGGGTGTTCAAAATACACAGATACAGGTATAAAATTAATCCTTTCATTTGCTATTGGTTAACAGTCAACTGCATATACATTTACATGGCTAAATGAATTTTTTCGAAAAATAGTTCCTAACTGAGCCCAATCCTGATCCTATTGAAATCAATGAGAAAATCTCATTGGCTTTACTGTGGGGTAGAATTGAGCCCCAGTGGCTCTGCAGGTTTAGGAATCTGTAGAAAACTTATTTATGTAATTTCTTGCATAAAACACATTTCTTTAGTCCAAGCCACAATAACTGCTCTTCTTGGCTTCCAGAAAGGTGCCAAGCAGCCTTAATGGGCTCAAGGATCTGGCCCTGTGTGTTATTGCTTATGCTGCACACACTTTGCGTTCTACGACAATGATTATATGATTGATTTAAAAGAAGAACAAAGTATATTTTTATCTAAAATATTATATTAAAATAGCAATGACAAATATTCCCAAAGATAATAATAACAAATAGGTTTGAAGACTATGATGCAAAGTATATAAACAATAGGTAAATTAATATATAGTAGCTAGGATATAAAATGTTTAAATCTTATCAGGAGGCAAATCATTATCATCAGTTACTAATTTTTTTCATTAAAGCAAAAGGCTTAGATGTTCAAAAGTGACTAGTGATTTGGAGTGCTTCAATTTTTGGGTGCCCAACTTTAGAAAATATGGGTGTGACAGTCCCCTCTGGTGTTATCTAGACCGGTGATCTGCTAGGCCACTCCAATCCTTGACTCTGGGAGCCAGCCTTACCCTGCTCTGCTCTGAGAACCCTCACTCCTGGGCTGTTCACGCACAGCCACTGGCATGTAAGCTGCTTCCAGCTACTTGCAAGCGAATGACACTAGCCAATATCTCCGGCCCCGGACACAATCCTAGGAACCTCCGTCGGGCAGTGTCCAGTTATTCCTGCTGGATGCTGCAAGCTTACATGAGTTTGTCAGTTTAACAAAGAAATTGATACTTACCAGGCTTGTTACCCCAAGGGGAGCCTCAGACACACTTCAAACCAAACGCACTGCTTCAGGTAGAATAAACAAAGGTATTAAATACAAAGATAAGTCAGATTTTGTCAAATGAAATAAAAGCAAAATGCATTCTAAGCTGATCTTAACACTTTCAATGCCCTTACAAACTTAGATGCTTCTCACCACAGGCTGGATGGTTGCTCTTTAGCCAGGCTCTCCCCTCCGATCACCACTTCAGTCGCTTGGTATGGTGTCTGTAGATGGAAAAGAGAGGAAGAGCATGGCAAACGTCTCTTCCTTTTATCATGTCCTTTCCTCTCTCTTGGCTTTGCCTTCCCACCCCTCCCCCTTCAGAGTCAGGGGAGCATTACTGAGTCTCTCCAAGGAAGGTTGAGCAATTCCCCTGGTGTGGCCTCATGCAGGTGAGTCATTGCATTGTAGCTCCCTTGCTGGACAATGGTTGTTGATGGGTTGTTTAACACCCTCCCTGGACATTGGTTACTTTCCTTGCTGTTGCCTCTGGGGAGCCAATATCTGGCTGATTTCCCCAACCTGCAGCATATTTTAGTGACAACCATACTACACAATTCTCATAACTTCATATGCATTAATGATATACATATATGGATAGATAAATGACTTTCAGCAGATCATAACCTTTCCCCTCATACCTTACAAGGCATGCTTTATATGTAAGATCACAATTATATGAAAATGAGAAATATGGGGGTTACAGCATGCTCCCCCAAGGTTTAGAATGTCACAATGGGTACCTACCTTCTGAACAGACAATCAATGAATGGTAAATAGGAGGTCCTGAGGATTTGGGGGAGGTAGGATGGTGGCAGAAACTCACTGATTTCTTTATGAAAATGGCATGATTCTCCAGGTTTGATTGAAGTTTGAGAGTAAAATATTGGGCTCATTGAAATGAATGGGAATTTTGTCATTGACTTCAATGGAGTCAGGATTTCATCCCCAGTATTTATCTGAACCTTTATAATCCAAATAAAACTACAGGGTTGAGAGCACAGAGGAAGCCAACCTGCTGGTTTCGGTTCCTGAATCATCCATTGATGTCCAGAATGTCCAAGAAGGGGAGAAGACATTAAACATGCACATTCATTGGAAAAGTTATTTTGTCTCTTTTTCCTCTGCATCTACATAATGCAGGCAGATGGTGACCCCACACCTTTATCAGATATTAGGGATGCGGGTTACCCCTCACCATCCAATAGTTCTCGGAGCAGCACACACAGGGTTAAAGCTGTTTTTTTAATGGAAGTCATTCTCTAGCTGGTTTGTTCTCTATCACAAAAGCACTACTCTTACCAATGCTGGTATTCCACAATAAAAATACAAGGTAATAGGATGATGAAAATAGGGACTAAAGACTATATTAATTAAAAATAACAGATCAGTTTGATAAAGATTCTTTCTGTAAAAAATATAAATGATTGATGTATAAATGCTGATACTTCTGAGGTCAGATTCTCACCATGCTCTGAGACCTTTACGCTGCATAAAAGGTTCAGAATGGTATCAAGGGGCTCTAAAAGCCCCATTTGTGGTCCAGGTAAGATTTCTCTGTCACAGGCACTGTGGATGACTGCCTTTCAAGGACCCCATCACAAACCCTGGCATAAGGGCAGAAGGGAGCAGGCCTGGCTGGCAGGGCCACAGCAAGCAGCACTGCAGAGAGATTCCTGGCTGTCCCAGGAGGCTGCGATAACTTAGGGTATGTCTACACTACAGACAGTACAGCTACAGTGCTGCACCTGTGCCTCTATAGCACCATATTACAGATATTTGCTCCAGCAATGCAGGTGGGGGGTTCTGTCACTGTAATTAATCTACCCTTTGAGAGGCAGTAGTTAGGTTTATGGAAGAATTCCTCCATTGACCTATCACTTACGATAGTGAATTACATCTCTTGGGAGTGTCAGTTTTCGACACTGCTAAGGAACACAGCTAGATCGACCTAAGTTTTAGCTGTAGACCAGGACTTAGGAGCATGTCTACACTACAAACTTTTGCTAACACAAGTTATGTTAGCATATAGCCACCCCAGTTATTATATTGCTTGTGCATGTGTGTACTTGACTCCTTGCATCAGCCCTATGCATACTCTCCAACAGTGCTTGTTTTGATGTACAATACGGTGCACCCTGGGAAGGTATCCCACTGTGCAATTCGCCACCTTCCAGCACACTATCTTTTGGGAAGTTTGGGGAAAGCATAGTGGGGCAGAAATGAGTTGTGTAGAGGTGACTGGGATTGCAGGGATAAAGTTCCATCATGCTACTTCCTCCATCCCAGAATACCATCTTTATCCCATAATTTTCATGCCTATTTTGAAAATCCCACAAACCCGCACAGGAATCGTCTCTGTCCGCCATCTCTGGCGGAAGCATGGAGCCTTCACAGCTCTGCACTAGTGTCATGTCCATTGCAAGCACAGGACACACAGAATCACAAGAGCCATGGGGAACATCATGATTTACTGGAGGCCAAATTGCTGAGAGATGTAGCAAGAACCGATACAAGGTTGTTAGCCTTCACTGAGTAGCTGCAAATGCTGCTTCTGGGCCCAAGAAATGAGCACTGACTGGTGGGATCCCATCGTAATGCAGGCTTGGGATGAGAGTGGTGGCTACAGAACTTTCAGATGCGCCAGGCTACATCCCTGGAGCTGTTTTCCGAGCTCTCCCCAGCCCTCCAGCACAGGGACACCAGAATGAGAGCTGCACTGGCAGTGGAGAAGTGAGTGGTGATCTCATCATGGAAGCTTGCAACACTGGATTGCTACCAATTAATGGAAAATCCATTGTGGGAACCACTCTTGTGCAAGTGTCCAAAGCCTTTAGTCATCTGCTGTGCAGATCTTCGACTCTCAGCAATGTGCAGGACATAATGGATGGATTTTGAGCAATGGGGTTCCTGAACTGCAGTGGAGCAATAGACAGCATGCTTATACCTATTTCAGCTCCAGACCACCTTGCCACAGAGTACATCAACAGGAAGGGCTACTTTTCTATGGTTATGCAAGTGCTGATGAATAACTGGTGATGCTTCACCAGCATCAGCATTGGCTGGTCCAGGAAGGTGCATGACACTCACATCTTTAAGAACACAGGATTGTTCAGAAAGCTAGAAGCAGGGACCGTCTTTCCTGACTGGCAGATTACTATTCGCGATGTTGAAATGTCAATAGTGATCCCTGGGGGACCCAGCCTGCCCCTTAATCCTCTGGCTCACGAAGCCATACATCAGCCAGCTCAACAGCACCAAGGAAAGATTTAGCTACAGGCTCAGCAGATGCAGAATAATAGCTGAATGAGCTTTTGGTAGATTGAAGGGGCACTGGTGTAGTTTCCTCACAAGATTGGATCTCGGTGAGAAAAATATCCCTGCCTACTGTGTCCTGCATAATATTGTGAAGCAAAGGGGAAAAGTTGCTGCCGGGGTGGAGGTGGAGCAGCAAAGAATTCAATGCAGAGCTGTATGCCTCAGGGAGGCTTTGAAAGAGCACTTTAACAGTGAGCCACAGTAATGCATCGTGGTGTGCCGTGCTCTACCCAGCCCTGCAGTTTGGGGGCCTGTTAGGAATTGTTTGGTGCTTGTGTACATTTATGATTATAACACTGTGTTTGTCCCTGATCCTCTAAGCTATATCACAGTATACAATAACTACCACCACCAGGCATTCTGCAGCATATGTTGGGAACTAATAAAGATGAATTGTTTTCCAAACAACAGAGTTTTATTGAATAATAATAATTAATGGAGATATCCCATCTCCTAGAACTGGAAGGGACCTTGACAGGTCATTGAGTCCAGTCCAGCCCCCTGCCTTCACTAGCAGGACCAAGTACTGATTTTGCCCCAGATCCCCAAGTGGCCCCCTCAAGGATTGAACTCATAACCCTGGGTTTAGCAGGCCAATGCTCAAACCACTGAGCTATCCCTCCCCCCAACAAAAATACCTAAAAATGTGCAAGTTAAAAGCTAATATATTAAAGCCTTAACCAATTTATGGAAGAGAGCTTAAAGAAGGGGAAGGAACATTCATGTCTATTTTAGCTACACATGCATCAACCATGGGTCTCACATGTCAGTGTATGTGAAACTGTGGTTGTTCTTAATGTCCCCCTGGCGTGGAGTGGTAGAGACAGGGATGCAGCCCCTGATGCCATATGGAGCTTTGAGGGAGGGTCTAGGGAGGTGATATCCTAGAGTTCTTCATGAACTGAGAAGGGTGAGCCCGAGACTGTTGAATCTGGAGGTCCACAAAAGTCTGCAGCATCTGTCTTTGCTGCCAGAGAAGGCCCATTATGTCCTGATGCATCTCCCGCTCCTGCTTCTGGGCCTTTCTCCATAGTTTGCACTATTCATTCTCCAGGCCCTTTGTTTATTGTCTGATAAAGCACTTGTTTGCAGGATCTTGCTGACCATGTCATCCTGAGTCTGCTTCTTTCTCTCATTTGGCTCAAGCATTCTGCGGGGATGGAGCGGGAACCTGTCAAGGCCACAATGGCAGCAGCTACAGATAAAAACACAGAGATATCATTGTCCATTCAATCAAGCTGAAAAGCTAAAGTTAAGATTCAGAATTCTCTTCCCTTGCAGAATACCTCCATGAAAGTTTCATTGAGATCTCTCAGGAGGATTCAAGGGACAGCTCTGTGTACATAAAGGAACTGCTCTCTTGCCCTCCCCCCACCCCGCACCAAATTCTACAGGGAATGAAAAGCAGATAACTCTACCTCTTTGTAGTATCATGGCAGTTCCTTTGCTTTCATGCAGCACAGCTGCTGGTCCCTGTCGTACCCCTGCTCCTGCATCCCTCATGCAATCTGCTCACAGATGTCCACATTTCTAGAGTTGGTCTGTAGCTGTACCTACACAACTTCCTCTCCCCAAAGGCCCAGGAGATCCAATGTCATCTGTCTACTCCAGACCTGAGTGTGACATCAACATGGTCAGCTGGGCAGTTGCACACAAAAATGGAGAGTTGCAGGTGCGCCCACCAAGATGGACAATCAGGCAAGGGCATGTCAAAAATTTACAGGGTTTTAACAGGGGTGGCTTCTGGTCTCTATGGCCCAGCTTGAGAAGGGGACCTAGGAGGGCTTATCTTCTTCAGACCCACCACCAGGGTTTCATATGTCAGTTGGTTCCCTTGAACAGCTTCCCAACAACTCCGGCCCACAGAGTGAGTCGCTTTTTATCTTCTTAGTTTCCTGGGCTTGGACTCTGGTGCTCAAAACCAATCTGATAAAACTCCATGGGCGACTGAGCCAGCCCCTTCCAAACCAGTTGTTCTTCCTTTGTATTGTAAGAATCCTGCAAGTGTTCGTTGAGGGATGTCTTATCCCAAGTCATTGGTCTGCTTCCTCTTTGTTTCTCCAGTATAGCCATACAGTGAACTGCCAATAACTAAGACACAATGCAATATCCATAAGTTACAGAGCAGCTCTACGTCCTTCACAGTATATATATCCCACACTCACCAGCCTGATTCTGATCTCACAAGTATAAAGCAGGAGAAACTGTGTTAAAGTCAATAGAGTTACACCAGGGTAAACTGATATAAGTGAGATCTGTGTCAAACTCTGTAAATAAGCCTGCGGATGTAGAGATGCATAGCTCCCGAATCGCCAGTCCACAGGCGCGGCAAACTGCTCCCATGGCTACGAGGCAGGAGTGACCTTCAATCCAGCGTTTGTGTTTGGGAAACTTATTTGGCTGATTTGATTGTACCCTCGCAGCTGGTGTTCACGCGCTCAAGAGATGGGTTCGTTATCTTATGTGCATGTATACTGCCTGGCTCTTCTATGCGCAAGAATGTAACCACTAAGAAGAGTTGTAAACAAAGTAAGGAGAGAAATAAAAACCCCAGGAAAAGTTTTCCTGGGAGGCTTTTTGCAAGAGGCTTGTAAAGCTCTCTAGCTACCACAGACCTGGCGTTCTGTTTCCTTTCCTGCGTCGTCACCACAGCTGGTGACCCCGACGTGATACCCCTCTACTCACTGGCTGGATACGCCGAGCGCGCCCGCGGCTGTTTGCCGCCCCTTATTCGTGAGTATGGGGGGGAAACTTTCCAGTGCCCAGAAGGAGCACGCAAGAGAGTTACAAGAGATTATACGACAGCGATCATGTGTCGCTGTCCCGGTCGCTCATATTGAGGACCTCCTAAGGGAAATAGATCGCCAGTGCCCCTGGTATCCAGACTGCGGGTCATTGCAGCTTTTTGATTGGATACAGATTGGGATCACCTTGTATAGTAAACCCCGTGCCCCAGTTCAGTGCCTGCTGCTCTGGCAGCGTTGTAAGGAGGCACTGGAGGGGATCGGCCCCAACAGCCCCAAGCCGGTCCCCCTTTTGCCCCCAGGTGATGGGCCACCCCCCTCCTGCCCACAGCTGACCCTCCCTGCGCCGCCGCCCGTGGCGGCGCCCCCCTGCCTACCGGTCGGGCAGGGGGGCTCTGTCGCCGCGGCGGTGCGGCAAGCGCGTGAGGCCGGTCTCTTGACCGATGAGGAATCCAAGTGTGGGTTCGAGGTGTTTCCCGTCTCTTGGCGGGATAATGGAAATGGGGGGCAGATAGTGGACTGGGAGGCTCTCCCCTACTCAGTTCTGCGCGAGCTCCGCAAGGCAGTTCGTGAGACCGGGGTGCGGTCCACTTTCACCCTGGGGATCTTGGAAGGTGTGTCAAACGGTTACTTCTTGCTCCCCCAAGATTGGAAAGACATGTGTCGCATGGTGCTGTCTCCCGCGCAATACGTTGTGTGGGATAGCGAGTACCAGCGAGAGGCGCTTGCAGCAGCAGCGCAAGGTGGGGGGGCTTATCTTGCTGAGCAGTTATATGGCACAGGGCAGTTTTCGAGCATCCCCGAGCAGGCGGCGGGCACGCCCCGGGTAGCTTTTCCCATCATTGGCCAGTGTGTCCGTCGCGCGTTCCGCAGGGTCCCCGCTGCAGGCGAGTCCTCTAAGTCCTTTGCGGTTACTCGGCAGGGTGCCACCGAACCATTCCACCAGTTTATTGACCGCCTCCAAGAGGCAGTCCAGAGGCAGATTGATAACCCGCAAGCCCAGACTGAACTAATGATAAAATTGGCTTACGAAAATGCCAATGCAGACTGCCGCCGTGCCATGCAGGCAGTGGTCGGGCGCCCCGGGTATACCCTGGCAGAATTGCTGCAGGCGTGTGCTGACGTAGGCACTCAGACCCATCAGATGGCCCTGCTGGCAGCTGCCCTGCACAAGGGGCAGAAGCCTCAGGGGAACTGCTTTAACTGCCAGAAGCCCGGACATTTTTGGCGGGAGTGTCGGGCCCCTGCGGGGGGCATGTGTAAAAACAAACCCAAGCCCCGGACAGACCAGAGGCCCCGCACGCTGTGTCCGAAATGCAAAAAGGGCTACCATTGGGCTGCGCAGTGTCGCTTGGCCGGGGGTGACAGCCGGGTCTTGGCTGCTAACCGAGACAACCCCCCGGGAAACTAGTAGGCGGGCCTGCGACCAGCCCGAGACCCAAGGCCGCGCCCCTCTCCGTGCACGACGCCCCCGCCGCCACAAGGGGCAGTGCGGGGATTGACCTTGTTAATCAGGAAAATATGGATATCACTCTCCCCGGGGAGGTCCTCCTCATGCCGTCCCAGATTCAGGGCCCGCTGCCGGAGGGCATGGTGGGCCTTGTCCTACCCCGCTCGTCCGCCAGCAAGCAGGGCCTGTTTGTGGTGTCTGGGGTGGTGGATTCGGACTATGGTGGAATTATCCATGTTCAACTGTGGAGTCATCTCCCGAAACGGCTGTTTCAGGGAGATGCCTGGGCGCAACTCATACTTGTGCCCTACTCCCTTCCGGCAGGGGGAAGAAACGTTCCCCGAACCGGAGGCTTCGGGTCCACCGACCAGCGCACTATTCACCCACAAGTGGCAGCAGTTGTTAAAGACATTGGAGCACCCCAACCCAAACGCATTTACTGCCTCAACGATCAGCCGTTCGAGGGTGTTATCGACTCTGGGGCAGACATTACCGTCATTGCCGCTGCGCAGTGGCCCGCCCATTGGCCCACAGAGCAGGCTCCGGCAGTTTGGGGTGTGGGCGGGGCACAGGACTCACAACGAAGTGCCCGATGGTTGGAGGTTAGGGCGCCCCAAGGCATCCGCCGCGCCCGTATCCGGCCTATCATTCTCCCCGTCCACCTCAACCTGTGGGGCCGTGATTTATTGACACAGTTCACTGCCACCATCCATATCAATGATTAGGCATACGGCCCTCCCCCTCCGTTGGCTCACTGACGAACCCGTATGGGTTGCGCAGTGGCCGCTTCCTTTAGAAAAGCTGGAGGCCCTCCAGCACTTGGTTAATGACCAGCTGAAGGCAGGACGTTTGGAGGAGTCCACTAGCCCCTTTAATACCCCCGTGTTTGTGATTAAAAAGAAATCTGGCAAGTGGCGCCTCCTGCAGGACCTTCGCGCCATTAACAAAATTATACAGCCTATGGGTCCCCTGCAGTGTGGTACCCCTAATCCCAACCTTATTCCCTGTGATTACCGGTTATTTGTAATAGATTTAAAGGATTGTTTTTTTACCATCCCCTTGCACCCTGAGGACCGGGTGCACTTTGCCTTCACTGTTCCGGTTTTGAATCACTCCCAGCCCACTCCACGCTATCAGTGGAATGTGCTCCCTCAAGGCATGTTGAATAGCCCCACCTTGTGTCAGCATTTTGTTGCGCAGGCCCTACGGCCCTTCCGCGCAGCACACCCAGATGCCTTAATTTACCACTACATGGATGACATCCTGGTGGCTCACCCCGTCCTCCCTGATGACTGGCTGGACGAACTGCGCCACCAGCTTGCGGCGTGTGGCCTGGTTGTGGCACCGGACAAGATCCAGCGTCAGCCACCCTTTTTGTATCTTGGTCACCGCATGCTCCAGTCATATGCCCGTCCAGTTTGTCCCGAGTTGGTATTGCCCAACCCTCTTACGTTTGTACAGCTTCAACAGTTATTGGGGTCCCTTAATTGGATTCGTCCTTTTTGCCCTCTGACTACCTCCATGCTGTCCCCTCTTTTTTCTGGCCTTCGGCAGGGCCGTCTCCCCGGAGATATCATTCCCGTTTCCCAGGAACAGCGCCAAGCGGTCACCCTCATTAACCAGACCCTGGCCCAGGTGTGGGTCGACCGCCGAGAAAGGGAACAGCCCCTTTTTGCCATTTTGCTTCCCACACTCTCACAACCGACAGCTGTCCTCGCCCAGGAGGGGGCGGCAGCGCGTCTTCGTTTAATTGAATGGATTTATTTGACCCACTCCCCTCCGCATACTATTCAGACACTCCCTCAACAGGCCGCAGAGCTGATTTTTAAAGTGCGAGAACGGTCCCGTACCCTCTTGGGTTGGGACCCCGTTGCCATTATTGTCCCCATCCCGGCTAAAGACTGGGAACGCACTGTCTCTTGCAGTGCCACCCTCCAATTGTCTCTTGCTGACTATGTTGGGGAAGTTAAATATCACATTCCCCCTGACCCCCGTCTTTCATTCCTACAACAACGTTGCCTTCACCTCCGGCCGTCCTTGTCAACCGTCCCCATTAAGGATGCACTTACCCTTTTTACGGACGGCGGCCCAACACGAGGTGCGGTCAGCTGGCAGGTGCAAGGCACTTGGCAAGTCCGCTTTACCCTGCCTCAGCGCTCCCCACAGCGCGCAGAGTTGGCTGCTGTCATCCTGGCCTGCCGATGCTTCCAGGATGACCCTTTTAATTTGATTACTGACAGTCTTTATGTTACTAATGTTCTTAAGTCTCTTCCAGGTTCCTATGTGTCGCCCTCCTGTGATGACAATTTGTTGGCCCTTTTTCTTACCCTGCAACAGCTCCTTTCCTCCCGCTCTAGCCCACTGTTTGTGGCACACATTCGCAGTCACACCACACTACCGGGCCTATTAACAGAAGGCAACACGGTGGCCGACCAGGCGGTCAAATCGGTGGCCTCAATTTTTTCCTCCCCAATCGAAAGCCACGCCTTTTTTCATCAATCCGCCAAGGCCCTTGCCAAGCAGTTCACTCTCCCATTGTATCAGGCGCAGGCCATTGTTCGCCAGTGTGACCTTTGCGCTTCTCTCTCCAATAGCCCGGAGGTAGGGGTTAACCCTCGTGGAACCTCGGCCAACCAGCTCTGGCAAATGGATGTTACACATTTCCCTCCCTTTGCCCCCTGGCAGTATCTTCACGTGTGTGTAGATACCTTTTCCCATTATGTGTGGGTCACCCCCCAGAAGGGTGAGGCCTCTCGTCATGTTATTAATCACATGATTCGCGCTATGGCAATCATGGGTCACCCATCCCATCTTAAGACCGACAACGGCCCCGCCTACTGTAGCTCGGCCTTTGCCTCCTTCTGTACCACGTGGGACATTGTCCACACGTTTGGTATCCCGTATAACCCCACAGGCCAGGCCATTGTGGAACGAGCCAATCGTGCGCTCAAACAAGCCCTGGTCCGCCAAAAACAGAAAGGGGGGATTCCCGTAGGCCTTCCTCCCCGCCAGGAATGGCTGGCTGCAGTGCTTTTTACCCTGAATCATTTGAATTTGACTGACAACTACTCTGCAGCAGAATGTCATTTTCGCAGCTACCAGGCCTTGCCCCGCCCCTTTGTTAAATATCGCAAGGCCCCAGACCCTCAGTGGCATGGCCCAGTGCCCCTTATAACGTGGGGACGAGGGCATGCTGCCGTTTCTCTTCCTACAGGTCCGTTGTGGGTCCCGGCGCGTAACGTCCGCCCGTGGCACGGCGATGGCCTGGCACCAGGGACTATCGAACCCCATTCCACAGTTCAACCTACATCTGCAGGATCCCGAGCGTCCTCGCCAGCGCCCCCCGCGGGGGCCCCCGCAGCGCATAACCTGGGGACAGGTTAAAGCCCTTTCATTGCAGGCCGAGCAGCTGCGAGTGCAGCAGCAGCTAGAACCTACCGCAGAAAATTACCTTGTGACATTGTTAGCTTGCCTTAATGCTAATTCACTCCTTATTTTGTGTGTATTGGGGAGTTTCCTGTTGGCCCCTAGCTGCCAAGGCGAACCCCAGATGGAGCAGCGGCTGCAGTTTAACACCTGGGTCCACCTGGCAGAAGTATTAAATCAATCTGATTTCTGCCTGGCCGTTGCCCCGGAAATGCAAGGTCTGTTAAGTACCTGCCTTGTTCCTGTCTGTAAACCACCCAGCAACATCTGGGGTGTGAGACAGTGAAAGAAATGTGCTGTTTTAAGCTTGCTGATAATAGTTTTGTATGCAATAGCAAATTGATATGCTGAAATGCTATGCTTAAGTCATCCGCCAAGACGTTTTTCTTCCTTGGTAGGATTATATTTAGTTATAGCCACCCTTAGAGTGGATGAAGACCCTTTTATAGTATGGGGTCCTAGTTTTGATGTTTGACGTTTTACTTTGCTGCTTTGTTTAATGTATACCCAATCTAGTGGCATTGTGTATGCTACCCTGCGAGAGTGTTTTGTTTAAACACCGCATTTATAAAATAAAACAGGGGGAGATGTAGAGATGCATAGCTCCCGAATCGCCAGTCCACAGGCGCGGCAAACTGCTCCCATGGCTACGAGGCAGGAGTGACCTTCAATCCAGCGTTTGTGTTTGGGAAACTTATTTGGCTGATTTGATTGTACCCTCGCAGCTGGTGTTCACGCGCTCAAGAGATGGGTTCGTTATCTTATGTGCATGTATACTGCCTGGCTCTTCTATGCGCAAGAATGTAACCACTAAGAAGAGTTGTAAACAAAGTAAGGAGAGAAATAAAAACCCCAGGAAAAGTTTTCCTGGGAGGCTTTTTGCAAGAGGCTTGTAAAGCTCTCTAGCTACCACAGACCTGGCGTTCTGTTTCCTTTCCTGCGTCGTCACCACATGCGGAGATTTTAAAAAATAAATGCTTAGTCTCCTAAGTCTGTATTTAGACACCTAAAACATGGTCTGATTTCCAGACTCAGTTTTCCCACTGACTAAAAACAGACATAGGAACCTAACTGTAGGCATTTATTTTAGAAAAGTATTGATCATAAAAATATTCAAAACACACATTTCAATTATAGAAGTTTAAAACTGAAAGGACCATATTAGCTACTGTATACCAGTGCCAATGGAAGTGCATCCCTACAATATATTCTCTAGTGCTTTGTGCCCTACTGAATTTTATGTATCTGTTATTCATCTCTAAATGCAGAGTTTTGAGTAGTGACAGATATATTCTATAGATACTGGTATAGCTTCAAATTAGCAATGTGAATCAATATAATTCCTAGATAAAATGTAACCTCTACATAACCATTAACACAGGGATTGATTCTTCAGTGATTCTGCAGAGAAAACTGCCATTGATTTTAATAGTAGTATCTTGTGCAGGTCATCTATAGGACTGGGCCTGTAGTCAACAATCTGACTATAATGCAAACCAAGTTTGGATTTTTTAATTTTAATTTATTTATTTAATTCCTATACTTTCTGGGTCAAATGGTCAAACAGTGACCTTTCAAATATGCACCTGCAGCTGTGCATGCATTTAATGAGCTTGCCAACTAGGTAAATGCACATGTGAACTGATACCACTGAATCCAACTACTGAATGTAAATGATTAGTAATTTGCTGATTTAGGCTCCTATTCTTCAAAGACTTACACATGTGCATACTGTGAGTAGTCCCACTGAAACTAATGGGGATAATCACAATGCACTGAAGATAAGCACTGAGCATATGGCTTCAAAGTTTTGGGAAATGTGCACAATTGTGGGAATAGGGTTGTGTTCACATTTTTGTGCACAGACTTCCACCTGCATTGTTTTGAAAATTTGGCTCAAACTTTCCTCAACATGTTATTAAAAACTTTATAAAATTTAAATTTAATAATTTTAAACTTTATAGACCACAGAGATAGCAAATACCATCCTGGCTACTGCCTGCCAATAATGCTTTCCTTGCAATCATAGAGCTTAATTTTTTTTGTTTAAAATCTAGTTTACACACATTAATTCTTAAAGTTTAAAAAAGAAAAGGTGCCAAAATCCAGCAACAGCACTACTGCAAAAAATACCTGTTTAAATGTGAAAAAGGCAGCTCCTTCTTTCACTACGGCTAAACATATGTCTGGTCTGCTTTTTATCTGATTTTTTTTTAATTTATAAGGTCAAATAAAATATATAAATAAGACACCCCTTATTCAGTCCTTTCTGATGTTTAGATAATATGGTGGTGAGTGAGGTCTAACATCTAGATAGATTTTTAAAACATGACAGTTAGAAGCACCCTGAATGCAAGTAAAATGCAGTTTCTATCTTAAGAAAAACTGCTTATCCTTTAGATTTCTAAACACATCCATTTACAGTACTTGGTAACCATAAATACTCCACCAACACTATATTTATACATTTTATTGACCTGCTTTTGTTCCAACTCATTCAATACAGAGTTGCTGAAGAAAATGCACTGATTGCACTGTGTGTAGAGCAACCAGACTGGCTGAAACTAATGGGCTGACTAGTTACTTTAAATACATCATGGACCAAAGCCATCTCACCATATGTGATTAGTCTCTGTGAGACCAATGATTCTACTCACGGAGGTAAGACAGAAGAATTTGGCCCTAGATGGTTAAAAGAGCAGTTCTATAGCTGTTGCCGGTCACAGAAACATTGACAATATTGAGAAGCACAGCAGGTGATGAAAGCTTCTTACCTAATATAGATAACACAAATTTTATTTACAGTATGAGTCAGGCCCCTCAAAATCATGAAATTTGTACATGTATATTGGGTTCTTTTTGTTTGTTTTCTGGTCTATTAACCTTTAGGGTACATTTGGGTCATGTTCTCAAGCTTTTTTCTACAACTACAAGTGTTAGAAACTTACTTTTATTTTTAAATGAAAGATGAGATGCTCACATAGTCACATGACTCCAGCAACTGGGGCTTTAAGAAAAAACCCAAATATGATGAGACTCATAATCAAATAGTCAAAAATTGGCAACTCTGTATCTACCTTACATACATTGTGGCTATGACTGTATGGTTAGATGTTATGCACAGAAAGAATATGCATGAATAGCCACTGGGCAACATTAATATTTAAGCTATTCAATTGCATATTCTTGCCAAAAAACTTCATTTTTTGTATAGTGTTGTTACAACCATGCTATCCTAACCAGCAAAATAAATTGCTTGAGATTATACATAATCTCCTTTCCATCCCTGTTGGTAGCAGGTCCTGCATATAGCTAGTAAAAAAAAAAAAAGTTTGCAAAACTGTCAGGTTTCTTAATTAGTTTTTTAATAGCAAGTTAGTGAGGGATTTTTAAATGAAACTTTTGATTTAAAAAAGTGATTTTTGGCAAACAATGAGTTCTAGTCCTGTGATGTTTGGGAGGAAATCCTGCCTCCAAGTCATGCTCCACAGCTGCTACTGCAGCTTAAGGGTTACTCTGTTGATTGCATCACTTGCATGTTGTTCGAGAGTACCTGATGGATCCATGTACTTGTGGATCCATTGGCCCCATTCCCACTCCTCTTCTGCTCACATGGCTCTCCTAGCATATTGGAATGCAGAGAGAATGTGTGGGGAACACCAGTGGCATGCAAGGGGCATGGAACTCTTGCATGAGACCCTCAGGGGCCATCAACTCCTTCCCACCTCCCTCCTGTGCAGCTGAACTGTGCCACTCTGCTGGGTGCGAGCCCCTTCACGGCAGGGGAGAAGAGGGTAGGTTTTGCTCCCTAAACACCAGTGACTAGACTTTTATTTTAATATTCTGTAAAGGATGCTATAAAATCTTGACTAATGAGCATATAATGGTTGACTGAACACAAGTTGCACATTTCGGTTTAAACACTCAGCTAATTACATGCATAAAACAACAGTATCTTAAAGGTTAAATGCATTTTTAATAACTCTTTTGCATGAGCAAAGTATCTCAAGAATTGGTTATGGATACATTATTTTTGTGCTTTATTGATGAAAACCTCACAAGTGGCAGAGGACCAAAGGCATTAGTGACTCAGAAATAATGTTGCCATGGTCAACCCACGGGGACAGTATCTGTAAAAATAATCATCTGAAGAAAAAAAAATCAGATTTCTGAGAATCAGTAAGTCACTGCAAAACAAAAGGAAATGCCCAACATGTAACTGTATTTTTGATAGGCTGGCTTGGTGAGGAAACTCACTGTGGCCAGGCTTTTGCTGAATGCTAATATAAGAGGTTCTCACATGATCTTGTAAGAGGGAATATAGATAGCTTTATAGGCAAATCTGAGGTAGAAGAAGCCCTTTGAGTTCTAACCTGTGAACATCTGATCTGAAAGTTTGCTTTTATTGTATTTTTGGATCAAGTACTTACTGCCCTAACCTTTATTAAAATACTTCTAGAATGTAAGCAAAAAAAGGATTATATCTGTGATCAATAATTGGGTAAAAATAGATACGTATTGTACAGAGAGAACTGCAAACATACATAATATGTTAACCTGTCATTCAAATCAAACTTGTGAAATAAACATTCAGGCAAAGCTGATTCTGATTTTATCATAACAGCTATCTGAAAATTTACTATGTAAATATTAAAATGAAAAGTGTGTCTGAATATACATTTACTTCTCATTTATAACTCCATCTCAAAGAAGCCCTTCATAATAATAATAATAATATAATAAAAGTGCTGCTCATTGAAGTTTCCAGTAAAAAAAACAGTTGGGGGAGGTGAAGAAAAGGAAACAAAGATTTTTCCATTGTGCTACTCTCTCTTTTGTAGCATGATGCACATAATAGCTAAAGTAAAATCTGAGCTCTGCAGGTGTTCGGAAGAGATAAATACTGTCTGTAACTCTAGACTCTGAAGAAGTTTCTAGTTAGATTACCCAGAAGCAAGCTGTCCTGTAAGGATCTATACATTAGCAACTGCAGCCAAAAACTCACTCTCTCTGGAAGTTTCAGGCTTTTAACTCTAGGATTCCATCCAACTGGAGGCTCAGCAGTGATGATAAAGCAAAGCTTACAATCAGCTAGGCTACATGAAAAGTAATCTCAGAAATGCAAGCGAGAAAGGTTTCTTGTCTCAGACAATAGCACTTCTTGAGATTTTCTGTGCTTCTCTATCACCATCCATACATTTTATCTGCACCAGCAACACTCAGAAATGCGATCTTTCTCCATCCCATTTCTCTTATGCATGACAAAGTAAAATCATTTGCTATTTTCTTATCATGTAGCTTATAAAAATATATATTGATATTTGCTCATTACAGTTGTATTTTTGGGAGCCAAAGTAGTTTATAGAACAGTATTTTCACCCAAGTTCTTGAATTTTCCATCTTATCTTCCTTTAGCTCTCAGTATTCAGTCTTAACACTTGTGCTAGAGCAATATTAGGCTGCTGAGGAAGGTTCTCACACAACAGATATTTGTGCCTGAGCATATTGCAGCACAATGATGCAGCACAACTTAATTTCCTCCTCTCCTAAGGACAGAAATCCTGCCTTGGAAAAAACCAACCCCCACCAGGCATGCCCAGAAGCCATACATTGCCCAGTAATTAATGTCAATTTTCCTTTTTAGTCTGATATCTGAAGCTAGGAGTCAAGTTGCAGCCTCTCTCTTGAGTGCAATACAGAGGAGCATTGCTTTTCAGTTCCGCTGTGCTTTAAAAACATTAGCAGTCAATAGCATTTAGGCAGCCTCTTCCCTGCCTCCAACATACAATCTCTCAACCCACATCGGTATCACTGCATACCACTTAAAGGTAAAATTCACCCCAGCAAGGAGGTCACACATTAGCTCCCACCCCCACAGAATGGGCTGTTGGGATACTTTGTGTGGCACTGCATGCGGGCTTATGTGGATCCTTGGTGATAATAAAATGTCGAATAAACTAGACTTTGGTATAAAATGTAACAAATCACATCATGACTTGCAGGTCTTCTCTTCTGAAAGCTAAGGAATGTCTTGAACACTAAGTCTAGGCTTTCCCAATGTGATTGTTTTTAGCGCCGTTAGGTTAATTGTTAATGTTCATAAAGCATTTTTAAGACAAAGGGTGCTATATAAGCGGTAAATATGATTGTGTTATTTAGGGTTACCATACGTCCCCTTTTTCCCGGACACGTCCGGCTTTTTGGCACTCAAACCCCCGTCCGAGGGGAACTGCCAGAAAGCCGAACATGTCTGGGAAAATGGCGGCTCTGCTCCTCCCCGACTCTTCGGCTCTGTTTAAGAGCTGGGCTGCCCGAGCGCTACCGGCTTCGGGCAGCCCCCATGCCTCCGGACCCTGCGCCGCCGGAGCCCGGGAGGGGAAGTGCCTGGCTGGGGACGCAGGGTCCGGAGGCAAGGGGGCTGCCTGAAGCCCAAGCGCTACCGGCTTCACGGTTTGCCGGGCAGCCTCCAGACCCTGCGCCTCCGGCTGGGCGCTTCCCCTCCAGGGCTCCAGCTGCACTGGGGAAGCGCCGGCTGGGGGCGCAGAGTCTGGCGGCTGCCCGGCAAACCATGAAGCCGGTAGCGCTCGGGCAGCCCTTTCCGCGTGGCTGGGAGTGGGAGGGAGGAGGGGCGGAGTTAGGGCGGGGAAGGGGCGGAGTTGGGGCGGAGTTGGGGCGGGGCAGGGGAAATGGGCGGGCCAGGGCCCATGGAGGGTCCTCTTTTTTTATTTATTAGATATGGTAACCCTAGTGTTATTGAGATGGGCTGATACTGCTTCTGTAGCTTTGGTTTACTTCCGAACATATTTGAGTGTCTGGCTGCCAGTAGTGAGGCTAGGTAATCTTACTGCTAGTGCAGCACACGCTGACTCGCTGTAACGGTTAGACTAGAACTACCACATTCATGGTACTGCAGAAGAAAAACAGTCATTAAGAACTTTTAAGACCTAATTAAGCAGGCGGCCTTCTGAGGAGAACAATAAAGGGCAGAATGTTAAAAGTTACAAGATTAAAATTAATCTGAATTTTCTTCTTTGAAAATACTGGCGTTGCTCCAGCTATCAAGGGTAGAATTTGGCCCGGGGCTTTTCCAGCAAGCTCAAAAAGAAGCAGACAGCTCCCTGGCACTAACTAGCAGACAAGTGTATTACTCATCCATTTCAGCACCCTGCAAAATCAAAGCAAGGCTGACATCAAAATCACAAATCCTTCAGAGGGATGCTGGTCTGATAGTTCAAATTCCAAATGCAGGTTGTGTCAAAACAGCATTTTCCAAAACCTACATGTTTGTTTGTTCCTAGTTTGTTCTACACATAGAATGTTTTTCATGGTTTATTTTAAAATTTTATTGAAAACAATTTATTGGCATATTTAAACTTCCCGGACAGTATTGGAAATAAATCCCAATACCATGCCATTATGTTACTCCATGAGAACTAGAAACTGAATGTTCTATTTTTCCATAGCAAATAGCTTTCAGTCTAAATGGCTCATTTTGGAATAAAACACTTAGGAAAGAAAGAAAGAAATATAAAGCCTCCATGAGGGAGCACAGTGTGTATGAGTCACTCTGTATCATCATCCATCTTGAACTAATTCTCATGGAGTGCCCTGAAAATGGGCATGGGCCCTACTGTTTAGATAAAGAGAGAGTACCTAGACAACAGCTTTGAAATTACATAGCTTTATATACACCACAAGAAGTGACTATTAAAAATACAACATTCAAAGGGTCCAGTCTTCTAAAATGCAGATTGCTCTCAACTTCCACTAAAGTCAATTCGCCCTTCCTCTTTCTGAAAAATGTACACCAACTAAACACAAGGATTGCATTTTAGGCCAAACTCTGACTTCAATTACAATACTTCACTGGGTAACCAAGGCCAAAATTTTGCCCAATTATTCTTGTTCTCCAGTTCAGATATAATGGCAAGAGTTATATAGCTTCTCTTTTCTTTTGTTATGGTCACTTTTATACCCAGTGAAGTATTGACAACATCTTTAACTTGGATCTTTAGATCCTAGACTGATTTAGCTACCAACTCTTCTTTTCTGATCAATGCATATCATCCAGTTTGGCAAACTGAATCTTGGCTATGGGGAAAAAAACAGTTTTGAGTATTTGAAATACAGTTCTTGCAAAGTGAGGTAGGCACAGAAGTACAGATAAGATAGAATTTGGCCCTCGGTTCTGCCAGTGTGAATCAGGGTATTTCATTGGAATGAGAAGGATTACTCTGTTTTCACTGGGGAAAATGAAAACAGAACTGGGCCACTAGTGCACAACTGCTCTTATCTTTAGATCCATAAGGCCATAAACTAAAACCATTCTCATGAGATTAAAAATCAAACCATTTTTAATTAGTTTATTAACTTCATTTTTTCAATGTGATACACATTAGACACTCTTCTATATACTTGAAAGTCAAAGATAACTAGTCAAACTAACATCAGATCCAACAGAATCATTCAATAATTTACCTCCTTATACTGCCACTAGAGGTCAGACAATATAACATCAGCATGAATACCGAAAAAAGTATTTCCTTTTCACTTCTGCCCATATTACACTTTCAAATATACCAAACAAGACACATGCTATGGGCATAATTTTCCTCTTGCTTACACCAGTTTTACACCAGAATAATTCCAATGAGTTCAATTCTTCCCTCTTATCCACCCTATCCAATGCTATAGAATTCAGTGGGGTTGCATGAGGCCCAAGATGTTTACACTCCTCAATCTGTGTACACCATATAATCATTTATCAGAAAAATAAATAATGTAACTAAAATTTCAGGTTTCGTGAAGATAAAAACTTTAATATGGATTAACTGTCAAGATGCAGAAGGTCATTTTTGACAGCTTCCCCCTAATTTGGGGTGGTGGTGACTTTTTTTGGGTGGGGGGAGGAGGAGGGTTGGCTAGATATCAGCAAGAGCCTTGAAATGACTATACAGACCATTTTGATCTTTTCCTGAGTCAATTTAATGATATCCCAGAGGACTGATGTCAGGATTTCTTATGATTGTAGCAGGTCATTCCATGTGATTTTGATTTTTTATACCCTCCAGGCATATGCATACAATCTAGGGTTATGTCCTGTGTAAAGGGAACACTTCCATACTCCTGCCTTATACTCTTTCCTCCTAATCCTCCGCCACATCATATTTTGTAAGAGAGGAACACATCCTTTGCACTGCTGTTTTAATTGCATTTTTGTATGTTATTTAGCACAGTCTAACACACATCTACACATTACAATGCGCACCACTTATCAGTTATACCAAACAAATAACCCCTCATCAATTCTGTGAGTTATTTTCTGGTCATTTTCAATTATCATTTTGAACCCTGATGGCATAAGAATAGGTTTTCTGATTTGCAGGTTTTTTTCCCCTCATATCATTTCCTTATGCACCACAGTCATGTTTTTCCTCAGAGAAAAACAACCTAGTAGCACAGACAGTTTAATAATATATTTTCTAGTTCAGTCCAAACAGTTCCTCTCCGGAGAACATACCCTCCTACACCATGATCTCTCTCTAAAACCCAGACATTTTCATGTCATCGTGGTTCACGTTCTGGTCTCATTTGGAAATGCCAGGAATGTAATAAAAAAAAAAATCAGGAGCACACAAGGATCTACACATAAGTTTCTTGTGTTGGTTTTAGAGCTGGATAGTTTATTCTGCCATCCTGTAAAGGAGAATGGTATTTACTTCTCCTATATAATGCATGGAGATAAGAAAGAGGTCAAAAACTTTCTGATGGCACCTGTTCAAGAAAAAAGGTACAAAACAGTAAAGCTTAGCTCCAAAACACATTTACTGTTTGCTCTAAGACTGCATTTATGCACATATGCTTTCTATCATGCCAGTAATTAATCCACAAGGATGGCAGTTAGTGTGATCATGATGCTGGGATAAGGTGGTAAAAACTTTCTATCAAAGATTATGCCCCCCCCCCAAAGTTGCCCATTAGGGGTACGAGAATACAATAGGGGTACCCAGAAAAGAAACGAAATGAAGGTAACAGATACCTTCACAATGATGTCCTCTTTTTTTAAGCCTGTTTAGGACTCAATATGTCTAGAGCATTACACCAGAACTGCTACACTGCTGCAGCACTTCAGTGTTGACACTATCTATGCCGATGGGAGGAGTTCTCCTGTTGGTGTAGGTAATCCACCTCCCTGAGACCAGACCCCATAATATCGCTTTAATGTGGATGAAGAAGCACCGTGCTTGTTCAGGTTTTTGGGTGGCTTATTTGGCTATAGTGAGATGTAATATGTAACTATCCATAGAACAGTCCATTTCCTCCTCACCAAAACAAAAACCAAACAACTTCCTGTGTGGTGAGGATACGCCAGATTCCAATACTGGTCATGTACACTAGTCAATGGAGTAAAGTCAGTGGAGTTATTTTGGGTCCACACTAGTATAAATAAGATCAGTATTTGGCCCACTGTAAATGGCGATGCAATCAATACAGCTTGAGGTATTATACTAAGATGAAAATGAACCTGTGCCCTATACACCTTTTAAATAGTTAGTGCTCAATAGAACTGCGGTAAAGTCCACAGAGACCCAACAGCCCACATATCATCTCAAAAGCTACAGTACATTTTTTAAAGTGTTGGGACAATTCACTTTGCCAGGACCTTATACGTAGTGCACTAATAATCCCGTTGTGGTTTCTAAAGATAATGACAAACAGGATATGTATCTGCACATATTTTTCTCCTTGTGCTCAGATAGCTAACATATTATTCTGCAGTTTTCAAAAAGAGTACCAGTGACCATGTTTCAGCTCTATTCTGCTGACAGCATACAGGTGGTGTTTGTTCTGCAGGACACAGGAAGGTCATATACAGTATACTGGTTGCAAAGCAAGATACATGGCGATCAGCCTCCACATTACTGGAGTGGTCCAGAGGAAAGGTCTGCCCTGCAGGCAAGGCTAAAAAAGAAGAGAAAAGAAAAGTCAAGTCTCCATGCTTGGGAGCTGTGGAGCCGATCAAGGGTTGAGACGCTCATTTGAGTGAACCCTCTTACTGGCCATGTACCATATCTATCTGTTCTTGGTCTTGTGCTTTCCCCATAGTTGGACTGTGCAGCATACAGGAGTTAGCAGAACCCCAGGGCTGGAGCCTCCTTTCACAGTGCCAGGTGAGGCACAGACAGCTCAGTCAGCAAAAAATAAAAATAATCATCTGAAGTGCTGGGTAACGGGGTCGTGTAGAGGAGAGGGGGGCAGAGAAGAGCAGTTTTCCTAGCCTTAATCTTAGTAAGATTGGTGGTTTCCTACCTCTGATTGCTAGAGAGAGAGAGAGAGATAGGAGACCCTCATAACCCTAATCACCACTGTGGATGCTGATCCCCATGTCAGAATGGGGAGCTCATTTACCACTCTCCTATTATGTGTAGTTTGGAGGATGATAGGGCTTATGTGTGATTTGTAACCCAATAATTCCCCCTCTTCACCCAGATTCACCTCAGTAATGGAGCTCAGCCCTCTACGACCCTTTTCAAGTTGATTTCCTGGCCACGACATTTTTAGCCATGGAAGAATCAATCAGTCCCCTGGACAGTATTGCAATGTACAGGGAAGTACATAGCCTGCAGATGTCATTCCCATGAACCGATTGCTTGCTATGTAACTCTGGTCCTGGGAAGGAGGCAGGTTTGGAATGACTCAAAGCTGAAATCTCCATCATGCAGACACTTTCAAGAAGCAGCCCCTTGGGCTGTGTCTACACTAGCTGTTTTCCCCCTAAAATGTCTCACCATTGGACCATTACTGCTCCAATGATGGCAACACTAGTATAACAGGCAAGGCACAGAGCCTGCTGACATCTTTACCACCATATCATCAAGCCCTGTTCAGGCCAAGTCAAGACACCAGAATAACAGAGTGCTAGTAGCCACTGGCTCTTTGTCCACTCTAGAGTGGAGCTGCGCCAATGTTAGCAACAGTGGGAATTTTCAGAGAAGAAAGACTGGTTTGGACAAGACCTGTGTGGAAGAGTGTGTAACGACCATGGCTGTGTAGATCAGTCCACTAGAGGCCCTGAAGCTGCAGATGAGAATTTCACTGTGCATTCTGAGATTTGACTTACATGGGCCCTGATCCAACTCCCAATAAAATCAATGGAAGGACTCCACTACAGAGTCTTCTCCAAACACAGCTCAGACACAGGAGACTATCTGTCCCAAAGAGTTTGAAACAGCCTGAATAAAAATTGCATCCCCTCACAATGAAGGACGTTTTATAACCTCACTTATTAGTTCTCCAGTCATCCATAAATTCTGCCAGGATAGACAAGACATGAATTTTTAATGTAAAAAAACATAAGAAAAAGCAACACAGGTAACAGGCCCATTTTTCCCCCTTTGCTGGTCACCATTAGAAAAATGAAGCACTTTTAATTGTAAATTACTTTTAGTTTTGAGGTTGATCATTTAGATCCCATTCAATTTGCAGATGGGATCTTAAAAAATAGGATCTCTTATTATTAATTATTTGTATTACGTTAACATCCACCAGCACCAATCAGTTCCCTTGTGCTAGGTGCTGCAGAAACATGCAGTAAAATGACAGTGACTGCTCCAGCAAATGAAAAATTTTGGACATGACAAAATACAGCAGGTGGATGAAATAAACAAATGGGCAAGAGGGAGGACAAAGGTAGCAATAATAGAAGTATGTGTTTGCATAGATCAGCTGTGTACATAGAGTAGCTCACCACCTGCCTCATCATTAAAGGCACATTAAAGATAGTATTGCACTTTTCAAGGGAGGAAGGATTTTCCTGATTTGCTTGGTCAAAATGGCCCTCTCCCCACTATGAAGATGGCTGAATTTCAGTGGGGCCAAACTATATCACATACCTTTCCCCAAGTGTTTTAGGATCCTATAGGATAAAAGGTGCTATATCAATATATTATTGTCAAATCCTAAGGATCTTATTTGGTTTTCCCGCCTCCACTGAGAGTTTGTCATACTATAAACTAAGTAAAAATCCACTTAAGAATTCTGTATTTGACTCATTACTTATTAACTTAATAAATTATTAATTATTTATTATTATTATTAACAGAAGCACCTTCTTTATGGGGAAAATATCTTTCTCCAGGAACTGATTGAAAATTAGCAAGCCTTAATATATTTAATGCATGAGTTGCTTATGTAGCTGTATATCAAAAGGAAAAACAAATATATTGACTAGCTCCTCTTAAAATTGCATTTGAGAGTTATTGCTTAACACAAGACTTTGGCTAATTTTTTTTAATTAACACCCAGTTATGGGTATGACTCCTGTTTCAAATCTTCTGACAGGGATTCAGAATGATCGGTCTGTGAGGATTGTATCTAAAGCTTGTTACACAAGGAGACCCCCAGAAAGGAATTGCTTTTCCTATTATAAATGCAATCCAGCCCCACCCCCACTCCCTCAATCAGATACTGCCTTCTGATCTTTTGTAAGGAGTCTTCTTATTCAAATAGATAGAAACATCTTTGCAGCTCTGAAATATGAATGGCTAGGAAGATTTCTCCTTCAGGTCAGATACATACTTGGGTCCCAGTCCTGCAGACACTTAACACATGTTTAACTTTAAGTACATGCACAAGTGTTTGTAGGATATGGGCCATATGGTAATATAAATATCACATATTCAAACCTATATAGAATATAGGGATTCCCAGACATGCCTCATTCTCACCATGAAGCTATTGTGTAAGTTCATTCCCACCTCCATCTTTTCTCTCATATCCTCCTACTCCTCTGCTCTATCCAAGCCCCTCAGTTTACTGCTCCTTTGGGCCTCTCAACGCCTCCTCTCATGTATACTAATTTTACTCTGGTGGAACTCAGTTGACTTCAAGGGTCTGTGAAATGAAACAATCCATTTTCAGTGTGTTAGCCCAGAATTTTTTTAAGAAATAAGACATCACTTTGGCATGAACTAGTGCCGTCGTACAAAATTATCCAAGCCAGATATGTCTAAACACTATTTGCAAGGTCAAATTTTTCTCCCTTTTTTTGTTTAGATAATACGGACACCAAATTCTGCCCTTACTTTACATCCACACCACCTCATTGATGTCAATGGGGCAGAGCCGTAACTAGCTATTTTTGCGCCTGAGGCAAGAATATAAAATTGCGCGCCCGCCCCCCCTTGGCTCCTCCGGTCGCACACTCCCCCCTTGGCTCCTCCAGGCGCGCCATGGCCATGCTGCGCCTCCCCACGCTTCTCCGGCTGTGCCCCCCTTGGCTCCTCCAGCCACACCATGCCGTGCCCTCCCTTGGCTCCTCCGGCCGTGTCCCCGCCTTGGTTCCTCCGGCTGCGCTACCCCCGCTTGGCTCCTCCGGCCACGTTGCAGCCATGCTGCGCCCCCCTCCCGTCTTGGCTCCTCCGGCCGCGCCGTGCTCCCCCACCCCCTCCTCCGGCCGCGCCGCACCCCTTCCCCTCCCCCCCCCCCGGTCACTTTTTTTTTTTTTTGCTTGGGGCAGTGGCAAAAAAGTTAGACCCGGCCCTGCGCTCCCCGCCCCACCTCAACTCTGCTCCGCCTCCACCTCCCTGGGCCTGAGCGCGCCGCCGGTTGTTTCTCTGTGCTCCCAGCCTTCCCGTGCGAACAACTGATTCGTGGGAAGCGAGGGCTTGAAGAAGCAGAGCGGGGCGGAGCGTTCAGGGGAGGAGGCGAAGAGGAGGTGATTGTGTCCCTCCCCTTTGTGCGCCCGAGGCAAGTGCCTCACTCGCCTCGCCCTTGTTACGGCACTGCAACGGGGTTTCACTTGGTGTAAGTCAGAGGCTATGTTGCCCTATGTTATGAATTTACTATAAGCATAATAAGCTAAAAGGATAGACAGTCTGAGGTTGTAGGATCTTTTCCACAGTAACCCTCTGTGATGGGATCCCCGGGGTGCAGCCTGGGACTGTGGGACTGCTGTGCCCCCTTAACTCTCCCCAGCCTAGGCTGTCTTTCACAATGCCTTGCTAATGACCAACAGCAAATGCCTCCAGGTGCAGTTATCACTCAGCACTACCGCATGTGGAGACGCCCGCTCAACCATATTGCATGAATGCTCCCAGAGCCACTCATGAATCACACAGGGAAAGGCACCAGATGCCACAAGCAGAAGGCTGATATTCTTTTTTGGTGGTTCGGGTTCTGTAGTTTCCGCAACTGAGTGTTGCTTTTTTAAGACTTCTGAAAGTATGCTCCACACCTTGTCCCTCTCAGATTTTGGACGGCATTTCAGATTCTTAAACCTTGGGTTGAGTGCTGTAGCTACTTTTAGAAATCTCACATTGGTACCTTCTTTGCATTTGCTCAAATCTGCAGTGACAGAGTTTGTAAATCAAACTACATGTGCTAGGTCATCATCCGAGACTGCTATAACATGAAATATATGGCAGAATGTGGATAAAACAGAGCAGGGGACATACAATTCTCCCCCAAGGAGTTCAGTCACAATTTTAATTAATGCACTCTTTTTTTAAACAATCATTAGCATAGAAGCAAAGACAAACTTGTTTGTCTTAGCGATTGACTGAACAAGAAGTAGGACTGAGTGGACTTGTAGGGTCTAAAGTTTTTTTTAAAATTTTGTTACATAACTGCACTCTAAAACAAAACAATCTACATTTATAAGTTACACTTTCACAATTTAGATTCTAGTACAGTACTTGTATGAGGTGAATTGAAAAATACTATTTCTTTTATCATTTTTACAGTGAGCACTATACACTCTGTATTCAGTGTTGTAATAGAAATCAATATATTTGAAAATGCAGAAAAACATCCAAAAATATGTAATAGATTTCATTGGTATTCTATTGTTTAAACAGTGAGATTAATTGCAATTATTTTTAAATCGCAATTTGAGTTAATCGCATGAATTAACTGCGATTAATCAATAGCCGTACTTTATATGCAATATCACAATTATATACAGATGAGGAATATGGGGGGTTACAGGGTGCTTCCCCCAAGGTTCAGAATCATCATCAGTGATCACCTTCCATACCAAGCAACCCCTGCTTTGAGAGTCAATAGAGGAGAGCTCCAGGAATCCTAAAAGAATTGTGGGGGCATGAGGCCGCTGGCAGATGTGTGGGGATCTCATAGGAACCTGTACCCCTAGCTGGAGCCCTCACTTCCCCTGCACCCCAATGCCCTGCCCCAGCCCAGAGCCTTCTCCTGCACCCTGAACCCCTCATTTCTGGCCCTCTCCCAGAACCCATATCACCCTCCATACCCCAGCCCTGTGAAAATGAGCGAGTGGGTGAGGGACAGCGAGTGATGGAGGGAGGGGGGGATGAAGTGAGCAGGGGTTGGGCCTCGGAGAAAGGATGTGAAGGGGCGATAAATTTGTCATCCAGATTTCTGCTCCTGACTTTATTTATAGGGTCACAAAACATTCATTCTCTTCAATTACTGTTGATACCTCCCACTTGGCCCAGGAAACAGCATTTTCTAAACCTGACACTAAAATCTTTTATTTCTACACAGTGTGGCATTAAAAACTCAACATTCGCTGCCCCTGAACCTACAGTAACAGTGGTATCTCTTACACTAGTATACAAGTATCAGAGGGATAGCCGTGTTAGTCTGGATCTGTAAAAAGCAACAGAGAGTCCTGTGGCACCTTTAAGACTAACAAGATACAATAACAGCTTCTACAGCATAATGGCTGAGTTTTTAATGTCTCTCACTGGAAACTCTTAATTTAATTTTTATCAGGCATAATCTGTGAATCCTGTGCAGTGTCAGCTGCTTCTACAGCTCTAAACGTTTAAGGACATATTGTCAGCTGTAGCCACTAAACCCACACCACCAAAATCATGAATGAAACTGGTTTGTGTGAAAACCTGTATTTCTATATGCAAAGGGTATTTGTATGCCCAACTTAGGTAGTTGTTACAACCCTACTATTCTGCTTTCATGCACATACAGATAAAAGGTTAAGCTTTACATGTGCAAAGAGATACAGGCACAACATATGCACATACGAAATCAAAGAGCAGTTTGAAGCTCACTGATGATTTGACCTTTGATGATAGCAGATTTCAGTTCCCAGGCAGAAGTGCACAAGCAAAGAGAGGGGGAAGGACTGCCATCATAGTTATTTCAAAAATATGCACTTTAAATGAATCTACCTTGCTGAAGTCAGACTATAATTTAAGCATTGAGATAGTGAGGCTAACATTTCAAAGTTAAGATATTTTTGAAGGAAATACAAATTACTGCTAACCCAACTGAAAGGCACTGGACAAAACTAACGTTTTTGAAAAGCCAGAATGGAAAGATAGTAACATTTTTCTATTAACACAGCTCTATTTGGGTCATATAACTGATCAAATATTTGCAGCACCATGCAAGATTCCCTGCTTGATAAAAAGCAGATAACCTCTAGACTAAAATTAAGAAAATGCCAGTCATAGCAAGCTCAAATAATCAGGATTGGAGCCAGTTCTACAGTAACTAGCTTGAAAGCCCTCTCCCACTCATCACCTGTTATGCCACCTCAACTCACCCTGGATTTTACAAAGATATTTTTGGTTCCTATCTGAGCTATCTTACTGTTCAAAGTCTCTGTGAGGGGAGGGGATGTGGGGAAGCATGGTGCTTTTAGTTGTCCCTGGAAGGCACATAGATGAAAGATGTCCCTTCTAAGTAAGAACTTCTGCCATTGTGGTTTCAAACCACTGTGATACAACAGACGCTGACAGGCTTAAGGTCTTTCTCATGGCTCTTCAGAGATGCTAGTTGAAAAGCTGCTTTTTTGAAGCTTTTTGTTATCTGGGCTTGCTTCCAGTATTTACATTACTTTACCAATATCTGTTCTATATTGTCTGTCACAGAGGTTCAGATACTGTACACTGTATTTTATAGCCCTCCTGTTTCCTTTTAACTTATGACCTTTACCGAGAATGAATGCATTTGTCTGCAGACTGTCAGTAGAAAGGGTTGAATCACGTGGATTTGGCATCAGTAGAAAGTGCTCAGTTGCTTTGTAATCCCCTCTTTGGGTTATTTAAAAAGAAAAAAAATGATAGAAAATAAGAAATGCAGGAGATTAGAAAGCTTACTCTGAGCCTTTGCTCCTGAACCACCAAGCAAATTTTAAAGTTTGACCAAAATTTTTAAAAAGTAAAACAAGGTAATCTGAAAAGGGATTTCATTATATCCATTGCATATGCTTCTTCATTTCTTTTATCATAAAAATAGCTCCCCAGCCCCCATCTATACTGCTCACACAGGCCGTGATTCTAATTGTATCTGCATGTGTAGAACCCTATGCTCACCTTGAGCCCCAAAGAATTACAGGACTGGGTCCACTATCTGTTTCATAACATTTAGGTTAAAAACAAACACACAATTTTGCTTCTCTCTCATTGTTTCAATGAAATCTATCAGATTTTTGTACTACACCCATCATTGTAGCACTGCATCTGAGCACCTTGAAACAGGAGTCAGGTTAAAAATCACATTAAAAATACTCATATACATAACTAAAACACCTTCAGTTATTAAAAGTGTGTGAAAGGGTCAAATTTCAGAAAGAGAGGCTAATGGTCCCTTTGTAAAAGTGAGCTTGTACAGTAACTGCTTGCCTGCATTTGTTCACAGTTGTACATGCAAATTAGGCATATCTAAATGATGAAAGAGGTCAGGAGAGCTGGCAGTTTCTGAAGGAGAGAATATTAAAGGCACAACTGTAAACTATCCCGATGTGAAGGAAAGAAAAGATGATTAGTAAAACACCAATATGGCTGCATCAGGAACTCTTTAATTATCTGAAAAATCAAAGAGGAACCCTACAAAAAATGGGAACATGGAGAAAATTGAGAAGGATAAGTGCAAGAGAATGACAAACACGTAGGGACAAAATTAGAAAGGTTAAGGCACAAAATTAATTACACCTAGTAAGGGACATAAAGAACCTCTGCTTATTGCCTTTTAAATACATTAGGAGCAAGAAAAAGATGAAGGAAAGTGTAGATCCCCTACTAAGCAGGAAAGGAGAAATAACTGATGACATCAAGAAGGCGGAGGTTTTTGGTGCATATTTTGCTTCAGTCTTCACTAAAAAAGTTAATGGTGACCATATACTCAACACAATATTGATAACAAGGGGAAGGAACAGAACAGGGAAAGAAGGTTGAAGAATATTCAGATAAGTTAGATGTATTCAAGTCAGCAGGGCCTGATGAAATTCATTCTAGGTACTTAAGGAACTAGCTGAAACAATCTCAGAACATTAACACTAGCAACTATCTTCAAGAACTCATGGAGGTAGGTGAGGTCCCAGAGAACTGGAGAAGGGCAAACGTAGTACCTATCTTTAAAAAGGGGAACAAAGAGAACCCGGGAAATTATAAACAGGCTTAATCTGCAGCAAGGAGAATTTAGGTTAGATATTAGGAGGATGGAAATCTTTCCATTTCTAAGGGTAGCAAAGCTCTGGAATAGACTTTGTAAGTAGGATGTGGAATCCCCATCACTGGAGGATTTTAAGAACAGGTTGGACAAACACCTGTCAGAGATCGTCTAGGTTTCCTTGGTCCTGTGACAGGACAGGGGGCTAGATTTAATGACTTCTCAAGTTCCCTTCCAGCACTACATTTCTATGATTCTATGCCTTGAAGTGTTTATATCACTTATATTTGGATAAAAATATATAATTGCATGTATTAAATATATATGTGTTTAATCATATTGAATTCAACCAAGTTATTGAGTTCATTTATACCTTTTGTCAGCAAGTTTCATAGGTTAATTGTTGTACACCACATAAAAGTCTTTGAATTCTCTTTTCAGTTTTAAGTGGCAAGATTAATGTAGATAAAGTTGTTCAAAATTAAAAAGAAACTGCTTCTCTAAGAAAATTGTATGTATCATTGATCGGTGTATTTATTTCTCGGCCCTTGCATTGCAGCTGAAATTGTTCTCTCCTTTTTTTTTGGTCATCGCACTGACCATGCACTTCTGGGCAGACACATCTTAATCTAAAAAGCCATCATAAATATCCCAGGTTCAGATTTGAATTGCATTAACTGGAAAAGGCAGATCTCTCAAATGTGATACTCCAACAATCAATATATTTTCCTTTCAGAACTGGAGAGAGACACCCAGTCCCTCTTTTCCCCCCAAGAGAAGGCAGGAAATCTTGCAACATAAAAGGAAACCACATAATCTGCATGCTCAGGACATCTATCGGCATTGCTTCCTCCCTTGGCAAAATCATCCATGCCACACTATTGTTGCAGGTACTATACAAAGACAGTTTTTGGCAAGTTAATTCAAATAGCATAGGCTGAACATGGTATGCTCACCAGTCATCTTGCTGGTTTAATACAATTGAAATGTGCCAAACCTACATCAATCACTTGTCCAATTTCCTTTAGCTCTTTCCTTGTTATGGGACTATAGTGTTTATTTAATGATGCGTTTCAGTGTTTTCTAATTTAGAAACAAAGGATTTCCCCCCCGCCCCCAGTACATCAAGAACAGACTTCCATTTTGGTTCTTGTCTTCTTGCTGTGTAGCTGCTATTACAGAATTGCCACTGCGGACATCTGGTCATGCCAAGTTCTCATTATGAGGCGTTTTGCTGCATTAAACTTGTTGCAGGATATTTTGTCAGTGACAGCTGGTCACAGACATTTCCTCTCTAGCAGCATATATAATGGGGCATGGATTTATTATTTTGAACTCCAGGCCCCACAGATACCAACACAGATAACATTTCATTGCCATTATGATTCTGCAGCTTATCATACAAGATTCCTGCAATAAAATTTGACTTGAGAGCATTAGCGGGGGGTGGGGGGGGAAAGGGAGGGGATCTCTGGTTTCAAGTGTAGGAGCTCTACCTTCTGCTCTAAGAGAAGAGCTTTAATCAAAATAATTGTCAAAGCAAGTTATTTATTCTTAAACACATCAGAATGACAGTTTTGCTTTTCAGTGATGCCATAGGCAAGACTGGTTACATGTTTCATTTTTTTCCCTTTAAGTCTTTGGTCCTGATTATTTCACATGTGGTTTGGCAAATGTGCCTTGCTCTTTAATGAGGGATATAATTGCTTGGAAGCCTCATTCCATCTTTTCCTTTGCAGTTCATATGATCAGTACATATCTCTAAATACAAAAAAAAGTTAGCAAGTGAAAATGCTGAATTAAGATCAGTGTCGCTTTTATTCTTAGCAGCCTTTATCACCTACGCTATGGTCTGGCATACTGGAGACTCAATGAAATCTAATTGAGCATTAGTACAGGCAGAGCATCCAGTACAATTACTCATGCTAACTGCCAGAATAATTCCCCCACACTCTACCCCAGCAACCTGCAGTCCTAACTAAATCACTGTTGAAACCCAATGGGAGTTTTGCTAGGTGAAGGATCCCAGGATTGGGTCCACAGTGACTCAGTCAGAAGAAACAACAGCAGAGACATTTGATTTTTTAATTTTTTAATTTTTTTTAAACATAGAAAGGAGGACAGGCAAGTACAAGACATTTCTTACACATTTAACAAAGTCCTATGTTTTTTTTTTGTTGTTTTTTTTTTAAATTGTGTTGTGTTCGTACCAGACCTGTGGGTAGCATTTAGTGTCAAAAATTGCAGAGACTGTTGTAAAGCAGTTCAGGGGTGGGATTTTTGGCCATTGATCTATAAATGAAATTATCTACCATATTCAGGCCTGCTCCTGCAAATCATTACTCCCATATGGAGTTCACTGGATTCAGAAGAACTCATCTAGGAATTGAGCTTTTATTAGAATTTTTTTAAAACAATTTTACTCCCCCTTCCCCAAGGCAAATAGAATATAAAAGTGAACATAAACAAGAATCCTCATATTATACACCATAATTTACTGAGGGGCAAATTCTATCCACTTCCCTCACAGCGGGGTCTATCGATTATGCTATGCAAGGCAGAGACAGGATTTGGGCGGCCACAGGGATGTAAACCCCTGTACGGTGCAGAACCCACAGCAGCTGGGGAGGAGAACAAGGGCAGGGCCAGAGAATCAGTTATTCTGAGGGCTTGCCTTTCCTCCCCACCCCATAAAATCCAAACCTAGAACCAGATCAGAATTTTGTCTATCAAGGAGTGGCCCAAGAGCCTAGATCTGAAGCGTAGATCCAAGTTTTGCAACTTGAGCCTGTCTCTGGTTATAATTCACATTTGTTTATAATTAGAAGATTCTGTCAGTGTCTTCAGATAGTAAGTATGGTCTTACTTCAGTTTATTGCTTCCAATAGAGGAATATTTCCATGTGGTTCTCTCTAACCACTAATATTTCAAATCTGAATATTATTTTTCCCCTTTAAGTCAGCTAATTTTTCCATTTCTATAATTTATCAGAACTATTCACTGTTTTTAATTAGCAGAGGATAAATATGCCTATCAACACAAAACCGTTGATATCCATGAGAATCAATAGCAGAAAAATGAACTTCAAGATTCCTCTCTCGTTAAGAAAATAAATGGCAGTCTCAGAAGGCAATTATTCAGCATTATCTGTGAAACATTGCTGCTAATTCACATGAATTGTTTGCACACTAAAGTATTAAATGCAGGCAGATTAATGTTTTATTAAGGAGATGGGGATCCCCCCCCACCCACACACCCCTTCAAATCAGAATTTTTTCAAAGTTTCTCTTTCTAACCTAGACCAAATAGATCTGCTGGTACCCACTCTAGAAGAGAGAGTTGCTGCTGGTTTGCAAAAACACACACCACCACCACACACAATCCCTCACAAAACACTCATTAGAAGGGTGTCAGACTAGGACTGAGCAAGTATATTAGGGGAATTGTGTTTGCCTACACCAGCCAGAGCTGAGTTTACCAAACTGCATCCAGGACATGCAGCTGTTTCCTAGGACATGCTTGCTTTCATTGCAATATTGAGTCCTTGTGGCACCTTAGAGACTAACAAATTTATTAGAGCATAAGCTTTCGTGGACTAGAGCATAAGCTTTCGTGGACTACAGCCCACTTCTTCGGATGCATCCGAAGAAGTGGGCTGTAGTCCACGAAAGCTTATGCTCTAATAAATTTGTTAGTCTCTAAGGTGCCACAAGTACTCCTGTTCTTCTTTTTGCGGATACAGACTAACACGGCTGCTACTCTGAAACCTAAATATTGAGTCCGTGCATATTAAATGCAACTGGGGATTCCCCTGGTGTAAAGGAATTCCCAGGTGACAGAGCTACAACTCACCTCATCCTCCACCATTTCCAGTATAAGGAGTGTGACTGGAATGTGCTGTGCTCTGGTGGTCAGGGTCTGCCACAGCAGACCTTGGGGGCCATTGAAAGTGGCCCTGGAGACTGGGGAAGCACAAACCATTTTTATTCTCTCCAGTTGAACCTATACCAAGCACAGTTTGGCCAGACACAAAGACAGACTCAAAGAGCGCAAACTGCTTCCTTGCAAACCTAAAATAGTGTGCAGCCCCAGAATTCACAGATGTTTGGATCTCAGCTTTAGTCTCAGGCTCATTTTGACACTAAAATGAGTAACACCACTAATTAGTCCTTTAATTCCTGTGATTGCTACTTCATCTCGTCTAGGTCTTTTATCAATTTATTGTTTGAGAAAGTTAATACAGGGTCCACTTGGTTATGTGGAACACCACAGTATAGCTGTTAGCTCAGGGTGGCACTGATAATGCTGCTTGCCATTCTGGAAAGTATTCTTCTAATGAACTCTCACCAAGCAGACACAGAAACATAGGACTGGAAGGGACCTTGAGAGGTCTTCTAGTCCAGTCCCCTGCATTCATGGCAGGATTCAGTATTATCTAGAGCATCCCTGACAGGTGTTTGTCTAACCTGTTCCAATCATGGAGATTCCACATCCTCCCTAGTCAATTTATTCCAGTGCTTAATCACCCTGACAGTTCGGAAGTTTTTCCTAATGTTCAACCTAAACCATCCTTGCTGCAATTTAAGCCCATTATTTCTTGTCCTATCCTCAATGGTTAAGGAGAACAATTTTTCTCCCTCCTCCTTGTAACAACCCTTTATGTACTTGAAAACTGTTATGTCCCGTCTCAGTTGTCTCTTCTCCAGACTAAACAAACCCAGTTTTTTCAGTCTTCCCTTTTAGGTCACATTCCTAGACCTTTAATTATTTTTGTTGCTCTTCTTTGGACTTTCTCCAATTTCTCCACCTCTTTCCTGAAATTTGGCATCCAGAGCTGGACACAATACTCCACGCTGATTAGGCCTCAGCTGGAGCAGAACAGAAGAATTACTTCTTGCGTCTTGCTTACAACACCATCCCAGAAGGATGTTTGCTTTCTTTGCAACAGTGTTGCACTGTTGACTCATATTTAGCTTGTGAGCCACTATGACCCCCCCAGATCCCTTTCTGCAGTACTCCTTCCTAGGTAGTCATTTCCCATTTTGTATGTATACAATTGGTTGTTCCTTTCAAAGCGGAGTGTTTTGCATTTGTCCTTATTGAATTTCATCCTATTTACTTCAGACCATTTCTCCAGTCTGTCCAGATCATTTTGAATTTTAATCCTATCCTCCAAACCCTCTCAGCTTGGTATCATCTGCAAATTTTATAAAAGTGTACTCTCTATACCATTATTTAAATCACTGATGGAGATATTGAACAGAACTATACCCAGAACTGATCCCTGTGGGACCCCACTCGATAGGCCGTTCCAGGTTGACTGTGATCCACTGATGATTACTCTCTGGGAATGGTTTTTCAACCACCATATAGTAGCTCTATCGAGATTGTATTTCCCCAGGTGGTTTATGACAATGTCATATGAGACAGTATCAAAAGCCTTACTAAAGTCAAGATATACCAAGTCTACTGATTCCCCCCATCCACCAGGCTTGTTACTCTGTCAAAGAAAGCTATTAGGTTGGTTTGACATGATTTGTTCTCGACACATCCATGTTGTCTGCTACTTTATTATCTTCTAGGTGTTTGCAAATTACTTAATTATTTGCTTCATTATCTTTCCAGGTACTGAAGTTAAGGTGACTGGTCTGTAATTCCCCGGGTTGTCCTTATTCCCCTTTTTATAGATGTGCACTATATTTGCCCCAGTCCTCTGGGATCTCTTCTGTCTTCCATATTATAGAACTGTAACATGCACCTCTAACTCAAAGAGCTTGACAGTGGGACCCAGAGTAATAGACATGATACATCCCTCTTTTGCCCTGCTTTCTTGTGTTCTTTCATATTTAGCCTAGATTGTAATTTCCTTGGGGCAGGGACCCTGAGGTTTATTCTCTCTGTAAAGCACTAATGTGTATCTAGAGCAGTATATATACAAATATTAAATAATAAATATAACAAAATAATTTTGCTTTTCCACTTTGTTTGGCTAAGCTTTGTTAATGACTAAGGGTTCAGCCCTGCAAAACGCGGAAACAATGAAAGCAGAGTTCTCTCAGCTGTGGGCTAGGAAAACGAGATTTCAAGGAGAGAATAACGTCTGCACACACAGAAATAATGCAAGACCTTACAATAATGCAGTTTTCTGGGTAGTTTCCCCAGGATGTAGTAAAGTGGAATATAGACCCAGACAGATTTTTAAACAGTAACCATAAAAGCCTTACTTCTCCCTTTTGTGTTAAGAATGCCTGCATTTGTCATTAGTGCAGTTGCAGTCAAATAGGGAAATGAAAATCAATCCATAATTTGCCTGAACAATACAGTCAGTGATAGGGCACTATGCTGTGCAGGGAGGGACTCTTGTTGAGCTCAGAGAGGGAACAAGCCAGAAACACTGACTCACTACAGCTGCAAAAATGCTGAGATAGCGGCTTGCTCCTGAGGAGCAGTGAGCGCATGAGGTTACAGAGCAGTCAAATGAGTAGTACAACAAGGCCTGTTACAGTATTTGTGTTCTGTAATGTCCTTTGGATTTACAACAAATCGTTTCCAAGACATAAAACACACTATTTCCACACAAGGTTTTTCCATGTGCAATTTTTGATTAAACTTGAATTCTTTCCAAGGTTCCCCCCGTCCCGTTCCCCCCCCCACCCCCACCCCGCTGGCATGCAGATTTTGCAAATACATCTATGCTTATGTAAACTCATTCCAGATTAAGAGTTAGGCCAACAGAGAATGCTTTTGAAAATCCCAGCCTTAAATGTTAAACACATTCATGTTATGCACTTTGAGCCTCTCAACAGCCCTCCGGGATAGAGAAGTTTTATTGCAGGCATTTTGCAGCGGGGGAGTTGAGGCACAAGAAAGTTTAATGACTTTCTTAAGGTCACATTGGGATCACATGTGATCCCAGACTCGCAGTCCTCTGCTTTAGCCACTGATTTTATATGGCCTGCACTATTATAGCATCTGAGCATCTGATAGTCTTTAATGTAGTTATCCACCCTGCACCTTGAGATAGGGAAGTATGTTACAGATGAGGAACTGAGGCACAAAGCAGTTGTATAATTTGAACTGTCTCTATCTATAGTTAGAGTGGTATAACACCCACAGACCCTCACCCCCAGTGTCATACAGGTGCTTATACTAGCATAGCTTATTCCTGTATGGAAAGGGGATAAGCCATACCAATCTATGGCCACTTTACACCAGTATAACTGCATCCATGTGAGCGGTTGTAGGGTACCAGTGTACCTGTATCAGTATATCCACACTAAATCTGTGGCAGAGAAGGGACTTGACCCCACATCTCCCAAGTCAGTGTCCAAATCACTGGACTGTCCTTCTTCTCCTGTACATACACTTAAATGTGACCACTTTTCCTGTACTTCATGTAAGCTAACATATGGATATTTCAAGCCCTTCTCTCTGTTCCAGTAATACACGAGCCAGAGTCTGATCTCATTTATAAAGGTATAAAACTACCAGTAATCCCACCAACTTCAAGGGAATTATTCTATATTTACACTGGATACAATAGCTGAGGTCAGAATCTAGTCCACAAGTATCTAGTCCAGATCCAGAATAGACAGTTACAATATCAAGTATGACTGAACGTTAACTGCAATAATCTAAAAAACATACATCACACCATTTTCTTTTTTTTAGTGCTTTTGTCTCCTTTCATAAGTGACTATTAATAATACAGCAGGTACAGGACTGTCCGTCCTACAATATATCTTCATAATTATTTGCAGTTTTAATATCAGAACATTTCAAAGTAATGATATTAATTACCACCAAGAACAATTACGGTCAACATTCAAATGTGTTTTTCCAATGTGTTATTAAAAAAGGTGTACAATAAACATTTCTCCTAACATTTGTTGAAGTATGCTCTCATCCCTTTAGTGTTCATTTTCCCATTATCTCTGAGCAATCTGGTTTTATTTACACAATGCTTGTGCAAAGCAATTTTTAATCTCACATATTTGAAAACTCAAATGCCTCTTCCTAACTGCTACCTCTCCCAGTCCTCTAAATACGGGTTACATTCATCAAAGCAGGGAATGAAAATAAGATCCGAGTTCATCTGGCATTGAATACTGGAGACTGAATTCTGATAGCAAAATGCTCACATCCAATCCACAAAGTGTGTGTAAACAAATAAATAAACAAACAAACAAATAAAAGCGCAAAACATTTGAACTGAGCAAATCCAAATAAATGACAGGAAATTAAGATCGTCTCATGAGCATTCTGTGAGGAGAAAGGCTAAATTAATCAAGTAAATTATACAACCTTGAATTATTTGCTCAGCATTAGTCAATAAATATTTGAAGCTATAGTCCTTTAGAAGTGACATGAAGCTCATTATATTGCTAACTGTCTATACCATCAATGTTTCACATTTCTTTTCCTTAGTTTATTCTTTTTCTGGGTTGAAATGTTGTACCCAGACACCTTATCAGTTAGCCTTGGGGGAGTCTCTCTTTGCCATTCAGAACTATGGTGGGGAGACAGTGCCAACATGCTAGGAACAGCCATAAGGAGGAGAGGAAAAAGCCATTGTCAAGCCTCTTTCTTATTCTCAGTTCTCTAATTAGCATTCAGAGAAACAGTTTCATCAAATCAACTGAAAACCTACTGTATGATTCAGTCCATATAATGTTGCTCATTGCACTGTCAAAGTTCTTACAGCAAGAGGCTGAAATGTTGCCACTGGACTGCTATGAAAAGAAGAAGGAAAAGGATGTTAGAGAAGCACAAAGGGCTTTAAAGGGAATGAAGGATTCAGTGTTTCAAACTACGGGTGTGCATCTCCTGGGGTCTGTGTAATTATGTGCCGAGTGTCACCTCACAGAGCTTACTCCACACATTTTTCAGGAAGAAGCAACAATAATGGTGAGCCTCTGATGCTTTTCTTAACATTATCTCGCTCAGTGATTTACTAAGTAAAGAGTAAAGAAAAAAATCAGTAATTGTTTTGGTGCCTTAAGAAACACAAATGAGCATGTCTCTTCAGCAACATACCACTGACAACCAGACTGAAGTGAATGCAGTAATGAAAGATTAAGAGCAGAAGCCAGTTAAGGTAGTTTTCTAATTTTCTGTTCTCCATGCCACTGTTCAGCTGCTGCTGAAGACTAGCCCTTCCTTTCTTGTCTGTAACAAAGAGTCTTTCACAGGGAGGGGCACTTCCAATTCAAGTGCAGAAAATCTTTATATTCCATTTTTTTAAAAAAACCAACATCCCAGCCAGTTGCTTTGGTTTTGTGTAACTACTTACAGTGCTTTCACATAAAAGAGTTGTCACTATAGAAACTGCCACATCACATGGTATTTCTTCTCTCTGAGTTACAGAATACCTGTTTAATGAGACATTTGTATTTCTTGCAGTCTATAGTAGACATACTCTCACCAAGTAGCATATCTATCAGTTTTACTTCTTAGCTGTTGATTGGAACTAGAGAATAGACAACCAGTACCACTGCTTTGTTTATTTATTTATTTATTTATTAATTCTTTTGCATCCAATGGAGTTGCATGTATGAACATATTTGCCTATTTGAACTGCACCTTATCAGCAACATCAATTCTCATAGCATTGTGGAAGCTTTGAGATTATAGGATATGGATAGAGAGAAAAAGGAAAACATAGCAAATCTGCTCTTAAACACTCAATCCACAGTTTATTTGGGAGGAACAAGGGGATCATGAAGCGCTTTATTTACCTACATAATCTAGCACGTCCCACTCAGATGACAAATAGTCTTAGGGCAGACCTCTCTGTTAAAAAGTTATATATTTTCCTAGACCTGAATGATAGTAACCTTGCCACATGAAAGACTAAGAACTCTCACAAACAGCTGATGTGCAAAATATTATGCTTATTTAATTTAATCTCAATAAATCACGTTCAGAAAAAAAACAGTAAACATGACCCAGTACTAACCATTCACCTGTAGGCCATAATAATCTATGTTTATTTAATTATTTCCACTACAACAACAAAAACTGATCTTAGGTGGGCACAAATCAGCTAAGCAATCGTACCCTTAGAAGTCTGATAACAGCAAAGCCAGTAAATAGTCTCCTTTTTCAAGTGTTCATAGCAAAGCACTCAGTTTTATCTTTCTTTTAAAACTTTTTCCAGAAAGAGAGAGAGGAAGGTCTCCGAAGATATAAACTTCCCCCACTTCACAGGGTGGAAAACTGCTTGCAGAGAAGGCTAGTGCCATAACTGCTTCCTTGCCCAGGATCAGTTTGTCTCTCAAATTACTTTTCTGTCCCTCAAAGGATAATTCACTTTATGTTTGGAGCAGCGTCCTCCCTGAGTTTGCCACTCTCCAACTCAAGATTGCCCCATTAATCCATGAGCCCACGCGCTCGATCCCACCCCTCCCCTGCAGCATCTTCCACCCCATCCTCTGTCATCTTTGTCTCCCAATCCTCAATCCCACACCTGTGTCTCCAGTTACCACCCTACTTCCATACTTTCCTTTGCTTCCAAACTTTCTCAACTGCACTGGCTGCTCCCCCTGCCTGGAATACCTGTCCACTCCCTCTCCCTTTGATCTATTACTATCTGGCTTTTGCTCATTTACTCCAATGAAACTTCCTTTACCAGAAGGTACCAACTACAACTTCTTGACCAAGTCTCAAGGCACAGTCTCATCCTTCATGATCTAGTCACTGCTTTCAACACACTTACTACTCCTTCCTCCTAAAAACTCTCTCCAATTTTGGCTTTAAAGACTCTAAAGGACCAATGATTAGGCTCATCAGAGCAGTGCCTAGTACATCTGAATGGGGACCAAGTTGATTTTTGCTTCCATCTTCCTTGAGACCACTTGGGACTAATACTAACACAAAGCCAGAGTCTTGTCAGTGAAAAAATAAGGTTTCAAATGTACTCTTGTTTCAGAGACAGACTAGTTCAATTCTCTGGAGCCAGAGATTTTTAAACCAGATCCCTTTCTTATACACAGCTTTCTCCTCCTTATGAGAGAATCATTGCTTACTGAACTCTCGATTTTGTCAGTGACATGGTTCCTCACAACAAATTGTAATTGAGAGGCTCACGTGTTAATCTCTTACTGTAGGAATAGTGTTGTAACCCTCTCTCCACCAAACACCAGCTGGAGGCCTTGTACCCAGGGCCGGCTTTAGGCCAATTCCACCAATTCCCCCGAATCGGGCCCCGTGCCTAAGAGGGCCCCACGCCCAGTGGCAGGGCTGCCGGGGGGGAGGGGAGAAAGAAGTGGCCGAGAATCCTTTCCCTGGCTAGAGGCTCCTTTTTAATTTTTACTCACCCGGTGACGCTCTGGGTCTTCGGCGGCACTTCGGCAGCGGGTCCTTCACTCGCTCCGGGTCTTCGGCAGCAGGTCCTTCAGTGCCGCCGAAAACCTGGCGCGAGTGAAGGACCCACCGCCGAAGACTAGGAGCGCCGCCCGATGAGTACAAGCCCCACGTGTTTTTTTACGTAGTTTTTTTTTTAGTGATCCCTGCCGGGGCCCCGTCAAAACTGTTCCAATCGGGCCCCGCACTTCCTAAAGCCGGCCCTGCTTGTATCGCAGCATGCACACACACTAAATATACCCCTAATTAAGTCCAATTCCTCTAAAATGATTCAATGTTCATCAGCCATAGAAGAATTGGCTATGGTAAGAGGAGCCTGAAGATTGGAATGAATTACAAAATGCACAGATCCCTGGATTGGTACCAAACATTACTTCAGCAAAGCTATAAGCCTGTTTTGAGTCAGAAACAGTGTAAATCTTTACCCATTGCTATAAATGGTCTCAGAAGTTACATGTGTGTGTGTCAGCTTTGCCTTGTGTTCAGATGTCTATCTAGTGAAACAAAAATGAGTAGTCAGTACATTTTACAAGGCCTTTGTATGAGAAGATAACTGTCAGTGCATCATACGAAGTGTTATCAGAAGAAAATCCTCTCTACATTAGAAAGGTTGATATTTAAATTTTTTTTTACAATAGACATGTATTTGTATTTGGTTTCTATCTTCTTACAGGACATATTCATGAATCTCTCTAATCAGACCATAGCCTAACGCTTCTTAGGACAACTTTGTACAAGCTATTGGATGAATGTTGTAGTCTTCCATAGAGATTTCTCAGTATTGATCAAATTCAAAACAGAATGTTGTGCTCAGAATTCTTTCCTGGACAATATAATTACTGTACATCCCAGCATGTTTGTAAGTGGCACTCACAAATTAGCTTCTATAAAGTGATCCACACTAATAGGGTTACCATCTTTTAATTTTTAAAAAGGAGGACACTCCATGGGGCCCCAGCCCCGCCCCAACTCCACCTCTTCCCCGCCCCCAGCCCCGCCCCAACTCTGCCCCCTCCCCTGAACGCTCTGCCCCCTGCTCCTCCCCCTCCCCTGCTTCCCGCGAATCAAATGTTCGCGGGAAGCCTGAAACAGGGAGGCAGCAGGTAAGCTGGGGCTGGGTGCAGCGCGGCCCAGTCCGGCCCCCCTGGCCGAGCGGCTCCCTTCGGCGGCTGGCCGGCCCAGGCCAAGAGGCTTTGGCCCCGGCGTCTCCCGCCTGGCTTGGCTCAGGCCCTGGGCCACTGGCCCCTGGCCCCAGCCGAGCACCGCGCCCCTGGCTCCCGGCCCCAGCCCCTGGCCAAGCACCGTGCCCCAGGCTCCCGGCTCCCAGCCGAGCACCATGCCCCAGGCTCCTGGCCCCGCACCCCCGGCTCCTGCCGAGCACCGCCGGCCCCGGCCCGCCCCGCACCCAGCCCCAGCAGCCCTGGTGGAGCACCGCCGAGCCCTCCCTCCCTATTTTTCCGGACATGTCTGGCTTTTTGGGATTTCCCCCCGGACGGGGATTTGAGGCCCAAAAAGCCGGACATGTCCGGGAAAATCCGGACGTATGGTAACCCTACACACTAAAGAAAAGAGATTGGATATCTGGGTTATGCCGAACTCCAATTAGAATGTCCATGTGTGTGAGTGAAAAATAATGGTATCAGCCATTTGCATCACGAATTTGAAATCCATAGAGCATCTTTCAGCGATTAGAAGTCTAGTGGCCGGTTTCTAGTAATCTGGGAAAACAGGATACTTGATACAAATTATGACAAGAGACAGCTTATAATGTGGCTTCTGTTCACTTACACTGATAATGGAGGGTGTTAATCGCACCTCTGCACCCCAAACAGAAAGTCACCCCCATCCCCAGGCAACGGCAGATGGTGTTTACACTACTGACCCTCCCTCAGGGTTTTTGCTTCTCCAAAGCACCCTTGCTGGAGCAGGCTCCTGGGGAACATGCTGTGTGAGTGCATTCTTCAACTCTCCTGTCCATATTTCCCATCTCTCACCAATGCTATTCAGTTTAGGAGGCTGCATTGGCTGGAGGCCAGCCTCTAGCAGCTCAGAGGTTGTTGGTGGGCTGTGCCACTGCAACCCCTACCCAGATGGACTTTCCATCACCACAGACCCATTTGGCTTCTGTCACCATGCCCTACAGCTGAATTATAAGCCCCGTGCCTCCAAGTTCTCCATTTGCATCCTTTGTTCTCCACAGTATAACCACCATTAGAACCCTGCTCATTCATGCTTTGTGCATGCTGAATTCCCATGGGTTTCAATAGGAGTTCTGGTTATTCAGGGCGGGTGGGATCTGGTCTAAAGTTAATGATTTGGCTACATAATTCCAAGTCATATTTGGACATTAGCATATTTTCCCCTTTATGTTCAATGCCCAATACTCAATGGGAGTTCCCTATGTACATTATGAAGAGAGCATATACTCTACATGGCCATTCATTCCATCTAAATTGTTATGGTTATATTATAGTAGCACCCACAATGTCCTAGGGGCTGCACAGCCACATATCCCAATCCATTCCCACAGTTGTGTAAATGCAACAATGCACATCAGCTAGGCAGAGTGATCCTTTAAATTAAGGCTTTGTTCCCTTCGCTTTCCCAGCAAGGCAAAAATTAAAGTCAGGTGCATAGCAACTTTTCCTTATATTGCTTATGAAAATAGCTCGGGTTCCACCTGTTTCTTAAAAAGTGTTTGGTGGAAAAAGCACTGACCTGCAACCTCACTCTGTTCCACCACTTCAGCCTATCAGCCAGCTCTCATCACACAGGGCTAGACTGTGCCCACCCATGCCTGCGTGCATCAAGTCAGGAGGGGCATAAGGAACCTCCCCTTTTGCATCCTGTGACAGCACCAGATAACAATGAAGATTTTCATCTTTCCCTGACTGCCCACAGCAGCACTAGAGCTTTCTACAGTGGTGAAAAGATGTGGAAAGCCCAGCTCCATTCAAGTTGTCTAGCAGAGCTGGTATCTTGCAAAGGAACACTGCCTGCTGTCAAATGGTGGCATAGCAGCCTCACATCCCTTGTGCTCCAGGTGGCATTCAGCCTGCCTAAGGCACAAAGATTCCTGGAGTTCCCACTATGGCATGGTGCCTTTTTTTTTTACCCCTCCCTTTCTCCCCCCCACCATAGGCTGTGTCTTCGAGGCACTAATTAGCCCACAGCATGATGAGTCAGAGCACAGAGGTCAGCATGTTGTAAAAGCAGTATAAGAGAATGCCAAAAAACTTGATCTTTGATTTAACCTTTAATTAAAAAGATTTGTATGCATACATCTTCTCTCACTGAATTGCACTGGTCAAGGTACAGCAAATTAATTTGCTTAGTTAAAGTGAAGCATTAAAAATGAAACACAAGGAAAGCATATGGGTGCTTTTGGGGCAACATGTCCTTGGCCTGGAATCACAGGACATAAAGAGAAATTATGTATCACCTTTAAAAGACAATAACTTATCAGTAGAGGTGACAACAATAACTACAACTCAACTGATAGGTCAATAGAGATCAATATAGATAAGTGAAGAGTAATATGAAAGACAGAGGGCATTAAAAATACTATTAGCATAAATAGAGAAATCTGATAGAGAGGTTTGAGAATAGGAAAGGGAGCAAGGAATTCCTGAGTTCTAAGACCAGCTTTGAAATTGACTCCTTGTATGGGTTTGACAAAGTCACAAACTCTCTGTTGATGTTAGGGTTTTATACAGTCACCCATCACCAAAGATTCAAGCACCTTCCACATAGCAATAGCAAAGTCCCTTGTGGGTTTCTGGGCGCCTCTGACATTTCTCCTTTTGAGGGCAAAAACTCTACTTGAGATAGGAAGATGCTGCTGCAGCTGCTGTTTTTAAGATTGGTAAGGGTTTATTAGGTAGAAGGGGGAGTCAGAGGGACCCTACTTTTCTTTGGGGAGAACACACTACTCAAGCCTCACAGTAGGGATGTTTGAAGATTCATTCACATTTGTAAATCACCGTGCATTTGGAAAACACTGTAGTATTTTTCAAAACTAAACAGCAAAGGCAGAAGATTGGGAAAGTTCCAAACTGAAACAAGCTAAATAAGATAAGAACAATCATTTAAATATAATAAACAAGGAACTGGAAATTTGAGAAGAGATCAGTTAGTATAATGGGTTTTACAAATATGTACAGAATAGGCAAAGGATAAAAAAAAAATCCACTGGTTTATTTCAAAGTTATCTTAGAGAAGATAAATCAGGAGTAAAAGTACCTCTGCCATTTCTTTACATTATTTGCCTCTTAGGATAGAGACTGTATTCCAGTGTTGGGAAAGTGCATAAATATATTTAGATAATGATAATACACCTAGAATGTGGTGATCTACCAAAGCTGGGGATCAATATTTTGTAAACAATGACCATCAGACAACAGGATTGATTCTGAAAAGGTTAAATTTTCTTGAAGTAGACATAACTTCAGGTCTGGCAACATACATGTAGGAACATTAAAAATATGAAGGGGAATAAAGCTCTAACTGATATTTTTAAAAGTTGTCAGGTTTTGAGAGAGATTCCTGGTCTGGAAAACAGGAAAACATAAGAATGGTCAGATATAGAATTGACGGAAAATGGGAAAGATTCATAAAACTGTCACTTTTGGTCAAAAGCTTTTTGAAATCTGAAATTTTTTGAGCAGCTCTAGTCAGGTATTGAACCAGAAAACTAGAAATCACAGTGTAACATCTGTTCTTCAGAAAATCTTGGAAATCATCAAAAAGGCACCCTGAACATGAAAAAAACAAAAAACAAAAAACAAAACACAAAAATGTGCTAGCAGTAAAATAATGTGTGAATATCCCCAATAACCAAAGTAACCAAAGTAAAGCAGGGAAGTTTCTAGCACCTATGATCACATCTTTAACATCTTTGATCCCAGTTTCTCAATCCAGACTCTAGTCTGTGTAAATTTCACCTGTAATTCTCCAGTCCAGTCATGTATTGATGGACCCTACAGAGCGCCACTGAAGTCAACGGGCTCCAGACAGGTGCAAGGGCATGCTCAACATGGCTCTCTTTGCAGGATCAGGGCCTAATTTCCCCGAATCTTTCATTCAGCAAACTAACTTCCCAACTCCACAGAGAGATCATCATGATTAACTGAGGGCTTGTCTACACATTGCTTTATTTCGCACCAGAGGAGTGTAAATTTTAGCCTGTACTAGTGTGTCACACACTTAACTGGCCCATATGGACCTTGCTGGTGCACATAAAAATTCCCTACTCTGTGAATATAGTCCTGTTTCAAAAACTACTGTGTTAGTGAGCACTAGGGAACGTTTAGTGAAAGCCAGAAGGGTCTATGTGGGCCAATTAGCATACAACATGCTAATACAGACTAAAATCTACACCGCTCTGGTGGAGACTAAAGCACCCTCACTTGCAGGAGTACTTTAAAGAGTTTATTACCAGGGTGTCCGAGAGAGTTTGTTCTGTTTAGGTGCCTGGACTCGCAAAAGGAGTCAAAAGCATAAAAATATAATTACATTAGGAGAAAGGTAGTGAGTTAAAGATTATTATTCTGTATTTTGTATATTCAATACAATAGCCATCTAGCACGTGCTCATGAAAGGTATCTGGGATTACTATAGGGAAAAAAGATTGAAATCATCACCTCAGTGAATAGTTGCAATAAAAAAGGCAAGAAAGATATTTGATTGTACTGGCACATGTATAGTATGGAGAGAAAAGGATGATATTTTCACTGGTAGAAGTCATTTGTATTACACTCTGCTTGGAGAACTGGTTAGAGATCCGGAGTCAGATTCATAAGGGTATTTAGGTGTCTAAAGATGCAGATATGCACTTCGTGGGATTTACAAAAAGCACCTAAGTGAGGTAGCTGCCAAAATACCTGTGTAAATTTGGCTCTTAGTCACAATAGAATATCGTTGCCTTGCAGTATGAGGTACATAACATACTGGGCTAGATGGGCCTTTGGTCTGTCCCAAAATCCTGTCTCCAACAGTGGCCAGTACCTGAGCTTCAGGAGGAGTGTACAGAACAGGGTAATTTTGGAGACACCCACTCCTGTCTTCCCCTCCCAGCCTCTTACAGTCAGAGGTTTAGGGTCAACTGACTATATGATTTTATGAAAATATGCTAATGAGTGTGAATATAATGTAACTAGAATATGCTTCGTGCAAAAAGTCTCTTGTAAGGTATCATTACAAAGCTTATAATCTACTGAGTGTGGTAATCCTGTTTGTATAAATGTATCACTCTTGTATCTGAAACTAGAAATATGAAATATAACTCTGATGTCCTATTGTAATTATGCAAAGTGTGGGCCATTAATGGTGGTTTGGAATCTTGATGGCTTCCATCAACCAGGACAATTGACTGTGGATGGCTCTGTTTGCTTGCAAGCCTTCCTATGAGTCAGGCTGGGAGGAATAAGGGCTTGGAGTCTTACAGTACATGTAATCATGTCACCTGAACTGGAATCCATCTTTAACCTGGTGCTTTTCCATTTAGAAGGAGAGGTGGGAATCCAGAGAGGAACAAAGGATTCCCGCCTCGTGCAAAAGATATATAAGGGAACAGAACAAAGGTGGCTGCAATCATGAGAAATCCCCTAGCTACCACCTGAGCTGGAACAAGAGCTGTACCAGGGGAAAGGATTGTGCCCAGACTAGGAAGGCGTCCAGTCTGTGATAGAAGCTTATTGAAACATCTGAAGGTGAGGTTTTATCTGTATTCAGTTTTCTTACTGTACTACTTGTGTTTTATTTTATTTTGCTTGGTAATTCACTTTGTTCTCTCGGTTATTACTTGGAACCACTTAAATCCTACTTTTTGTATTTAATAAAATCACTTTTACTTATGAATTAACCCAGAGTATGCATTAATACCTGGGAGGACAAACAGCTGTGCATCTCTATCAGTGTTATAGATGGTGAACAATTTATGAGTTTACCCTGCATAAGCTTTATACAGGGTAAAATGTATTTATTTGGGGTTTGGACCCCATTGGGAGCTGGGCATGTGAGTGTTGGAAACAGGAACACTTCTTAAGCTGTTTTCAGTTAAGCCTGCAGCTGTTGGGGGACGTTGTTCAGACCTGGGTCCGTGTTTGTAGCAGGCAAGCGTGTCTGGATCAAACTGGGCAAGGTTCTGGAGTCCCAAGCTGGCAGGGAAAATGGGATAGAAGTAGTCTCAGCACATCAATTGACAGTGCCCAAGGGGTTTCTGTGATCCAACGCATCACAACACCCACTCCTGTCTTCCCCTCACAGCCTCTTACAGTCAGAGGTTTAGGGTCACCTGAAACAGATTCCATCCCTGACCATTCTGGCTAATAGCCATTGATGGATCTATCCTCCGTGAACTTATCTAGTTTGTTTTGAGACCAGTTTTACGTTTGACCACCACAACATCCCATGACAATGAGTTCCATAGGTTAATTGTGGGTTGTGTGAAAAAGTATTTCCTCTTGTTTGTATTAAACCTGCAGCCTATTAATTTCATCCACTGACTCCTGGTTTTTGTATTGTGAGAAAGCATAAATAACACTTCTCTATTCACTTTTTCCACACTGTTCATGATTTTATAGATCTCTGTCATATCCCCCATTAATCATCTCTTTTCCGAGCTGACCAGACCTAATTGTTTTAGTCTTTCCTCGTGTAGCAGCCATTCCATATCCTTGATCATCATTGTTGCCTTCTCTGAAACTTTTCCAATTCCACTCTAGCCTCTTTGAGTGGGTCAATCAGAACTGGACACAGTATTCAAGGTGTGGGTGCACCATGGATTTATATAGTTGCATTGTGATGCTGGCAGAACAGGTGCTAGCTCATGCCAGAGCCCCAGACCAATTCACTTGAGAATTAGTATAGATCAAAGTGATTGGTAAATGTATAAGAGTGTTTTTGGTGTTTAAACTTCATGAAAACTAATGGGACATTACTTGCATTGTTTTCGCTTATCTGTATCCTATTATAATGCAGTAGCAAACATTTACATTGTGTAAAACACCTGTAATTAAATAACCCATCAATGAGAAAGAAACCTCGTGGAATGCAAATGAAGAACTATAGCAGAAAAGTGCTGATTTCAAAGCAAGTGATCATTGTGTGTGATGATCAGAGGTGAAAGACTCAAAAAAATGCATTCTTCACTCTGTCAAAGGAAAAGCCCATGTGGGTACTGACACCGTCAGCTTGTTTTCTGTGAGAAGCTACAAGTATGGATTCAAGGAAAGATCCTGCATCTCCGGACTGTTTAGAATCTAACAGAGTGGAATAACTGAATGAGAAGGAGATGCCAGAGTTATTCGGGTAGCCTGGAGAGACTTTTGGGAAACTGGCAGATTACTACATCTATGCTACCATTTGAAATTATATGTACATGTGAGTCACAGTTTATAATTTGCCTACTTTAACCCCTCAAACTGGACTTTGTGATAGAGTTATTGTCTAGGTAGCAAGATAGACTGGAGAAGTTAAGGGGATTGTCTGTGACTCCATGGTAAGACAGGTAAAATGATCCAAGAGTTCACATTTGTTACTGGTTTGGTGAAATCTAATTATAGAACATATCACCAGTTTGGGGTGTCTGCCCTGTTTTCTGACAGTCTGCCCTGAGGTAGACACTCATGGTCACGTGAGCCACTCCAGACAGCATGACAACCGCTATATTTTCTCTCTCTCTTAATAGTTCCTAACATTCTGTCAGGCTTTTTGACTGCTGCTGGGCATTGAGCTGACATTTTCAAAGAACTATCCACAATGACTCCAAGATCTTTCTTGAATCATAACAGCTAATTTAGACCCCATCATTATATATGTATAGTTAGGGTTATTTTTTCCAGTGTGCATTACTTTGCATTTATCAACATTGAATTTCATCTACCATTTGTTGCCCAGTCACCCAGTTTTGTGAGATCACCCTGTAGTTCTTTGCAGTCAGCTTTGGACTTAACTGTCTTGAATAATTTTGTATCATCTGCAGACTGCCACTTCAGCGTTCATTCTGATTTCCAGACCATTAATGAATATGTTGAACAGCACAGGTCCCAGTACAGATCAATGGGGGACACCGCTATTTACTTCGCTCCACTGTGAAAACTGACCATTTATTCTTAGCCTTTGTTTCCTATTTTTAACCAGTTACTGATCCATGAGAGCACCTTCCCTCTTATCTCATGACTACTTAGTTTCCTTAAGAGTCTTTGGTGACAGACTGACAAAACCTTTCTGAAAATCCAAAAATCACCCTCAAAGAAGTCTAATATATTGGTGAGGCATGACTTCCCTTTACAAAAGCAGTGTTGACACTTCCGACATATCAGCCACATAAATGAACAGAATTATTCTCTTCTTTACTATAGTTTCTACCAATTTGCCCAGTACTGAAGTTAGGCTCACCTTTTTAAAAAATTGGTGTTACTTTAGCTACCTTCCAGTCATCTGGTACAAAGGCTTGTTTCAGCAATAGGTTACATACCAGAGTTAGTAGCTCTGCAATTCCATATTTGAGTTCCTTCAGAACTCTTGGGTGAATACCATCTGGCCCTGGTGATTTATTATTGTTTATCAATTTGTTCTAAAACCTCCTCTATTGACACACACAAAAAAGACTAGCTCTGATGGAGATATCTCCCCCACATCCTCTGCAATAAAGACTGATGCAAGGAATTCATTTAGCCTCTCTAGAACAGTCTTGTCTTCCTTTAGTGCTTCTTTAGCACCTTTGTCTTCTAGGAGCCCCACTGGTTGTTTAGCAGGGTTCCTGCTTCTGATGTACTTAAAATTCTTACTATTAGGTTTTTGCATCTTTAGCTCCTCAAATTCTTTCTTGGTCTTCCTTGTCATACTTTTACACTTAGTCTGCCAGAGTTTGTGCTCCTTCCTATTATACTTATTAGGTTTTGACTTCCACATTTTAAGGGATGCCTTTTTTACTCTAATAGCCTCCATTACTTTGCTTTTTAGCCATGATGGCATTCTTTTGGTCATTTAGTTTAACCAAGATTAATCATGTTTTAAGATTGAGCCCTAAGGAAAAGTTATGGGTGTTTGGATTTATTCTTATTGTAGAGAAAGGAGATCACTAAATTACTTTGGGGGTAACCTAATTTAAAATTTTCAGTTATCAAAACTTGACAAAAGTGATGATAAATTGTTCAGGTGGATGAAAAATGCAAAAAAACAATCTAAGTATAAGAAAATGAGCTCTAGCTAGGACACATCAATGGAAATATGTCACACAAAGGATAACATACACATACATTTTTTCAGTAAGTTACCGGAAGGAGCATGCAAAGAAAAATCTGCCTAAATAAGAGAAAAGTGATTAAAGACTATTGTGGAAAACAAAAAGGTAGATCAGCCAAAAAGTATGCAGCCATCAGGATGCAAATGGCCTTTTTCTCTTCCTGAACCAGATACCCAAAAGTGTGTACAGACATTACCTTCCTTTTAACTGGATTGCTAGTGCTATGCTAATGGAAGTCCAACCACTTTGTTCACTTCACTTGCCCTGACCCCAACTCGTGGATTCCATATAATTAATTGAATTGAATTAATCCCTCTTTATAGCAGGAGCTGAAATATTGCCCATTGGGGATTACTTTGGCTTTTCCTCTCTCATTGTAAGATTAGCTAGCATGTCTTCACAGAGGACTCATGACAAAAAAAAAAAAAAAAAAAAAAAAAAAAAGCTATAAAAATTATGAAAGCAAGTGAATGAATTCCTGGACTGGCAGATTCGTGTGCAGACAACTGTACCATGACTTATTGTCATTAACTGCACTGATGTCACAGGCAGTTGTAAAATCTCCTCAGTTGCAGAGGCAGAATGCTTTTGGCAATCAGAGTACAGGTATTAATGCCAAAGTGTTAAATGAAATTATTTCTTTAGATCTACAAACAGTTCTGCTCATTAAAAACATTACAATATTTTAAATGTGTTGAAGCACATACTTTGGGGGTTTCAGCTTGCCGGTTCAACATGATCTTTTCTCCAAACTTCCCATGTGTTGTTGATTATAATATGCATTTTGCATCTCTGAAAGCTGGAATAAAAACATTTCCCTAAAAACAAAGAGAAAAATACCATGTTATTTCTTCAGCACTTCACAATCTGCTCATTCTCTTTGGGAAATCCTCTTCGTTATTATGCAGCACAAATCCTATCCAGCATGCAAACCCAAGCCTATAACCCTTGTTTCAAAAGTAACAGAAATGCTTAGATTTGAACTAAAGTTTGTTTTGTTTTTTGACTGTGGAATAGCCTCTGTAAAGGCAATGCAGTTAGAGCATTGTGCCCACAACAAAACTGTGTTACAGTAAGGTTGAGGTTGCAGGCACATATCAGTGATTTGTCTTTAAAACCATTATAGTTAAAGACTAAAAACAAAAAACTACCAAGCTCAGAAAATTCAGAGATAAGTTAACCTTACAAGAAAACCAAACTCTCTCCTAAAAAGCCTCACTCCACCATGTAAGACACTCTCTCCTGGGAGGTATTCTGTCAATTAACCACTGCACCAAGAAATGGCAAGAGGAAAGAAGAAAAAAAATAATCTAGCTTAATTTGAAAATAAGAAAAGGAAACATTTTGTACAGTTGAGATACTCAAAATCAGCTTTTAAAAGAAGCTGTTTTTGATTAATACTTTTTAAATTGCTCCAAAATTGAGGGATGATATTGTTCATTTTAAAAAGTCATCATCTACCTTAAGTTTTTTTTTAAGAATTGCTTTAAGAAACTCGTGGGGGGGGAGGGGGTCCTCCACATTTATAGTATCAGAGCTAGACATTTGACAGAGCAATTTAAATATCTGTAAGGCAATACAGGGGGTTTTGGAGAGGCACAATAAATAATGGCATAGGTTACCGGTGTAGTCACAGATAAAGCCTTTCGAGGATTTCTTGTTTTTTTAAATCCCCATAGAGCATGGATTGCTGTGACTTTTAAGAAGTGTGTCAGACTTGCAGTTCCCAGGGGGGCCCCCACTTTGCAAGAGCAGTGAAATCCCATTGCCTGGTATAAGAGCAAGAGCCAACAACTGCTTTTAAACCTTTGAGTATTGTTAAAAAAAAAAAATCAAGTATTTCTTTCATATCTGGTGTCAGAATTAATGATCAATCCCTAATTGGTAGCTATAAACACCTCCAACGGGAAGGGTTTTTGAAAAGGATATGAAGCTTGGAAAATGCTTTGAAATGCCTAAAATAGACTGATTGGGGGGTCCTGGTGGTTGGCTTCTCAGAATCCCAGTTTGTTGGGCCTTAGCAGATCCCATGTAAGGGTGTTTAGTCTTTATGAAATGCTTGTAAATTGCTGCATGCATTAATCTCACTTATAATATCTGAAATGTAGCCATGTTAGTCTGTATCCACAAAAACAGCGAGGAGTCCGGTGGCACCTTAAAGACTAACTGTTAGTCTTTAAGGTGCCACCGGACTCCTCGCTGTTTTTATAATACCTGTAACCCATGTTTTGGGTTATACTTGAGTGTGTTCTGTAACTGCAAAAATGTTTGCTCTGAAACTCTAAAGCCAGTCAGAAAAGAAACATCACCAAATGTGAAATACTGGTTTCTAGCCATAAGGAGTGGTTATTGCTGGACCATCAGGAAGGCCTGTTGACTCCAAATGGGCCATTGTAAGTCATCAAAGAACAAAGACTTTGTTAATTGCTCCTGGCACACCCATGAAGAATGGGAAAATGCTCATCCCATCAAGCTTGGCCTTGAGGGAGCTGGGGATAAAAATCCCTTACCAGAAGGAATTAGGGTCTTTTTATGCTGTTTGGACTCTAAGGGACAAAGATTCTTTAACATAAGCAAGAGATCCCCTAGATTAGCCCAAAAGGATTTATAGAGTTAGAGCTGCTGAAATATACCATCACAATTTGAAAACTAAGACTGTATCTCATTTGTATTACCAGTTTTAACCTTCTAAATAACCCTCAGTTCTTTTTCTTTGTTAATAGATCCTGAGTTAGCTTATTTATAGGATTGGCTAAAAGCGTTGTCTTGTGTGTGAGATATAAGGTGCAAGGTTACTTGGGGAAAGTGATTGGTTCCTTTGGGATTGGGAGTAACCTGACTATTGTTTCAGAGTGGTAGCCATGTTAGTCTGTATCAGCAAAAACAACGGGGAGTCCACAACCCACGAAAGCTTATGCCCAAATAAATGTGTTAGTGTCTAAGGTGCCACAAGGACTCCCCACTGTTTTTGCTGAATATTGTTGTGATCTTTGGTGTAAAAGTGACCATCTATCACAGAGTCAAGCTTGCCTGGGTGGCAATGTAGAATGCCCAAGAAGACTGTCTGTGACTCCATGTTAAGGCTGTCTAGTGCCTGAGGAGTTTACAGGTGTTACATGGTTGGTGAAATCTAAGTACAGAACTCACAACCAGTTTGGGGTTTGTGCCTTGGTTCTTAACAATCTGCCTTGAGTTTGGTATTCTCACTTGTGAGCCACTCCAGTCAGCAGGACTTTAATTATCTCCCTTTTCAGCATATATCCCACAATGATCTTGCCTGGTTTACAGCAAAATCTCAGCATCTCTCTAGCTAACAATGCATTTAATAGAATAAAATCACTCTCATTATTACCAACCAGAGTTCATGAAAATTCCTATTATAATTGTGCAGTTACTGTGCATTACTAATTGACCATTGTATCTGCCCATTAGCAACAATGACACTGATTGATGTCTGGATGGTATACGAGGATACTTAATCACAGTATTTGTTTTCTTTTAGAAAGTCAGCACCAATAGTAAGTTATGGCATTTTATTGACCACAAGCATATTCATACTGAAGAATCAGCTCATCATAAAGCAAGTTGTAGACACAGAAAATCACTTTATTCATTCCACATTCTTGCAGCGCATGCGATCTAAACTATCAAATAATCTAGCTGCTAGATATGAGCAGGTCATGATTCCTATATGCTCAATCTGTTATTACCTGTCTGACGAGGAAGGCCTTTGGGTAATTATTTCTTTTTGCTTTTTCCAGCATTACACCAGAAATGCTATCCGTATAGTACGGACGGTATTTCCATTATAAGCCTCTATTTTTACGTGTCTGTAACTTTCCAGATAGAAATATATTTTCATCTGACATGCTGTTTATTCTCATCCCAATCGTTTATTCCCCCACATGAAGAACTGTTGGTAAGATTTCACAGAAACATAAAAAAGCATTTGCAGCAGCTAAGATGCTTTTCAGACTTTTTTTTTTTTAAACATACTTAGCTAAATTAAGATTGTGACTTTATTTTAAAAAGATTAACCTTGTTTAGTCAAAGCTAATGATTTCCCCTATGGGTGACACCTTCAGTGTCTCTTAGCAACAAAGGGTTGTAACAAATTTCTGAAATTTACCAGATGCCTTAGTAAAAGAACATATGGTATTTTGACATGTGTATTGGAATCCTGGCTCCACAGTAGTCAATGGAAAGACTCCCATTGACTTCAACAAGGACCAGAATTTCAGCCAGTGTGTTTTGCAGGAGCGTAGCCACGGGTGGGCCTGGATGGGCAGTGGCCCACCCACTTAGCATCGAGATCCACCCAAATCTGAGCAGGGGTATAGTGCTGTCAGAGGCCTAGAGTGTCACCAGGGCATCTGAAATCCAGGATGGAGCTATGCACCTGCCTTTCAGAAAGCTATGCTCCGGCATCTGCCTTGCCATTTTATGAGCTACCCCATGCATGTGCCCAGCTTGGCAAGTGAAGCCTTGTGTCTAGGGGCTCTAAGGCTAGGAAGAAGGTGTGGGGGTTAGGGGAGAAGCTGAGCTAGCACAGTCTCTCATTACCCATCCACCCAAAAGTCAGGGCCCACCCAGATTTCCACTCCTAGCTATACATCACATCGAAGAGGTGACCAATTGGCTACTTTGGCCAACTAACAGCCCAGAGAGTTCTAAAATGTGGCTTAAGTATGTCAGTCTCTTAATACAGAAATGCAAATGGGGAAGGGTACAGGGCCCAGAATATAATGCTCTGAGCAGAAAGCAAGGTAGAATGGGTGAAACTGGGGAAGAGAAGGGAAGTGGTAGATAATGAAAAATGGCAAAGGGAGATGGGTGAGAGGATTAGAGAGATTGAGAAATGAGAGGGGAAAAGGTGCATGGAAGAGAAAGAAACAAAGAGAGAAGACTACAATGCAAGAGATTTGACAATAGAAATGGATCAGAAAACTGGAGTGTGGAAATTGAACATACTTCTAAGTATCAAAAAGGAGGAAAACAATTAAAAAGTAAAAAAGAGGGGAAGAATGAGAAAAGTTAGATCATGAAGATTAAAGAGGGATGAATCATAGAATATGAGGGTTGGAAGGGACCTCAGGAGATCATCTAGCCCAACCCTCTGCTCAAAGCAGGACCAATCCCCAACTAAATCATCCCAGCCAGGGTTTTGTCAAGCCTGATCTTAAAAACCTCTAAGGAAGGAGATTCCACCACCTCCCTAGGTAACCCATTCCAGTGTTTCACCACCCTCCTAGTGAAAAAGTTTTTCCTAATATCCAACCTAAACCTCCTCCACTGCAACTTGAGACCATTACTCCTTGTTCTGTCACCTGGTACCACTGAGAACAGTCTAGATCCATCCTCTTTGGAACCCCCTTTCAGGTAGTTGAAAACAGCTATCAAATCCCCCCTCATTCTTCTCTTCGGCAGACTAAACAATCCCAGTTCCCTCAGCCTCTCCTCATAAGTCATGTGCTCCAGCCCCCTAATCATTTTTGTTGCCTTCACCTGGACTCTTTCCAAATTTTTCCACATCCTTCTTGTAGTGTGGGGCCCAAAACTGGACACAGTACTCCAGATGAGGCCTCACCAATGTCTAATAGCGGGGAATGATCATGTCCCCCAATCTGCTGGCAATGCCCCTATTTATACAGCCCAAAATGCCATTAGCCTTAGTGGCAACAAGGGCACACTGTTGACTCATATCCAGCTTCTCGTACACTGGAACCTCTAGGTCCTTTTCTGCAGAACTGCTGCCTAGTCATTCGGTCCCTAGTCTGTAGCAGTGCATGGGATTCTTCCGTCCTCAGTGCAGGACTCTGCACTTGTCCTTGTTGACCCTCATCTGATTTCTTTTGGCCCACTCCTCTGATTTGTCTAGGTCCCTCTGTATGCTATCCCTACCCTCCAGCATATCTACCACATCTCCCAGTTTAGTGTCATCTGCAAACTTGCTGAGGGTGCAGTCCATGCCATCCTCCAGATCATTAATGAAGATATTGAACAAAACCAGCCCCAGAACCGACCCTTGGGTCACTCCACTTGATACCTGCTGCCAATTAGACATGGAGTCATTGATCACTACCTGTTGAGCCCGACGATCTAGCCAGCTTTCTATCAACCTTATAGTCCATTCATCCAGCCCATACTACTTTAACTTGCTGGCAAGAATACTGTGCGAGACCGTGTCAAAAGCTTTGCTAAAGTCAAGCAATATCACGTACACTGCTTCCCCTCATCCACAGAGCCAGTTATCTCATCACAGAAAGCAATTAGGTTAGTCAGGCATGACTTGCCCTTGGTGAAAGCATGCCGACTGTTCCTGATCACTTTCCTCTCCCCTAAGTGCTTCAGAATTGATTCCTTGAGGACCTGCTCCATGATTTTTCCAGGGACTGAGGTGAGGCTGACTGACCTGTAGTTCCGCGGATCATCCTCCTCCTCCCCTTTTTTAAAGATAGGCACATCATTAACCTTTTTCCAGTCATCCGGGACCTCCCCAGATCGCCATGAGTTTTCCTAGAAAATGGCCAACGGCTCTGCAATCACATTCGCCAACTCCTTTAGCACCCTCGGATGCAGCGCATCTGACCCCATGGACTTGTGCTTATCCAGCTTTTCTAAATAGTCCTGAACCACTTCTTTCTCCGCAGAGGGCTGGTTACCTCCTCCCCATGCTGTGATACCCAGTGCAGCAGTCTGGGAGCTGACCCTGTTCGTGAAGACAGAGGCAAAAAAAGCATTGAGTACATTAGCTTTTTCCACATCCTCTGTCACTAGGTTGCCTCCCTCATTCTGTAAGGGGCCCACACTTCCCTTGACTTTCTTCTTGTTGCTAACATACCTGAAGAAAGCTTTCTTGTTACTCTTAACATCTCTTGCTAGCTGCAACTCCAGGTGTGATTTGGCCTTCCTGATTTCACTCCTGTATGCCTGTGCAACATTTTTTTATACTCCTCCCTGGTCATTTGTCTAGTCTTCCACTTCTTGTAAGCTTCTTTTTTGTGTTTAAGACCAGCAAGGTTTTCACTGTTAAGCCAAGCTGGTCGCCTGCCATATTTACTATTCTTACTACATATTGGGATGGTTTGTTCCTGCAACCTCAATAAGGATTCTTTAAAATACAGCCAGCTCTCCTGGACTCCTTTCCCCCTCATGTTATTTTCCCAGGGGATCCTGCCCATCAGTTCCCTGAGGGAGTCAAAGTCTGCTTTTCTGAAAGAGAAGTCCGCTTTTTTTTTTTTTTTTTTTAATAAATCAGTTAAATATTTTGTAATGAGTTCACATGACAGAACAATTAGCCTATGGAAAAACAGAAAAGTATGAAGAAGAGGGTACACCAAGGTGAAATGGAGAAAGCAGACTGAATGCAGCAAAAGATAAGAACAAACCCAAGGGGTAGGCACAGCACAGCTGGTAACACTTTATTCTGTTACAGAAAGTTTGATACTGAAATACAATAGAATAAACATAAGTGGTTACAATTGTTCATCATATCAAGAGACAGGATTGTGTAAAGGAGGTGGGGGGCTTTGGAGACTTGAGATGTTGTTTCCATAGTGGGGGGCAGATCTACTGTAGAATAAAATGTTTTGAATGTGGTGGTGCTGCAGTCTTGCTTAGTTTTAAGTCAGTTTTCATCGGAGTACCTATGTCCACTTCAAGTTTGAGGGTTTAGGTGTGATTTTTATTTTTTTTATTTTTTGAAGTGAGAGAAAACACACAAGCCACTAGCCAGTTTTTCTAAACCAGAATTCCAGATAAATACCAGCTAAATATTTAATATTTTGCATAAACTCTTTGTCCTAAATATCTCATTAAATCTTCAACTACAGGAAATTCCATCTTGTACTATAGTATTTTCTACTTATATGACCACCTACTCCCAAGTTGTCCCTTCTATTTTAGTCTACATGCTGCCACATATAAACTTGGGGACATACTGCTGAAATAAAGTAAGGCAGCTTGAAGCCAGTCAATATAAATTAGGTGTGACCCTCACATTGACAGAGTGGCCCTTTATGCAAAGTTGGGCATCCCAGCCACAGTGCTATTATAGATGATTTACCTTTAAGAGGGGAGACAGTTACTGTTTAAAATCAAATGTTATATTTGTCAGACTCCAAGAAACGTTAGCTCCGGTTTAATAGAACAAGCACGTATGGCGTGGTAACAGAGGAATATATATATTAAAAAAGCAAAATGTTTAACATCTTTTCAGAGCTAAGGTGCCTTATGAAAAACAGCCTGCCAGCAGCCTGGTACATCTAGGCCAAGAAGACACACACTATCCATGGCTCAGGAGAGTAAGAAGCTATTTGCACAGCAAGTGATTTTTCAGTAAGGACCCCCTATGATATCCCCACTTGTAAATGAGGAAGTGGATCTTGGATCTACACGTGCATGGCTCTGATGAGACACAAATTGCTGGTGGTGGTGCTGTGCTGATTCCTCTCTGTGCAGAGCCCTGATGAGAGACAGAGCATGACACACCACTTATAGATTCAGTGCTATAAAGGCGTAAATAATTGAAAGCTTTTTGATATTATTAGGCCTTCTTATAGCACATCTTCAATAAATAATTCATAGGGATCTTTAGAAAGTCTTGCTCCATACCTTAAGCCACTCTCAGTTTTGCTTATTATCCATCTAGATCATTGGCAATTGTGTACATGCCCTTTCCATATGATGTGTTTATTGTGCTAAGGGGGTTTTGTTTTATGCAGTTGTAACTCTTTTGGAATCTGTCCATGTCTAATGCCTACAATTGCCATTATTTGAGTTAATAGCTAATGTATCTCCAGCATTCAGTGCTTCCTCATTGTTATTTAATTCAGGCTTCAGATTCTGCAGTTCCTTCCCCTTGTTTATTGGATAATTCATCTGATTCTCACAAGTGTTGTAGAATATCTCAGTCCTCATAGTCAGGTGACATCTGATACAGGTAGCATCCTCAGACAGCCAGATTAGATCTAGTTTAATTAACCTCTTATATTGTATGGTCTCTTGAAAACCATTTTTTAAAAAGGCATAATTTTGCTTTTAACATCTTTTAAATATTAACATCTTATTTATTATTAATTATCATCATCCTTCATGTTATGCAGAATAACTTACCTAGTTAGAAATTCCTTTCTAGCTTAAAAATGTGCTGTGAAGCTCCTACACGCTGTTGCATTTCCTTCACTCACCACCCTCTCTAGTCTAATTTCTTCTGATCGGTTTACTAGAACCAAATCATGCGCCCATTCAAATCAGTAGGCATTTTGCCATCTACTTGAGTGAGAGCAAAAACTGGCCAAGGAAGGTTTATTTTATTGGTTTTAGACTTAACTCCACCATGGTGGTTGTTTCTTTTCCACTGCATTTCTTCTCTAATCTAGATTTTGCCATGTTTTACATCCTGTATGGATGGCTTCACTTGTCAGCCACTTCAAACAGAAAAGTTTCATTCTGTTAATACTTGGTGATAAAAGTTTCGGAATTATTTTCTTTTGACAACTCTCTTACTAATTCTTGTTGCCTTTATTTCCAATTATCTTATAAAAAATGTGAAGGAGCAACATGTAATGGGGTGATTAGTCAAAACAGAGAGGATCAAACACAGGGTTTCAAATAAATTTTATGGAGGGGAAAAACCAGTTTCCAAATGTTCTGTAATCAGCAGTATACTAGCCTCTGGAAAGAAAGGGCCTAGAAGTGCGGCAACATCCAGCCTCAACAAAAGAGTAAGGAGAGTATACATAAGTGATTGTCTTAAAATACTGCTTTTGCAATTTGACTTGTTTTGATCATATGTTTTGCTATAGCCTGGATAGGTCTCCGATTACTTGCACACATTGTATCCACTGCATTCTTGCATATACCATACTTTAAAGTTTTGCCTGGTTCTGAATTTGGCACCAATATCCTCGCCCTCTTTGGGCGTGCAGAGGTGAGGGAAGCAATGTTTTTAGTCTTGACCCAAGGCAACAGAAATAGTTAAGCCATAATTGGTTGAAATAACCCATATTTTCAGAGTCTCTAATCCAAAACCAACTTACTAATTCAAAAGTTTTGGCAGATAGTTGTTTTGTTTGTTTAAAGCCGTATGTTTGAGTTCCTTAGAAATTTTACAGCATCACATTGTGCTGAACATACTGACATTCAGGACCAATCATTCAGCGAATCTTGTCCTGCCTCTAAATTTGCAACTATACATATTTGCATGTGCAGTTCCTTGTGAAAGCATTACTGCTTTTGTGTACACCTGAGTAAATGTACACAGAAGATAGCTGGGTTCTTAATTACCACATTTATACATGCAAATATCTTTTATATGCTTGAATGCTTTCATTGAATGTCCAAGTTTAGGGTGACCGTATTTCCCAAAGGGAAAATCGGACACTGCATGGGGCTAGCCCACGCGAGACTGGGGCTAGCCTGAGCCCTGCCTCTGTCCGTCTCCCCCACCCCCTGCATGAGACTGGGCAGGAGATGCTGCTAACCCCCGCACATTCTGCCACACCCCACTTTAACAAAAAGCGGGCATTTCTCCAGTTTTCTCTTGCCAACTGATCAAGTTAGCAAGAGCAAATGGGACAAACACCCACTTTTGCCAAAACAGTTGGGACAGGGCTAAAAATTAAAGGGGCTGTCCCAGCCAAAACAGGACATATGGTCACCCTGTGCAAGTTGAAACACTATTGTTATGGGATCCCCGGGGTGCAGCTTGGGAGCGCTGTGCCCCCTTAACTCTCCAGCCTGTCCTGTCTCTCACAATGCTTTGCTAGTGACAAGTAGCAAACCCCTCCAAGTGCTGTTATCACTCAGTACAACCACCTGTGGAGCCCCACATCCAACTATATTGCATGAATGCTCCCAGAGCCACTCAATCACACAGAAAGGCACCAGTCAAATCCCCCCCACTCCCAGCACTGTACCTCAGGAATATACCCTCTAATAAACCAAATTTATTAATTGGTTCACCACTTCGATGGAAAGTAGATATACACCAGCCTTTGTAAGCCTGAGCAGACACCTTTACCAAACACTTCAGGCAAACCCCCGGATAAAGATAAACAGTTAAACGAATTTATTGACTACAAAAGATAGATTTTAAGTGATTATAGGTGATAGGCAAAAAGTCAGAGTTTGTTACTGAAAGAAAAGAAAATATAAGCATGCAGTGTAAACTCTTAACCCAATTAGACTGGACAACATCTAGATTAAGCAGTTTCTCTCATCCCACTGTATATTACAGTCCTTAATATACAGGTTTGCCCCTTAAACTTGGGCCAGTCTCCTCTGTTGGAGTCTTCAGTCTGAGTGTCTTTATTGCTTGCAGCACAGGTGGGGGCAGGAGAAAGTGGCCACAAGCTGGGCCTGTGTTCTGTTTTATACCCTTAGTCCATGTGCTTGGAGAACACAAGTCCAGGCAGGTCTTGTGGGCCTTGCTGAGTCCCCAGGCAAGTTTGAGCAATTCCCCTGGTGTGGCCTTATGCATGTGAGTCATTGAATCGTAGCTCCCTTGCTGGACAATAGCTGTTGATGTGTTGGACAAATGCCGTGGTGTTGGTTACTTTCCTTGGCACTGTCAAGAGAGTGTATCTGGGCACGTCCCAAACCCACAGCATATTTTAGTGGCAACCATACAGCACATTCTCATAACTTCATATGCATTTGGATGGAACAATGGATTTCAGCAGATCATAACCTTTTCCCATGGTACCTCACATGGCATTCTTTATATGCAAGATCACAATTATATGTAAATGAGGACTATGGGGGTTACAGGGTGCTCCCCCATGGTATAGAATGTCACAATGAGTTAAAAAAAGTTATGGACCAGTAAGTATATGCAGATCACACAGATTGTCTGGAAAATCTACCATTTTTAATTAATTCTGTGGTTTTATTGTGCGTTATGTACAATGCAGGTAGACACTCAGGCCAGATTCTGACCCCCTGCTATGGCCCTTTTGCATCTCTCTGCCACAGACCTTGTGTGCTATAACCCACTTCAATCCTTCCCTAGAGTGGGGGAATCCCTAGGTGGCATAGAATAGCTATGTCGGGGCTGGTGAATTGGCCCTTGGGAATCTGATTGCAACACATTTGAAGCTTCTTGTTGCCATCTGAAGTTCTGTAGAACTTTGCCTGTCCATAAGAACGGCCATACTGGGTCAGATGAAAGGTCCATATAGCCTAGTATGCGGTCTTCTGACAGTGGCCAAAGCCAGGTGCTTTGGGGAAAAATGAACAGAACAGATAATCATCAAGTGATCCATCCCCATCACCCATTCCCAGCTTCTGGCAAAACAGAGGCCAGGGACACCAGCTCTGCCCATGCTGGCTAATAGCCATTGATGGACCTATCCTCCATGAACTTATCTAGTTCCTTTTTGAACCTTATTATACTCTTGGCCTTCACAACATCCTCTGGCAAGGAGTTCCACTGGTTGACTGTCCATTGTGTGAAAAAAAATACTTCCATTTATTTTAAACCTGCTGCCTATTATTCCTCTCTTGTTGAGCTTTGCATCACCCTCCAGCCCCCTTGCTATTCTGCAATTTTTTCCCTCCCTCATTCTCATCTCAGCTTCTCACACAATCACCTTTGTCTTTTTCCAAGCAGCCTCCTATACTCATCCACAAAATCCTCACTCTGTTTGCATTTAAGTCCCTCTTAAAAGGCACACACCTGCCGAGCTGCCTACAGTGAGCCTAGTTCAATTCTAATAAAAGCCCCTAATTATTATTGTTCTCCTTCCCCTAACTTCTGTTTACTTGTCTGTTTGTCCTCAGAGTGTGAGCTTCTCTGGGCAGGGACCATCCCTTCTTGGATATCTGGAAAGTGCCTAGCACCTTCAGAGTGCTATTACTACTACTACATCCCTAGTTAAAAAAAAAGATCTCTGGCTTAAATGAAAGCAGAAAACCAGAAATACAGAAGCAGTAATTATAAGTAGATCAGCATGAAGAACATTACTAACATTAACAATTAACCAGGAAGACACATCTGTCTAGCAGACCGCTCCAACTTGGACCCAAATGAGCCATTTCATACCATTCGTAACAAAACCACTCTGCCACAGATGTCTGGTGTGAGCTTGGGCAAATCACAATCTCTGTGCTTCAGTCCCACATCTTTAAAATTAGGATTAATTCTAGATCCTTTATCTATCTTCTTTGTTTAGTCTGTGCCCTGAAGAGGTCACAGGCTATCTCTTACTATGTATCAGTGCCTAGCACAATAGGGACATGATCTTGGTTGGACTGCTAGGTGCTACTGTAATAAAAACAAAACAAGTAGTATGTGCATTAGGTACAGAATAAAACCTTTTATTTATATCCCATTGAGTCATGCTACATATTTGAAATAATGGTCTGTTTTTACTATCTCTCATACAAATAAACTCCTATTTCACTTAATTATATCTGAACAGATAAAGGCAGAAACGCATGGGGTGGGGTGGGGAAGCACGTTATTTCTTAAACATGAGGAAGGAAGACAGTGATTTTCCAATGCCCAAGAATAGTTTATATACATTAGGTCTGTTTCAGCAGCAGCCTGGCAAGAATCCTGTAGTACCAGACATGCCTTAATTCAAAGAGCAATTAATGCACTCGTTCAGATGCTTGTACTAAACGTAGAGTGGATATTCAGTGCCACATTGTCTTGAAAGAAACCGCAAAAGAGCTCTATGTAAAACTAAATGTTACTTACCCTATGCCTTTATTAGTCTAACTCTCATTAATCACAGTTAGTGGGTCTGGTATACTGGAGACATAATGGGATGATGAATACTGTCTCGGGCAATGCTACAGTCTCAGGAAATTAGCTAGAGCCTTACTAGCGTTCACTTGCTCTTTTTATTGGTTTTGAGCAGTACTTTCCTCTAAAAACTAACTCATCTCTGTGGAAAAATCATTGTATGAGAAACAAGCCAAAGGATTGGGGATATTTTTAATCCCAATTCTGAAAGACAGTGTTTGAGCCAATTGTTGACGATTCCTACTGAAGACTAGGAGAGTCAAGAGAGCTCAGCAACCCCAAGGATTAGGCCCAGTCTATCCTAGGAGCAAAGGTATAAGAATTGAGAGAGATTAAATGGGACCCTACAAGGTCACATGGAAGTACAGGTAGAAGCACAGACAATGGGTTTGTTAGAACATGTAGGGGGAGAGGGATAGAAGTTATGCTGGTGGGGGTAGAAAGCAAACAAGCATAGAAGGTGGACAAGATCTCTGGTTTCAGAAATTCTGTTTGTCTTTGGATAAGCATTGGGAATTCTTATAGCCAAATATTCAAAAATGGCCACTGATTTTGTGTGCCTCCGTTTTAGGACATTCAGTGTAAACACACAAAGCCAGGTTTTCAGAAGTGCTGAGGCCAGGGAGTTTCTAGTGAAGTTAATGACTACTGTTAATATTAACTGCCTTTGCACAACAAAAGGCAAGAGGGTGCCTCAGGGTATGTCTACACTTTGAACTGGGGGCGGAGATTCCCAGCTCCAGGAGACATCCCTGCAGTAGCTCTAATGGAGCGAGTTTGCTAAAAAAATAAAGTGTAGCCACAGCAGCAGGAGGGACTAGATGTCCCATCAGTACATCCCCGTCCAAGATGCTAGGTAAATTCTTGGGCTGGCTAACCTTCCAGCATTCGCGCCAAGGTGACTACACTAGTCTTAGCACACTAGCTTGATCAGAGCTAGGGCAGGGATATCTCCTGGAGCTGGGAATTACTGCCCTAGTTTGAAGTGTAGACATACCCTTAAATTTTCATCACCGATTGTTTAGCGCTCCTGCTGTATTGGAAAGCTCCTCCCCTTCTGGGATACTGAAAGTAAAATGTGTCATGTGTCCGGTACTTCCATTCCTTCAATTGATACGCTCATTAGTTCATTCACATGATCAGGCAGAAGGCGACTTCTTTCAGAACACAATTCTATTCAATGATGAAAAAACACTCAACTGTAGCTGTTGTGAACGGGAATAGCAAGACATGAATTTCTACTTCTTTATGCTATGTTTCCTGGGATGAAAGAGATCAGGTCAAGCCACTAATGATTATAAAAAAGAGACGTTGAAGTCAAATCTTCATTCATTTGTCATATAATATTCCACTCAATGTTCAAATTCTCTAGTCTGTCCTGAGCACATGGCAGCCGCATTGCTGGTAGTGCCTCACTCCACTCAACTGTCAGTGTTTTGTAGGACAGGGATCTGTAAAAGCTATGTAGAGATTGAGTAGAATCTAGAAGTCGCTGCTGTAGATTTTTAAGAATCAAGTCTGTGCACTTTTTCAGTTGTCTTAACAAACACTTCCTGTCTTCTTCACTTAAGGATTCAATATAAATGCCTTCATTAGTCAACTTCTGAACTGAAGTCTTTGCTTCTTCCAGTACTTTTTCAATGGATAGCTCTGATTGATCCAAATGTATCTTCTATTGCAGGACAAAGATCTACTACTGTTGTAGCAGATGCCTGGATGGCACTGTTTAATGACCCAAGTGGTTTCAACAGTAAACTTACAAGAGAGATAATGGCAATAGTCTTCTCTGAACGTAGTAGCAAAAGTAATCCACCAGCCTCACTATTTAGATCCATCCCATCTTGGTAGATACTTTCCAAAGCCAGTAATAATGGCTGGAGTAATTTTAAGACAGCCAAGGATCGCTCATGAGAAAGCCAGAGGGTTTTCCCAGGTTGGACTAACCTGAACTTCAGTCCCAGTGTTTCTATATTTTCCAAGTTATTCAATCTTTTTGGACTCTTGCTGAAAAAAAAGACGACATTAAATTTATAGCTTTTTAAAGGTCTTTTGAAGAGTTTGTAGCTTGTACTAGCGCTAGTTGGAGTAGATGGCCTCTGCAGTGCGTATAGGAGAGATCAGAGTTACACTTTTCTCTGAGCAAAGCTTGTACCCCACCATGTCTTCCAGAGAAGTTTGCAGCTCCATCAAATGCATAAGCAGCCATCTGTTTGGGGTCCAATTGACAAGCATTTAACTCTAAGATGTGAATTGTCACAGATGCAGCCGATGTATTTCTAAATGTTCAAATTATAGAACATACATCTACTGGCCTACCCCTGACATCAAGATAACGTACACAATGACTTAATACTTGATGCCCATTTGCATCAGTGCATTCATCAGACATGTATGCAAATTTTTTGAATGTGGCGAGAGAGTTCTTCACTTTTTCAACTGTTGAGTCTTTCACTGTGGCACTACATGCTTCTAGCCATGAGTTTCTTGCAGAAAGATAGCGAGCATTTGAGGTCTTGTTTGGAACCAGTGTTCAACTTCAGGATGAACAAGTTACAATGCACTTAACATTTTCCTCCAGTTTGTGGTGTGTGGTATCTCTTGCTTAAATAGAAAGTATGATGCCACAGCCATGTTTGTTCTCAAACTGTGTTGTGTTCCAGCATTCTTAACAGCCTCATTAACACTTACCGGTGTTGTACTTGGTTAGTGGAGACTCAGAGTTCAGAGGTAATTTCACATGAGTTCACCTCCCAGGTGGGGGCAAGAAGGCACCTTGCTTGTTCCAGCTGCTCACTGTTCGCTCTGGCCACTGTTTTTCGTTGTGCCACTGTTCACACCATCGCTCTGTTGCCAATGGCACTGCACAGTCACTCTGATCTCTGTAAGTTGGTCTCTTGAGGTTCCACCCAGCTCTCAGTGATTTCAGCTGAGCTCTCAGTGGGGGAACCTCGCTGCTAGTGCAGACTTGGCAGTCTCTTCCACAGAAACTGTCCCACAGCAAGTCTAAGCACTTAGACCTGATTATTAGTGATTTCAGCTGTAGTGGTCACTTAACAAAACAAAAAGACTATCTATGGAGCCTAATCAGCTCTGTCTTTAAACAGCGGAGAGGGGCAGGTCAAATAGTACTTGTGACTCAGGCAGACCATCAAGCAAAACACCTGTCCCCACCCTCTCTTGATGCCCTCAATCAGCACAGGCTAAGTAAAGTTCTACTGCCTTTTACTCATACAATAAGAACAACATTTCATTCCCTGCCCCCCACATTCAAGTGGTTTGTAACCCAACCCCAGCCAAAAATCTATCACTTGGGCAACACAGCTCTGTTTTGTGGATACCTTGGTAGATTAGGTGTGAATGTAAATACAATCTGGTCCTAAAGCCATTTCCCCCCAGCTCATCACTAGCTGTCAGGGAGAGCTCATTTAGACTTGCTTACAAATCATAATTTCAAATTATTAAATTGGCCAACATCATCAAAATGAATGCACTGACATTGTCATATAAAACAACAGCTATATAAAAGGAAGCTAGTCTATGTTCATAGTTTTCAAATCTATTATACTTTTTCAAATACACATATTTTATCATACACTTTAAAAGCATATAATGTTTCAATTTCAATTCAAATGTCCAAACAATCACTAAATTGGCAACACTACATGTAACTAGTTCACAAAACTGGGGGAGGGGAGGAGAGAAGAGAAAGTCAGGAGAGGTGTAGGGAAAACCCTGACCCAAACCCAGTACAGTATCAGGGGGTAGCCGTGTTAGTCTGTATCTACAAAAACAACAAGGAGTCTGGTGGCACCTTAGAGACTAACAGATTTATTTGGGCATAAGCTTTCGTGGGTAAAAACCTCACTTCTTCGGTTGCATCTGAAGAAGTGATGTTTTTACCCACGAAAGCTTATGCCCAAATAAATCTGTTAGTCTTTTAAGGTGCCACCAGACTCCTTGTTGTTTTTGTAAACCCAGTACAGGCACTCACAGCACATCTTGTTCCCTCAAGTCTCCCATGCCCTGAGGGAAGGGAGTGGAGCTGTATATATGCAGCCACATTTCCCAGCATTCCTTGCTGAGAGATCTACAATTCCCATTAGTCCTGAGGATGACTGCTTTGAAAAATCCACTCATTCTTGGCCAAAACTGAAAACAGGGTAATACTGGACCTGTAGCCAACCTTGATGAGCCTTCACATATTACAATTGTTGAGTCTGAACTTTTGATGAGCTTAAACTTAACCCAGACTTGATGTCTCTATCTGAACTTTTAACCGAAGCTCTGACCTGCGAACTACTCATGATACCCCCCCCTCCCCTTAAGTAGCCATCTCCCCTTATCTCTTTCTGAATTTACATTTTAACCTGTTTTATCCTGTAGAATCTTGTTTGATTATGCATGACGATTATGATCTGTTAATCACTTTGTTTACTTCTGTGTATAAATATTGATGCTCACCCCTAATAAACTTGCCACACTTACTCTGAAGCCTTTCAAGCTAAGGATAGTGTGAGCCCGTTGATCAACGAATTGGTGTCTGGTCTCTGACAGATTGTGAGCCCATACCAACTCCGCACGAACTCGGGTGCTGGAGAGGTGAGTGAGGACTTGCTTTTTTACCTAACAATTTGGGGGCTCGTCCGGGATTTCCTTCTGGTGCGGTGCCTCTGTCCAGTGGTCAGACCACTCATATACGAATTGGCAGGCGCCACGGGAGATTTCTCCCAGCCAATTCAATATTGAGGGGTCGTGTACTGGACAGCAGGGTAAACGCCAGTTGGAGGGCTCCTGTCAGACACCATGGGTCAAGGGACTAGTGTGCCTCTTGAGAGTCCGTTGGGGATTGTAAATAAGTTATGGAACGAAGGGAAACTCCCAGTACAGACAGGAATGTCTAGGAGAAAGTTGTACACACTGTGTGTAAGGAATTGGACTGGGTATACCGCGGTATTGGCCAACCCGGAGATGAGGTGGCCTTCGTATGGCTCTTTCGAACAGGCTGCCTTAAGAGGAGTAAGGAGCCAGATCGAAAAAGACCATCCGGGACAGTTATGTTACTGGTTTTGTTGGGACACAGCAGCAGAGCTGTGGAGATCTTTAAAAATTATGGCAGTCAGGTATTCTCCCGAGAGTGAACCCCCTCCATGTTATTTCAATGAAGAGTGTAAACCACGGCGTGTTTTGACTCGTCAGTTGGTCCCCACTGCACCTGCCCCTATTCCTCCGCAGGGGGACTCTCTCCAGGGCACAGAGGGGAATCTGCAGGATTCCAGGTCGGAATCTCTGCAGAGGGATGAGGAGGAAATGGAAGGGCACACCTCGGGAGGAAGAGTTACTAGGCAAATGACAAAGCAGATGCAGCAGGCTGCATACCCCGCCCCTGAGAGTAGCCCAGAGGCTGCCTCTGCCAAACCTTTTGTGAGTGATAAAGGTGAAAGCAGAGTACTGCCTTTACAGGTGCATGACCAACCTTTTGTGGGCAATGATGGCCAGTTACAACATACTAATATTGTGGAATATAAAGGATGGCTAGAATGGGACTTGAAAGAGTGGGGACGGTTGTCAGGGTCCTTTGGGGAAAATCCCCGAAAGATCACAGAACTTTTAGAAAGATTGTTTTCAAGTCATAATCCTACTTATACGGATGTAGATCAGTTGTTAAGTAGAGTTTTGACTGGAGAAGAACGTAGTAGATTGTGGATGGCAGAAAGGACATGGGGGGATAGCAATGTGGTTAATATGACTTGGATGGATAGGCGGGATCAAGCTGCTGGCTGGAATCCCCTAGACTGGAGTCAGCCAAGGCTGACTCAGCTGCGAATAGATTGAGAGCGATTGTTAGAGAGACTCAAAGAAATGGCTCGCCGCTCACCTAATCAGGCTAAGTTCATGCAGATTCGGCAGGAATCTGATGAGCCACCCAGAAAGTTCTGGTCGAGGCTATTGGAGGGGGCCCGAATGTTCACTCAGATGGATCCTGAGAGAGAAGCAGACCACCCTACTCTTATTTCGTTTTTTGTGAATCAGTCAGTGCCCCCTGTAAGGGATTATTTCTTAAAGTTTCGCCCTGGTTGGGGAGGTGAGTCAGTCACTTCAGTGTTGGACGTAGCTGATTTTGCATGGGAGAAAGAAAGGGAAAGTAGTAAAAAGAAAGAGAAAAAGGAAGACTATAAGTTGATGGCTTTAGCTTTTCACGGCGGTGTTCGAGGCAGAGGCCGTGGCAGGGGATTTCAGGGTGCTCGGGGAAGAGGGTCCTGGCAACCCCAGCCACCAGGAAATTGTTTTCAGTGCGGACAGCCTGGTCACTTTAAGCGTGAGTGCCCCTGGGGACGCCCAGAGGGTCCAGTTGCATCCGCAGATACTTACACCAGGGACGAATACACCCCTGCACCACCAGCTCAGCCCGTTCCCCAGGCCTGGATCAACTACGGGCAACAGCAGCAGCTGCAGCAAACTCAGCCTCCTCAATGACGGTACCCCGGGGGCGAAGGCAAACAATGTGATGGTCTTATTTCCTTAATGTCTTTAGCCGGCTCCTTCCTCACTTTCTCCCCTCCCAGCAAAGAGCCTCATCTAACCCTTTCAGTCCAGGGACTGCCTGTCTCCTTCCTCATTGATACTGGAGCTACTTTCTCTCTTTTAAATCATGCCCCCTCTCCCTGGCTATCCTCTGAGGTTAAAACTGCAACTGGGGTGGAGGGCAACCCACAGTCTCTGGGACTCACTTTGCCTCTAAATGTTATTTATGCTGATAAATGTTTTTCTCACCGTTTTCTTTTTTCCCCAGCTTGTCCGATCCCTTTGATGGGCCGGGATTTACTCTGTAAGCTTGAGGCTACTTTAACCTGCACTCCTGAAGGGGTAGGATTATTGATGACAGTGTTAGGAGATTCGGCCCCAACTCAGGGTAATTGGGAAACCCCCCCCTCTCTCTCCCCTGACCTCACTGATTTGCCTTTAACCCTCTGGGGAATTTCTGACACTGATGTTGGCCTGCTCCTTTCAGCAGAGCCAGTAAGGATTCAAGTGAAACCCTCCTTAACCCCCCCGTCAGTCCCTCAATACCCCCTGTCGTTGGAAGCCCGGGAGGGCATCCGCCCCATTATCGAGGGATTCATTGCACAAAAGCTAGTCCGCCCTCAGCGCACCCCCTGTAACACCCCTATACTGCCTGTCAAAAAGCCTCCTAAAAAGGATGGAGACCCTATTCGTTGGCGCTTTGTACAGGATCTACGGGTTGTTAATCAGTATGTGGTCCCTCTTCATGCAGTAGTTCCTGATCCAGCTACTATCATCAGCCAAATCCCCTGGGATGCTGAGTGGTTCACTGTTATTGACTTAAAATCAGCTTTTTTCAGCATTCCTGTGCACCCAGACTCTCAGTATCTCTTTGGTTTCACCTGGGAGGGACAAAGTTATGTCTGGCAACGACTTCCTCAAGGCTACAGAGACAGCCCCACGATTTTCAGCCAATGCCTCCGCCACGACTTGGAAGGCTTCACCAGTCCGCAGGGATCCACATTAGTCCTATACGTAGATGACATCTTATTAGGTAATCGCGAAGAAGCTGCCCTCCGCATCGATGGTAAGGCACTTTTATTATACCTACACACCAGAGGCCACAAGGTAGACCCTAACAAGATTCAGTGGGTCTCACAGAAGGTCCGATATCTGGGCTTCCTGTTAACCCCAGAGGGAAGATAAATGGACCCAGTCCGCATAAAGACTATCCAAAACTGCCCTCTGCCAAACACCAAGAAACAACTTCGAGGTTTCTTAGGATTAATTGGCTTCTGTCGCCCCTGGTTACCGTCCTGCGGGGAGTTAAGCAAACCGCTCCACCGACTCACTGCTAACCTTGCTCCTGACCCTTTGCAGTGGTCCCCGGACACAATCCAAGCCTTTCAGTTACTCAAGGACAGTGTGGCCTCCTCCATGTCTCTCCGCCCCCCCAATTATAGCAAACCCTTTCACCTTTTTGTCCACGAGAGGGGCGGAATTGCTAGTGGCGTCCTTACCCAGCTGAGCGGGCCCCACCATTTCCCGCTTGCTTTTTACTCTCAGCAGATCGACCCTGTCGCTCAGGGAACCCCATCCTGCACCCGGACTCTGGCAGCAGCCGCCCTGCTGATCACAAAGGCAAAGAGCCTGACCCTGGGTCATTTTACCACGGTTTGGACCTCTCATGCCTTGTCAGCCCTTCTGCGTAGGGGCACAACCCAAGTCTTTTCGGCCCATCGCCAGCAACAGCTAGAGGCCGAACTCTTGGAAGACACTAACCTAATTTTTGAAAGGTGTGGGCCCCTTAATCCAGCTACCTTACTTCCTGACCTGCCAGTCCTCCTGGACCAGCACGACTGTGTGGAAGTAGTTTATAGCATCTTACAGATAAGGGACAACCTGTTTGACGTGCCACTGGACAACCCTGATTGCATCCTCTTCTCGGACGGAAGCTCCTTCTATGTTGATGGCAAGCGTTTCACCGGTTATGCAGTCACCTCTGAATGGGACATTCAAGAGGCCGCCTCACTGCCAGGCAACTGGGGAGCCCAAGCCGCCGAACTCTATGCCCTGGCCCGAGCTTGCCAGTTGGCCGCTGGTAAGACCGTTACCATTTTTACTGATAGCAAGTATGCTTTTGGAGTTGTGCATTGTCACATCCACCTCTGGAAGTTTCGAGGTTTCCAGACAGCTGCCGGTAAACCCATTCAGCACCTCCCCCTAATCCACAAGCTTTTGGACGCCCTCCAAGAACCCTCGGTCCTGGCTGTAGTTCACTGCCGGGCCCATACTAAAGATGATAGCCCCGTCACCCGCGGGAATGCCCTGGCTGACGCCTCCGCCAAGACGGCTGCCGTCTTACCCTTAGCCATGCCCACGTTGGCTATTGCAGCCTCCTCCTTTACTCCACCGTACCCCATACCAGTACCCGCTGCTGAACTACAGTCGTGGGAGAGCCTCGGAGCCACTCTGGTCAAAGGGACCTGGCTTATGCCAGATGGCCGAGCCTGCCTCCCTCGCTCCACATACCCTGTGGCAGTTCGCTGGCACCATGATAAGGGGGGTCACTACGGCACGCACGCCCTTGTGGACACCATCGCTCGCTTTTGGTATGCTCCAGGCATTCAACCCTACTGCCTGTCAATAGTGAAAGCATGCAGCACATGTCAGCGTAATGGACCTGCTCCGCCTCTTAAAAAAATTAAGGGTGGAAGACCTCCGCCTGCTGCTCCATTTCAACATCTTCAAATTGACTTTGCAGATATGCCAAAGGCTTTTGGAAAAAAGCACCTCCTTGTTTTGGTTTGCCCTCTGACTTCCTGGGTCGAAGCTTTTCCTACTGCTAATTGTACTGCTGCCACAGTGGCGAAGATTCTCCTTAGAGACATTGTACCCCGTTTTGGCATCCCTCTCGTGCTTGACTCAGACCGCGGACCTCACTTTACTGGTCATGTCCTTGGCCGTTTAGAACAAGGACTGGGTATTTCACACTCCTTTCATACACCCTACCACCCTCAGTCTAGCGGGAAAGTTGAGCGTATGAACAGGGAGCTTAAGTTTACATTGGCTAAATACTGTCAGGAAACAGGATTAAAGTGGCCTCAGGTACTTCCCTTGGTCCTGTTTCACCTTCGTACTCGCCCAACCCGTGTATTGGGATTATCCCCCTTTGAACTGCTCTATGGACACCCCCCTTTCAAAGGCGGGGCGCTACCACGTGCTGATGTTTCACTATTGGGAGGGGATCATATGACCGCGTGCCAGTTTCTCTCCCTACAGGCTCGCCTCCGTACCCTTTGGAAAGCCTCGCAGTTTTCCCAGACCGTGCCGCTGGAAGAACAGATCCACCCATTCCAACCAGGGGACTTCGTCTGGGCCAAAAAGTTCATTCGTGGCGACACCCTCCAGCCAAGGTTTAGTGGACCCCACCAGGTTCTTTTAACAACCCAGACTGCAGTGTTCCTGGAAGGACGCAAATCCTGGATCCACCACTCCCACGTCAAGCCAGCCGTATTGGACCACAGTGACGGACCAGCAGCTCTTGACACCACTGAGGACACTGCCTCCGACCAGTGGACCAGCTTACCTCTTTCAGACATCAGACTTAAATTGACTCGGAAAAAATGAGAGGACCTTTTATTCTGACAACTGTATGTTTTTTATTGTGCCTTTTTCGTTTATTTTCTGCTTATGAAGATAATGCTTTTATTAGATATTCCCACGAGGTTAAAACTCGTATTTTAGGAAATAGAAGTAATTGCTGGGTATGTACTCAATTTCCAGTAAATGTAGAACAGGGACTCCCCTTCACACCCATTCCCCTGACCACTGCTAATATGACTTGGATGCCACCGGCTAAAGTAAAAGATCCAGTCCAACACAATCTTACATGGGACAAAACAGGAGTGCCAATTAACAGATATCTCAGGGTAACCAATCAGACAGGATCACTGTGTTTTGTTAAAGAAAAGGGGTCAACTTTTGTGGGAACAAGTAAATGCAACATGTATTTTAATGGCACCGCTTTTAGTAAAAATCTTGACTTCAAGCCTTGCGCATCCCACTTATCCCACATGTGGATCCCTCACCCCGATCCAACTTTTTCATGGGTGGGCAGGCCTTCAGAGTCAGCTTTTAAGAAGCCCTGCTCAGATCACGAGGGTGTCCAACTAATTGCTAAGGGACATACGATTGCCTTCTACAACTGCTCAAGCAGTACTACACTGCCCTTTGAAAACACCACTACCAAATTGTGCCTCTGCAGTTCGCACAACGACCCCTCTGCATTACCAGGGGAACAGTGGTCCAACGGGTGGTGGGTTACCTCCTACTTTGAGAAATGGAATACCCGAAACGCATTGTATGGAACATACTGGGTGTGTGGGCCCAAAGCTTATTACTTTCTCTCCCCTGATTGGGCAGGGTCATGTTATTTGGCATGGCTAGCACCGCCTTCTCGCATCTCCCTCACTCCCCCTCATTTTCCCCACGTTCGTAACATCCGTGAAACCTTCAGAGATATTAATATCCGTGATGGTTTGTCGTGGCAGCGGTGGGCTGGTCTCATTAGCTTGAGGGGTGGTGTCATCCGTCTACAGGGACTACTAGAATCTTTAACCAATGAAACTGCGACCCTATTTGAGAATCAGGCTGGGGAAATGTCCCAGCTGCGCCAGTTAGCTTTGCAAAACCGAATGGCTTTAGACATAATGTTAGCAGCCCAGGGAGGAACTTGTGCCCTCATAAATGAAGAATGCTGTGTTTTTGTAAATGACACCTACTCTGACACTTTTCAACGTACCAAACATCTAAGGGAAATAGCTAAGAACTACTCCTCTGGCCAGCCACCTTATGATTGGTGGGGAGCCTTATGGAATTGGCTGCCTGGATTTGGGTGGGTTAAAAAACTCTTGGTGGGTATTGTTGGGGCCATAGTAATCATTATAATACTGTGTTGCTGTATTCAGTGTGTCCCCTCCCTCATAAACTCATGTAGGTCAGTTTATTCTTTTCCTACTTCAGCCAAGGGCCTTACTCTCTTCGAGTTGGCCCAGGCTGAAATTGCCAAGCGGCCCTTGGCTCCTTTAAATGGGGTGTAGCTTTTGGTAAATAGTTATCCCAAAGCTACAAATGGAGGAATGTTGAGTCTGAACTTTTGATGAGCTTAAACTTAACCCAGACTTGATGTCTCTATCTGAACTTTTAACCGAAGCTCTGACCTGCGAACTACTCATGACACCCCCCCCTCCCCTTAAGTAGCCATCTCCCCTTATCTCTTTCTGAATTTACATTTTAACCTGTTTTATCCTGTAGAATCTTGTTTGATTATGCATGACGATTATGATCTGTTAATCACTTTGTTTACTTCTGTGTATAAATATTGATGCTCACCCCTAATAAACTTGCCACACTTACTCTGAAGCCTTTCAAGCTAAGGATAGTGTGAGCCCGTTGATCAACGAATTGGTGTCTGGTCTCTGACAGATTGTGAGCCCATACCAACTCCGCACGAACTCGGGTGCTGGAGAGGTGAGTGAGGACTTGCTTTTTTACCTAACACAATCATATGTGAAGTAGAAATATGCTATATAGTGGTGATGAAGCAGTATGTGGTTTGTTGTGAAGTAAAAGAAGTGTCCCAGTGCCTCTCTCCCCCAAACTGATAACTCCAGCAAAATCTCCAATACCACCACCACCACCACACACTGTATTTGGGCTTTCATCTAGAGCAGGGGTTCCCAAACTTGGTTCGCGGCTTGTTCAGGGTAAGCCCTGGGCAGGCCGCGAGACGCTTTGTTTACCTGAGCATCCACGGTTCACCATTCCCTGCCAATGGGAGCTTGGAGCGGCCGTACCTGCAGACACTCAGGTAAACAAAGCGTCTTGCAGCCGCCAGGTGCTTACCCTGAATAAGCCGCAAGCCAAGTTTGGGAACCCCTGATCTAGAGCCAGGCAATAGCAATAAGTAAAAATCTGTTGAAATCTGTGAATCTTAGTTATGCTCGCTCACTCAGGATAGGAAAGAACAAACATATTTATCAAGGGTGGTGCAGATCTCTCCTTCAGAAAGCCCAGCCATTTTCAGCACATGTTCACAGGTGATTCAAGATTTTACAGACTTGCTGTGGTGATAGAAAGAGCTAAACAAAAAAACACAAGAATTTTCATTCAAAACAGTTTAAACATTAAACACTAGCCTCTCTAAGAGGAAGTAGAAATTCACCAGAATTTCTCAAAGCAGATGGATCAACAAAAATAGTTATTAGGATATATAGTGGCATCAGTGATTAAACAGAACTCACTGATTCTACTGGAGACTTCTGCTGCAGCCTCATTCTGTAACACTGAGAGGCAACATACATTACAACTTTAGATGCATGGGCTCTCACCCAGAGAGTTTTGGGAAGTCAAAATATGGCCAGGCATGCAGAAAAATCAGCAGAGTAATATTTATGCATGGCATTTGCATAACAGTAATACTTCTATTCACAACATTTATCATCATCTACTGGATGGACATATGTAAATCAAAAATAATTCTGAGCAGGCATTAAACCATATGGAAGTAGAGAAGCAAGAGCTTTACTTTCTTCCCCCATACTATTAACTTGAGTACTAGAGTTACTGAAACATGGTGTGACATGACAAATACTGAAGTCCTCTAACTGCAAATATTTAAATAGAACTTACCCAACTCCTACTGAAGTCAATTAAAAAACCTCATACGAAAGTCTTATGAAAGACTTGTTTAGTGGTGGTGCCAAAAAAAAAAAAAAAAAGCAAAACCAACAACCACACACACAAACTTTCCATGTGATCTACACCAATATTTCTCAATGATGGGTGCCTGAGATCTCCTTGGCAGCTTAGGAAGGCAGCAAACAAATCCCTGGTATCAAAAAGGTTGGGAAACACTACTCTACACAACTGTATGAAAAAAGGGGATTTCAACCACGAAGTTCAGAGTCAGATCCCAACTTCCCCAAAGTTCAAGGGTGGTTTGGAACAAGTGTTTTAGTTTTGGATCAAGCTGTTAAGTTTGAGTCTAGATCTAAATTTCTGCATGCATAGAGAACAATTAGAATATGGCCTGAAGTAGAACACTATGATCCAGATTCCCATTTGCACCACTTTACACTCCCTTTATGGGTGAAAGGGGCCTTAATGTTGAGACGGACTCATAGTGTTCTGGTTCAGGCCCTATTCTAATTATTCACCACCTTAGTCTACTCCATGTGATCTTTGGACTTGCCTGTTCATTGCTTTTTAATGTTGAAATGGAAGCAGAAAACCTGTAGAAATAGGAGCATCTAGCTGAAAAGAATATATTCCACTGTCTTAACATTAAGAGTTAGAAAACGTTGGTGTACAAATTGAAACATCTGGTGATCTGAGTTATATACACTTCTTCCCACTCATGCCCTCAACACACTCTCATTCTGACATCATTGTTAAGATCAGTATAATTAAGATCATTGTCCTATAAAATGTTTCTTGGGGAAATTTACAATGGAAACAAGGAAACGTTTTAGTTTAGGAGAGATGAGTATACCATGTCTGGCTGTCCAAAAGGACCGTGAATGTAAATTAAGAATTTGAAGTAATCCCTTTGGTAATTTAAAAATATTCCCACAAATCATTGCTGATATGCTAGATACAAGGGATCAAATCCTGAGGCCCCTGCTCAGTTTTTAAGTCACTCCTTACCCATGTCAATTCAGGAATTTCCCTGAGAAAGCATTATATAAAAACTGAGTATCTCAGGAGTTAGCCAGGATTAGCTAATACAGTTGGACAAACATATTGTGTGAACATGCTGCGCTAGGGAATACAAGGTTAACAAGTATACTATTCGAATATTTCATGTTCTCTTGGATTTCAAGCTCTGCAGTAGTACAATACATCACTGTCTCATGAAAGACAACATGAAATCATTGGAGTTGGATTTCAAGAACATTCCATCCAAACATACTGGAAGTCTATAAGCGTAGATACAAAGGGCCACCTCCTCAGCTAGTGTAAAGCATCCCTCTGTAGAAGTTAATGGAGCTATGTTGATTTACACCTACTGGGAATCAAACCCATCATGCTTCTAGAATGAAGCAGACTTATCTAGGCTATAGGCCAGATGCTCTGGTCTGGTCAAGTTTCATTCAGCTGAGCACAAGAGAGTGAGCAAAGATGACTTACCTACATTTGGACAGCACAGATCCTCAGACCAGCCACTCAGCTGTCCAGTCCCTGGTGTAAAGGAGCCTCATCGTGTCCTACTTTACATACAACTGCCTATGGTCCCAAAAGGGGCATTCTGGCACCTAGGAATCACAGTCTCTTGCACTAGACACCAAGATAGGGGTTACTTATTCTACTACAGGGAATTTAAACTGGCTTTAAAGCAGGGGTCAGCAACCTTTCAGAAGTGGTGTGCCGAGTCTTCATTTAGTCACTCTAATTTAAGGTTTCGCGTGCCAGTTAATACATTTTAACGTTTTTTAGAACGTCTCTCTCTCTCTCTAAGTCTATAATAAATAATTAAACTATTGTTATTTGTAAAGTAAATAAGGTTTTTAAAGTGTTTAAGAAGCTTCATTTAAAATTAAATTAAAATGCAGAGCTCCCCCGGACCGGTGGCCAGGACCTGGACAGTGAGAGTGCCACTGAAAATCAACTCGCGTAGTGCATTTGGTAAACCAGAAGGAAAGAAAAAAAACACAATTATGAGTAGTTTCACTATTTCTGTGAACCACTAATGAATTAATTGGTAATGAACAAATGAGCAATTAAATGGAGTTTTCTTTTCTGTTTGATAGAAATGGCATTTTCAACATACTTTATGAGATTCATCCTCATGGGAAACAGAGCAAGACAAGGCAAAAATCACTCACTATCCTTCAGGTATGTGGTCTTTCTAAAGGATAGGTACAAAGGAATGTTATCTGGAAAAATTTTATGTTTCCACTAGGGCTGTCGATTAATCGCAGTCAATTCACGCAATTAACTCAAAAAAACAAATCGTGATTAATTGCAGTTTTAATTGCACAGTTAAGCAATAAATTACCAAGTGAAATTTATTAAATATTTTGGATGTTTTCTACATTTTCAAATACACCTCTACCTCAATACAACGCTGTCCTCGGGAGCAAAAAAAAAAAAAAAAATCTTACCGCGTTATAGGTGAAACCACATTCTATCGAACTTGCTTTGATCGACCGGAGTATGCAACCCCGCCCCCCCAGAGCGCTGCTCTACCACATTATATCCAAATTCGCATTATATCGGGGTAGAGGTGTATATGGATTTCAGTTACAACACAGAATACCAGGTGTACAGTGCTCAGTGTTATTTATTAAAAATATTTACACGGTAAAAATGATGAAGAAATAGTATTTTTTCAATTCATCTCACACAAATACCGTAGTGCACTCTTTATCATGAAAGTGCAACTTACAAGTGTAGATTTTTTTGTTACATAACTGCGCTTAAAACCAAAACATAAAACTTCAGAGCCTACAAGTCCACTCAGTCCTACTTCTTGTTCAGCCAATCACGAAGACAAACAAGTCTGTTCACATTTATGGGACAGAAGGATACCCGCTTCTTATTTACGTCACCTGAAAGTGAGAACAGGTGTTCGCATGGCAGTTTTGTAGCTGACATTGCAAAGTATTTACATTATACGAATGTTTAGCATATCTATGCTCCTTCATGCTTCGGCTACCATTCCAGAGGACATGCTTCCATGCTGATGATGCTCATTAAAAAAAATAATACATTAATTAAATTTGTGACTGAACTCCTTGGGGAAGAATTGTAGGTCTCCTGCTCTGTTTTACCCACATTCTGCCATATATTTCATGTTATAGAAGTCTCGGACAATGACCAGCACATATTGTCTGTTTTAAGAACACTTTCACTACAGATTTGACAAAACGCAAAGAAGGTACCAATGCGAGATTTCTAAAGAACAGCACTTGACCCAAGGTTTAAGAATCTGAAGTGCTTTCCAAAATCTGAGAGGGACGAGGTGTGGAGCATGCTTTCAGAAGTCTTAAAAGAGCAACGCTGATGTGGAAACTATAGAACCTGAACCACAAAAAAGAAAATCAACCTCTGCTGGTGGCATCTGACTTAGATGATGAAAATGAAACATGCGTCAGTCTGCACTGCTTTGGATTGTTATCGAGTAGAACCTGTCATCAGCATGGATGCATGTCCTCTGGAATAGTGGTTGAAGCATGAAGGGACATATGAATCTTTAGGGCATTTGGCACATAAATATCTTGTGACACCAGCTACAACAATGCCTGTTCTCACTTTCAGGTGACATTGTAAACAAGAAGCATGCAGCATTATCTCCTGCAAATATAAACAAGCTTGTTTGTCTAAACAATTGGCTGAACAAGAAATAGGCCTGAGTGGACTTGTAGGCTCTGAAGTTTTACATTGTTTTGTTTTTGAGTGCAGGTTTTTTTTGTATTTTATATATATAAAATACACACAATTCTACATTTGTAAATTCAACTTTCATGATAAAGAGATTGCACTAGAGTATTTGCAATGGGGGGATTGAAAAATACTATTTCTTTTGGTTTTTACAGTGCAAATATTTGTAATAAAAAATAAATAAAAACTGAGCACTGTTGCAATTGAAATAAAAAATATTTAAATAATTGGTATTCTATTGATTAATTTTTTTAATCGCTTGACAGCACTAGTCTCCACATGTATTATTCAGTTAGCTATGCAACAACACAGTGGAGGCCTGTTCTATGCTTAAAAGTTAGGTCAATATAGCTACAGCACTCTAGGTTGTGAAAAATCCATACCCCTGAACAGTGTAGTTAGTGTGACCTAACCCCCCCCATGTAGACGCAGCTAGGTCATTGGAAGAATGCTTCCGTCAACCTACCTACTGTCACTCAGGCATGTGGTGTTTCTACACCAATGGAAAAAGTCATTCTGTTGCTGTGTCTACACTATGGGGTTATGCCAGCATAGCTAGGTGCCATAGCTATGCCACCATAGTTCCCATAACATACACATGGCCCGAGATGAACTAGAGGCTGGTTTAACAGAGATAAAGTCAGGGAAGGATCTGCGTAAATGCTAGTTTCCGTCAAGCACTTCAAGTGCATGACTACACTGAGGTTCAGGTAGAGGTATGTTACAGAAGGGATGTGTTCATTTTAGGAAATGAAACATACAGGTATGTTACAAAGGAAACAGAGAACTTGGAAGAGGTTCCTAAAATGAACACATCCCTTCTGTAACATGCCCCTACATCAGGGCCGGCTCCAGGCACCAGCGAAGGAAGCAGGTGCCTGGGGCGGCCAATAGAAAGGGGCGGCAGTTCGTCTGTTCCTGGGGTGGCATGTCCGGGTTGGCGGCGGCAGCACTTCGGTGGCAGCTCAATCGGTCTGCTTGAGTCTTCGGCGGCGGGTCCTTCACTGCCTGGCTTCCTCTTCGGCAGCAGCTCAAATCGGGTTTTCCCCCCCTTGGGGTGGCAAAAAAGCTGGAGCCATCCCTGCTCTACATCCATCCAGAGGAATGATACTGTCTTACAGACTATTATCCTAGCCTTCTAGTAGAAGCATCATCATTGTCCTTTCCATAAAAGGAAGCACTGAAACCACCTTCTGCCAGAGCAGACGGTAAAGTCAAACAAAAACAAAGTAAGTACAAAAATCCAAACTAAATATTTATAAGCCATAGAAGTGCCTCATTTAATATGATTCTGCTCCAAACAACCTCAGTTCCCTTGCTTACTTGGCAAGCGATTCTCAGTATACATGTGCTGTCCTGTTCCCTCACTGCTTGACTATCTCCTGCAGGTCAATCTACTGCAGTTGCTTAATTAAAATAGAAGTAGATCACGTACATACACTCAGGGCCGGCCTTAGCAAGAGCGGGGCCCGATTCCTGGGGGCGGGCCCCGCTCGGACTGGGGTCGTGGGGTTTGGGTCCGGGCCGGAGCCGCTGGGGCTGGGCCGGCGCGCCGGGGCCCGAGCCAGAGCCACCGGGGCCCGAGGGGCTTGGGCTGGTGCCCCAGGGCCCGAGCCGGGCCGGGGGTGCTCGGCCGGCACCGCTCGGCTGGGGCCAGGGCCGGCGCCCCGGGGCCTGAGCCAGAGCCGCTGGGGCCGGGGCCTGAGGTGTTCGGGCCGGGGCTGGGCCGGCGCCCTGGGGCCCGAGCCGGGGCCAGGGGTGCTCGACCGGGGCCGGAGCTGTGGGGCCGTGCTGGGGGTGCTCGGCCGGAACTGGGGCCGCTGCCCCGGGGCCCGAGCCAGGCCGGAGCCAGAGCCGCTTGGCCGGGGCCGGAGCCGGCGCACTCGGCCGGGGCCGGTGCCCGTGCCGGGCTGGAGCCAGAGGGGCCAGGGCCGCTCGGCCAGGGCTGGACTGGGCCGCGCCGCGCCTCCCAGGAGCCCTCCTCGCGCCCCCCCCCCTTACCTGTTGCTGCTGCCGCCTGCCCCTTTTCAGACTTCCCGCGAACATCTGATTCGCGGAAAGCAGGGGAGGGGGAGGAGCAGGAGGCGGAGCATTCAGGGGAAGGGAGGAGGGGGAACTGAGCTCAGGGCGGAGTGGAGAGCTGCGGGGCCCTCTTAGGTGCGGGGCCCAATTCAGCCGAATCAGTTGAATCGGCTTAAAGCCGGCCCTGCATACACTATAGTACCAATATATTAAATTGCTGCAAAATGTGAAAGCCTCTAATAATTCCATTAGAGTACACATCAAGGCAGTGTCCTTCAAGAACGCTTTTCTTAAAGCTTAGATGAAATTAAGGAAAGCACTGTAGTTACTAATGGCAGAATGAGACAAAACCCAGTGAGCACTCTTGGGGAAAAGTGCCAGATTGGCAATACTATAGGTAGGGCTAAGGTTTAGTCACAGGTATTTCTGGTAAAAGTCATGGACAGGTCATGGGCAATAAATAAAAATGTACAGCCCATGACCCATCCATGACTTTTACTATACATACCCATGACTAAATCTCTGCTTCAGGGGGTGGAGGGGTGTCTCTCTGCTTCTGGGGGCCGGCCAAGCATCAGCTCGTGTGGCTGGCTCTGGGACCGCCTGAGTGTAGGGTTGCCAACTTTCTAATTGCACAAAACTGAACACCCTTGCCCTGCCCCTTCTCAGAGGCCCCACCCTGCTCACTCCATCGCTCCCTCTCCCTCACTCACTTGCACCAGGCTGGGGAGAGTCCCTTTTTGATGGGTGTTCCAGTTGTGTCCCAGAGCCAGCTGCTCAGGCGGCCCTTGAGTCAACCGCACCCAGGGCCGGCTCTAGGTTTTTTGCCACCCCAAGCAAAAAATAAAAATAAAAAAGGTGGCCGGAAAGCCGCCCCTGAAATTGTGCCGCCCCAAGCACATGCTTGGTTTGCTGGTGCCTAGAGCCGGTCCTGGCTGCACCAGCAGCTGCGGAAGTCACAGAATCCATGACTTCTGCAACCTCCATGACCGAATCGGAGCCTTAACTATAGGTCTGTAACTGACTCACAGAATTCAAGGTTAGAAGGGACCTTTGTGATCATCTAGTCTGACCTCCCGCACATTTCAGGCCACAGAATCTCACCCACCCACTCCTGTAATAGACCCCTAGTCTCTGGCTGAGTTACTGCTTAGTAACAGGAAACTAAGTCAAAAGAGAAAGCCAGCTTCTATCATGGTGTATAAATAACCACAGTACAAAGCTCAGATTCAGGGGGGGTGGGGGGGAGATTTTAAAGGTATTTAAGCCAAAAATTTGAGGGCCCAGAACCCAAATGGGGGAAGAGGTGTGTTTGGGGTTTCTCTTTTCCCCTTTCTCTCTTTTTAATATAGCTCAAACTTTGACAAGAATTAATACTCATTTCCACTTGCACCCAATGTTTAGTAGGCATTGCACAAACACAGAAGCCATGCCTTTCTGCCCTGAAAAACTCACATTCTAAACACACATGGGAAGTGCACTATATTTTCCCTTGTAGAGACTTAACTTATTTCACTGGTGACCTATTCAGTGTTTGAAGTTATGTGGTCACTGTAGTCTGAAGTACAGTGATCACACACCAGACTACAAAGAACACCCCCAAAATACCAGACAGTTTGACCCAAGTGACAGTCTCTGCTCAATGATGGGTCTGTTGCCAGTGATGTGTAACTGGAAACAGTCAGGAAACTCCAGCTAGGGAGTTATCTTTCAAGTGTTACAGGTGAAAAGTGCTTGAGAATTATTTCAAAGGAAAGAGCAGCCTGAGGGAGTGTTTTTTTGTGTGTTCTGCCTCTGACACTTGTTCAAATTCTGTTAATAAACACTCAGTACCTGTGACAGTCACGTAGGCACCTTTCCCCCAGTTAGACAAATCAAATCCAGGTTCACAAAATATATGAGCCACTTTTCTGCTTCCTGCAAATACAACCCAGAAGCTAAATTTGAATCTAGGACAGTGTCAAGATGATGTCCTGAGAGACAAGAAGTGAAACCCTGGCCCCAATGAAGTCAGTAGTGAGGTGTTTGCCATTGACCTCATTGAAGCCAGGATTTCACCCAAGGTCTATGATAGAGTTTGTTTCCATTATGAATACAGCTTACAGTTACTCTTTCTTTTATACTGGTGGATGGTAGTCATGCTTTACTTCCACATCCTCTGTGGATGATCTACCAGCAAAGTATAGGATGAACCTACAGCCACACTGAGGCTTTTATTGAAGCTCAGAGGAGACAGCCTAATTTTATGACACAGGAAACAGAATTACTGATGAAAGTCACTAATTTCTGATGCCTTTTTTACAGGACGGGAGTACTAGAGTTAGCCCCTGCAAAAAAGCCACACATGTAATTAGATCTACCAAGTCTCTTAGCCACAATAAGAGAAGTGTGGGAAAAAAAGATATTATACATGACAGATGAGACCTCTGGAGGCTGATGCAGAGAATGGTGGGGGAAGGGGGGGAGAAAATACCAGCAATTGAAGGAGGGCCACCAGCCATACCTCCTAAGGCTAATGGAGAGACTGTCCCAAAACGAGACCACCTGTTGTGTGAAGAACTCCTTTATGGTATGTCCACAAAAGCAGTAAACTGCCACTAATGTGAAGAGAAATCTACTCAGATCTACTGCTCCTCTTTTCTCAGCAAGTGAGATCTATGGTCAGATAGCCATCCCTTCAGGCCACACAGAGTGAAGAGGAGGTAAAAGTAATTTAAGGTGCATTTTGCCTCAAGTTAGCGCCTCAGATTAAGGCAATGAGGAGTGGAGCCATGACTACCTCCACCCTATCATCTTTGTAGCATCATACACCCCACCAGGGTATAGGAATGGATCAGTTCTGCATTCCCCTGAATGCATGGACTGGGTTCCCTCTGTCCTCCACCTACTGTGCATCTGTACAAGGGCCAGACAGAATCTGAGATTATGTGTTGTGGTTTTAGCTCAAAGCAGATGCCTGATCATTAAGTCAGTTGTTTTTGGCATCAGAATCCCCCTGGCTTAAAAAAGTGGCACTGCAATGCTCAGCATTATAGTTTATGGGCTAATTTTTCAAGGAGGCCTCTACCTAGTTTTTTTTGTATTATTATTATTATTAAATGCCACTTGCATGTGCAAAATCCCTTACACATGCACTCTTTGCTCACTATCATTTGCATACTCAAATGAGATAATGTACATGTGCAAAGCCTATCTGCACTCAATTTGTGCACAAACAGGTGTTTGACTATGTACATCCTATCCCTGTTTGTGAAAGTGAGACTGGGCAATATGCATAATTCATATATAAATAAAGACACAGTTTGAAAATTTAGCCCCAGAGGGCTGCAGCTATTTTAAGTAGTTTAAATCTGATTGTGTGTGCGTGCACACATGTAATTACAGTTCCATTTAGCTGCTTTCAAGTATATTGACAACAATTTCATGAATGGCTTGCCACAACAGCGGAGGAATGAGACATTTACAGTAGTTGCTTCCATTGAGTAGAGTAATGAGTGAAAAACATGAGGAGTTTTTCAGGCATTACAGAAACTTTTCATTTGACTACAGGAGAGCAACATGTCATCATGATCATAATACACCCTAACAAATGCATTGGAACTGTCAGTGAGCCCATCTAACACCCACCCCTCACTACAAGGTAGACCATTTCTTTTGGACTCAAGTTGATAGGCCTCCCATCCAAACCTGGCATTACTTCCATGTTTATTCCTGTACATTTACAGTGACATTAATAAATACTTCATAGTGGTATCTACACATCACCCTCCTTCATCTGTGTAGGGTGAATAGCCAAAAGCAACTGGGGGCCAGGCCAGAGTTCCTTTGCAGTCCTTGACAGTTGATGCAGCTTGTTGGGACAGTTGGCAGCTGGCACAGATTACAGCAGCCATTTGGCTGCTCTAAATTACACTAGGGACTATCCCAATACACGGCTGATCCCAGAACCAGCACACAAAGTTGGATGCAAAGGTAGTTTGAACTCTCACCACTAAGTTTAATGAGCTGAGGATGTGGCCCCATATCTATTTTAACATCACAGTCCAGAAAGTTTCCATCTGAGTTGATGTGCGAATGAATTACTCACTTCTGTACAGGGCCGGCTCTAGGCACCAGCAAAACAAGCTGGTGCTTGGGGCGACACATTTTTAGGGGTGGCATGGCCGGCGCCAGAATGCCACCCCTAAAAATGTGCCCCGGCCGCCCTAGCTCACCTCTGCTGCTGCTGCCACGGCACGCGAAACAGCTGATTCGCGCGCCGCTACTCGCCCTCCCTCCCAGGCTCTCAAACCTGGGAGGGAGGGGGAGATCCCGAGCAGCTGTTTCGCGCGCCGCTGCTCCCCCTCCCTCCCAGGCTTGAGAGCCTCGGGGGAGGAGGCAGGGCTGGGGGTTTGGGAAAGGGGTGGAGTTGAGGCAGGGCCGGGGTAATTAAATAAGGGGGGGCAGCCAAAATTGTTTTTGCTTTGGGCGGCAAAAATCCTAGAGCCAGCCCTGCTTCTGTAGCATTTATAATTTCAAGACAGACTATGGACATTGTATGTGGTCTACAGACACAGACTCCTTATTTTTAAGAGCTGCCAGTTGCCAATTGTTTCCCCTTCATGAGATCAGACTTAACAGTTCAGGGCTTGAGTTAACACAAGTTAGTTACAAAAAGGGAAACTTTATTTAATGTATTTCATTAGCTTAACAGTGTTAGTGCGGAGCTGTAACTAGAACTGGTCAAATAAAGGAAAAAAGTGATTCACAGTAAACAGTGGCAGACTAGGTTCACTGTTATTTGTGGTGTTATAATATTCATGGTTTGTGAGGGATGCTGGGGATTCATGAGAGTGTTTATGGATCCTAGACATTTCATTGTTTAAAACACAAATGATTATTCATCCAAAGAGTCATACCAGAAGGTATCGTATTCATGACTGCATAGTCATTATTTGTTCATCTCCTGTTTCAAAAGGTTGTCATTAAGGCAGGGAGCAGAAACAATACCATGTTACTGAGGTGATCAATCACACTCCACAAAGAGCGAATGGTTGAATTAAACAGTTCATGGGCTTTAACAAATCCAGGCCCCCTGCAAAGGGATTTGATTGGAGCCCACATCTGCAAAGCCCAAGATTCAGCATGTGGCTCTCTCCTTCCACTTGTCCCACATACTTCTGCTACGCAAACTGCAAGGGGTCAACACTGCAGGGGCAAGAGAAGAACACTACAAGAACTGAAATGACCTGTATCTGTGAAAAGATGGAGAATTCCTGTTATACAAGAAGGACCTGCAATGTACCCTAGCCAAAGAGTAAAACGAAGGGGGAGACGTCCTGTGTCTCCAAAGGCTCAAGCTATCAGTCCCCGTAGATCTCTCAGCTAGTATAAAGCAGTTCGTACTGCACACCATGTGGAACTGGAGCATAAAGTAGCAAACATTATACTGGCGTCGATGAGGGGCCACTGCAGTTGCTGGTTTAGCAGCATTGGCTGATCCAGACCTGTGAATAGCCCATAGGCTAAACTTGGTTAATAAGCTACTCAGCAAATACTTCTCAATAAGTCAGACATTTGCAGAAATCAGGCTAGATTCAAAAGTGATTTTTGAACAGAAAATGTTAAATCACAGTGAATATTATGCATAACAAATAATTTGACCAGCTCTCACTATTTCATTGCTTGTCTCTTTTAGACACCACTGCTCTGTGACAGCGAGATTCATATTATGCCCATATGATCCCCATTCCCTTACAATTTATAAAAAATATAAACAGCAGAAAGAGACTTTATTCCTATCAGGCTAGCTGTATCCCAGCTGTAAAGAGGCCAATGGCTACTGGATGACATTCCAGCAATCACATGCACTCCACATGACCCTACTTTGAGCATGAAAACAACTTTCAGGAGCAAACCTACATTTTCCATACACAGAAAAATGTTTTATCCAGCCAGTGGAGAATATCTTAAGATAGAGAATATCTTATTGCCCTTATATAAATCCATGGTACCCCCACATCTTGAATACTGCGTACAGATGTGGTCTCCTCATCTCAAAAAAAAGATATACTGGCATTAGAAAAGGTTCAGAGAAGGGCAACTAAAATGATTAGGGGTTTGGAACAGGTCCCGTAGGAGGAGAGATTAAAGAGGCTAGGATTTTTCAGCTTGGAAAAGGAGGAGACTAAGGGGAATATGATAGACGTACTGTATATAAAATCATGAGTGATGTGGAGAAAGTGAATAAGGAAAAGTTATTTACTTGTTCCCATAATATAAGAACTAGGGGCCACCAAATGAAGTTAATGGGCAGCAGGTTTAAAACAAATAAAAGAAAGTTTTTCTTCACACAGTGCAGAGTCAACTTGTGGAACTCCTTGCCTGAGGAGGTTGTGAAGGCTAGGACTAGAACAGGGTTTAAAAGAGAACAGAATAAATTCATGAAGGTTAAGTCCATTAATGGCTATTAGCCAGGATGGATAAGGAATGGTGTCCTTAGCCTCTGTTTGTCAGAGGGTGGTGATAGATGGCAGGAGAGAGATCACTTGATCATTACCTGTTAGGTTCACTCCCTCTGGGACACCTGGCATTGGTCATGGTCGGTGACAGGATACTGGCTGGATGGACCTTTGGTCTGACCCAGTACGGTCATTCTTATGTTCTTAGTGGTTCACATGGCAGTGGCACTAGAACTTCAAGGGTCATTATTTAAAAGACCAAATCTCCAAGAAATCTAGAGCCATCCAGCAAGTCTATCTACATGCAGGGAGTGTTCACTTCAGAGATGAGATGAATCAGTAAAGAATATTTCAATACTTGCCATACTTCAGAGTCCTGCCATAGCGAAGGGTAACATGTCTTCAGTTGAATTTAACTGATTTTCAAGTGAGGGTATAATTTCTTTTTTCAGAACTCTAACAGGCTTGATGTTCTGAAAACATGTGCATCACAGCTTACATCTGGAAGGTTAGATTCTCATCAGTTACAATAATAAGATAAGTAAACACGGCAAAGGTGGTGCTGTTACTACGAGGTGTACAAAAGCAACCATTCAATTACAGGTTAGGCATTAAGAACATTCTGAAAATATTTGATATTACTGCAGGTAACAAAAGTTCTAACAGCACTGCTAGATCAGAAAGCCATTGGTACTACTATAGCTTTTTTGAAATATAGAATACACACATTTCCAATAGGAACGTGCTAACCATATGGCAGAGACTGGCCACCTAACGAAGAGAGGGAAGAGCATCTTCGCAAGCAGGCTGGCTAACCTAGTAAGGAGGGCTTTAAACTAGGTTCACTGGGGGAAGGAGACCAAAGCCCTAAGGTAAGTGGGGAAATGGGATACCAGGAGGAAGCACGAGCAGGAGAGTGCAAGAGGGGAGGACTGCTGTCTCAGACTGAGAAAGCAGGACAATCAGCGAGTTATCTTAAGTGCCTATACACAAATGCAAGAAGCCTGGGAAACAAAGCAGGGAGAACTGGAAGTCCTGGCACAGTCAAGGAACTATGATGTGATTGGAATAACAGACTTGGTGGGATTACTCCAGTCATGTGAGTTGTCATGGATGGATATAAACTGTTCAGGAAGGACAGGCAGGGCAGAAAAGGTCGGGGGAGATGCATTGTATGTAAGAGGAGTATGACTGCTCAGAGCTCCGGTATGAAACTGCAGAAAAACCTGAGAGTCTCTGGATTAAAGTTGCTCATGCTTCCAAACAAGAGTGATGTCATGGTGGGAGTCTGCTATAGACCACCAGACCAGGGAGATGAGGTGGACGAGGCTTTCTTCCAGCAACTAGCAGAAGTTACTAGATTAAAGTCTCCCATGGGAACCAGGGCCTGCAATCACCCCAATATCTGCTGGGAGAGCAATACAGTGGTGCACAGACAATCCAGGAAGTTTTTGGAAAGTATAGGGGACAATTTCCTGGTGCAAGTGCTGGAGGAACCAACTAGGGGCAGAGCTCTTCTAGACCTGCTGCTCACAAACGGGGAAGAATTAGTAGGGGAAGCAAAAGTGGATGGGAACCTGGGAGGCAGTGACCATGAGATGGTCAAGTTCAGGATCCTGACACAAGGAAAAAAGGAGAACAGCAGAATACGGACCCTAGACTTCAGAAAAGCAGACTTTGACTCCCTCAGGGAACTGATGGGCAGGATCCCCTGGGAGAATAACATGAGGGGGAAAGGAGTCCAGGAGAGCTGGCTGTATTTTAAAGAATCCTTATTGAGGTTGCAGGAAAAAAACATCCCGAGGTGTAGAAAGAATAGTAAAATATGGCAGGTGACCAGCTTGTCTTAACAGTGTAATCCTTATTGATCTTAAATGCAAAAAAAGAAGCTTACAAGTGGAAGATTGGACAAATGACCAGGGAGGAGTATAAAAATATTGCTCAGGCATGCAGGAGTGAAATCAGGAAGGCCAAATCACACTTGGAGTTGCAGCTAGCAAGGGCTGTTGAGAGTAACAAGAAGGGTTTCTTCAGGTATGTTAGCAGCAAGAAGAAAGTCAAGGAAAGTGTGGGCCCCTTACTGAATGAGGGAGGAAACCTAGTGACAGAGGATGTGGAAAAGCTAATGTAATGTAATCAATGATTTTTTGGTCCCCGTCTTCACAAACAAGGTCAGCTCTCGGACTGCTACACTGGGCAGCGCAGTATGGGGAGAAGGTGACCAGCCCTCTGTGGAGAAAGAAGTGGTTCAGGACTATTTAGAAAAACTGGACGAGCACAAGTCCATGGGGCCAGATGCGCTGCATCCGAGGGTGCTAAAGGAGTTGCCGGATGTGATTGCAGAGCCATTGGCCATTATCTTTGAAAGCTCATAGCAATCGGGGGAGGTCCCAGATGACTGGAAAAAGGCTAATGTATTGCCCATCTTTAAAAAAGGGAAGGAGGATGATCCAGGGAACTACAGGTCAGTCAGCCTCACCTCAGTCCCTGGAAAAAGTCATGAAGCAGGTCCTCAAGGAATCAATTCTGAAGCACTTAGAGGAGAGGAAAGTGATCAGGAACAGTCAGCATGGATTCACCAAGGGCAAGTCATGCCTGACTAACCTAATTGCCTTCTATGAGGAGATAACTGGGTCTGTGGATGAGGGGAAGCAGTGTATGTGTTATTCCTTGACTTTAGCAAAGCTTTTGATACAGTCTCCCACAGTATTCTTGCCAGCAAGTTAAAGAAGTATGGGCTGGATGAATGGACTATATGGTGGATAGAAAGCTGGCTAGATCGGACTCAACGGGTATTGATCAATGACTCCATGTCTAGTTGGCAGCCCGTTTCAAGCGGAGTGCCCCAAGGGTCAGTCCTGGGGCTGGTTTTGTTCAATATCTTCATTAATGATCTGGAGGATGGCTTGGACTGCACCCTCAACAAGTTTGCAGAGGACACTAAAGTGGGAGGAGTGGTAGATATGCTGGAGGGTAGGGATAGCATACAGAGGGACCTAGACAAATTAGAGGATTGGGCCAAAAGAAACCTGATGAGATTCTACAAGGACAAGTGCAGAGTCCTGCACTTAGGACGGAAGAATCCCATTCACTGTTATAGACTAGGGAACCGAATGGCTAGGAAACAGTTCTGCAGAAAAGGACCTAGGGGTTACAGTGGACGAGAAGCTGGATATGAGTCAACAGTGTGCCCTTGTTGCCAAGAAGGCCAACGGCATTTTGGGCTGCATAAGTAGGGGCATTGCCAGCAGATCGAGGGACGTGATCATTCCCCTCTATTCAACATTGGTGAGGCCTCCTCTGGAGTAGTGTGTCCAGTTTTGGGACCCACACTACAAGAAGGATTGGAAAAATTGGAAAGAGTCCAACGGAGGGCAACAAAAAGGATTAGGGGGCTGGAGCACATGACTTAGGAGGAAAGGCTGAGGGAACTGGGATTGTTTAGTCTGCAGAAGAGAAGAATGAGGGGGGATTTGATAGCTGCTTTCAACAACCTGAAAGGGGGTTCCAAAGAGGATGGATCTAGACGGTTCTCAGTGGTACCAGGTGACAGAACAAGGAGTAATGGTCTCAAGTTGCAGTCAGGGAGGTTTAGGTTGGATATTAGGAAAAACTTTTTCACTAGGAGGGTGGTGAAGCACTGGAATGGTTACCTAGGGAGGTGGTGGAATCTCCTTCCTTAGAAGTTGTTAAGGTCAGGCTTGACAAAACCCTGGCTGGGATGATTTAGTTGGGGATTGGTCCTGCTTTGAGCAGGGGGTTGGACTAGATGACCTCTTGAGGTCCCTTCCAACCCTGATATTCTATGATTCTATGTTTGTCACTTTTAAACATAAATCAGTGACACAAGGAAATCCACCTTGGACTGTGGTTAAACCTCACAAGCTCTGCTGTCAGGATTTATGAAGTCAGCAAGATCTCTTGCATGGGTTTTGCTCATTGGTTATTATGCTGCATATTACTTTATTGTAATATAATGCCACCACATGGGGGAGGGGGGAGTTCACTTTTGCATTACTAGTTTTTCCTCAGCTAAAATACTTGAGTGTATCTATGAAGCCTATAGAATTGCCAAACAAGGTTGCTTGGCAAGTTTCCCCATGTTTCCTCCCCCCCCCACCACCTTTTTTTCCCCTCCTTTAAATATGAGATTACATAGTGATTCTTGGCAGTAGAGGGGAGGCCAAAGTCCTAGTTGAGTGTGAGGAGAACAATTGTTTCTGTTCCAAATTTCAAATCTGCCATGCCATTAATCATCACACTGCATTGGGCTCAGTGGAATTCCAGTTTGTGGTGGGGTAGGGATGGGAGATGCTACTATAACTTTTAAAGTCTTATATTTAGTTCCTTTCATCCCAAAAGCTCTCCAATAGCTTTACAGGAATCTATCCCCCATATTTCCCAAAGGGAAAATGGAACATTCTGTGGAGTTAGCTCAAGGGCCACCCCCACCAAGCCCGAGCTGCTCGCCAAGCCCCCCCACTTGCCCAAGCCATTTGCCTGAGCCCTGCCTGCCCCGCCACCCCCCATGGGACTGGCATCACTGCTTGCCCAAGTCCTGCCTCCCCACTGTTCATCTGCACCCCACTTTTGCCAAAAAAAAGTCTGGCTGGCTGGGATAGGGCTTAAAAAAGGGACTGTCATGGCCAAAACAGGATGTATGGTCACCCTAGTCCTCTACCACTCACATAAAAATACAGTGTGGTATGTAACAGTACATGGCAATCAAAGAATCAGAAATGCAGAACTGGAAAGGACCTTGATAGTCATCTAAGTTTCTTGGCCCCACTCCCCAGCAACTGGGCCCCAGTACGGAGCAGAGGGGACGGGCTGCTGCCGCATCCCCAACAGGGGTGCTAGAACCGTTTGTAGAGTGAGGATTCTGAGTGCCCTTGAATCAAAGCTATGAACCCTGTTCATCAGGGCCAGCTCCAGCTTTTTTGCTACTCCAAGCGGGGAAAAGGATAAAGCTGCGATCGGCAGCACTTCAGCGGCAGCTCCACCACGCCACTTCATTCTTCAGCGGCGGGTCCTTTGCTCTGAGAGGGACCTGCCGCCCTTTCCATTGGCCGCCCCAAGCACCTGCTTCCTTAGCTGGTGCCTGGAGCCGGCCCTGCTGTATATAATGGAAACCACTTCAAGTTATGGGGTGTGTGTGGCAGCACCCCCAGTTCCTGCACCTGTGCTCCCCAGCTGGGCTCTCTCTTGGGCAGATGCTGCGCTGCACTGCACAGAGGCAGGGACCTAGAGTGGCCACCCTCAACCAGTGTCAGAAGTGGCTCTGTCCTGCCTACTCCATTCCCCGCCCAGGGCCCGGCTGCCAGGGAGAGGAACCGATCGAGCTGGAAACATGCTGGGAGGGAAGGACGACAAACACCCCCACCCCAACCGGAAGGCCAAACATAGCAAGCCCTACAAAGGCAGCACGGTGCTTGCAGAAATGGGGCGGGGGGCTGGGGGAAAGACATGTATAACCAGGGCCAGCTCCAGGCACCAGCCCAGCAAGCAGGTGCTTGGGGCGGCCAATGGAGAGGGGCGGCACGTCCGCCTCTTCGGCAGCGGGTCCCTTGCTCCCTCTTGGAGCGAAGGACCAGCTGCAGAATCGCCACCGAAGACTGAAGCAGCGGCGGTAGAGCAGATCGCGACTTCCCCCCCTGGAGCTGGCCCTGTGTATAGCCACCTCGTTCTACACATTCAGATAGCCTGCTCTAGTGCCCTTAATAACGTCTCTTAAAAACTACCAAGTCTCCTGAACTCCCCCTTGTTAGACTTGTTTCCTGTGGGATCTTACCTACCAGTGTTACACATTAGGATGGTAGGGGAAGAATAATATTAAATTCCATTGTAAATTTCCCCTGTAGCTTCAATGACCCAAAATGAAATCTGGCTAGCATACCAGAGTTAGTGCCACTATTCCTGTGAAAAATAGTGGATCACTAAAAGCATCTCACTATGTCAGCATTTCATTTACTTCTCATCTACATGATGGTACCTACCACAAAACAGAGCACCACTAAAGGTGTGGGTTATTCATCCCTGTCACCTACGGACTCACTCACCACTTACTAGGCTGGCTGTGAAAATCTCTGATCAGAGTACGAATTAGACCAACCATAAACTTACGACATGGGTTTGGACTACAGCTCAAAATGGCCTATCCAAACCATACAGTGAAACATGGCTCATGAACAGCTGCCAGACCAAATGGAGATTTATTGTATTAGCCAATTGTCTATAGGACAAGGTTTACACTTGGGCCACAGGCATGTCAGCAGAGGATGTGTTATTCTAGGTACTTATGGCCCTCATCAAAATAGTATCTAAAGCCTCACGTCAGGAATGCTATTTATCCTCACAACACCTGATGAGTATTTTACAGATGGGGAATTGAGGTACTGGAGATTACATCACCTGCCCAAGCTCACACCATAACTTTGCTGCTGAACTGGGTATTGACCCCAGCTCTCTAAAGTCTTAGTCCACTGCCTTATCTGCCAGAGCACAGATAATTCAGGCCATTTTGTAACTGGGTTGAAAAGACAGCAGATATAGTAATGCTCACAGCACCAGGTGTAAGGTCTGAAATGTATAGTACCTGATAAACAACAAGTATCAGTGTTAGCAATATCACACTACTGTATTACATGCAATGAAAGCACACAAATGCTGTAACATACGGGCTAGGCAGTGATGTCCTGTATGTCAGTGCTTCTCAAAGTGGTGGTCCGCGGACCGGTGCCAGTCTGCGAGCCATCGGCTGCTGATCCGCGGCGAGTTTCCTCATAAGAGTGTCAAGTAGGATAATATGACACCGGTCCCTGGCACATTGGAAAAAAAAAGTTGCTGGTCCCCCACATCAGATAGCTTGAGAAGCACTGCTTTATGTGACCTGTTCAGTATCTAATAGAGAAAGTCTCTCACTCCTAGCCCATGTCCAGTGTGACCTATCAGCCTCAATGCCATATCAGAAGTAGCATATAGATAATATGGGTGGTAATCATTGAACCAACATTGCCAGAACATTTTTATATGTGTATGTTTGCTCTGATTACAACCCAGTAATGATGTAAGCGCGCGCGCACACACACACACACACACACACACCCCTCTCAAAAAGCAGCAGCGCTCCACTTTGTCAATGGGCCAGTACAACCAGACACATGGCTCAGGAATGTAGAACATCTACTGTAAAAGTGTTATTGTGTTATGTGCCAAACGTGTGTCTGTACATATCACATGGTCCTCTCTCCAGCAACAGGAAGCAAGGACTATATGGCATCCTTCCATATGATGGATATAACTCCCCACTATCAAACACACAAGCATATAGAAAAAAAAATAGTCCAGGAGACAAGAGTGTGGATGTGTACCACACCGTTCAACCAAGAGGATGGCTGTATTTTTCTATGTGCCATGATAACATCTGTGATCTACTGACAACTGGTTTACTTACTATACACAGTAGTACCTTTGCCGCATAATGTAAATGTTACCTAGCAGTGTGGTGGTAATACATTATCCTGGATATCTGCACCACTGTTATATTGTTGTTGGATGAAGCTTTGTTAGTTTGGATAGCACTGGTCTACAATTTTTGAGAAGTCATCTGCTTCAGAGATAAAATGTGCTATTTATTATGTATTTTGATGTGCTGAATTCAAATATGACAATTAAAACAACTGATTGCCTACTGTTTCTAAGATATTTTTGTTTTTACATTTTAGGTCTATGTATATTGTGTAGATAGTAGAGTTTTAATCATAAATTGTAAACCTAGGTCTTTTCATGTGTTTATGGTTGTTTTACATGATAATATTTCACCTGTCCTGTTTATGTAACACTTCAAAAATCAGCAAAAGGGTTATATAAAAACAAAAAGGCAAAAAACTATTATGTACATAGTTTAATCCTATTCAGTGTCTACTCGGCGCTTCTTGGCTTGTCTCTTGTATTCATTAAATGGAGCATCTCTTGTCACTGTCCAGCAATAGTCTGCAAGCATTGATGGGCTCCATTTGCCCTGATAGCGTTTCTCCATTGTTGCAATGTCCTGGTGAAATCACTCGCCGTGCTCGTCGCTCACTGCTCTGCAGTTCGGTGGGAAAGAAAAAAAAAAAATCTAGATGAAAGTGCAAAAAAATGCATCTTTAGTGACATGTTGCAACCAAGGCTTTTGTATGCCTTGAGGAGGTTTTCCACCAACAACCTATAGTTGTCTGCTTTGTTGTTTCCAAGAAAATGTATTGCCACTAACTGGAAGGCTTTCCATGCCGTCTTTTCCTTGCCACGCAGTGCATGGTCAAATGCATCATCTCGAAGAAGTTCACGAATCTGAGGACCAACAAAGACACCTTCCTTTATCTTAGCTTCACTTAACCTTGGAAATTTTCCACGGAAGTACTTGAAAGCTGCTTGTGTTTTGTCAATGGCCTTGACAAAGTTCTTCATCAGACCCAGCTTGATGTGAAAGGGTGGTAACAAAATCTTTCTTGATTCAACAAGTGGTGGATGCTGAACACTTTTCCTCCCAGGCTCCAATGACTGTCGGAGTGGCCAATCTTTCTTGATATAGTGGGAATCTCTTGCACGACTATCCCATTCGCAGAGAAAACAGCAGTACTTTGTGTATCCAGTCTGCAGACCAAGCAAGAGAGCAACAACCTTCAAATCGCCACCAAGCTGCCACTGATGTTGGTCATAGTTTATGCACCTCAAAAGTTGTTTCATGTTGTCATAGGTTTCCTTCATATGGACTGCATGACCAACTGGAATTGATGGCAAAACATTGCCATTATGCAGTAAAACAGCTTTAAGACTCTTCTTCGATGAAGCAATGAACAGTCTCCACTCATCTGGATCGTGAACAATGTTGAGGGCTGCCATCACACCATCAATGTTGTTACAGGCTACAAGATCACCTTCCATGAAGAAGAATGGGACAAGATCCTTTTGGCGGTCACGGAACATGGAAACCCTAACATCACCTGCCAGGAGATTCCACTGCTGTAGTCTGGAGCCCAACAGCTCTGCCTTACTCTTGGGTAGTTCCAAATCCCTGACAAGGTCATTCAGTTCACCTTGTGTTATGAGGTGTGATTCAGAGGAGGAGGATGGGAGAAAATGTGGGTCCTGTGACATTGATGGTTCAGGTCCAGAAGTTTCATCCTCTTCCTCGTCTGACTCAAGTGAAAATGATTCTGGTGCATCGGAAACTGGCAGTCCTTCTCCGTGGGGTACTGGGCATATAGCTGATGGAATGTTTGGATAATACACAGTACACTTTTTCTTCTTTGACACACCTTTCCCAACTGGAGGCACCATACTGAAGTAACAATTGCTGGTATGATCTGTTGGCTCTCTCCAAAATCATTGGCACTACAAAAGGCATAGATTTCCTTTTCCTGTTCAACCACTGGCGAAGATTTGTTGCACAAGTGTTGCAGCATATGTGGGGGGCCCACCTCTTGTCCTGATCTCCAATTTTGCAGCCAAAATAAAGGTGATAGGCTTTCTTAACCATAGTGGTTATACTGCACTTTTGTGATGCAAAAGTCACTTCACCACAAACATAGCAGAAGTTATCTGCACTGTTCACACAAGTACCAGGCATCTCTGCTCACTTTGGCTAAACAGAAATGTGTCCCTTTGCAAAATCAAACACTGACAAATAAGAGAGCACGACACTGTATGATTTCTAGAGCTGATATAGGGCAATTTGTTCAGCAGAGTGATGTAAGCTTCGTTATGATTGCATCATCCATGACTTCTAGGAATAACATGATGCAATTCATATCATGTATGACGCAATACCAGCTTCAGATTGCATCATTCATTGTTTTGCCTAAAAAGCAAGTACTGTCCAAACCCTGCCATAGATTTATTCATAGATCCAGTCAAAGATGTATTTTAGTCATTTCTGGTTTAAATTGAGATCCCTTCCCTTTATAACTCACTTATCCTCCGCCATTCCCAAGTCAAGGGTCGTATATACTGACCCAATAGCATATCTTGAAAACTAGAGCCAATCAACAAACAATTTTAAGCATCATTCTGGTTCTCAGTGACCCAGAATTAGTAAAGTTTGACTACATTTATTTCAGAAGCATTTTGACTGTAGAGTAGTGTAGTCAGGTCTATGGTTTACTTTTTTGGATGAGTGGAGAACATTGTCCTAAATTTTCTATGGTAACTAGCAATTTTGGGTATCCAACTTGAAACAACTTAAGTCACTTAATTTTCACAACTGCTAAGTGCCTATCTTAGGGAAAAAAACAACAATTCTACATTAAAGGTGTCAAGGTGGGCTACCAAAAACCTGAAGTGTCCAAACAGTCACTTTTGAAAGTTTTGTCCATTACTTCTGATGCATATGGCCATATATTGTCTATGTCAATGTATTTAGATAGAAGGGTGCATGGCATAAGATGAATAATTTCTAAATAAAAGGTTTTCCAAAATTGCCCATGCAGCATCAAGTTTTCAGAAACTCTTAAAGTTATTTTGTGGGTACATTTATCTTTATGCCTACACAACCTAAAGCTGTTGCTTGGTATTTGCTAGCTTATTGTTCAGGTACTAAATAGGTGTAGATTACCAGATTACCAAGTCTCCCCAGAAGGTAGTATTTGTTGATCCTACTTAGATTTCTTTCATGCCAAAAACTGGCACAACTCCCCCCCAAAAAGAAGAGACTTCCAGTGTGTCACTTGAAATTGTACAGCAAGAAAACCTAGCACATGAAAGGCATCAAATTGTCATTTACAGTAAGTGCTTCAATTTGGTGCTCTAAAAAGCAAATAAATATACGGTTGTCATTTGAATGGATAAAATATGATAAAAAGAACTAAATCTAATTTATATAACAGTGAAGATTAAATGGTATAAGGGTTTCATTAATACTATTGCCAAAGATGGCCTCCACAAAGAGATATAGTAATGGATGTGCAGCTCTGTATGCCCAATGAGCTCAGGAAACCATTTTACCACTCTGAGGCAGACTGCTTCCTTCTTGTTACTCTGAAGTAACTAGATTCTTTTTCTCTCTCTCCCCCCCCCCCACTACTTATCTGGGGATACAAATATAACCTATATCAGCTTGAAGTTAAGGTTAAATACATACCAGTAACTGAAGGATAAAACATTACAGCAATGTTGTATATTGATATTGTATCATTAGAATGATTTAAAAATACACACCACACACCAATGGAGCTCATATTAAAAATTGACTGATACCTATAAGTGTGGAATCATCATCATCAAATGGGTAAATGAAAGTGAGGTGGTATACTGAGACATTCTTGGTAGCATTTTGAAAGATCTAAATTTATATCAAGAAGATGAAAATAGGACTGGTAGTTGGCTCATACTGAATCTGTGAGAAAACTCACGGTTCTTTGGTTCTCTTCTCATGCACAGCAGTTGTCAGAACTGGCCCTGAAACATGCTTCCTCTGATACTGAAGAAAACTAGACTTAGATTTACTCCTGCTTCCAAGTTGATCATCATCATCATACAGTGGAAGTGACATGAGGGGGAAAAACCCTAGGTGCTGAGAGAGAGAGACCCCATAGTCTCTGTTTCATGTACATGTCACAACCTGAACCTAGTGATCAAGGAATCAGTAACTGTCATTCCTTGACTGCTTTTTCAAGGTCTGTAAATTTGCCTCGGCTACATCCTCCTAGCACCTGATCTTTGGCACAGCCTGTCAGTGTGTCTGTGTGGATAGGCACTGTCAGTTACTCAGCTGGAATGTCAGGCAGAAAGCATAGCAGCCACAGCATTTCATCAGGGACCAACAGAACTTCTTATGCTTTGAAACAGGGCTGCTGGTGGTGGTGGTGGTGGTGGTGAAGACAAAGGATGCATGCAGCAGCTGATCTTAACGTGAAGCTACTGTAATCAAGATGCCCGAGAACAACATGTGATCTCTGTAATAAGAATCAATTTCCATGTGATTATCTTATTTACAGGGGGAAGCATGTATTGCAGTTTTCTGCAGTGCCAAATGAAAATCTTTATTAGCTATTCACCACCTTTACTTTTTTCCTACGCATGCTCAGATCATGTGCAGACTACACAAGGTCAAGTAGTTCAAGAAATGGTACAGCAGTCAAAAACAAAAACAAAAAAAAAAAAAGGGGCATTCAGAATTCCAGGAATTAGGTGCCTACACCCCAGTAAATGAAAAAGTACGTTACTGATTGTCAATTTATGCCAACTGAAACTTTTCTGTCAATAAACCCTTTTGAAATTATATTAAAGCAGAAAGGAGCTCCAGCTAGAGAATTCATATCAGTATCTCAAACACTCCAAAGCTTTGTGGGGAAGGGTTGATCTGGGCCCAAGTGCAAACACTATAAAAGAGGGGCCTTTTACCATTTCTCATTCAAATAAAAATGCCAGCAATATAAATAGGTGGCAGACTTTCCCTACAGCTCTGCTCAAAAAGGAAGCTTAGAGTTGCGTATCATAACACCGCAATCCTATCAGAGTGTGATCCCCAATAGCAGCCTCATACATATTGAGCAAGCAGAAGGAAAAGAATGGCACTTTGTGTCAATACATGAGAGCGCTCCTGCATTTCCCACCCCATTCCCTCAAACAAGAGCTTTTGGCCTGGCTTGACCTGAGCAGCTGTTAAATTCTCTCATCCCCCTAAATGTGCTAGTATGGGTGAGTTATGGCAAATCAAATCCAAGGTCATAAAATGTGTACAAGACCCCCAAAAGGGTCTAGGGCTGTGAAAACCTGAGTTTGAGCCTATCATCAGAAATCTCATAGAAGCATGAATCACTATTATTTCATGTTATATCATTTTAAAAAAATTGTATAGACAAGAGTGGATTGTGATGATACATTGCAGGAAATGACTGAAGTAGAACTGTACTAAGATTTCCATGTCTTATTATAATTAAGGCTATTAAAGTTATATCCCAGAAACACAAAGAACCTGGATTTGAAAGTTTATTGGTTGATGCTAGTGAGGCAGTGAGATAAGTCAATGAACCATATAATTTTCTGCAAACAGGAGCTGAAAGGAATAAGGCAAAAAACAACTGTTTGACTTCAAGGAAGCAGACAAAGGAAAACTGATTGTGCAAGAAAACATGCAGGGGATTTCTTCTTTAGCTTTGTTTTTAAAGCAATATTTAAACTGATGGGTGAGAGACTCCAACAGTGGTGCAAATCTTAAAGCATTCGATTTCAGTCAAGGGCCAAAATTAACTCTTTACTATAAGCTCTGTGTGGCAGGATCTCTCTTTACATTCTGTACACCTAATGGGGCGCTGATCCCCAGGCTAATGCTAGGTGACAGAGAACATGAATTGTGGTAGAGTTTAGTGAAGGAAAGCAATCAAAAGAAATTAGTTATGGGAAAAGATTTGAAGAAGAGGGAGCTGTTAGCAAATAGGAAGAGGATGGCTGTTACAGATAAGAAACTGCATTGGCTTTTATTGTATTTGTACTACAACAAATACCTTATGGTTAAAAAAGGGAATGTCTCTCAGTCATCTTGAAATTTCCAATCTTATACCTATCCATTTAAATCTAAGTGTGTATACATTCTGGATGTCAAAGTGAGACAAAGAGCATTCACTGGTGAATCACAAAGAAACCTTTCAGTTATCCAGGAGTTATGTATACCGAAGCATAAAAAACCCCGAGATGGTCATTAGAATGCATAAATATCACTAGAAGATCTTAATCATGTGGTCATTAAGCTTATTTCATAAAACATAGGACTTTAGGGTTGCATTTTCAAGAGGCCTACTACTTCCCTGTGCCTACAGAATTTGATAGCATAGCTATTTTGCATATGCAAACGATGCATTTATCCATGCAACACAGGTAACTGTGTAATATATGGATGCACCTATAAACCAGTTTTACGGAGGCAATCCAGGACTCCTGCAGAAAAAGACACCCTAGCTATCAGACAGACATATGAAATGCTATTTCTTGTGTGATATACCAATAGAATTTTAGAAAAAACAACAAAAACCTGACATTTGATTTTATGTATTATAAAATGTAGTGAAGGAATAGAGAACAGTGTGCTGCAGATAAAGATCTGTGTTAATAAATTAAAGTCTCTTTAGAATATCTTTAATATCTATGTGGAGAAATGAAAAATGTTCAAATGTGATACTTCATATAAATGTGTGATTTAAAGATGTACAAGTGATTGCAAATCTCAAGAACTCTGGAAGGCCAGCTAGATGCTTTAACTAAATGTCTTTAGCCTGCAAATCTTACAAGGAAAAGCATTTGTTCTCAGAAAACTTCCAGTATGCTCTATTTTTGAAGATCCTGGAAATATACTTATTCAACGCATTTCAGCATCTCTGCTCTCTAATGTAGGCATTGCAGAATTTTGGGGAAAGTCAGTCATACTACCATACTTTGAGCTTCTAGCTATAAATTCAGTTCAGAAAAATGTAACAAAGGGTTGTTAGTACACTTTAATGATGGACAAACTGTTTCATATAAAATAAGAACTATTTTTTATGAAAAATGCTAAGGCACAGATTTTTAGAATTAGGATCCTAATTCAGTAAGGTATTTAAGCACATGTCTAATTTGAAGTATGTGAGTAGTCCCATTTACTTCAATTGGCTTAGTCAGGTGCTTAAAGTTAGGTATGTGTTTCAGTAGCTTACTAAACTGTGGCCTAGATCACTATTAGAAAACCTAACCCAGATTTTCAGAACTTTTAACTGGTCAATTGCCCATGCAATTCTCAAACAAATTAGGCACATGAACAATGATGCACAGTATGGGAGTGCAATTTCTACAGTGCACTGACATGTTGTGCACTAAGTGGTCTATATAGACCCTGCTGGCGTGAACTAAAAATTCCCAAGTTTCAAACAGTACTACATTAAAGCAAACTAGGGAACTATACAGTTAAAGCTCGTGAATGTTTTGCGCACTAAGAGGGAAAAAAAAAAAAAAAAAAACACACCACACTCCTGGACCATGCATTGCCCTTTTGTGGAGCCATGCCATAAGTGTGTATTTGTGCATGCACATTTACATGTATGAAATTCTAAAATCGTGGACCTAGGTTTTGTGCTATTAACTTAATGAACTAGAGCCAATAGCTGTTAATGGAAATAGGTAGTCAAGTGCTATGTAGTTCAATTTTCTTCCCTTTCAGTTACCTATGTAGAATTGCATAACTAAATATTTTTTCCAAAACTGAAATCTAAAAATGGGACAATTTTACACCAGTGTAACAGCAGAAGCAGTGAGTATATCCAAAGCTTAAGAATGTTAGAGTCCCCTGCCATCTCTCAGGTCGTACTGCAACAATGGGTGTGATCCCTAATCTATTTTGTACAGAATTTTTATATTATTATGATCACCACAAAAGATTCCAGTTTCACTGCAAAATTTTCATTAAAAGCTGCCTGGGTATTACTATAAAATTAGGATGAATCTATATCAATCTGACTAGCTCTAAATGTCAATAGAATTTACTCCAAGTTTTGAAAAGAACAGGAAATTTTATATTTGTCTTATGTGATGTCTTTTACTGTGTGTATCACGCAAGGCTATTTATTAGTGTCCAGTACGAGACCTCCATATTCTGCATTTGATTGAAAGAACAGGTGAGGCTGGCTGGCCTTTTAGTACACCTACTTTACTGAGCACGGTCCCATCATGATGAATAAATTTCAGCAGAGTGTTGATATTCCAGGTGTTGAAATATCAGGGTGTTACTGAAGTTGATAGACAACATAATTTATTAGGTGCTGATATTGCAAGGGAATGGTGCAAGTGGTTAAGTGCAGATTGGTACTTTGACTTCTTATATGGTTTAATATTTAGATAGTGGTAGCAGCTAGGCTCTCCTTGCTGTGTCTTGCCACAACGTGGAGGGGAAAAAAAAAAGCAAAAAAAAAAAAAAAAACAAGAACTCATTCATCCTTATTCAGCATGCAGAAAGCCAGCTTCACCATTACTAAACTACATATAAAACCAGTGATGGGGAAACCTCAAAGTTTGACTTTGTTGTGGAAGGACATCCACAAGTTTGGGTGCTTAACTTAGCTAGGTCTCTCTAAAGGCTCGTATACATGTTGAGTTACTGTGCAGCAAGACAGGCTGTGACTCTACAACTCACCAGCTTACTGCTCAGTAACAGATTATGTGGACATTGCTCCACTACAGCCACACTCCAGGCTTTGCATGCTGTAGCAATGTCCAGAGAGGATGCTACCTGTGGCAAGCTAATGCACTGTAGATTCACACGCCTGGCTTGCCAGGCAGTAACTTGCTGTATAGACCAGCCCCCCACAGTCCTCTGTGTCCTGTGCACATAGTCCCCTCTTCCAAAACATTCATTCTGAGACTGTATCAGGGCGGTAGGATCTCTGACCCAGGATAAGGATACAGAGCTCTGCTGTTAAGCTACCTTCATAGTGGTAGTTTAGAATCATGCATAAAAAGAAATAAGTAATAAATACTGCATATTATTCCAAACTATAATAAAGGTGGGCAAGACCTGATCAGAGAGAACAAGGAACAGAAACAGGAGAGGTCATGCAAAAGACCGCAAACAGTTAAATTGAGGGAGAAGGTAAATTAAGTCTGTTTAACAAACAACCACCAAGTTGCCAATAAAGCCAAATCCTAGGAATAGTGGAGTTAAACATACTACTCTAAAATCTGTGCTATAAAAACCCCACACATCTCAGAACACCAAACTGATCAATCATTCTAATTTATTCATGAAAAGTGTTCTTCTACTCCACCAACATGACTCTATGCTACATTTGGGGTGGGGGGGGGGGGAAGAGAGAGAGAGAGAGAGAAGAGGGAAAAACCATATAGCACTGACATCATGTAATGCATCTTAAGACAACACTCATTTTAAAGCCTTTACTAGGCTTTTAATAAATAAAGAAAAAGCATATTTCCATACAAAACAAAGTTAAAGTTTGGGTGCAAGTCAAGTGGGGTGAGGAAAGATTATATGGTGGCGGGGAACAGGCTGGAACTCTTAACTGTTCATTTCTAGATTTTGTAACATTTGGGAGTTTTGAAGAAGTGCAGAATTTTTCTGAAGAGAAGTATTTGGCCTGCTTCTCCACTGCCTTGCATCTTGTGCAGCCATTCACACCTGTGCAGAGGCACTCGATCTAGTAGTGTCTCACACCTATTACACACATGGGGAAAGGCAGTGGAAAAATCAGGCCCATTCTATTTTTGGGTTACCCTGAAACACTTTCAACCTTAACTCATTTAAAAAAATGAAACAAACAAACAAAAAAAACACACAAATGATTTGTTTGTAAATATAGGTTTTAAAATATGGGAAATAAGGACAATGTGTAATTGATTTAAGGCCAGCTGCACTGTGATTAGTACTGTATCTGATTTACAAATCATCTATTATAGGAGGAGACTAATAGCTAGGAACCAATATACTAGGTAAACTGGAGCAAATTCTCTTACCACCACCACGCTTAGACAGTGGAGGTCCATATGTTGAGTGTCTATAACCACACTGGACAGCTTTATTACAGTTATTTAAGAATGCCACAGGTTTATTACTAAAGCTAAGATTTAGTCATGGGTATTGTTAATACAGTCATGGACCGGTCAAGGACAAACAAAAATTCACACCCCCTGACTGGTCCATGACTCATTATAAATACCCCTGACTAAATCTTAGCTGCCCCCAGAGCCCCACTGCTCTGGGGAGCCCCCAAGGCTGACAGAGGAATGCTGTTCTGGCAGCAGTGGCTCAGTGCCTCTAACCACCCCCAGGGCCACTGCTTGGGTGGCCTGGCGGTCAGCCGCACTGGCTGCTGCAGAAGTCATGGATCCCATGACTTTTCACGGCCTCTGTGACAGACTCACAGTTTTATTTGTTATTGATCAAGTGCAGGCAGGTTAATTGCAGGTAACTGTGTTGCTGCCACCACTGAGCAGTGTCCCCTCCAGACTTCAAGTCTGATCTTCAGAGTTCAGTGTGCAGGGACTGTGTCTCCAAGGCAGGCAACATGACCAAGAAGGGCCAGCAGATGATGGCCCAAGATTACCTCAGTCCTCAAGGCCAGTTCTCAATGATACAGCCACATTACTGTGGAAGTCAAACCATCTTATACCCAGTAGACAGTGCTGGCAATGCATATGAAATATCTCCAGCCTCCTGCTGACTTGTTCATATTTCAGATCCATATAGAGGATCAGAATTATGCAGGTTTGATGAAGCTGTACTTTTGTATATACAGTTTCCACCTTTTGGCTCTAGATCCTATGCAGGTCCTGCTAAACATGTTCTCAGGATGTCTGGCTGGCTGTGCCTATTTGCTGGCAATATACCACCCAAATAGATTAAATCACTCACTACTTCCACAGTTTGTCTGGAAGCACAGATTTCTTGAAACACTGACAATCCGGAATTTTTAGTTTGGTTTTTAAGAAAACCAGAGCCCAAGGTCAGCTGCTTCATGGTAGAAGCTCCCTACTGCATTTTTTAGACGGTTTGCGTCCTTACCAGAGAGGATTACATCATCCAAGACTGCCTTTTGGTCTATGTATGTTGCTGTCAAAGGCTTATTAAATTCACAATGGATATCAGATAAAAACAGAGAGCAAGTATAGAATCCATTGTAGATCAACTAGCAGAGAAACCAAACTGCTCTAAGCAGCAACATTTCACAGGGAGGCTGGAGCTGCGCAAGTACGACACATGAAGCAGAGTTATTGGCATATAGCTGCCGCACTCAGTGTGTGGGCCCCTGATAAAGCAGGATGATGATCCCTTCCTTTCACTCCACTGGGTTCCAAGCCTGAACAAAAAGCTGCACTTGTGAGCTCTAAGATGCACCTGAGATGTTCAGGAGTTACACTGTCTGGTCTGGCAGCATGCCCGCATTGTGTTTCTTTATGGCAAAGCAAACCTCTTACAATGGAGGTGCCTCTACACAAGTTTCAGGGTCAGGGATTCCATTTACTTCTAATGCATCCAGGTAAGAACATGGATTTGCTTTAGGCTGGTTAAGTGCAGACTCAATATTCTTTCCATCTTTGCTGGATTTCTTGGGTTAAGCATGTTATACCCTCAGCCTTGTTTACTGGCATAGACCCTGTGCAGAGTCCAATTCTGGACTGAAGGGATTGAATAGCTTTGAATGCAGGTCATAAATTACTACATCTCATTCCCTCTTCACCAAGTTCTCAAAACAAGCTTCATAGTCCACTTTTTTTTTTAAAAAAGCAAAACACACACACACACACCTTGTAAACACTTCTATTCAGTGTCTTAGCAGTGCGGTCTGGCCTCTGATATCTTTTGCAAAATTTGAAATCGTCTATCAGATAGTCAGGGCATCACTTATAGCATTTTTATTCTGGGATGGCATCTACCACTTCTCAAAAGACTGTACTTTAGGCTCTCCAGGCTAATTCTATGTTATTCAGGAGAGAATCAAGTGCATCACATTTGTTTTTCTACTGTGACAGAACTTTTTAGCAAGTGCTGAATTTTCAGATGCATTGTACCTTATCATCATAACAGGCATGTTCTTATGCAATGAAACATAACCCACGTTTTAGGCCAAACTCCATAATGCCCATGACATCCATGATTGACATGAGAAAATCCACATTTGCCACCTGAAATGTACTAACCTTAAATAAGGTTGGGTACCAGATTTCACTGGTCAGAATGTTGCAGTTACTGGAACAGAGAAGAGACAAGACTTGTGAATAATGGTCAAGAGTTTGTGGCGGATGCACATAACTGGGCGTGGCACTTGTCATCTGACCACTGTTTAATGAATCACTCACAATGTGGCAACCTATTTCTGATAGCGATGTGTCAACCTGGCATATAGCAAGGGACAGCAGTCCCTTGGTGGGAACATGAGCTACAATGATGAAGCTACAGATGCTAACAACAATGGCTTATATCAGCAGATAGCAGCAACACAATCTGTTCTGCCATACAAAAAAAAAAAAAAAACCCACTTATGTTTGGCAATGTGAACACCGCATTAAGTTGTCCCAGAAATGGCTTTGAAACTATCCTCAGACCATTTTGTTCCAGAACAATAAATGACAACTCAAATTATTCTCCTCTCCTTTTGCACTTCTCAACATTACCATGACGGACGGTCAGTTCAGGCACTTGGATATCTATCAGGAAATCTGGATATCCAATGATGGCCAGACCAGGAAGGAGCTGGACCATATATTGATCCAGAATAATAGTATAGTTAGGTCATACCAGGTCTACAGAAGTGCAAAAGTCCCAGTAAATGCTGACCCTCATCTCTTTGTTGCTAAAATGGCAACTACTGCCCAATTCCAAATATGTTAAGCAATAAATGACAAATCATCATCAAGATTTTGGTTTCTCAGGTGATTAGGTTTTTTTTTTTTTTTAAAAGAGTAAGATATAAATTCTGCTCAGCTCTACCATAGCTCTATAAATGGAAGACAATTCTGCTTTCACTGGAAAAAGAAAATAGCAACATGTCAAACTCGGTGCTTTGAGCAAATTCATTAGATGTGCTTTCAAAGCAGCAAAGAAATGTCTCCTTGTGTGTTTCTGTATAAAGTATTGATTGTGTGTTTTGTTCTATTAAACCAATCATCCAAAAAATATAGCACCATTGTTTTTACTTTCAACATACAGTTTTCAGAGTCCAGAGTTGTTTGCAAAAAAGCGTACATACAATTGCACATCTTTTGTGCACATTTACTATGTGTGTACATGCGAATAGCTAATTAGATGTTATTCTAAAGTGACAAATTGGCTGTAATTGTGCCCACAGTTGCATAAACACATTTGCACTGCCCTGAGTTCCTGGCACTGTTCCGATCACTGCAAACAAAAAAATATAATTTTTCAACATAAAATTAAAGTCCTAAGAAAAAAACCTTAATCAGCAACTAAGAATCCATCTCTTTATTCCTTCCGAATAGATATGCCTTTACTACTAAAGCCTTAATCTAAAACAAAGACAGTCTGAGCCTCCAGTTCCTAGCAGATGACATTTAACTGTAATCAGTCTCTTCTAAATCTAATAAATTTAGTCCTTCAAAAATTCTACCTAAGTTACCACCAATTTCTGGCATTTGTGTATATACTTCAGGAAAACCTTCAATAGAAATCTTTAATTTATGTGATTTTTGGTTGCTGTCCTTTGTTAAGAGGACCATGCAGAGAGCTGCACTCAGGAAGCCATTTGCAGTGCACAGCAACAGCTTTTATTGGTCCTACAAAACCTATATATAATGCTGCAGAATCTTGAGTGCCATCTGCTGGTATATCATCATCAACATATAGACACAGGTATCTTTTGTAGAACACTTAGTCATACCTCCCTTGGTAGTTTGGCTCCTGCCTACACCTTGAATCCCTTTGGCCCTTCTGTGGTTCTGTTCTTGAGGAAGACAGCTATTTTGTCCTCTCGACCTCTACTCAGGATTCTTATTTCCACCTTTCATTGCCTCCCTGGCCCTGACATGTATTTCTTTGGAGAGCACCAGCAAAAAACGTTTCCCCAGCAATAAAGTCCAGTTCAGATTAGATAAAATAATAGCATGTGGTGGATTTTTTGTTAAGAGTATAATAGGGACAAACACTGCAAAGTTCCTATTTCAATTCCTTTCCCCCTTACCTATAATTCTCCTACCTTGAAATATACAACTGCCTTATTACTACATGGCTCATTGGCAAGTATACAGGGCCAGATTCTCTCCTGCACAGATCTCTGTGCATGAACCATTGGGGGGGAGGCTCTCTGGGGACTTATGGCACTCTGATTCTGTGGGCCGCTGCGGGCCAGCTCCAGCCCTGTTGTAGAAAGGGCAATTGTGCCTCTCCTCATACTTAAAAAAAAAAAATTAAGTAGATTGAGCACTAATATAAGAACCTAGATAAAGGAGTCCTGTTTTTAGAAACAAACACTTTATATTCTCTCATTTAGACAAATGGAACAGGACCCTTTTCTCAATATGAGCCACTATGTAGTGTCATTATGAGAGTGACTACATGGACATCTACATTGCTAGGTCAGTCAAGCAAAAGTTAATGGGCCAGTATTCTCTGTCCCACACCAAGCTGGCTTACTTGTGCTACTCATTTGACACAAAGCAGCTGGAATCTAATGATAACTGGCAAGCTCAGAGTTTCCCCTACTGGTGGATGGGGAGAAAGGATCCAGGTCTACTAACTGGGTCTATACCAGCAACTTTACTCATCACACTTTATTAGGGGAAAGTCAGGGGCAGTGCACAGCTGAACTCTACCAGTTCTGACCTGGGTTTGGTCCCAGGTGGTCCACCACCATCCCTTCTGTGCCGAGCAGATCTCTGAAGGACAGACTCTATTTTGAAGGGGGAAGGAATTGAAACATGAACTTTGAAGGTGACTGTATGAACAACACTGCATGTAAGCAGGTTAACACAGTGTATTGTGCTATTTGATCAACAAATGGTTAATTGGCATTAACACATTATGCTAATTGTTACATTTAATACAAATAGGATGTTTATAGCTACTACAAGCTACAGTTTCTTTGCTCTTAGAACTTAAGGTATACAAATCATTCACTTTCCACTGCCCTGTTCTGTGTTCTTCTATACAGACAAGTAGTAGTGCTTTTATAAAAAGTACTGATCTTAAAAAAAAAAAAAAAAAAAAAAAAAAAAAAAAAGGGCTTTTACCTTTTCTTCCAAACTATGTGCCTAATGGTGAAATATTGAGAATTTTTAAACCCTAAACCACTAGATTACTCCTTTATTCTCTTTTCAAAGCCTCAGAGTAGCTATGAGTCATCAATTCCTTCACCTATGAGGCACACAGTTCAGGAAAGTAGAGGACTGTGCTGTATTTTTGGCCTATGTGAGCACTTTCTTGAATAGGAACGAAACCCTTTTAAAAATTCCACTAAGAACTAATGAAAATCACTCCTACATTAGAATCATAGGGACTCCATTGAAAGATTTTTCTCTTCCATTCTTTTAAAACTGTCATTTGGTTTATGGGTCTGCTGCTCTCCCCAGGTGGGTGGAGGGGAAGAGAACATATTAAAAGAATTTGGTCAAAAAACGTGTCATTCTTATTGCATTATAGGCCAGCATTGGACCTACTGCAGAGCTTGTCAAGTTCCTAGGACATTATCAGCCATTTGGAGAGCTGATAGCTCTCAGCAATATATGGGGAGCAAGAAGTGCTTAGGAAATGTACACAGTGGTTTTAGGAGTTTAGAAATAGACATGGGGAAGGGGGTTGCAGAATTGTGCTGTGAGCCTGAGTGATAATGTTAGAACAATACTGTATTTATTCTGACCATACTGCAGATGGAATCTATCCAAGTTTCTCAGTAGCTGAGCCTTACTGTGAGAATCCTAATACATGTTAGCTCTTCTCCCTCTTGGTGCTTTAGATTTGTTTTGCTTGGTCATTTGGAACCCCAGCTATAGAACATCCAAGAGAGCAGTGACCTGGGAGTGCAACAGAATTTTTCCAATTGCAATTTGGTGCAATTGAAAAATTTGTAAGGGTGTGGTTCTAAAGAGCTGGTATAAGGTTTGAACAGCCTCTTTGTGTGCACTTACTGCCTTTAATGTTTTTCTGGACTATCCAATTTTTATAGCCCTACTGTCTTGCAACTAATGTGTGATACAAGAGCAGGAGTTTCTTCTTCCTACAAGTAAATTCTCGGGGGGAGGGGGGGAAATAAGGCTTCTAAATTTCATCTCGGAGACTGAACAGTTTATAAAGTCTGTGTATTTAATATATCTCAGGTTGCTCCCATATTAATTCCTGCCCTGCCTTGGAAGCAAATATATGACTGATGATCCCAGTTGTGTTCAAAAGGTTTCCATTCCCTGGCACAACTGTGACATTGTGAATTATTTACAGTGCGACAATGCAGAGCTCACTACTTCCTTGCTAAAAGCTTAGTTCAAGGAGATTGTCAAATCTGTAAATTGGGTTTGACTAATATTAGAAAAGCTGATGTAAAAACATGATCAAGAGTCCAAATGCTGCTTGCTGCCACAGCAGCTGATCACTGACATTTCCTTGGTATGCTAGAACCTAGACAGTCCATACAGTCTCATTGCTAATAAAGAACATTATGCTTTTAAGAAAGGCTGACCTCCCCAAAATGTAAATTTTATATTAGCTGTCATATGGGAAAGCTGCCAAACGCACAGTGGGACACTCAGAAATCAAACAGCTATAGGATCTGCTGTGAAATTCTTGTTATTAGTCCTTTGGCTGTGAAAATGCAGAAGTCCTGCACTTTGCAACACTCACCCCATGAGACTGATTCAGCTGACATTTTCTTCTTTATACTAATTTAATGCCACAAAGAAAAATGGAGGAAGCCTTCTTGGATTGAGTGGTCTTCATATGCATGTGGACAGCAGTTAGCTGTTAGGGAAAGATGTGAGATTAAGGTCCCTGGGTATCTAACTTTAAGCACTTGAGTAGTCTCCTTTCCTTTGTTGAATAAGAGCCTAAGTGACTTGCCTGAGATATCACACACAAATCTGGGGGAAAGCTGGGAACAGAACAGAGGTCTGATGACTTATAGAAATGCTCATAGCTATCTGCCAACTTTTAAGTGATGGGGCTAATTGGTCAGCGAAAGCTGGCAAATCCAGCAAAGATTTAAGCACTTTTTTAAAGTGAAACACCTTCACATTACATGTTGATGATTCAAATGTTTCTTATCACTGCAAACTACATGCTGTGAAAGGCAGTAACAAGGAATTAGAATAGGTTTATGCTGATGGTGGCTCTGAATATGAAATGTCACAACATGGAAATTAATAATTTGCACTCTATGGTCCTGCTGTGCCACTGTAACAGATGGGGTAGAGCAGTAATTGAGTCAGCGAGCATGAGGAAACTCTTAGCGGAAGACAGCAGAAATGATCTTTTAACATCTTTTTGAGGAGGAAGGGGGCAAGACTACTCGCATAGCAGAGCTTTGTGACAGATCAATTCTAGTTGTATTCTGTATATTGGAAGTGAAGATGATATACCAGACATTTTTCTCTAGGACACCAACTGGTGGGTGTTTTGACTTGTTAGTACTGTTAAGAATTAATTACCAAATTAGTACTGGTAAGAATGCTCATTTTTGAGATGATAGTGCCAGTACATGGGCAAACTATTACCCATGAACCTTGAAAAAATCAAACTACTCTATCAGTAAATGAGTCATTGTGATGGAAATTTCCTCTAAGTATAGAGCAAGTGAATATAAAACAAAGAACAGAATCAGTTGTTTGAATAACAATTAGAGCATGTTCTATTTTCTAATGTACTTCTGATTAGAATAGTGTACAAGGTCTGAATACAGGGGTGCATTCTGTCACACCCTGATAGGGTGACCAGATGTCCCAATTTTATAGGGACAGTCCTGATTTTGGTGTCTTTTTCTTATATAGACTCCTATTACCCCCCACCCCCTGTCCTGATTTTTCACATTTGCTGTCTGGTCACCCTACACCCTGATCATCATATCATTAGTGTATTTACCCTAATATGTGTGAGGTAAGAAAGTGGCATTATCCCCATTTTATAAATGGAGGCACAGAGAGATTATAGGTAAATTTTTCTGAAGTGCCTAAAGCCCAGCTTATTTAAGCGTTGCTCTACACAGCACTATATCAATTTTGAAAGGCTTTTGACACTTTTGAAAATTTTACCCCAAGTGACTTGTCCAAGATGACACGGGACGTCTGTGGCGAATTAAAAATTTGCACCTGGGACTCCCAAATCCCAGGTTGGCGTCCTATCCATTGGACTATCCTTCCTCTTTTCAAAAATTTTTCAATAGAAGTAACTAGATATAGTATACACTGGTCTAGTGGTTATCTAGGAGTCAGGAATCTGAGGCTCTATTCAGAGCCTGGCCACTAAACTGATGCATGATTTTGGGTGTCACAAAAGTGCCTCAATAAGCCCAGTGGTACAGTAGGGGTGCTGTGAGCCTGGCCGACTCCAGCGTTTTTGCTATCCCAAGCGGCGGGGGGGGAGCCGTGATCAGCTTTTTACTCTTCGGCGGCAATTCGGTGGCAGGTCCTTCCCTCTGAGAAGGACTGTGGGACTTACTGCCGAATTGCCGCTGAAGAGCTGGACCTGCCGCCCCTTTCCATTGGCTGCCCCAAGCACCTGCTTGCTGGACTGGTGCCTGGAGCTGGCTCTGGCTGTGAGATGTAACTGATTGTAAAGTAACTTGTGACTCAGCTGAGCCGAAAGCCACTAGATGAGAGCAAAGCAACATTACCATTCTACAAACAATTTAAACCAAGACAAAACTTAAAAAAAAAAAAAAAAAAAAAAAAAGCGCGCAAACCTCGCTTTTTTTTATTTTATTTTATTAAATGCGATGGACTTGTATGTACTCCTATTTGAAATATATGAGTAACAAGTTTCTCCCCATACTTAGTAAATACTGTGGGATACAATAGTGCATTGAGTTACACAAATATAGAGTTCAAATAGACCCTCAAAAAACAAGACAAAAACCACTGTCATTTCTACAAATTGAGAGGCAGAAAAACAGATTGTTGAGCTGTAGCTTGGATGGTCAGTATATATAGGGCCTGATTCAAAGCCAATTGAAGTCAATGGGCATCCCTTCAGTGATGTCAATGAAGGTTGAATCAGACCTTCCTTTGCCTTTTGGAATAATACTAATAGCATGAAATGGGAAAAAAAATAATCTAGGTTTTCAGTTAGGATCACATAGATTGTGCACATCTACATTTGTGCACAAGCACTAGACCACACAAGCCAGAGTGCATGCATACGTGCACTCAGAACAAGTCATACATGACTTTTCATGAGCACATGCAAATACCCAATTTTTCTGCATACAGTTTTGACAGTCTTGCACTCAATTCCTTCAAAAGAACATGAAGCAAGATATATTTTGTATACAACTTCAGCTAGCAAAATTGCACTACATGAATACACAATATAATTTTTTTTTTAATAAAGAAAATGCAAACACCCTCTAGTCAGTGAGGAGTCAATGGACTAACAACCTCCAGCACAGAGCAGAACTGACTTGCATAGAAAATGTTTCGAAGTTCTGTTAACTATGGTTTCTACAGCATCATCTATGGAACAGTTCTATTCTGCAGCAACACTAGCTGTGATAGTCCCATAGTTTATACAGAGTAAATCTTCTGTCTGTAGCTCTATCCATGTGATACGATTCTCTGTGAAGGGAACTTTAGGCTTTTGCTTCACTACACATATGAATGTTATTTCTGCTAGAAAACTGGACAGAGGTAGAATATGGCAATGCAGAAAGAAAGATTGCAAATCAAGAATGTGAAAGGGTGTAGCAGTGCTAGACTCACCACCATGGTGCCTCCTGCTGGCCATTCTGGAATTATCTCAAGTCCCTCTGCAAAGTGCCCTCCTCCAGTAGTATCTTGTTCACGGTTACTCCCACTTTGCTGTCTCCACCACTCTGTGACCCACATTGCTCCTCAAACCGCAGCATCCTCTTCTGGATATAGAGCTGTGCCCCGCTCCGCTTTCTCCCCCCATTTCAGGGGAATTAGCAGTCTATAATCCAGCCACTCACCTCAGGAGCCTGCTGCAGACACCAGTCTAGTCCCTTGCTCCAGGGGCAAACTGCAGTCTGTGTTGCCACTTCCCTCAGGGCAAGTGGGGGCAGCCCTAGCACCTTATCTGCCCTTCCTCCAGGGCCTCAGTCTGGCAGCAGCCGGCCAGCCAGAAGCTCCTTCTTCTCTACTACTCTGCCCAGCACTGTTTTAGCCATAGTGCTTGTAGGCAGCCATCCTTCTCCCTAGCGAGCCAGGGAGAGATTGCCTCTGCTCTGTTGAGAAGTCATTTGTATATGTCCCCTGCTGGCCCTGATTGGCTGCTGCAACAAACCACCTCCTGACTGGCTCGCTTAGCGAGCCCTCTAATTGGAGGGTTCTGTGCAGGCTCCCTTTGGCCCGCTTTAACCCTTCCTCCCTGTGTGGGGCAGCTGCCTAACTACAAAGGGAAAAAGAAAGGCTTCCTACAGCTTCACACAGAACACAGCTGGAGGCCTTTCCACACCTTCCTACACTATCAGCAGTACAAATGTATTTCAGATACAAAACACCAGGGAGAAATCACTGAAGAGGAATGTTGGCATGCAGTATTTCTAGCTTCCCGGGTGAGCTGCAAGACGAGCAGAGTTTATCGTAGCCCATCAAGAGTCTTTGCACATGGGACCAGGCCTTTGCACAGATGAAAGCTCATGCTATTCAGTCTCATCATGAAACATTTCATTAGTGATGCAAGATGAGCTATCAGGCACTGTGGATGTGGTATTGGCTGAATAGAATCATCATGGGAACCAAGCGTACAAGTGCAGAAATCCTCTTTTGACTGAGATTCTCCTCTAACAAAGCCAGTAAGGGGCTAGAATCCATTTTAAGCTGAGAGAGATTCCCCAAATTCAGTTTGAAGGATGAATAGTGGGTCTATAGATGGAAGAACCGGGCATGGAGGCGTCTAAATCATGGAATTAAGAGCCCTAGGCCATGTCTTGGCTGGGATAGATTAGCTCCTGAAGAACAAGGCTGTGGTAACTAGATTCCCAAAATATGGAATTCTTCTAAGAAAATAAATACTTAGTGAATTATAAGGTGTTTTCCGGTTGCTGTGTAGAGTTATTGAAGTGTTGTTTCTCTTACTTTATGGTTTGGCAATTACTTTTGAAAGACAAATTACTGTGACTGTTTGCTTTGCAAGCCTTGCAAAATTGTGAGCTAAATACCCATGGTCTTCTCTTGTCATGAGGATTATGAGCTCCATCCAACATCCACGGATGCCACTGAAGTCTTCCCTTTGACTGGCACTGGTGCTCAGACTCTCTCTCATTAATGCACTCAGAGGCTACACTGAGCACTAAAAAAAAAAAAAAGTTCTGTGTGTGTATATACACACACACACACACATACACACACACACACACACGTTACCTGCTGGATGCTGTGTCTAATCTCAAAGTATTAAAAAAAAAAAAAAAAAGACAAAAGCCAAATCCAGATGAAACCCTAAACATATCAAAGAAGTCATGGAGCGAACACTCAGCCCCAAGATTCTTATCTATATTTAAAAAGGTTAAATTAGTGTCAGCATTTTTAGTTTAAGCAGCAAGCATAGGGGGAAGCTTCATAATCTCCATGCTCTCTCAAGCAGCAGAAAGATGAGGGGGGGACCCAGGGCACCTGACCAAGCTAACACTCTCATTCCAATCCCAGATCCATGGGTGAGGGACAAGAGTTCAAACACCACCATCCCCAGCAGGCAAAGCTGGAGCCAAGTCAAGGGAAGAGAAACTTCAGCGTTTAAGACAGCAATAAAGAAGACTGAGGCCCGCCTAGAGCTGGCACATTATGACGGAGACAGGGCCGGCTCTGGCTTTTTTGCCACCCTAGGCAGAAAAGCCACATGCCGCCCCCCCTCCGCCAACGCGGCAGGGGAGGGCGGAGAGCCCGGCTGGGGCTCTCCGCTCTCCCCAGCGGCCAGAGCGCCAAGAGCAAGGCAGAGAGCCCCCGGCGGCCAGAGTGCCGTGAGGAGGGCGGAGAGCCCGGCTGGGGCTCTCCGCTCTCCCCGACTGGCTGGCGCGCCCAGCCGGGGCCCCACTCTCCCCGACCGGCCGGAGCGCTGTGGGGAGGGCGGCGAGCCTGGCCAGGGCCTGCTCTCCCCGACCGGCTGGAGTGCTGGGGGGAGGGCGGCGAGCCCAGTCGCGCCCCACTCTCAGGCCGGAGCGCCCCGCCGCGCCGCCCCCCTCCAGGTGCCGCCCCAAGCACATGCTTGGTGGGCTGGTGCCTGGAGCCGGCCCTGGATGGAGATCTGACAGTGTTGTTCTGAAAGGCTGTGTGAAGTATCAGAGGTAAAGACCTAACTACTCCTTCTGGCTGCGTGAGGGTTCACAGGGAGATTTGGAGAGAATCTTTATCAGAACTGGGCAGAAGTATTGCGAAGTTTTACTACAAGAATTACCATCCTTTGCCCTTCAGGCTACTTTATGCTTTTGAAATTTCCCTTTTCCACAAAAATTTGGAGAAAATCGGTAGTTACAATTCAAAATCATCATGGAGACATCTCTACATTGCAATTGCACCCTATGACCCAAGGCACCCCGTATTCACACCCTACTGTAATGGTAAGTGTACAAAATATGCCTGAGCTATCATAGGCTATCCCAGCATTATGGTGGTTAATAGCATGTAAAATGCATGTGTTCATAACTTCATGTATTAGGTTATGAATTCCCGCCGTATATTGTTGCTAGAACATGTTTAAAACAAGGCAATCTAGCCTAGCTAAAGGGAATAAACAAGTCTGTCCTAGAAAAAGAAAGTGGGTTTACCTCAAATGTACATAACCGTAAACAAAGCTATTGAGCTAAACCAGCAGGAGTTATCCTGTCTCTGAACACCAGGGGTGGGTGGGAAAGAGAGGAGAGAGAGAATTAACATGGCTCTTACACCCCAGAGTCTGAATCCCCAGGAGGCCTTCCTGACTTGTAAGACAAAGACCCCTTTGGGATACAAGGAACTGACACACTCCATTTTCATCCTTCACCTCAGGAGACAGAGAAACCAAGTGATTTGATCTCTGTAATGGGTCCTGGCCAGGCCGGCTAGTAAATAGCTGGAAAGGAGACTGTGGATAAGAGAAGCCATCTTGAACAGAAACTGTATTGTATTAAGTGAAAACATCTAAAAGTCTAAAAAACTTAATCTATTTGCTTGTAACCATCTCTATCTTTCTCTTTTACTTGTATCACAATCCAATGGTTCTCAAATTTCATTGCACCGCGACCCCCTTCTGACAACAAAAATTACTACACGACCCCAGGACGGGGGACCGAAGCCTGAGCCCTCCCAAGCCTCACCACTCTGGAGGGGGCACAAAGCCAAAACCCTGAGTCCCACCACCTCGGGCGGCAGGGGGTGGTTTCAAAGCTCAAGAGCTTCAGTCCCAAGCAGGGGGCCTGTAACCTGAGCCCCTCTGCCCAGGGCTAAATCCCTCAGGCTTTGGCTTCTGCCTTGCATGGTGGGGCTCAGGCTTCAGCCCCAGACCTCAGCAAGTCTAAGCCAGCCCTGGTGACCCCATTAAAATAGGATGGCGAGCCACTTTAGGGTCCTGTTGGAGAACTGACTTAATCCATGCTCTTTTGTTAGTAAACTTGTTTTACTTTCACTATTAACCAATTCTGTGCGGTATTTAAGGAAAAGGGTATATGTACCTCAGTTAAAATAATAAGCTGTGATGTACTGATTCTAACAGTAGCAAACTCAATATCTTGTGTGAATTCACAGTGGTGGGGCTGTGCATCTTAGAGAAACATCTGCGGTACTTCAGGGCTGGAGTTAGATTGTCACCTGCCAAGCAAGGTTTGGGCTGAGAAAACCTTTAAGAGTTTGCTCGCGAACACGACTGCTGTGACGGAGCTGACAGTCTAATGACCAGCCAAACTCATTCTTGCCAAGGCAGAGATGTAACTGTGGCTCACAGCTCTGGATGTCCCCAGCAGTGTGTCAAACAACGATAAAAAAAACAAAAACAAAAAACCACCAAATAGGGATTAGAATCCCATTATGCCAGGCACAGTACAAACATATCCTCAGACAAGGCCCAGACTCAAAGATTTTACAATCTATTTACAAATTGTGTGCGTGTAGAGCCTCTTGAATTATTATAAGTAGGAACAGACATCACTTTTCCTTTTGTATGTTATAGTCAAGAAGAATGGGTGGGTGAAAAATAGATGAAGTAAGGGAAAGATGATTTTTAAAATATACTTTTGTAGCTGCTGCTGTTGATTCCCTTCCCCCTTACCAAGCTTTGTCCACATATACATAGCTAGCTTCACAGAATGAGGCAAGTTACAATGTGAATAAATGTATTTTGTTTTGACTTTATGAAGTTTTTTTTATTCCAGAGTCTGACTAATGACAATTTGATTGCAAACAATTTTGCAGACAGCAGCAAGGGCTCTGCAATGCCACCCTTTGTGGGCAGTCTATTAATGTAATAAATGCTTATATACAAAACTAATATAACTGCTGCAGTTCTCCTTAAATCAATAGGCTAAGGACATTAATATTTAATACAAGTGCTTGAATACAAGTGTGCCAGATTCATTCCTAATGTAAATTCGTTTGATTCAATAGAGTTACTGCAGAAATGAATTTGGCCCAATGCATTGATTGTTTGGGGGGGGAGGGGTTTGGGTCAACTAAAAAAAACAAAAACAACCAGGCTACTTTAAAAAAGTAAAGCTTCATTGTGAAGAAAAAACAATCCCTTAAAATAAAACCTTGCAGATTGCGCTACCAGGCAGTACTTTCAAACAAATATAAACATTTGTTTTGGTCAATGTTTAATCAAACGTTGCAGTTTAGGGAATTATCAGAAAGTAACTGTAAAGTTACAGTTCCCTTTTCTAAAAACAAGCAAAGAAAACTTTCCTGTAGGAGGGCTGACTATCAGAAATAATCAAATGCACTGTGCATACACACCTCCAGCAGCTTCTTATATAAGCTACAGTGACCTTGCGATTTTTACAAGTGCAGATAAAATTAGTTTCACAACATTCTTTGTTGTAAGGGATAGACCCATGTGCATATATTATCCATATAATGAGCTTCAGAAAAGCAGAAATCAGGATCCCATACCTGAGTCCATTAGCTCTCAGGTGATCTGGGTTCAATTCTCACCTCAGCAACAAGCTTCTTGTGATAGCTTGGATGAGTCACTTTGCTAAACTGAGAGCTAAGTACTTAAAACACCTGCAGGAGGTAAGCCCTGGTTTGATAGGGCCTCAAAAATCTGTCAGCACAGGGCTTCCTTCCTGCAGATTTTACATGCTAACATATTTCAATCTTGTGATGATCATTTAAAACAAACAGGGAAATTCAGATAAAAGCTCCATTAATAGGAGTTAAGGTTGAAAGTATGTTTTAACAGATCCAGCTAACACTCCCAAAACAATGCTTCAAAAAAGCCAAATATATAGAAGACTGGAAATGAAAAATTAAGGAATCCATCCAATTCCCCAGAGCTATGTAATCCTTCATCACTCACTAGTAGCCCACCCAACCTCAATATCCCCCTTTAGTTTGTGAATCTATATTCCAAGTTTAACAAATTACATGGATATTATAAAAACTATTTCCAACATACCTTGGCACTAACATATATTACAATTTACATAGAGCTTGTAAATTTGTACTTTCACTTTTGTAGTGAATGTATATCTACATTGTTAGGGGGCTTATTCCTTCACGTCCCTGGTCCTTCTCACATGAACAGAGAGCAATAATACCCGAAGTCCGAAGGTGCAAGCAATTCAATGTTTATTGGGGTGAACTTCCAGCAAGCATGATTCCAGTTTCCTTCTTTAGTGACCCCCTTCCCAGCTCTGACAGAGCCTTGCCTGTGTCCCTGTTCCCATTCTCCCCGCAGCGAAACGTGATCCCAATTCCCCCAGTCCCTGTTCCCATTCCCTCCTTACTTCCTGATTGACTGCAGACTATATAGTAAATCTTGAGTTCAGCTTAGCTATACCTTAACCAATCATTTTACTGAAATTTAACTAACCAATCCTAGCATATTGTAACATGGTTATTTAACCAATTATATCCCACTGTTGGTGTCACTAGGCATAGCTACCAGGTAACTCGGGAGGGTGGAAGGCCATAAGTGCCGATGAAACCCCCCTGCTCTGGGTCTAAGTGAGCCAAAGCAACTCCATCTTGTGAACTTTAACCAGCCTCAATGCTAACAGCCTAAAAGCAGAATATGTAACAGCTTTTTTTTAGCAGACAGCTGCAGTTTCGCTCAAGCTAGCAAAAGCAGTAGTGATAAGGAAGGGGGAGGAGGAAGTCTACTACGTATAGGCCTATGTCAGGACTGAGATCCCCACTTTGAACTTTAGGGTACAAATGTAGGGGCCTGCATAAAAACTTCTAAGCTTAATTACCAGCTTAGCTCTGGTTCGGCTGCCACCTTTTTAATGGATTCCCTCCCTGGGAAACCTTGAAAAACCTTCACCAAATCCCTGGTGAAAACAAATCCAACCCCTTGGATTTAAAACAAGGGGAAATTAACCATTCCCCTCCTTCCTCCCACCAACTCCTGGTGAATCAAGATCCAAAACCCCTTTGGATCTAAAACAAGGAAAAAATCAATCAGGTTCTTAAAAAGAAGGTTTTTAATTAAAGAAAAAGGTAAAAATCATCTCTGTAAAATCAGTATGGAAATCAACCTTACAGGGTAATCAAACTTAAAGAGCTCAGAGGACTCCCCTCTAGTCTCAGGTTCAAAGTACAGCAAACAAAGAGAAACACTCTAGTAAAAGGTACATTTACAAGTTGAGAAAACAAAGGAAAACTAACACGCCTTGCCTGGCTATTTACTTACAAGTTTGAAATAGGAGAGACTTGCTTAGAAAGATGTGGAGAACCTGGATTGATGTCTGGTCCCTCTCAGTCCCCGAGAACGAACACACTCCCAAACAAAGAACACAAACAAAAGCCTTCCCCCCCCAAGATTTGAAAGTATCTTGTCCCCTTATTGGTCCTTTAGGTCAGATGCCAGCCAGGTTACCTGAGCTTCTTAACCCTTTACAGGGAAAAGGATTTTGGAGTCTCTGGCCAGGAGGGATTTATAGTACTGTACACAGGACAGCTATTACCCTTCCCTTTATAGTTATGACAGCCTACAAGGCCAAAGATAAACATGCGGACGGGACCTTTTCTAACACGCCACAATGTAGTGCCTACTGTAACTGCTGTTGGGAAGGGAGGGGTGGAGGGGAAAACGGAACAAAAAGACATACACAAACAGCTTGGAATATAAAATGGGAAATTTGCTTGTATTTGTTGCGCTTCTGATTTGAGACATGCTGGTCTCTTGAGTGCCTTTTCGAGATCTCGAATAAACTTGGTTTGCTTCTCCACCCTGGTGTGTCTATTGGTGCGACGCACATCGGGCAACGAACCCCGTTGCCCCCTTGGGCCCTCTGGGCCGGCAACACCACCACCTTAATTGGTTTACACCCAACAAAATTAATTATACAGCAGACAATCACAGAACCAGACAGAGATTATACAGACAAACAATAGGGAAGTGGAGACTACAGTGATAGAACAATACAGAAATGAGGATTTCACATCCCAGCTATTGATAAGTGAGTTCTTGCCAGACAAGATGCTATCAAACTAAGTTTCCTTTTACATCTTCTAGGCTCTTCCCTTTCTCTGGAGGCGATAGGAATATCAGGACAGGATTGTATTCCTAACAGCCCAATAGCACCTTATTTCAATGTGACTAGTTTGGAATGTAAGGATGTGACCCTACACTTCCCAGTTTATGGCTGGCCTCTGCTGCTTAGCTGAAGGCCTTGGCCTAAGAACCAGGCCTCAGACTGTCACAGTAAGAGATGGCCCTTACACCGGCAGACAGTGATTTTGATTCTCTTTCTTTCTTTTATACCTCCATAGCTAGCTAAGTGATAAGAATACACCTAAATTCTTAAAGTATAGGCCTTTGAAGACAGGCCTGAATATCTATATCCTAACATACATAATTCTAAATCACCATACAACTAGTTCACTCCTTCCATCTGTAGTCATAAAAATATTCTATTCCACCAATACATCACACTGGAGGGTGGGGAAAGGGCTTACAGAACAGACATTGTGTGCCTTGGGCCTATATTCCTGCAGAAGTGTTTAATGCTGCCCATTTAACAATATATAAAATTAGCAGTATGTGCCTAGAAACTTCTCATGAAATAGTATATTCTTGTGTACTGCTCTTCTTTTATGTGTTGATCAAGTTAGCTTAAGACTGGTTCTTGGTGTTTATGTCTCATACTGTAGCTTCTCCCCATGAAACTTAAGTCCACAGACAAGGATGGGATTCCTAGATAAGTAATGCATATTAACATTTTCCCAATCAGTGAAGACAATAGGAGTTGTCAGCAATTTTGGTTAATTTTGATTTAAAGAAAGAAAGAAAAGAAAGAGAAAACCAGTCTTAAGATCTTTCTGGGGCTAGACATAGGTTTAGCCAGAACTGCAAATTTGGATGCTGCTGTGAGGAACAAGATAGATCCGGTAAAGAAGGTCTTATCCTACAGACTTTAATTTTTAAACTGTTACAAAAATCATTTTTTCTAGACCTTGCTACTGTCCTACATCCTCTCTAAATCAGCTGCTCCAGAAACATGAGCAAAAGCCTGAAATAAAAAAGAAAGCCAAGGTGCTTACAATTTCAGATGAAGTGCTTGTGCATTATGACTCAGCATTTCTCATGCTTTATGATTCAGCACTTCCTATTACACTGGCTAGTGATGTCTCACCGCATAGCAAAGGAGCAGTGTATCATGTTCAGTGACAGGTGTGAAAGTTGTATTTGCATCTCATTTGTTAACACCAGCCAAAGGAACTATGCACAAATAGAGAAAGATGTCCTTGACTTGGTATGAGAGGTTAATATATTTCATTGCTATTTGTACAGACAATTTTTTACCTTAATAACAGATCATCAGCTTCTGACATCTCTATTCAGCCCTAGAAAAGGTGCTCTCATGAAGGTTACTGTGCATATTTGGAAGGCTAGCATCTGTGCCTTAGCAAGTACCAATATGAAATAGAACGCTGAAGCAGAGCAAAGCACTCAAATGCTGATGGACTCTCTCAATTAGCACTGGATAATTATTTTCCACAACAGAGTCCATGGCTGTGTTTGGTATATCTTGAATAGAGACATTATCAGTCTCCTGTGCAATGCTGGAGAGCAACTAGCAAGTATTCTTTCAGAGCCAGTATCTGAGGCTACTGAGAAAGGGTGGAGGATTGAACACAAGTGTAGTCTTACTCCAGTCTGCAGTTGAAAGGAGCATGCTGTTCATGATGAGTATTTGTGGTGGAGATCTTAAGCAATCATCCCCTAGAAGCAGGCCCCAGGGCAGAACAGTCAGTGGGCCCCCACACACGCACAAGCCGCGTGGATGCGGTCCACCTGACATTTGGGCAGTGCTGGCTGGTGGCCAGCGAGCTGCCAGCTGTGCTGCTGGACACGCTTTTCTGGCATGGCCAGGCCTTGTACATGCCCACCCAGTAGGGTTGCCAACTGTTTAATCGCGCAAACCCAAAGACCCTCTCCCTGAGACCATGATCCTGTCCCGCCCCTTCTCTGAGGCCCCGCCGCCTGCTCTCTCCATCCCCCTCCCTCTGTCTCTCTCCCCCCACCCTCACTCACTTTTACCAGGCTAGGCCAAGGGGTTGGGTGCAGGTTCTGGGAGGGAGTTTGGGTGCGGGAGGGGCTGCGGGCTCAGGCAGGGGGCTGGAGTCAGGGTGACGACCCTGACCTCGGGCAGCTCCTGAAAGCTACCAGCACACCCGTCTGGCAGTGGCTCATAGGCAGGGGCCATGGAGGTCTCCGTGCACCGCTGCCCACAGGCACCACCCCCACAGCTCCCATTGGCCACAGTTCTCGGCTAATGGGAGCTATGGAGTCAGCGTTTGGGGTGGGGGCAGTGCACGGAGACTCCCCCTCCCCAGGGGCTACTGGCACATGCTGGCCACTTCCAGGAGTGGTGCAGCCTGCCTTAGTCCTGCTTCGCTGCTGGTGGTGGCTGGGGGGCCCCGGGCTCTTTTAAATTACCCAGGCCCCTAGGCAATTGCCCTCTTCCGCCCCCCCCTCCCCCACACACACACACCCCGTTGGCGGGCCTGCCTATGAGGCTGCAACAAGTGACAGGAGAGCTGCAGTTAAGCTATCTAAGGGTGGTTAAAATTAGAGCTGATCAGAAATTTGCCCAGTGGAATATTTTCCTGTTGCAAAGCATTGATATATTGAAATCATGGGTCTTATATGCTACTGGTTACCCTAGACTGTTTGGTCCTTGAGGAGGTACAATATGTGAGAGAGACAGACAGACAATATATATCTTCACATAAGCCAGAAGGGACGGGAGCAGAACCGAGTGAACTGTTTAGGCCCCTCCTACACAGCCACTAAATAAAGCTGAGAGCACTATCGCTGAATTAGGGGGTGGAGCCTCAGGATAGGACCATGCAGCACTTCCCAGGAGACCAGAGACAGACCTGCCAGCATCTCAGGACTCTGGGACCATGCTCATCGCTAATACCAAACCAAAAGTGTGGGGTTTAGTGGATGGGGAAAGTTATGAGGTAAAGGGATATTTGCCTATTGGATGTTCACATTAACTTGGCTTCTCTACTGACAATGAGGCTACTGCTAAAGTTACCATGGTGGAATGTTTCCTTCAACATACCTATATGAATAATGGGGGGGGGGGGAGTTTTCACTGTATATCAGTGCTCAAGAACAATGAGACCTCTTCCTGAGCCAATATAGTAATGAAACTTCTACTGTCCTACCCTCTATACAGAGCTGTTTTCATTTGTTAAAATTCCCCTTGTGTATAACATTAAATCTTCAACAAATTTAACACAGAGACAGTACATTTGGGCAGCTATCCACACATACATTTGAACACAGGATTTTAGTGACAAGTCTGCTCTGTTGTTTTCATTTATGCTTTCCCTGAGTTAAAGTTGCTGTATTTTAAAACTGTGAAATGCAGTGACCCACATTAACCTTCTGTATGCAAATCATTTATCTTGTTATTTCACTCCAAATGCTTTGCCTTCAAAGATAGATTTATAGTGAGAGACATTAGTTGGTCAGTAGCCATATGATTAGAACTTGATCTTAGACAGTATATAAATCTGGCACATTTTTTCCTTTATGTTTGTGATTAAGGATTTCTTTTCTTAGGGGTTGAGAACAAATGAAGGGAAGAGGACTGTTTCCTGGAATCGGTCCTATTCAGAAGTTCTTAGTCTCATCAGGAGAAGTAATTTCTGATACCAATACCAAAGAATACAATTGCAGATAATTGCTTGCTTCAGGCTTTGCTAGCACTTCTTAATGAGCTTCCAAATTATGCAGCGCCATGATGCTGCAGTGATTTGCCTTTGCTTTCTGGACACGCTTCAGTGCACACACTTGGGGAGTGTCAATTAAAATATGTCTGCGTCTCAGAAAAAAGAATCTCCTCACATGACAGCAATGCATCAAAATAGATGCTTTTACAGGCAGACATGGGGGAGGGAAGTGGACAGAGGTTAACGACATGTGAGGTAACAGGCATGGCTTACTAGATCATTTGCCCCTGATATTTGAAAGATATTTGCACTGAAGTGAGCAATAAATGAATAAGGCAGTAGAACACCTGTTAAAACAGAATTACACTGTTGAACACACTTGGCTGGGAAATGAAAATATAAGTTAATAGGTAGTTTTAATGCTCAGGAGTTGGCTTCCTGAGTGGCTTAATTTGCTCAGGTTTAATTTGTAGAAGTAAATAATTTTGCCTTTTTAAAAACCACCATGTCTCCTGAATTATTCAGGGTTTGGGGACATTTACAAAATAAAGTAGCCTGAGCAATTTGGTCAGAAAACAGGTAGACTCCACCATTATCCTCCTCCTCCAAAGGGTGTTCTTAGATGGGATATGTCAAGCCCTGGATCACTGGAGAGAATTGAAGAATTTTCGATAGTCCAGGAGATATGAAGGCTTTTAGTTTGCTTCCTCTCAGTAGGCCTTTTTGTGGCAGTTCTCACTAATTGTAGGTTTGGATCAAAACAGTAGAAACAGATATTCTCTTCCTAATACTAGATTAAAAACAAGAACAGCTATGATACTGCCGTGGTACTCAGGGGCTTTAGAATCCACTCCACAAGTTTTCCCCTTTCCAAGATGGGACATTTGAACAGGTCTGTGCTTCTTGGAGGGTTTAGGCTAGATTCCTGGATTTAGCAATAGTAGACAAACACTATATATATATAATTAGTGTCTTTGTTTCCCTGTTTCAAGCAGAGCAATGTTTCCTCAGAAGCAGCTCTGCTTTTCTGAACTTTCTGCACTACCCCGTGGTCCATTTGTTGAATAATTTAACACTGTCACCCTCAGCAGAACAATACCAAAAACACATTATTGTTACTATATTCTATGGAGAGTTTTGATTATTTTAATAAACCTCAAGGCAAATCCTACACTGATCTGACAAGAGGAAGCAGCATTACTGGCAGTTGCATTCATTTCTCCCTTGGCAAGTCCTGAGAGTGAATCTGGGAATACCTGGTCAGGTATCCCTACTGGGTGTTCTTAACAGGAACAGCATGCTTCCCCAGACAGCACATGCTACTGACTTCAGTTCATGTGCTAGCCATTTGGGGGGACTAAGCACGACTCAGAGCCAAACATTCCTAGGAACGCAAGGCCAAGATGATCAAAAATAGCTACCTGAAGTTAGACATGCTCAAAAAAAAGATTTGAGCAAGTATCAATTCCTGCTGGAGGTCATCTCTATTAAAAAAAAAAAATCAGGCTATGTGGGATGTTTAAATATGGATTCATAAGCCTAGCTTAGGTACCCATTTTTGGGCATTTTACCTGTGGCATCCAGGCTGGCATAGTGGCCTGCTCTCTTCCCTAGCACTCTCATGCTTGCACAGAAGAACAGGATTTCCCTACACTGTCTCCCTCCCAGCCAAGCCTCCACACCAACACTGAAGAAGGCAGATAGTGCATACTTGCACTTTAGTGCAATTATTGGGATTAACACCAATTATATTAAAGTGGATTGTTTTAGACAGTCAGAGCACAAGGATTTTGTACTCTGAGTCATAAGTGTGCATTTGATTCTCATAAGAATGGCCATACTGGGTCAGACCAAAGGTCCATCTAGCCCAGTATCCTGTCTTCCAACTGTGGCCAATGCCAGGTGCTTCAGATTGCTGTACAATTCCCCTCAGATTAGCTCTGGGGTTCTGATTCTCATGATGACTGCATGGTTTCCCAATGACCATATTATGAATATCCTTATGCATACTCTGCAGTGCTCTGGCCCTCATAACTACCAATCTGTGGTCAGCAATGCACTTATGCATATGTTTAAAGTTAAGCACATAAGTTGCTTTGTTGAATCAGGGTCCACGTGCCCAAACAAATGTCACCTTAACTTCTGCACCTCCATCCAACACTCCACCCAGTCCCACATATTACATATGTATTTCATTTTTTAAATGATTACTTGAAATGAGGAAGGATAAGCCTGTCTCCTACCTCTAAGGGGCAGAGAGGATATTGAAAAGCAAGGGGGAAAACATTGAGTGGCACTCAGAAGCAGGAACCATGTTTGTTGTGGATATACATGATAGATTACCTTCTGTCCTCAGAACTCTCATACCTCACAAGTGAGAGGATGAAAGCATATGTCCATCTAAACAAAGCCACCAAATTTAATAATAGCACTAATGGGTTGACAAATTAGAATAAGTCCTAAACTGCTCAAGGGCAATTCAAAAAAAAAATAGAAGCTAAATTTATCTTCACCAAATAATTCTTAGTCTGCATTCACAAGCAGTTTGTTGTCAATATTTGATATTCAAAATTGCCATTGGTTAGTTTAGATTGAATAATAAATCACAAGTCGTTGTTTCAGTTCACTGACAATGTAACTCCTAGAATCAGGTTTCTGGTGTGAATACTTTCATATACAAATTCAAAGTTCTTTCCCCAAGTATTGAGACAGATTGGCAATAATGTGTGTATCAAACTGACCATCAATTGACATGGTAACCACTATTTTGGAGGTGACTTACATTTTGAGTTTGCAATTGTAACTGCCTCCAGATGTCAAGGATAGGACAAGGGAAGCTTATTTTAATGCTCAACACCTCCCTGAAGAGCTAGCACAAGAACAGTATATTGGCCAAACCGGACAGTCTCTATGCAAAAGAATAAATGAACACAAATCAGACATCAAGAATTAGAATATTAAAAAACCAGTAGGAGAACACTTCAATCTCCCTGGACACTCATCAACCAAAACTTCAAAAACAGACTCCAGTGAGAAACTGCAGAACTGGAATTAATTTGCAAACTGGACACCATCAAATTAGGCCTGAATAAAGACTAGGAGTGGATGGGTCACTACAAAAACTAATTCCCCCCTGCTAATACTCACACCTTCTTATCAACTGTTTGAAATGGGCCACCTTGATCACATTGGCCTCATTAGCACTACAAAAGTGATTTTTCCTCCCCTGGTATTCACCCCTTCTTGTCAACTGTTGAGAATAGCCCACTTCCACCTTAATTGAATTGGCTTGTTAGCACTGACCCCCCACTTGGTAAGGCAACTCCTATATTTTCATGTGCTGTGTATTTATACCTGCCTCAGTATTTTCCACTCCATGCATCTGAAGAAGTGGGTTTTAGCCCATGAAAGCTTATGCCCAAATAAATTTGTTAGTCTCTAAGGTGCCACAAGGACTCCTCGTTGTTTTTGCTGATGCAGACTAACATGGCTACCATTCTGAAACCTGTCACAAAAACAGTGAGACTTTTAGGCCTGGTCTACACTAGAAAATGAAGTTGGCTTAATTACATCGCTCAGGGTAAAGAAGCTAAAGAGTTATAATAGTAAGAACTTTAATTTAAAACATGAGTTTTGGAAGGGATATAAACCTTCGTGCCTCAGGCATAAGCCAACCTCTAATTAGCATGTGTTAGGAAGACACTTTCCCTACAGGTTGGTTACAGGGTTTTGTGTATCTTCCTCTCATGCAGCTAAGTGACCACTATCTGAGATGAAGTCATACTGGATCGGTCCAGTAAGACCATTCCCATGCTCCTATCCACACCAAGGTAAACAACTTTTTTTAAATTATTATTTATTTTTAATTTAAGCAAATGTTAAGACTATTTGACATATTAATCCAGTTCTGCTTGGTCACTATATCCTGAGCTAGTACATTTTTCCTTTGTCCTTGGATTTTGTTTAGCCCAGAATATGGTTAATACCTAACAGTAACATTGCATACAGTATTTAATGTGAGTAATCAGTCAATACTGATAAACACGTCAACTTGAATTGGAGCACAGGTCCTCTTGCTTCATAAGCTAGCCATATACAATAACTAGTTGTATTGTCAATTTAGTTATACTAATACTAGAATAGCATAATAGTGTTTGCTTTTACTGAAGTAACAAAGGGAAATATTGGAAAGTGCTCATAGTACTACAATGTCCAGTTGCACAGGAATTGGAAAAAATATGCAACAAAAATCCTACTTGTGGTGACACTGGAGAATTTAACACTGCACCTATGAAATTTTACACCTTTTCACTAACAATGTAGTGCTTTTAGTAATTTACAATACCTATATTAAACATGCTCATACTAATGCAGCTACAGTATAATGCATGTATTAGGTAATGTTTTCCAAAAGGCAGGTATTGAGACATTTTTACCCTTGGAGAATGCTAGAAGAATTATCTTCCCAAGGATAGCTGAAAAAAAAATGTTATGCACTGATTTTTCTGTGTTCAGGAGAGCTAGTTTTAAAGCAGCCAAGGTAAAACATCTCAAATCCATTTTTTAGACAGAAGTGCTATGTTCTAAAATAATCTCTCAGTTCATAGTGTTCTTGGCTTGAAGTATTTACAGTTGGGCAGAAAAAATGAACTTCTACAGTTCAAGAGAAGAAACTGAAAAATTGAAAAATAGATTTGATGCTTTTGGCACATGTTCCAAACTGGTCTTATATAGCCCCATTATTCCTGAAGGTTAACCCTCACTAGCAGTCATTTTTTCCATAATGAAATGGCACAGACTGTGAATTAAATTTCTCTCAGTTGGAAAACGGGGCATATCTTGCTCCAACAGCCACAACTTGGGCTCTGGCTAAGGGATTGACATGAGGTAGGAACGGGACCAAAGACTTGCTATTGAGTCAGTGGGAGCAAAGCAGTGGTACAAGTAGAATTCATTTCTTACCAGTAAGCTGCACCAGCTAAGGGGGCGGGGGGGCATGTGACACCACCCCACCCCCCATGACCCCACGCCGCCCCCAGCCTGGGGCCCCACACTCTCCCCCTCCCCATGATCCATCCCACGTTACCTTGGGGGAGTGCTCTTAGCTGCTGTGTAGACTGCTAAGAAAAGAGGAGGGCTTGCTCTCTGGAACAACAGCTGGCTCAATCATACCTGTTTTAGGAATTGCCAGTAGAAGAGCTTCAAACCAGCTCCCTGGTTTTTTTTCAGAGAATATTTTTTTCAGACACTCTGGCAACCGAGCCCCACGCCGGCAGCTCCTCCCGCATGACTGTGCCATCCCCAGCCCCGCCTCCAGCCCTTCTACATCTGCGTCTCCTGAGGACTGACCAGGGTCTGTATAGCAGCCCCACCAGAGGACAGGGCTGGGCAGGGGGGCAAGGCTGGGGGTGGTACAGCTGCGCCGGAGGAGTGCCAGGGTGGGGTTCCGCTCCTTTCACACTGCGGTTCCCGGGAGAGCCCTGAACCGCTGAGCTCTCCTAGGAACTGCAACAGCAAGAGGAGCAGAACGTGGGACTGCTGGGTGGCCCCATGCCGGCAGCCCTTCCGGCACAGCAGCCCCTCCCCCAGCCCTGTCCTCTGGTGGGGCTTCTGTAGAGACCCCACAGAGGGAGACGCAGGCACACAGCTGCGTGGAAGGGTTGGGGGCGGTACAGCTGCGCCAGAGGAGCTGCCGGCCTGGGGCTGCCCAGCAGTCCCACGTTCTGCTCCTCCTGTGTCTTTTTGGTGTGCCAGACTGGCTAGAAATAGCTTACTGGTACGCCGGACCAGACCGCCCTACTTGCGCTACCGGAGCAAGGTAGGACTCTGGGTTCTTTAGCTGTCATGAAACAATAAATAAAATGGACTAAAAATTGTTTATAACCCACACCACACAGCCACCCTCCGGATGTTATTCAACACCATAAGATCAACACATAAAAAATAAAAAGCTTCATCCCACATGTCAAACAAATACAATAGGAGAAATCCTCCCTGTCTCCTTTTTTGAGACTGTTAATTATTAAGGGCCAGCAGTGGTCATACTAGGACATGGATTTGGAATAAATGTGTGACATTTCTTTTTAAGTGTGGGGAGATAGATCATCCAATCCATCAGGTCTCTTTCATCTCCAGCTTCTATGGTAAGTATGGTGGAATGAGTTATTATCATGCCTTAAATGAACAATAAGGGGTAGTGAGCAACTCACCCCAGGGCCCACTATAGCTAAATCCATCTCCCTGATAGTTCTCCACTTTCCTACTGTTCCTTATACAGAGAGGCATTTAATACATCTCCAGTTGAACTAGGGGTTAGATTAAGGCAAACTGGGCCTACAGCACACTACCATATGGACCCCCTGTGTTGTGGTCTGTTCCCTATTTGGAATGACAGCAAGATGGAAGACCCTCCCCTCCCAGGGGTATCAGGTCCCCTTTTTCCTCCTCCAGTCCCAAAACACCAGGGCCCCCACCATCAAGAGCAGCAACAGTTCTCTCCACCCCTTCAGAACGAGAAGGGTCAGCAAGATGAGGCCCCAGCCCTTCCTTCAGCAGCCACAGAGTATTGGTTGGATAAGTGGACAGGGCCTCCCTCAAGCTTTTTGTGGTACAGAATCTTCTGCGTGTAGAAGAAGGGAGGGAGGGAGGGGGGAGGAGACACCCCTATGAGTGACATAAGTTATACCAACAGAAGCACCAGCATAAACAGCACTATGTTCTCCTACCGACATAGCTACCACTGCTTATTGACAGTGGTTTAATTATGTCGTCAGCATAGAGTGGCTACATGAGTGATCTTACAGCAGCACAGCTGCATCGGTATAGCTGTGGCACTGTAAACTCACTAGTGTAGGCATGACCTAGTTAACACCCCATTAAGATGACTGGGGAAGTTTATACCTCTCAGCCTGAAACAATAGTTCTATCTACAGGTCCAGGCCAGCATAACCTGAGCATAGCTAATGCAGTAATATTTTCAAGTTTTTGTTCATTGCCATGGGGTCTAAACATTTTCCTTTAAGAGATGACTCCAGGAGCAGGAACTCTAGGCACAGGGTTATAATGCCTATGCCCTAATCTGGTCCTGAGAGCTATTAGAACTGGTAGAAATACTAGTCTCTCATTTGAATTCAATAAGAGTTGGATCAAGTTCCCAATTACTGTACTAAATTGCTGACCTGGATTACAGAATCTAGACCAGTCAACTACTGGAAATTCTATAAAGGTATCATTAGAATCTTACCCCTGAAGATGGCCCTCATTGGATGTTTGCTAGTTTCAGACTCAGTCTGAACCTCATTTTAACTCTTACAATTCCACACCCGATAAAGTTTAGTGACTTCACAGACCTGAAGAGATGGAAGTTTGTAACAGAAAAGTGCTGCACAACTTGTATTCTTTTTCAATAAGGTGTTGCTTGTTGCCAGTAGACAGTCCATTTATTTGGAAATTTTATAGACTCAGCATTTTTTATCAAAATCTTACTAAAGATGAACAAAATTTTGTTCATGGAAGACTGCTTCTAGTGGGCCTGCAAGGATGCTCACTGCTGTAGCAATCTGAGCCAGTCTCTCATCTATTCTCCAGCTTAAACATTCAAGTGAGCCTGTAAGGTGGCAATCTTCAGATAGCTTAGCCACACTCAAATGCAGCAGCTCACTTTTTGACCCTGAAAGAGTGAAGACTAGAGTCAGCAAATCCACAATGTCCATGGACTTACACAGCTCTCCTAGTAATTCTTCCTTAAATCAAAATTAATTGGCAATATGTTTGATCCAGTTACTATCCATGACATTGGCCATTTCTCTTAATTTATCAACATAGCTCAGCAACAAATGTTTAGAGACCACAAATGACTATCCTTACCTGATTCCTTGAAATTTAACTGAAATTTTAAGTCTTCCTTTTGTACTTCTAGTAGATTTAGTAGCATGTCAGAAGGACAGCAGATGCCTAGTACTGGGAGGCAAGTTCTGTGCTCAGAAGCCAAGAATCAGGAGCCAAGAACTTTTACTTCTAAATCAAGCTCTCAAGTAAGACACCTCTGTGTTCATGGGCAAGTCATGAAAGTCCAGAGAAAAGCAAAAGTGATTAAAGGTCTAGAAAACATGACCTACAACGAGGGAAGATTGAAAAAAGTTGGTTTGTTTAGCACGGAGAAGAGAAGGCGGGGGAAGAGACACAGCAGTTTTCAAGTACATAAAAGGTTGTCATAAGGACGAAGGAGAACAATTGTTCTCCTTAACCCAGGGGTTGGCAACCTGTGGCTCCAGAGCCCTTTGTGTCTTTGGCTGCCCCCTTCTGGGCAGCCATTTTTTGAGGGGGTGTGAGGTGCAGGCTTTGGCCTGGAGGCGTGTACTATAAGCAGCTCCCAGCCAGCAGCGCAGCAGGGCTCTGGCCCCATGCCACTCCTGGAAGCAGCTGGCTGCTGGCACATCTCTGCACACCCCTTGTGGAGAAGGGGGGCAGCAGTTCCCGGCCAATGGGAGCTGAGAGGATGGTACTGGGGGCAGTGCACAGAGCCGCCTCCTCCCCCACCCACCCAGGGCACACAGAGACGTGCCAGCAGCCAGCCGCTTCCTGGAGCGGTGTGGGGCCAAGGCAGGCAGGCAGCCTGCCTGAGCCCTGCTGCGCCGCTGGCCAGAAGCCTCCTGTGATAAGCACCTCCTGGCCAGAGCCTGAACCTCACATCCACTCCCACACCCCAACCCCCTCCTGCACCCAGACTCCACACCCGCCCCTGCACCCCCATCCCGGAGCCTCCTCCTGTTTATATTCAAATTGCAGAAGTCGCATTAAAAGTATTGCTGAGTAGTAATACATTTAATATGTTCAATTATTATTAGTTGATCAATTCTAACTCTAAAGTAGCTTTGTGCATGATGCACTCTCGAAATATTTTGGTCAAAGACAAAAAAAAAAAAAGACTCTTCTTTGAAAGGTTGCCAACCCCTGCCTTAACCTCTGAGGCTAGGACAAGAAGAAATGGGATTAAATTGCAGCAAGGGCAGTTTATGTTGAACATTAGGAAAAACTTCCTGTCAGGATAGTTAAGTACTGGAAATTGCCCAGGGAGGTTGTGGAATCTCCATCATTGGAGATTTTTAAGATTATGTTTGACAAATATCTGCCAGGGATGGTGTAGATAATTCTGCCATGAGTGCAAGGGACTGGACTAGATGACCTCTCGAGGTCCCCTCCAGTCCTACAATTCTTTGTGAACTCAGTATTCTTCTCCTGCAAGATACATATTAATATGTAAAGGGTCAAATACTAAAGAAAATGATTCTCTCTACCACTGTATTGCCATGGACAATATGCCTGTAACCCCTAGGCCTATGTCATTACTAGAGCTAATGGGGCAATTTTTGACAAAATGTTCTTATCAGAGAATGCCAATTTGTCAAAACCAAAGCTTTTCAAGGAAACATACAGGTTTCAACAAAAAGTCAGGAAAGGTTTCTCAGATTTTTCTATTCAAAACCAGGAAGAAAGACACCAACCTTAGGCTATTCTGGGGTGGGGGTATTAGTTGCCATCTCTTCCTCCGACTGCCTCCCCTTGCCCACGAAACAAATTGAGATGTCTCTGTTTGGTTGTGATGCAGGACAAACACTCTGAAAAGTTTTCACAGAATGGAGTTAGTTTTCCAGGCAACCCTAGTCAATACTTAGGCCCCAATCCTGCATCCTGCCTGCACAGATCCTGGCCCAGAAGAGAAAATAGCAAGGATTTTGCGATCCTTGCTCAACTAAGGTTCTACCTTTTTGGTTGCTGTTTCATCTGCTGTACTGGTTTCAGGATTTAAAGTGCAAACACTCTTAGACCTAGGGTTCCTGGTGGGACGGTTTGCAGGATGGAGATTGAAACATAATACAATGAGGCAACAACAATTAAAGTTAAAAATTTCTTCTATTGCTACTGCCTTCCTGTGTTGCTTTTCCAGATGGGCTATTATCCTGTTAATCCAGCACTACAGTAAAGTATCTCCAGCCAAACAGAAGCAGACGTGTGAAAGGCAGTCAAGATGCTGGGGAAAGGGAGGAGAAGGGGTGGGAGGAGAAGGAGAAAACAGACTGACTCAGCTATGTGCTTACCAAAAAGGCAAAAATTTTAATCTTGGAAACAAAAATCCAAGCCTCAAACACACAAAGCCTCAGACAGACAATACCTAAACAAAAAAGGCACCCCTTTCCTATGACACAGTAATTGCCATTACAAGGTCATTATTTACAACTAGATGTAATTGTTTTTGTTACAATAGCAACACCCTGACACCTCATTCTCTCACTCCCATACACCCTTAAGATAGGTAATAACTATAGTAGCTATTCATTTTTTAAAATATATCACTTCCAAAATTCCAGTCCAAGATCCCCCTCATTTAATCTGCAGGCCTCACCCACCGAGCCTGCTCTTGGTTAGCAGGCTTTATATCTGAATGGGAATTTAATGGGATCTCTCAATCTGGGACCTTGGCTCTTTCATGTAAGAAGATCTCCTTCGCATAGTCACAGGAGATTTTCCCCAACCAGCCACTTTACAAAAAGGAAAGACAGAAGCAAGAAAAGATGGCCTCCCAGCAGAGAAAGACACATTATATGAATGGTATTTTAGCATTCCTGTTTCCAGTTAGTTAACAACCCTCCACAGTAGTATGCCCCTTCCTTTGCCAGCCCTAGCCAACCTTCGGAGAAGGAAACAAAAGGAGAAGACGGAGCTTCTGCCTACATTACTCCAGGAGGTTCATTTTCAAGGACTCAAGATGACAATGCCCTCTACACGTGCCATGAGCATGTTGGTCCAAACCAGAGTGATATCCTTGAAAGTGAACTCTTTCCATAGCTCTAGAAGAGGTACATACCCCATCCAAAGTGGGAAAGATGGAAACACTGCTACCCAGCATTTTATTCATCTCAATGCTGAGTGAACATGAAAATATCAGGCCAAGCGAACTATACTGATTTTTACCAGTTGAGGATCTGACCCTTCAAGGTCCTCATGGGATCATTAACTTATTCAGGTTGCACAAGATTCTCACTCCCTACCAGTTATTGTACAGCATATGCAACATGTGGATGAATTCATATTACTACAAATACCTTAAATCTTCCAACTCCTAGCTTTTTTTTGGCATTGAAATATTTATTTCTATTGCATTAGTCCCTAGGGACCTCGGTCATGGACCAGGACCCCATTGTGCTAGGCACTGTAAAAACAGCAAACAAATAAAAAAAAAATCCCCGCACCAAAGAACTTACCTTAAAGTTGCAATAAATAGGTGGTTTCTCTCCCCACCCAGTTTCTGATTGGTTTGTAGTGCTGAGAGCTCCTTAACCCTCATGAACTAAAAGCGTTAACTAATTATTTACAGCTTTACATAATAAACAGATTGGAAAGATCTACACTCAAGACAGGAGCCACCATGTCAGGAGGAAGAGAGCATGTTTTCAGGCAGAGAAGCAAAGCAGAAGCACAAGAAAAATAAGTTTTGCTTTTATATGTTTAGAGTCGAAGTCTCTTCAGAGCCACCCAGTAGTGCTTGTCATTGGTATTCTTCCCCTCCTACATGTACACAACTTTCATTCCCACCCATTTTGAGTTACAGCTGTATAAAAATAGAGTGATTACTGCTGAATTACTTGCCTGAAGCCCAATGCCGGGTTCTAGCACCTAAGTCTAGGATGACCCAATAGATGAGTCTCATTTTCTTCCTATACAAGGTCTTAGAGTCTGCATTCCTCTGACACTTAGACAACTAAATCATCATCATTTGTATTACAATAGTATCTAAAGACTCCCAAAAGGACTAAGGCCCTGTTCTGCTAAATAAACAGTCCTCCCCTGGGGACAGTGGAGGTTGCAGTGTCCTTGGATCACGCCCCTCACTTTCTCCATACCCCTTGGTTTACTTCAAAGGAGTTCTCTCTCTCCCCCTATCCCCAGCCTCCAGGACTGCAACTGTTACATGCCTTTGCATTCTCCCTCTAGTCCCCCACATAAGAAGGTGTTGCTCTCTGGCTCTCCTTGTGACTGTAGATGGGCCCAAATCAGAGTCTGAATTAGGATCAGAACTTCCCAAATGCCTAGGAGGGTTTTGATCTGGAGTTTTCAGTTCTAAGCAACACTACTTTAGCCAATCAAGTTTTGTGATCTGCAGGAAATTAGTTCTACAAGTGACCGTCAAGCAGCACTTTGCAAAATTAGCTAGTTTCAGACACAGATCTGGCTAGCGGCCTTCTTGATTAGATACAGGAATGAAAAAGCACAAAAAAAGGACTAGAGAACTTCAGTGCCCTAGGCCACAGAATTGAAACAGATGGCGAGATCTAGGGAATGGTAACAAGGATCAGAATAGCCAGCAATGCACCCGGACTAGTATCAAATATCTACTGAAACAGAAGGATCAGTCTACAACCAAAATCACAGTGGCTAAATATAAAGTGAAGTTTAAAAAAGCAATGTTTTGTCAACACTTATCAGGCATGGAGACAAGGCAATCATAATGAAAGAAAAGAGAAATGGGTGTTTTAGACAGGCTGTTTAAAAGGATTTTTGGTGTCAGATTTCAGCAACCAGTTTAAAAACTAAGGCCTATTGTCCCACCAATTTATAGGAGATTAGCGCATATAACCCCCATTAATGCTAATATATGCATAAATCTCTAGCACAGGGATGGGAATATAGACCTCTAAAGTGCCTGGAAACACAGGAGGGGGAAAAACAGCAGATGCCTTTTTATTTAAAAACTTGAAGAGTCAGAGAGCCTTGCCGTGCTTAAGTCATCATAGCTCCATTTAGCTGATACTCTGGGACGTGAGTTATGTCAATTTACACTGGCTGATGATCTAGCCCTTTTGAGAAATGGCCTATCTGTATAAACAAAGATTCAGCGAGCTCTAGTCAAGGCATCTTTTCATCCAAAAGTTCTCATTTTAAAAGGATGTTTTAATAATAAAATTCTGTCAAGGCTACCATAAAAAACCCTACAGGGAAATATTTGTTGGAAACAAACAAGATCTGGAATAGTTTCTATGATGCTCCCAATATCTGGACCTTTTAGCTGCTCCATGAATTTCACATATGAAAGCAGCATAGAACTGATATCCAAAAGGTGTATAGCAACCATGAAAGGCAGTAGAAAGGCAGAGGAAACAAATACATTGAATGTACTACATTTAGAAGAACATTGAAGGTCACAAACACTATGACTTGGTGGATAGCTCAGCTGAGACAGCCCAACATTTATCTGTAAAAGTAATTAATTTAAATGTACAAATAAAGTTCTTAATAATCAAAACATTAAGTGCCCTATCACTAAGGGTATCATAGAATATAAGGGTTGAAGGGACCTCAGGAGGTCATCTTGTCCAACCTCCTGCTCAAAGCAGGCCCAGTCTCCAGGCAGATTTTTACCCCACTTCCCTAAATGGACCCATATTGGATTGAACTCACAACCCAGGGTTTAGCAGGCCAATGCTCAAACCACTGAGCTATCCCTCCCCCACCTTTATCATATATATCTAAAAGAACTAGATTCAAGTTTAATTAGGTCACCCTTACAAACAAGGTAGGTAGTTACTCATGTTTATTCACATTCATAATTTATGCACTCTTTCCGTGGATGATCTTACTCAAACTCCAGGGGTTCAGTTATTTCTATTCTGACAAGTCAAATTCACATCTACTGTGACCCCTCTCCTTCCATCAAGCCTCATTTCTCTCCGATTCACACTGGCACCACGTTGACACAATCAAGGCAGAACTCAGCAGCTTTGTGTCAAAGTGGGTGACCTCACGCTATGTCTACACTTAAACCGATACACAGAAAAAATGGAAGCCTGGATAAGGCCAGACTACAAATATGAATTTTGTGGACAAAAGTTGGTGTGCACTAACCACTGGCTATTGACAGTCTATGCCCCATAAGCACCAGGAACCAGCTTTGAATTCCATTTGACTTTGAAATACTAGTAACTCAAATGCAACAATCCTGACATTCAGAAAGGAGCCCTGCCAAAAGTATCATGCTTATGTTAACATGTCAGTAGATATTTCCTGTGTGCAGGCACAGCTCACTGAATAAGGTGATGAAGCAAATAAATTGCTGGCAGAAAAGCCACAGAGAATCCCAGAACTGAGTCATAATGGAGCCACTTAAATCTGACAAAGAAAACTGATAATGAGCATATACAGTGTGATATTATGAATTTATTGTTCTACTTTTGACAATGGATCTTCTAATACATCTATATATTTAATACAGATTTGCTTTACCATTCACATCAGGGATAAAAATGTGATGGTTAGTCAAGTGACTTGACAAAACCAGGGAATCTTCATAAGTGGCTGCTAGAAAAACCTCCTCCAAATAAGACCAACTGGGAAGTGATCAATGGAATGCTGGGATACTATTCAAAAAATGTGTATTCATTACGCTAAGCAACAGTTCTCAAACTTCATTGCACCGCAACCCCCTTCTGACAACAAAAATTACTACACAACCCCAGGTGGGTAGACTGAACCCCGAGCCCTGCCGCCCCAGGGGGATGGGGGGAGGGGAAGAGAGGGGCAAAGCCCAAGGGCTTCAGCCCTGGACAAGGGGCCTTTAACCTGAGCCCTGCTGCCCAGGGCTGAAGCTGAAACCTGAGCCCCACAGCTCAGGGCTGCAGCCCTTGGCCAGTGGGCCTCAGGGCTTCAGCCCTTGGACCCCAGCAAGTCTAATACCAGCACCGGTGACCCCATTAGAACAGCATCACAACCCACTTGGGGTCCCCACCCACAGTTTGAGAACTGCTGCGCTATGCATTTCAGCATTACTTAATTGTCTCCACCTCATTTCCTGCTCTAAGTTACCTGTTCAACAGTAGAAAGGATAAAAGTCTCAGAAAACAGGAATTAGATATTCAATATAGCATTGTCAGAGGCCATATCTCAAGATCACCTCCTGTGGGCAAAGGTAGACACCTCACTTACCTTGTACAGCATTTCCTGGGCAAGGCAGTCTTGGGGTATGGTGTATCCAGCTATACCTCTTAACAAGTCTCCCCTCTTCAAAGCAGGAGGGAGTATAAGATGTAATAAAACAGTCCAAACCAAAAGGAAAATAGTTCCAAGAGGCTAGTATCCCCTCCCTCACACAAAGGAGGAGAAGCAATCTTTCAGGTTCTGCAGAAATTCTTGGCTCCGACTCCCTTCTATAGCTAAAAACCAAGAGTTAGCCCTAGGGATCACAAATAAACTAGCCCATCTTCTTTTCTCAGAGAACTAGGGATGGCAATGCTCTTAAGCTGTTCTACAGCAAATAACCCCCTACATTGGTCTAGGTCTGCTTGTTTCAGAAAGCCACCTCAACTGAGCTAAATTACTCCCCTTTAGCAGTCCACAGCCAGGCCTGATAAGCCACACAGGTGTGGTGGATTGGGGCTGACTGACCACAGAAGTTGTTTACCACCCACACACCAGTCAAGAAGGGGTTAATCTGTTCCGCCACAAGCATTTTTAACACCAGATGACAAGTGCAGTAGTGACTACTGTGAAGAAACCCTAAGAAAATGTGTGATTGGTGCCTTGAGGCCCTAAAAAATGTGTATCTTAATTTTCACCATCAGATATTTCCAAACCTTATTTTCCCCCAAAGAAGTGACTCAGAAAATAATTAAATTATATTTTTCTTACTAAATGAGAATTTCTATAGAGTGACAAAAAAAAATACTTGTTACTTTTCACTTACATAGTGTGTTTCATGCAAGGCTCTCAAAGGGAGCACATCCCCAGCATTTCTAGAGCTCTCCCAACCCAGGAAGTAAGACACTGATTTTCCATATGTCAGAGAAGTATCATTTAGCTGGTCAGAAACATGCTGTGTTTTAAATCACTGAATCAGTGGTCTGTGTGTGGCAAACAATACTGCTTCCATAAAATGTTGCATTTTGGCTTCACAGATATGACCTTGGGAGCCCAGCCTCTCTCTTTGTTATCGCCGGCTGAACAGCTGCGCAGAATTAGAAAGCTGCCACAAAGAATTAAAGAGGACTTTCTGCGTAAGGTCATGATGCACTCCGTGGCTGAAAAAGCAAGAATTGGAGTGGTGGGACAGTGAGAAAAGGGACCAAAAGGAGAACACGGCATGCCAGAACAAAGCGGCTCTTAGAAGTTATGGAGCGCCAAGTGGACACGCTCCAGGTGCTACTAGCACTACAAACCAAGCAGCTCTGCGCCCCCCTCCCCTGCAGCCACAAAACTTTCCCATGTACCCTCCCAGACACCATCAACACACTCTTATCAACTCCTGGCTCCAGTCTGTACCTGCTGTATTCTACTCCTGCTCCATTACTGTCCAGCCCTGTGGACTCCCAGTACTCACTGCACTCAACACCCGTCCTTCTGCAGTTTAGCCCTGCTGAAGTACAGTACCCACTGCACTGTCCTCCAAAGGACAAGTTTGCATATGATACCTGGACATACACAAATCTTTAACCATCCCGGGACCCCACTTCTTCCTGTGACCCTCCCTTCCCGCATCCCCCTCAGTGCTGTTGTGTTTTTTTGTTTGTCTCTCTCCTCCAGTTGTTTTTTTAATAAAAGAATTGTTTTGGTTTGAAAGCAATCTTTATTCCATTAATTGAAAGTAAACAGAGCCCAACAAAGCAACAAGCAATTTTGTTATACCTTCATAGTGCATCGTCTACACCAATCACAATCACCTCCTAGCATTACAAGCACTGCACTCCCAAGCATAGCAACAAATATTAGTGGCTTTCAGCTTCAAATTGCTGCCTCAAGGCATCCCTGATCCTTATGGCCCCACGCTGAACCCCTTCAATAACCCTGGTCTCTGGCTGTTCAAATTCAGCCTCCAGGCGCTGAGCCTCAGCAGTCCAGCCCTGCGTGAAGCTTTCACCCTTCCCTTCGCAAATATTATGGCGCATACAGCACATGACTATAAGCATAGGAATATTGTCATCAGCCAGGTCCAGCCTCCCATGTAGGCAGTGCCAGCGGGCCTTTAAACAGCCAAAAGCACACTCATTCATTCTGCACTTGCTTAACCTGTTGTTGAACCACTCCTTGCTGCTGTCAAGGTGCCCCGTGTATGGCTTCATAAGCCACGGCATTAATGGGTAGGCAGGGTCTCCCAGGATCACAGTGGGCATTTCGACTTCCCCTACGGTGATCTTCTGGTCTGGGAGGAAAGTCCCTGCTTGCAGCTTCCTGAAGAGGCCAGTGTTTCAAAAGATGCGTGTGTCATGCACCTTTCTGGACCAGCCTGCGTTAATGTCTGTGAAACGCCCACAGTGACCCACAAGTGCCTGGAGAACCATTGAGAAATGTACTCGGTGGCTAGGTGACCTGGTGTCAGAATTTGAATATGCGTGCCATCTATCACCTCTCTGCAGTTAGGGAAGCCCATTTGTGCAAAGCCATCCACAACATCATGCATATTTCCCAGAGTCACGGTCTTTCGGAGCAGGATGCAATTAAGGGCCCTGCACACTTCCATCAACACAAGTCCAATGTTTGACTTTTCCTCTCCGAACTGATTAGTGACTGATGGGTAGCAGTCTGGAGTAGCCAGCTTCCACAGTGCAATCACCATGCACTTCTCCAACGACAGGGCAGCTCTCATTCTTGTGGGTCCTTGTACCACAGGGCTGGGGTGAGCTCATCACACAGTCCCCTGAATGTGGCTTTCCTCATCCGAAAGTTTTGCAGCCACTGCTCGTCATCCCAGACATGCATGACAATGTGATCCCACCACTCACTGCTTGTTTCCTGAGCCCAAAAGTGGCGTTTCACTGTGGTCAGCACCTCCGTGAATGTCACAAGCAATCCTGTGTCGTAGCTACTACACATGGCGAGATCAATGTCAAACTCCTCTTGCCTTTGTAGTTTAAGAAATAACTCCACTGCCACTCATAACGTGTTAGTTAGAGTGAGCAGCATATTGGTCAACGGCAGAGGATCCATTCCTACAGACTGAAGAGGCAGAGCATGCAGTACACGAACGGTTGAAAGATGGCGCCAAATGCAAACAGAGATTGCTGGGATGCGAAGCAATGTATCACGGGGCATTGGGATAGGACCCAGGATGCCCCATGACCCCCTCCGCCTTTCCACAACTCTTCCTCTTCTGCCGCTAAGAGATGCTCTGTGGGATAGCTGCCAGAGTGCACCATTCCGAATACCGTTGCAAGTGCTGCTAGTGTGAACATGCTATTGCGCAGGCAGCTGACAGTGTGAACACACAACAGTGGTTTCCTTTCTGTGCTCTCTGAGCAGCGCTGTAACTGCCAGTGCTGTAAGTCTCCCACTGTAGACCTACCCTTACTGTAGCTACCAGCCCCTCTTGCTCATTAACTTACAGGTGCTCTGTTTAGCATCTCATTATCAGCACCTGGTTTCAGTTACAGGCAGTGATTTGAAATCTTGGTCTCTTGCTTGGATTTGATTTTTCTTTGAGAGGTTTGACTGAAAGCAGACTGTGCTGAGTACACATATCTTGAATGAGAATTTGAATCTGAGAAGCTCTGTAGAAAATTTACTATCTTCATCTGATAAACTAATGGCTCTTTTGTAATAATAGATGCCTACATACATACCAGTACAACTTTCAGACAGTTGAATAAAGTTCAAACTTAGGAAGTTTGGCCTGGATCCACAGAAGGACTTAGATGTTGCAATGCTGAGCATTGCAAGGACTAATTTTAGGCCCCTAGCAAATCACTGGAACAACAATCAGATCCATAAAGCCGGAGTTAGTCACCTCTGCCCCCTCCCTATACAAAGCATGTGGAGAGACAGGCACCTAAGAATGGGATCCACAGAAGCTAGCTCACCAGGTGGCAAAGCCTAAGCTAGCCACTGGAAGATGCCAACAAGAGGCATGTGTCCTATGCTCTGCCCCCCCCCCCCACAGTTAGACACCTACATCCAGGCTCCAAGGAGGTACCTATCTCTGCTTGCATTCCACAGCTGGGAATCCCTCTCCTGGAGTCAGATGGCTTAGGCACCTAAACCATTTCTTGTGACAATGAGCTACCTGCCTCACTCCATACACAATGGCCAGAGGAGGAGCTGGGGAACTGGAGCCTGGGTCTCTCCCACCTCCCTGGTGGGTGTCCTAACAACTAGGCTATAGCCTCATTCTCACACACTCTTTCTCTGGCCCAGTGACTCTTTAATTATCTACCCAAAGCAGAATGGATTCAATAGAAGAGATTGAAGAAGCCCCATAACACAGTATCCTATAGCTCAGTGGTCAGAGCACACTGAGAGGAATCAATCCCTATTTAATCCTCTCTCCCACCTCAGGCACAAGGGAGAATTGAATGCTGGTCTCCTACATCCCAGGTGAGCACACTAACCACTGGGCTCAAGGTGATAAGGTAGGAATCACCCAAACCTCCTCCAGCCAGATTTTTAATGAGAGCTGATCTGGTAGGCATGTTCTGAGCACACCTACTCAATCAAGTCCCGAAAGGAAAATAGGAGCTCTTCTGTCTATCTTCCCCTAGTTCATGGATCACACTGGGGCTTAGGCATCTGGATGGCAACTTCCTAGAGGAAGGCAACTGTGCTCATGCGCAAAGAGGGGAATACAGGCACCTAGGGAAATTCTACAGCAAATTCTACAGCCTATTGCATTTAGGCATCTACAGGGTTAGGCAGCAGCCAAGCAGGAGTTTTGTGGATCACAGTAGTGCCTAAATCTGGGGTTTAGCTGCTTGAGTGCCTTTGATTTCAATGGGAGTGAGATACATAAATCCCTTGAAGAATTGGGGCCTTTAGATTAAAAAAAAAAAACAAGAAACAAAAAAACAAAAAACAAACAAAAACAAAAAAACCACTTGCATCTGGCCAATAACAGAAAGGAACATCAAGCCTGGTTCATGTTCACTGGAGAGAAAAAAAGATCCTGTAGGGATCTAGCACACTTAGGAAATGTTAATGAAATGGTGAAGCTGGGTTTTAATTTGACCTACTGAGTCTGACCCTTTGTTTGCACTATTGTCTGTTATCCTCTCATGATAAATTATTCTGTCAGACAGTGGAGCGGGTTTTCCCATCCCTCATCCTTCCCAAGCCTCACCATTTTTCCATGCAATGATAACATACATTACCTAATACTAACTACTGTTAAAAAGGTAGTACTGGCACATGGCATGAGAAGGAATTTCATTTTTCATTTCCTGGCTTCCTGACAATGCTTTGTCCAGAAGAAATATATTGTTTTAGAACATTTGGTCTCAGGTTATGTGTTTGAGTAGCAATTCCAGTCTATGCCAGAGCATAGTGAGAGTTCTGGACGTGATCCGCAGATTTTATGTGGCAAGAACCATTGTTTAGACCTGCGGCAAAATACTTTAACTCTAGGGTGATGGATAAAGCTATTCAAAAGTGTCCAAGTTTCACAAGAATCACAGCTTCATTTTTGCTTTAAACTGCCTTCCATTCCATCCCTTTGTGAACCAACAGAGGCTGTGGATTATTGGCCAAGGGCCAAATCTTATTCATTTTACTCGTACAAGTACCATGCATGATGAAAGTTAAAAGAGTATTTGGCCCCAGGTGGATTATATATTTGTAGATTTATCTATAGTCCAGAGGAAAAATTAATACAGGTTCTGACCCTTTAGAAAAAAGTCTACACACACACACACACACACCTATATTTATGATAAATCAGTCTTGGTAGTCCATCGAATCTGATTATGACAAATCTGTGCAGATCATCAGTTGTTGGTCTTATGGTGTGCCCTCTGGTGACTGTACAAGCCAATTCTAGAGGTGCACATTTTGCTGCAGATGGTGCATGGGAAGTTCACGGTCAGTGGATTGTGCGCTGCTGATACTCTGGGACGTCGTTCGCGTGCCTCTTGTAGATGCCGGTCTTCCTCAAAGGCGATGCAGGTATTTCTGACTGTTGCATGCCACTGTGTTCTGTCGCTGGCAGCGTCCTCAAGGTCCCTAGGTTTGATACTGCTGTAGTGCAGATTAGCTTTGATGGTGTCCTTGTAACGTTTCCGTGGACTACCTATATGCCGGATGCCTGGGAGAGCTCACCATACAGAAGCTGGCGGGGGATTCTGTTGGCATCCATGCGGCTGACATGACCGGTCCAACATAGCTGTGACTTCATGATCATCATTTTGATGCTTGTCATCTGAGCGCTCTCGAGGACCTCGAGATTGGGCACTTTGTCTTGCCAGCAGATCTTCATGATGTTGCGGATGCAGCGCGTGTCAAATGCTTTGAGCTGCTTGATGTGACGCCTATATAGTGTCCATGTTTCGCACCCGTACAAAAGAGATGAAAGAACAACAGCTCTGTACACAAGCAGTTTTGTTGACATCCAGATGCTGTGGTGATTTAAAACTTTGACACGCAGACAGCCAAGTGCCTGGCTTGCTTTGGATATTCGTGCATTGATCTCATTATCCAGTGATCCATCACTGGATATGACACTACCCAGATATTTAAAGTTCTCCACTACTTTCAGCTGAGTGCCGTCGATGGAGATACTCGGGACAGAAGCATTTGATGCAGGTGCAGGTTGATGGAGAACTTCTATCTTTCCAAGGCTGATAGTTAGTCCGAAAAGTTGCGAGGCCTCAGCAAACTTGTTGACAATGTGCTGAAGATCATTTTCAGTGTGAGCCATGAGGGCACAGTCGTCAGCAAAGAGTGCCTCAAGAAGGAGTTTCTGCACTGTCTTAGTCTTTGCATTCAGGCGACGGAGGTCAAAAAGTGAACCATCGTGCTGTTATTTCAAGTATATACCTCGGTCCAGATCTTTCAGTGCATGGTTAAGGACACATGCAAAGAACAGGTTAAATAGGACAGGAGCGAGAACACATCCTTGTTTCACGCCGTTGGTGATGTTAAAGGGGGCTGATGTGGCTCCATCAGACAATACTTCACCTGTCATGCTGTCATGAAAAAGTCGTATAATCTGGACAAATTTTCTTGGGCAGCCAAGTCGTGTTAGAATGGTCCAAAGGGCTTCCCTGTTGACGGTATCAAATGCCTTTGTCAGATCTATGAAGACAGCATACAGGTGCATATTCTGTTCAATGCACTTCTCTTGTATTTGTCCGACAGCAAACACCATGTCAACTGTGCTCCAGCCAGGTCAAAAACCACATTGGCTTTCAGGTAGATTTGCCTCGGAAATACTAGCTATTAGGCGGTTCAAGATGATGCGGGAGATGATCTTCCCTCCAACAGAGGGAAGGGATATGCCTCTATAGTTTCCACATTCTGCTTTGCTGCCTTTGTTCTTGAAAAAAGAGACAATAGTAGCATCGCGAAGGTCCTGTGGTATGTTTTCATCCTCCCAGATGTTGATGATCATGCTGTGGAATGCTGCTAGTGCTGCTGGACCTGCTGCTTTATATCTCTCTGCTGGTATCCCATCTTTTCCAGGAGCTTTCCCTGAACTCATCTGGCTAACAGCTTTCTTAATCTCATCTATAGTGGGCGGAAAGTCAAGATCTGTCAGAGCAGGTTGTTGTGGAATTTCATTAAGGACATTATTATTCACGGTTGATGGTCTATTGAGAAGGTTACTAAAGTGTTCTCGCCATCTTTCGTTGATGCCTTCTTTATCTTTAATCAGCATTGTGTCGTCTAAAGAGAGCAATAGGGTGGTCCTTGGTTTAAAGGGTCCATAGACAGTCTTAATAGCACTAAAGAACAGCTTTAAATTGTGGGTCTCAGCATAGTGCTCAATTTCTTTGGCTTTGCTCTCCCACCAGTTGTCTTGTATCTGACGGAGGTCTTTCTGTGTTTTGCTCTGAAGGTACTTGAAATGGTCCCATTTAGAGACTGAGGAGGGGTCATTCTGCCATTCAATAAAGGCTTTTCTCTTTACTTCCAGTGCTGAGCATATTTCTTCTTGGTTCTCATCAAACCAATCCTGATGTGTTCTTTTCTTTGGTCCAAGAGATGTTATTGCTGTGTCAGTCACTATCTGCTTGAACTGGTCCCACTTTTTGGTTACAGTACCGATCAGTTGTCCGTGGGATGTCAGTTTGTCATCAAGACTCTTCTGGAATTTGTTGAAACATTGAGCATCCTTCAGTTTGGCTATATTGAAAGCAGGTCGCACATGCTTAGGACGTTTGTGCCGAGAAGGAACGATGTAGAGTTGAAGAGACGTCCTGACTAATCTGTGATCTGTCCAGCACTCTGCGCCTTGCATTACTCTGGTAATCAGTACGTCTCGGATGTCTCGCCTTCTAACAATGGCATAATCTATCAGATGCCACTGTTTGGACCTAGGGTGCATCCACGTCATTTTGTATTTGTCCGCTTGTCGGAACAGAGTGTTGGTAATGGTCAGGTCATTTTCAGAACAAAGACTCAAAAGAAGTAGTACATTACTGTTCATTTTGCCTACACCATGTGGCCCGATTACTCCTTTCCAGTTCTCGCTGTCAGCCCCGACTCGGGCACTGAAATCTCCAAGTAGGAGTAGTTTATCTGTTACAGGTGTGGCCTTGATCAGTCTGTCGAGATCTTCATAGAATTGTTCCTTTGAGTTGTCAGAGCACGTTAAAGTGGGTGCATATGCACTGATGATGGTGACATGACATTTGGCATTTAGTGGGAAGCGTAGCTTCAGCAATCTTTCATTGCTACCCACTGGAAGGTCTGGGAGTTGATGCATCAATAAGGTTTTTATTGCCAGACCAACTCTATGTATTCTATCCTCTGTCTCAGTCTTACCCTTCCAGAAGAAGGTGTAACCACCTCCTGGTTCACCCAAGAAACCTTCCCCAGGCAATTGAGATCTTGCTCAATCTTTCACTTAAGGCCGCTATATCGATGTTATAATGGACTAGTTCTTGAGCAATGAGGGCTGTCCTTCTCTCAGGTCTTGCAACAGCTTCTCGATCCATGAGGGTACGAACATTTCATACACCAATAGTAAAGAAAAATTTGAGAAAACTTACCATTGGATAAATCAGTAACTTAAACTGAAAAGCAGATACACACTGGCGATAGCTTGATTTGACATGTGTAATGAAATTTGAAGAAGAACTATCGTAATAGCTCACAGTTGCAGTAACATGCTGAAGTGGCACTGATATCCCCATTGTGAAAGGATCAGAAAAGACATTCTCTCTCCCTTGTTACTAACTTCACCCGGTTTCATTGGTTCCTGTCAAGCACAGCACAAACTCTTTTCATTTAACACTTCTTGACTGAATATATACGTGTGAGAGCACAAAATCAAAATAGGAGCACATTTACATTTTTCCAAACACTAGTATTTCTTTCTGATCTCCTACCTAATAATGCATAAATATTGGACAGCTTTGTTTATATTTTCAAAGACCTATTCAATCATTAGCTCATTCATCCACATGAGAGAGCCATTTATGACCCCAATTTCATAGTTCCTAAGGGTTAATTATGAGATTAGCCTCAGACATAGCAAGCCCATGTGAGAGCCAGGTTAGAACTCACGGGCAGTCCCCTGCTTCTCACTCCTTGCTCAAAGAACTTTCTCTTTAAATAAAAATGGACACCCCAGAAAGTCAGTATTTGCCACCCTAGGATAATGCAGTATTTCCTTGTATTTAGAATAGGAAATAATCTCAGTTATTGTGGGGTGGTATTGTTGGTAAGTATTTTAATGGTGACCACTGTACTTCAGCTACCCGCTTTGGCTACATCTACACTACACACCTCTAGCTCGTACTATAGGCATACCCTAGTTTTCATGAACACATGAAATGAGTTAATACTACAGATAAAATAAGGAACTTCCCTTAAACCTTAATCCATAACTCACGCAGCACCCTAGACAATTTTAAAAGGTTATGATGATCTTCAAAATGCTTGTCTGACTTTTCATCCTTGTGTGCCTATGCCAGCATTGGAAGTAAAGGTCCAGAAACAACACAAGAAAGGATGATTTCAAAGGGAGATGCACCTGTGTAAATGCGGGAGGAATCAGGCCCTTGGTGCAGAGGCGGATTAAGGTCTCTTGGGGACCTGGGCTGGAGCAAGTGTGGGGGGGGCCCAGTGCCAGAACCGTGGCCCCACCCCACTCCTTCCACCTTTGTTCCTGCCCCGTTCCACCCCTTCTACCTGCAACCCTGCCCCATTCCACTCACAGCCCTGCCCCACTCCGCCCCTTCCCCTCATGGCACCCTGTGGCCGTAAAAGGGAGCAAGAGTCCCTCCAGCCCCAGGGCTGCCACAATGGTAGATTTTTCCAGGAGCCTCAAATCTGCCCCTGCCATGGTGTTTTAATGAAAGACACTGGAAGGCTGTCCTGGTAAGATTTCCACTCCAATGTGGCTAACTCAAGAGGCTCAGAAAATGTCACTAAGTATCCAAAACTTGGGATACTTATGCAGACCCAAACTCCAGATCTCTTGCACTTCTCCAATTACTAAAGATGGACCAAATGTTATGCTTAGTTACACCTCTGCAGGCCCATAGGACTGTACAGAGGCAACTAAGAACGTATTTAGTGCATTGTTAGTAATGGGGGAACCTCAAGAGGTTCAAATTCAAATAAATTCACTCCTCCCTAATCACACATACACAAAGGCTCTGATTCTGCACTTAGTTACAGCTGTATAGCCCCACTGACTTTAATGGGGTGGGTTGCACAGGTGTAACTAAATTCAGGATTACAGCCTGTGTGTGGGATTAGGGAGAAGTGAATGTTATTTAAATACAAATTCAACTGACCAGCACTTTTCCAAAAGTTAAAGTGACCCTGAATATTTTTAGAAGGTTTGGTTTTTAATTTTGATAATTTTCATGGATAGCTGCACTTCCTAATTTTGGCCGAAACCAGAAGCACCAAACCACTGTGTTTAAAAAAGAAATATATATGTTCTTTACACTACTTTCAACCTGGCCAAACCCAGGAAATACCAGAAGCCTTCCAGAAAGGGCCCATTTTGTGAGACTGCCAGACCAAAAAGATGTGGTGTTTTTAAAAAGAATTACTCCAAGCTCTGCGATTTTTCAGCACAGCTTGTCTTCTCTGCATCTCTGTTTTAAACCCCAGTCCGGCAATACGCTGTGTGTTTCAATGAAGGAACACATTGCAGGATCAGAGACTTAACTTACAAGACTTCCAGGACAGGGACTTTCTTTCTTTTATGTCCTATATAGCAATGAGCACACTGTCAGCTCTAGAATAAGATTAATAAAGAGACACAATCAGATTAAATACCTTATATTTAAAAATGCATTGTTTTGCAAATAATGTCTTTAGCAGCCTAATCTGATACCAGTTGAAATTTATAGCAAAACTCCCATTAACTTCAGTGGCAACAGGATTGGGATATTAACTGGGAAAAAAAAATCTAATTTCCATTCCACGATTACACTGGTTGTTTGCCGTCTGCATTCTTCTCAGCTTGGGTAAGAGAACCAGACTAGTCACTTCCACTTTTATTTCTGTGCAGAGGAATATGTGTAATCCTGACTTGACCTTGTGCTGTAGTGTTTGGTTTGGAGATGCTGCAGAGGCCAGCTTGTTTGGACTTTTCAAAATGTTCCCTTTGTGGGTTTTGCTTTGGAGTAGATCCATGGAACCATTTCTGGTTTCCTTAGGTTTCAAAATAGTTCATGCTTCCCAAACAACTTCTGGGACAAACTTGACCTAGCAGTGCCTTTTTTAAATTACTTTATATGTATTCCTTACTGACCCACACCAAGTGTGTTCCTTCACTTAGAAATAACAAGGTTCAGTGTCATTGTTCTGAAGCTTTTCCTGTGTGGTGGAATGCAATAAAAGACTGAAGATTCACAAAACTGTGTCCAAGATGGTGACTGATAACAACATGGCTGTCAAGGTGTGGGAAACTATCCCTGGTCATTAAATGCTGCAGCATGGGACCAACACAGACTTCCATCTGTAAGTCATAGAAAGGCAGCATGTAGATTGTGATGAGGAAAATATTATATTTAGAAATATCACTTTGAAGATTACAAATAATGTGCTAGATTATGTCTCCCATAGTGCAGGTGCACTTGATGGTGGATGGGTACAGGAAACTTATCCTTTCTCCCCCTTACCTTATGTACTTGCTCAGGAGCCAGACAACCTGGCTTCTGTTGTGGAAGTTCAGCAAAGGCAGCTAGCACTCCTAGCAATCTTAGCAGTAGACAGAGCAGGTGTTTCTGGGAAGGGGGAGGGTGCAGCCATAGTTCCAATCTCCCTGCACACTAGGGTGGTTATATTTGAGAAAGCATTGGCTACACTGGCTTTACAGATGTAACATAGGGTACCCTCATTCATGCTGCTTTGATGAATTATTAGTTCTTGAAAATACGTTTCCTCCTGTCAACAACACTTGGGCAGTTTATCCTCTATGGGGGGAGGGATAGCTCAGTGGTTTATGCATTGGCCTGCTAAACCCAGGGTTATGAGCTCAATCCTTGAGGGGATAATTTGGGGATTTAGTTGGGGATTGGTCCTGCTTTGAGCAGGGGGTTGGACTAGCTGAGGTCCCTTCCAACCCTGATATTCTATGTATATCCAAGATGACTATCACTTTGGAGTCTATGGTAGGCATCATACAAAATTGAGACCATCACAAGAACTTTTTTTCCCATGCCACTTTCCATCTCCTTCTCTACAATGTGCCTCAGGCTCAGCAAAAGCCCTAAACATACCCAGCAGAAAGCAATGTGACACTGATGTGTTGTAATAGGCAGAATTTAAAGAGCTATATCATTAATTGCAGTTGGCTACCCCCTATGAATTTGGATTGCAAATATCTAGTCAAAAACCACAGTCATTCAAACATCTGCACCGAGTCATTGAAGGGCTGGTATTTCCCTTCTTCAGAAGAAACATATTGATCTAGTGGCAAATTTAAACAACAAATAGGACCAAACTAAAACCCCATATCTGAAAACTCACAACCTTTGGGAAATTTTGGATCCAATCCCAATTTTGCACCTTAGGCCTCTTTCTAGTCCAAACCTGTACAGAGGTTGAGACTTGTGGTTCTCCTCCAATCCTCATTACAACTAGTTTCCCAGGAGGGTCATCACATTCTCTTGGTGATGTCAGAATTCTTTCTGACATTACTTTTCAAGCCTCTCTTCATTTGTTCTCCCCTTGGAAACAGACACTGCCCAACATTCTGCTCACAAAATCATGCTATCACTCTTATTTCCATGACCCCTCAGTGTGCCAGGGTGGCTGTTGTGTCTGCATCATGGTATTCATCATCATAATGCCAAATACAAAGACATTTACCAATGTTTGGACAGGACTTGGCTCAATAAGCAATTTCTTTTAAAAAGTCTCTGCAACGCAATAGAATGCAGCAATACTAGGCAATAGCTCCAGGTAATTCAGTGAGCACAGTTCTAAGGAAGTCAGTGCATGTTTCTAAAATTTCTGAAACTCTTTCAGGCCCAGACTTTGCTGAATGGGTAGGGTAGTTTTTAAAATATTGATGACGAGAAAGCCCTTCTTTAGGTTATAACAACATAATGCTTCCATTATAAAGTGTCAGCGTGAAATAGCCTTAGCTAAAATCGTACAACTGTGTTTGATGCTTCCCCTACAGATTTCACTTCTGCTGCCTATGGAGAAGCTGTTACTTCTGTCTCATCCCTGATGCTGCCACAGTACCACACAAGCTCTGCCATTGGGTCAGTGGGTACTGGGACTAGAAGTGAATTATTTTTTTATGTTATTTGAGTCCTACCTAATAGCCAGGCTTAGGTGACTGTTCTGTGGGATCTTTGGTGTTCTATTGTTGCCGTGTATATAAGGAATTATTCTGTTTCCAGTGCTCTCCATTACAGCCATGTTAAATGTTTGTAACAAACCAAACTGAAATTCACCTGGGTTGGGTTTTTAGGAAACAAAATCTCAGCCCAGGTTTAGGCCCCTCTTCAGTCCTCATTTGACCTGCCTGCATTCCACAGGTGCTTGTGACTTTAAAGTCACTCAAGGCAACTGCCCAGAAGCTAATTAAAATTTCTGTATATACCACTTGATGTAGACATGACATGAAATTATGGAGGCCCACGCTAGTGCAATGACTTAAAGGATTAGAACATGTTTCCCCGCACCTGGCAACCTTTGTACTCATAGCTATTGGGTAGTTTAAGAGTCCAACTTTGATTAGTTGCATTAGAGTCCAACTTTGCTAGTGCATTCAATTGCTGTCTTCTAAGCATATAAAGGCAGTTACCTTGTCAAGTGACATGCTGCCACCCCTTTCCAGAGTGCTCTTTGACCTGGATCCACAAAGGGACGATGGTGAGCATCAGAACTCCTAACTTTTAGGCACGTAGGAAATCACTGGAACAAGAATGGGATCCACAAAGCTTGAGTTAGATACCAACGCTCCCTCTATACTGAATGGGGAGAGACAGGTGCCCAAGAATGCAATTCACAAAAGCCACCTGAAAACCCCTCTCCAAGAGTCAGGCAGCTTAGAAGAAGAAGTCAGTCACTTCTTGCAAGATATGTCCAGAGGTAGTAGTGCTACCTCCTCCTTCATCATAACTTTTAGCCCAGTGGTTAGAGCATTTACCTGGGATGTGGGACACCTGGGTTCAATTCCCCCCTTCTCTTATTGATGTGGCAAAAGGATTTGACAGAGGTCTCCCACCTCCCTAGGCCCTGAGCTATGGGCTATTCTGATGTGGGGGTTCCTTCAGTATCTCCTGTTGAAGCAGTCCCACTGGTCATCAGGGCAGAAAGAAATAGTAATATTTGGATATCTGGATAGCTGACTGGTTAGGGCACCCACCTGGGAAATGGGAGACCCAGAGTCTAGTCCCCAGCTCCAGTGACTATTCAAGTATTTGTCCAAAATGGATCGACTTCAATAGCAGCAGCAACTGAGGGAGCCCAACATCAGACTCTCCCCTAGTTCTGAGGTTAGAACATTTCCAGAGAGGTAGGAGACCCCTGTTCAAATCCTTGCGGCCACGCGGGGGAACAGAACCCAGCTCTCCCACATCCCTAACCAATGGGTTATAATAAGGACGGTAGCATCCTCACCACCACCTCCAGGCAGATTTTGAATAGGGCCCAGTTAGCAGGCATGCTCAGAGCATGGCTACCAGATGAGGACCTGCAGGTGAGATGGACATTACCCTGCCTATCATCCTCTGGTTCATGGGTGGCTGTGACATACTGATTTACATCAGGACTAACCAGCCATGTGTTGATGGCCCATTAAGGAGAAGCTCTCCCAGTGGGCCCCTCCCAAAGACTCCTGAGAGAGCATGTACACGATGGGGGCTGTCTAACCCCTGTGATACAGCAAGGATCTTTCCAGCACCTGGAGGGTGTATAAAATGAGGGGCAATGATATCATCACTTGAACTCTCCCCTCCTCCCACCTGCAACCTACGCTGACGTTTGGAAGAAAAGACTTTGAACTGGGGAGATTGGTCCCAGGCCGAGCAGGGAATTCAGCCTATGTGTTAAGAACCAAACTGCTTACAATGCCTAGTGAAGTGAGAAAGACTGCTTGATTCAAATTTTGCTTAGTCTGATAAAGTTTAGGAATTAGAATGTGATTTTATCTTTTATTTCTTATGTAACCAACTCTGACCTCTAGGCCTAACACTTATAATCACTTAAAATCTATCTTTTCTGTAGTTGTTAAACTTATTTTAAATGTTTTATCTTTACCAGTGAATTTGTCTAAAATGCTTGCAGAATCTGCTCAGATTACAAAGGCTGGTGCATGTCCATTATCCTTTGATGAAGTGTCAAACTAATTAATGAGCTTGCACTGATCAAGAAGGGCTTGAGCAGTGTAAGATGGTACATTTCTGGGATGCAAGGCTAGAGCTGGGGGGATTTGTTGGAGTCTCCTTGTGTATAGTTCACAAGAGGCTGTGAGAGCCTGCATGTAACTTTGGGTGTGACTTCACATGCTAATGATTGTGTGACAGTGAAGCCTGAAGGTTCTGTTTGTCATCAGCAGAGCAGTGTGAGAGGTACCCTGATCTGGAGAGTAATAGGGGGGTCACAGCTGTTCCATAGTCCAGACTGTATGGGGGGGCAGATTGTTAATATATAGGTCTGTTTGTTAGCCTGGGATAGAATTTTGGGTTTGACTTTTTGATACTCTTATACTAAAATGTGTAAACAAGGGACAAAGACACTGATGTGGCTTCTGCCTAGTCAGCTGGATTTGTTAGCACAATGGGAACAGATAAGAGCAGTTAGAGTGTTATTCAAGAGCACGCTTTAATATCGCTTTGAGATAGGGGTTAGGCAAAATCAAGCAACCACTCAGGAGGGGCAAAGGAGCTTGGGGGGGAGGGGAGGGAAGGTATAAAACACTAAAAGACAAAGCAGCACAACCTTGCCCCTTACCCCTCCCATGGGGTACAAAAGAGGTGGGGTGAAGACCCCACACCCAAAATGGAGCATGACCCTAAAGTTGTAAGGGGTGGGACTGTGGGCATGCATTGCAGGTATATTTGGGCCTCCTAAGAAGGAGGTGGGGGGAAATAGGGAATAGGAAATGAGAATGGGGAACAGGGAACGGGGGCACAGGTGAGGCTCTGCAGCATCAGAGCTGGAAGGGGGACACAGGCTAAATGCTCTGTGGTGTCAGAGCTGGGAACAGAACACTGGGAAACAGACTCTGCTGGTGTACAGAGCGATGGATATGCTTGTTTGGAGTTAACCCCAGTAAACATCAGATTGTCTGCACTTCAGACTTCTGGTCTTTAATTGCTTGCTGTCTGTGTGACAAGAACCAGGGAAGTGGGAGGGTGGAGGGAAAGCCCTCTAACAGGGATCACAGTTGCACTGGGGGTTAGGCAGAGATAGCTTCCTGGATGTCTAGTGTGAGGCAGCCCTGCAGTTGCCCAGAGGTAGAATCTTGGGTTTCTAGGGACCTTGGACAATGAACACTGACGTGTGGAGAGAAAGATTAGACACCTCCAGGATTAGGCAGCAGCTGAGTGAGGATTGCAATGGAACCTAAAACAGAGACTAAGGTGTCTACACTAGAAGCATAGGTCAGCAAAAACTGCCTTGCATCAACTTAACTATGAAGATATACACATTGCAATGCTCCTCCCACTGCCTTAACTCACCTGCTACACCAACCTAATAAAACCACCCAGACGAGAGGCATAGAGCTTTCTGTGACACAGTGTCAGGGTAGACAATGTGTTGCTTGTGTCACCTTAAATGGCCTCCAGGAGGTGTCCCAAAATGCCCACTGTGACATTGACTGCTCTGGTCACTGTTTTGAACTCCACTGCCCTGCAGCCAGGGCTGGCTCCAGCTTTTTTGCTGCCCCCAAGCGACAGGGAAAAAAAAAAAAAAAGAAAGCCGCGACCAGCGGCAGTTCAGCAGCACCTCTGCTGCGCTGCTTCATTTTTCAGCAGCAATTCGGTGGTGGGTCCTTCGCTCAGAAAGGGACTGAGGGACCCGCTGCCGAACTGTCGCCAAGACCCAGACGTGCCACCCCTTTCCATTGGCCGCCCCAAGCACCTGCTTACTGCACTGGTGCCTGGAGCCAACCCTACCTGCAGCCAGGTACACAGGTGAACAATCCTCCCCCTTTAAAGCCCTGGGGAGTTTTGAAATTGCTCTTCCTGTTTGCTCAGGGTGGAGAGCTAACATAACTGCCCAGATGAACATGTTGATTCCACATAGCAAATGGACTCCAAACTGATTCATGACTGACTAGTGAAAATTTGGCATTGCCAGCTTCTGCACAGCAATTGCCACTTGCGTCTCTACTGTTACTGTAGCTTTCATTTTGGTGTCCCTGCGCTGAAGGACTGGGGTGAGCTCTGCACATCCGAAAGTTGAGAGCCATCCCTAAAAGTCATCCCAGACCTGCATAATGATGCAATCCCACCACACAGTGCTTGTTTCTCAAGCCCAGAACTGATGGTCCACCGTGTGCAGCTGCTCCATGAATGCCAACAGCAATCTTTAATTGTTTCTGTCTGTGGCACAGAGCAGGGCAGACACCACAGCATCAGAGTTGCAGCTCATGAAATACTGCAGGATCCACGATCTTGCCACACTCTGCATCACTTGATTGTTTGTCATATGTTTGGGGTTAAAAGCAACAGAGGGCCCTGTGGCACCTTAAGACTAACAGAAGTATTGGGAGCATAAGCTTTCGTGGGTAAGAACCTCACTTCTTACCCACAAGAACCGCAACTTGCATCTGAAGAAGTGAGGTTCTTACCCACGAAAGCTTATGCTCCCAATACTTCGTTTAGTCTTAAGGTGCCACAGGACCCTCTGTTGCTTTTTACAGATTCAGACTAACATGGCTACCCCTCTGATACATGTTTTGGGTTGGCTGTGTTACAATGCAATACCTGAAGAGCTTTTCTATTTCTTCCTCTGACAGCAGTGTCTCTGTGCCCTTAATTACTATTCTTGCCCTTCCCTGGACATTTTCTACTTCTTCTATAGTAGAAATGGCGTAACCAGAATTGAACCCAATATTCAAGATGAAGGTGTTCCATCCATTCACACAATTTCATTGACACCCTTTCTGGATTTTTTTTTTTTTAAATGGACCCTTCTATCTCCTCTGCCTTTACCACTTTTGTGCCTGGAACAGCTGTTTTCATTGAGTTGTCCACAATGATGTTCAAGTCAGAACAATAATTATATCCCAGCTGCCTGAAACATGCATAGTATTTAACTAACCCACAAAATATACTGTCAAAGTAATTGAGGCTTATTACAGTTGGTTTGTCCGGTTTTTCTTAAAGCATCAGTTAACTCCTGGCAAGCAGGAAAAATTAGCTTGCTTTATTTACAATAACCAATTCCTTTTGCATGCAAGGGAAATTTGCTTTAAACAGGGCTAGACCAGTATTGCATCTATAGTAAATGTTACAAAACACTTTTCAGTTTAAGGTTTAAAGGCTCAAATTCTTCTAAAAGTAAAGTTTGCAAATGAGTTACAATAGTTGCAAAAGTTGGTATTTTCCAGTTACTTATGCTGTGGGCAGCAGCTATTAAGCATTACCAGCAGCTCAGTTTTGTCCTCAGAGGAATCTATAGTATTGCTCAATTGTACAGTTATGACAATTTCACAGTTCTATGCAATTCATTGTGTGGGTGATTACTGTTCCATGGCATATTTTGGTTACACTTTATAAACTATTACAAAATGCAGCTTTAATGTAAAGGGTTAATAGATGTTTTAATGAATGATTAAATTGTTAGTCACAATAGATCAATGGGTTGCTTATAACCTGTGCTGTGTTTCTAACCATCACTAATACATTGGTCATGTCAGTAACATGCTTATGACATCCATCATTAACCCTTTATCTTACATTTATAAATAGTTGATAAAGTGGGACTGACCATTATGTTTGTTTTTGAAGTGGCTGTATAAAGTGCAGTATTTTCATGATGAAAATAAAGAAATTCTTACAACTGCTGTACTGTAGGGAATATTTTTACATTGGTGGATATGGACAAGATGGCTATCACTGACTTCCACATTTCTGTGAATTAAGAGCCATAGTTTGGCACATCCAGAAACTAATTCAAGAGACAAAACAGCCCCAGCCCAGAGCCTGTGATTTACTTACTCTTCCTGAATTTCAGGACAAAGGGGTCCACTTAAGGCCTCCAGCATTGGTAGTTCTGCTATGTGGAGGACAGGCAGCTGCAGAGCAGGTTCCCAGCAGGACGCCACATGCCCATTCCCTGGGAGGTCTGGACTCCTTGCCAATTCTACATAAGCCATCCCAGAGTTAAGAGTTATGATACTCTGAAGAGCCCTGCTGATTTTAAATGGGGCTACTCATGCAGTAAGCTACTACTCAATGTGAACAAAGGTAGCAAGATCTGGCCTTTGAGTAGTCCCATTGAAACCAATGGCTCTACACCCATAATCAATCGTTTTGAAGGATACAGCCCAAGCTTTTTTCAATTCCAATATCAATGATCCTGAGTCTACAATAGCACAGAATAGTACATTGAGGTTTCAATAAGTTTTGTACACAGGCAGATCTCAGTATGAATTAGGGAATGCTTTTTGTTTTAATTTTACAATCAATTTGCTATTATTCACATGCGGTTTAGGCTGTACCTTGTCATTTATAGTCAAGCTTTCCCATCATTAGGATTATAAATTACCCCTGCTTTTCTAAACAGACTTATCTGGAAAAAAAAAAAAAAAAAAACACTTCACGTGTAGAGAGCCATGTTAGAACAATACATACAGAGATGGGATGCATGAAACCAGCAATATTAGAGAAGGACTGTCTTTAGACAGTCATGTTAAACTGACACCTCACCAAGGATTGTGAACCCCCAGATAAGAACCCTGAATTAAGGAGAGAAGGGGTATTGTTTGTTCTTATTGTCTCGTATGGCTTGTTTGTTTTTAAGAATGTTCAGTGTTGAGTGTAATTATGTTAGTTGATTCAGTAACTAAATACAAAATTGCAGACAGTACATTAGATACATAGAGTAATTTGGAAAAATGTTTAAGAAAAATATGCAATAAATATTTTACTGAAATATTTTGACCTAGTCTAAACAAGCCACTTATGTTCAGCTATTCATTTATTTTATTTGCTGACTTCAGCATTGCTGGATATACAGTATACTACAGTTTTCATTACTTGAGTAGCCTACTGCTGCCCTTCAGTGGGAGATACTGATGTAGCACTAGGACTAGCTATTTTTGTTTGCAGTAAGAAAGTGTATGCTAAAGAAACAAACAAAGTCTTCATCATACCAAATACTGTGCAAACACTTAAAAGGTAAAACGATGGGTTTAGTTCATATTTTAGAAACCATGTTCATTGCAAAATCCACTACAAAATCATGCAGAACTTGAACATTTTCCCAAGAATTATCCCTCAGATTCAATGTTTTATGTCTTTCATATTATGACTGTGCAAGCCATTTTAATATGCCTAACTGTACTTCTGAAAGAGCACATTTGGTTTTAAAGGCTACTGAATTTCCTAATAAAATCCAATACATTGATATTGACAAACAATCTTTAAAGAGCCATAGTAAGTGTCCCAGTATCTTGCAATAAAGTTAAAGCAATATTTATTTTTTCAATATTTAGATGAAACCCTCTGGGGTATGGATCAATTTATTCCCAATAGGTATAGGATATACTGTATGAAACATAGCTTAGGCTTCAAGAGTACAATAGGCACTTGCACTGGCATGGAGTACCTCTGATGTCAATGCCCCTCTTTCCCCACCCTATACACCAGCTGTTAGGGTTCCTTCCCCACTCTAAACTCTAGGGCAGAGGTAGGCAACCTATGGCACGGGTGCCGAAGGCGGCACGTGAGCTGATTCAGTGGCACTCACACTGCCAGGGTCCTGGCCACTGGTCCGGGGGCTCTGCATTTTAATTTAATTTTAAATGAAGATTCTTAAACATTTTTAAAACCTTATTTACTTTACATACAACAATAGTTTAGTTATATATTAAAGACTTTTAGAAAGAGACCTTCTAAAAACATTAAAATGTATTACTGGCACGCAAAACCTTAAATTAGAGTGAATAAATGAAGACTCGGCACACCACTTCTGAAAGGTTGCCGATCCCTGCTCTAGGGTACAGATATGGGGACCCGCATGAAAGACCCCGTAAGCTTATTTTTACCAGGTTTAGGTTTTGTTTCAGGTTGGCCCTTCTGATATTTGCTCCAACTGCTACTCAAAGACTTTTTGCAGATGCTCCAGGTGTTCTGCCCATGAATCAGAAAAAATGGCCACATCAAGGTAGGCGATTGCAGATTCTCCCAATCCCACTAGGAGACCATCTACAAGTTTCTGGAAAGTGGCGGGTGCATTTCGCAGCCCGAAAGGCAGTACATTAATTCATACAGCCCTTCATGGGTGATGAAGGCTGACCTTTCCTTGGCGGGTTTATCTAGCGGTACTTGCCAGTACCCCTTGGTTAAGTCTAAGGTAGGGATGAACTGGGCATGTCCCAGTTTCTCCAATAACTCATCTGGGTATGGCATTGAATAGTTGTCTGGGCGAGTTACAGCATTTAGATTATGGTAGTCCACGCAAAAGTGTATCTCCCCATCTGGTTTGGGAACCAGAACCACTGGAGATGCCCATGCACTGTTAGAGGGGTGGATTACACCCATCTGTAGCAAGTCCTGGATCTCCTGTTCTATAGCAGTTTTAGCCTGAGGAGACACCCGATAAGGTTGAGCTCTAATTGGGCGAGCATTACCTGTGTCAATGGAGTAGTATGCCCGTTTGGTCCGTCCTGGGGTGGCTGAGAACATTGGCGCGAAGCTAGTGCACAGCTTCTTGATCTGCTGTCATTGCATATGTCCAAGGGTCATGGAGAAGTTCACCTCTTCCTCACCACTGTCACTTTTTCCTTCGTAGTAGACACCTTCAGGCCACTCTGCATCATCTCCTCCCTAGGCTGTAAACTGACAACCCTTTAATTCTCTGGAATAAAAGGACTTTAGAGAATTAACATGGTACACCTTAGGCTTTAGGTTTGAGGTGCGGGATGCTATGAGATAGTTAACAGCTCCCAGGTGCTCTTGGACCGTGAATGGCCCTTCCCACGACGCTTCCACCTTATGGAGCTGTAGCACCTTCAAGACCATGACCTGGTCCCCTACTTTGAAGGAACGCTCTCTGGCATGTTTATCATACCAGCTTTTTGCTCTTCCTGAGCATCTTTTAAGTTCTCTAGCAAGGGCTAAAGAGTTTTGGAGGGTGTTTTGTATGTTGCTTACAAAGTCTAGAATGTTAGTTCCTGGAGAAGGCGTAAACCCCTCCCATTGCTGCTTCACCAACTGTAATGGCCCCTTAACCTCGCGGCCATACACAAGTTCAAATGGTGAAAACCCTAAACTGCGATGTGGTACAGCCCTGTAGGCAAAGAGCAACTGCTGCAACACTAAGTCCCAATCATTGGAGTGCTCATTTACGAATTTACGTATCATGGCCCCCAAAGTTCCATTAAATCTTTCCACCAGGCCATTTGTTTGATGGTGGTAAAAAGGGGTGGCAACCAAGTGGTTCACCCCATGAGCTTCCCACAGGGCCGGTTCCAAGCAAGCAGGTGCTTGGGGCAGCCAAGGGGAAGGGGCGGCACATTGGGCTGTTCGGCGCAATTCGGTGGCAGGTCCCTCTCAGAGGGAAGCACCTGCCACCGAATTACCCCGAAGAAGAAAGTGGCGTGGTGGAGCTGCTGCTGGAGTGCCGCCGATCGCGATTGCGGCTTTTTTTTTTTTTTTTTCTTGCCGCTTGGGGTGCCAAAAACCCTTGAGCCAGTCCTGGCTGCGGGTGACCATTCCCACCCTCTTGGCTAGCTTCACATGGTTGGCCAAGTCTTCCCCAGCAGCATGGGAATGGGATAATCATCATAGACTGCAAAAGTCCACATTCCTGACCAGCTCTTGTACTGGACAGGCAACTTGACTGTAGGCAAGTTTAGAGAGTTGAAGGGTTGAATTGTCACCTGGGCCTCTGGGTTGATGAATTTGGGCTCCACTAAGGATTGGTGGATATCTGACATTTGTGCTCCAGTGTCCCTCCACGCAATAATCTTTTTCCCGCCCACACTCATGGTTTTCCTTCACTCTGAGGGTATCTGGGAGGCATCTGAGCCTGGAGGGCCTTTGCAGTTCATTACACCAGAATCACACCAATCTGTTGGGTCAGTTGGCCTTTATATGCCCCAGGTCATTACATTTAAAACATTGCCCAGCTGACTGGTCACTGGGGTGAGGTGGGTTGCTGGAGACTGGTGTGGTGGGACAATAAGGGGTTTGGGGTTTTCCTTGAGATGTAGGTGGGCCTTGGGCTGCCCCCAGTGGTAGGGTTTTGTTTCAGGTTGCCCCTTCTGATATTTGTTCAAACTGCTACTAGTTTTTTTTTCTTTTCTGCCACCTCCACCCATTTGGTTCCAATCTCCCCCACCTCGATTACAGTTTTGGACTTCCCATCTAGGATATACCTTTCTATTTCCTCAGGAACACCCTCTAAGAACTGCTCCATTTGCATTAGGAAAGGCAGATCTTCCAGAGATTTAACGCTTGCTCCTGATATCCAGGCATCCCAATTTCTTACAATGTGGCAGGCATGTCGGGAAAATGCCACGTCTGGTTTCCACTTCAGGGCTCTGAACTGCCGACAGGCATGCTCAGGTGTTAGCCCCATTCTAATTTTGGCCTTGTTTTTAAGAAGTTCGTAGCTGTTCATGTGTTCCTTATGCATTTCAGCTGCCACCTCTGCTAAGGGTCCACTGAGTTGTGGCCTCAAGCTCCACCATATACTTTTCTGTAGAGATGCTGTACCCAAGGCAGGCCCTTTCAAAATTTTCTAAGAATGCCTCTGTATCATCGCCTCCCTTGTAGGTGGGGAACTTTCTAGGATGGGGAGCAGCACCTGGAGAAGGATTGCTAGGGTTGTCTGGTATATTCTGCTTAGCCCTGGCCCTCTCTAACTCCAGTTCATTCTTCTTCTTTCTTTATCCTCCATCCTGTTTTTTTCTGCCTCCATAGCTCTCTTGTGGGCACTTCTTCTGCCTCCATCCTGGCTGTTTCTGCCTCCATTCTGGCTTTTTCTCTGGCCATCTGTCGATCATGTTCTTTTTGTGTTTCTTCAGCTTCAAATCTGGCTAATTCCAGTTTTTTCTGGACGCCACTTTCTGTCATCCTAGCCTTCCTGTGCTTAATCTAGCTTAACCCGAGAGCTAGAAAGAAAAAGGAAAAGAAGCACCTCTGTAAAAATCAGGATGGAAGCTAACTTTACAGGGCAATCAGATTCAAAACACAGAGGATTTCCCCTCTAGGTAAAACTTTAAGATTACAAGAACAGGGATAAACCTCCCTCTTAGTACAGGAAAAATTCAAGCTAAAACAAAAGATAATCTAATGCATTTCTTTGCTATTACTTACTATTTCTGCAATACTAGATGTAGGGTTACCATACGTCCGGTTTTTCCCGGACATGTCCGGCTTTTCGGCAATCAACCCCCCGTCCGGGGGGAATTGCCAAAAAGCCGAACATGTCCGGGAAAATGCTGGCCGGGCACTTCCCCTCCTGGGCTCCGGCGGCGCAGGGTCCGGAGGCAAGGGGGCTGCCCGAAGCCGGTAGCGCTCGGGCAGCTCAGCTCTTAAACAGAGCCGAAGAATCAGGGGAGGAGCAGAGCCTCCAGCCGTGGCGGCTCTGCTCCTCCCCTGACTCTTCGGCTCTGTTTAAGAGCCGAGCACTACGGGCTTTGGGCAGCCCCCATGCCTCCGGACCCTGCACCGCCGGAGCCCGGGAGGGGAAGTGCCCTGCCGGGGGCGCAGGGTCCAGAGGCATAGGGGCTGCCCAAAGCCCAAGCGCTACCGGCTTCACGGTTTGCCGGGCAGCCTCCAGACCCTGCGCCCCCGCCTGGGCGCTTCCCCTCCCGGAATCCAGCTGCGCTGCGGAAGCGCCAGCCGGGGGCGCAGGGTCTGGGGGCTGCCTGGCAAACCGTGAAGCCGGTAGCGCTCGGGCAGCCCTTTTCGCGTGGCTGGGAGTGGGAGGGAGGAGGGGGCGGAGTTAGGGTGGGGAAGGAGCGGAGTTGGGGCGGGGCTGGGGGTGGGAAATGGGCGGGGCCAGGGCCCCATGGAGGGTCCTCTTTTTTTATTTGTCAAATATGGTAACCCTACTAGATGCTTAGTCAAGCTATGGCTTAGGGAGATGTATTTGCCCTGCTTTGGTTCCTTTGCTGACTCAAAGAGACCAAAACAAAGACACAAACAAAAACCTTCCCCCACAGACTTGAGATCTTCTCCTCTTATTGGTCCTTTTGGTCAGGTGCCAACCAGGTTATCTGAGCTTCTTAACCCTTAACAGGGAAAAGAGGAATTAACCCTTTACAGGCTAAAGACGGATTTTATGCTATCCTTAGCTGTATGTTTATGACACCAGCAGTTGATGGATCTTTGCTGCCTAAACCTAAAAGTCCTTATTGAACTGAGTAGTGCCACTAAATAAGGGCTTGCAGAACTGGAGCCTTATGTGGATGTAATTTGTTCCAACATGAACTGTTTCATAATTCATAAACTGTGTCAATTTGTTATTTTGCTAAACTCCAAATCTGGGGACATTATGTACTTGAATATCTGGATCTGTTGGCACTATAGCAGAATTCTAAATTAGTTAATACTGGGACATATGTCCCTCTGCAGCCAGAGGGGATATTAAAAAAAAAAGAAAGAAAACAGGATCTCTGCTGTTACAGATTGTGGAAGGGGAGAGCACGTTGGTTTTCTGCTTCCCCTGACCCTGCAAGAAGCCCTTCCTGTGCAGCTTGTGCTCCCTAGGCCAAGAGTGAAACCAGGAAGGTGCCCTGGACAGTTACCATCACATTCCCTCAAGCCCTCTCGACTTGCCATGTCACTTAATGCTGACCTATCAACAGCACCTTGCCTGCTTTTCCTCTGTGCTCCAGAGTCTTTGGGGGAAGAGATGACTAGCAGATTCCTCAGAGGGCCCACTGTAGGACCAAAGGGCCTCCACATGGCTAACCCTGTAGATTCCATTAGTTCTGGGGATCTGGGAGACAAACTCACTCACTTGCTGCTTTAGTGAGACACTGGATACAAGCCATGTGCTTAACAAAAGAATGCAAGAGATATTCTGCAATTGCAAAGTCGGAGTTTAGGCCTTTGCACGGATGTAGCCTCTCCAGGGGACAATATAGCCCCTTATGTTCATTACAGCTGCTGAGGACATTTTCAGATTTCAAAGTTTCAATGAAAAGTGTGACTTTTTTCTGATTTTTGACCAGATCAAGTGTTGATGAAAACATGGAGATTAATGAGAAGACAACATGAACATTTCCCCCCAAAGTATACCTAGAAAAAACAAAGCTTGAGAAATAATATATGTGTGGGGGGGAAAAAAAAATCAAAGCCCTCTTCTGGTATTTCAGAGTAACAGGTTTGTACTGCTGCACTGAGTGTACTGCAGGGATGCATATTATTGCTGCTCTGTCACTGAGCTACCCATTGCATTTATACAACTTTTAAGAAAGGGGTGGGACACAAATCTGCTGACTCATTGCTGCCCCACAGGTGTTGCAGTGATGCTTAAGTGCAGCATTCAGGCCAGCTAGCAGCAATTTCATGCTCTTGCAGCATTCAGGAATAGCAATCAAGGCGTCTTTATAAGAAAAGAACAAGTAGTCTTCCACAAGGCCAGTCCCCGAATTTGTTTTTCTCTACAGGATTCATGTGTTTGAGCTCTCCCATATTTTCAGGCACGGGAGTCTTAAGTCTGTGGACTGCTGTCTACAAAGCGCTACAGATCTGTTCCTTCAAGCTGTTTCAGCAGTCCCTGTTCTGCACACCACCCCCTCACAGAGCATCACAGAAGCCATGGAGTAGAAATAAGGTCTGACTTCTCTGGAACCACAGCCTCCTACCCCTGGCCCTGAAAGGGGACTATTTAATCTAGCTGTGCTAGGGCTTACGACACAGTTGAGAAGTTCTGATTCCAGCCAATAGAAAAGTACAGGGACATGACTGCAGTACATGATAATACAAAGGGATGCTGACGGGGCCAGTGCAAGGATGTTTCGCGGCCTAAGCGAAACTTCCACCTTGTGCCCTCCCTCCTCCACGAGCCCTGCGGCAGCTCCCCGCCCCCCCCCCCCGCCCTGAGGAGCCCCTCCCCCATGGCAGCTCCCCACCCCCCCCTCCGCCCAGAGGCACTCCCCCGCAGCAGCTCCCCCCCCGCCCAGAGGCGCCACCCCCTGCGGCAGCTCCCCTCCCTACGCACCCCTACCTGGGGAGCCATGCGGCAGCTCCCCACCCCAGTTCACCTCTGCTCCACCCCCTCCGAGCCCTGCAGCAGCTCCCCATCCCTGCCCTCTGCCCTGAGGCGCCTCCCCCATGGCAGCTCTCCAACCCCACCCGGGGAGCCATGCAGCAGCTCCCCACCCCAGCTCACCTCTACTCCGCCTCCTCCCCAAGCACGCCGTCGCTGCTCCACTTCTCCCGCCTCCTAGGCTTGCAGCGCCAATCAGCTGTTTGGCGCCGCAAGCCTGGGAGGGAGAGAAGCAGAGCGGGGCAGTGTGCTCAGGGGAGGAGGTGGAGCAGAGGTGGGCTGGGGGGGCGGGAGTTCCCCTGCGTGCCGCCCCCTCCTTACTTGCTGCAGGCGGCCCTCCCCGCACCCCCCTACCCCAGCCCCCTCCGCCGAAATGCTAGTGGTGACCGGGGCAGCCAAAAATCCCGTTGCCGCTGAAGAAAATGCCGCCCCCCAAATCCTAGTGCCCTAGGCAACTGCCTAGGTCGCCTAATAGGTTGCACCGGCCCTGGATGCTGAGTGGCGATTCCTTCTCCACCCAGAAGCATCGTAAACAAATTGCCTGACTACTGCTGCTTTAGTTAGAGGCTTCTCTCTAGTCTCTTCCATGGCAGAGACGACTACTTTTGTTGGACCAGCTCTGCTTCAAACTCCCATTTCCCCATCCTAATAATAACAACAAGCATGCTAATGTGTTACACTTCAGGGGTATGAGGATTAGTGAAAACACATTGGACTCAACTCAACCCTTAGGCCAGCAGAATAGGGCCTGGTGATAGTACCTTCAGTGGTGGGGAGGAGTTGGGAGGATCATGGGTGCCTTGCATCTCCTTCTGCTGAGTTTACAGTCAGCAGCCTTGAAGACAAAGGTGCTGGGTGAGGAGGAGAATTGGACAGCCCAAGATGCACTAGTTCAGTGCATTCCATGGGCAGTCTCTGCTAGTGGAGGTTGCTATGGAGCCCTGCCTGCAAATTAAAGCTGCCCTGGATTGGCAAATCATGAAGAGTGGATACTAGTACAAATGCTGCCTACCTTCCCTGAGAAGTGAATCCTCCCTGCTGTAGCAGCAGCAGCTGAAACAGGTGGGGGCAATTTGCATCCCCCAGCCTCAGCCAGGATGAACAAAGTCCATTCACACTAAAGTATTCACACTAAAAAGTACCCTGTACACAGAGATGAAAGTAAGCCGGTACGCCCCAGTACGGCGTACCGGCAAGAGCTGGTTTGCTCTACCGGGGCGGCCCAGCTTCCCCAGGGGGCAATTTAAAGGGCCTGGGGCTCCCAGCAGGGGCTGGAGTCACCAGAGTCTTACTGCTGGAGCCCTGGGGTAGGGCTGTGGGGCTCTGGGGGCTATTTAAAGGGCTGGGGCGGTAGAAGCAGGGGAGTCCTGGGCCCTGTAAATAGCCCCCGGAGCCCAGGAGTAGCGGGGGGCTCTAGGGGCTATTTAAAGGGCCCAGGGCTCCAAATGTATTTGCCACCCTGGTCCTTTAAATAGCTGCGGGAGCCCCACTGCTTCCCCAGGGTTCCTGCGGCTATTTACAGGGCCGGGGCAGTAGAAGCAGGGGAGCCGCGGGCCCTTTAAATAGCCCCTGGAGCCCCAGGTTGCTGCTGCTACCCCGGTGGGTGGGGTAGGATGGCACTTACCTTACAGGGTGGGCTGGGGCTAGCTCTGACTCCCTCAGCCATGCCCCTGCCACCCTAGGCCCTGCCTCTTCCGGGGGCCAGAGCTGGCCCCAGCGTACCGGTAAGTCACTAGATTTACTTTCACCCCTGCCTGTACAGCACCTAAAAGGGAGATTTTCCCTTAAGAAAAGCCTGTAGTTCTAAACCAAAGGCTATGTTCAGCAGACCTATCAGGACACTAGTGCCACTTTTACCCTATTTTGATTCATGCAGCAGAGTCTAAACAATCCCATAGATCTATTTAAGAAAAGAGCACACAAGAGCACAGATGCCCAGATATGTTCCCTGGAGCCTCCTGCAGAGAATCAAAGGGAACAGAAACTGCATTATCACCCCCTCACTCACACCTTGTGGAACACAGCCTCATTAGATACAGCTCTTCACTTTATAAAGCAATTGTATGGATAATAGTTTGGTTCAGGGTTTTTCCAAATACAGCCTTTAGTCAGCATTAATCACATATGTCTGTTAATTGCTGGCATGAGGGTTAGGACAGCCAGCCAGCCTTATTGACATTCCTGGCTTGGAGAGACACCCTCAACACTCCCAGCTGATGCACACTCCAGATCATTGGGGCATGGCATGTACACATGTGTTACAACACGGTGCCCACTCTCTATATGACAGTTCTGCTAGGGTTCAAGTGGCAGGCAAAGGCAGCATCATGACACTGGCATTTTTCCACCTGATGACAATTGCTGCAATTAAGGAGCCAAAAATCGTATTCCAGAACAGTGAAGTATGAAATGACTGAGGAGTTGAAGACACTTGAGGGTGCCAGATAGCAGACTGTATCAAAGCAAGCCTCTGGGAAACCTATTAGGAACATATGGGGGGTGACAAATGTCTGGGACACAAAAGTAGCACCCACAGGCATGCTCTGCAACAAGAAAAAGCCCCTGGCAAATAGTGGCAGCAGCGTACTAGCTTAAGCACAAAAGAGTCAATGGGACAAAGCAGAAAATGCAAGCTGTGCATTTGTGTCAAGAAACAGGCCACCGGGTTTAGAGCCCCAATGGACTCCCTGGTTTTGTTGTTAAATGAGCGTAGCAGGATAGCTGCAATGAATGAGATCTGAACAGAGCTGGGTAAATAGGAGAATAACTTATTCATGAACATTTTAAACAATTTCTAAATAAAACTATTTCAGCAGCGTTCACACTCCACTCCATTCATTTTTCTGAGCATCACGCAAGTGAAGTTCTGCCAGTACAAGTATGTGCAAAAAGCAAGTGTCAGGCTCACAGCAGAGATTCATTTAATTTAATAAAATTGGATTGGTGCCAAAATAAAATCATTGTGGGTGGAAGCCAAAGTAGTTTCACCCCACATTGTGCAGGGCACAATAGCCAAATCCTATGGTTAATAAGAAAGTCTTTGCCCCACTTCTTGGGTGAGGCTATATTTATTTCAGGCTCTTAATAGAATAAAAACAAAAATGAAAGTGCAAGACCCACCACAGATCTCTTCCACTCAAGGTCCCAAGCCTGCTGCTTTGGTTACAGGCTTTAAAAGCACACAATTACAAGAAGAGAGTCCCAGAACATAGGGGTCCCTCCCTACCAGCTCCCTGGGCAAAACAGGCCTTAACATTAACTCTGACTAGCCTCTGAGCTCCCCAGTCCACATGTAGCGTCAGTAGGTTATATAGTTCCTTATTGGCAAGGTAACAAGGCTCATGTGCCAAACAAACAAACCTCATCAATTTGCCACACCTGGTCCTTTGTAAACACTGTAGTAGAGGCAAGGATAGAAGGGGTTTCCTTCCAGGGACTAGCTTTGAACAGGACTTCAAAATGTCCTCCTCCAAGAGCACCAAGGACTAGTATATCCCATCATCCCCTGAAGTAGTTTAGAAAGGTTGAGTCATCCAACCAGGGAACAGACAATACCACGTGACTTGGACACCAATCACATTGCTCAAACATTGAATACTCTAAGAAATATTCAGTAAAGAGCTCAAAAAAAACCAAACAATCCACAGCCTGGAATCGCTCAATGTTTATGGAGCAATTTTGAAGAGAAAAATCATGAAGATCCTGGTTCATCAGGGCTGCAAATGTTTTTAGGGGCCCAGGGCAAAATCTGAACCTAAGGCCCCCCAAGCTGTCCCAAAGAATTGCAACTGAGTGGAAGCTGGCGGGGGGAGGGAGAAAGGTGTTGGAGAGTGAGTCCACACCACATTTGCCCTGCAACAACTGCTCAACTCTTGTCCTGCAGGGCTGGTTCCAGCTCCCTGCTCCAAGAGGTGCAAGTCGACATGAAGGGTCACAGTGCCACTCAGGTGGTGCTGCAACCCCACGTACTAGGTTGCAATGCCAGTTTGGGGGCCATCCCATCTCAACTGGGGGAAGGGGCTCCCCCTCCTAATGGCCCTGTGGTTCATACAGCTAGAAAACAGGGAATGCTAATGTGACAAACTGTTTTCTTCCCACTGACATCACCTCCATCTTGCCTTTGTTCAGCTTCAGCCAGGTGCTGTCTCATCCAGGCAATAGAATTGTTAGGAGATGGTGCTACTTATGTCAGAGTTGTGTGAAGGAGATGTAGAACTAGAAGATAGATGATTTTCATCTTCCTCCCTTAACCCCTTGTGCCCCAAAGCAGGTAAAGGCAGCAGGGCCAGGTGTTCAACACACACAACATCAGAACACACACACTAGACTTTAGGTTTATAAACCAGAAAAACCTGGAATGTCAGCACCAACACTTTCTTCAAAAGGTCCTCAACATAAAGTGGGAGGATCACTGCACTAATGCCAGTGTCCACAGAGGCCAACATCTTCAGTGTTGAGGCCCAGATTATCCAGCACCAGCTGAGGTGGAGCAGGCAGTGTGTGCACATGCCTGATGTACACTTACCAAAACAACCGCTGTACGCCCAACTCAAAGGAGAAAGGAAATGGGGAGGCCAAAAGAAACACTTTAAAGACACCTTCAAGATAAATCTCCAGTCATGTGGCATTGACACCACACACTGGGAGACAGTAGCCCAGGACAGGGATAACTGGCAAAGACCTGTCAGAGAGGGAATGTCCATTTGAGGAAAATCGCCTTCCTCTGGTTGCAGAAAAAGTGCCAGAAAAGAAAAGACAGACAACTGTCATGCAGCCCAACCCTGATTTCCAACACCACCTGCAATGTCTGCTAACGAGCCTGCGGTCAAGGATCGGACTCCTCTGTCAGTCAAAGGAGCCATAAACACCTGCGAAAGATCATCCTCAACCTTGAGGGATCACTGACAAAAGGCAGCAGGGACAGCACTACATACAAATAGAGCTTATTTTAAGGAAATGGGTCCCGATGCCCCCTTGCTGTCCACGTGCAAAGCACATTCCTTTGACCTTGCCTTGTCTAACACAGTCAGGCGGGCGGTTAAACAAAACCCTATCAAAGCAAAACACAATTTTCCTCCCTTGGGAGAGAATGTGTGTGAGAGAGAGAATGAGAACACATGAACCAAACGTAACAGGTGTTAGTCATGTTGCTTAATGCACTACTGGAAGGTGCTCAGGCACTACAGTGATAAGGATGATATAAGACCCTATCTAGGATAGCAGCTTGCAGATGATTCAGTCATTTAAGACCACAGTGTCTTACAATTTCTCTCAATGGCTTTTTATGGTATAAAAGGATGGGTGTGGGAGGACTATTAATCATACACAGCAAGAGGTGTTAATCCAGGAGTTCCTGTGTGGGAGGAGGAGGAAGTTTAGGAACAGGATTAAACTTTCTCTAATGATCAAACTTTCAGAGCACAAGACACTTTAAGTGTGTAATACTCAATTACATCCATGGATGTCAGTGAAGGACCACTGTTTGAGTATTCTGGAAGAAAACACAGTTTAAAATGAAATAGCTCAAGGTACTTAAGGGCATTGCCTAAAAGACACAGGAGCCAAACTAGATATCAAAAGGGCAGATTGCTATGCATTTCCAAAAATGCCCTCCTAAAAAACATACGAGGGTCAACATATGCTTAGGGTGCCCTCCCCTTTGTATAGCTTAAGTGCTCTCCTTTTACTGCCCACCCAAATGGTCTGTCCTAACCCACAACACTCTGTGTGCAATTCTGGTCTCCCATATTTAAGAAAGACGAATTAAAACTGGAAGAGGTGCAGAGAAGAGCTACTGGGATGATCAGAGGAACTGAGAACCTACTTTGCCAGAGGAGACTTAAGAAACTTGGCTTGTTTAGCCTAACAAAAACAAAGACTGGGGAGATGTGATTGCTCCCTATAAATAGAGAGGGATAAACACCAGAAAGGGAAAGGAATTAAGTTAGGGGCCCTATGCTGGCACAAAACCAAATGGATATAAACTGGCCATCAATAAGTTTAGGCATGAAATTAGATGAAGGTTTCTAGCAGTCAGAAGAGTAAGGTTCTAAAACTGGCTCCCAAGGGGAATAGTTGGGGGGGAGGACTTGTTTCAAGACTGAGCTTGATAAGTTTATGGAGGGGATGGTATGAGGAGGTTGCCTACAATGGCCTATGACCTATCCATGACTGCTATTAGCAAATATCTCCAATGGCCAGAGAGGGGACACTAAAGGGGGAGGGCTCTGAGTTACTAAAGAGAATTCTCCCCAGGTATCTGGCTGGTGAGTCTTGTTTACATGTTTAGGATCTAACTGATCACCATATTTGGGTTCAGGAAGGAATCTTCCTTCCAGGTCAGATTGGCAGAGACCCTGGTGGATTGCAGTATTGTGCACAGGTCACCTTGCTAGTTTGAACTAGAGTAAATGGGGGGATTCTCTGTATCTTGAAGTCTTCAAATAATAATAATTAATAATAAAGATTTGAGGACTTCAGTAACTCAGCCAGATGTTATGAGCCTATTACAAGGGTGATTGGGTGAGGTTCTGTTGCCTGCAATGTTGCAGGAGGTCAGAATAAATGATCATGATGATCTCTTTTGCACTTAAATTTTGAGTCTCTTTATGCCTCCTGCCAGCACTTGGGGCTTTGTCTCTCTGCATCTCCCCATACTTCCTTTTCATGGGGCAAGTCCCTGGTGTCTGTTCCCTTCTCACTCCCAAATCGCTCTAGGAGGCTGGCCTTCTCCTCCAATTCCCCCAGGTCTCTATCTATCTAACCCATCTCTCCCAGTGTCCTACCTTAAGCTTCTATTCAGGGGTAGGCAACCTATGGCATGTGTGCCAAAGGCAGCATGCACGCTGATTTTCAGTGGCACTCACACTGCCGGGGTCCTGGCCACCGGTCCAGGGTGGGGCTCTGCATTTTAATTTAATGTTAAATGAAGCTTCTTAAACATTTTAAAAACCTTATTTACAACAATAGTTTAGTTATATATTATAGACTTATAGAAAGAGACCTTCTAAAAACATTAAAATGTATTAACTGGCACGCGAAACCTTAAATTAGAGTGAATAAATGAAGACTCAGCACACCACTTCTGAAGGTTGCCGACCCCTGTTCTAATTAGTAAGAGAGACAAATGCTGCCATCTGCTGTTCCTCTAAGAATATGGCTGCCTTCCTGTGCTGCTGTTGCAACTCCAGAAGCTGCCCCAGGAACTGGGGAGAGAGGAGATGGAAGCAGACACCTAGGCAAAAGCTTAGCTTTAGAATGGAGCTAGTCAAAACATGGAATCTGTTCCCGTTTCCCCCACCTGGCATGCAGTTAGAGAGGAGGCTGGCCTGAAGGAGAGTCCCTATCTGTAGGGGATTGACCCTTCCCCCCCGACCCATGACCAAATCCAAGCCCCACTGCCTGGCTTGGATTAGCAGAGGCAGCTGGTATGCTGTGTATCAGGGCTTCTCTGAGAAAGTATTTATTGTGATGGTGGTCATGCTGAAATAAGATTGTGTTAATTACGCCTCCCTCTCTAGTTCAGTTAAAGCACTCACACAGACCAAGGGATTGAACAAAGAAATAACTTATTAACATCAGCAATCCTGCTGCTTTAACCATTTAACATTGCAACAGGGCATCAGTGAACAATGCCATTAGCAGAGCCAGTTTAACAGTGCAGCAGTGAATGCCCCCATCAGTCCAGCAAAGACTAGCATTTAACAGTGCAACAGAGAATACCAACAATCCTGCTGCAACAGTTGACATTGAAACTGTGACCCATAGTAGCAGCCCCCCGCCTTATGAACGTGTGGTGCACTCAAGGGGTACAGTGCCAGTACTGCACATGGTCTGGGTACTTCATCACTCCACCATCTCTGCCTCGGGGTGCAGTGAGAAGGGTGAACCTGATCATACATACTTCCTTCCAGGCACTGGCTTACACACACACACCCCAACCCAGAGGGGGCACCTCAGGAGAGTTCATGGCTGCAGGATGAGGCTGCTCCTGAACCAAGGCTGGTGCTGGGGCTCTGCTGCCCACAGTTCCCTCACACCATTCATACATGGCCATTTGCCAGTGGCCCTCTTTGCACTGCTGCAGGCAGTCTTGTTCTGGCATGACCCAAACAGGAGAAATACTCAGCCAGCAGGTGCTACTCCTGTAATGGACTGTTAGTTATATGTTCAGCCACTAGGTAGAACCATGTGTAATGTATCTTACCTGCACTGAGAATAGCTATAGTTGGCAGTACATAAAGGGTCTTAAGGAGAACACATTTTTGTATCTCTTTCTGGGGTGGAAGCTCTGTAACCAGTCCATACATGGCATATCACATGCCGTCTGAATGCAAAGCTCTTGTCTTTGTAAGTTGTTTGTGGTGAACTGGCCCATGCAATTCAGAATAGCTCCAGGGCTAGTCAAGGCTGTGTTCTACCATCCTCTTAGTTGTAGCCTAGAATTACCATTGCTACTCTGGCATCATTTGCTGAAGCTTAAAGTTCTTCAAGACCTTTTGCCAAATACATCTCCACCAGAAGGCCCTCCTGTGACCTCTTCCTCCTGCTTCTCTTATTCTGACCCGTGGCAAGGTTCAGAGCCTTCTGGGAGGAATTGCTAGGATGCACTTGTCCGAATGTGCCTTGAAGGAAAGAAATAGTACATCATTTTTCTGTCAAGGGTTAAAACAGAAAGAAGCATCACTTCTTTAACTTTAAAAGCAAGGCTTAAACAACAACTTTTATCTCTAGGCCTTCGCTCCCCAACAAAAGCAAAACTGTTTTGCAGCTGCTGAATTCTAGGGATCTTGAGCATAGTAACAATGGTAAGACCTTTACGAGTAAAAATAAGCTTAACACCATTTTGGGAAGCTTGAGTGCATAGTGAGGAGCAGGGCTGGGACACCAGAATGTTACCAGGGATGCTCTTAATATTATTTCAGGATGTGTCCGCCTTGGAAAATGCTAACCTCCCTCAGTGGATCAGCTACTTTCTTAGCAGAACAGCAGATGGCAGACTTCAAGAAAACCCTCAGTTTACACACTGGCCTTCTTTTGTCAGCTCCAGATTAAAGGACAATAAATGCCTGTTGGGGAATGGTCAGCTTCAGAGAGAAGTTGGAGCTGCCTAAAAATCTGAAGAACCATCTGGAAAGTCTGCTTTACAGAGAGTTCTATTACCCAATACCACAAGAATGGGGTAAAATTCAGGCCAACAGCCAGACTGTTGAACTGGATGCAGGAACATCCATACTACAGTTCTTTCCACCCCACCCCATACCCCTGCAGAAGTCAGAAACCAGTCCTGTGCTTTTGAAGTGCTGTTAACTGTACACCAAAGAAAGGCCCTGCAGTGGACTGACTTCCTGGGGCAGTGGTAACAGAGTTTGGATTGCCTCTTTAAGTGCTGAAATACTACTGCCGGTGAGAGAGAGAGAGAGCGCATAGTGCTATATATGCACCCCACAGTTAATTGTACCCTCCCCTGATTCTGCTTTCACAGGCATTTACAGTGCCGGATTGGCACATGTGCAGTGATGTGCTGCAAAATAAATCCATCAGAATTACAAGGTGGGTGAGGTAATCTTACATTGGACCAACTTCTTTTGATGAAAGACAAGCTGGCAGTACATTCTTTGGCTCTGTGTAGCTTGAAAGCTCGTCTTTTTCACCAAGAGAAGTTGGTCCAATAAAGAGACATTACCTCACCCACCTTGTCTCTGTAATATCCTGAGACCAACACTGCACACAATCTATCAGAACACCTAAAAAAAATTTCCCCATTGCTTAGAATCCATCTTGGTGCTGGGGATGTTGACCAGCGGTGGGGGAAATGGAGGCTGCTGATGCTAAGGCACCATTAGTGTATGCTGTAGGAGTAGGGGGGGGTTGGTTTACCACACTTGGCAGGGAATGGTTTTTGCAGCTGTACTGAAGCCAGGCTTCTGGATGCTGGGCTATGAGGTGGAATGATGGTTCCATTATGTGTGGCAGTATCAGAATCTTGCCCTCTGGACACCAGGGGTTGGCAGGTTCCCATGCCCAGAAAGGAGGGAAGCTACAAGCATCTGCCTGCCCTCTACCACACAACATCCTCCATTCAGATTAATCCTACAACTGCTAGGATAGGCCCCGTATGTCACTCCCTACCCCCTGACCATAACAGGAATGGGAAATGGAGTCCTTACCTGGGTGAGCTGATGAAGGTCCCTCCATCGCTTCCTCCATCTCCTCACTTGAGTCCCGGATGTGGCCTGAATAGCTGTAGTCCTCAGTGGAGAGTGTCAGCACTACCTCACTGGAGGTGGTTGTCAGTGATAGCTTTCAGTCCTCCTCAGGGACTTATGGTCAGATCCTCATGAACTTCCCCAGGAGCACTTGAGCCATCAAGTGTGAGGATGGGCTCTGTACTTGGGGCACCACAGAGCCCCTGGTTGAACTGCTTGTAGTACAGCGAGCTCATCAGTTCTGGACCAGACTGGAGTTCTAATCCTTTGCCTGATGGTATTGGATCTTCTCCCAGTACTGCTGGCCAGTCCAGTTGATCACTTCAGACAGTTTGAGCTCTCCTTGGATACCTGCCGATTTCTGGTCTTGGACCCAAAAATCATAAGTCCTGCTGGCATCACACCACAACTGAACAGGCAGTTTGGTGTCAGCCTCAGGCCAGGGAGCCATATGCTATGAAGAGGGTTTTCCACAGGTCACCACCTGACTGATGAAGCCTAACAGCAGATCTAGAGCAAGTATTACAGGTGTGGAGTGCTACATGTAAGTGGGATCTGACCACTGAAGTGTCATATTTACACTGGGTTAACTTCCTGTCTCAAGGCAGGGAGGGATAAACAAAAATATGCCAAGGCAGGGATTTGAGGAATGCCCTTGGGGGACTTCTAGCACGTGAGTGGCCTGTTACTGAGTTTCCTCTGCATTATTAGCTCAGAAGCACTCAGACTTCAGCCCACACTCCCAGCAGGCTAGTTACCTCAAGCTTAAAGCCCCACTTACAAAAATCTCTAGTTTGAGTTGTGTGGACAAAAGTTGGCTTCAAGCTAACAAGAGACAAGACCTCTGCGTGTATTGCTGTGCTAGACATAACTGGGGTCTCCCATGCTCCAGGCCAAATAGCACAAACTATAGTCATAAAATAGCACCTACAGGTGAATCTGACTCACCATCATTGTCCAGTTCCACCCAATCTAATGTAATCCTTCTGCCCATCAGAGTTGGCAGCAACAAGGGCCAGGTTCAGTATCTGGGGGTTCTGTTTTAATAACACAATGCAAAACTGGCTTGAGCCCCCACCCAGTGACCTGGGACAATTACATACCACCCCCTGGGTGCCTCTAAGAGGCAATACTTCCCCTCTCGCATGGGAAGGAATCTGAGTGTAGCAAAAGCCTTTTAATGAAGAAGGGAAAGAATGCGGCATTATGTTGGGGAAACACCACAAACAGGATTCATAACACAAACCATCAGCAAAATATCCACCCCCAAGTTAGTCTGGCAGTGTCCTTTTCCCCTCAGGGTCTTAAGTCCAGCAACCCAACAGTCACCCCACCCAGTGTCTGACCTTGGTCAGTGCAGCCCCCAGAGTTCAGAACTTCATCTGCAGAGTTTACCTCCCAGCCTAGGTGGAAGTGGCAGGAGGTTTGGGGGAAGACATCTTACATGCTCCTCTGCTCGGGTTGAAGGCCGAGTGCCATGCCCCTCCATGGAGTTCTGCTGCAATCTTCACCGCCAGCTGCGCCTCTCCACCAGTCATCCTGCTGGCTGCTCCTTTCCGCTCTCCACCAGCCACCTGACTATCCGCTCTGCTCTCCGCCAGCCGCCCTGCTATCCACTCCACTCACTATCCTGATGTCTGCTCCACTAGCTTGTCTTCAGGCCCCCCTGACTTAACACAGCTCTCACTGACTTTAGCTGGTAGTAGGGGAGCCTCAGTGCTAATGCACCATTAGTCCAAAGTAAATCTAATGCTTAGACCTAAGTATCAGTGATTTCAGCTCTACCATATGTAACAAGACTACTAATGGAGTCAAAATTAGCTCTGTTATTACATAATAGCAATAGGCAGGCTCAAAGCCATGTACACATACCTGTAGCCTACCTCTCAGGTCAGTGGGCTTTGGAACCCATGTCCCTTGCCTAGTGAGTGCTGCTTAGTTGAGGAGGAATCCCTTCATCAAAAAATGCCAAGTATAGTTCTACTGTCCTTGATTCACATATCCAGGATAACAACCCTTTATTACTCCTGCCCCAATAACAAAGAGACTGGGGTTCCCACAGCAGCTAAAGTGACCATTTGGGCAGGCAGTCCATCATGCTAGGCAGGGTGGGTGTGCCCATGCAAACGAGATCAGCCTTGAAGTCCTTTTCCACAGCTCACCACCAGATGTCAGGGTAGCACTCATTCTGACTCTGCTTACACTAAGGAGCTCATTTCAGACTCCACTACTCTTTGAGAGGGCAAGAAATCAAAGACAATCCATCAGCCTCAACTAGGCTTGCTGGGATGAATGCAGATGGAAAGAAAAAAAACTGTCTTGTCTTCCAGAATCTGAACCAGATGGACCTAAGCCATCACAAGTACAAACAGACTGGAAAGAAATAATCTGCCAAGAAAGGCAAAGGAACAATGGAAAGACTTAAAGCTCTAGCTGGCCATTACCCTGTGATGTGACTAGCTTTGTAAACACATGTTGTTAGAAATCCTGCTTCAAGTTCCCAACAATCTTCTCACTGTATGGGGAGAAAAATCCCCAGCAATCTGGCACTCATACGGTTAATGAGGAGGATATCATTTATTAAAACTAGATGGTTAATAAAGTACTTAATGGAAACAGCAGCACACTGTATCATACATTTTATATTGTGTTTTTTGTCCTTAAGGATTTATTAACCATGCACAGGTACAGGAACAACTTCACCCAACACGGAATACAGCCATCTCTGATGTGGAATGCAACAGTTATTAAACAGCATGCATCAGCACAGGAAGTCAAGAATACCAGGCCAGATTCTGAGTAGGGTGGAAGGACTGAGGCAGAAAGAAGTTGATCCTGGGGACAGTTCTGTGCCAGCTTGGTCCCTGGCATATATTAGAACAGTTGTAAGGCTGTTCTAAGCTACATTGTACATGTACAATCCTCAGGGGCCATTCCATTAGCAGGGGACTAGTGGAGCATAGTGATACCACAGCACTGCCCTTTTCCTCCTTGCTACAACCCCAGTGCCAGGAGTCAGGATGGCTTAAACCACTACAGCTGTTCTATAACACCAGAAAATTACCTAATGCACAGAGAATTCTTCTGCCACTCAGCTCTACTGGCTTTAGGACAGCTTTGCACTACCAGATCTGTGCAAAGCTGCCCTAGTGGACCCAAGTATCAAACTCCTGAAATGGAAGAAGGAATTTAGATTGAAAGAATGAATGACTGGAATGTGCTGATCACATTGCAATTTGAGTTAATATCCCTCATTACCAAATGGGTCATAAGTGCTTAGAATGGCCACAATAGGCACACAGCCTCCAATTTACACAGAGTACCTCCATTAGCACAATAGCGTTTAATACCGTGCTGATCCAGTGATGATTCAAAAGGGAAAATATCAACTACAGAATTACCACTGCCACTTTCTGCAGCTTTCGAGCATTCATTGGATGTTTCCCATCCAAGTCTGACCAACCCCTACAGTACTTGGTGCTTGTCTACACTTGAAATGCTACAGTGGCACAGCTGCACTGCTGTAGTGCTTCAGTGTAGACACTACCTACGCTGATAGGAGTTCTCCCCCAGCACAGGTATTCCACCTTCAAGAGGCAGTAGCTAGATCAATGGAAGAATTCTTCTGTCAACTTAGTGCTGTCCATAGCTGGAGAACCCAGGAAAAAATGAAGCCTAGGTAATCCACCCTCCCACCCCCAAGCCTGGCACCCCAGGCGGTTACCTGCAGGGCCGGCTCCAGGCACCAGCTTGGCAAGCAGGTGCTTGGGATGGCCACTCTGGAGAGGGGTGGCAGGTCCAGCGATTCGGGGGCAATTCAGCAGATGGTCCCTCACTCTTGCTGGGAGTGAAGGACCTTCCGCCAAATTGCCGCCGCAGATTGCGATCGCGGCTTTTTTTTTTTTTTTTTTGGCTGCTTGGGGCGGCCAAAACCCTGGAGCCGACCCTGGTTACCTGTGTCACCTGTCCCTAAATCCAGCCCTGGGGCTACCTGTGTTCATGATCAGCACCAGCTCTCTGGCCACGGCCATTCCTTCTGCAATGGACTGTGTCCTCATGCATGCTACACCTCAAACAAAGGTGTAGCAAAGATCATACTGATATCTGTATTCGCTCCATCAGCTCAGAGGGTCCCAGAGTACCTTTCTGCAGCACTTCAGTTAACAAGTCACAGTTGGTGAGTGAAGCAAAGCATTCTGTCCATACTTAATCCAGGCAACAACAAATGGTGACTGACTGTTCTCAGAATGAGCTGTGGCCTATCTGAGGTAAACAGCATAAATCAAATGCTCTAGTTGTCACATCAGTCCCTAGCTACTTGAGTTATTTTATCTGAATCAAGAACAAATTTCACTAGACAGATTGGCTTTTAGAGTAAATTGTCTGTAAATATTCTCTCTTTTTTTAAAGTCTGTCCTTCACATAGTAATTTCTCAGTTACATGGGTCTATAGGGACTGAATAGATTTTTTGCATCCACCTTCTCTTTTTATTTTTCCTCCTCATGAGATCATTGTTGTCAGGTGGGGGACTCCTGAATTTTAGTTCCAGTTTTGACACAGATTGAGGGCCAGATCAGGCCCTGCCTGGTTAGGGTACAGGGGAAGGCACAAGGAGGAGCTGCCTTCTCTCCCTGAGCCCTCTGCCCTTTGACAAGGGCTGCTTCCCCTAATGCCCCAGGTAGCCCTCCCTTCCACGCCAGCACAGCTATCTGGGCAGCGAAGAAAGCATGCTACACCATTCGAAGAGAGGTGCAATCGCTCCTGGAATTTCCCACACTGTTTATGAAACTAGAAGACACATTTCTTACATGTCCTTTTATGTTGATTCTTTACTCAGCACTAGTCACCTCTCTATGTCCCTTGACTGAATGCTCCCCACCTCTTCCTCACATAACCCTTACATTTATTTTGATGCATGCTGCTGACTCAGTGATTCATTTTCCTGGCTCTCCCACAACTGCTCTGAATATTGATTGTCGAGCGTCAAGCCTTTTCTATTTCTTGATCTCGGCTGAGCAAAATGGATTAATCAGTGAGGATTATTTATGTAGTTGCTGTCACTGATTAATATGTCTCAAGAGATTTTAAAGAAAAACAGGGTATTTTTAATGATGTTGAAACAGCAGTAAATACAATCTTAAAATGAAGAGTTGTGTGTCAGTTCTGGCACTCTGTGATAGTCTGGTGCTGTCTCAGGCAAAGCAGAGCTCAGTAAAAACATCCTAATAATTTTACATCACTGTTCCTTTAGGCTTACATAGCTATTATACAGAAGGAAATGAAAACTGGGAGGTTTTTAAATGTGAACGGCAATGGGTCTAGTGGTCAGAGCATGGGACTGGTGGTCAGGAGACCTCAGTTTCTGATTTGCTGTGTGATCTTGAGCAAAAACACAATCAACCTGTGCCTCAGTTTCCTATCCTATATGATGGGAATAATGATCCTCACTCTCATTTACAAAACAGTGTTAAATCATACCCTCACTGAAATCAATGGGAATTTTGCCACTGATTTCAGTGGAGCCAGGATTTCACTCTGATAGCCAGATGAGATCCATTATATAAATGCACCATCTTAATTATTATAACAAAGAAGATGTACATTGAAAATCTGTTTATAAGCAAGATTGTCTTTATTTTTCAACTAGCAAGCCAAATACCCAACCAAACCAAAATAATTCTTCTTAATAAAACAGAAAATAATCCGTGGTACAGCTCTCTCTGTGCTGCAGATTTTAGATGTGGAGCACAGTGTATAAATATAAATCTTTCTGTACTTACATAGCAGCTTTTTCCTGCGATTTTAAATCATTTGACAAGCATCACAACCAACCAGAGCTGTATCAAAGCTTCCAGCCTGTAATTCAGTCATAATAATTGAAGTAATAGAAGTTGTGCGTGATCAGTACCTCTGAAAATCAGGCCTCAGGTGCCTCATGTTGAGATGAACTGAGGCACTCAAAATTTTTGAAAATGTGCAGAGGCAAGGGCTTGATCCTGCTCCCTTTTAAGGGAATGGAAATTTTGCCATTGACCAGTTGGAACAGGATTGGTCCGTATATGCAAAACTGGGAAGAGAACTCATGTTTTAACTCAGTCTCTTTTCAACACCTTCTCCTTAGAATGTACAATAGTATAGCAATATAAAGCACTGAACTAAATGTGCAAATTGACTAACTAAAGACAGAAAACAGGAAATCCCTTCATAGGCTGAGGTGGTCCTCATTAAAGCAAATTAATATTTGGTGGGGGAAGGCTAAGCAAGTCTGTTATTAAAGTCTCATACCAAAAATAAAGGTAAAATACAGTTATGACACTTCCCCTCTAAGCTATGTTTAATACTATATTGAATTGATCTTTCCAGTGAGTGGTGAGTCACATAGTGGAATGGGAACACTTTTGGTTCTCCATTTCTGGGTATTTGTACGGCACTCAGCACTGCAGTATCTGTGTGTCTAGGATATGTAGCTCTTCATAGCAATCAATTATTTGATGTGCTGTGATAGACAACTTGACTGAGAAAAGTCCTTTCAGATAATGTTTCCTCTTGATCAACACTCTTGTCAGTGGTTGGAAATTGAAAGGGAAGTCAAAAGTCTAAGGCGAGCCTTCATATTTCATTTCTTTTAATCTCCAGAGGAATAGGACTAGTTTATAGACTAGGTTATAGAACCGACATGGCATAGCTGCCTCAGTACTTCGTTAATGGAAAACAAATGTACAAGGAATTAGAGATGAATTAGAGTTCGGCTACAAAAAATGTACAGGTATGGCAACCTAGTTAAGTATCTGTAAGATATTTTCTTTAACAGTCAGGGTTGGTAGGAGATAATTTTGAAGCCATAGAAACCCTGGTTCTGCAGTCTACATCTATTTAGCAACACTTAAGCATGTCCTCACCCACAACTATTTCACATTTGGGGACAATATATACCTTCAAGTCAGCGGCACTGCTATGGGTACCCGCATGGCCCCACAATATGCCAACATTTTTATGGCTGACTTAGAACAACGCTTCCTTAGCTCTCGTCCCCTAACGCCCCTACTCTACTTGCGCTACATTGATGACATCTTCATCATCTGGACCCATGGAAAAGAAGCCCTTGAGGAATTTCACCATGATTTCAATAATTTCCATCCCACCATCAACCTCAGCCTAGATCAATCCACACAAGCGGTCCATTTCCTGGACACTACTGTGCTAATAAGCGATGGTCACATCAATACCACCCTATACCGGAAACCTACTGACCGCTACACTTACCTACATGCCTCCAGCTTCCATCCAGGACACACCACACGATCCATTGTCTACAGCCAAGCTCTAAGATATAACCGCATTTGCTCCAATCCCTCGGATAGAGACAAGCACCTACAAGATCTCTATCAAGCATTCTTAAAACTACAATACCCACCTGCTGAAGTGAAAAAACAGATTGACAGAGCCAGACGAGTACCCAGAAGTCACCTCCTACAAGACAGGCCCAACAAAGAAAATAACAGAACACCACTAGCTGTCACCTTCAGCCCCCAACTAAAACCTCTCCAGCGCATCATCAGAGATCTACAACCTATCCTGAAAGATGATCCTTTACTCTCAAAGATCTTGGGAGACAGACCTGTCCTCGCTTACAGACAACCCCCCAACCTAAAGCAAATACTCACCAGCAACCACACATCACTGAACAAAACCACTAACCCAGGAACCTATCCTTGTAACAAACCCCGATGCCAACTCTGTCCACATATCTATTCAAGTGACATCATCATAGGACCTAATCACATCAGCCATACCATCAGGGGCTCGTTCACCTGCACATCTACCAATGTGATCTATGCCATCATGTGCCAGCAATGCCCCTCTGCCATGTACATTGGCCAAACCGGACAGTCTCTACGCAAAAGAATTAATGGACACAAATCTGACATCAGGAATCAAAATACTCAAAAACCAGTGGGAGAACACTTTAACCTGTCTGGTCATTCAGTGACAGACCTGCGGGTGGCTATATTACAACAGAAAAACTTCAAAAACAGACTCCAAAGAGAGACTGCAGAGCTAGAATTGATATGCAAACTAGACACAATCAACTCCGGTTTGAATAAGGACTGGGAATGGCTGAGCCATTACAAACGTTGACTATCTCCCCTTGTAAGTACTCTCACACTTCTTATCACACTGTCTGTACTCGGCTAGCTTGATTATCACTTCAAAAGTTTTTTTTTTTTTTTCTCTTAATTAATTGGCCTCTCAGAGTTAGTAAGACAACTCCCACCTGTTTATGCTCTCTGTATGTGTGTATATATATCTCCTCATTATATGTTCCATTCTATATGCATCCGAAGAAGTGGGCTGTAGTCCACGAAAGCTTATGCTCTAATAAATTTGTTAGTCTCTAAGGTGCCACAAGTACTCCTGTTCTTCTTTCTACTTAAGCATGGGTTTAGCTTTAGGTTTAAGTAAGTTCAACCATTCAGCATTTTCAATAGTGACTTGAATAATGGAATGGAGAGTATACTTATAAAAATTTGATGACACCAAGCTAGGAAGAATTGCAAGCACTCTGGAGGACTGGAATAGAATTCAAAGTGGCCTTGATAAATTAGAGAACAGGCCTGAAATCAACAAGATGAAATTCAATAGAGACAAGTGCAAAGTATTACACTTAGGAGGCAAAAATCAAATACACAACCACAAAATGGGGACTAAGTGGCTAGGCCAGGGGTTCTCAAACTGTGGGTCGGGACCCCTCAGGGGGTCGTGAAGTTATTACATGGGGGGTTGCGAGCTGTCCGCCTCCACCCCAAACACAGCTTTGAATCCAGTGTTTCTAATGGTGTTAAATATATAAAAATAAGTGTTTTTAATTTAGGGGGGGGGGTCGAACTCAGAGGCTTGCTATGTGAAAGGGGTGACCAGTACAAAAGTTTGAGAACTACTGGGCTAGGCAGTAGTAATGCAGAAAAGAAACTGGGGCTTCTAGTGGATCACAGTTTGGATATGAGCAATAGTGAAAGAGTCTAATATCATTCTGGGGTGTATTAAAAGTTGTGGCATGTGTAAGCCACAGGAGATAATTGTCCCTCTCTGCTCAGCACTGGTGAGCTCAAGTATTCATTATGTCCATTTTGGGCACCACTCTTTAAGAAAGATGTGGACAAATTGGAGGGAGTTCAGGGAAGAGCAGCATAAATAAGAAGTTTGGAAAAGCTGACCTATAAGGAAAAGTTAAAAAACTGGTCATGTTTAGTCTTAAGGAAAGAAGACAGAGGAGGGACCTGATGATAAGTCTTCAAATATGTTAAGGGCTGTTATAAAAGAGGATGATATATTTTTCTCTGTGTCCATTGAGCATAGAACAAGTCGTAATGGGCTTAATCTACAGCAAGGGAGATTTAGGTTAAATATTAAGAAAAACTTCCTAATTATAAAGATAATTAGTACTGGAATAGGCTTTCAAGGGAGGCTGTGGGATCCCAGTTATTGGATGTATTTGAAAACAGGTTAGACAAACACATGTCAGGGAGGGTCCAGGTATATTTGATCCTGCGATAGTGCAGGGGGCTGTATGAGAAGATCTCTCAAGGTCCCTTTCAGTCCTACATTTCTATGATTCCATGTTCTTAAAGCATTTATTGAAGAGCGATGGTCTTAAACAGTACTCATTTTGGCCCAGAGATCGGAATGCATTTTACCACAAATCTCAAAGTTGTAAAGAAGAGGACTCCAAAGCAGAATATACCTTAAATTAGGACCTTCAAGCAGTTAAAAAAAATTGTGATTAATTGCACTGTTAAACAATAGAATACCATTTAAATATTTTTGGATGTTTTCTACATTTTCAAAGATATTGATTTCAATTACAATACAGAACAAAGTGTACAGTGCTCACCTTATTTTTTATTACAAGTATTGGCACTGTAAAAAACAAGACATAGTATTTTTTCAATTTACCTAATACAAGTGCTGTAGTGCAATCTCTTTATCATGAAAGTTGAACTTACAAATGTAGAATTATGTAAAATGTTAGAGCATGCAAGTCCACTCAGTCCTACTTCTTGTTCAGCCAATTGCTCAGACAAATAAGTTTGTTTACATTTGCAGGAGATAATACTGCATGCTTCTTGTTTACAATGTCACCTGAAAATGAGAACAGGTGTTTGCATGGCACTATTGTAACCAGAGTCGCAAGATATTTATGTGCCAGATGTGCTAAAGATTCATATGTCCCCTCATGCTTCAACCACCATTCCAGAGGACATGTATCCATGGTGATGACGCGTTCTGCTTGATAACAATCCAAAGCAGTGTGGACTGACGCATGTTCTTTTTCATCATCTGAGTCAGATGCCACCAGCAGAAGGCTGATTTTCATTTTTGGTGATTTGGGTTCTGTAGTTTCTGCATCAGAGTGTTGCTCTTTTAAGACTTCTGAAAGCATGCTCAACACCTCATCCCTCTCAGATTTTGGAAGGCAGATACTTAAATCTTGGATCAAGTGCTGTAGCTATCTTTAGAAATCTCACATTGGTACCTTCTTTGGGTTTTGTAAGATCTGCAATGAAAATGTTGTTAAAATGAACAACATGTGCTGGGTCATCATCCGAGACTGCACTAACATGAAATATATGGCAGAATGCGGTAAAACAGATCCGGTGACATACAATTCTCCCCCCAAGGAGTTCAGTCACAAATTTAATTAACAAATTATTTTTTTAACAAGCATCTTCAGCATGGAAGCATGTCCTCTGGAACGATGGTCGAAGCATATCTGGCATGTAAATGCCTTGCAATGCCGGCTACAAAAGTGCCATGCAAATAGCTGTTCTCACTTTCTGGTGACATTGTAAATAAGAAGAGGGCAGCATTATCTCCTGTAAATGTAAACAAACTTATTTGTCTTAGTGATTGGCTGAAGAAGTAGGACTGAGTGGACTTGTAGGATCTGAAGTTTACATAACTGCAGTCAAAAACAAAACAATGTAACAAAAAAAAAATCTACATTTGTAAGTTGCACTTTCACAGCAAAGAAATTGCATTACAATACTTGTATGAGGTGAATTGAAAAATACTCCTTTGTTTATCATTTTTACGTTGCAAATTTGTAATAAAAATACACTTTGATTTCAATTACAACACAGAATACAATATATGAGAAAATGTAGAAAAACATCCAAAATCTTTAATAAATTTCAATTGGTATTCTATTGTTTAACAGTGCAATTAAAACTGCCATTAATGTTTTTGCGTTAATCATGTGAGTTAACTGCGATTAATCGACAGTCCAAACTAAAAATATATACCACACCTTCCCACACCCCACCACCATGGAGGGAATTCCAGTGGAAAAATAATTGAACACTTCCATATTCCAGGAAATACCAGCAGGGTGAACCCGGCTGGCTGCTGCTGGAGAGGACATTGACAAGTAGGTCACCACATCAGTTTTCTGACACTCCCCCACAATTTCAAACTTTTTGATCACGTGTGAATAAAAAGTTTATCAAAATACAAAAGTTTTTTTTCTGTACTTAGCTTACTTGGAAAGATATTTATTGAAAACATCATTAGCAGAAAGGAAACACAATGAGATAGCAAACAGAGCACAGCTCAGACCAGCCAATCCCAAAACCAGTTTGTGTTTTGGACTGTAGTCAACTATATAATAAAGTAAAAGAGCCTTTTAGGCTATAGCTGCATTATCTAGAGGTGTTGACCTCTCATTTATATATTTAATAAATAAGAGCTGTGTCTAACATATCTGCACCAAAACCACACATTACCTGGATATTAGAATACCATTTTACCAAATATCTGTTTGTATATCAATGCTGCCCTAAGAACTTTTGTATAGAACTATAATGCAACCAGTACCTGTGCATGTGTCCTTACTTTTATATAACAATATCATACTTTAGAATATATGGTACAGTCTATTTTAAATGTAAATGTAAATATAAAGTTCAGTTTCTCACACACACACACACACACACACACACACACACACACACACACACACACACACACACAGTTTCAACCAGCTCAAACAAAGCAAGTAGCCCAGGTTTCTGTCCTCATCTTTCTTCCAATTCTAATCCACAGGCTACAAACTCTAAACCTACTGTATCTACAGTATATAGTGATCCATGTTTTCCCCCTACTTGGCATAAACACTAAGAGCAGGGGCTTAGTCTATAAATAGACTGTCCTCCATTTTAAATTCCCTTGCCAACCTCACAGAGCTAGCTTCTGGTGCAGTAAAGCAGCTAAACTTAAGGAAAGAGGGAACAGGGAAAGAAAGGACAGATGGGAAAGGGGAAGAGCTGGCAAGTGCTGGAGCAGAACATACACCCTCTGTCTAAAGGAAAAAAGATTCATTCCTCCTTTGTCTTGATCCTAGAGTTCTCTTGGACAAGTATCATTTCAGATTCCCCATCACAATGATTATACATTTTCCAGGTTATCTGAATCCAAGTGCATTCAGAGGGGGTGAATTCAAATATAAAACAGAGTATTCCTCACATCCCTATAAGTCAGTAAAATTTTATTGAATGTTACTAAATGGTGAGCAGGCCTCAGAGACATGGCAAATTTTGGAAAGGTTACTAGTCAAATAAATGACAGGAGGTTTAGTTCTATTTCCTGGAAGTATATGATTGAGTTTAATGGAATTAATTGTCAGATTCTTCAGTTTGTGTGTGTGTGTATTATTTACATTTATATATATATTTCACTAAAACGTGTGTGTGTGTGTGTACACACTCACATACATACACGCATTTTAGTGAATCCCACGGGTGAAATCCTGGCCTTATTGAAGTAAATGGGAATTGATTTCAGTGGAACCAGGATTTCAGCATGTGTGTTTAATATGTTGCTGGAACATTTACAGTTTTGATATTAACTTCTTGAATTTCCTCCTTTCTTTACAAAATAATAGACAAAAGTCAGTCCAAAAGAAAGAGGTTCCTCTGAATTCTACTTGGTAGTAAGAGGTAAACATCACCTGCTTCCATATGAGAGAGGGTTTGGGGGGCAGTCATTGTCTGGAAAATGAAACAGTTTCTCAGAAGGCTATAAGGACAATAGTAAGGACCTCAATATATTTTTCTTCTTCTCCAGATTTGGAAATGAGAACAGTGACTGTGGTCAGCTCAGTGTCACAAGGACAATTTATGATGTGAAAAAAATGTGTTTGTCCAAAACTAAACAAGACAATGAACAAAGCTGGTGATTAGCCTGGAAGAACATATATAACATTTCTTTCCTCTTATGTAGCTTCCATATGCCTTCCCTCTGATAGACTCACACCATGAGCATTGCAATTACAAGTGCTGTTGAGGAACTAACTAAAGAGTCTATGTTTAAATGCACACCCTTCCTATCTATAGGAGTAACTACATCTGTCTATAGTAAAAAATTTTGGACTTGAGCCAGGTGTTCTTCTTGTTTATCTAACTCTATCCACATTTAAAATGCACATTGTCAAGATGTGTACTTGAAAAAAATTAGAAAGTATAGTATAAAACTCAGAAACAGGCAATTTATTCAAAAAAGAGACCATCCACTTTTATCCAATACGTGCTTCAGGGAAAGCCTGCATGAAAGATGTAGGGTACTTTACATGGTGAGGTATGGAAAATCCTTCAGAATGCACTAAAGTAGTATGGATAACGTAAAAGTGAAGAGGGAACAGGAAAGAACAATGGTGACAGTCTAGAGAGATACCAATCAAACATTTCACTAATGCACATATTCTTTTCTAAAGAACATTGATAGGTCAAAGATCAGATGAAACTTCCAGAGAGACTAGGAGGGAAATGCTATTCAAACTCCCAGTGAATGTGGCATTTGAAGGAAATACATTTTGCTGAGGTGGATTAGAAGAAAAATTTAGACATTATTCACAGCTGAACAAAGCCCTTGGAAGCCATATAGAAAATAGGATATTACAGAATAAATCATAGCAATCAGTTCTAAAGTGTGATTAAGAGAACCAAAATGAGAGCAAGCTGATTTCTATTTCACTTCAGCCCAACTTCAAGTCAATATGTTGTCATAAAAGTAACTCACAATGTCTGATTTAGACAATTCAAACAGCCTCAGCGGCTGTACACACATCTCCCCAATATTACTCTAACACTTTTTGTAACAGAGCCATGATTCCTCTGAAACATATCAAAATTAATGCTTTCTTGAGATGTATTGGTTGAGGGGAGCCCACTGCATATGATTTTGCATATGCAAAATCACTTTCTGAATTCCTGACTATAAAAATCTTTCACTCCAACATGGTTGCTATCATCCTTGGAATGACTACTATGGCAGCACCTTTCCTCTAGCTAGAGAAGGAGGTCGCTCTTCAAGGCCATCATGAGAGCTGCAACGAATTAGCCCTATTCAACCAAATGTGGTTTCCATGGTTCTCAGATAACATGCAGATGAGCATGGTGCGTAGATTGATTGGTCAAATCAATAGGCTATACGGTGGCCACAGGTCTCTAAAAAGAACCACAGACTGAATTTCCCAGCTGCAGTCCTTAGGTCTTGATCTACCTTTAATCCAGGAAACTGCCTAATATTCAAACTGAATTGCTCAGTTTCCATCAGTCACGTTACTCATAGTCATACCGGCTATATGAAACTGAGCCAAACTGGGTAGCTGGAGTTCAGTGTTCATGGATTTACTTGTAAATGGAGATCTATACATACACTATATTGTCTTCTGTGAATTGTTACCCTCAACCCTTTTAGATAATCTGTATATTTTTCTCTGCAGGATGCTATTATCATATTGATGGTTCAGGGGATGTTTTCATATTGATTAACACAAGGCAGCTGCACATGCTAGACTGAATTATTAATGATTAAAGTCATCCAGTGATCTATGTAATTCTGTTCAGTGACAGCATATCCTTCTTACTGAAAATGATACAGCTGACTCTGTAGAGGTGCAAACTGGGAATGCACAATACCACTGTCTAAGATTTGCACAAACAGACCCTTCATTTATTATTTGCTTTTCATCTGAAGACCCTTTGTGGATTATAACTGACTAATTCTAAATATTCCTTATGTGTTTCATGCTTTTCAGATTTATTTATCTGCTCATTACTCATCATTATCATGGTTTTACAAATGAATTGCCAGTTGGATAGAGCAATTGAAGAGATATTGGTTGTGACGTCAAAAAATTAGCAGAAACCTGAAAGCAAAGATAAGGGGAGAGTGGAACCACAATAGCACTGATATTTCACATTGCAATGCATCATTCTATCTATTGTCCCTGTCACTGTGTTTAGACCATGAACTACAGAACTAGATCTGTGTAGACAGTATTGAGCAATAGACACACCACTTTCAAAACCAGCCAAAGAAAAATGAAATATTTTCATCCTTGCTTAAAAAAACTTGGGGCTACTAATAAGGTAGGAGATTACTAATACTAATAATAAGGTAGATTGCTGAATTGAGGTAAGTGGTATGTTGGTAACTAACAGGGAGAAAATACTATTTTTCTGCTAAATAAAGTTGCATCACTTTTTTTATTGGGTCAAAATTAAAATGCACAATACCTGCTCCTTCTCATAGGAAAAGGAAAACAAATATTTGTATTGCCACCCATCCTTTCCACACAAATGATCTATATCAGTGGTTCTCAACTAGGGGTACATGTACTCCTGGGGATATACAGAGTTCTTCCAGGGAGTACATCAACTCATCTAGATATTTGCCTAGTTTTACAACAGGCTACATAAAAAGCACTAGAGAAGTCAGTACAAACTACAATTTCACACAATGACTTGTTTATACTACACACTGACATGGAAGTACAATATTGATATTCCAATTTATTTATTTTATAATTATATCATAAAAATGAGAAATAAAGCAATTTTTCAGTGTGTTGTGACAATTTTGTATTTTTATGTCAGATTTTTGTAAGCAAGTAGTTTAAGTGAGGTGAAACTTGGGATATGCAAGACAAGTCAGACTCCTGAAAAGGGTACAGTAGTCTGGAGAGGTTGAGAGCTACTTATCTATATCACCTACTAGTCCCCCAATTTTGTTTTCTTTACTATTATCAGGCTCAGTGCAATAAAACTGACTGGTTATGAAGTGTATGGAATGTGGCAGAAAGGAAACATTAGGCCTATTCTTTTCAAAATGAACTAGAGAGCTTTAAACCCGCATGGACTCCTTCTTAAGACCTGATCTACACCAAAACTTGGGTCAATGTCACTCAGGGCTGTAAAAAATGTTATGCCCTGAGCACTGTAGTTAGGTTAACCTAAACCCTGTGTAAACCTAGCTACTGCCCCTCAGAGAGGTGGATAACCTACGTCAGTGGAAAAGCCCTTCTGTTGATGTAGGACACCTCTAAATTATGGCACTACAGTGGTACAGCTGCAAGGCTCTAGCTGTGCAACTGTAGCAGCTGCAGTGTAGATGTAGCCTAAAATAACACATCCTCAAGCTCTGTGGAAGAAAAGAAGAGGATCAACGGCAGAGCTTAATTTGTGCCAGGGCTTGCCAGAGCTGAGCCCCGGCACCTCTCAGCTTGGCAGTTCAGAGCCTCAGCCCCTCTGGGCTTCCCATGTCAGTTATGAAAGTAAAATAATTACTTGAGCCCCAGCACCTCTTTCATCACAAAGAAAGCGCTGATGGACAGACAATTTAAACTGAACCTAGACTAAAATTAGATCAGTATTTTGAAGAGTAACGAACACGTGAGTGTCAAGTGTCGGAGTAGAAGGATGGCTTCTCCCTCAGTCGTATGAAGTTTTCCTTATGTACAATGCCAGTACTGGCTACTCTCAGAGGCGATATTTGTTATTTTATCATTTAAAATCTTAGAGATTTGTTGTATGCTATTATGAGTTTTTATTTAACTCTATTTGGAGTTGGGTCTTATGACAAGAAAAATGAGAACAAACAAGCTGAATGTGTCCTGGCAATATGTATTAGTCTTGTTTTGTATTAATGATTTCAATAAAAAGCTATATTATAAAAAAGCGTAGATGTGCATGGAATGCTATTTGTTCAAATGAGTGTGGTACAATGCACTGTCTAAAAACACCCACTGCCTTAGAAAAGCTAAATCAAATATTTGCTATGCCTTCAACCTTCTGTACTCTCTATATTCCCCTTAGACACAAAATTAAGCAATCCCCACGCCACAACCTGCTGCCCATTCAGTTCCTCAGATCCCCACGCAGTCATGTTCCCCTCATTTCCTGGTTCCTTCCTCCCTCTAGTTCCTTCCCCTTTCTCCATGGGTCCAGCATCTGCACAGCCTCCAGTTGCCTGCCAGCCCTAATCTCCTCCCCCAGGACCCAGCATCTACCGCCTGCTCACTCCTTGGATTCTTTCCCTGGCCCCACATTCCATAGCAACTTCACATCAGTCCTCAGCAGCACAGACCTCCCACTTTTAAAAGTGATGGGGCCATGACCCCTGGGCCTCCCCCTCTCCATGTTGGGAACCTTTGTGCTAGTAAGAAGTTATTAGAATGATATGGTGTAACACCTACCCAAACCATGTTACTCATTAATTCATTGGCTTTTGAGTTAAGCTAAAGTACAGAACCAAGCCTTCTTGTAGGTGGATGGTAGCACCACTATTGTTAAAGTTGAAACCAGCTTACTGTTTAACAGCCAGTTTTCTAAGTGCTTTAAACAATTAATACATTCCTGTCAATTACATTCAACATTGCCATGATCACACATTTTAGGGTACTTAATGGTTGTCTCCTAGCAACAGACTTTCCTCTTATGGCAGCTTGTCTCCCCCAGAGTATGTTCTGAATATTTTGGGTCAAACTCTCAACTCACTATAGTTTCTGAAACCTAGTCAGGAAGGAGTACCTTCCTTTAGATCAGTCTGATTTCTTATCAAAAGGAAATCACTGATTCTGTAATTTGAGTACAGTTATCAAATAAAACATGGATATTTTAGATAATCAAAGTTTCAATTCTATTATTTACCCCATATCACAAAAAAGGGACATTTCTCTTTCATAAATGCCCCAGGAGTTCATGGTTTATAAAATAGCTTGCCAAACACAAATAAAAAACAGCTATCCTGAAGAAGCTAGTGGAAACTCTCTCGGAATCTGCAGATTTGCCACTGATATACATAATCATAATCATAATAATAATAATAATAAAATTCATATCATGTGGATGTCAACAGTACAATGTTGTTTGATTTACATTTGAATCACTAAGGCAAGCCAATCATGAATTTGCCACTTTACTAGAAGAGTTTGATTCAGGGGTTGATTGGTCAAGTAGTGTCATCTAGTTGTCAGAACTAAGGCCCATGACCTGCAGTGGGGTTGTTGGTAGGGGAGCCCAGGTCCTCCCACTCCACCAGGCTCTGACCCAGGGCCCTTTGGCGGCTATCAGTGATCCTACAGTCAAGGCTGCCCTCCACGGGCCACTTCCTAGCTCCTCTCCCCCCCACAATTGTCCCACAGTCACAGTCTGGGTTAAGGCAATGTGAAGGGTACCCATTCACCACAAGGCACTTTCATATGGCAATGTGCAGTTTGGTAGCTCTCTTTCTGAGGCAGCAACTTCCTCCTCCCGTGGTACGCTCAGTCCAAGGGTGTTCCCAGGCTGGGGTAGTCCAAACAAAAAATAAAAGGGCTTACCAAAGTCAGAATTCATATGAGGGGGGAAGAGGGGAATGCTTCCCTCTCAGGCTGTCTCTGTGGCAGGTCCTCCCTTCCCTCAGGGAGGGACCTTTTAGCAGCAGTCTTAGGGAGAGATTCTGACTTCACTCAGCTCTCCTCTGTTAGAGTTGCAGATCTGCTCTCTTCCCCAGTCTGCCCCCAAATGAACTGCTCCCTGGCCTTTTAACTCCTCCTGCAGTTGGAGCATCTCCTACAAATGTGATGGAGCGGGGCTGGCTGAGCCTAAAGTAGTTCCCTAACCCCTTGTTGCCCAGTGGGGGGTTGTACACCCCATCACACATGGTACATTAACTGCAATTTCTTATCCAGCTAAGCTTGGAATTCTCTCAGAACAATAGATTTGTCTTTGCAGATTTTGATGATACAAAGTGATTTTTACAACCAAAACCAGACCTGGTGCTGAATGTATTGATTTTAGGACCAGAAGGAATCATTGTAATAATCTAGTCTGATCTTCTGCATAACATAAGCCTAAGATCCTCACACAGTGATCTCTGCATCAAGCCTATAACTTCTGTTTGATCTAGAACATACCTTTTAGAAAGACATTCAGTCTTGATTTAAAGACATCAAGTGATGGAGAATCCAGCACATCCTTAGCTAAGATGTGGCAATGATTAATTATCCTCACTGTTAAAAAGCTGTGTCTGATTTCTAGCCTGAATTTATCTAGCTGTGGCTCCCACCCATTGGCCTTCATAATGTCTTTTTCTGCTATTTAAGCAGCAGAGGGACATGATGGATAAGAATCTACTGTCCTTTATGTCTTTCGCCCGCAGGTGCTTGTAGACTGTGATCAAGTCACCTCTTAACTTTTTCTTGGACAAATTAAATAGATTTAACTTCCTAAGCCTCTCTCTATAATGTATGTTTTCCAGACCTTGACTCATTCTTGCTGCTCTTTTCCTGAATCGTTTCCAATTTTTAACATCCTGTTTGAAGGGTGGACACCAGAACTGAACACAGCATTCAGCCAATGGTCTCACCAATGCCTCCCTACTCCTACTTGATCTATACCAAGGGACTGTGTTTGCCCTGTTAGCTGTAGCACTACACCGGAGCTCATGTTTGCTTGGTTATCTACCATGTGGCCAATACCTCTTTAGTGTCACTGCATTCCAGAATACAGTCACCCACATTTTGTAAGTGTAGCCTACATTCTTTGTTTCTATATGCATGACCTTGTATTTGGCTGTATTCAAATGTATGTTATTCTAATGAGACTACCTTACCAAGTATGCCATATCAACCAGTTAATTGACCAGTCCCCATCATTACATAGCACTCTGCCAATTTTTTGCACTTCGCCAAGCTCCTCCTGCTGTGACTGGCTAACCTCCTTCAGCGTAGAGAAGAGCTCCTGGCTGCATGCATCTCTGACCTCCGAGTCATCCTCTGCCTCGGGGTTCCCCTCCCCCTCCACATCCTCGTCCAAGATTTCCTCCTCCTGGTTTGGTCCACTCTGGACTGGTATGCGCGCCACCGAAGTATCCATAGTGGCCTTCGCTGTGGAAGTGGGGATTGCACCTGAGTATCGCATCCAGCTCTTTGTAGAACCAGCAGCTCATGGGCGCAGCACCGGAGCAGCGGTTTGCCTCCCGCACCTTGTGATAGGCATTCCACAGCTCCTTCACTTTGACTCTGCACTGCAGTGTGTCCCGGTCATGGCCCCTTTCTGTCATGCATCATGAAATCTGTCCATAGGTATCATAATTCCTACGGCTGGAGCGCAGCTGGGACTGCACGGCCTCATCTCCCCAAATGCTGATGAGGTCCAGCAGCTCAGCATTGCTCCAAGCACAGGATTGCCTGGTGTATGGAGCAGGCATGGTCACCTGGAAAGATGCACTGAGACCACTGAATACGTCACTGAGCAAAGACAAAGGGGAGTTTCAAAATTCCCAAGGAATTTAAAGGGTGGGGCTCACAGTTGGTCACCTAAGGGCAGGGCAGTAGAGTTCAAACCTATGACCAGAGAGGCAAGAACAGGCATTGTGGGACACTTCCCGGAGGCCAATCCCAGCCCTGTAATCAACCAGGGTGTCTATACTGGCACCGCAGTGCTGTAGCCCCAGCACAGAAAGCTGTACGCCTCTCATTGGGGTGGTTTTTTTTACAGTGCTGCAACTGCGCAGTTTCAGCACACTAAGTGGCTGGGCAGTGTGTACACCTCAGGAGTTACACCTAGGGTGACCAGACAGCAAGTGTGAAAAATCAGGATGAGGTGTGTGTGTGGGGGGGGGGGGCAATAGGCACCTATATAAGAAAAAGCCCCAAATATCAGGACTGTCCTTATAAAATTGGGACATCTGGTAACCCTAGTTACTGCACAGAAACTTGCCAGTGTAGTCTCCCAAGGTAAAGGAAGAATAATAACTGAGCTATTTGACTATGACATTCTGGCAAAATCATACACATTTGTTGGAATTTGAATAAAATTAATAAAATGAGGCTAAGCCTCAATTTGTACACAAAACTCACAGCAGAAATGTCTTTTTAAGTATCCAACTGTCCATTTTCACATGCAGTCTATGCCATTTGTGTGCACAATCATGGTAACTGACCTGCATTTTTGCAGATGGGAGCTCTGACAATGTGGTCCAAAATGTATTAATAATGCAGATATTACCAAAACAAAAGAAAGTTAAAATCTTTTACAGTTTACAAAAGAAATTCCTTGCAGTGCTTGTTGACAAAATTAAAACTTTTTCCAAACATTGTCCTTGTCACCATGATTTTATTAACGGAGAGTAAATAAAGGTTGAAAACACATTATGACTTTTTTGAAACATATAGGACACCTATGAAACATATAATAGAAGCTTTACATAAGTTTGTTATAGAAATATGTGAATAATTTGTCTTGTGTGCCTTTAAATAATTTAAACATTCTGCATCATTTGGTAATGAATCTAGACAGTTTCTCTCTACAGTAGCCCTGGGAAAGCAATTGATTAATCAGACAGGAAGATGTTACTATACCAGTGAGTCCTATCAATTTCATGCAAGATTTCCTCGAGTGTTTGATTAATATTGTAAGATTATCATTCTTAGATCTACAGGGTGGGTTAAATTCTACCCTCAAAGGCATGAACACTCTCCCACTGGCCCTTATGGAGTTGTATGTACTGAACTGAATGAAGATACTGGGCCAGAGTGTTTTTCACATAGAAGTGCCTCTGCATCACTAACGACAACTGAAGGATCCCCATATTTTCCAAGTTTTGCCCCTCACACTCATATACACCTTTGTGTTCCAAGTCAAAATGCAGTCACCCTTCTGAACAAGGAGGACTGGAGAAACCTCTGAAATCCACTGCTTATTTTTCCTGTGGAGTTGGTATTTTGCAATGAGGCACTTCCCACCCTGTAGGGAATGAGCATGCTGCATCCAAAGTGCTTCCATTCTTTCAACTGAGACACCAAAGCTGGGCTTTGATGATTCAGTAATACCCGCAGCAGCAGCTGCTAAATGGGTTGGTCAACAGAAGGGTGTTTCAGTACTGTTCTGTTAAGCTATAATGGTGATGTAGCCAATCATACAGTTTCCCTAGCATGAAGCAGACTTATAGACTGTAATGCAAAAAGGCAATAAACTAAAAACATCACTATGAATAATTTGTACATGCTGTATTATTTTGTCTTTGTTTCCCCCTCAGTTCATTTCTGGAAAAGCCTGTCATTTACAAGTGCTGTCTAGCTCTAATTTTCGTTAGGACATTCCACATACAAAAATACAATTTGCAAATATAAGAAACTCCTTTACACAGCGATACACACATTTTGACCGACAAAATTAAACAGAGAAAGCGAGTACAAATGCTGAACGTCAGACATGGCACTGCTCTGGCACCTTTAGAATGTCTAACTGACTTTCTCTGAATAACAAACCACAAGACGTTTTCTCCACTGTCTTCGGGTGAGCACAGGTATTACTTTCAGGCAAGGTCACTGGGTCCTTTTGTTGTTCCGTGGGGAATTCTTTATAAGCATTTCAAAAGAAAAGAGTTACAAGAAGTTCCTCTTGGACAGTCGCAGAGCTTCCCAATTCTAGCTCCTTTCCTCACTGCACACTGCTCGCCAGCGTCACACTGTAAATAGCAACAAACTCTTAGGGACAGGACAGAGCAAAGCAACCGACATGGTCAAGGTCTCAATTCCTGGTTATTTTTACAGCACCCGGAGGCGCTACAATAAATTATTTACTTTCAGCTACTAAAACATTTATCTCAAAGTTCCTCATTTTTCTTTAGAATTGCTTCAGTTTCCATCTCAGTTGTTTCGAGATAGGGTGAGAAACGTGACATTTACAGCAACAATGTTAAAGACTGAATTTGCCAGCAGTGGGAGCCAAACTAAGGCATTTTATGCTGCAGAAATTAAACAGAAGAGTTACGAAAAGCTGATCAACTCAATGAACTACAAAGGTATTTTCCCAGGAGAGAAGCAGCGCATTCCCAGCTTGAGAAGAGGGCACAGATCCTGATCTCAGTAACACGGGTGTAAATCTGGAGTGTCTCTACGGAAGGCACTGGACTTACTCCAGATTTACACCCTTACGCCGGTGTATTTGAGATCTGTATCTCCCCCACTGTTATCTTTCAAGTATTTATCTAATTCAGTTTCATGGTCTAGTCCAATGCTAAGGTGCTCCTGAGTTTCCAGATAAATAGCCTCAGTTGAATTTATCCTGCTGTCCCAATCGCTGTAGTGGGGAGAGCCCATTTTTGGCCTTGGAAACATTTGACAGAACCTGAGGCTTGGCTCGGATCTGAAATCACTCACCATGGGGACTTGGCCGAACTTCTTCTCGTAAACTGGGATCCTTTTACTTTTCAGCTTCTCCAGGACCTCCTGCAGCGCCTCGATCTGCAAACATACAAACGTTCAGCCCACCGGGGCGCTGCCCTCCGCGGACACAGAGCCGGGAGCCCCAGCGCCGAGCACCTAGCGCCTTAAGGCAGGCGCCCCGCTCCGTTTCCCGGAGGGCTGTCGAGACAGAGCTGGAGTGTCCAGCTCTCGGGCTACCTGGAGCCCAGATCCAGCGCTGCGGCTGCATGAAATACCCCCAGCTGCTCGGTACCTAGCGAGGGGGTTCGGGGAGGATCCCAGCCTGGGCTCCACCAGCCCTCGCCTCCCCGGGAGCCGTGCACATGGCTCGGCTGAGCTCCCCTGTGGGCGGGCACCTACCAGCTCTTTCTCGTGGGACGTGTCCTCCATGGTGGGGTAAAGGTCCAAGGCGCGAGGCTGCAGCTCCGGCTCCTCCTGGCCGCGGGCCCCGAGAAGCAGCACGAAGGTGGCGCTCAGGAGAGCTAGAAGCCGGGCGCTCTCCATGGTGCTGAAGCGCCGCGGAGCCGCCGGGCCCCTTCTTTATAGAGCGCGCGGGGGGCGTGGGGGGGGCACCTGTTGACAGAGCCCTTGCACCGCGCTACGTCAATGGCCCCCGCCCCGGAGAGGCTCCTGGTTGCAGGCAGTGACCTCAGCCTCCAGCAGGGCAGGGAAAGGGGACGGGAGCTTAGGGCAAGCGAACGAGCAGCTGCCTTAAACAGCAACAAGCCGATGTGTGTGCGCCAAGGGGCTGATCCCCCCAGCTATATGAGTTACCTCCTGATCCCCTGGAGCCCCGGGGGAAAGCGGAGCGGGGGTGGGGGAAGGGAATTGGATGTTGGGTTTTTCCGCTGAAGGAAAATTCAGATTTTTCAAAATATTTGTCAAAGTCCGTGGGTGGCTAAAGCAGCAGGCCCGTGTTAACGGCTCGGGGTTCCTGCCCACTAGTAGAACTACCCATGAAAGCTCTCATGTAATAGTAATACATACATGCTGCACAGAGCTTGTGTGTTGGTGCGGCTTTTATTCAAACACACTAGTCAAATACTCGTCAACACCTTACTATTTGGTGAATTCCATCATTGTTTAGGGAATAGCTTATTCAACCAATGTTTCCAGTATCGACCTGCTTCAGCAGTCAATGCTGTTGAAAGAATACATCAACATAAAGTTATGTTTTAATATGTTCCTTGTCCCTTACGCTAACTGCTCACCTCTAGTTTTAGTAATCTAATTTCTAAGATCACATTCCACATAGGGATAGATGAAACATTGACTAGCTGAGCAGCAAGGATAGGGGGAAATGGCAACTGATCAGAGTGAAAAACTAATGCAGCTCTGTGTAAGCTCCAAAGCTTGTCTGTCTCACCAACAGAAGTTGGTCCAATAAAATAAAATACCTCACCCACCTTCTCTCTAATATCCTGAAATGAATGGGGCTACAATAACACTGCAGAACACAATCCCATTTTATTGACAGGAACAGAGGCACAATGACAATGTCACCGTTGGTGCCAATTTGAGACACTTAGGACCTGATTTTTCAGAGTACTTAGCATTTTATAACACTTATGTTCAAAGTAAACCCAGCTATTGTCTTAAATTGCAGCTGTGTGCATGCTCAGCATTTGTGCAAATCAGATCCCAAGGTCTTGAGTTGAACAGCCATAAACAAGGAACATGCAATCAGTGAAAAGTTTAGTTTAAGTGACTTGATTGTCCAGCATCACATAGCAACTCTGTGGCAGAGGCAGAGATAGAATCCAATTCTCCAGACCAGCATTCAACTGCCTTACCCATAAGACCATCCTTTCTCTTCTTGCAGCCCCTGCATCATTCACTACACATCTTCTAACTTCGGCAACAAAAGAGTCAGGGATCCTATAGCCAAATGCCTCCAGCACTACTCAACCCTGATTCATCTCCAGAGGATGATCTATCAGCACACTGAATGAGACAGGGATCCTGTGGAAAAAATAGTATGTAATCATATAAAGGTCATATCATAATGCATATATACAAGGGGGCCAAACTAAAGTTGCATGAGCAACCTTAATTCAAGCAATTCCTAACTTTTAATTGACTTTGCAACCTTAATCTTTTAGTGTAGTTTTGTGTGAGAGATATTATTAGTGGCCAGAGACTCCAGTCAGTCTCAGGGCTCCATTTTTCTACAAGTCCCAAGATCACCTAGGAAGATGTGTGTAGGGGCCTGGACTAGATGACCTAGCAAGGTCCCTTCCAGTCCTACAATTCTACGAGTCTATGTGCCCTGCCACAAAAAGCTCACACCAAGAAAAGAAGCAACATGGTACATGTGTGGTAGGGGAGAAGGCTACAATTTTAAAGGATATTTGCTTTTTTCTGTTTGTTTTGAATATATAAATAATTTCCTCTATCCCTGACTGCCTCTCAACACAGTCTTCATTAATTGGCTGACTTCTTGTAGGATCTGCAGCAGACATGAGGATCCAGAGTATGGCTAGCACCTTGCCTATACCACTCCTGGGCGGGCATTCCCTGCACTAGCACATCAGCAGTTATAGCTTCTAAGAGGGTTTTGTGGGGTTGGGACATTGATTGTTGGTTGGAATGGGAAAAGCTAAGGCCTGGTCTACACTACACGGTTAAGTCCACACAAGGCAGCTTATGTCAACCTAACTGTGGATGTGTCTACACTTAAATTTCACTCCTGATGACATAAATGCCCTGCTACACCAACACAATAACACCACCTCCCTGAATGGCATAGAGTTAAGGTCAACGTAGTTAGCTCAACACAGTGTCAATATAGATACAGAGTTACTTAAATGGACTGCTACTGGCATGCAGGAGGTGTCCCACAATGCCCCCACCCTGGCCTCTCTGGTCACTGTTGGGAACTCTATTGCCGAGTGGCCAGGTGACCAGGGAACCACTCCTCCCCTTTAATGCTTTGCAAATTTTTGAAGTTTCTTTTCCTGATTTCCCAGCTTATGGAGAACACCTAGCAACTGACCATGCCAACTCCACGCTGAAGAAGCACTGCTACCTGTAGTACACAAGAGGTGTTGGATCTCCTCGGTCTGCGGAGAGAAGAGGCTGTGCAGGCACAGCTCCAATCCAGCCATAGAAATGTCAACATCTATGAGCAGATTGCTCAGAGCATGGAGGAGAAAGGCTACAAGAGGGACCAGCAGCAGTGCCGCTTAAAAGTCAAGGAGCTGCAGCAGGTGTACCAGAAGGAAAAGGGGACCAGCAATCAATCTGATGCAGAGCTGCAGACCTGCTGCGGAGACCTCACCACCACCCCTATCAACCCCATGGATACTTCGGAGGAGCTTGAGTCACAGGCCCTGCACCATAAACAGGAAGGAAGAGGAGTATTGGGACAGGTGGCCTAAGGCATCCAGATGTGCAGTGAGCCAGGACATGTTTTTGACCCCACCGCAGCCCAGCCAGTCCCAACAGTTGAGCGTGGGCGAGCCTGATGCTGGGGAAGGATGCAGCTTGCTTTTAAATTACAGGGATAGAACTCAAAGTAGCAGGTCACATCTGTTGATTACTGTTTTTACTTGTACCAGAAGAAGTAGTGAAACAACCAAGAGGTACAGTTCCTATCTCCTTTCCACAGTTTATGTGCACCAGGATGTCTGTGAATCCTCCATAGAGATCTCAATGAAACTTTCATGGAGGTAGTCTGCAATCTTCTATTAAAGGTTTCTAGGGAGGGCTGTCTTATTTCTTCTGCCATGGTAGGACACTTTCCCATGCCACTAAGCGATTACTTCAGTCGGCACCATTGGAGTATACCTGCTAGCAGTATATGGTCCCAGGAGGCACTGTGACAACAGCAGAAGCTCTGTCTCTGTCATCCTCAGACGTGAGATATCAGCCGAAATCACCATTGCCCATAAAAAACTGTGCCTTTATTCAGTTTCTTTGACGTATACACATACACTCAGGCCTGTGAGCTATTCCCTCCTCATTTTTCCAACACCACCCAAGCTTACAACTGGTGTGGATGAAGGGGAGTGAGTTCAGCATCCTAAGTTTCAATTTCTGTCATGAATACACTGACCTCTGTTCGATGCATCATTAGCTGCTGGCGTTGTTGCTTTGAAGGTCTCCCTCTCCACACCAGTGGAATGCCTGAAACAAATGAGGAGAAAGATGAGGACTCGGGATGATGTGTTCCAGGAGATCCTGCAAGCCAGTGCTGCATCAGAGAACTAGCACAGGGCTTGGAGGTTCACCCTTGCAGACAGCATGGACAGGGATAGAGTGAAGAGGAGAAAGGCACAAGAAAAGGAGAGGGATGTGCAGCAGGAGATGCTTGCCCTTTTCGGGCAGCAAACAGAGATGCTGCAGACTCTGGTGGACCTGTATGTTCAACAGTCTTAGACTCACCTCCCTCTGCAGCCCATAGAGAATTCCATATCAGAACCTCCTTGCACCCCACCCCACTCAACCTTCCAAATGGCATCAGAGATTTCTGCACTACCCCCAACCACGCTACCCCAGGGGACATTAAGTGCCCAGACACTTACCTGTGAAAGACATGGTTGGTGTATGTGCATCTGAAATGGAAATAACTGTTCTTTCCGCTTCATAAATTCTCTTCTCTTAATTCATCAAATTATATTAAGTTATAATTTTTATTTTATTTTATAAAATGTTATATTTTGAAACATAATTCATCTTTATTAGTTTACAACATATGCGGGCTGGTACTGAGTAGGTATAACACCCACCAATTTCCTATAACTTCATTTTATAAGTTCTATAACAACAGCATACACTGACAATATTAATTGGTGCACTGGCAATGTTACACACACACACACACACACACACACACACACACACACACACCACTGCAAGGTTCATACTGGTCTGAAAAAGAGCAAGGCCAGGTAGAGCGCACTCTACAGCAACACATACTACTCTGGCTCACTATTAAAATGATCTTTCAAAGCCTCCCTGAGCCGTTAAGCTCTTCTTATAGTCCTGGAATCTGGCTGTTCACAATCAGCAGACAGCTGGTGAACTAAAATCCCTGCTTGCAGCTTTCTGAACATCCTGTGTTCTTAAAGATGTGCATATTCTGTACCTACCCTGACTAGCCCTCATTGATGTCGGGAAAGCATCCCCAGTGATCCACCAGCACTTGTATTACATGGAAAAGTAGTAGTTTCTGTTGATGTACTCTGCAGCAAGCAGGTCTGGTGCTAAAATAGGGATACACATGCTATCTATCACCCCGCCACAATTTAAGAAGCCCACTGCTGCAAAACCATCCACTATGTCCTACACATTGCCCAGAGTCAGAGTCCTGTATAGCAGGAGGTGATTAATGGCCCTGTACACTTGCATCACACCAACCCCAGCAGTCAATTTCCCAACTCCAAATTGATTCCTGGCTGATCAGTAGCAATCTGACATTGCAAGTTTCCACAGTGCAATTGCCACTCACATCTCAACTGTCCATGCAGCTGTCATTTTGGTGGCCCTGCGCTGGAGCGAGTTCAGCATACAGATCCAGGAATGTGGTCTTGCACATCCGAAAGTTCTGCAGCCACTGCTCATCATCCCAAGCCTGCGTGACAATGAGATCCCACCACTCAGTGCTTGTTTCTCAGGCCTAGAACTGGGCTCCACTATCTGCAGCTGCTCCATGAATGCCGCCAACAGCCTTGAATTGTTTCTCTTTATATAGCACAGGCATCTGGCTTCCAAGGAATCGTCATGTTCCCCATGGCTCCTCTTGCAACTCTGTAAATACTGCAGGATCAAGTGCAATGTTCTCACAATGCACATCACTATAGTGCAGAGCTATGCAGGATCCATGCTTCTGTCAGAGAAGGCTGGAAGGACACGTGGGTTTGCAGGGATTTTGAAAGGAGGCACAAAATATTGTGGAATAGAGAACCCTTTATTATGGGAAGTTGAACCCAGGGTGCCAGTCACCCCTGCATGGCTGGTTTCAGCCCCATGAGGGATTGCTAAAACTTCCCCAAACACTGAATGGTGGCAAGCTGCACAGTGGAATAGCTGCCCACAGTGCACTGCCATTTGCGTCGATACAAGCACTCCTGGTGAGGACGCACATCACCTACACAAGGAGCATAGTGTGGACACTTACAAACGATGTAATAACTGCAGTGGCTGTATGCCGACATAACTGAGGTCAACATAATTTTGTAGTGTAGACATCGCCTAAGTTAATGAGTTGGGTAATGGGCAGCCTCAGCAGCATCTCCATAGCCTGCGACTACGGTGCCATCAGTGTATGCTCTGTAATTAATAGACTTTCTGCCACATTTAAAGACTTACCACCTCTGCTCACTGGCCCCTGAGAGGTAGCTGCCCCAGGGGTGGAGGGCTAGTGTAGACAGAAGAAAGATTTTAAAATGGAACTAATAGTGGTGGCTAGGGCGTCAGTTAGGAACAGCCTACAAAAAGAGAGTAAACAAATATAATAGAAAAATAAGAGGCACAAACCCTAGGGTTGTATTTTTCAAAAGAAGAGAAATATTAAAGGGAGCACAGAGAGTTATGGTTTGACTGGGAATTTATAACATATTTTAAGTCAGTTAAATGATTCAGAACCATTAAGTCATACTCATTGCTTGCTGATGTAACTGCATGATCTCATTACTGTTCCTTCTTTGCTCTCATGCTCTTGTTTGCTTGCCACATTTATTTGAGTCTGGTTTTTCCCTGCTCTTTGGAGCAGGGACTATGTCTACATGTGTGTTTATACAGCACCTATTAGCATTCCCAAGAGAAATCTGCAGTACAGTTGAAATACGCAATGTTGTAGTAGTTGATTTGGTCCCAGGATATTAGAGAGACAAGGGCAATGAGGTAATGTCTTTTATTGGGCCAACTTCTGTTAGGTCTGGTCTATACTACCCGCCTGAATCGGCGGGTAGAAATCGACCTCTCGGGGATCGATTTATCGCGTCCCGTCGGGACGCGACAATCGATCCCCAAATCGGCGCTCTAACTCCACCAGCAGAGGTGGTAGTAAGCGCCGCCGACAAAAAGCGGCAGAAGTCGATTTTGCCGCCGTCCTCACAACGGGGTAAGTCGGCTGCAATACGTCGAATTCAGCTACGCTATTCACGTAGCTGAATTTGCGTATCTTAAATCGACTCCCCGCTGTAGTGTAGATGTACCCTTAGTGAGAGAGAAGTTTTTGAGCTCTTCTTCAGGACTGGGAAAGGTATTCAGTGTGTTGCACCTAAATACAAGGTAAAACAGTTGGTTAGCATAAGTAATTAACACATATTTCAAGGGATCATTCAAGGTGAAGTGGCCCATTAACACCTCTCCAGTCATTGGGAGAGGAGGAGGAAGTAGGGGGCCGTTAGTGGGTTATACATCAGCTTCACCAATGGAATCCCACAGACAACTATATACAAGAAAGCCACGGATCACCCACTTACCTTCGAAGATCCAGTAACCAGCTAAACACATCAAGTAATTTGATATCTATCCCAGGCCCTTGGATACCACAAACATGCTCAGAGAAGAAAGTCCGGGATATACACCTTAACACACTTAAAACCACCTTCACCAAACAAGGACACTCCACCAGAGAAGTAAATCACATCAAGGAACAGGTCACCCAAATACCCTGAGAGAACCTACTTCAATACAGAAAAACCCACTCCGACCACACACTCATAGTTGTCACCTACCACCCCACACTGGAACCCACACGGGGTATGATCAAACATCTACAATCCATACTCGATGGGAACCCCATCCCGAAAGAAATCTTTCCTGAACCCCCACTTCAGGCCTTCAAACAACCCCCAACCTCTCCAAGCTAATCATCAGATGCAAGCTTCCCTCAGACCAAGACACACCAACTCAAAGCAGCACCTGACCCGGCTAGAACAATAGATGTAAAACCTGTAGACAAAACTTCACTGCTACAATAATCGACACCTCCCATAACACACCTTTTAAGATCTCTAGGTTCTACACAGAACATGAGCCTATCACAACATGAGCCTATCATCCAGTGCACTAAATGCCCCAACAACAACTATGTGGGCAAACGAGACAATCACTACGCGTTTGAATGAACTCACACAGAAAAATGATAAAAGACAAAAACACCCTATCACCTGTGGGTGAACATTTTCCACAGAGCGATCACTCTATATTTGACCTATCAGTCCTCATCCTCAAAGGAAACCTGCACAACACTTTCAAAGACAAGCCTGGGAGTTTAAATTCATAACTTTTCTAGACACTGAAAATCATGGACTGAATAGAGTCACTGGATTTATGGCTTCTGACAACAATCTATAACACACTAACAACCCTCCCAGCATCTCTCCCCATGACTTGTCTACACTTACAATGCTGCACCTGCACCGCTGTAGCTCTTCAGTGAAGACACTACCCTATGCAGATGGGAGGGGTTCTCCCTTGAGTGTATGTACTCCTCCTACCCAAGCGTCAGTAGCTAGGTTGAGGGAGAATTCCCCCGTCAACCTAGCACTGTCTACACCAGAGATTAGGTCGGTTTAACTGCGTTGCTCAACTTGTCTCTCTCTCACCAACCGAAGTTGGTCCAGTAAAAGATATAACCTCACCCACCTTGTCTCTTTAATACAATTAATTTCAGCTTCTAGGATGGGTGAACCACTCATAGCAAATTCAGGATCATACATGTGAGCATACAGGAGGGAGGCTGAAGGGGACATGTCTCTTCTCACCCCACTCCAATTTTTGCTATCCTAATTGTCCCCCTGATGCACTAATGCATTCTCACTCCTGGTTCTCTGCTCCCCCAACTTTAGTATATAATTATTCCACTGCTTTCACTCATGTATTTGCTTTTGTGGGGAGGAGTATTTTAGGGGAAACGATGATCCAGATAAACTTTAGAGGGCCTCTAAATAAAGCAAAACGAAAGGTGAGAGACAAACTAGCCACAATACAGAAGGACAGAAAATCAGCTTACTCAGATGCAAAAGGGGATCAGTGGAACTTGACCTGTCCTTTAGCTACCAATCTAAGAGTAAAGCTTGACCTGTATTTTGAAATAAGAACATATATTTGGTGTGATTTATACAAAAGAGGGAGGTGGCCAAAACCCCAAAACCTCAGCTGTTTTTTTTTCCTTAAAAAAACAAAACAAAACAACAACAACAAAAAACCCTCTGCATTATTTTCAGGTTAGGGACTACACTTTAATTTAAACATTGAAATTGTAATTCATATTTCTCCACATTCAAGATGATGATTTGCCCCAATCTATAATTACAGTGTTATCTATTGCTGTGTTTAGATTCATACTCAAATATTTTTGTGCATTGTGCACATCTACCACAATAATAATTAAAGAGTGGTATGCACAGTTCAAGAGGATGTATATATGGAAAATACCAAATAAAATAATCAACTAGCATAAAAAATGCATGAGCAACAGAAGCCCCATGGCAAAAATAACATCAATGTCATTCTTCGTAATCCATAAATATGCTAAGAAGTTTCTGGCACTGTACCAAGACCTAATGAGTCCTATCACTAAAAATGCAGTTGAGTGCTGTAGCATCACAGACCTCCTTATCTCCAGGTACTTTACCTTCAATCAATAAGGATAGGCATGGACTATAAACAAGCCTTTTGTTACCAAATACTAATCTCCAGAAATATCAAAGTCACTCAAACATCCTTACGTTTATGCTACACTCATTGCAGATTAAATTTGAATAGGAAATACATGTAATGACTATCAGCATTTAGATACAAAGTCCATTTCCTAGTTAACCATTGTGTGAGCTTTTCATAAACCTCTAATGTTAGAAAATAATGCAAATTTCTGCTCTGCAATCCTAATCTCCTAAAGCAGAACTCAAAGTAACACAGTATTTATTCAGTAGTGTGGTTATAAGCATTCGTGGATTATTCTACTCTTTTGCTTGAAGTATGTACACAGCTGGACTTGTTTTTGAGATTATTAGGCTTTAAAGATTCAAGTTAAGCATATGCTCAAGTGTTTTGCTGAATCAGAGCCTTGAAAGCAGACACTTAGCTTTAAGCACATGCTTCAATGTTTTGCTGAACAGGAATGGACTTGCTTAAATGCTTTGCAAATTAATCTAGAAACCTCAATTTAAAAAAATGCTCTGCTATTGGCTTTCTGAATCAGCCCAGTAAAATGGATTGTCTTTCACTGAAATCTACAAAAGCAAAGGAAATTTAATTTAAATTGAGGGTTCTTCTGTTTGAAGTAATAATTAATTGAAACCAGAGGCAAACTAGAAAGAGAACATCTGCTTTAATAAGAGATACCAATTCAACTGCATGAGCAAGAGATCTGAAATATTCTCTTAGTAGAAGAGACCAGTTCTCATGGGATTCCAGTCACATAAAAACTAGCAAGAATATTCAAGTTACAAGCTTCATATCAGAAAAATCCTGAGGGGAAAACCACAGAACCAGTGATTTCTTAGAGCTGACTTGTACAAATTTGCTATTCAGTCCTGTGCACAAAGCCACCACGGAGTCTCTGCACCAATTAAGTCTTGCTTAAATCTTCCAAACAGCCATTTAGGTTCTTTGGGCAGGAATAAATGTCCCCCCTTGTGACATTTTCAACATAGACTAAGTAGTTTGGGTAAGTAACCACTTCTCAGTTTCCTTAAGGAACCTGGTACTAGAGATGGGGCAGGACGTGGATTTTCAATTTCATGGGAAATACCATATTTTTTTGTGGGGGAGGAGGCAGAATCTAAAATGGAACAAGCCCCCAAAATTCAAAATTTCTCATGAAATCACATCCTGAGGGGGGTTTTTTTGGGTCAGTCAAAACATTTTGTTTTGATAAAATTGAAACAGTACATTCCAGCTGAGACTTTCATCAAAACCTTGTCTTGATTTTATATTTTAAAAAGCATTCATTTTGAAAAGCCATTTTGAAACAAAACATTTAAATGTCATTTTGTTTTTTCCCCTAACTGAAATTTCTTCAAAATCAACATGTTTTTCTAAATTTTCTAAGTTTTGATTTTAACACTAGCATTTTTGTGTCAAAAAATGTTTGGCTGAAAAGTTTCCAACCAGCTCTACCTAGTACACTTTTGGATGCCATAAAGTATTACAAACAGTGGGTGTCAAATACACCCCATGGCTGATCTATCAATTCATTGTGTTATGTCAAGAAACCTACGAATTAAAGTCATATATATGCAATACCAAGGGACAGGACGGCAAGTACAGTCTGTCTCAGCCATAATTCTGTATTTCTTTGGGGTTTAAAACTGACTAAAGGGACACTTATCAACCTTTCTAAACTCATACTTTTTCCTCTCTTAAATGTGTTATATATATATATATGGGATGTACACTGAAGGTTTTAAAGACTTAGAACTAGATTTAGCCAGAGGTTATAGAAGTGAAAAGGGAAACTCCAGGGGCAACGGTGGCACAAGGTGTGTACCGCTCCCATAGTGTGCGCACACAGCTCCCAAAAGTGGGCAGCACTGACAGGAATGAAAGGACCAGGCTAGAGCAGCCAGAGGATATCATATTTCAGTGCACCCATTAAGTTTCCTCTACTGGTTGGACTCCTGTGTCTTTACACTTGCATTTTAAAGCTGTCATCCACTAAAAATCCACCCAAGCCATGGCTATTGGGCAAACAATGCCTGTCATCTTTGTCAGTCACCTCTGCTACAAAACTACTTATTTCTTTACCATTTAATTTCAAGATCTCATGTTCTTTTCACACCGAAACAGCTACATTGATTTCAATGCAAATTATGAACATACAAATAATATGGGATCAGGCCCCCAGTGTAAACATGCTCCACATCATCATCAGATGTTATAGCATGAATGATGCATCCCAAGCTTCACAGCCAGTGGGTCCAAGTAGAACAAGCTGTTACTTCAGCAGCTGTGTGCTTGACTGTGCTCTGCAGTGGCTCTTCTGTCATTTTTTTCACGTTCTATCCACTGTGTAGGAAATGTCCAGGTACAAACTACAGGACGCTAATATGAAAAGATTATCTAAGAAGCAGTTTCACACATGGTGGGGAAATGCTAATTATTTAATTAGTGTTTAATTCAATTATTTAATGTAATTAATTAAGTTGTGCTTCATATCTTCCTCTCGATAGACCTACATTGGTGGGGCTTGCCAAAGCTTGTGTTAATTCTACAGCGAGCTTGTTTCAGGAGATATGTTTTGTTAGAACGGAACAGTCCCATTTATCCAGAGACATGTTTTGACTTGCGGCTACACATGTATTAGACTGAAGATACTGCAGCGAAAGTAAATAACTATTCCTTCACATTATAACAAGCAAGAGGAAAGGAACATTCTCTGAGGCATGAATCCATATAAATGTATCCACTTTCATTAGCTACATCTCAACACTATTGATTACTATTCCATACTCAGAATTATTTCATTACTATTTTCTCTGTGGGAATGCTTCCATGCATAGTATATTATGCCAAAGTGATCCCCTGCTGTTTAAATAACTGGTCTACCAGATCAGGTGGCTGAAAGACAGATCATCTGATAGAAATAGTAAAAAAGGAGGCAAGAGCCTGAAAGCCTGAAGTAATGTCGCTATTTGAGCAGTTATTGGTGATATATATTAACCTTCACTTTTATTTTCAAGCATGCTTGCTAGGCTTTATTTTATACACAGTCTTGCTGCTATTTTCATAGGGGTTAAAGGATAGCCTCTCCATATTTTCAGAAGCAAGCTGCCTGAGGCAAAGAGCATGTCCAACCCCGGTTATAAAACCTTATTATGCAATAACAAGTACAAGAATAAATAACAAAATACAGATTTTTTCCCCTACTGCAGTTTTAACTACAAAAATTTAAAATATTCCTCTCATAACTATACATGTAAGGGTCAAAATACAATATTAAGAATGTCCACATTAGTATAGCGTTGAGGGGAATATATCCATAGCTATGGAAATAACCTTTTAATGACACAGAATAAACAACTTCTTATAGACTGGAAGGAATTGATATCTGATCACTTACAGACACAGGTAAAATCTTAGACTTTTGTGCAAAGCGGGGGTATGCATGGGACCTAATATTTGGCCCAGTGTTGGGCTACATGTATTCAATATTCATGTCCCACTCAATAACCATCACTTCTCCAGACAACCTGCCTGTTTCAGTTTGCTCTCCCATTCCCCAAGGAGTCTAAATGAGAGGTAGCTGGGTGAATTTCTTTCCTTCAACCTTCTGGGACCAGGGGAACTTCTCCCCTCTACTCCACAAGCCAGGGAAAGCCAGCACCGGCATGCTCTCCTGATGCTTCTTCTCCCCACAGGCCAGAGTAGGGACTAAATAGGATCAGCATCTGAGTAGCTGAATTATGCAGGTGTTTGGTCCCCAGTCATGAGTAACAGCACCAGCCATCCAATTTGGCATTCATCTACCTGAGGTTTGGGCATTCAGAATACCAAGCTAAGGAAAAATTACCTTTCTCCAGTGACACATGGCACAATCTTCAACCCCTAACTCTGGAAAGAGTAATTGCCATGCTTGACATTTAGGCTCTGTAAGCTACATTATATTAAATATACACAAAAATATGTTAGCCCTAGAACTCTAACAAAGCATCACATTACACTGAAATGTTAAGCCCTGATTCAACAAAGCACTTACACATGTGCTTCAACCCATTAAAGTCAATGAGATTTAAGCATGTGCTTAAAATTTGGCATCGTGAGCCATGTGGGCAGACTGCTGAGCCCATGTAGAGCCACAATTACCCAGAGGATCATACTTCCAGGGAGAGTGTGACACTGCACTCCATATTCTTCATAGAGATATTATATGAATATATCAATCATAATGTATTTTATGCAGGATAGGTCATGTGAGATATCATTGGAATCATTGAATATGATTATCCTATTTGTATGCATGTATCATTTTTGTATCTGAAGTTAGGAATATTGTATCTGTATTACAATCGTGTTTACACATGGGGAATGCCAACTAGACAAAATGCTCTCAGTCTAGATGGCTGGTTGGGAAGGGCCCATTAAAGTTAATGAACAATACGCCTTAGAAGACGCTTATTGCCCACCGTGTGTGTGCGTGGGGAGCTTCCTGAGGATGCTACAAATAACCTCTGGCCACTGTGAGACTACAAGAAACTGGTGCTGGACTCCATCTTGAGATACCAGTGCTTTTCCACTGACTGACATGGAAATCAAGCTTTGAAACAAAGGGTTCCCGCCATATGCAAAAGATATATAAGGCAGAAGAGTGACATCATTGTGGCTCTTCACTGACTCCCCACCCAAAGAGACTCCTGGAAACACCTGAGGAACAAAGAGGGAACTGCGAGAAGTGCTGGACTCAGGCTAAAGGGATTTTTAGCCCGTGAATGGAACACCCAGGGATTCTAAGCTGTAAGCCAGTGCAGCTTACTGCTTAAGAATCTGCAGCCTGCTTGTATCATCTCTTAGAGTGAGGATCTGCTATTCATATCCAATCTCTTTTGTATATTAAGCTTAGATTGTGGTTTTATTTGCTAGGTAATCTGCTTTGATCTGTTTGCTATCCCTTATAATCACTTAAAATCTATCTTTTGTAGTTAATAAACTTGTTTTTCCTTTGTCTAAAACCAGTGTGTGTGGGAATCATAATTTGGGGCAGAAAGCTGTGTATATTCCTCTCCACACTGAGGGAGGGGACGAATTTCATGATCTTACACTGTACAGTTCCCTGTGCAGCACAAGATGGTATAATTTTGGGTTTACACCTCAGGGGAAGGGGGGGCATACCTGAGTAACTGGGAAATTCCTTAGCTGAAGTCTTCCCATGCAAAGCTGCTCATGGCGTTGGTTTGTAACTGCAGCTGGGTGTGTCCCTATTTGTATGTGTGCTAGAAGGAGCTTGAGAGCTTGTCAGCAATACAGTGTAAAGGGAGCTCAGGCTGGTGGGTCAGGCACACTCAGTGATACCCCAGTTCCAGATGGCGCCCGGGGGGAAACCCGTCACAGAGGGGTCTTAGGCACCTGAGAAAGTGGTCCAGTTTTCAAAAGTGCTGAGCATCAACAACCCCCACTGACACCAATATGCCTTTGCTAGCTCTCCCAACAAGTTTAATACAGCTTGGCTAGCATCCATCAGATTCACTGTTAATTGTTTTAATTTCAGGTGATAATACAGAAAAGTAATGTATGTTGGGGGAAAAGACAACAGAGAAAGACCAGAATGCCAATGATTAATAGGTACGCAATATACAATTTCATGCTGTCTTGCGCCCATTGGCTGTCTTCACTGTAATGCTCTTCGCAGAAAAGCAGAATATGTGGCAGTTGGGGGAGGTGGTTTGTCTGACTGCAAGAGTAACTTCTACGTTTTGTAGGTAAAATGTGGATTTAAAAGGAGCAAACACAGAGAAACACCAGAAACAGAACTCATTTCATGGATGTAATTTTAATGGTTAAGAGATCATAGCAGTGATTCTCTGACAAACAGATCTAGCTTAATGCTGATAGTTACAATTTATTCACCCAAATGCAAAATTCAGTATTACAGAAATGATGTATGCACTGATCCCAGGCGATATTAAAAAAAAATACTTAAGCATGAAAGTATGAAAATTGTTATATCAAAAATCTAAATGTACGAACTCCTCAGAATTACCTGTGTACATTTAATCTTTAATCTTAATTAAAAATGTACAAGGGTGTTCTGAAAAGTCATTTAGATCACATCCTGAAAACTCCAAATTCTGTCCTCTTGGTGGGTGCATTTAGTGCTGCACTAAGACTCAGACCCAAAACAAGTCTTGTATCAGCGGGGTCAATAATTCCATCGTCCCATAATCTGAAATTAGACCAAACAAGAAAAGAAGAATTATATAAACAGTTTACAAGAGATAGGCCTTCAGCCACACAGAAGTAAATAAATATTTCTATTGGAGGGAGTGGATAAAAAAAGGGCCAAATTCTGATTTAAGACAATTGAGCTACTTCGTATTTATGCTGATACAACAAAGCAAAATTTCGTGCCTACTTTTTTATTATTTCTATAATTTGTCTTCTAGATTTAACTATACAGTTCAAAATAAATGACTAGAATAATCTCTACCTACTTTAAATGGGATTATTCATACTATTTTTTTAGTATGAAAATGGCATCCTAAATTCAAGAGAAAATTTTTTTATGAGAAATAAATGGAAAAGATCCCAATGTCATGAAAATGGCTCCCCATCCTGTTGGTAACTATATTCTAAAAAGTAAATTAACATCATTAATAAACGTTATTTGGCTTATCTTAGCTGTCAACTCAAGATGTTTAGTTATGAAAGCATAAGGATTTAAAGTGCTGGAGTATATTTTTTATGGACTGCCAACAATTATTTCACTAATCTTCTTTACTGAAGTCTATTTCTAAACAGTTGTAAATTAATCTGTGCCATAGTGAAGTCCCTGAAAGCAATGAATTCATAAAGCTATGCCACAGTAACAAAAAAACACCTCTGAATTCCAAACAACTAACCTCCCAATTGACAGGCACTTCTGCACCTGCTTAATATTAAGCATGCAAGCAATTGAAGTTAAGCACACGTGGGACTGTTTGCAGGCTCAGCGCCAAAAGAGTTCCATCCCGCTAAAATTAACTCCATAGCAAAAATTCTAAACGTCCTAAAAATTGTATATGTTGTACAACTACCTTCCCTAGGCACTTTGTTTAGAACCAGATGCTGAAGTCCTATTGCAGCTAAAGTCCCATTTAAATCAATGTGAATTTTAACCAGCTGAGGGACTGCAACACAACATGAAATATCTAAAAAAAAAAGTAAAAAAAAAAAAATTTCCTTCCCCATGCCCAAAGAGAGCAACTTATTTTGCAATCTTTTCTGAGATTATTACATTGTTGTCATGTCTGACAATTTTATTCTGTGTCTTTAAAATTACTGCTCTGCTTTTGGTAAATTAGTTTTTGAAAGTGATGATCCTTTCATGTTATTTTAAAACAATGGGTAGTCAACACTGAATTTTTAATCAAGAACAAAAATATTCTTCCCTTCTGGCTAAAGTTTCAAGTTGTCAATTTTATATTGTTTGAGGATTAGTTTGGGTTTTTTTAAATCAAATTACACAGGAAAGAAAACATTTAGCACACTTACCTCAAAACAAAAGAAGAGAATAAAGAGAACTGCATAGTGTATGTAAATAAGTATTCATGAGTCTTAGTCACCAATAGAAGTTTGCAACAATTTTGTAAATTTGTTTTAGTTTAGCATTTGTTGTTAGCATCACTTTCACCAAGTCACAGCAAATAATTTTTAAAATAGCTAATTACATTTTCTCTATTACAACTTGGGTACACTCAAAACAGGATATCCAGAAACTCACTTCTCCTAGGATGCTCCCAAGAATCAAACTACACCACCTCTACCCCGATATAACGCTGTCCTCGGGAGCAAAAAAATCTTACCGCGTTATAGGTGTTATATCGAACTTGCTTTGATCCGCCGGAGTGCACGGCCCCGCCCCGCCGGAGCACTGCTTTACTGCGTTATATCCGAATTCGTGTTATATCAGGGTAGAGGTGTATATTAAAACCAACAAACCTATTAGTTAACCTTTTCCCTTCTCTGGATTTTCCAGTCTGTATCCTGTCCTCTCTCTGTTTGTCTCTATGGGTACATCTACATAATAGCAAGTCTCAGAACCCAGGTCAACTGACTCGTGCTCACAGGGCTCATGCTAAGGGACTAAAAATAGCTCCTTAGGGAGGAGCCCAGGTTCTGAAATCTGGAGAGGGAGGCAGGGCCTCTGAGCCCAGCCCTCAGCCGGAGCAGTAATATTTACATTGCTTTTTTTTATCCCTGTAGCACAAGCTCCATGAGCCTGAGTCAGTTAACCTGGGCTCTGAGACTAGCTTCCCTGGCATTTTTGTTTGGTTGCTTTTTTTGCCATGTAGATGTACCCTCTGGCTCCTATCCCCCAATGAGAGCTGCTAGCAGGCACTCTTACACCCACATGGAGTCACACTAGCAGATCCTGTTGCAGGATAGCAACACACAGTCTGTGCTTATGTGCTGGATAGCATAATACATGTTGTCAGCACTTAGGATGTGATTCAGGAAAGCATCCCTATTCAGGAAAGCACTTAAGCACACACTTATGTCCTACTAAATTTGACAGAGTGTAAGCACAAGATTGGAGCTAAGTATGTGATTAAGTGCTTTTCTAAATTGGGGCTTTTAATAATAATCATTCATTAATTACAACCTTTTGGTGTATTTTAACAATAATATTACATTGAAAAATTAAGTGCTCAAATTAGGTGCTTTTTCTCCTTAAGCCACAGCAGTGAAACACAAAACAAAAGTATAATTAGAAAACTCTTGCACTCAGAAGAGCTAGAGGACCAATCGAACTCCCACTGAAGTCAATAGGACTAGTGTTTCTATTGACTTTAATGGAAGTTATGTCAGGCCTTAAACTCTTCAGGAATAATGAGTATGTCCCATATCTATGCATAAAACCCCAGTTTAAGAAAATGTCAGTGGGATCACTGTCTAAGATATACATGGCCAACATTTTGTAACATCAGAGAATACATGTTACCAAGAACACTTCAGCAGTTTTCACTACAAATTTCACATAAAAATGCATTCATAGAATCATAGAATATCAGGTTTGGAAGGGAACTCAGGAGATCATCTTGTCCAACCCCCTGCTCAAAGCAGGCCCAATCCCCAGACAGATTTTTGCCCCAGATCCCTAAATGGCCCCCTCAAGGATTGAATTCACAACCCTGGGTTTAGCAGACCAATGCACAAACCACTGAGCTATCATTATTTTTATTACCCATTAGAATCAGATTTAGTTTTGATCAGCTTAATTTCTTGGCACAATGGAATAATCGTTGGGATATCTCAGTGAACCAGTTTCATGAGATCAAACCCTCAGTCACCCTGCTCCTCATAATCTTAAAAGGGTAATAAAAATTAACTATTTATAGTGATTTATCTTTGTTCTAAGTGTGATTTCATTTCAATTTTCTGATAGTTACATGTTTGTTTGGTCCTTCTGGAAGGGACCTGCAGTATTCAGATCTACCTCACTATTTGGTGTAATGATTTTTCAATCTCCTTTAGTAAAACATCAAAATTGAATGAAATATTTCAAATCCATTAAAGATGTTTAATGTAACTGTATTTTTGTGGGATAAGTTATATTAAGAAAGTGTTGCTGGCCCAAAGCAATTAACCTCAGAAGTTCAGCCTTATAAAAGGCTATTGCTGTAGTAAAGACCTTTCAAAACTTTACACACCTTTTCTTTTTTTAATAGAATACTTGTTTTTTGTAATGACAAACTAGCTTTTATTGACAGCCTCAAAGATTTTACACTGTATAAGGTAAAGATTGCTTTCAAGGTCACCACTACCTTCTGCTTTTCTTTGTTTAAAGAAAACTGTCTTCTGTATTGGGACATAACATTAAACATCCTATTAAAAACCCAATGCTAGAACATGAATCACATCTATGTTCATAAAATATTCAGAACAGGGACTCTGAGTAAAAGAAACAAACAGACCAGAAAAGAAAATGGCCCATGTAATTTGTTACAACGTAAACTGATTAAACTCCATTTGGAAACCTGTAAGCAGATTAATATAGCTCATTAAAAAGGGAGCTGGCTAACGACTCTCGTTAATTAAGACTGTTCAGAGTGAAAGGTTCTATTCAGACAATTGATTAAAATTTGATTATAAAATACAACTAAGGGGAAGTACATTGACATCCTGAAGATAACAAATGATAATTTATAAGCAAAACTGCATATAGGGAAATATGCTTCCATTTTAAGACCATAAAAGCATTTTTCTTCTTTACTTTCAAATTTATTGCTCAAGGGCTTCAAAACCCACAGAAATCAATTGAACACATCCCACTGACTTCAATGGGCTTTGAATCAGGCCCCAAGAGCGTGGACAGAGACTATATAACTTCATACACATTTACCAACAGGACAGCACAAGGTAGATTCAAACACTGCCTGTCTCATGCAGTGATCAAAACGAATACAGACATTATCTCCGCCTACAACCTCCTGTCCCCTTACTGAAGGCATCTTGTTGGTCTGATTAGCACAAAACAAAGCCAGTTTTGGCAGAATCCAGTTTTGATTTCATTACCTGATGCCCAGCACTTGGCTGGGTTGATTCTCACTTGACTACACAGGTGGCAAGACTGATCGCCATGTTTGGAGTCAGGAAGGAATTATCTCCTCCCAGAAAACTGACCATTGCACTGAGGAAGTGGGTTACTTTTCCTTCGTACACTGCAGCATGTGACATTCAGTAAACATATTGTTATGCCTGCATGCAAATTTGTTGGCTAATGGAAGCAAAGTGTCTCTAACCCCTACTTCATGCAGGGGAAACATCCATTTCTGCAGTGCTTGTAATAATTACTCCTGGGGGAATTTTGTGCCACTGCGCGTGCGCAGAATTCATATCCTCTGCAGATTTCTTTGCTTTCCTGCAGGAAAAGGATTTTCTGACAGGGAAGCAAAGGCAAGCTGCAAGAGCGGTCATGCACCCCTCCTTAGCAGCACAAGTACATCGTTTCAGGCACCCAGAGCAGTCAGCGGAGAGGTAAATCACCACAGGGCTGGGGACACCCCAGCCAGTGGCCCCTACCCTGCGCCGGGATCAGCTGACAGTCCCAGCTGAGCTGGAGGTGGGAGAGGACAGGGCTTCCTCTTCCCCTGCAAAGAGTAAATAGGGCTGTGTCAGACCCACCCCCAGAAACCTCCCCCCAGCTGCAGGATGTTCAGCATCCTCCCCTGCTTCCTGCCCCTATCTCTCCTCTGCCACAGGGGGAGGGGTCACTGTACCATGAGTTGCTCCCTCATCTGCCCAACCCCCATGCATCCCGACCTCCCATACCTGGACCCCTCCTGCCAAACCTCACCAGACCCCCCCTCAGCCCTCCATACCCGAACCCCATCCCACTGAACCTCAACCCTTGCACAGCTAGAGCCTCCCTGCAACAAGACCCCCTGCTTCCGGACCCCCACCTCTGCACCCAGACCCCCCCACTGAGCTCCCTTCACTCAAACCCCTACTCTGACAAGCCCCACCCCCATGAGCCCTCACATCCAGACCCCCACCCCACTGACCCGCAACTAGCTGCACCCAGACTCCCACCCCCCAAGCCCCACTCCCACAACACCCAGACCCCTCCACTGAGACTCCCCCTACCCAGACCCCATGCTGAGCTCCAACCACCTTCACCTGGATGCCCCTGTAGAGTCCTATTGCCCCTGTATCTGGAATCCCCACAATGAGCCTCTGTGCATCCAGATTCCTTCATGCCTAGACCACTCACTGACCTGCCTGCACCCAGACTGTCCCTCACAGAACCCTCTCACCCCACACCTGGATCCCCCCACACTGAGCCCCTCCACACTTGGATCCTGCCTTGTTGAGCCTGCCTGCCCCACACCTGGTGCACCTGGCGCAGAGGGGCAGGGGCCCAGGGTATTTCTGGGGCAGGCCCAACAACTGTGCTGTGTCAGGGTCGTGTGCAGCCTCACCACTGAGTCCGTGTCCCGGGGAGGGGAGGGGAAGGACTGCAGGGTGATCTCCCACTTTCATGCAGCCAGTGGCCTGTGATCCCACTGCCATGCTGGACCCTCTGCATTTATTTATTGACAAATAAAACGTGCAGAATTTTAAAATACTGTGCACAGAATTTTTAATTTTTTTGGCACAGAATTCCCTCAGGAGTAAATAATACTTTATATCATTGGTGACTGGACTAGGCCACCAAACTGCAAAAATAGTAGTGTAAAGCTTAGTGTCTTAATCCAGTTTTCCAAACTCTGAGGCTACATCTACACTACGGGGGGGGTGTCGATTTAAGATACGCAAATTCAGCTACGCTATTCGATGTATCGCAGCCGACTTACCCCGCTGTAGGGATGGCGGCAAAATTGACCTCTGCGGCTTCCCGTCGACGGCGCTTGACTCCCACCTCCGCTGGTGGAGTAAGACCATCGATTCGGGGATCGATTGTCGCGTCCCAACGGGACGCGATAAATCGATCCCCGAGAGGTCGATTTCTACCCGCCGATTCCGGTGGGTAGTTTAGACCCAGCCTCAGATCTTACTGAGGAAAATGAAGTGTATGAAGGGAGTAGGCATACAACGACATGATTGGTGGGGACAGGTATGAATACTGGGCACAGTTAGAAGACAACCCTATTAAGGTGCACAATTCTTTCCACAGGAAAAAAAGAATAGGTGGGACTTGAGGGCTCCCAGACCATGTATATTCAGGGTCTTAGACCAGGTCTACACTATAGACTTACATCGGTAGAACTAAGTCGCTCAGGAGTGTGAAAAATCCACATCTCTGAGCAACATCATTCTACTGACCTAACCTCTGGTGTAGACAGCGCTATGTCAGTGGGAGAGCTTCTTCCATCGACATAGCTACCGCCTCTCACGGAAGAGATTAACTATGCTAACAGGAGAAGTTCTCCCATCAATGTAGGAGAGTCTTCACTTAAGCACTACAGTAGTGCAGCTGTACTGATGCAGTGTTTTAAGTGTAGGCCTGCCCTTAGACTGTAAGGTCTTCAGGCCAGAGACTTGTCTTATTTTATGACTGTGAAGCTCCTAGCTCATTTTGGGACAGTGTTTTATTAACAAACAAACAAACTATCTGCCCTCCCTTGACTGAAGAATTAGGTGAAGATTTTTTTTTAAAGGATGCCTAAAGTTAGGTTCCTTGCTGAGTACTCAGCAGCTCCCACTGAAATTAGACCACTTATTTAGGTATCCAAAGATGGGTTTGGGGCCTAAATTTTTCAAAATGACTAGTTATTTTAGGTACCCAAGTTGCAGGAGCCTGCCTTTCAGAAACTGCTGAGCACCCTTTAAGATGTCACAAGCTAGGCACCCAAAAATCACTTGACACCCTTGAGAATGTAAACACACATTTTTTAAAAATGTGGGCCCATGGCTAATATTTAAATCTCTCTCCTTCACATAACTACTGCTCTAAATATTAACAATGAGCTGTGGGCTGTTTGGGGGGAAACTGAGTTGTTTTTTACATCACAACTGTACACATGTTGCATGCCTAATAAATCCAATAATTTTTCAGTCCTCAGTACAAAGAGATTATGAATGAGATTCCAGTGGATATTAACAAAATCAAAGAGTTCATTTTCTCCTGCAGGAGATTATGGATTTGGTTTAAATACAAATACCCTGACTGTAATTTTTTAATGTAATTAGTTCAGTGAAAAATTCTTCTGCTTACAATCCAATCATAAAAAATTAAAATCCTTACTGTATATTTTCTCTCTGCCTGAGGGATAAATCCGAGGCTTTGTAAGAGTGATATAGGGCCAGATCCTCAACTGGTACAAACCAAACTAGCTCTATTGACTTTAATGGAACCACACTGATTTACACTAGCTGAGGACCTGGTCCACAGTCTCTATCTATACTCAGAGCAAATCTTATAAAACTTCAATTGGCTAAAAAATAGATGAAGTGTGCAAGCCATCATGTCACCGATCAATACATATTAGTAATAATTTATGACTTCATAAATAATACCCTAACCTGAGAGTAAAAAAATCCAAACAAAACAGATTGCTTTGTGTCTACATAATTACTAGGAGTTGACATATGGATAGAAACTACTTAAGTATAGGAGCTTAATGCTTACAAACACCTGTTAACATACTTTTATTAAAGTGGTTAAACTGATCACATTTACAATTGTAACAATGCAAATTTACCCCTGCTGACAGAGTGTGTCTGGAATTAAAGAATTCTAAGCATACTCTGTGGATTTACCAAAAGAGAAACTTCTTGCTAACTTTTAGCATAGTCTATATCTTTAGTCAAATGTATTCATTTATTTACTACCATAAGCAAAAGATGAAAATAAATATAATACTTGGGGTCACTGCCATTAAAAATAATTGAGTGTAGGAATCACTGGTGAGAAAAGGGTAGGAGCAAATTACTTGAGTTTTAAGGAGAGATTTGAAGGAAGACACCAGGGGTCACAACATAGGCCCACTACAGCTAGCTAGTTAATCAGAACTTGTAAGACTTAAGGAATAGACAGTTAGATCTTGGAATAATGCTTGTTGTTAACTGTGATGCAATTCTTTTTATAAGCTGTGTACGTTGCCATTAGTGAAATTGAGAACAAGGAGAAGCAGGCAGCATGATGAGAGATAAGGCAAGTCAGGGAAGAGACTACAATGGTACCATATGGCAAAAGAAAGAAAGAGAGAAGGGTGTAGGGAATGGTTAGGAGTAGTGGAAATAGAAACAGAGGCTGGTCTACACCTAAAAATTGGATTGACCTAGCTACGTCACTCACGACTGTGAAAAATTGTGTGCCCTGTGGTGACATATTTGGTCTGCGTAACACCCAGTCTTCCGTTGACTTAGCTACCGCCTCTCGGAGGAGTGGATTACCTATAGTGACGGAAAAATAACCCTACATCACTGTAGCGAATGTCTACGCTGTGGTGTTACAACAGCAAAGCTGCAATGCCATAGCTGTGTCACTACAGCATCTGTAGTGTAGACATAGCCAGAGATATAAGGAAAAATGATGTAGTATTTTGTAAGTAAAGACAAAGAACTTGAATTTGATAGCATAAGGGTAAGGAACCCTTTAGAAGGATTCATGGGAGGACTGATGTGATCAGAAGATGATTTTCCTGTCAGCATTTTGAACAGACCTGAGTGATGAGAGGCATGGGAGGGCGACGAAAATGATTTACAATAATAAATGCAACAGAAGATCAACACATGCACAAAATTTTAGTGGTGGCATCAGTAAAGAATTTGGTAACATCAAAATAGTAGTATCAGTCATTATCAAGACGCTAAATATGGAGTTAGAAGTGGAGAGAAGTGTCAAAAATGTCAGAAGGTTGCAGTATATATGCTCACTATAAAACGAAAAGAGAACACATTATTTATATTTTAATGGTATGTGCCCTACTCCAGAATAGCGTGCCCATATACTTGATCACCTCACCTCAAGGAAGCTATAAAAAGGAATTAAAAAGAACCCAAGAAGGAGGACAAATAGTAACATGCTGAGGTTTACATGAAAAGTAAGGTTGCAAAGACTATGATCATTTAACCTGTAAGGGCATTTGACTTAAAAGGGATTTAACTGAGGTATTCAAAATATATAAACCCAACCTTTATAACCTTTTGAAAAAGGAAGCATACTTTGAATTATTAAAGCAACGTCCCTTTACCCAGTGCACAAATAACCCGTGGACGGTCATATATACACAAATACAAAATTGGACACTGAAAAAAGTGGGTAAGTTTATCATCCTTGATGTTTATAGCTCTACAAGCTACAACCATGATATGAGAAATCAAATGTCATGCTTCATAGGATACTATGACCAGCTGCAGGAATCTGTAAAGAATCTCCCTCTCCACCACATCCCCACGTACACAGCGGTACACAACTAACTTGCTGCATTCTGGAAACATCCGCCTTCCTTTAAGGCATCAGGTACTGGCTGCTGTCAGAAACAAGATAGATGGAACCATAGTTTGGATTGCATAGTACCTGTGGACACTGAACAAAACCTTTGTTCCAGATTGTTTAAAACTGTATGTAACTGGTCTGTTGTTCAGCATTAAGATCTAAAAGGTGTTAACACATTCTGGTTATATCATCAAGTTCTGGGAATAGTCATTTATATGTTACCTTGCACTGGAATAATAAGGGTTTCCCTCCTCTTCAAACCTCCTAATGATTGGCTCCTTCAAAGCTGCTTCATCTGCCTCAGATAACTGTAGGGAATAAAGCAAGTAACTGAACACTGTCTATACAAGAAATTCTTCAAAATACCTACTTACACAATGACATCAAATCCCCACCTCAAACAACAGCCAAGAAGTGACTTGCTAGACTATCTCCAGAGACAAAGTCTTTTATTGGACCAACTACTGTTGGTGAGAGAGACAAGCTTTCGAGCCAAACACAGCTCTTCTTCAGATCTGGGAAAGTTACTCAGAGCATCACAGCTAAATGCTAGATGGAACAGATTGTTAGGCCAAAGTAATTAGCACATACAAAAATAGGGGGTTAGTGGGTTACAAATTGTTGTAATAAGCCATAAATCCAGTGTCTCTGTTCAGTCCATGATTTTTAGAGTCTAGCGGAGTTATGAATTTAAGCTCCCAGGCTCATCTTTTGAAAGTGTTGTGCAGGTTTCTTTTGAGGATGAGAATGGATAGGTAAGATATAGAGTGATCACTTTGTGAAAAAAGTGTTCACCCCTGGGTGATAGGGTGTTTTTGTTTTTTATCATTTTCCTGTGTGAGTTCATTAGACAGCATAGTGATTGACTCATTTAACCACATAGTTGATATTGGGACATTTAGGTATACCGCATATTGTAATTGGCATGTGTAGAATCCATGGATCTTGAAAGGTGTGTTGTGGGGGGTACTGATCATTGTAGCAGTGGAAATATGTCTACAAGTTTTTCATCTGTTGTTCTGGCCGGGTCTGGTGCCGCTTTGAATTGGTGCGTCCTAGTCTGTGGGGAGCTTGCATCTGATTATGAGCTTGGAGAAGTTGGGGGGCTGTTTGAAGGCCAGAAGGGGGGGGGGGGGAGTTCAGCAAAGATTTCTTTCAGGATGTGATCCCCATTGAGTATGGGTTGTAGTTTGATGATACCCATATGAGTTACAGTATGGGGTGAGAAGTGACAACTATAGGTAGGAGGTTGGAAGGAGTGGTGGTGTCCACAACCCACAGAACACCACCTCTGGGAGAAACCATGGCACCATACCCAACAGATGGACACTAAACGACACCCAAACTTCATCACTTTATCAAGACTACCACTCACTGGAGCTGAATTATCTCTACTCTCTAAGGCCTTGGCTACACTTGCAAGTTACAGCACTGTAAAGCCTCCCCCAGTGCTGTAACTCACTCCCCGTCCAAACTGGCAGGGCACGTACAGCGCTGTATCTCCCTGGGTACACCGCTGCAGGTACTCCACATCTCCGAGAGGAATAATAGCTGCAGCGGAGTGGCTACGACTCACGGGTGTGAGTGTAAACGCTTACAGCGCTGAAATAATCACCTTGTCAAGTGGCCAATCCTCTCCATTGTTGGGACCGGCTGAAGGAATGCGTAAGTGCCGGTTTCAAAGCTCGTACCACAGAGAAAAGCAAACAGTTTGCAGCTTACTTTGAGTGAGTAAATGAATGAGCAGGGGGCCGGGAGTTTGGAACTTGCAAAATAGAGAGCTGACATGCTCCAAAAAGCACTCTCTCTTCCCCCACACTCCCTGTCACAATCCACCCCACCCCCCTGTTTTGAAAAGCACGTTGCAGCCACATGAATGCTGGGATAGCTGCTCATAATGCACCGCTCCCAACACAGCTGCAAATGTGGCAAGTGTGGCCACACCACTGCGCTGGTAGCTGTCAGTGTGGACAGACTGCAGCGCTTTTCCCTACTCAGCTGTACGAAGATAGGTTTACCTCACAGCGCTGTACAGCTGCAAGTGTAGCCAAGGCCTAAGGGACTGTACTTCTGCCCCACTATTTATTTTTGTGTTGGATGGCTGTCAGTGGGAGTGGGGTGAGGTCAGTTGTTCTGGATTTCTTGCATGATTTCCAGGTAACAGTCTTGGATTTTTTCCTCAAGTGTGTCCTATGACTGTAGAGGTACTAACAGGCCACTCTACCTTGAATAGCCCCTTAGAATATGTGCTAACTACTTATGCTAAAGAATCTGTTCCCCCTTTCATGTAGCTGCGATGCTTGTACCTTTCCCAGACCTGAAGAAGAGCTGTGTGTAAGAATATAAGAACTGCCATACTGGGTCAAACCAAAGGATCATCTAGCCCAGTATCCAGTGGCCAATGCCAGGTGCCTCAGAGGGAATGAACAGAACAGGTAATCATCAAGTGATCCATCCTCTGTTTCCCATTCCCAGCTTCTGGCAAACAGGCTATGGACACCATCCTTGCCCATCCTGGCTAATAGCCATTGATGGACCTATCCTCCATGAACTTATCTAGTTCTTTTTTGAACCTCGTTACAGTCTTGGCCTTCACAACATCCTCTGGCAAGGCATTCCACAGGTTGACTGTGCGTTGTGTGAAAAAATACTTCCTTTTGTTTGTTTTAAACCTGCTGCCTATTAATTTCATTTGGTGACCCCTAGTTCTTGTGTTATGAGAAGGAGTAAATAACACTTCCTTATTTACTTTCTCCACACCAATCATGATTTTATAGACCTCAATCACATCCCCTCTTAGTGTGGCTCGAAAGCCTATTGCTCACACCAACAGAAATTGATTCAATAAAAATCATTACCTCACCCACCTTCTCTCTCTAATATCCTAGGACCAACACGGCTATAATCACACTGCATAAACCATCTCCAGGCATTTTTCACCTTGCTCCACCCACAAGTCTCAATTTAGTGTATCAAGTGACATGCATTAAAATTAAAACAGGCACCTTGACAATTTTTGGGTAGAAAAGGATAAAACAACTCTATCCTAATGCATGTCAAAAAGGTCTAATAAAATCTCCATTTTCAGTTGCTTATTAGTCATGTATTTAAGAGTTTTTAAGTGCTGTAATTTGAGATTAGCTATTTTAAAATTATTTAGACTATTTTTGAAATGATAAATATAGTAAAATAAACCAGGTTTTGGACTTCTCTTTCAGCTGAGATTCTGCTTTAAGCCAGAATTTCCTAACCCTCCTAACCTTGGGCTGTTCCAGACACAATGTAATTTAAACAGCCCTGGAAGCCTAAATTATGGCAACCTCCCATACTGCAGTCCCAATATACCCCTGCTATCCCAGTATCCCGCCTACACCAGAGCTTGTGAGGGGATGCTTGGCAGGCAGCTTTACAGCTGTCATCTGCATGCGTGTAGTGGGGAAATCCTCCCTCGCCAATCCAGGTCTTTTAGTCTGTGACTGCAGACCTTTCGCATGGTCTAAAGGGACTAGAACGGAAGGAGGATTTCACACCCCCTTTTTTTAAATCTTTAATTAAATATAAATAGGCTAAATTCTCAGCTGTCACAAATTGGTGTTGCTTCCTCAACTTCCGTTAATGGGACTATTCCTACATTTAAAGTTAAGCATGTATTTAAGTTCTTTGTTGGATCAGCTGAGAATCTGGAACAACATTATTTTAAAAAAAATAAAACAAATTTTGAAAGCCATTACTTTGAAAAGTAAACAAAACACATCGTGCTTATGTTAATATTTTGATCATTTATTTATTTTCTTATATATATTTGCTTCTGTCAATACACAATATTTTATTTCTCTTAAGCCCAACACTGCTGGAGTTCATTGCCTGTGAAATTAAGGGTAAGGATGAACCTAGCCACTTCCAGAAAGACCTTAAGATGCACTTCTTTGGCCAGATGGTCTCAAATGACTGAAATCCTGATCCAACAAAGCACTTATGCATTTGGTTAACTTTAAGCACGTGAGCAGTCCCATTAAAGTCAATGGTCCAGATTCTCTGCTGGCCTGAGCCTCGTGTAATCATTTGCACCAATGAAACTCAAGCACATGCTTTGCTGAACTGGGGTGCCTGTCCTGGTTGCCTAGCTGACTGATATACTACAGTTTTTGATCTCTTACTGTCATCTTGATATTCTTAATTTAAGCTTTGTAAGGCAACTACAGTATTTGGCAGCAAATAAATGCTAATAAATACAAAGTTCTGGCTTTCCTTAACTATAACCACAAAAACATAAAATGACACTTATATCATGTCTCATTTGAGGTTCTGAAAACATTTTACAAACTAACTTTAATTCAGTATCACAACTTCTCTTCATGGTATTATCTCTATTCTACAGATTGAGGAAAACGAGGCAAAGAGAGAGGAAGGATGAATTTCACTCTACCCATATACAGCCCAAGTATTCAGGCTATACGCAATTGGAATGCTAAGCAGATGGGGAGATAAAATCCACAAGCCTCGTTATCCTAATTGTTATTCACAATAAAAAACTCTGAGTATCAATATTACAATAAAAACACTTTAATGCAAAATATTAGTTTAATACATAATAAGGAAAATGTTCATAGCCAATGACAATGTCCATTTTCTGTTTCATTATTAATATTGAGTTTCTACATTTGACTCCAAACTATTCTGTAATCCACTGAAACAGATCATTTCACAACTAAGGATGTATTCAGTTTCCATGGCAACTATAGATGTCTCCCATTTCGTGTTAGTGATCAAGATGCCCTGACATAACCATAAGAAATATCATATAAAAACAGTCACAAGTTATGTTTTCTAATTCCTTTGCCTATTTATTAAATCAAAACAATTAAAGGCTTATTTAAATACCACAAATTTCAAATGAAAATGGTGAAATCAGCCACTGCAAACATAATTGGAAAAAGACACTCTGTGCTCTCAGATATTCCTCTAATTGCCCACACAAGGGGAATCTCCAAATGCTAAGCTGAGGCAGGGCTGAGGATCTGGCCCTAGGGCCCAAAGAGATAGAAAACCTGAAAAAAAAATTTTTTTAAGTAATTGTCTCCTAAGCCAGTGGTAACAGGGCAAGTCACTTGCTATATGGAAGATGCAAGCACTAGCATTTCATGAACACCTCCTGCTAGTCAAACCAGTGAGCAGCATTAACAGAAGCCTTAAACTGTTAAGTGTCAGATTCATAGATTCCAAAGCCAGACAGGCCCATTGTGATAATCTTGTCTGACTTCCTGTATAAATCAGGTCATAGAACTTCCCCAAAATAATCCCTGGAGCAGACCTTTTAGAAAAACATCCTATCTTGATTTAAAAATTATCAGTGATGGAGAACCCACCACAACTCTTGGTAAATTGTTCCAATGGTTAATTACCTTCACTGTTCATAGATTCATAGATTATAGGACTGGAAGGGACCTCGAGAGGTCATCGAGTCCAGTCCCCTGCCCGCATGGCAGGACCAAATACTGTCTAGACCATCCCTGATAGACATTTATCTAACCTACTCTTAAATGTCTCCAGAGACGGAGATTCCACAACCTCCCTAGGCAATTTGTTCCAGTGTTTAACCACCCTGACAGTTAGGAACTTTTTCCTAATGTCCAACCTAGACCTCCCTTGCTGCAGTTTAAACCCATTGTTTCTGGTTCTATCCTTAGAGGCTAAGGTGAACAAGTTCTCTCCCTCCTCCTTATGACACCCTTTTAGATACCTGAAAACTGCTATCATGTCCCCTCTCAGTCTTCTCTTTTCCAAACTAAACAAACCCAATTCTTTCAGCCTTCCTTCATAGGTCATGTTCTCAAGACCTTTAATCATTCTTGTTGCTCTTCTTTGGACCCTTTCCAATTTCTCCACATCTTTTTTAAAATGCGGCGCCCAGAACTGGACACAATACTCCAGCTGAGGCCTAACCAGAGCAGAGTAGAGCGGAAGAATGACTTCTCGTGTCTTGCTCACAACACACCTGTTAATACATCCCAGAATCATGTTTGCTTTTTTTGCAACAGCATCACACTGTTGACTCATATTTAGCTTGTGGTCCACTATAACCCCTAGATCCCTTTCTGCCGTACTCCTTCCTAGACAGTCTTTTCCCATTCTGTATGTGTGAAATTGATTTTTCCTTCCTAAGTGGAGCACTTTGCATTTGTCTTTGTTAAACTTCATCCTGTTTAACTCAGACCATTTCTCCAATTTGTCCAGATCATTTTGAATTATGACCCTGTCCTCCAAAGCAGTTGCAATCCCTCCCAGTTTGGTATCATCCGCAAACTTAATAAGCGTACTTTCTATGCCAATATCTAAGTCGTTGATGAAGATATTGAACAGAGCCGGTCCCAAAACAGACCCCTGCGGTACCCCACTCGTTACGCCTTTCCAGCAGGATTGGGAACCATTAATAACAACTCTCTGAGTACGGTTATCCAGCCAGTTATGCACCCACCTTATAGTAGCCCCATCTAAATTGTATTTGCCTAGTTTATCGATAAGAATATCATGCGAGACCGTATCAAATGCCTTACTAAAGTCTAGGTATACCACATCCACCGCTTCACCCTTATCCACAAGGCTCGTTATCTTATCAAAGAAAGCTATCAGATTGGTTTGACATGATTTGTTCTTCACAAATCCATGCTGGCTGTTCCCTATCACCTTACCACCTTCCAAGTGTTTGCAGATGATTTCCTTAATTACTTGCTCCATTATCTTCCCTGGCACAGAAGTTAAACTAATTGGTCTGTAGTATCCTGGGTTGTTTTTATTTCCCTTTTTATAGATGGGCACTATATTTGCCCTTTTCCAGTCTTCTGGAATCTCTCCCGTCTCCCATGACTTTCCAAAGATAATAGCTAGAGGCTCAGATACCTCCTCTATTAGCTCCTTGAGTATTCTAGGATGCATTTCATCAGGCCCGGGTGACTTGCAAGCATCTAACTTTTCTAAGTGATTTTTAACTTGTTCTTTTTTTATTTTATCCGCTAAACCTACCCCCTTCCCATTAGTATTCACTATGTTAGGCATTTTTTATGTTAAAAATGCACACTTTATTTCCAGTCTGCATTTGTATAGCTTCAGTTTTCAGCCATTAGATCATATTCTACCTTTGTCTGATAGATTGAAAAGCCCATTATTAAAAATTTGTTCCCTGTGTAGGTACTTATGAACTGATCAAGTTACCCCTTAACGTTCTTTGTAAAGCTAGATAGATTGAGTCTATCACCATAAGCATGTTTTCTAATCCTTTAATCATTCTTATGACTCGTCTCTGTTCCCTCTCCAGTTTAACATCTTTCTGGAATTGTGGACACCAGAACTGGACACATAGTATTCCAGCAGTGGTTGCAGCAGTGCTACATGCAAAAATAAAATAACTTCTCCATCCCTACTTAAGAATCCCCTGTTTATGCATTCCAGGATTGCATTAGCCCTTTTGGCCACAGCATGGCACTGGGAGCTCACGTTTAGCTCATTATCCACCATGACCCTCAGATTTTTTTCAGTCAGTACTTCCCAGGATAGATGTAGCTATGGCCTACATACTTTGTTACTAGGTATATACATTTACATTTAGCCACATTAAAATGCAAGTTGTTTGCTTGAATCCAGTTTACCAAGCAATCTAGATCACTCTGAATCAAAGACCTGTCCTCTTCATTATTTACCACTCCCCCAATCTTCATGTCATCTGCAAACTTTATCAATAATGATTTTATGTTCTCTTCCAGGTCATATACAAAAATGTTAAATAGCATAGGCCAAGAACCAATCCCTGTGGCTCCCCACTAGAAACATACCCGCTCGATGACCATTTCCCATTTACAATTACATATTGAGACCTATCAGTTAGACAGCTTTTAGTCCATTTAATGAGCCCCTATTGTTCTAGTTCTTTAATTAAAATGTTGTATGATAGCACTCTAGCAGTTCAAAGGAAAGGTATTACAACGTCAGCCAGCTAGAATGCAAGATTAGATGAGAATGATGGTACAAAAGGTAGATCATGCCAAACCAACCTGATCTCCTTCTTTGAGAAGGTAACAGATCTTTTAGACAAAGGAAATGCAGTGGATCTAATTTACCCAATTTCAGTAAGGCATCTGATACGGTTCCACATGGGGAATTATTAGCTAAATTGGAAAAGATGGGGATCAATATGAAAATTGAAAGGTGGATAAGGAACTGGTTAAAGGGGGGACTACAACGGGTCGTACTGAAAGGTGAACTGTCAGGCTGGAGGGAGGTTACTAGTGGAGTTCCACAGGGATTGGTTTTGGGACCAATCTTATTTAATCTTTTTATTACTGACCTTGGCACAAAAAATGGGAATGTGCTAATAAAGTTTGCGGATGACACAAAGCTGGGAGGTATTGCCAATACAGAGAAGGACCGGGATATTATACAGGAAGATCTGGATGACCTGGTAAACTGGAGTAATAGTAATAGGATGAAATTTAATAGTGAAAAGTGCAAGATCATGCATTTAGGGATTAATAACAAGAATTTTTGTTATAACCTGGGGATGCATCATTTGGAAGTAACAGAGGAGGAGAAGGATCTCGGAGTATTGGTTGATCACAGGATGACTATGAGCCGCCAATGTGATATGGTCGTGAAAAAAGCGAATGCGGTCTTGGGATGCATCAGGTGAGATGTCCAGTAGAGATAAGGAGGTGTTAGTACCGTTATACAAGGCACTGGTGAGACCTCATCTGAAATACTGTGTGCAGTTCTGGTCTCCCATGTTTAAGACGGATGAATTCAAACTGGAACAGGTACAGAGAAGGGCTACTAGGATGATCCAACGAATGGAAAAACTGTCTTATGAAAGGAGACTCAAAGAGCGTGGCTTGTTTAGCTTAACCAAAAGGCGGCTGAGGAGAGATATGATTGCTCTCTATAAATATATCAGAGGGATAAATACCAGGGAGGGAGAGGAATTACTTAAGCTCAATACCAATGTGGACACAAGAACAAATGGATATAAACTGGCCATCAGGAAGTTTAGACTTGAAATTAGACAAAGGTTTCTAACCATCAGAGGAGTGAAGTTCTGGAACAGCCTTCCAAGGGGAGCAGTAGGGGTAAAAGATATATCTAGCTTCAAGACTAAGCTTGATAAATTTATGGAGGGGATGGTATGATGGGATAGCCTAATTTTGGCAATTAATTGATCTTTGACTATTAGCGGTAAACTCATATGCCCAATGGCCCAATAGGATCTGAGTTACTACAGAGAATTCTTTCCTGGGTGTCTGGCTGGTAAGTCTTGCCCACATGCTCAGGGTTTAGCTGATCGCCATATTTGGGGTCGGGAAGGAATTTTCCTCCAGAACAGATTGGCAGAGGCCTTGGGGGTTTTTCGCCTTCCTCTGCAGCATGGGGCATGGGTCACTTGCTGGAGGATTCTCTGCACCTTGAAGTCTTTAAATCATGATTTGAGGACTTCAATAGCTCAGACATAGGTTAGGGGTTTGATACAGGAGTGGGTGGGTGAGTTTCTGTGGCCTGCATTGTGCAGGAGGTCAGACTAGACGATCATAATGGTCCCTTCTGACCTTAAAGTCTATGATTCTACCCATAATACCAGAGGTAGGCCAAGAGTCTCTACTTTCATTTGGCATTTGCCTGGATCTTATCAGGGGTGAGCAGAAGAGAGTGACAGTACCTGTTTCCCCTCCCTTGCTTTTTGGTCCTTAGCTACTGTGGCCAGGACAGTTGCGGCTTGTTCTCCTCCCATCACTGAGATGCGAGCGTTTGGCCACATATAAAGAAATCTTGGACTGAAAAAATACAACATTAAACAAACTTAAAACAAAACACAAAGATCAGCTTTTTACCAGAGAATTAAAAATACACTGTTGAGGTGAACAATTCTGTTATGTGTATTGATAGGGTTTATTTTAGAAGTGTAAATTAATGTAGACCAATACTCCATTGTTTGTAACATCATGTTATAGGGTTTGAAAAATATGCTCCATTGTTTCCAATTTTAAAGGCTCTAGTATTTCCATTTCTTAAACATTTATCTTTCATCCCCCACCCCGAAAACAAACAAGAAAGCACACAAGACATAACAAATAAACCTGTCACATGACTCTTTACTTTAGTTAACAACTGCAGCTTCAATAGAACCAGAGGCATTGATGCCATCAAAAACACTATTTGAATAGTGTGAACAGAGACTAAAAAACTAACAAATTTTTTGGGCAGATCCTATAAACATTGCTCATACGAACAGACCCCCTGCAGCCAATGGGGCTTTCACACAAATAAGCACTACTTGTATGAATAAGGGTTACAGGGCCCAGCCCACTATGTTTGCTGTGGGATGCACAAAAAACGGCAACCATTTTTCATTTTTTAGCAATGGAGAAATAGTTTTGTTTTGTTTTTTAAAAGTTAGCTATTTATCTTCCCGAGAATTTCCTCCACCACAAAATTTTAAGACTAGTTAAGTTATGAGCCTAACAATCTCCACAAGGTCCTACAGCTATTATTTACTTCTGGTCGCACCCACTGTGTGCAAGATGCTTTCTAAACAAAGGCAGCACAATTTCTGTCAGGGTTAAAATTAATTTTTGGGTAATGGGATTTGAAAGTCATATGAAACCTTTACTTCCTATTATAATAGGAGTGATGCTTACCTGTATGCCCTTCCACACATACCATAGTTTCCAGCACCATAGGATCCTCCAATAATTACTGTTATTTTAGGTACACTGGCACAGGCTACAGCAGTTACCATCTTGGCTCCATCCTTTGCTATTCCTCCAGCTTCATAATCTCTACCAACCATGAAACCTAATACATTTTAAGATGAACAAGATCTTTCAGTTGCTAAATACTAGCTACGCATCACTCACTCAAACAAAACCATATTATTATAAATCATTGCTGGGAATGGGCCTATATGTTCAGACAGGCTTGTTTCTGACAATTGAGAGATACAGATAATATACACACAGATGCTGCCTCAATGCCTGAACCTGAATGACCAGCAACAAAGCCTATTAGTCAGGTTTACTCACCTGTGATGTTCTGCAAAAACACAATGGGAATATTTCTTTGGCAACATAATTGAATAAAATGAGTTCCCTGCAAACAGAGTAAAGGTAAATTGTTAAGAGATGAATGAGTGAAGCAATATCTACAGTCACTCTGTTTGATGTTATTGTCACTCTACTTCCAATGGACTTTTTGCCATAGGCTTCAAGTGGGAACAAGGCCAGGCCCTGCTTTGTTCCCTTCATCATAGGGGACACACTGGGGGCAGGACCCTCTTCCCACTAAAGTCAATAGCAAAACTTCCACTGACTTCAATGGAAACAGGAGCCTGTGAATAACGTGTAGGTTCAAAGATAAAGTAACAACTAATACTGTATAATGGAAAATAAACAGATAAAAACCGCAGTTATGAGTGAAACCTCATTTTTACATTCCTTCCAGTGAAATCTACCCAAATCCTCAGTGCCTTACCTTTCTTATTCTTCCAAACTACTGCAGTATTCGATTTCTCCATCATTTCCATGGAGCACAGAGGAAATTCTGTCTTTTTATTCTCTCTCTTCCTCCCTCTCCTCATTTCCTAACTAAGGGCTATTTTACCTAATAAAGAAATGGCAGCAGATTCCTCTGCAATCAGTTACACTCTAGTAATTGCTGCCATTAGAGGTGGGGTTAATTTAAAGAACAGATGTAGCAAACAGAAGGTAACAAAATTAAGGCTTCAGAGTAGCAACCGTGTTACTGCATTTAGCCGTATGGAGTGGAAATCCATCAACTTCATACAATTAAGGCTATGTCTACAGTAGGACTTTTGTCAGTAAAACTTTTGTCAGTCAGGGGTGTGAAAAAAAAACCACACCCCTGACTGACATAAGTTCTGGTGTGAACAGCGCTGTGTCATAGAGCGGTTACACAGGAGACCTTGCAGGAGCGCAACTGCAGCGGTACAACTGTGCTGCTGTAAGATCCGTACTGCCTAAGGCAACAAGAACAATGCTGCTGTATAGAAAGCCATTAACAGCCTGAGTCACTGCTCCCTTGTAGTTCCAGGGAGGCAGGGCAGCCTGAGGAAAGACTCCAGGATAACCTCAGCAGCAAAGGCAGTTTGGGGCTGCACTCAAGAATTTGAGAAACTACGAAACTTTTTCTTAATTTTATTGGCTTTGTCCATTAAATGTTTTGTTTTGCACATTAAACAATTGTACCTAAACCATCTTTGGCAAACCTACCCACAGTCACGCAGCCTTTGGGAATTTTTCCATCCCCATCCGCCCCACTCTAGCACTTCCAAAGGCCTGGTTGTTGCGGGGTGTGTGATGCAGGGTTCAGGTACAAAAACATTTTATTGTATTATGTTTGGAGGAATCCCATACAATTGATTGAACTTGAATGCTGACTGAAATGCTGACTGACTTGGAGAGCAGGTCAGGAGGACAAAGAATCCCACTAGCTAATTGAGCATGGCCAAGATCAGTGAGGCAAGGCAAAAAGCAGAGTATTTACAAAGCATCAGAGTAGTGAGATAGTCCACAAGATTATTTATGCCTGTGAGTCATTGCCAAGGATATTTTAGGCTTCATATTTCAGCCTATTACATATGGTTAGTTTTATCACATGTGAAGATAAAAAGAGCATGTTTTACATTCTTAGGTAAACCATGAAAAAATAACCAACAAGCTGAAATGGCTTTGCCACATTTTGGGGGGGGGGGGGGGGAAAACCTTAATTCTGTAACACAAAATCTATTCTGTGAGATAACAGTAAAAAATAACCTGAAAGGGCACGAAGCAGGTGGTCGTACTGATACTGAAAAATGTAAACTTGACACAAATGAAAGACTTGGCTTTTCAGTCAATATTACATATTGTTCCTTCATTTAAAAACCTTATTTATCCTCTGCTGATAGAGTTTAAATTAATAACCATTCTTTCAGACTATAAACCCCTGAGAGGTGCACCATAGCAACTGACCTGTTCACAATACTCAAATAACCCCTAGTTGCTAGCAAAGAGGGGAAAACTGATAATACACATAGAAGCACTCAAAAGACTAGTGATCACTTTGGGGAAAAGCCACAGTAGGCAAGGTCTGCCATTTTTAATAGGTATGTATAGTTTTGGAACTGTTACTAATAGTGTGTGCTTTCTTCGTTACATTATCAGGTTATGCCCATTACAGAAGATAAATCGTATGTTGTACAGACTAAGCTAAAAGTTAGGTGAGGGTCTCATTTATAAAAAAAAAAATAGAGCAGAGCAACAGTTCTGCTATAGTTAAGGTTAAGACCAGCTTTCTGTTTGCAGTTTGACTGTTCTAAATGCTCTAATCTGTATAGTTAATCAGATTGCCTTGAAATTTGGTGTGCCTCATGGAGAAGCAGGGTACAGATAGTGATCCAAATTTGGGGCCATTGGAACAAGGGGTTCCCAGGATACTGCTCCTAGAGGGAAAAAAAACAGCTTTTCTTAAAGTTGACATGTTCTGGCAACATTTTTTGCTCACATACAGAGACCAAACCAGGGCTCAGATCATCACATCAGGATCTCAGATGCTTGAAGGTTACCCCAACAGAGTGCATGGCACCCACCTTCCCTTTGGGGGAAATCAAATTAAAACATTTTTTGAAACAGAGTTTGCTTCTCCAGTTAGGCACTTTAAGGGCTTGTCTTCACGTATAGCACTACAGCTGCACCACTGTGGGGCTTTTGTGAAGACTTTACTGCACCAACAAAAGAACTTCTCTCATCAGCCTAATTAATCCACCTCCCTGAAAGACAGTAGCTATGTCAGTGGGAGAAGGCCTCCAGTTGACATAGTGCTGTCTACATGGGGGGGTTAGGTGGGTATAACTATGTTGCTCAAGGGTGTGGATTTTTCACACCCTTGAGTGGTGTAGTTATACTGACATAGGTCTGTAGTGTAGACCTGGCCTAAAGCTTATGCACTCCATGGATTACACTGAGAATATACAGAGTGAAGTGCTAACTGTCCATAAAACTATCTCTATGTCACAGGACCAGGATGGCTTCAAGGACACATTATGGTTACCAATTCTGAGCAACACTCTAGTCACTGTGAGCTCAAATCCAACCTAGGGCAGAAATTTGAAGTAAAAAAAAAAAAGCAGGCATATTGCTCCAATCTGCCTCTGTCAAAGGGGAATTTTTATTCTGGGGGAAAGTCCCTCTCCCTACACCTTGCTATGTGAGCTGGGATCTGAGGGTTCCTCTCCTCTCCCCTCCCCCCCTGGTCTCTGAGCCCAGCTCTCTGTCCCCATGGGTGCACCAGGATCAGGGGAAGGGTGTAACTTTCCTTTCCTGCTCCCCTCCCCATATGAGTATGGTTCTGGAGGGCCCCTGCCTTTCTGGGGGTGTGAGCCCCTCTCACTATACCTCCCCCAGGTGAGCCAGGATCTGGGGAAGTCCTGCGTCTGGATGGGGAGCTTAGAACAGGCATGCTTGGGTCATGCACCAAGAACAAACTGCTGAGACTGGCTGAGGAGTGAGGAGTAAGAATGGGTATCAAACTCTCCAGCACTTGGTGCAGGAGAGCACTCATTGACATGAAAGGAGCAGTTCACATGTCTCAGAGTATTGTTTCAGGCTGTACTAATCTCCATTAGGTATTCTCTTTCATCTGACAACATCTCATTGAGACAAATGGGCCACTGAACACCTCTGAAGCTGCTATGCAGCTGATGGATGCATAGAGGCTCTCCCTTATAGTCTCCCTCCTAATTTCATACAATATTATAATGGAGCACCAACTCGGCCCCCACTATGGTTGGGAAGTCCTTCTTGTTAAAAGGATTACTCTTCTTAATGCTCTAAAATACATGTGCTTACACAGATTGTCTTAAAATTTGCTATGCCTCATGGTACTGTAGGGTTAGCAAATCCACATGTGGGGTCATTGAGCAAGGTGTTCCCAAAATACAGTCACAAGGGGAAAAAAACAGTATTTCATTGAGTTCACAGATTCTAGCACCTCTGAAGTTTGAAACACACCCTGGGCAGAAATCTGAGAATGAACTATGAACAATTGTGAAAAATCTGCCTCTGTCCAGAGGGAGGGGGTGGGGTGTGTGGGAGGGGGTGTGGTGTGTGTGTTGGTATTTTTGTTTGGGGAGGGGTTTAGAAATGTAATCTGAACACAGCAGAATATTCAGAAGATGGTGCAACTATTTTTAAAAGAAAACAAAATACACATGCAAATGTTCACGAGGAAGGGAGAGGTGATTAGGGCTTAAAAAAAGGTTTGGGTCTGCAGCAAGGAATGGGGGTATTATGGGGTAAGTGGGAATGGGTGGCTGGGCAAGGAAGAGGGTTTAGGGGTCTCAGGTGAAAGGGAAGGGGTAGCACAGGAAGTTGGGGGTTTAGGAATGGGGGGCTGTTAGCTCTGAATTCTTCCCTTCTGTATGTGCACTGGGATCTGGGACAGCCCGATCCCTCTGCAGGTGTCTGAGACCTTCTCCCTGACCACTGTGTGTTTTGGGATCTTGGGGGCCCTACTAACCTTGGGGTGGGGTGTCTCGGTGGCCATACATAGCCCGTGAAATTTGAACATTTACCCATGATGCTGCTGTGGATTTTTTAAAAAAATTGTTATTTTCTCAGGACCAGGGTCGGCTCCAGGCACCAGCGAAGGAAGTAGGTGCCTGGGGCGGCCAATAGAAAGGGGCGGCACTCCGTCGGTTATTGGGGCGGCACGTCCAGGTCTTCAGCGGCACTTCGGTGGCAGCTCAATCTGTTTTTTTGTTTGTTTGTTTTTCTTCACCGCTTGGGGCAGCAAAAAAGCTGGAGCCGATCCTGCAAAGGACTTTGCTCATATCATTATGACTGCTCCAATTCACTCCTTCACCATTCAGTACGCTACACCTCACACAGTTAATGCAGCTGGAGTGAATGCAGATAATTCTCAGTAGCTATTGCCAGCTCCAGACGGCAGAATAGAGGTTGCATGGACATTTATTTTCCCGGTTTTCAGAAGTCTGAATTGTGCTGAATTTGATGTTCTGGAAGGTCACCGGTTACTGGGCAACCGTAACTCTGTGTTAATTAAGTTTTCTGCCATTTAACAGGAGAATATGAATTGGACAGGTCTGATTACAGAAGTGGCTGACAGTTACCACCAAGTTTCATGGGAGGACTCTGAACACTATCATTCCATTGTTCAGAACATGTACTCTATTTGGAGATTGGATTTTGATAAACTACTCTTATAGTGCCAGATACGATGGCATAAATAATAAGGAGAAAGAGAGAAAAAGTACTCCCTTGCTTTCTTGTTGATAGGAAAGCTTTTGCAATACTAATCACCAGAGAATACTGAAGGTATAAAAGGGTAATGAGGTCTTTACAAGCTGCAGAGAGCTGTAGAAAACAAATGTCACCAGAAAATGGTCTTATTTATTGCAATCCTTAAAGTTCAAAGTATTCTCCATTACACGCAGCTCAACTTTGTGCCTTGTTTCATGACACCTATGAGCCAAGCAAAATCTTTTCCCTTCTTCAACTTTTTCCAAAAAGCTCTCTTTCCCCCAGTCTTCCTGCACAACTTCCTCGCCAGTTCTGTGAGGATTTCATCAAAAGAGACCAGGATATAGGATAACTATTGCCCTTCTTCCCCGCAAAATAGAAATTCAGTTTGGCCTTATTACTGGTTTATTTAAAAAATCCAGAATCCCATATTTAAGTAAGACAGAACTTGGCCAATAGTCACCTTTTCACCTAAAGAGCCTCTCTGTTCCCTGATCCTTCTGTAAAAGCACTGACATATTCAGAACATTGTATTGGAGTAACACTTTTGTTTTTAAAAAAAGGAGCAAAAATACACTGTACCGAGGTTGTAAAGAAGATATAAGGATGTATATCAGGGATTGACAGCCTTTGGCATGCGCTCCGCCAAGGTAAGCACCCTGGCGGGCCGGGCCGGATTGTTTACCTGCCACATCCACAGGTTCGGCCGATCACGACTCCCACTAGCTGCGGTTCGCCGTCCCAGGCCAATGGGGGCTACAGGAAGCGGCCCGGGGCAAGGGATGTGCTGGCTGCCGCTTCCTGCTGCCCCCATCGGCCTGGAGCGGTGAACCGCAGCCAGTGGGCGCCGTGATCGGCCGTACCTGCGGACGCGGCAGGTAAACAAATCAGCCCGGCCCACCAGGGTGCTTACCCTGGTGGGCCGCGTGCCAAAGGTTGCCGATCCGTGATGTACATTATATATTTATTTTATTGGTTAGTTTATTTCAGGAGTTACCAAGGAGAAGTATGAAAAGCAAACCTATGGTAAGCCAACAAATTGGATACCAGAATGAGAAATAAGAGTACACTAGAAATTTTGACTGGGACTAAATTCTTGCCAATCACTACAAAAATTATGATTTACTGTAACATTTCAATTTTAAAGGGTTAGAATTTCATCTAACAATTACTTTTTAAAGCATTTGTATTGACTTTCCTATAACAGCTGGAGGTTTTAGAATTTATTACTTCAACTGTGTCATATCCATACAGCTTTGATTGCTCTTCCTGTAACTATACTTTCCTCTTACCATGTCTACCTCTTATCTGAAACAGTTATGGTAACACCATCTTTAATAAAATAAAGTCAATTACTTTTAAAGTCTATCAAGGAATTTTGGTCATTTCATGTTCACAGCAGATACTCACACAGACAAGTCCATCAGTTATTACAAAAAAAGACCATTTTTCCTCTTGGAAATTCTGGTTCAATAGTTGAATTCTCAGTAACAATGTTCAATTAAAATTTGAAAAGAGGCTCAATAACACATTAAACTTGCCTTCTTTGCTGACTCAGAGAAGAGAACTCCATTGTTTCCAATAATTCCTACTGGGTAACCAAATAGTCTAGCAAATCCTGAACAGGGAAAAAAGAACAACAACAAAAAGTTACAAATTTTCAGGTACATTGATTTCACTATAAAAAATGCAGAGCTAATACTATTTCCTTGATGCAGTGATGTGTCTCTTGAGGAAAGAATTTTTTTTATTATTAAATAATTTTAAAGCTCAGCACAATGGGTGAGCCAAACAAAATGATCCCACCTGTAAAACTGGGAGAAATATTTATATAATAATTTAAAATATATATATATGTTTTAAATACCTGTGATTAACGTATCCCCATATAAGGCTTTGAATTCATCAAATTTACTTCCATCTACAATTCTAGCAATGACCTTGAGGGGGTGGAAAAAAGAGGAAAATTAGGTTCCCCTCCTTATTTTAGTTTGCACTAAAATTTGTTTAGAAAGACAGAGTGCACTTTGACATTTAACTTGTCATCATGTATTCAAGGGATTTTGAAATAACCATTTCATTTTGATGGCAGGCAAAAGTTAGGCTGGGGGAAAAGAACCCTTTTACCTTATAAGTTATGCTTTACCTCTATTTTCATGAAAAGAGGGTCTATTTTAAAGGAGATTTAAAGCTTGAGAACATCAGGTCCCAAACTTTACACACCTTCTAAACTGAATTTTAAGTAAGTTCTTCTGTTTACTACGTCAGACAGAAAAACTGTTTTTTCCAGGCATATTAATCACAAATGGATACACTCACTATATATTTCAAAGATAGAAAAAGCTACATACATGCATTTGCCAGTCTCTTTAGAGGTACATGCATATGAAGCTTTGCTTATGTTTGGGACCTGTCATACAACAATGGATGATCAGTTTTAAAATTACCAAGATTCGGTTTTGTGACTAATCATATGAGCATAACCAGCAAGACACATGACAAAAGAAATGTCAACTTTAAAGAATAGGAAACTGGGGTATTAAAGTACTTCAGTGTCCCCGTAATGAAAGTGAGACTTCATGTCTCCTGGAAAAGTATTTAAAGGAGGTTTCAAGCCACGACTCTTAAATACAGACCAAATACTGGTCTTGCAGGCAAAGTCTGAGTAAATAGGCTTTGCACATGGGACCTTATGCAGGAGGACTTGGAGAGAATGCAGTCCTCCCCAACCCATAAACAGTGTGTAAACTGATTGTGCAGCTGTTACTGAGGCCTTAGGGTCCTCTAAGAGCATGTTGTGATCAGTAGATATGCAAAGTAGTGCTACATATTGTGGAGCAGCACTCTGCAGGGTGAGACCCCTTTGTGTGGCTGGGAGAGCTGAACTATTTCTGTTATGTTTGAGGCCTCCAGAATCCTTAAATCAGGACAGAATCCTTTATATTTAGCTCTACAGAATTAGCAAAAAAAGAAAGCTAAAATACTGTATTCGAGCAGTGGCCACGTGGTATAGAAGATCTGCAAACATATTAGTTAACTGTAGTCTTGGCAACCTTTTTAAAATACTATTAAACTCTAACCTTTGTTAATGCTTTTTTCAACAGAATAATAGAAAAGGGTTACATTTTTAACAATGCATTGACATTTTACTGGGCTTACCAAAACAAGAACATTTAAAACATTAGAAAGCCCAATACTATATTCTGAAGACAAATGTTGAGGAATAAATGAAGCATGCCTTCCTGCAAGGAAACTGAGTGTAAAAAGTATTTTGTGTGTGTATTTTGCAGCTACATTTTTATCTATACCTCTTTGACATCAAAGTTTCTTTTAATCTGATCCCCAACTATTCCATATAATTCATCAGCAGGATATAAAGGCTCTTCTGATGGTTCCACTGTCACCTGCAGCAATTTAATAAAGCTATTAAAATGACAAAGAAATTATTTCACACCATAAGCCAAAACAGCCTAGTGAATTTCCCAACTACCCTGTTCATAGCTACCCTTTCACCACTCATGCTCAAATCACTCTACTCGCTTCCCACCTTGTTTTGCGTCAAGTCCAAGCCCCTTACACTGAAGGGTCTGAACAGCATCAGTCCTCACTTTCTTTCTCTCCCTAACTCCTACTACTGCACACCTCACCTCTGCCCATGCTCCACACTGACAATTCCTCCCACTTTACCAAAACTTTTGTATCTTTCTCTCATTTGCATATCTGTACCCTTTTCCCCAACTAGATACCAGGGTGACTGGCACACTATAAACAGGAAAATATTTTTTCCAGGCCATTACTTATGTTTATATACCCTCTCCTCCTTCAGGCAGTGTACTCTGTCTCCTCAATCTGACCCTCTGACTTAAGCCAATTCCTCCACTCAGGGGTGAAAGTAACTTAAAGGATTTAACGGTACTCCGGAGTCCTTGGGAGGGGACGGGGCCTCAACCGGAAGAGGCATGGCCTCTACCGGAAGAGGCGGGGCCTTTAAATCCCCGGGAGCTTTAAATCAGGATTTAAAGAGCCCAGGGCTAGGGCTGTGGTAGCAGCAGCTGGGAGCCCCAGGCCCTTTAAATCACCCCAGAGCTACCAGCTGCAGAGGCTGGGAGCCCCGGGGCTGATTTAAAGGACCCGGGGCTCCAGCTTTCGCTACTGCAGCGGAGCCCCGGGCACTTTAAATCACCATCGGAGGAGGCTCCCGGCAGCCGCTGCTACCCCAGGACCCCAGCCTCTGGCGGAGCTTTAAAGGGCCCGGGGCTCCGCTGCAGTAGCAGCAGCTGGGAGCCCCTGGCCCTTTAAATCACCCCAGAGCCCCACCGCCGCTATCCCAGGGCTCCGGCAGTGGGGCTCGGGTGGCGATTTAAAGGGCCCCGGAGGGTAGCGGCAGTGGGATCCCCGGGCCCTTTAAATCACCACCCGAACCCTGCTGCTGGAGCCCCGGGGTAACAGAGGCAGCCAGGGGCTTGGGCGGTGATTTAAAGGGCCCAGGGCTCTGGCTGCCGCTACAGCCCTGGGCCCTTTAAATTGTCCCTGGAGCCCTGCTGCCGGAGCCCTGGGGAGGCAGCGGTGGGGCTCCGGCAGCAAGTTAAAGGGCCCGGGGTGGTAGTGGCTACTGGAGCCCCAGACCCTTTAAATTGTCCCCGGAGTCCTACTGCCAGAGCTCTGGGGAGGCGGTGGTGGGGCTCCGGCGGCTATTTTAAGGGCCGGGGCGGTAGCGGCTGCTGCAGTCCCGGACCCTTTAAATAGCTGCCGGAACCCTGCCGCTGCAACTCCAGGGCTCCGGAGACAATTTAAAGGGCCCGGGGCAGTAGCTGCAGCAGGAGCCCCAGGCCCTTTAAATCGCTGCCAGGGGAAGCCTATCCACCCCGTATGGTGCACCAGCTCTTGCCGGTACACCGTACCGGGGCGTACCGACTTACTTTCACCTCTGCCTCCACTACAAGCCATCCACCCTTTACATCAAACCTACCCCATTATTTTAAAATCAACAAGACACATGATGAACCTGAATTATTAATGATTTGACTACACCCCTTCCCGCTCCACTTCCTTTGTTCTAAAACCCAGATTCAAGGAGGTATTTCAGCATGTACCTGGTTTAAGCATGAGGAGGTCCCATTGAAGTCAATGGGACTGACTGCTCATATGCTTAAAATTAAGTACGTTGTGGAATTGGGCTTACCTTAATTTAGAGTATATTTCTGAAACAGTTACCCCAAACCCCTGCTTACAGATAGCTCTTTGGGATAGGAACTGTGTCTTTTTTCAATGTCAAAAATGTATTTAATGTCAGACATACCAATGCACTATACAAATAATAAGGAAAAACTAGATAAACAGGGTGGGTAAGATAATATCTCTTATTTTGAGCTACACAGAACTCTTCTCCAGTTCTGTTATTCAAAAGCTTCTCTCACCAACAGAAGTTGGTCCAATAAAAGACATTACCTCACCCAACATGTCTCACTAATATCCTGGGCCCAGCACAGCTATAACACAGCAAAAAAAGTTAAAATTATACATTTTAATTTAGAAAATGCATTATGTTCAAAAAATTCAAATATATACTTACATCTACTTTCTTTTGGTAATTTAAACTCCTCACAACTTTCCTAGCTAGATGAAGTGCATGATTGTCATCCAAAGCATAGTGATCAGTTACACCAGACTTTCTGCACAGATGTAAATATATATATATATATATATATATATATATATATATATAAAAATATAAATATATATGTAATATACACCACACATACACACAAAAACTGATAAAAATGAGTTTTTAAAATACTTTGGCCAAGATTTAAAAAATTAGATGCCTAAAATGAGGCTCCCAAATCCATATTTAGGAACTTAACTTAACATACAGTTTCAATTTTTTTTACTTTTGTAAAGAGACCACAAAGGCGGCAGACATCATATTTGCACTCCTCTTTTCTTATACATTTTTGCACCATCCATGTAGTTCCTTACATGGATTTAAAATACAAAGTGTTTCAATATTTAAAATAAAATCTAGTTTGAGCAGCCCAACACTTATGAGTAAGTGAACAATAAAAACCAATACATGTTGAAGAATGAAGAACTATTAAGGAAGAAAAATTTCAATACTAAACTTCTAAAATATGAGTTAAAATAGTGAATGAAAATAACTGAAATTATGGGGGAAATTTGACAGTGATTTTAAAATATTATTAATTGCCTGAATAATAACACTTTAATCACCAATAAACTGAAGTACAAAAAGAGCTTATTTATTCATTGTATTATAAAGGAATGCTTAAATTTTGCTTTTTTTTTTTTTCCCATTCTGAGAACATGAAAGTATATAGTTATTTCAATTTTGGTGGTATAGACTCTTAAAAAATGTTCCTTTTATCACTGGCTATTTTGATTTAGTGTACAATAAGGTACAGTTGACCATAAAGGAAAGAATCCTAGAAGGTATAAGATGTATAACCTTTTCCATGATTTAATAACCTAATAACGTAAAACACAGAATGCACAATAGAAATATACCTATAATATGTATGTTATTGCAGTTGATATATAATAACAAAAACTTTATTCCAACATATGATAGACTCATTCTATTGTAAGTATGGCAGTGTGGGTGTCATACAAGTTCTTATAATATTACCAATTCCATAACCTCAAAAATGCCAAAATAAAAAATACCAAGTCTTAAATAAAAAACAAATTTTGAATAGCCGATGATAAAGTAGTACCAGTAAAATACAACACCATAGAGTCTGGGGATCTGAGGTCAAACATGGTACCTAGAGACTTCCTAGAGTTTCTTTAGTTATTGAACAGGGACACCATTTTCAGTACAATTTCCACTACTATCATTGGATGGGGGCTATGGGCATTAAATGTGTACATTTAAATTACTGGATTGGTAAATTATGGAAGTGGGTTGTCTTCCTCTGAAAAAATGGTTACTCACCTTCTCGTAACTGTTTTTCTTCGAGATGTGTTGTCCATTTCAATCAAGTGTGTGTGTGCACACGTGCCTGGTAGCCGGAAGATTTTTCCCATAGTAGCCTCTGTCGGGTCAGGCTGGGTGCCCCCTGGAATCGCGCCTTTATAGCGCTCAGTATAGATCCTCTGACAGAGGGGTAGGATGGTGGGTATTGGAATGGACATGAACAATACATCTCTAAGAACAATAGTTACGAGAAGGCGAGTAACAGTTTTTTCTTCTTCAAGTGCTTGTTCATGTCCATTCCAATTAGGTGATTCACAAGCCCGAGTTCAGGAGGTGGGGTCGGAGCCGTCCACTGACTGGAGCACTGCTCTTCCAAAGTCTGCATCGTCTGTGGCCTGCTGGGTGATCGCATAGTGTGTGGTGAAAGTATATATGGAGGACCACATTGCTGCTCTGCAGATTTCCTGGGTGCCAGGAGCGCCGTTGAAGAGTCTTGAGCCCTGATGGAGTGCGCAGTGATTGGAGGAGCGGGCACCTTCACCGGGTTGTAGCACTCACGGATGCAGGACATGATCCATAATGAGATAAGTTGAGAGGAGACAGGAAGACCTTTCATTCTGTCCACCACTGCAACAAATAACTAGACCGTCTTTCAGAATGGCTTAATTCTCTCGATGTAGAAGGTTAGCGCTCTGCGGACATCTAATGAGTGAAGCTTTTCCCCTGCCGCTGGAGTGTGCCTTAGTTAGAACAGTGGTTCCAAAACTGGGGTTCTTGAACCCCTGGGGGTTCACAAAATGTTACAGGGGGTTCTTGGGAAAAAATTCCCTAATGGCGGACAGAGCTGTCAATAGGGAGCACGGGGCCTAGAGCCCCTGGACTTCCAAGAGCTAACCAGATCAAAGCAAGCATATCTATCACACTGAGGAGATTTAAAACTTCAAGACTCCTTATAAGAATTGGAAAGGGAGGTGGATATTTTTTGCTGTATTTAAAAGTAAATAGGCAGCTAGTCTGCTCCCTGCCATCAGCACCCAATGGATCCCGTGACTCTCGGGGATCCTGTTCAGGAGCAGACACGGACGGTGCCGTGCTTGGTCATGAGGCTGTCGGCACCGAACTTGGTGCTGGTGTCAGCGTTGGCAGTGCCTCTGGTGGCGTTGTCAGTACCGGGGTCGCTGTTGGTACTGCTGGTGGCACTGGAGCCGCTGTAGAGGCCGGTACTGATGTTGGCGCCGAAGCCACGGCTGGTGCCGAAGCCGGCAATGGTGCTGCAGCCAATGGTGTTGACGTCAGTGGCAGTGGTTCGGTGGCAGTGGTTCAGTGGCTGGTCGCTCAGCCGGTGGGATAAAGATGGCCGAAGCCACCGAAATCGCCACTGAGCGGGACCCTTGGCTTCTTCCCTGGCTCTGGTGAAAGGCCCAGGGAGTCCAGAAGGGCCACTGAGAGGGGTTCTGCCACTGCAGTGGCTACGGCGCCGGGTAAGCCCGTCTGTCCCACTGTGACCTGGACCTCCTGCCCCTGCTCTTATCAGAATGGTAGGTATCTGACTCCAACCCCAAGGTCTCCGAAAATGAAGACCACGGAGGAGCGTCCACAGGTGTTGGTGCCGGAGGGTGCCATGGAGGAGGAGAGCGCCGGGACATTATCACCGGCTTCCCTCTTGATTACACCTGGGGTCGGAGCCACCTCTGTGCTAGGGGGCGAGAACAGCGCTGTGAGATGCAGCAACTCTTGAGCCACTTCGAAAGCCTCCAGTGTCAAGGGGAGCAACAGTTGCTTGGCAGTAGAGTCCGGCGATCGCAATGGGCCCAGACTCAATTGCCTCGCCTCAGCAGGAGTCAATGCGGCCCTGCCCGGGGATCTAGTGCTGTGGCCCAACTGGGGTCTCACAGCCATTCGCTCCTTAGACTTAGCTGTGGGAGAACGCTCTCCCTCCGGCGGCTTCTTCTTCTGTGGCACTGGCAACTGAAACTGGTGCCTGGCCGACTGGCCGTGGGAAGAGCCGTGCCGGTCTCAGGAGTCATCCTTTTTTGGCACCGGTTCCTGGGATGACAGTGCCGGGGCACTCCGCGCCAACGTGCTGTGTGTGGGGTCTCCCGACCCAGGGTTTGAGTGGGGGCGAAGAGCTGCCTCCATTAGGAGAACCTTAACCTGCTGTTCCCCTTCTTTAATAGTTCTGGGAGGGAACTGGCAGTAGATCCTACACCGGTCCTTTTGGTGACCTTACCTTAGGCACCTTAGACAAGAAGTGTGGGGGTCACTCTTTGGCATGCGCTTAGCGCAGACCTCACAGGTTTTGAAACCCGGGGACCACGGCATACCCCAGTTGCGGGGAGTCAGAAGGGGGGGAACCCCCAACTAACTTTAAACTACTATACAATGAACTACAGAGAACTATACACAAAAAAATGGAGATAAAGGCACTTGCTAAGCAAGGGCTATGGGACATTCCAGCTAACCGTCACTGGCGGTAAGAAGGGACTGAAGGGGTGGCGGGTTGGCAGGGCTCTATATTGAGCACCACGAAGGCATGACTCCAGGGGTGCCCAGGCCGACCCGACAGAGGCTGCTATGGGAAAAATCTTCCGGCTACTGTGCATGCGCACACACCTGATTGGAATGGACATGAACAAGCACTCGAAGAAGAATTAGTTACTGGTCATTGCTGGACTAGGATACTAAACTAGATGGACCAACCTGCTACAGAAAATCTTTTGATCAGTTCATTTTTAGCCCCATTAAAAACTAAAAGGGGTGTGTGGAAAATGACAAGCCCCAGGGGGATTTGTTTGTTTTACCGGCAGTGAAGATCAGCACCTCCAAGATCCTCCGCTGATACTTCCTCACCAGTTGCCGCTTTAACCTATAATATATAAACAGTAGAATCAGGGAAAGAGTTTGCACTTACTTCACATGAATGTTTAGAAAAGTTTAGTAATAAAAAGAGTTCCTCTCCAAATGTTTCTTCACTAATTAGACTCAGTCATGTTTCTGCAATATTTTCCCGCTATAGTATTTATAATGTGCTAAGATGATCTTTTTTAAATTACCCACATTTCATGGAATTCATACCTTCATTATTCAGCATTTACACTTAAGTTCTATAGCCACAAAGCTCTTTCCTATACTAATGTGTGTGGGTATATGTGTTACCTGACCATTATTTTTTAGATTGAAACCATCACCTAATGCATACCTTATAAAAGTTATTATTCATCAATAGATTATTAGTGTAAACCATTTTTAATCTAGCTACAGGTATTCTGCTCTTTTTCACAATAAGTTAATGTCAAATGAGATGCTCTGCTGTATCCATAAATGTTCAAAGTGAGAACCACAAATGTCAGGCTTGCCCTCAGTTCCTGGAAGATACCAATGCCAAAATTAAATAATTCCTTTTTCAAATGGAATGTCACTAAACAAACCATTTCCCTACTTGCACATGGTACTAGTTTATATATTTTCTAATTCAAAATCTACTCTAATATTCAGTTATTTTCTTGACATACTCTTCTACAGATTTCAAATGTTTAATTTAGTTATTCTATTATTAACCTTAAAACAATCTGAATCCACCTATGCATTATTGAGTCTTGTCTCACACCCACAAAATAATTTAACAAGAAACCTTTTCTAAAAAGAGCACCTTTATAAAAGAAAACTATCTGAATTAAGTGTGATCTTCCTAAAAATAACTAGAAGGTGTGAAGTAACCTATTACATGAGGAAGATTGTGGTGATGTTGGAGATGGACATCTGGCTAGTTCATAAAATGTTTGATAGAATATGTAACTGAAGTTTCACTGGCAGCACACTAACCTCTGACACCTCATTGGACAAAGAGATAAAGTGTAGGAAGATACTTTCAGTGAGAACAGGAAGATACCTACCAGTTATGAATCTGAAAAGTGGCTTTATTGGTACACAGACTGAGATTATGACAAGAATCTGTACATTGCCAGATGACTGACAAGAAATCTGTTATGTGATGGATGGATTTCTTACAGTGCAATGTGCAGGCAATTGATGACTTATCTTTCCAAGAAGTGTTGTCCTTGGGCCCCATGGTCAGGCTATCTTGTAAAAACACTAGATTGTCCTTTGTTTCAGATGACTTTGCTTTGATGTGTGTTCCTTTTAACACCCACTTAAACCTCAAGTGATATATAGACATCATCTGTGAATTTCCTCTGAGATGCTAGGAGGACGTTAATCACCTTCTTAGAATGCGACACTCTATTTCTTTCCTTTCAGCTTCCCAGCTGATGAGTTAGGCAGCACTGGATTTTGGTTCAGGAAAAATCCCTGTATCACATTTGGGGTGCAATTTAGACCAGTAAGGGGTTGTGTCAGCACCTGCTCTGTAACCTGGGGTGCCTCACAATGCTTTACTGCTGTAGCTCTCAACCTGAGCTCCTCACAAATAGCCAAACAGCATGCAGGTCATACCCTGAGTGTCTGCATATAGCTGCAACCTGCCAGCAACACGGACCTCAGCAGCCTTGGTTACTACCTGCAGGGTGACCCATCATACTCCCAGTCCTGAATTGTCCCCCAAAATGTGTCTTCTGCACTGTCCAGCCCCTTCCTGGACAGTCCTGATATTATAGGTCCATTGCTCCTGTAAGGGAACAATATCCAACAGTTTGCTACTTTAAAGGGAATGACCCAAACAATCCAGTTTTGCATTCAAACTGAATTAGTTTGATTAATCTTTAAAACAAGTTTATTTAACTACAAAGAGATAGATTTTAAGTGAATACAAGTACAAGGCATTAAAGTCAGAAATGATTACAAGATAAAATGCTTTCTAGTGCTAAAACTTAAACTAGACTTTGTTCAAGATCAAATCCTTACCACATGCTCTCAGCAACAGGGCTGAACAAATTTCAGGGCAGGATCTCTCCCAAAGTCAAATGGCTACTTCCTTTGCCTTCTTAGGTGAGAAAGAAAGAGAGAAAGAGATAGCGAGAGATACCTTGAGGTGGTTTTGCCCCTCACTTTATAGTCCAGGCACTCTTTGAAATGCATTTTCCTGAGGGTTACATCTAAGTAAAGTTCATTCCTGCTCTGAGGTTGGAGTCATGGAGTCTCATGGTGAAAGAGGTTCTATGCTGTTTGCTAAAATATAGATCGATCTGTTACTGTACCCTTTCTTTGTCAAAAAATGGTCACTTGACAGGTGACTATCCATCAACTTTGATGACTCCTGACTAGAGCCATCAGCGTGTCCTTTCTCTCTGAGAAACAGGTTTATCCATTATGGTAACCACATTTCAGTCATAATCTCATCTTATGTTCATAACTTTACATATAATGTTGCTACATACATGTCACCATATTACTAACCAGTGAGTTATTACTTTTCAAGTGATACCTCACAAGGCATATTTTCTACAAAGATTATTACAATAATGTTCAGGGTGTGAATACAGGGTGCATTCGTGCACACTTTGTTACACACTGTGTTTTGTGTGTGTCCATAGGCTTCCAACCTGGCCTGTGATGCACAAAGGCTAGATGGTCTCGATTGCATTCCCTCAGTTCTGTGTGTGTCTTGCTGAGCCAGCCTGACTTTCCTTCTTTGCAGATTACTGAGAGACAGAGTGAGAGTTTCTGCCCAGAACATGAACAAGGCTAGTACTATAAGCAGTTGTGAATGTTTTCTGTCTTCTTGCAGTTATATACACATCACATTTCTGGAGAATCATCTACTAGAAATAGAGTAGTCAATTGTCAACAATCACATGAGACATTATACTCCATGTCTCCTTCTATTATACCTTCCCAAAGACATATAGGAGTCACAATATGTTCCCCTATATGGGTTCTAGTATCTGTGCTGATGAACAGGCTTCTTTGGATTTGACATCAGATAATGCTAAATATTAAGAATGATTTCACCAAGAGATTCTAGTATTGGATCTGGACCAAGATCTTTATATATTGATTTGCTGTAATTGTGGTCTGGAAGCAAAGCAAGAATTGTGCCAGGTATTGAGACATGAGACCAACTATCCCAGGAATGGATTTTATCTTCAGAGAGATGTGCTAATGTTTGGCAAATCAGACACCATCTTCTTCTCTTTCTCTTCTTAAACAAAGATGGTCATGGACAACAACTGAGATGCTGGAGTTTTATGAAGGCTGTAATTGGTCCCTCCACTTGTTCATTCAAAGCCATGTTTTTGAAGGTTTTTAAGTGATGACTGCTGGGCTCTACATAATGTGATAAGAAGGTTGTCAGATAAGGTTAGACTTTCACTTGAAGGGAGGGATCATATGACATTTGTGAATAAACCATGTAGAATTTATGAGTCCAGAAAAGGAGTGTTCTGTATTGAAAATACTTTCTGGGCGACTCTCCCCAATCATATTTTCAGTAGCTCTCCAGGAGGCTTATTTTCATGTTCTGAAGTTTTGGGAAGATAATACCCAATATTTCCACATGGAATATTGACCGTCTTATGGACTTGTTGAGGGACCTGAGAGCTAAAATGGGCTGCATGACATTGTTTCTCTTTGTACTACATAGAATCTTTTGCCCTTACCAAAATACCAGTCTCTCCACAGAACGTGTTGTATTTTTCCAGTGTAAGAAACTGTGATCATTGCACCCTTCATCTTCTGATGCTACAAAGGTCTTGTTGATAGTATTTGTTTATTTTAACTTACCTTGAGTAAAGGATAATCTTGTCACTGGGAGAATGAGTGAGTTCTATCAAATATCCTTCCCTGACTATCTCAAGCACTCATTTTCTGAGGTCAATCACGCACAGAGGAAGGTGTGCCTGGAAGCTCCCTTCATGGAGTGCAAGATCTGCCAGTATTTGGGAAACCCAAAATCCAGAGTGACTTTTAAAGGTGCCTCAGTGACTTTTATCTCTATCCTCTCCAAAGAGCTTACCAACAAAATATTTGGAAGTATACTGGATGGTAGCCTGCAATTCCAGTTCCCTCAAGTGGACCTATAGTTATTCCCAAGCCATGTCTTTGGAAGTTTTGAATGTACAGAAAGTCAGTCAGGTAAAGCAACAGTCCTGAAAAAGTTGCTAGGAAAATCTTGTTTAAAGGAGATTTTATGGAGTAGGGCTTTTGTTTGTTTGCTTGGAGTGGGGAGATTGGATGTTAGTGCATGCTCACAATAGCCTCCAGGTGAGCACAGAGCTGCATAGAGACTGCAGTCATTACTCTCATGGCTAAGGCTCCTGTATCCAGCTTTAACCGAATTGCTGATCTTAGTCTCTGTTGCTTTTGCAGGAATACTCCCTTGGCTGATCTGACTATGCCCTTTACTGTTATGAGACAGAAGCAGGTTTAATATTAGGTACAAGAAGATCTTGATAGGGAATTCCCACTCCACCTTAATGACACCCTCATAAACCAGTTGAAGAACTGCACAGATCTTTTTCAATTTTGCAGGGTTTTACTGTTATTTCATTTTCTAAAAACATAAGCACCTGTGAAGTTAGATTCCCATTTGTGCTTAATTCTGGGAAGCTTAGCTGAGAGTCTGAAGTATCTCATCGAAAGCCCCAGCTTTACAAAGTTCTCCTCTTTAGAGGATCTGAAGGGCAGAATCTCGCAGGAGAGGTTTTAAGACTTTACGCTGCCCCTTTTGGGGGCAATTTCCTTCACCAGTCCCTGGGCCAGACCCTGAGGGAAGGGGCCCTGTGAGGGGAAGAGCATGTTACCAGGGAGATTGAAAAGAGAGCCTGCAGACAAATATCTTGTACATCTCCCTATGGAGAATAGTAGCCACTTTGGCCCAGATCCTCAAAGGTGTTTAGGCTCCTAACCTCTATTAATTTTAACAAGTTAGGAGCCTTAATACCTTTGAGGACCTGAGCCTTTATGGTCTTCTGTAGGACCCCTGGAGTCTGGAAGGGGAAAGGAGGTAGGTCCATCTCCTAGGGAAGTAGATCGGAATCATTCAGCCCCATGCTCCTACTGCTGGGTCTGTACTGACTGGGGACTATCCACACAGAATGAGAGGTGAGCCAAAGTCACTGGTGACAAATGACTCATCAGTATCAGAAAGGCCCCATCACGGCACTGGAGGCCTTGCAGGTAAAATGGTTTATGGGAAGGGGGGATGCTTATGACCTTCTCAACCATCTGATCACAGACCTTGCCAGTGCTGTCTGGGGGCAGGAATCTTTTACTCCCGGTTGCTCTGGGAGGACCTTGCCTTCCCCAAAATTCAGGAGGGCTCTGAAAATCAGATACCTGTCTCTATACCACTCTTTCTGGAGTGATCTCAGTAAAAGGACTTTCCCTGTAACCTGCTTGACTCTTGCCATGGACCTTGCTCAGTCTCTGGCTGGGAGCCTGGCTCCCTGCAGCCTGTCATTGACCTCACCCACATGCTGGCTGGGGGTTAGTATCTCTGTGGCCCGCTTGACCACCTCAGCATGTACCTTGCACACGCCAGCTGGGAGCAGGTTTCCCTACAACCCGTTTGCTCTTTGTGAATGGGAGGGGAGGAGAGGTGCTGTCCTTCAAACCCTTCTCAGAAAGCCAAAAGATACACATTTTTAGTTTAGCAGTTTTGAGGAGAACCACCTCAATGTCAAAGAAGAAACAGAGAGAATTAGTTAAAAGTATTTTACAAATCTTGTCAAAGGTCCACTCCAAAGAGAGACTTATGTCTAAACTACGAAATTAGGTTAATTTAAGAGAAGTCGATTTTTTAGAAATCAATTTGATACAGTCGATTGTGTGTGTCCCCACTAAGTCGGCGGAGTGCGTCCACAGTACCGAGGCTAGTGTCAACTTTCGGAGCATTGCACCGTGGTAGCTATCCCACAGTTCCCACAGTCGCCGCCGTCCACTGGAATTCTGGGTTGAGCTCCCAATGCCTGATGGGGCAAAAACACTGTTGCGGGTGGTTCTGGGTACATGTCGTCAGGCCTCCCTCCATGAAAGCAACGGCAAAAAATCATTTCTCGCCTTTTTTCCTGGGTTACCCGTGCAGACAACATACCACGGCAAGCATGGAGCCCACTCAGCTCACTGTCACCGTACGTCTCCTGGGTGCTGCTGGCAGACGCGGTACTGCATTGGTACACAGCAGCAGCTCCTTGCCTTTGCAAATTAGCAAAGACAGTTAGCAGCCGTATTGTACCATCTGCTGCTGTCTCTTGGTTGCTCCTGGCTGACCTCAGTGAGGTCGGTCGGGGGCGCCTGGACAAAAATGGGAATGACGCCAGGTCATTCTCTTCTTTAAGTTTCACCTAATGGAGATTCAGGCCTGCCTGGAATATCATCCGAGCTGGAGACTTTTGCCTCAGGCTGCTCTCCCAGCTGGCAGCACCGCACGATCGCACCTACCCCAGCCTACCCCTTGCTCCCATGGCTCATGAAGCCTGGACAGTAGTAAGGAGCAGTTCAACTATAGCTGAGCAAGTGCAGAATGCTGGTAGAATGTGCCTTTGGACATTTAAAAGCTCGCTGGCGCTGTTTGCTGACTAGGCTGTTTGCGATTAGTTGCCTTTGTTGATTTTAATTCCCTGTAAGCCAACCCTGTAAGCCATGTCGTCAGTCGCCTCTCCCTCAGTGAGAGCAATGGCTGAGAATCGTTTCGCGCCTTTTTTCCGTGCAGACACCACACCATGGCAAGCATGGAGCCCATTCAGATCGCTGTGGCAGTTATGAGCACTGTAAACACCACTCACGTTATCCTGCAGTATATGCAGCACCAGAACCTACAAAAGGAGGCGATGGCAGCGCGGTGACGAGAGTGATGAGGACATGGACACAGAATTCTCTCAAAGCATGGGCCCTGGCAATTTGGACATCATGGTGGTAATGGGGAGGTTCATGCCATGGAACACCAATTCTGGGCCCGGGAAACAAGCACAGATTGGTGGAACCGCATAGTGTTGCAGGTCTGGGATGATTCCCAGTGGCTATGAAACTTTCGCATGCATAAGGGCACTTTCATGGAACTTTGTGACTTGCTTTCCCCTGCCCTGAAGCGCAAGAATACCAAGATGAGAGCAGCCCTCACAGTTCACAAGCGAGGGGCGATAGCCCTCTGGAAGCTTGCAATGCCAGACAGCTACCGGTCAGTCGGGAATCAATTTGGAGTGGGCAAATCTACTGTGGGGGCTGCTGTGATCCAAGTAGCCTACGCGATCACTGAGCTGCTGCTATCAAGGGTAGTGACTCTGGGAAATGTGCAGGTCATAGTGGATGGCTTTGCAGCAATGGGATTCCCTACCTGTGGTGAGGCGATAGATGGAATGCATATTCCTATCTTGGGACCAGAACACCAAAGCAGCCAGTACATAAACCGAAAGGGGTACTTTTCAATGGTGCTGCAAGCACTGGTGGATCACAAGGGATGTTTCACCAACATCAACGTGGGATGGACAGGAAAGGTACATGATGCTCACATCTTTAGGAACTCTGGTCTGTGTGCAGCAAGGGACTTACTTTCCAGACCAGAAAATAACCATTGGGGATGTTGAAATGCCTATAGTTATCCTTGGGGTCCCAGCCTACTCCTTAATGCCATGGCTCGTGAAGCCATACACAGGCACCCTGGACAGTAGTCAGAAGCTTTTCAACTATAGGCTGAGCAAGTGCAGAATGGTGGTAGAATGTGCATTTGGACGTTTAAAAGCACATTGGTGCAGTTTACTGACTCGGTTAGACCTCAGCTAAACCAATATTCTCATTATTACTGCTTGCTGTGTGCTCCACAATATCTGTGAGAGTAAGGGGGAGAAGTTTATGGCGGGGTGGGAGGTTGAGGCAAATCGCCTGGCCGCTGATTACATGCAGCCAGACACCAGGGCGGTTAGATTTCAGAGTAACAGCCGTGTTAGTCTGTATCCGCAAAAAGAAGAACAGGAGTACTTGTGGCACCTTAGAGACTAACAAATTTATTAGAGCATAAGCTTTCGTGGACTACAGCCCACTTCTTCGGATGCATATAGAATGGAACATATATTGAGGAGATATATATACACACATACAGAGAGCATAAACAGGTGGGAGTTGTCTTACCAACTCTGAGAGGCCAATTAATTAAGAGAAAAAAAAAAAAAACTTTTGAAGTGATAATCAAGCTAGCCCAGTACAGACAGTTTGATAATAAGTGTGAGAATACTTACAAGGGGAGATAGAGTCAATGTTTGTAATGGCTCAGCCATTCCCAGTCCTTATTCAAACCGGAGTTGATTGTGTCTAGTTTGCATATCAATTCTAGCTCAGCAGTCTCTCTTTGGAGGTTAGAAGCTTTGAAAACCAGTTTCATGACTGGCCAGGGGGCTACTGTGTGAAAGTTCTGTTTGTTTCTCCTTGATGAAAACCCGCCCCCTTGGTTCACTCTACTTCCCTGTAAGCCAACCACCCTCCCCTCCCCCCTTGATCACCGCTTGCAGAGGTAGTAAAGTCATTGTTGTTTCAAATTCATGCATTCTTTATTACTTCGTCACACAAATGGGGGGGATAACTGCCAAGGTAGCCCGGGAGGGGTGGAGGAGGAGGGAAGCACCGGGTGGGGTGGTGGAGGAGGGGAGGAGGAAGGACAAGGCCACACTGCACTTCAAAACATATTGAATACCAGCTTTCTATTGCTTGGGCAGTCCTCTGGGGTGGAGTGGTTGGGTGCCCGGAAAGCCCCCCCCCCACGTTCTTGGGCATCTGGGTGAGGAGGCTATGGAACTTGGGGAGGACGACGGTTGGTTACACAGGGGCTGTAGCAGCGGTCTGTGCTCCTGCTGCCTTTCCTGCACCTCAACAATACGCCGGAGAATATTAGTTTGATCCTCCAGTAGCCTGAGCATTGCTTCCTGCCTCCTCTCATCACGCTGATGCCACCTGTCCTCGCGTTCATTTTGTGATTTCCTGCACTCTGACAGTGTCTGCCTCCACGCATTCTGCTGGGCTCTTTCAGTGAGCTCAGAGAACATTTCATCGCGAGTGCATTTTTTTCGCCTTCTAATCTTCACTAGCCTCTGGGACGGAGATGATATGGGGAGTGTTGAAACATTTGCAGCTGCGGGAGGGGAAAAAAAGGGAGAGTAATATTTTAAAAGACATTTTAGAGAACAATCGGTAGACTCTTTCAGGCAGACATGGTAAGCCACAGTCTTTTGGCTTCTTTAACCTTCATAACATGTGGGAATGGTTTCAACCAGCAGCACCCCTGTGTCCCATACCAAGCACCCGTTGGGTTGGCCATTTAAAATGGGTTAGCCATTTAAAAGGAGGGGCTGCAGTTTTCGGGTTAACGTGCAGCACAAACCCAACTAAATCCCCCCACCCCACCCTATTCTCTGGGATGTTCGCTTCACCCCTGCCCCCACCCCACGGCGCACAGCGGGGATGATTTCTGTTCAGCCACAGGCAAATAGTCCAGCACGAACGGCCACCTCTGAATGTCCCCTTAATAAAATTCCTCTATTTTAACCAGGTGACCATGAATAATATCACTCTCCTGAGGATAATACAGAGAGATAAAGAACGGATGTTGCTTGAATGCCAGTAAACACAGGGACCATACACTGCCATGCTTTGTTATGCAATGATTCCAGACTACATGCTACTGGCCTGGTGTGGTAAAGTGTCCTACCATGTAGGACGGAATAAGGCTGCCCTCCCCAGAAACCTTTTGCAAAGGCTTTGGGAGTACATCCAGAGAGCTTCATTGAGATGTCCCTGGAGGAATTACGTGCCATCCCCATACACATTAACAGACTTTTCCAGTAGCTGTACTGGCCATGAATGCATCCCAAGTCTTCAGGGCAAATTAATTATTAAACACGCTTGCTTTTAAACCATGTACAAAAAGGTACACTCACCAGAGGTCCCTTCTCTGCCTTCAAGGTCCGTAAGCCCGCCTTGGGTGGGTTGGGAGGGTACTGGCTCCAGGGTGATAAAGAGTTCCTGGCTGTCGGGGAAAACGTTTTCTCCGCTTGCATGCTGTGCGCTATCTTCAACCTCCTCCTCATCATCATCTTCCTCGTCCCCAAAATCCGCATCCCTGTTGCGTGAGAATCCATTGACGGAGTCCAGCACAGGGGTGGGGTAGCTGTAGGGGCACCCCTAGAATGGCATGCAGCTCATCATAGAAGCGGCATGTCTGGGGCTCTGACTCGGAGTGGCCGTTTGCCTCCCTGGTTCTTTGGTAGGCTTGCCTCAGCTCCTTAAGTTTCACGCGGCACTGCTGCGGGTCCCTGTTATAACCTCTGTCCTTCATGCCCTTAGAGAATTTTTCAAATATTCCGGCGTTTCGTCTTTTGGAATGGAGTTCGGATAGCACGGATTCGTCTCCCCATACAGCGATCAGATCCAGTACCTCCCGTTCGGTCCATGCTGGAGCTCTTTTGCGATTCTGGGACTATATGGTCACCTGTGCAGATGAGCTCTGCTTGGTCATCTGTGCTGATCACCTCGCCATGCTGGCCAAACAGGAAATGAAATTCAAAAGTTCGCAGGGCTTTTCCTGACAACCTGGCCAGTGCATCGGAGTTGAGAGTGCTGTCCAGAGCGGTCACAATGGAGCACTCTGGGATAGCTCCCGGAAGCCAATACTGTCAAATTGCGTCCACACTACCCCAAATTCGACCCAGCAAGGTCGATTTCAGTGCTGATCCCCTCGTCGGGGAGGAGTACTGAAATCGATTTTCAGAGCCCTTTAAGTCGACAAAAATGGCTTCGTCGTGTGGACGGGTTAAATCGATCTAACGCTGCTAACTTCGACCTAAACTCATAGTGTAGACCAGGGCTTAGAGTCTGCCACGTATGCTGCTTAGAGGCAGAGAATTCTGGACAGTTCTTTCTGAGGGGTAGTCCTAAGCCCAGGCTCAGAGCAAAGATTTGGTGTGCCCCAGTTGCCATGGAGACGGAGAACAGCCCACTGTGCAGACCATCTGAAGGGGCTTAGAATAATCTAAAACGTAATGTTTTAAGGAAGTGTTTAGTTCATTTATTATAATTATACTGATCATTATGGAAAGCTAGAGTGTGAAAAAAGAAAATAAAAGATTTTGGACCTGAATTTTATATATTATAAAGTAATTGTTAAATCATTACAAACATAGAAATTGCCATGCTAGATCAAAAAGTGATCCATGTAATCCAAAATGTTGTCTCTGACAGTGGCCAGTGCCAGATGCATCAAAGGAAGATGCAACAAACCTCACAGTAGATAGTTATGGAATTACTTGCCAATAAGAGAAGCTTCTTGATCACTTCCATTAAACAGTGGTGGCTTATGCCCTGAAGTAATTTATCCTTCCTAATATAATTATGCATGTTATCTCTAGCCATATCCTAACTAAGCTTTTTCCCCTCAATAAAAGGTTACCTGGAGTCAGGGCTTTGGAGCAGAGCCCAGAGCTGGAGCGCGGAGCAGCTCCGGAGCAGTGGAGCTGCACGTTTTTGCCTGGAGTTGGAGCGGAGCCAGAGCACAGCTCCAAAGCCCTGCCTGGAGTATCTGGAAAGAGTCATCAGGTCTTGCTGACATTTCTGTTTTCAAGTAACATGTCTGTTCACATTTATGCCATTGTCCACAAGAAAATCCCAATCATCTTTCCAATTAAGACAGATAAAATAACTGTACAGAAAAATCCTTAATTGAGGAAAGTTCTCAGTTTATGTATAATCAATAAGATACCATTCTGGTGAACAGGATTAACACAAGGTACAAAAAGGAAAAAAGACTGGATTAACGCATTTTAAATGACATAATTAGTGCCTGAGAAATTCTAAAAGGAAATGAACAACAAATCAATTAGCACTAAATGGCACAGTTTCGTCATTCAGGACTTGCTATTGATTATTACATTTGTTTATGCTGATTACTTTGTTCTTTTCTTCAAACTGGAAAATCTCCATTGAAATAAAAACATAGAAAATACTTTCCCAGGCTAAACACCAACATGATTTTGTGCTTCATTTCCCTCCCACCCACACATTCTAATTATGTTTCTGCTGACAGGTTTGGAAAGAATTGTTAACGTTCAGCAACTATCAAGTTCACAAAGAAATATGTTTAATAACTATATATGCTTATTTTTGAACCCCACAGGAGTTATAAACTTACTCCATACATGGAGTCAAGTAAATTTACAAAATGCTGAAGTACCTGATTAATAGGACTAAATAAAACTAAAGTGAAGGGAATGGCTTCAAATGCCAGGGTGGACAGTGGGAATAAGAACAATGCCATTCAAATAAACATAGAATGTGAAAAAATGGCCAGTAGCAGTAATTTTGTGCTGGGAAGAGAAAAGTTATGTAATCATGCACAAATGATTCGTGAAAAATTTTCATTAAAAAAAAATAAATCTTGTTTCCATCTAGCTATACTTAGAAATGATATTGCTATATGTTCCCTGTGACCTAACTGGCTGACACAAGCAAACTCCCTCACCAGAGTCCTCCATCGCTGTCTCCCTAGGAATTGGGTAGTGTGATGTAATCAGCAATAAAGTTAACAACTGATTTCCCCATTTATACATACGCAAGTGCAAGCACTTTTGAGAGATATTTGGTGTCTACTAATTTTAGGCAACTGTAGCCCCTCAGATTGTTCCCAAAACACTCCACCATCTCGCAGCAAAGTGCTGCATCACATCACTGTGTTTAACAATATATTCCAGAATCATTAATGTGCTTTGTGAACATGCAAATTATTCCAGAATGAAGTGACTTTTATTCTGAAATACAGCATCCAAATAGAATAGCTATTCTGCTCAACTTCCCCATGTAGACAAGCCCTTAGTTCTAAAAGGTCCTACACATTAAATCCTGGCCCCCTTGAAGTTAATGGCAAAAGTCCCACGGACTTCGATGGGGCCAAGATTTTATCTATTGTTTTTAGCATGTCATCTATTTCCAGTGCTTCTTGTAATGTGGGGAGTCTACCTAATTCCTTATTTAATTAATTGTATTCTATTGATTTTTTTAACAGTTAACATTCAGCAAATACCACATCTTAACTTTTTTTCTAAATTGCATCCTGTAGTTAATTTAAAGTAGAATTGCCTGCCCAAGTCCCGGCCTACACTTAAAATTTATACTAGCAAAACTATGTCAGTTGGGGGTTTTTTTTGGTTTTGTTTTGTTTTATTTAACCAACATTGCTACGCCAGTAAAAGCCCTAGAGTAGATCCAATTATAATGGCAAAAAGCGCTTTTGCCAGGATAGTTTACTTCTTTCTTATGAAAAGCTTAACGTGATCTCATTTATACACTTGTTATACTGCTACTGCAGACAAGTATGAGAAAGCAAAGGTTTGATTTAAAATTTTAAAAGGTCAAAAAGTAATCTCAATAATGAATAGTTACTCATTTCTTTGGAGCAAAACAGGTCATAGGGAAAGGCTGAGTTACTTGTACAGCTGTACAATTTTCAGACACGCAAAGGCAGAAATTGTTTTAAATTATGTTGCTAAAAAAATGTGTCTACTTACCAATGGAGGTCCTCCCAAGAAAATTGTTCCCTGCTTGCCAACTATTATACTTTCATCAGCCATTGCAGGTACATATGCTCCTCCTGCTGTACAGGATCCCATTACCACTGCTATCTGAAGGAAAAACAGCAATATATATATTAACAAATCAGTCTAAACTCTTTGAAATTCAAAGGCACCTGTTCACTAATCTCTATTGTACAGATTTTATCAAAGGCTCTCTAGAAGTGACATGGGATCATTAACGTCCATGCAGAGCAGATAGGACCTTTTCCTCATTTTTTTTTTTTAGCATTTCTTTGGAAACTACATGGAATCTCTGTAGGTATGTTTATGACCCACATAGTCCAAGCATCTGAGGGCTTCCCCATTATTTAAACCAAATCCTCAGCTGGTGAAAATCAGCATAGCTGCACTGAAGTCAACAGCTGAGATCAGCTGATATACACAAGCACAAAGTCCCTAGGTTTAAGTGTCTGAGGACTGATGGCAGGACATTTTCAAGGAGGTGCCTCAATTTCAGTGGGAATTAATTTGCTTCACCAAAGGGTCTACCAACAAAGCCCACGTTTGCTGACATTAGTAGCAAAACATAAAGCACACCTCTTTTCTCAGGCTTTTGCCTGATAAGGTATTGGTGTCATGTTTATTTCTAATGGTGAGGTAAAGTCTAGCTGTTATTACACCACACACAGTTAATTTAGTGGCATTTTTAAAAGAACTGATTTGTCCCCAGATACCACAGTGAGGGGTGGATTGTTAAAAATGCAAAAACAAATGTATATATTAAAAAAAAAATGTAGCAGCCTGTGATACTAGAGTGAAGTTTTCTCTCAGCTCCAGTTTCAAGAAGGATTCAAAAAGAAAATAAATCCTTTCCAGGCACACTGATGCAAGCACAGAAATACCAGGCAGTGCAAAGCATACCATTGTCTAATGTATTATTATTTGCTCTCACACCTACTGAAAATACAGTTTGAACCACAAAAAGAGATTGGAATAATATTAATAAAAAGTGAAAACATGCAATCTTCCACTGTTACACATTGGCAATAACTTAATGGCTGCTATCAGCGGTGGATTAAGGTTTCCTGGGGCTCCTGGCCAGAGCAAGTGGGGGGGGGGGCTTCCAACACATTCCACCTGTGGTCCCGCCCCCATTCTGCCCCCTCTGCTTGCAGCCCCGCCCACAGCCCCACCTCTTTCTTCCCCTTCCCCAGGGCTCTGCCCAGTTCCACCCAGGGTCCCCCGCTCCTTCTGTGCCCCCAACTGCAGCCCTGCAACCTGTTTGTTACTTTCTGGCCCCCACTACCCCCTACTGCAGCCCCAAGACCAGAGAAGCTCTGTCCCCCCGCCACAGCCCCAGCAGGGAGTGAGAGCTCCCTCAGCCCTGAGGCTGCAGCAGGTAGCAAGAGCACCTCTAGTCCTCGAGCCACAGCGGGGGTCCTGGTTCTGGGGCTTCCCCTGCCACCCACCCCCACCCCTCCGCGCTTCTGCAAGGGACCAGGCTCTGGATAAATTTTTATTTTTCTGCCGGAGAACGAGGTCGGACACAGAGGCTTCCCCTGCCATCCGCTGGCTTCTGCCGGCGAGGGGGCTTCCCCTGCAGTCCTGGGCTTCTGCTAGGGATGTGGGGCGCTTGGGGCTTTCCCCGCTGCCCACCAGCTTCTGCCAGGGAGAGCTGTTTAGGGGCATGGGGGCTGCCCTGCCCAGCAGTGCTGCTGGGGAGCGTGAGGGCTTCCCCCACCCTGCCCGCCCGGCACGGGCCCTGTAGGCCCAGTGGCTAATCTGCCACTGGCTGCTATTAAAAAGCAAATGCGCTCTTCAAAAACAGATGGTCGGGGGCTTCACCTGCACCTGAAACAGGACTGAATGATGCCATCACGCCTCCTAGCATGGAGTCAAAAGGAGCTTTTTTAGCAGCTGGCATCTTGTACACCAAATTACACCCAGGACAGAGTGATGAATCAATGGGACTGTCTCTTACACATTTTATCAGACGTCATCAGGTATCCACAAGCCTAACGGTAGACTCCTTAAGAGTATCACTTATAATGGTCATCCCCCACCATATCCCTCTGCCAGGGGCTTTTGTTTTGTTTTTTTTTGCAAAATGACAAATTTTATTTTTTATGATGTTGTTGTGTTTGATATACAAGTTGTATTAATCATTTTTCAATATAAATATGGGATTTCAAAATTCTGGGATCCAAAGTAAAATAGATCTCCAAATCACTAAACTACAGAGCTAGTCAACTGACTGCATTCCTTTGTAGAATCTCATGGAACCTTCCAGACTAACTGAGAACTACATTTTCCTCAAATCTCCTAGAATGTTGTCAGTCATGCCCTGACAGGTATATAAGGGGCGAGGGAATCGCGACTCAGTCAGTGAGATATAAGAACAAACTGAAGTGAAGTGAGAGCCCAGCAGCAATATTGCAAACCTTGTTTTATTGTATAACTGTGAAAGTGTACTTGTGTTTTAAGCCTTGAAGAATGTAAGTAATGATTAATAAAAAAAATATTTAAATGAGATGCCAGAGATATCTATCGAACCTCTATCTACACAACAATGTAAAAGAAATACTGTTACTTTTTTTGCCATGCTTACCACATAATATTTGATGGCTTTCTAAGACTGCAGAACATAGACTTTTGCTCTCCCTAATACTGTCTGTTTTCCCCTGCAGAAAATAAAAGATGCCTTCATGAGCTCAGTATAGGAAGTGAAAAGCTCAACTGCAATCTAGTTTGCAGCAAGGGGCAAATTTGATGGGAAAATATCTGAAACAGAACACAGACCAGGCTGAACATAACAGTTATTTCCTCAGTTTGGTAGAGCTCCTTGGGAAATACAATGTCATGAGTGAGCACCTATGTCAAATAGTTCGTAAAGAAGCTATGAACCATTACTGCAAGAAAACAATTCAAAACTAATTGATTGACCTTATGTTATCAAGCACCTTCCTTGCCATAAGGTCAGTGGACAACTCTACTGGAAAAGGCTTAATAGAACTATTTATAAACATTTTGAATGAAAACAAAATAAAAGCTACAGCCAAGGCTACAAGAACAGTGTGAACATGAAGGGAAGAAACAGTGGTATCCAGACAAGAATCCTTGTGCTGAATCCAAGAGCTTTCTTCATGTATTGTGGCTGCCATTCCCTCAATCTGGTTGTGTCAGATGCATCTTCTTTAGATTGAGTATCTCTCTTCAGATTACTACAAAGGATATATGTCCTGTTTTCAGCATCAACTATCAGGTGAAAGATCCTCATGGACAATGTTACAAATCTGACTGTGAAGCCACTAAGTGATACTCGCTGGGAAAGCTGCATTGACAGCATAAGGCCAGTGAGCTACCAAGTGACTGAGGTTTATGACGCCCTGATGAAACTGGCGCAATCACCAGACCAGAATTTGACACCAGGCGCAAAGCCTGGCAAACCAGATCACTGACTTTAAATTTCTAGTCTCAGTGTGATTTGGCACAATATCTTATTACAGGAAACATTGTGAGCAAGGCATTACAAACTAAATCGATGGACATTGAGACTGCTATTATGAGGAGAAGCTGCCTTGATTTTGTTGTGGCCTACAGAGACAATAGATTTGAAGATGCCATAACTGCTGCGAAAGAAATGGCGGAAACCTTAGGAGTTGAGCCTGTCTTCAAGGAAATTCATATTCATTGGAAGAAGAGACAGTTTGGTTCAAGGGCAAAGATGAGGTGATGGGAAACTAAGAAGAAAAATTCAAGAGGGAGCCTTTTTTTGCTCACTCATTGACACTGCTCAAGTGCTCATCGAAGAACATTTCGGACAAATGAAGCACCACAAAAAAACCTGGTGGTTTTGTATGACCTTAGTAAGCTTTCGGTATACAGAAAAACACTCTAACAATTGTACAGATCTTCACCGGACATTGACACCTGGGGAATCTTCAGATGTCATTGATAAAGACCTCTATGACAACATCCATCACATTTTGCCACATGGTTAGCACTCTCCCCTCCAAGTTCTCCAATTCATTCATGATGCAGAGCTGAAGGACACTTTTCCTAATCCACTTTTCCTGGATAGCTTTGAGGATTCTTCTCATGCTGCTGGTCACAGTTGGGAGCGGTGAGTGCAGGTTTTTGAAGCTCAGCTCATTAAAACATATTTTCGATCGATGCTGGCCAACGAGTGACATCACTTGCTATTTTATCGCCTGAAAATGCCACTGGCCAGTCTTCGGATCTCTCCGATGCTGTGCTTCAGTTTGTGAGGGCAAAGGTGAGAAAAGCAGCCTTTTGAACTAAAGGACTAGGGTTAACATTCTAAGGCTGTCACCTATTGTAACACCATTTAATACTGGTCCACCCAATGTTGGTGTATAATTCGATTTCTTGATGTTAGTACATTTCACTTATTCTTAAAATTCAAGTTTCTATAAGCTTAGAGGAAACAATTTTTTTTATTTGCTTATATATGGCATGAATAAATACAGATTTACAGATCCTAGCGTGCAAATTTGTCGTTTTATAAGACAGGGATAACTCATGCATGCAAATCATGCATCAAAGTCATGAAATGGGCTATAAATGCAATAAAAAATAAGGTAGGCAAAATTTTAACAAATGGATGGGGCGCTGAACATGCTCTTCACCTGGGATACCATTTGGCCTAGGGCTGGCCCTGATCATAGTAGAACCTTCTACACTTAAAAATCTATGAATCTAGAAAGAGAAGCTTTTGCGTTCTACTGTGACACCAGTGTCAGGGACAGCACCAGTGTGATAAAAAGCGAAGGCAATATGTGAGCTAAAAAGTTATTTTTGAGGATGCTCTTTCTTGCCCAAGAGAAACAGTTTTGCCTGTTTAACCGCAGTAAATTGAGAGAGAACCACAAGTTTAGTTGGTCAAAGTGCTTTGTTAGGAAATTTTAAAGTATATTATTTCACAAATGCTTTTTGTCTAAATGAAAAGAAAAAAAACAAGGCTGCTGGAAGTAGCACTCACAGTGCTCAAAAATACATTCTATCTTAATTAGTAACAGAGTATAATCAAGGCTGGCACCCACTCTGGATTCATTTCAGTCAAAGAGAAATAAGAATAGTCAAGTAGAATAAGATTCTTTTCTAGTGTCGCCAAATTAGATTAAACTCCAGTTGCAGCAACAGTCTGATTTTCTGCAGAACACAACTTTTTAGTATTGACATTGCCAACAATGGACAGCAAGCCAAGAACAATGACCTCCCGTGTCAAAATGATTAACATGGATAGAAAAAAAAATAATCTAGCACTGCATTTTCTCAATACCAGTCTAAGAAAACGTCTTGTCAGACAAGGAAGATAATCTAAGTCACTGCTACGCATTAACAGATTTTCAAAACACAAATAGCTGCCCTTGGAAATAAGGATAAAAAACAAAAACTTTCAGGGAAAGCAAAGAGATCTTGATAGAGAATCTAAAATAACCCTTAAATAATAAGAGCTGTAGTAAAAATGTTTTCTACTTTTCTTTCCCTCTGTAAATGCTTTCAGAAAACTATCACCGTCGCCATATTGAACTGAGGGATAGATATGTTTTGATCAAAAGTAATTTCTTTCCTGCAGTCAGTATTTTGCTTATATAAAACCCAATATGTTTCCTCTATTTTGATGCCATATAATGGTCAATCTATGAAAACTATAGCTATAAATGTATTATATTTTGAATGTGTTTAAATGTTAGACATTTGATTACTTCAGAGTATTAAGGAAAATACTGAACATGATTTAAAAAAAAATGCTTTAAAAGCAGGGACCCTGCTAAAAAAAAATCAAGATTTCTCCAGTTCTGTTTTTTTTGCTTTGAACTTTCCCATTTTGAGTCACAACCTTCAGACTACAATCCCTCTGCTGGATAATGACTGGAGTCACTTTGGTGCTAATCATCTAGGCTTCTACTGACTGAGGTCTGGTCTACACTTACAACTTAAATCAACATAGCTATAACACTCAGGTGTGTGAAAAATCCACACCCCTGAGCACCGCAGCTATGCCTACCTACCGCCTGATGTGGAAGCAAGTAGGGCAATGGAAGAATGCTTCGTGAGGAGGTGGAGTTCCTATAGCAACGGAAAAACTCCTTCCATTGCCATAGTCTGTGTCTACACTATGGCGTTACTGTAGCATAACTACGATGTCATAGCTATGTCACTATAGCACCTGTAGTGTACACACTGCTTAATACAAAGTACTCCATCTACACAGGATGGAACCACTTCCACAGCATTCTCAGTCTCCCGCCTGGCTGCTGATTCTTTCTATGCTCCCTAAAGCCTTCTAGTCTCTTTCAAGAACTACAAGGAACCCATGAGTGAGAATAAAGTTAGTTAAAACTCCTTCCAAATAAATCACTCACTGATTCAGCATAATAGCAATGTAACTATCTGTTGACTCATGTTATTCCACTGAGCTGGTGGGACACCAATTATACCTAGCAGAAAGGGGTGCCAGAGGCTGCCTCTGCCCTGTTTTCCATAGAGGAGGCATTCAGTAACAATCATATGTAGGAGTATTGGGGAAGAATAAAACTAAAAAAGTAGAAAGCAGAACTTACTAATATCAATACTAGCAGTTGGTGACGTTCCTCAATATATCATGGTAGAGCTGAATGAGATCTTCCAAATTCAGTTTGAAATAGGTTCACAAGAGAATAGTGTGATTCATAATTCCCCCCCCCCAATATTATGTGAGAATTGTTTCACTTAGGTTCTCAGACCCTGAAGTTAAAAACAAGAATTAAATTTAAATGAATCCAATTTTTCCTATCTATGGTCTAATTTCATTGTAAATCATAGCCAAGGTTCAGGTTCATTAGCTTTGTGCCCACTCAAATGTCTGCTGGAACTGAAGGCTGGACTAGGCCTCATCTTCAATAAGAAAAGAACTTACTGTTCTCAAGGGAATTGATTTCCCTTTGTAAAACTGGGATAAAGTGTTTTATTTTATCATAATAAAAAGAGACACAGACTGCTAAACAGGGAAAACAGCAAATGTAACATTGTACTCTTGTCAGTCTCTCTCTCTCTCTCTCTCTCTCTCAATCTCAATAAAAATGGCTTCTGCTGGACCAAGTTGTCCTTCTTGATTAGAAGGCATAGCCTCAGCCAAACAAAGGAAGGAGAAAAACCCATGTGCTTTCATTGTAAAATTTATTCTAATTAACCCGGTTCAAAATAAAAATACACCAGAAATAGGATCCTGAAAAAAGGCCTCGTAACAATATCCACAAAAAGCAAAAAATTAGCAAAACCCACACTCCTCTAATATGCTCAAGACTGCAGTTGTCATTTCCATGTGTACGTTTTTTCTAATTAGGTGAGCTATTCTGCCAAGTTTTTTAATCCTCCTTCCTTCCTATATATCAATATATTGAATGCAGCAATGAATACAGAGAATTAAGTACTCATGTTACCAGTAATACCAGTATCTAAAACATGAAGACCCCCAAAACATTTCAAATTGAGACATCATGACTAACAGTAATTCTATGAATCATTAATACATTAGAAAATGACCTCTGTCAACAGCAGTACAAAAATGGTACACACACACACACACACACCTCTACCCCACTTAGCAAAATATGTCTCTCTACTCACCATCATGCACAGGGGTCCTCACCTCTCAAGCAATGATTCAGAATAATCATGTTGCAAATAATATCCTAAAGCACTCTTTCACCCCTTCATCCCAGGCTGACAATTTCTCTTTTTCTCCCACTCCAGGAGCAGCTAAGTCATATCACTAACCTTGAGGCTGAGAAGACAACCTATTTGTAAACCGTAATGCCATTCTGTGAACAGTCATGGTGTTTACAATGTCTTCAAATCCCCACGCTGAGCATCAGGTTAGCAAAACTTTAAGCTGCCAAAAACCTGAGGTGCTGGATGAGCCTTAAACCCAGATAGAAGAAGCAGGTATGCAGAGTAGCTAGCAATTTTTCCTTTAAAAAAGTTACCTGTGGAATTCTTTGTGAGGACATGAGTGCTTGATTATAAAAAATGCGACCAAAGTGATCTCGATCCGGAAATACTTCTGCTTGGCGGGGTAAGTTTGCTCCTCCGGAGTCAACTACGTCAAATGGAATGAAAAATAGATTTACATACAATTTATCTCTGCACAATTTTAAACAGAGATATTATTTCATATTATTTAAAAATTACTTGAAATGTCACCTGTCTGAAAAAATTTATACTTAATATACTAATCATGAAAAACAGATCAGGCTTCTCCACTTGCTAAAGGACAATTGATGACCACACATGAGAAGCTGTTATGCATCCTAAACATTTTTAGGTAAACTAATGGTAGCTGCCTTTAAAGATGTAATTACACTTGGCTTTACAAAACTTTTTAAACTCATCTGACAAACACCTGTTTGTTTTAAAAGACACTCCCTTATAGGCCTTAAAACTGGAAATTAAAAATTAAATTTTCTGTGTTCCAGGATAAACTTATTTCCTTCCTAAATATATACAATCTAATATCATTCACTGTAGCTGCAGAAATTAAAACTACACTTAATTTAAAAAATATATATAAGGAAAGACATTCTAAAGAAGGCACTGCTTAACCCCTCACTTCATGAGTGGTTGCAAGAGCCTGATGCTTTGTTTATAACTCGATAAATTACTGAAGAGCATACCTTTGATTTCAAAGAATAGGATCACACAGAATTGTTCACTGGCAACCCATTTGTTTTGATAATAAAAGTTCACAAGCCAAATATTGTTTATTAAGAAGTTAAACTGAAGAATTTATACTAAAAATATACTACCTATACCACAGCAAGCACATTTAGCACACACATTTGCTTATTTAATAAAATAATGTCTAAGCATGCTAAAATTAAAAAAATAATTTACTCAACCATTGACTTTTTTGACTGAACAAACAAACACAGAGTAAAACACATTGAGATGGAAAATACTGAAAGAAAAATGTCAAATGGTAAAAAGCTATTAACAGAAACTATAGATGAAGTTTGTGTTTTTATTCTTTTTTAGATGGGAGTATTTCAAAAGATGTAAGTAACTTTCTAAGAGAGCCTTTCAACAGAAATGATAAAACAACAAAATGACTTCAGTTCCTGTCTTTTACAGACCATCCCTGTCAGGTGTTCATCTAACTTGTTCTTAAAAACCTCCAATCACAGAGATTCCACAACATTGCTAGGTAATTTGTTCCTTACAGTTAGAAGTTCTTCCTAATGTCTAACCTAAATCTCCCTTGCAGCAATTCAAGCCCATTACTTCTTGTCCTGCCCTCAGTGATTAAGGAGAACAATTTATCAACCTCCTCTTTATAACAACCTTTTATGTACTTGAAGACTTAGCATGTAATGTTCCCCCTCAGTCTTCTCTTCATCTGTGTGCTAAATGTGCATGCTAAATGTGCTTGCTGTGAGGCCAGTGAGCTACCATATAAATTCTTCAACACTGAGATACTCCCATCTAAAAGATTACACAAGTCCACTTGTTTCAGTATTTCCTCACAGGTCATGTTTTCTAGACCTTTAATCATTTTTGTTCCTCTCCTGTGGATTTTTTCCAATTTGTCCACATCTTTCCCAAAGTATGGTGCCCAGAACTAGACACAATACTCCAATTGAAGCCTTATTAGTGCTGAGTAGAGTGGAAGAATTATTTTTGGCTTCCTTACAACACTCCTGCTAATACAGTAGAACCTCAGAATTATAAACACCATAGTTACAAACTGACCAGTCAACCACACACCTCATTTGGAACTGGAAGTACGCAATCAGGCAGCAGCAGAGACCCCCAAAAAAAAAAAAAAAAGCAAATACAGTACAGTGCTGTGTTAAACAAATGACTAAAAAAATAAAGGGAAAGCAGCATATTTCTTCTGCATAGTAATGTTTCAAAGCTGTATTAAGTCAATGTTCAGTTGTAAACTTTTGAAAGAACAACCATAAAGTTTTGTTCAGAGTTATGAACATTTCAGAGTTACAACCAACCTCCATTCCCGAGGTGTTCCTAACTCTGAGGTTCTACTGTACATCCCAGAATGATGTTCACTTTTTTTGCAATGGTATTATATTGTTGATTCATATTTAGTTTATTATCCACTATAAACCCCAGATCCTTTTCTGCAGCACTCCCATTTTGTATTTGTACAACCGATTGTTCCTTCCCAAGTGTAGTATTTTGCATTTCTCCTTACTGAATTTCATCCTATTTATTACAGTCCATTTCTCCAGTTTGTCCAGATCATCTGAATTCTAATCCTGTCCTCCAAAAGGCTTGCAACCCCTCCCAGCCTGGTACTGTCCACATTTATAAATGTACTCTCTCTGCAATTATTCAAATAACTTATAAAGATAATGAACAGAATCGGACCCAGGACAAATCCCTGCAGTACTCCACTTAACATGCCATTTCAGCTTGATTGTGAACCATTGATAACACTGGTCTACAATTTTTGAGTCGTCTGCTTCAGAGATAAAATGTGCTATTTATTATGTATTTTGATGTGCTGAATTCAAATATGACAATTAAAACAACTGATTGGATACTGTTTCTAAGATATTTAAGTTTTTACATTTTATGTCTATGTATATTGTGTAGATAGTAGAGTTTTAATCATAAATTGTAAACCTAGGTCTTTCTTTCCATGTGTTTATGGTTGCTTTACATGATAATATTTCACCTGTCCTGTTTATGTAACACTTTAAAAATCAGCAAAAGGGTTATCTAAATAAAATTTATTATGAAACAAAAGGCAAAAAGCTATTATGTACATAGTTTAGTCCTATTCAGTGTCTACTTGGCGCTTCTTGGCTTGTCTCTTGTATTCATTAAATGGAGCATCCCTTGTCACTGTCCAGCAATAGTCTGCAAGCATTGATGGGCTCCATTTGCCCTGATAGCATTTCTCCATTGCTGCAATGTCCTGGTGAAATCGCTCGCCGTGCTCGTCCCTCACTGCTCCACAGTTCGGTGGAAAAAAAATCTGGATGAGAGTGCAAAAAATGAAGAACAGGAGTACTTGTGGCACCTTAGAGACTAACAAATTTATTAGAGCATAAGCTTTCGTGGACTACAGCCCACTTCTTCGGATGCATATAGAATGGAACATATATTGAGGAGATATATATACACACATACAGAGAGCATAAACAGGTGGGAGTTGTCTTACCGACTCTGAGAGGCCAATTAATTAAGAGAAAAAAAAACTTTTGAAGTGATAATCAAGCTAGCCCAGTACAGACAGTTAAGAAGTGTGAGAATACTTACAAGGGGAGATAGATTCAATGTTTGTAATGGCTCAGGCATTCCCAGTCCTTATTCAAACCGGAGTTGATTGTGTCTAGTTTGCATATCAATTCCAGCTCAGCAGTCTCTCGTTGGAGTCTGTTTTTGAAGTTTTTCTGTTGTAATATAGTCACCCGCAGGTCTGTCATTGAATGACCAGACAGGTTAAAGTGTTCTCCCACTGGTTTTTGAGTATTTTGATTCCTGATGTCAGATTTGTGTCCATTAATTCTTTTGCGTAGAGACTGTCCGTTTGGCCAATGTACATGGCAGAGGGGCATTGCTGGCACATGATGGCATATATCACATTGGTAGATGTGCAGGTGAACGAGTCCCTGATGGTATGGCTGATGTGATTAGGTCCTATGATGATGTCACTTGAATAGATATGTGGACAGAGTTGGCATCGGGGTTTGTTACAAGGATAGGTTCCTGAGTTAGTGGTTTTGCTCAGTGATGTGTGGTTGCTGGTGAGTATTTGCTTTAGGTTGGGGGGTTGTCTGTAAGCGAGGACAGGTCTGTCTCCCAAGATCTGTGAGAGTAAAGGATCATCTTTCAGGATAGGTTGTAGATCTCTGATGATGCGCTGGAGAGGTTTTAGTTGGGGGCTGAAGGTGACAGCTAGTGGTGTTCTGTTATTTTCTTTGTTGGGCCTGTCTTGTAGGAGGTGACTTCTGGGTACTCGTCTGGCTCTGTCAATCTGTTTTTTCACTTCAGCAGGTGGGTATTGTAGTTTTAAGAATGCTTGATAGAGATCTTGTAGGTGCTTGTCTCTATCCGAGGGATTGGAGCAAATGCGGTTATATCTTAGAGCTTGGCTGTAGACAATGGATCGTGTGGTGTGTCCTGGATGGAAGCTGGAGGCATGTAGGTAAGTGTAGCGGTCGGTAGGTTTCCGGTATAGGGTGGTATTTATGTGACCATCGCTTATTAGCACAGTAGTGTCCAGGAAATGGACCGCTTGTGTGGATTGATCTAGGCTGAGGTTGATGGTGGGATGGAAATTATTGAAATCATGGTGAAATTCTCAAGGGCTTCTTTTCCATGGGTCCAGATGATGAAGATGTCATCAATGTAGTGCAAGTAGAGTAGGGGCGTTAGGGAACGAGAGCTAAGGAAGCGTTGTTCTAAGTCAGCCATAAAAATGTTGGCATATTGTGGGGCCATGCGGGTACCCATAGCAGTGCCGCTGACTTGAAGGTATATATTGTCCCCAAATGTGAAATAGTTGTGGGTGAGGACAAAATCACAAAGTTCAGCCACCAGGTTAGCTGTGACATTATCAGGGATACTGTTCCTGATAGCTTGTAGTCCATCTTTGTGTGGAATATTGGTGTAGAGGGCTTCTACGTCCATAGTGGCCAGGATGGTGTTTTCTGGAAGATCACCGATGGACTGTAGTTTCCTCAGGAAGTCAGTGGTGTCTCGAAGATAGCTGGGAGTGCTGGTAGCGTAGGGTCTGAGGAGAGAGTCTACATAACCAGACAAGCCTGATGTTAGGGTGCCAATGCCTGAGATGATGGGGCGTCCAGGATATCCAGGTTTATGGATTAATTTATTGGCCTCTCAGAGTCGGTAAGACAACTCCCACCTGTTTATGCTCTCTGTATGTGTGTATATATATCTCCTCAATATATGTTCCATTCTATATGCATCCGAAGAAGTGGGCTGTAGTCCACGAAAGCTTATGCTCTAATAAATTTGTTAGTCTCTAAGGTGCCACAAGTACTCCTGTTCTTCTTTTTGCGGATACAGACTAACACAGCTGCTACTCTGAAACAGTGCAAAAAATGTATCTTTAGTGATATGTTGCAACCAAGGCTTTTGTATGCCTTGAGGAGGTTTTCCACCAACAACCTGTAGTTGTCTGCCTTGTTGTTTCCGAGAAAATTTATTGCCACTAACTGGAAGGCTTTCCATGCCGTCTTTTCCTTGCCACGCAGTCCATGGTCAAATGCATCATCTCGAAGAAGTTCACGAATCTGAAGACCAACAAAGACACCTTCCTTTATCTTAGCTTCACTTAACCTTGGAAATTTTCCACGAAGGTACTAGAAAGCTGCTTGTGTTTTGTCAATGGCCTTGACAAAGTTCTTCATCAGACCCAGCTTGATGTGTAAGGGTGGTAACAAAATCTTCCTTGATTCAACAAGTGGTGGATGCTGAACACTTTTCCTCTCAGGCTCCAATGACTGTTGGAGTGGCCAATCTTTCTTGATGTAGTGGGAATCTCTTGCACGACTATCCCATTTGCAGAGAAAACAGCAGTACTTTGTGTATCCAGTCTGCAGACCAAGCAAGAGATCAACAACCTTCAAATCGCCACAAAGCTGCCACTGATGTTGGTCATAGTTTATGCACCTCAAAAGTTGTTTCATGTTGTCATAGGTTTCCTTCATATGGACTGCATGACCAACTGGAATTGATGGCAAAACATTGCCATTATGCAGTAAAACAGCTTTAAGACTCGTCCTCAATGAATCAATGAACAGTCTCCACTCATCTGGATCGTGAACGATGTTGAGGGCTGCCATCACACCATCGATGTTGTTGCAGGCTACAAGATCACCTTCTATTAAGAAGATCCTTTTAATGGTCATGGAACATGGAAACCCTAACATCACCTGCAGTATATTTGCAGTATAGTTGCAACATATGTGTGGGGCCCACCTCTTGTCCTGATCTCCAATTTTGCAGCCAAAATAAAGGTGATAGGCTTTCTTAACCATAGTGGTTATACTGCGCTTTTGTGATGCAAAAGTCACTTCACCACAAACATAGCAGAAGTTATCTGCACTGTTCACACAAGTACAAGGCATCTCTGCTCACTTTGGCTAAACAGAAATGTGTCCCTTTGCAAAATCAAACACTGACAAATAAGAGAGCACGATACTGTATGATTTCTAGAGCTGATATAGGGCAATTTGTTCAGCAGAGTGATGTAAGCTTCGTTATGATTCCTCATCCATGACTTCTAGGAATAACATGATGCAATTCATATCATATATGATGCAATACCAGCTTCAGATTGCATCATTCATTGTTTTGCCTAAAAAGCAAGTACTGTCCAAACCCAGTCATAGATTTATTCATAGATCCAGTCAAAGATGTATTTTAGTCATTTCTGGTTTAAATTGAGATCCCTTCCCTTTATAACTCACTTATCCTCCGCCATTCCCAAGTCAAGGGTCGTATATACTGACCCAATAGCATATCTTGAAAACTAGAGCCAATCAACAATTTCAAGCATCATTTTCATTCTCAGTGACCCAGAACTAGTAAAGTTTGACTACATTTATTTCAGATGCATTTTGGCTGTAGAGCAGTGTAACTACTCTCAGAGTACAGTTTCCCAATAGTTGTGCACCCACCTTATAGTAGGTTCATCTAGGGTATATGTCTCTAGTTTGTTTATGAGAAGGCCATTTGAGACATCAAAAGCTTTACTAAAGTCAAGATATAATGTTGATAGTGTCAATTTAAAAATGTAGTCTTCTAGCTAGAATCCCTGACCTTTGTTTAACAATAGCTATTTTTGTAATGGGACTTACCTAAATATAGACAAGGGAGATGATTTTGCATTGCAATTTCTTGAGCACGTAAATGTTTCTTCACCGTGACTGGATAGTAAGTACCACCTTTGACAGTTGCATCATTAGCAACAATCAAGCACTCCACTCTGAAAAGTAGAAACTTTATGAGAACCAAGCATATTTCCCAACTGATCTACTTTACCACTATAACCAGGATATCTGCAACAATTTCCATCAGCATTAAATGTTTATCGCTTTAAAACTGTTCCACTGTTAGATTCCCTCTCTTAAAGGCTGCATGTGATTTCATGTCATATTTGCTTTAAGTTCTTAGAAAAAACAATATTAATGAAGAAACATCTGAAATCTCTAGTTTTAAAGAAAGCTGCACCAATTTTACTGAGCATAACTGTACAGAAATGTAATAGAAAAGGAAACAATTTGTTGTTTAACATTTTCTTACTCTTTCAAAATCTGCTGCAATGTGCATGTCCCTCTCGAAAAATCCCTATTTCTGTGTTCTGTATTAGCAGCATTCATATTCTGAGAAGGGGACCTGTAGCATGACAGTCCAGTGTCAAAATATAAAGCAGTCCCCCAACCTTCTCTACAGTTGCATCAACTAAAGCAACAACTTTATAGCTTCAATTGTTGTTCATGTGGCAAAGCAATTGTTCTGTTGATTAGCAGCATGTAAATTGGAAAAAAATAGTTTACAATGCAGGGCTCCCACACTGTCCATGACAACAGTGATATTACTTTTCAACATAAGGCCACCCACAAGAAGTTAACAAAAACAGAGACTGTTTATTTTAACACAACACTCATGCTGGATTTAAAACCAACTGTAGCTAAATACACTTCGGAAATTCTCAGTCTAATACACTTTTGGAAGAAAAAAATACTTGGTTTTCTTAACTGTACTTAAGCACCTGGTTGAAAATGAAATACTTGCTGTCATCATTCCTGAGGAAAATAGTAATCAACACTCATGACTAGATAGATATACCTGTATTATCTTTGATGGCAGAAATGAAGCTCTCGGTGTGTTAGCATCAACATGGGAGTTTAGAACCAAGGAACTATGAATTTGTAATGTATTTTGTTAACTATTTCTTTTCAGTTCCAGATAAACTAACTTGATTTCTGGGCTTATTGAGAGAACAAGAGACAGGTTCTCAGCTCAGAGCAGCTGAGGAAAGCTAGTAGTAGTGGAGTGGAAAAGGTGTTTCTTAAGATACATTTCAACCACCCAGTTCTGGGCTGTTCAAGGATGCTCTAAACTACACTAGCTGCAGTCATCCCACAGGGACCACTGCACCAGTCTAGATCAGTGGAGAATCATGTGATCTGCCGTTCCCCTCAGGACCTTAGCTGAGGCTGAGAATCACTAAGACTCTTAAAAATATTTAAGCTGATTTTTTAAAATTTTGTTATTGACTTAACTCTGAGCCATTCTGTCTTTGCAGCACCATACCTTCATGCTAGAAGAGCCTGTGAGTGGCTCTACCTAGAGTGAGTCCATGAATAACCTAGACAGACTGTGAAAGCAAAGCAGCAACAGTTAGTTACTCACTGATCAGCCAACTTATGTGACAACAGAGTAGGTGAAATCCAAAACCACCAGAAATCTCCCAGAGTGACCCAGGTACTTAAAACTAAAAAAAACCTCTCCTCATTATTAGAAACAAACCCAAAGAACAGTTCCGCCTCAGTGGCATCCCCTTAAAGCCACAAGCCATTTGAACGTCCTTACTAAAAGAGATTTTATTTTGAAGAAAGGTAAATGGTTGTTCAGAATTTTTTTTTTTAAAGAAAGAAATATGGGAGGAGCTTGACCAATAAGCCATACATTGTGGGTGGCACAAGAAGGCACTAGATAAAATCATTACCCTCCTGGGGTTCCTTCAGCTTCCTGGCTCATCGTCCCTAAAGTAATATCCCGTCACAATAGGTTCAACAAGTGCATCATTCTCCCTTAGAGAGACTTTCTTACTCCAAGACATCTTTCCACATATTTAAAATTGCCTTTCTACCTCACCTATGTTCTTGCACAATTAACCATTTATTTCTCATCAGAAAGATAACAATGCAGCCTCCAAATGAGTTAATAGGGATGTTGATACATGTATTGTCTAAGGTCTGAGCTATGCTAGAAACTTAGATCAGTTTAATGACATCAGTCAGGGGTATGCAAAATCCACAGCCAACCTAAATCCACAACTCCCTTACCCCCATGTAGACGACACTAAGTTGACAGAAAAATTCTTCTGTCAACCTAGCTACTACCTCTCAGGGAGGTGGATTACCTACGCTGACAAGAGAACCGCTCCCATTGGCATAGACAGCACAGCTATGCCACTGCAGAATTCTAAGTGTAAACAAGCCCTAAGAATAATAATAAGAAGAACCTAGCTGAATCCTTTCCATGAAGTCAAAACTAAATAGGCAGAATAGCCATTTTAGTAATCTTCTGGGTCATAGGAGGCAAATACCAGAAAGCCTTCAATTTAATATTGGAAACAAAGTGCTAGATGGCTCCCAGCGCTGGAACTAGGAACCACACAAAAACATCCTCTCGCTCACATAATAGACATAATACACCTCTACCTCGATATAACGCTGTCCTCGGGAGCCAAAAAATCTTACCGTGTTATAGGTGAAACCGCGTTATATCGAACTTGCTTTGATCCACTGGAGTGCTCAGCCCCGCCCCCCCGGAGCACTGCTTTACCGCGTTATATCCGAATTCGTGTTATATCGGGTCGCGTTATATCATGGTAGAGGTGTATATAGATCACTGGCAATTTCTTACCCTGACACCCTTCCAATGCCTGTGATAATGCCTCCTGCCGGTACCTCTTCATTACCATACAACTGGTAACCTGCAAACTGGGAGAACTCCAAGAATGGAGACCTAAAAAAATGACAAACATTTTGATAGTGTTATTAACCGGAAGCAGCCTGACAAACATTATTTTCTTTTATAAAGTTCATGGTTTTAAAATGTGTTCTTGCAATCCATCTTCCAAACAATAGATATGTCAAGATTTCAAACCAACACTACTTGCCAGCAGGGTGGATAAAAATCAATGATTTTTTTTTTTAAATCGGATTTTTTTGAGGAAAAAACCTATTTAAGGATAGTTTTAATTAAGATACATTATAGCTCAAAGATATCTCATCATGGAATAAGGATTATAAATTCTAATTCTATAGTATGAGACAATATATAAATCTAATATAAGTTTAAGAAAAGTTTTGTAAATAAATTCCAATAGTTTATGGATTAGGGACCCAATCTTATGGGGATCCAGGGACTTCTGTATAGATTATTTAGGTTAATCTTTCTATCTACCCAATGGGACTCAGTTATTAGCCTAAAAGATACCATCAGAGATGCTTAATTTGCAGTTCTCAAACTGTGGATTTGTGTCTCCAGAGATAACCTGTTTGTTAACAGCAAAAATGTTTTTAAATAAATAAATAATATAGAGAGGTAAGAAACAACAGACTTCAACCCTATTGCTCCTCTGCAAATTTGTGTACACAGAGTCAATCCCTTACCTCTCTCTAAAGGTGCAAAGTTTCAAAAAGTTCAATGAATAGAAGATTGTTGGGGGCGGAATAAATCTGGACAAGGAGAAGAAGTCTGGAGATAAATGTGAGAAGGGAAGGACAGGCAGTAGAAACAAAAGTGAAACTGTTTGAGCAGCATATTCCAGAAGTCTTGAGGTCTTTCTGAGTGTAGCCTTCATTGATTTGAGATCTACCATACCATTCTCTCACTAGAAGGGAAAACCTATAATGGCAGCAGGCCATAAAAGAGACCCAGTTTGGGAATATTTTAATGAAGTTCCTCTACCTGTGGGTAAGAGAGGCATGCATGCAAAATGCAAACAGTGCAAAAAAGAAATGCAAGGCCTGGTTGCCCAAATAAAACATCATCACGAGAAGTGTTACTTCTCAGGAGAAAGCTGAGTTGAAGATGATGAAAGGAACATGTCTGAACACGCAGGATCTTCAGGATAGTAAACTTTTTTATTTCATACTTCTTTCCCAAGGACTTCCTTCTGGACTATTCTTGAATTATCATATTTGAGCAAAAAATATAGTTGTTACTCTATGGTACTATCATTTTAGATGCTGTTGTGATTAAAAAAAAAAAAAAAAAAGCTGAAATAGGCAGATCTTCCTTTTACAGTTTCACCTTTAAAGTAGTACTGAGTGTCAGTGAATGCAATGAGTAATACTAAATGAGTGACATGGTAATAATACTTAAATAACTGCATTGATTTATTTTGTTTAGGAGAATCCATCCCCTCAACATACAGGATTCTGAAGACTATCCACCTTCAAGATCACCATCATTTTCTATAGTTTCAGAGTTATCTGCCAATGATAGAGTTTCAGTCACATCATATATGTCACATAGCCACAGTATATCATCTGTAGCAAAAAGAAAAAAGAAAAAAAATCATCCAGAAACAACCATAGATAAATTTGTGATAAGAACCAGCAGATTACAAAATGAGGTAATTGATGAAAAAATTGCCCGGTTTGTTTATGCACCAACTCTCCTTTCCGTATGATTGAGAACCCACACTTCATTGACATGGTTCAGTCATCTATAAGACCAGGATACAGTCCACCCAACAGAGCAGATGTCGCAGGCAAATTGCTGGATAAAGTGTATGAAAGAGAAATTGAGCAGTGTGCAAAAGGTCTAGAGGGTGAAATTGTTAAGCTGAGTCTTGATGGGTGGAAAAATGTCCACAATGATCCTGTTGTATGTGCTTGTGTGACAACAGAAGAAGGGAATGTCTTCCTTACAGAAACAACTGATACATCAGGAAATGCACACACTGCAGAATACTTACAAGAAGTAGCAGTAAAAGCTGTAACAAACTGTGAAAAAAAATTCAAATGTCTAGTATGCAGCTTGGTCACAGACAATGCTGCAAATGTATCCAAGATGAGAAGAAATTTAGAAGAGAGTGCAGAGAGTCCCAAGCTAATAACATACGGTTTCAGTGCTCATTTGATGCACCTCCTAGACAAAGACTTCAGTGTTCCAGAAATAAAGGTTAATGTTGTTGAAATTGCAAAATACTTCCATAACAACCACTTTGCAGCAGCTGCTCTGAAAAAAGTGGGAGGAACCAAGCTAACTCTCCCACAAGACGTGCGATGGAACTCAGTAGTGGACTGTTTTGAGCACTGTATCAAGAACTGGCCTAATCTGATGACAGTTCGTGAAGAAAATCATGAACACAGCCAAAGTTCTCAGTATTGGGCTTAAGAGAAATGTTGAACACATGCTGAGTACCCTGAAGCCTATTTCTGTAGCCTTGAACAAAATGCAGGGAAATAGCTGTTTTATTGCTGAAGCTATTGAAATTTGGAAGGAACTGAGTGAGATCCTAGAAAGAGAAATATGCAATGACAGAGTTAAATTACAAGCATTAAAAAATGAATGGGAAAAGCACTATCTCCAGCTCATTTTCTTGCAAATATTCTCAATACTCAGTACCAGGGTCAAACCTTAACTGTTAGAAGTTGACAATGACATGGACATCCAGCAATCATTCCTCCATAATGCCAACTATAATAAACTTCAGAGCTAAGGGTGAACCATTCAAGAAAAAAGTTTGCTGATGATGTTTTAAAGAAAGTCACATCAGTGAACTGGTGGAAGTCACTTAAGCACTTGGATTCAGAGACTGTTGAAGTGATAATCTCAATTTTAACAGCAGTAACTTCTTCTGCCAGTGTAGAAAGAATATTTTCTTCCTTTGGACTAATTCATTCCAAATTGAGAAATCGTTTGGGACCTGAAAAAGCAGGAAAGCTTGTTTTTCTTTTCCAGATTATGAACAAAATGGAAAATGAAGGTGAAGACGACTGAGTTAGCTGCAGAAGCCAATATTTTAAGTTTCTCATATTGACCTGGCTGACATAGTCGATTTAATTTTTGCTTTGTTTTTAAAAATACATTTAACTATTTTAGTTAAAAACAATTTTAACAAAAACAAACTTGATTTTAAAAAACTTGACTGTTTAACTAAATTCAAAAATTCATATGCTTGTTTTGTTAAAATATTATATGTTTGTTGTTGAAGAAAAAAATCCAGAATACAGAACGTTGTTGTTTTAGTTAAATAAAACAATCTAAATGTCTGTCGGGTGATGTTCTCCTCCTAATACAGCCTGGCAAGAAAATCCTCCACATATTAATGATTAACCTGTTGAATTGGAGATAGTTCTCCTCCCAGTGACTTCATAAATATCTGCTTCAATTACCTTTGGTAAATGAAATAACCAAACAATCATTCATTTTCTGATATAGCTGTAAAACTAATCTGAAAAGTTTTCAAAATAAATCACTTTAAAAATGTGTGTATAGTGTGTACTTTCTAAAAATGAAATCTACATCTATCTCTAAGTTGTGAAGAATATGTATTAAGGTTATAACAACCAACAAGAATGTACTTTTATGTAGAAATCCGTGATTAAATCGAGTCTTCCTGACTAGTGATTTAAATCAAATCTACCCTGCTTGCCAGTAGTTTAGGAAACTTCAAAAAAAGAGACAGTTCTGTTAGCTTACACAACACAAAAGAGTATTTGATGCTTTATAGCCAATAATAAATTACCCACCCTGGATCTATGAGTCTGTCAATTCTCTCTCTGGGTAACAGCTTTCCTCTTGATGTATGAAGCTTCCGTGCCTTTTCTCCACCCCCTGTGATACAAGATCATTAATTAGATCTACTGTATACACAAATGAATAAATCACTATTTAACGTTTAACTTAGAATGAAAACAGAGCTGAATGCTCAATTACAAAAATACAGACCTTAAAGAGACAATATATTTAATAGAGCTTATATTTTAGATGACAGATTATCTGCATAATCTTAAATCAGTTTGTCATATATTCTAAGTTACTTTTTCTACATTCTTTACTAACAAAGTTTGAAAGCAAATAAACTCTCAGCTAATAGAGCTTATCTACTGCTGCCTTGGGTTTCATTTTGACAATGAACTAACAGAGCACTCAAAAACTCACTTTTTAGGGATCATAGGAAGGAGAGATGGACAGGAACCTACTGGGCTGTGTTCATTTCCCTACAGCACATTCTAAATTGTTTTGCTGAGTTCAGTTTTAAATTGCTCAACCGATGGGAGATTTCTCGGGAGATTACTCTAGAGTGTAGAAGACCTCACAGTTGGGGTGTACAGCATTTAACATTCAGCCTACGTTTCCTTTTGCTCCTCTTCATCCATTACTTCGTTATCTCACTTTGCACTTAAATTATACCTCTCATTCCTTGGCGTTTAACACCATTCCAACACTTGTTGCCAGCTGACATCTCTCACCCTCTTAGTAGCAGTGGCATGTACCATTTTATATTTCCTCAGAAACTAATCCCACAGATGTCAGTGAAGGCTAATTCAGTGAGAGCCATTCCTACCGATAGGGTGAAAGAGGGACACTTACCCTTTAGAATTATGCCAGACAGCCACCTGATCATTTTTATATGCTTCTATGCCTTTTCATTACACTACAGACTTCACAACTTCAGTGAATTCCACAGACTGAAGGGTAAACTAATGCTCAGGAGGAATATAAGTGAGCAGGATGAAGGAGAGTGACTGTGCAATACTTTGCTTTTCTCCTATCCCCATCTAATGGAAAAACATAGGAAGATTCACAGAAACAAACAGCCCTATCCTATTAGCCATGACCACCAATGGGAGGTGCTGAGCATCCTTCACATCCATTGAAATGAGTGGGAGACAAGGATATTCAGCATTTCCCAGGAGAAAATTTGCAATCCTGCAAGCAAGTAATAACGATAAAATTAAACATGCAACCTTAACTCTGTTCCCTTCCAAGGTTGTGAAAGAAATTGTATTGTAAGATTTGAGAAATAGCAATTTAACAAATAAACTCTCATAATGCAGACAAACAAAGGGGTAGAGTTGAAGTTGGAGGTCCAGCCTGCCACAATTAGTTGTGCAGCCCTGATGTAGTATTTTAAATTTTATATTCTTCACTTAGTTGGAATTAGTTAATTTGAATTTTACAATCATGAAGATTAATCCCTGTGTTTGTAGTTTTCCTATAGTACAAGGCATGGCTAAGTTCCTCAAAGATCATCTCTGCAAATTGAGGGTATATCTACACAACAGCAGCACCGTACTGTAGTTGCTTCTTACACTGACAGAAGGGTTTTTTCCATCCAAGTCTCCATGAGGCAGTAATTAAATCAACAGAAAAATTCTTTCACGGACCTAGCTACGTCTACACCGGGTTTTAGTTCGACATAACTATGTCTCACAGGGCACAACATTTTTCAAAGCCCTGAGCAATGTAGCGATGTCAATCTAGTTTTTAGGTGCAGACCAGGCCTGATACAGTAATTGACAACTTGAAAAGAAGTGTATTTGCCCAGCTGATTGGTTATAAAGGCAAAAAGCATAGCAACAGACTGGAATGAAGAAGGGAATACAGATGAAGTGAAAAACATATCAGTAAAAGTCTCTTATTAACAATCTTATTTGTTTAAAGGAATACTGTCATTAAATTCATTAAAACAACATACTTAGGAATTTAAAATTATTTTATTTTAATAATCAACTTTCTACTATTTATTCAGTTTGCTTACTTTTTGCCTCTCTCTCAGCTTGGACAATGAAATTAAGATACAGAGTAATTAAGTCAGCTTCACTTTCATTTAGAGTCTGTTTCTAGTCACTTTCAGATCCTTATGCAATAGCACACTGCTGTGCTATTTGAATGGCAAACATAGGGTATATTAATTTAAAAACTATTGCGATTTTTTAAAATGTCATGGAAACATGTTATTGGTGGTAGATTTTTGTTAAGCTTTATTATTATTATGGCAAAACCTAGATTTTTGAACCAAATTAGACCGGACGTTATCCTTTCAAAGTTTTCAACTAATGGAAGGTAGCAGAACTAGACTCAAATAGGAATAGCCCTACATTTCAATACATCTACTAGAATACATGTGAGAAAGAATCAGCCAGCTGAGAGAGAGAATGCCACCTCAGCCATCTCCAACCATGGCCATCTCTGATGCTTCAGAAAAAAACAGACCAAAAACCCTTCCAGAATATTTTTTTATTCATTCTTTCCTGACCCCTACAGGTGGCTGGCTGAAGCCTGAAGCATGAGCTTTTAGGAACATAAATGAGCCCTGAGCCTACTAACACAAGAAACCCCATCACTCAACACACTCATAAATTTGTCCAGTTTTTAAAAATTAAGATCAGTAAAGAAAAACTGTACAAAAAATAAATCCAAGGCTACTTTAAATAATGTTCTAAAATCACACACACAGAACTTACCTAATCTGATTTTTTCTGCTAGCTCTTGGAGTTCAGTTACTAGTGCTTTCATTCGTTCATAGTTTTCCTAGATGAGGGGGAAAATGTGAGCATTTAAACTTTAATCAACACTAACAGTAATATTTTAATAGAGAATCATGTCACAGGAAAATTTGTTAGTTACTGGTGATATCACATTGTTTGATCCTCTTCAAAAAAATTTATATTTTCTTACACTAATAACAATATTTCCACTTATCTTTTATCCAAGCATCTCAAAGTGCTTTCAAACAAGCCTCACAAGAGCGCTAGTGGAGTTAGATTCTCAGAAGACTTGTTTTATGTTTCAGTCAATCAGAAATCAGCTTATCCATAAAAGGAGGTTATGGGGGGGAAGGGTGCTTGGGTTTTTTCCTCTAAGTTTTAAGTTTTGTTTTTAACTAATCATTATAACACACATCAGAAGGATTCAGTTCAAATGCTAGTACTCCTATTTTGTGCCAAAAGATCATTGGTTCAAGTCCCAGCCTAAGGAGAAGTTAAAACTCAGATTCTCTATACTTATTCCAGCAGACTATTTAGGTATAAACTAGGGCTGCCAATCGCACTGTTAAACAATAATAGAATATCATTTATTTAAATATTTTTGGATGTTTTCTACATTTTCAAATATATTGATTCCAATTGCAACACAGAATACAAAGTGTACAGTGGTCACTTTATACTTATTTTTGATTACAAGTATTTGTACTGTAAAAAAACAAAAGAAATGGTATTTTTCCAATTCACGTAATACAAGTGCTGTAGTGCAATCTCTGTCATGAAAGTTGAACTTACAAATATAGAATTATGTACAAAAAAACTGTATTCAAAAACAAAACAATGTAAAATTTTAGAGCCTGCAAGTCCACTCAGTCCTACTGCTTGTTCAGCCATTCACTCAGACAAACAAGTTTGTTTACATTTGCAGGAGATAATGCTGCCTGCTTCATGTTTACAATGTCACCTGAAAGTGAGAACAGGCGTTCTCACGGCACTGTTGTAGCCGGCATCACAAGATATTTATGTGCCAGATGCGCTAAAGATTCATATGTCCCTTCAGGCTTCAACCACCATTCCAGGCAACATGCGTCCATGCTGATGACAGATTCTGCTCGATAACAATCCAAAGCAGTGGACTTACGCATGTTCATTTTCATTATCTGAGTCAGATGCCACCAGCAGAAGGTTGATTTTCTTTTTTGGTGGTTCAGGTTCTGTAGTTTCGGCATCGGAGTGTTGCTCTTTTAAGACTTCTGAAAGCACTGTCCACATCTCGTCCCTCTCAGATTTTGGACGGCACTTCAGATTCTTAAGCCTTGGGTCAAGTGTTATAGCTATCTTTAGAAATCTCACATTGGTACCTTCTTTGCATTTTGTCAAATCTGCAGTGAAAGTGTTCTTAAAATGAACAGCATGTGCTGGGTCATCATCCGAGACTGCTATAACATGAAATATATGGCAGAATGCCGGTAAAACAGAGCCAGAGACATACAATTCTCCCCCAAGGAGTTCAGTCACAAATTTAATTAACACATTTTTTTAATGAGCGCCATCAGCATAGAAGCATGTCCTCTGGAATAGTGGCCAAAGCATAAAGGGGCATATGAATGTTTAGCATATCTGGCATGTAAGTACCTTGCAATGCCGGCTACACAAGTGCCATGCAAATGCCTGTTCTCACTTTCTGGTGACATTGTAAATAAGAAGACGGCAGCATTATCTCCTATAAATGTAAGCAAACTTGTTTGTCTTACTGATTGGCTGAACAAGAAGTAGGACTCAGTGGACTTGTAGGCTCTGAAGTTTTACATTGTTTTGTTTTTGAGTGCAGTTATGTAACAAAACAAAATCTACATTTGTAAATTGCACTTTCATGACAAAGAAATTGCATTACAGTACTTGTATGAGGTGAATTGAAAAATACTATTTCTTTATCATTACAGTGCAAATATTTTAATAAAAAATATACACTTTGATTTCAATTATGACAGAATACAATATAGATATGAAAATGTAGAAAAACATCCACAATATTTAATAAATATCAATTGGTATACTATTAACAGTGCGTTTAAAACTGCGATTAATCATGATTAATTTTTTTTTAAAGTTAACTGCGATTAATCAACAGCCCTAGTATAAGCTAAAGACACCAAGATGCTCATCAAAGAAAGAATAAAAATATCCTGGTGGCCTAGCCAACATCCCTTCTTTTAATAAAACGGGCTCTGATGTTTTTGGATGTGAGTAATCCATTAATGAGCTCATAATTACTTCCCTGTTTGCCAGAGAATCACTGCACAAAATTATTAGTGCAGCAAACCTCAGTAATTAAAGATACTATCCAACCATGTTCCAATCTGGCTTTTTAAAGACTCTAATAAGAGTCGCTCTAGATAGATAGATAAAGAAAGAAGACAATAGCTATTGTGCACTCATTCATATTGAGTTATCTTATTGTTACCCAGTTAGAAAATATAGAACTCTGCTTTAATATCAACAGAACCACTCTGTTTAATTCTGAAAACGTAGAATTGCCAGTCAAGGTTAAGATTCTCCCAGATATCTAATGAGTCTCACAACAATAAGGCTCTCTCAGGTCAACACAAATAACCTGACTCACTCCTTTAGTCACAGAAAGGGCACAAGAGTGGTGGAGGGGAAAAGGAAAAGAAAGAGATGAAGTGCGCACATGCAGGAAAAAAGAAAACACAAAGACAATTTTAATTTTAGTTAATTTAATTTCATACTAGATCATACTCTGTCGCAAAAGATCATCACATGCATTCTGAAGTTATTACTGGAAGGTGAAAAATCCATTTTAAAATATCTTTACTGAAAAGTGAAAACATATAGTCTTAATACAGGGCTTTAAAATTTTGCCAGTCACCTACTAGTCAGAGCTGATATAAAAGATGTGTGGGGACCCATCAGCAAAGACACTTTGATTAAAAAATCCAGCTCTCAACCCCCCATACCAGCTCCTGGAAAAGGGTTCATGTTCTTAGCAGGATGCTCTCCTGGGACACTGCTTACATGTGCCATCTTTATTTATCACCCTTTGGCTAATGAGCATCTGATAAGATTGAAGCCTCTACCCTCAGCTGCTGGAAGAGAGATTCTCCCTTTCACATACTACCACTCTATAGCCTACTGGCTGCTGTGAGTATGGGGCATCTCCACAACCCTACACTTCTCCCCACACTTTCCAGGCTCCTGAAGGGAAGTGGTCTATTATGCTTCATTCCTCTTTCAGCCTTTTTTTTTTAGTTTTATTTTAATCCCCTCACCTTGCAAATAGCTCCAGTACCTACTTCTACTGTTCACCACTTTCCTAAATAGTAAGTATACATTGCAATTGATTATTGCTAGTTTTACTGGTGTCACAGGATTCCCAATAGCAAGCAAAAAACTGACCTGTCTTGTTAATTTCATTGCTCTGCTGCAGCAGCTGCGCAAGAGCTGTCAGCAGACTAAGGGAGACAAAACTGCATTCAGTTCACATCCAAAAGATGCTCTTTGTAGCCTTATTGATTAGCTTTTTCTTTTATCATAGATTCTAAGGCCCGAAAGGACCATTGTGATTACCTAGTCTGACCTCCTATATAACACAAGATATAGAACTTCACCAAAATAATTCCTAAAGCATATCTTTTAGAACAGGTGTTCTCAAAATCGATTGCATTGCAACCCCCTTCTGACAACAAAAATTATTTCACTACCCCAGGAAGGGGAACCGAAGCCTGAGCCCACCCAAGCCCCGCTGCCCTGGGCTGGGAGCCAAAGCCTGAGTCCCACTGCCCCAGGTGCGGGGAGCCTGTAACCTGAGCCCTTCCGCCCAGGGCTGAAGTCCTCAGACTTTGGTCCCCAGCAGTGGGCTTGGGGTTTGACCACGGGTGGTGGGGCTGGAGCTTTGGTTTCAGCCCTGGGCCCCTGCAAGTCTAACGGCAGCCTGGCGACCCCATTAGAACAGAGTCGCGATCCACTTTGGAGTCCCAACCCACAGTTTGAGAACTGCTGTTTTAGTTAAATACCTAATCTCGATGTAAAAGTGGTCAGTGACAGAGAATCCACCACGATTCTTGGTAAATTGCTCCAAGGGTTATTTACGCTGACTGTTAAAAATTTATGCTTTATTTCCAGTCTGCATTTGTCTAGCTTCAACTTCCAGCCATTGGATTGTGTTATAACTTTCTCTACTAGACTGAAGCACACTTATTAAACATTTGTTCCCCATGTAGGTACATACAGTCAATAATCAAGACACCCTTTTTTTTCTGTTAAGCTATATACATTTATCTCCTTGAGTTTTCTAATCCCTTAATTGTCTCTTGTGGATCTTCTCTGAACCCTCTCCAATTTATCAACATCCTTCTTGAATTGTGGACACCAGGACTGGACACCATATTTCAGTGGCAGTCGCACCAAGTCCAAATACAGAGGAAAAGTAACCTCTCTACTCCTACTTGGGATTCCTATTTATGCCTCCAAGAATTGCATTATCCCTTTTGGCTACAGCGCACTGGGAGCTCATGTTCAACTGATTGTCCACTATGACCCTCAAATATTTTTCAAAGCCATTGCTTCTCAGATTAGAGTCGTCCAGCCTGTAAGCATAGCCTACCTTTTTTGTTCCTAGATGTATAAATTTAGTCATATTAAAACACATATTGTTTTCTTGAGCCCAGTTTACCAAGCAACGTGGATCACTGTCAATCAGTGACATGTCCTCTTTATTATTTATCACTCCCCCAATTTGTGTGTCATCTGCAAACTTTACTAGTGATGACTTTATGTTTTCTTCCAGGTCATCAATAAAAATGTTAAATAGCATAAGGCCAAGAACAATCCCTTCAGGGTCCTACTAGAAATACATCCATTCAAGGAAAAGGATGATTCCCCATTTACAATTACATTTTGATACCTATCAGTTAGCCAGCTTTTAATCCATGATACAGGTGCCATATGAATTTTATATTGTTCTAGATTTTTAATCAAAATATCACGAAGTAACAAGTCAAATGCCCAAACTTGTAATCTCATTTTAAAAAAAAATCCAGTTAGTTTGACAGGATCTCTTTTTCATAAACCTGTGTTGGCTGGCATTAATTATATTACCCTCCTTTAATTCTTTATTAACGAAGTCCCACATCAGCCACCGTTATCTTGTCCAGAATCAAAGTCAGATAGACAGCCCTATAATTACCCAGATCATCCCATTTACCTTTTTTTTTTTTAAGATATTGGCACAACATTAGCTTTCTTCCAGTATTCTGGAGCTTCCCCAAATTTTTAAAATGTTATAAAATAACCATCACACATCTGTTTCATTTTTAAGCCTACAATAGTTACAACACCCCAAATCAGTGTAACTGTGATTAAGAAAAAATATTTTCTTTATTCTTTGTTTTCTTATGTGGTTCATTTGCCAGGATGCTTTCTCCTTTATTCAGTCAGTTGCCCCACAAGTGTCTCTTTCACACAGTATCAGGGAGATAAAACCCCCTTTTAAAAAAAGTGTTTGAAAAACCACAAATATTGGCAGACAGACTTGGAAACAGATACACCAGCTGAAATGAAACTCATTTTTTAAATTGACTAGATTGTGAGTTGACCACATCCCTTTAAATGCTGCATAAACTGATAACTTAGGCCACGAACTTGCAAAGGTTTAAGCATGTAAATAATTTTATGCATATGAATTATTGAATTCAGTGGGACTACTCTCATACATAAAGACACAGGCATGCTTAAGTCTTTGTGGGATCAGATCATTTAGCGACCCATCCCATCCTTTCCATTTGCCAATGGTAGAAGGGTTTTTCAGGCCATGGATGAATATATCATACCAAATGGAACTATTTAGTGAATTTGAGACTTGACTGTCTCCATTTTAATCCTAGTTCTCTAACTAGAACAGTGAATCATTCTACCCTAAGAAGCAGCAACAACAATACTTTTAAATCTTATCTTACGCTTTGAGCAAAATAATAATAAAAATTTAAAAAATAAAAGATTGCTCTTAGCAGTATGCATTATTACTTCTACCATATATTTCTGAACTTTTGTTATATAATGCTAAAAGGACAAGCAAGATGCCATGCATTCTTCTCTAGAAGAAAACTGTCTGTACTTTATATGAATACTATACAGATCTGTTGTTAATATGATAACTTCTAGATACAGCAATGCAAATCTGAGGTGGCAGAAATTACAAATGAATCCTGCAATTACTGAATGGTTAAGATCTCCTGTTGACCTCTGTTTGAAGCCACACTTGCAAAATGGCTACAGAATCTGGTCCTTTGGGTCTTTTTCCAGAATTTAAATTTTCCTTTTCTCTTTTTAAAATTACCCTTCTGGTTTGTAAGATAGTTTACATTTAGAAAGCCAACCTGTCTTGCTGAATTTACAGCCATAAAGACAAATATTAGCTAAGGGAAGTGTAACCTTCATCATTCACCTTATGCCTTCTTGTGTTTGCAATGTTATCCCATGTAATACATTTGTTTCAGACTGTAAGTGCCTCATGGCAGGGACCTTGGCTTTTCTGTGTTTGTAAAACATCACAGACACATATAGTGCTCTATAAGTAATTACTTCTACAAAAATGTTAACACTGTTTGCCACCTTACTGCTTGAATGACGTACAAGATGTATCCGAGTAAATGTGCTTGTCCAGTATAGCTGGACGTACCTGGCCTGTGTTGACGTCCCATAGGAAACTGCTGCCAAAATACATGAACATTTGAAAAAACAGTGAAAAGTTTGTTTAAAAAATATATATATATATACTGAGTCAGGTCTCATTTTTAGTTTGAATTTTGAGGGCACACACAGATGCCTAATACCAATTTAGTTAACTAAAGTAAAAATTAACTTTTGAACTCTTACAATATTTCTGACTCCTTTGGTTTATCATATATACTTACTAAAGTGTAACAGTCAGTTGTTTCATCCTCAAATTTACATTTTGCAAAACAAAACCTAAGATTAATGGAAATCTTTCTATAACGTGTTTTTGTTTGGTTGGCTGGTTCCATTTTTTGTTTTGTTGTTTGGGTTGTTGTTGTTGTTTTGTTTTTTTTAACTCCAATGGAAACATTTTAAAATAAATGCATATTCCTCTGCAGGGTTTGCAACCCACATACTACAGCACTATGAATCAAAAAGTGAAAGTGATTGATTTTCAGTGTTCAAGCCGGGGGAAAATGCATGTACACAAATAGATTAATTAGTGAAAAGTAAATTGAATCCTAACATGTACAGTTTTAAGTAAACCAAGTTTACTAGTACACAGCTTTGTTTCCAGTGGGATGAAGTTAACAATGCCCTTTTAAAATGATGCACAGATTAGCCAATTTACATCAACCAAAACTTCCTATTCTTTCCAAAATAAAGATATTTTTCCTCCTTGTTTTCTGCAGATACTGACTAAGTTGTAAAAAACATTGCTCACACCCTCGATTCACATTTAATTTCCAAGCAAATCATTGCTTCCAGCTTTCAATACATCAGTCAATGCCTTCTAAGGCACACTAACTCTCCACCTCTGTTTCACTAGTGAAGCTATCCTACTGCACAAAGCCCATTTACTCAGGCTGTACCAAGGGTCAGAATCTGGCCATTTGTCCGAAGAGATCCCTTTGCAGAAGAGTGGGAAGAAAGGACGTTTAATGTCCGCTCTTAGATTGCAAGCTGCTTGGAGCAGTGGCCACCTGCTCCTGACAGCCCGAGGCGCTCCTGGCAGCTAGCGGGCGCTACCGCCACCCCCATTATATAAATAACCTGAGGCGTGTGTTTGTGGGGAGGGGACAGGGACACGTTCCCCCTTTCTCTGGGTCTCCCTCAGGCTGCATGGGGCGAAGGCTGACACCACGTGTGTGGCCCTGCAAGGGGAGCACTACACTGCAGGGCCCGGGCCACAGGCACCAGGGCCGAGCTAGCCCGAGTAGCCGGGGCCAGACCGTCCTCGCAGTTTTCAATGGGAGCAGGAGCGGGGCCCAGACAAGCCCCCGAGCCCGGCCTGGTGGCGAGGCTGCCCCGGCCCGGCCTACCTGGTAGAGCGGGGAGCCGGCGTCAGGCTGCGAGCCCACCGCGGCCACCCTGTCCCCGTGGTACGCGCGGGCCAGAGTCGCGGCCGGGCGACAGAGCCGCAGCCCCAGCCGCCACTTCAGGCCCGCCAGCATCGCGGCGCGGAAGCTCCAGGCTAGGGGGCGGAAGCGGCAGCTTCCCAGGCCTGGAGCCGGCTGCCCCGCCACTCCCCCCGCTGCAGCCAATGGAAAGCGCGGGGCCGCGCTGCGGCTCCCCTTTGCTGCTGGGGACAGAGCCATCCCGCCGGGCTGCGGCATCGACCGGGGTAGGTCGGTCACCAAGGGACCAGCCGCCCCCTGCCCCGCAGCAGGGAGGCAGTAGCCTGGATGCACCCGGCCCCTCACACCGCGGTCGGTGCATAAGCATCTCTGGGAACAGAGCCTTTAAATAATAATGTAAAGGCGGGAATCTCAATAAGAAAAAGGGAAAACCTTTAAAACTGAGCAGCAGCGACAAAACATTATCCCACAGACAAGGGAAAAAACATTGATTTGAGCTGTGAAAGCTTTAAATTGGGTGGGGAACCTTTTTTCTATTAGGAGCTATTGACCCACAGAAAAAAAATCAGTCAGAGGCCACACAGAGCCCCACGGGAGGGCACAGAGGCTTAAAGCTTCCCCTAGGCTCTGGGGTGGGGCCATAAATGGGGGTTCAGGAGGGGGTTCTGGGCTGGAACATAGGGTTGGGGTGCAGGAGGAGGTAAGGGCTCTGGCTGGGGATGTGGGTGCTGGTGTGGGGCAGAGAGATTTGGGGCTCTGGGCTGGGGCCAAGGGTTGGGGTGCAGGGTCTGGGAGGGAGTTAGGGTGCAGGAGGGGGTTCAGACTTAGGGCAGGGTGTTGGGGTGCAGGGTCTGGGGGGAGTTAGGGTACAGAAGGGGGTTCAGACTTAGGGCAGGGGGTTGGGATGCAGGTGGGAGTGCAGGGTCTGGGGGGAGTTAGGGTGCAGAAGGGGGTTCCAACCTGGGGCAGGGGGTTTGGGCTCCGGCTGGGCAGTGCTTACCTCAGGCAGCTCCCGGTGGCACAGCAGAGCTAAGGCAGGCTCCCTGCCTGCTGGGGCTCCGCACTGCTCCAAGAGTGGCCGCTATGTCCAGCCCGGAGGCAGAGAGACCAGGGGGCTCTACGCCGTGCGTGCTGCCCGTGCCCACAGGTGCCACCCCCGCAGCTCCCATTGGCCACGCCGGGGGCGGGGGTAGTGCATGGAGCTTCCCTGATTCATCCCTGCTCTTAGGGGCCGAGAAACATGTTGGTTGCTGCTAGGAGCTGCACGGAGCCAACCAGATTTCTGGCAATCTGGCGAGCCGATGCTCAGGGCTTCTGGCCTGCGGCACCGAGACTTGCCGCAGGTTGGATGACATGAAGCAGCAGGCTGGATCCGGCCTGTGGGCCGTAGGTTCCCCACCCCTGCTTTAAATCCAGGTCATTTTGCAGTAAGTGACTGGTCTCTTGGGACTGGGAGCAACCTAAATGTAATGTGATGTGATTTCTGGTTTAAGTGTCCTTTTATCACAAAGTCCAGTTTGTCAGGGTGGCAAGATAGACTGGAGAGGCTAATGGGACTGTCTGACACCATGGTAAGACATGGTGAAATCCAATTATAGAACACACCACCAGTTTGACAGGTTTCAGAGTAGCAGCCGTGTTAGTCTGTATCCGCAAAAAGAAGAACAGGAGTACTTGTGGCATCTTAGAGACTAACAAATTTATTAGAGCATAAGCTTTCGTGGACTACAGCCCACTTCTTCTTTTTGCGGATACAGACTAACACACCTATGCATCCGAAGAAGTGGGCTGTAGTCCACGAAAGCTTATGCTCTAATAAATTTGTTAGTCTCTAAGGTGCCACAAGTACTCCTGTTCTTCTTTTTACCACCAGTTTGGGGTATCTGCCCCCTTTTCTGACAGGCTGCCCTAAGGTTGGCACACTAAGTTGTGAGCCACTCCACACAGCATGACAAATACATTTTAACTTAAATTTTTAGAACCTTAATAAACAAGGGAAAGGAAAATTGATGGCCATTGTAGCAACACATACCTCAACCATGGCTCTCACAGGTCAGTGTATGTGAAGCTGTGGTTGTCCATGCTTTCCCACTGTGTGGAGTGGGAGGGGTAGGTGTGCTGGCCCTGCGGCCATGTGGAATGCTGAAGAAGGGGTAAGGAGATGCTATGCTGAAGTTCTCCACCAACTGCAATGGCAGTTGAGCCCAAGATTGTTGAAACTAGAGGTCCACAAGAGTCTGCAGCATCTGCATTTGTTGACAGAGAAGCTCCATTGCCCTCTCCTTTTTCTGTTGGAACGTGGGCCTCTCTCCTCTCCACTCTTTCCTTTTCCAGGCTGTCTCCAATATTCACCCTCCAGACCACCTGTTCAAGTTCTGATGCAGCAAAGAACATGTCATCCCGCATCCTCCTTTTTCTGCTCCTCATGTGGATGAGTTGTTCTGCTGACATGGAAGGTGTACCACTCGAGGCTGCAATGGCTGCAGCTACAGATAAAACGCAGAGATATCATTGTCAACGTAGTATGTACAGAAAGCAAAACTTAAGATTCATAAATCCCCCCTTGTCTTGATCCCCTAAAGTGTGAAACAAGATATGCTTATTGGTCCTTCTGCTTTGGAGTGCTTGATTAAGACACAGCTGACAGCCATGGTGACTGTGACCTGCCAGTGGGGAGGGAAATGGAGAGGGAATTGCTGGGATGCATGAAACTGAGTATAGGGTACTGGGACTGAATAATGGCAACATTTTCTAGTGATAGTGGTTGTTTTAGCTGATATCTCACCCCTGGGGGTGACAAAGGCAGAGAAAGCACAGCTGCTGCTGCATCCCGAAGTTGCCCAGGCTCATATGTCACTAGCCTGTTTAAGGCAATGGTGTCATGCTGTCTGGAGTAGCTCACAACCATGAGTGCCTATCTCAGAGAAGATTGTCAAAAACAGGTCAGAAACCCCAAACTGGTGGTATGTTCTATAGTTAAATTTAACCAGAACTCCTGGGTCACTGTAATAATCTTACCATGGAGTACAGACAGTCCTCTTGGGGTCTCCAGTCTACCTTGCCACCCAGGCAAGCTGGGCTTAGTGATAAATGGTCACTTCTATTAAAAAGAAAAAAAAATCAAAGTATTCAGGTTACATCCAGTCCCAAGAGACCAGTCACTCCAGGTCGATTTGCATCCTAGTTCTCATACCAAAGACAACACTGGTAGCCAATTCTGTACTAAACTAACTGAAGCTTTATTAGCTAAGAAAAAGGAATGAGAGTTATTGAGAGATTAAAGCAAATAAAAATATATGTACAGGTGAGTCATTCTATAATTTCAATAGCAGAGATGTAGTAATCTGCCAGCTTCCCAAAAGTCTTTTAGGGCTGTGCAGAGTAACTCTAGGGATCTTTGTCTTCTTGCTTGGTTATTCTGCACAGTTAGAAGCCAAACAGTCCAGAAATGAAGAATTTTTCTGTGTCCATATTTATAGCCTCTCACAGAAACCAAACTGACTACAACAGTTGCCACACAGGTCCCTTCATGGGGGAAAGGGAGGGAGGAATGCATTTAAAGTCTGATCATTGATCTCGCACACTGGCTCATTTGCGTTTAACGAACAGTATTTAACATCTTGTTAGAGACCATCATTTGCATTACACAGGGCTTTTTCCCTGTTTGATAAGTTACATAGTCACAGACTATGCAAATACTTGCTATCACTTTATAACAGGGTATTGAGTGAGAACAATACATGCAGCATCCTTAAGCATTTTATAAAACACTAAACACATCTTTATGAACTTAAGATCTAATAAGCAAGACTGGTTCCTAGCTATGCATCTGTAAGCTTTCAGTGAGGAATGGGGCCTTGACATGAGCTGGCATCTGGTCTGCTAGCATCACAGGTGTCTACTGAAGTTATTGATGAATGGTGTGAGAAAGTGTCCTACTGCAGAGGAAGAAATAAGGCTCTCATCCATAGAAACCTTTAGGAGAGGATTGCAGAGTACCTTCATGGAAGTTTCATCGAGATCTCTCAGGATTCAAAGGACATCCCTGGGTACATAAATTGCTCTGTATGCATCTCCACCCCACCATAACTGTAAAGGGGAATGAAAAGCCGATAACTCTACCTCTCTGTTGGACCACTGCTTTTTCTAGTACAAGTAGATTAATGAAAAAAAATTGGTAGCTGCGTCCTAATAAGTTCAGGGAGTCATAACTGTAATGGGAAATAAATTTAAACACTTACCCAAGGTTTCTTCCCCTGCATCTGGCTCACCAGTGCTCAATTGCAGGGACTGGCTTTACTGCAGTGGAGGTCCTGGCTTGTGGCACAGCCTAGTCATCTGTCCCCCATACTCCTCCTCCTCGCTGTTTGTGGCAGAGGCCTGTGACTTGGGCTTCTTGGAGGTTTCCACAGTGGCGTATAGGCTGGTAGTAGGGTCTCCGCCAAGTATGGCATGCAGCTCTTTGTAAAAGCAACAGGTCTGCGGCTTGGCACCAAATCAATGGTTGGCCTCCCTGGCCTTCTATAATGCCTGCCACGGTTCCTTGGCTTTCATGCAGCACTGCTGCTCGTCTCTGTCAAAACCCTTTTCTTGCACCCCTGAGTAATCTACTGTAGATGTTGACATTTCTATGGCTGGTTCAGAGCTGTGCTTGCACAGCCTCTTCTCCCCACAGGCCCAGGAGATCCAGTATCTCTCTCTTGTTCAGGCAGGAACACGACTGGAGTGCCTAGCTACCATGGGCAGCTGGGCCATTGCACACAATGGAGAGCTGCTGGGTATGCTTGCTCACTGAACAATCAAGAAAAGGCATTTCAAAAATTTACAGGAGTTTTAAGGGGGGGAGGGAGGCTTCTGGTCTACATGTCTCTGGGCAGTGGAATTCACATTTGTGACCAAAGTAGTCAGTGTCAGGCAGTGTTGGACAGTGGCTGGAGGACTGTTAATGTAAACACAGGTAATGCAGTGTCTACTCACACTGCAATGACCTACGTACATCAACTGTGGCTCAATGCCACTCAAGGAGGTGGTTACTATGTCAGCATAATAGGGCACTTACAACAGTGGGAGACAACTTTAAATGTAGATATGTGCACAACCAGGTCAATGCAAGGCAGCTTACATCAAACTAACTTTGTAGTGTAGATCAGGCTTAAAACTAGGATATTTATCCAAAGTAGTGTTTCAAAGGGGATGAGGAAGGTCATGGTGGAGCAGGAATTCAGTAGCACCTAAAGGATATCAGTGCTTTCCTTGTGACATAACTAAGAGAGCCTTCTCCCTAAGTTTATACACACACTCCTCTAACCTGTGTAGGTTAGTCAGTTTATCACTGACCCCCCTAGTACTTATCCTACTGGCAAATAACCTTCTCTGTTACCATCAGGTAAATGCAGATGTTGTATAAATCTATTGTCTACTGATATCTCTGGTCCAGTATTGGAAAAAAGCTTTCTTCAACTGGCAATTGGGTCCTGATTTTCCAAAAAGAGGCTGTTTCCTACTTGTAGTAAACTGAATTAGTTTCACATTGCAATAAAGTAAATGTATATTGCGGACAGTATTTTTCTGTTTTTTCCTTTATTATTGAAGATGTGTTTGAATAAGGTTCTTTTCAGTTTTATCCTGAAGAGAAAGAATACCTTGATATTGTTTATTCCTACAGAAATGACTGTTATAAAAATGCAGCATTATAAATTTGTTGCAGGAGTAAATAAGATAATGAGCGTGAGGGGACAATCCCTTAAATATAAATACTGTAGCTCTGGTAATTCAGTATGGTAAAAATTAGTGAAACGTTTCAGCTGCTTTTTGTATTTTAGTCATATATATATTATCTGGAAGTCTTGTGTGTGTGCGCACGTGCAAGACTTCCACAGATAGAAGTCCTTTTACAAGAAGATTGAAAGTATCTACCTCTCCCTATACTGATTATCATATGCCCAAATGTAACATTGTTACAGAACTATTGGAGTACAGTCCAGTGCTTAAAAAAAAGGTTATTGCATGATTAATTTTTCAGATGGAATTATACAAAATCAGATTATAAATTTATAGCATGGACTTCCACATTCCTCTCTTCCCCCCCTTCCCCCCCTCCCCAAAAAAAACCACTTTAGAAGGGCCTGGGGACATGATCTGCCCCTAATATTTTTGTAATTTTAATGAAAAGTTAGTCGGGCCGAGGGACGTATTGGCCACCGCTTCCAGCGGCTCCCATTGGCCTGGAGCAGCGAACCGCAATCGGCTGAACCTGTGGACATGGCAGGTACACAAACTAGCCTGGCCCGCCAGGGGCTTTCCCTGCACAAGCGGCGGAACAAGTTTGGGAACCACTGGTCTAGAGTATTTACATGAAGAAAACACTGGAACATTTTTCATACTAGAAATATCAGGCTCTAAATTAAGCGGTGAATGGAAAAACTAAAGTTTTCAAAATAAATTTTTTTAAATGTAATTTATAGCAATTTTGTAACATTGTTTTAAATATGCCACTCAAGGAATAAAATCTACTCACTCACTATTACAATAATGTAAGTAAAATGTTGCAAGGGTGAACAGGCGGAAAAACATAGCATTAATGCTAATGTGGGAATCTTAGCCATTCAACTCTCATTACCTTTAAAAGTTTATTCTTTTGGCTCATTATAAACTTGTTTATTGCTAAAAGCTTTGTGAAGACAACTCAAGTAAGATCAAATACACAAGTGATATAAAAGTATTTATTCACATAATTTACATATAGAACAGACTGCTTTCTTTGAACCCGAAAGCTTACACATGAACAACATTACATAGGATGTTTGTCAAAGAACTCTTCAAGGAAAACAGTCCTTTACCACATCTTAATAGAAATGATAAACCATTGATCAGTGGAACTTAACACAGGATGCTGTTCTGTTTCCTTCCATCACTATGACTTATACAACTTTCACATCCAACACGGAAAACACACGTTATCTTATCTCTCTAAAGAAATGGGATTCAAAAGAGATTGATAACAAAGTGCACATGGTTTGCTGTGAAAAAACAACAAGAACAAGGTCGGTTGTCCCTTCCGTCTATTAGGGATAAATAAGGCACCATACATTTTGTCGTCTCTTTATAATTTATGAAATACAAATTATTTTTGCCTTGTCATTTGAATTGCATCTGAAATACTATGAATGAATCTTTACCACTTTAGTAGGTACTTAGAGTACGTTATTTTATAGCCTCCTCCTCCACAAATCAATTTTGAGAACATATTAATGGGGCTGATCTAACTGGTTTACCTGATTCTAAAATGCAACATGCCCCATGTAACAATAACTAACAAAATATTTGCATACAACAGGGGTCCCCCATGTGGTGCCCGCGGGTGCCATGGCACCCGTCTACTGGCAGCATTTCGGCGGCGACGCTTCTTGGTGTTGCTGCTTCTCGGCTGCTTGTCCGGTGGCCACACTCCTCGGCGGCTAGTAGTCCGGCGCCCGCCACACGGAAAGGTTGGGGACCACTGGCATACAAGAACCAGACTACAAAATGTACAGTAGCCTTAGCTACATGTATACAATGTTAATCTATTACTGCAATGTTTACAGTAGAAGGAGAAAAAACATAAAAATGGGTATTTCAAGTTAAAATGAAATAGTCAAACCATGAGACACTGGCCTGAAACTGGACATGTGATTGGATCCATTTGTACAGTTATTTTTTAAATTCAAGTTGTCATTTACTTGAAAAACAGGGGAAAACCATTCTATTGTAGGATAGTTTTCCCTTTCCACCACAGCATTAAAATTGTAATTGTTTCTCACATTTAGCTGCTATAAAGTAAGTGATCTGGGCTTCTACTTTAATGATTCCTAATAGCTGGTCTATTTTTGATTATTGTTCCAGTCTTGAGGGCACCTTTAGAAGCTACAAGTCAAAAAATAACTTCTGAAAGGATAAAAATTCAAGTCTCAGCAAGTGATTCAAGAGAAATCTAATAATTTATTTTCTAATTATAATGATTATGGATTTGCTAGTAAATCACCATCCAGCTCTACAGAGTAGATATTTCTTTGCAGAGGGTGGCAAAAGAATCTTAAAAAATCATTTGAATACCAAATTTAGCAAAATATTTTAAATTACTCTCCCATTAAGAATCATTTTCATTTTGGCAAGACCCATTCACAAAATACAAATTAAAGGTAGAAGCACAACCTTAAGGTAAACAAACATATACTGTACTATGCATTTCTGACTGACCTGTGGCAAGTGAAGCTAGAGTAAAAAAATAACTGGTTTGAAAGGGTGTTCAGAACTGTTAAGGAACATAATTAGGGATATATTCATCTTGAGGTATGTGACATTATGTAAATCCCATGTTCTGAAAGTCTATTCTGTATCCTTGGTCTCCAGTGGCGAACATTTAATCAAGGAGAAAAATGCAGACTTTATCTAAGTCTAATTTAAAATATCTACCTACTCATTTCAAGAAGTCAAGACTTTAAGAATGAAAATATATTTATCTTTTAGAAGAATGCCTGATTTTAAGATTGAGACCATGTGACGCTGTTACCTTGTCATGGCAATTTTTCCTTATTACATAAGTGGAAAATTAGTCTTCACGTGACCAACCTAATATCACCCTAAAAACTAAGTTACACTGTTCTAGTGAACAAAACTTAGGAAACATGAGGAAAACCATTCTAACTTAACAGTTTCAAAGTAGCAAATCCTCAAAGCATCCTCACTCAATTGTTCTGGGTTCGATTCTGCTCGCAGTTACTCTTGATTTATACTAGGGAAATTCCACTGAAGTCAATAGAGTTACCTGAGTATATAAAAGACAGTGCAAGAGCAGAATCCAGCCTATTGTATTAAATATTTAATTTAGAAATAAATCAGCATTTACAATGGGAGATACGTTAATCTTTTCCTCACCCCCAAATCAGATAGATGAAAAAGGATTAACGGGATAGCATCTTCTAATAAATTAAAATTAAATAAATACAGTCTCATGTTTATCTCTGTACATTTAAAAGGGATTAGATATTTTGTTTTCAATCAGGGCCTTTAAGCTTATGTACCTGTGAATTTGTCATTACAAAAATACATAATTTGGAGAAGACTATAAAATAGCCGATAATAAAAAACATTTCTATGTATTTACTACACTAAGCTTTTAGAATTGCTTCTCTATCTATAGAGATAAATATGAAGGTTAATTCTCCTTCCTGGAGTGGAACTTCACAAAAAGAAGTATAGCAAATGACTTTTATAACCAGCCCCACAAGCTTCAGTATTATGATTTAAAGGGATATTGTCATGTGGATAGTCATTCATTCATTGCACTTCTAGAAACTAGTCATGCACCCAGCATCTGCATCTTGAAAAGTTACAGTGTAAGCCAACAGCTACCGTTTAGTCTCATCATGCCAATCTAGTTCTTAAATGTTTGAAAATGCTCAGATCGCCCAGAATGAGAAAAACTGATTTTGTCTTCCAACAATGCTTGTTGTTCTCCATTAGTGAGGCTGGTAATAAATTAGGACTAAGGAAGAACAAAGGAGAATTCACAGCAACTCATCTATATACAGTTCTGCTGTTACACTGCTTTCTTGGATCCCAGAGGTTTATTCTGAATCATCCACCTCCATAAAGATATCACTGAAAAAATATTCTGAGATTCTGGTTGGCTCCTCTTCTTTCTCCTGTTGTTTAGTATAGGAAGCTTGCTTTTCAGAAGACCCCGAAGAAGCCTACAAAAAAAAAAAAAAAAAGGCTGCATTTACAGGTTTGACATCTACTGAGATTTGTTCTTTCTCATGCATCTATGCCTCATCTTGTGTACAAACTAGAGTCTCGTGGTAAGTTTCACCACTCACTTAAAATGTAAAAGCAATAGGCCTCCCACAACCAACATAATAAAGATTACTTCCCCAAGCAAAATTGTTTCAGATAATAATTTGGGATACACCAAGTAAACTGTAGTACAACCATCCTTCAAATCTTATATTCATTTACTTGGTCAGGTAGATTAATTTTAACTGATCAAGCTATTACCTGTAACAATTATTCTTTAAAGATATAAAACGTAATGGAATCCTACTCTTGAGTGGATACCCTGAGCATAGATCTACAAAATCTCACAGGAGGGGTTCACATGCTTTTTCTGCTAAAGTAATAATGGAAATTTGATCTCAAGCAACAGTGGTAAGTAAACTCGTACAGAGAAGATCATTTTTCAGAGTAGCAGCCATGTTAGTCTGTATCTGCAAAAAGAACAGGAGTACTTGTGGCACTTTAGAGACTAACAAATAAATTTGTTAGTCTCTAAGGTGCCACAAGTACTCCTCTTCCTTTTAGAGAAGACCATGTGGCTGCTTTGCAAATTTCATAGATATATATAAATCAGAGGCAGACATGTAGCAGACATGCCTCTCAAAAAACATGAGATGACATAACCCTCAAAACAGAGATGTCAGGCTGCTGCAGCAAGATGCAATCAGATATGGTTCTCTTGGAAACAAGCACAACATAGTGTCAAGTAATAAAAGCTGTGTGGACTTTGAGAGATTTAGCATTTCCAAATAAAAGCCTAGGGACCTTTTCATACACAGTTTTGTCAGGAAGGACATTCAAGTTTGTGGGAAATGTTGGCAGGACAAGTGACTAAGGCAAACCTTCAAAACCACCTTTGGGAACAATTTATTGGGGATTTAATGGGGGTTTCAAACAATTATCCTTATCTTGTGTTTTAGATATTCAAAGTGCTTTACAAACATTAACATTAATTTTCATTACGATTTTGAAGATAGAATAGTTCATCTGCAGACAGCTCAGTGCTTTAACGTACCAAGGACCACCCAGATCTCAAAACCACAGAGGCAATCAGCTGCTAGGACAGCAAATCTATACACATCCTGCCTCATCAAGGCTATGTCTTCTGGACTATTGGTGGCATAGATGCTATTGGTGCTAGGTTAGTTGGAAGTCTGACCAGTTGTACCCAGGACTTGAACACAATCAGCTAACGACTCATTCTCTTGTCACTGACAGAGCTTGGTGCTTCAGCAAAAGGTGATGCGTTGGTTAATGAGTGTCTAGCACACCAGCAGCATGTGCTTAGACACTAAGGTCATCTTTGTGTGTGACATAGGGATCTAGTTCTCTGCTTCTGTGGCATAGGACAAAGTTAATGGCCTGTCACCTTTGCAGCTGGTGGCGAAAGCACATAGTCTTGTTATCAAACCTAAGGTCTTAACTTTAAGGCCTTTGAAGGCTGAGCTGGCTTCATATCAGGGTATAACAGATGTCACCATGAGCCATCAACAGATCTTTCTGGGACTGACTCATTTACGGTCATGGTGAAATCTTATCTCACAGACAGCCAGACCTGGTCATTTCTGAGGCAGACACATGAGTCACATTTCTGGAAGTTATGGTCAAAACATACACAAACACTTTTAAAGTGCAAGGCAGTCAGTCTGGTCTACACACAAACTTGCATTGAAATAACTAAATCTTTGTTATTTTGGTGCAAGTCTGTGTGCAGACACTTTGGGATACGTGTCCTGTTTCAGTTTTGCTTAATGTGGAAAATGTAATGTGACCTCAAGAGATCAGAACAGAGAATCTGGGGAGATTTAATATTAACAAACACCATCTCCTCCTCAGGGAGAGGAAATAAACAGTACAAATGAGATGGAATGTAATCAAGCAGCTGCATTTTTAACCATTCAGTTATGGCTCCCCCCTACACTTTGCAGGAAATATAAAGCTACACAGCTGGCTCCTTTAGGTAAAGTAGCAAATGGGGAATTTTTAGAGACATATGTGGTCAGCTCCCTGGGTCTGCTCTCCATCTTATGTGCTCAAAGCAGTGACCTCAGATTCCTGATTTAAGATAGAAGTGAAGGCAGAAACTGGGAGAAATAAAATTTCATATAAAATGAAACATTAATTCCAAAATTGAAGATGCCTTTGCTGTTATTGGAGGAAATGTTGGACTCTCCAACATTCTAAAAAGTTGACGTAATTATGGTTGGTTTTTTCCTATCATTCAACATAGTCCTTTGTTCAGCTTCACAGCATACAGATAAGCAAAAAGAGTCCACAAATCTATAAAAGAATGTCACAGTGATCACTTCACACACACACACACGTGGTTGTCTCCTAGTAGTGCTTTACATTTCATACAGACATGATGTTCAGAGGTAACTGTATGTACCTGAACTGCAGCAGTGCCTATATTCTCACATTCAGCAGACGTCAACATGCTTGTAGAGGGAAGAGAACAGGACTCTTGAGTGTCTGTACTGTTCTCAGCAGATGGAGTGGGTCTTTTCAGACTTCGCTTTGAGGCAGCAATGAGAGGTTTTTGGAGTCTCTGTCTATTCCCCTTAGCACCCTCTCCAGGTTCAGCATTACTTGATTTGCAAATTAAAGATAAAAATCCCAGAGGTCTTCGGCCAGCCCTATTCAAAACAACAAAAATTAACAATAAAGTTTCACAGTTTATATAATATTGCAGCTTGCTTAATGAAAATGGAGTAGAAATATTGTTTGTATTCAATGAGAGTTTGATTTACAATCTAGTAGTAAACACTTCTAAATTATACGAAGATGATTAAAACATTCTAAAATAAATAATTTGGAATAGGTTAAATCAACCCCAGAATTTGTTTTTGGTTTTTTAATATGTTTTGGGTTTTATTCTCTGAATTGGAAAATATCAACATTTTTGCCAGATTATTTAAGCAGCACAGACCTGAGAAAGCTCCCCGTAGAGCTGTAAAAGCCTTCAACAGTCTCTACACCAGCACAGTGTGGGAGATGGAGCCTACCATTCACTACTCAAGAGTGGCCAATATAAGCTCCCAGATCTTTAGGCACAGCTTCTCACCCACAAAGGAGCAGGGAATTCCTTCATGTGTCATTTCCCACGCCTCCTCTAATGCACCACATGAGGGAGGAATCCCACTCTCCCAAGGGCAACCTAGAAAGCGTCCCAGAATACAGAAGGAAGACACTCCTTGGAGCAGGAACAGCACCAGATTTTCACTCTACCAACATCAGCACAGCCAATCACAGTGAACTGTTACTTAATGTTAATTCAAGAACCAAGAAGTTGGGGCAAAGGCCCAGAGTCACTTTTTAGATTGTAATCTCTAAGGCAGGGACTGTCTTTTTCTATGTATGGACAGCACCTACATATTGTGGTTGACACTGGAATACAAATAAGCAACTAAACCCCACACACCACAATGATATGAGAGGAGAGGAGAAATCATCAGGGGCCAGTAGGCAATGGTAAATGTTACTAGGACAGGGAAAAGTAGAGGGTTACAAAAAATGTACGACTGTAAGAAAAGTAAAATGGTGAGTAAATAAGTGATGCTTAGAGGAATAGAACTAAAATATAAGGGGAAAGGTAAATTAAAAAATATAAGAAGGAACATACGAAGGAATAAAAGTCATGTTGCATCTTCTGTTTGTTGTCTAGACTGTACACTCTGTGGGGCAGTGACGTGTCTTAATACAGCTTTACAGAACGAGCACACTGAGCGTATTAACTACTATTAGTTAACTGAAAAATTCAAAGAAACAGATATGTTTATACAGTATATTACAGCACAGGATGGGGCAATTAAAATAAATGGTTTATTAAAGCTACCAATCTGGTTTTCCCAAGTCCAGATCCTAGTGAACAGAGTCTACATCACAAGAGGCAGCTGTGTTGGCTGTGTAAATAGAGAAGCCAAATACTTAATAGGCACAAGCAATCTGTTCACTGAGGCATATTGCCAGAAAAGCATGCGACAGCATGAATCACCATTAACTACGCTGTTACCATTCCATGGCTAGAGTATTTCAAATTCCAAAGCTGATCCTTTCTAGTTTTTTGCTGAAGAAAAGGACGGACAATGTTCTAGTGTATGGGTTTTTAACCTGGGATTACATCTATCCTGCTCTTCCCACAATGCTAAGTAGAAGGATCACCATGTGTGAGTCCTGATAAGAAGGGGGTCTTCAGAATGAAAAGGCTGAGAACCAATGTTCTAGAAATACCTTAGTATTGGGCTTCTTGAAAGGGCAGCTGTGCTCCCAACATGTCCTGAACATCCAGATTCACAAATATCCATAGAACTTTCTTGCTCATTTGCTTCTTCTTTTCCTTCATGGTCCATTCCAGACACCAACTCATCTGAACACTTGCATGCCGATTCCTCAACTGGTATAGTTCCTAATTTCTGAAAGGATTCAGATTGCCCTCTTTCTTCAGTTTTAGATACAAATATAGAGGTAGGTAGTTTTTTCTTCTTGGAAGTTTTCAGTTTTTCAGAAATTCTCCCTTTAAGTGAAAAAAAATAATATTAAGCATAAATGGGAAATTTACAATTTTCATTGACTGAACTTATACTCTTAATATTTTTATAATATTAGTATTCTACATCATGGTCCAAACTAGTGTGGTGGTGGTATTAAAAGACGTAGTGTTTTGGGGCATTACAATTGACACTAGTGTTATTTTTGTTTGTTATTTAAATAAATGTGAGCAAGCTAAGTTTCTCAAAAGATAATAGTTAATTTTTTAAAATATTTCATATTTTGGGCCTGAAAACCTTACCAGATCACACAGACATTAGAACTGGAAAAGATCAATTAGGTCATGCAATCCATCTTCTGATAGGGCAGAATGCTCCCTATTATACTTTCTAGGGCTTGGCCCCATCACCCTGATTTTTTCCAAGATATGGGCTCCCATAATTTCTTTTGGGAGACTATTGCACAACTTTAAAGTAGTACTCTGAAATCCCCTATAGAAGTGCAAAGAGCTAAACAGATCTCACTGTCAGGAAATTTCTGATATTCAATCTACTATTTTTCCCCCCTCAATTTCATTCCACTTCTTTTACAATTACATCCCTCCCCTTTGCATTAGCTCAAATATTATGTCTCCGATGTTTCCATCCTTCAAATATTTGTAGGCTAATCCTTCTTTCAGTTAAAGCCTTTTAACTAAGAAACTACACATATCTGGTTTCTTTAGTCTTTCCTCATCCGTCAGTCCCTCCAGTCCCCTGTTCTTTTTTTGGTTGATCTTCTTGGAATCCCTTCCAACATGTTCACATATTTTTAGTAACAAGGTGACCAAAAATAAAATCACTATTGTAAGTTGTATAGAGGGGGACTATCATTCCTGACATGATGCATTTTGTGCATGCAAGCTGTAGACCTGATTCAAAGCCCACAGAAGTCATTGAAAGTGTTTCCATTGACTTTAATGAGCTTCACATCAAGCCCTGTATTATCCAGATTCTTTATTCAACTACAGAAATATTAAAAAGAAAGCATCTCCACTATATTTATAAGGTCCCACAAACATTTTGCATTCTCTCTCCTGGAACTTCATAGCAGGTAAGACAAGACCTCTGCTGATCTGGTTAGAATTGCAAACGCACAAAAAGATAATTTGGCATAATACAGATCATCGGTTAATTGCTCCATTCAAAACAGGCGGAAACATATTTGCCAAACAGAAAACAGCAAAATTGGTAGTAAAATAAATCTTTGCCAATTTAAGAGCTTAGTATTCTGATCTCCCTTGTTTAGCTAACTTTACAGTTTTGTTTCAGTATCTTTAAATAACAATGTAACAACTCTTCCTCTAATTGACAATAATTCAGTATGAACAAGACTGCACCAATCAACGTGAGAGAGATATGTTCTTTAGACAGATTCTAAATTTGGTCACAGCAAAAATCCCTAACCAGGTCAGCTAATTAACAACAAATTCTTTCTGCTCTGTATCTGAGGCCTTTATGCACAAGTTCTAAAAAGTACATTGAATGGGGAGTCACTTCAATATATATGAGGTATCTTTTGCTGGTTAATTTTTTGGTTGTTGTTTTTCTTTTAAACCCACCAACCATAAAAAAAAAAAAAAATCTTACTTTCAGAAATGTACAAATAAGAGGCAGCTCTTAAAATTCATGAAAATCATCTTATTTAAGGCTCCAACTATAGTTCTGTTTTTGAAGCCAGTTGAATTATAACATGAATATACAAAATTTTGCCAGACACCTAATCCCAATGCAGGTAATTGGCAATTAAATTGAATAGAAGACAATTTTCCCCTTATGAATACATTGCCACAGGTAGGATTAGTTAGCAAAACGGCAATTAATGTTGGCTACCATTTACGAGAGACTCCATATGCATTAGATCTCAAAAAATTCACCTACCAGCAATTTTCTTTGGAGCATGTGTTGATTTAACTGAAGACTCCTGTATTAAACAACATTTAAAAGTCAATTTCTCTTCTTCAAAGAAAAAGCACAGTGAAAGTTAGTACAGAAATAAGATTATTACATATTTACAGATCTTAAATCAACTAGGGACAAATAATAGGAAGGAAAAGGTCTTCAACACTCAGGAATGTGATGGGACCTCATGTCACTTGTGACCCCTAGTGTTGACTGAAAAGCAGGCTTTGAGGGTACTACCAGATAGCCATGACAGGGACCTCAAGTTCAGAGCGCGTAAACGCAAGGAAGGTGGGAGAATTCTCAAGGTTCTCACTGGAGTCCTTGACAACATAGTGTAGAGATCCCCACACCACAAAACATATTGTATTCAATAGCAAAAACACATGAAAGTCACTCCCAATAATTTGGTCACCTCACAGTATGGGAAATTTGTCCAGCTTCCCTTTGCAGCTAGCATTTTGTGGCTAATGCCCCAGTAAAGAGAGGTGGGGATATTTCTAGCCACATAGCTTTTTCCTGTAATGAATTTCCTCCAAGAATCATGATGCTCTCTTCTCTGAAACAAGACAGCCACGTGACCAGCATATGCCTGAAGTTTCCCCTGCTGCAAGTGCACCATCAAAAAAAGTGAAAGTTGGTGAACGCACAGAAACTATTAGCAAGCATATAAAGTAAAAAGGGGCCCATGAGTATACCCAACAAAGTGAATACAGAAACTAGAACCTAAAGAGTATTTAGGATTCCCACTGTTTGAAACAAAAAGCAACTTACAGCTTCCATTTTGCTGCTGAAAACTTCTTGGCAAAATTTCAAATGAGGTAATTAATCTAGTTAATACAGTCATAACTTTGAAGTCAGTTAGACACTTCAAATGCATACCTCTCATAGTACGCATAAAACGGTATTTCCTGAATTAGTATCTGACCTTGTAAGTATTTGCCAGATTATCCTCTGCTGAGGTAGAAGGAGTTCGCTTGGCAGGAGGAGTGTCACTTTCTTCAATATCAATAGCATGCCTTTTCCAAGATGTCTGATCCAAATTAGTAAATGTCTCTATTGATGCTCTCTGCAGTCCTTCTGTTCCTGTACAGTTGTCTAAAGAGGTAGCAGCTTTATCAACTGTAGTGGTCAGTGATCCACTGCTGTATTTATAAATACATGTCAAAGTTACCATTGTGAAAAGTTACTATCTTAAAAAATTAAATTTAAAAATCAAATGTGTAGTGTATAAAAGTTATAAGATGATTAAGACACAAATCTTTGCTTATATTCTTATCTACAACATGTACCGCTTCAAACCCTTTTAGGTTTTTATCATTTAGATGGTAAGCCTTGCAAGTTTGTGTTTTTTTAAAACCACAAGGAACTAGGAATTCTCATGACATCTTCTATCAGTCTTTTTAAAGAAGGTCTTGTTCTTTTCTTTTAACATTTTATTTCATTTTCTGCTTGAACTGTACATTTCATTTAACTCAGTCTAATAGCATATTTTCCTTAATATGCCTGTTAAGTGTTCCATATATGAACACATCTATGAGTTAGTAGGTGACTTGTATGTGAAATATCACATACTAGAAGATGTTTTTGCTCCAGCGAGTTGTAGAAAAGAACAATTACGTTTTTAATAAAACATGTATTTTGAGATCTGCATTTTGCTGTACTATCCCTGATCACCAAGGGGAATGGGGTTCTTCCTGTCAATTATAGTAGATAAAAGATACAGCTATAATCATGTTAGCAATTGTCAAATATAATTAAACTCCATTTCCGTGAGAACATAAATCAATCCATGCATTACTATTAACTTCATTTTACTGTAATGGTTACAGTATTCTAGATGCTTGAGGTATTTATACTTGCAGCCTCGTCTCTATTAGATTTCCACTGCACACCCTTGGGGGAGGATGATAGTCCTGTGGAACAACCAGGACAAAATTGGCCTGCCACAGAAGGGAATTAAGGGAGCAGGGTGAACCTACAAGGATACAGGTGGACTTGAGAGACATATTCCATTACAGGCCCTCAATAATTTTGCCTATCATCATCAAGGGGCCAAACAGGCAGTAATTCCTTGATGCAGGAGCTCCAGAGCTGTATGGCTGAGGCTCCTTCTTGAGGGGGAGGATCTTCAATAGAGAGAGGAGCAGGCTTAACAGCTGAGCTTACAGTGCGAATTCAATGCCTAAGAGCTCGGTTTCACACATGCTGTGACATGGAAAGAGAACTATACATTAAGAAAGCATGTCAAAGTTTTAAAAGTGTATTACTATGTTATTCTTAGGAAGATTTCCCTTCCTCTTAACTTACAGTATATTGTTGTAACTTACTATGTGTACTTTTTGTTGCAATATTTCATGGAAATGTGAGACCTATTTCAACAACTGTGATGTGAAAATATGCACTGTCATATTAGATCGGGGTGGGCAAACTAGGGTCTGCGGGCTGGATCCGGCCTGAGGGATTGCCCCCCCGTAGTGCCGTGGGTCCCGCGCCACTCTCAGAAGTGGCCGGCTCCATGTCCTTGCGGCCCCCGGGCGGAGGGGCAGAGGGCTTCGTGCATTTCCCTTGCCTACAGGCACCGCCCCCCGCAGCTCCCATTGGCCGGGAACAGGGAACCGCGGCCAATGGGAGCTTTGGGGGAGGTACCTGAGGGTGCAGCAAGGGCAGCACATCCGGAGTCCTGCACCCCCCCTGCCCCCAAGGGCCGCAGCGCTTCCTGGAGTGGGACGGGGACAGGGCAGGCATGAAGGGAGCCTGCCCCAGTCTCGGTGTGTGCTGCTGCCACTCCAGAGCCGCTTTAGGTAAGTGGCGCCGGGCCGGTGCCCGAACCCCACCTACATCCCACCCCCCAACTCCCTGCCCTAAGCCCCCTGGCCTGCACCTCGCATCCCTCATGCACCCCAACCCCCTAGCCTGAGCTCCCTGCATCCCTGTGCACCCCAACCCCCTGCCGCACCCCACACCCCTCCTGAACCCCAAACCCCTGCCCTGAGCCCCTCCTGAAACCCCTGCCCTGAGCCCCCTCCTGCACTCTGCACCCTTCCTGTACCCCAACCCCCTTCCCTGAGCCCCCCAAACACCCTGCATCCCTCCTCTGCCCCAATCCTTTGCCCTGAACCCCTTCCTGCACACCATACCCCTTCCAACACCCCACACTCCCTCCCACACCCCAGCCCCCTGCCCCGGCCCTGCATATAATTTCCCCACCCAGATGTGGCCCTCGGCCCAAAAAGTTTGCCCACCCCGTATTAGATCAATATAATAGGCATACTCAAACCCTTTGTTGTTTTCCTGTACTGCTGTAAGCTTAGTTTGACATCAGTTAAATATTTTTGTCTGTCTTTATTCTAGGAAAGTATTATTAATCAACAGAATGAAAAAATTAAAACAAAGAATTCTTATCGTGTTCTGTCATTTTCACTGAAGTATTCCAAAAAAGGTGAGACCTTAAAAATCTGGAAAAAGTGATTTAGCTAGGGAATCCAAAGTACTTTAGAAAATATAAAGGTGCTCAGATTTATAATTTCCATTACTTTTCACCAGAAATACTCAAGTCAATATAGAACTATACTTTACAAGAGTCCCACTAAAAGAAAATTCAGATGAAACTAACTATGGTGCTGCTGGCACATGACCAAAATATTTAACAAAATTAAAACATAGCAGATTTACATAACTGATTTATTGCTTACGGCATCACGATCACATTTCACTTGTTTTAGTGAGGCTGATAAATGAGCCAGGTAGTGGTTTCTCCTGCATTTCTTCTTTTAGTTAGTTCCAATGTATTTAACTTTAGAGGCTCCAATAAGTTAGCCTGAGAGGCTCAGAAATAAATGCATATTTATCTTGTAGTATATTGATCATTTACCTCTGCTCTTCCATCACATTAGCTAAGCCTGTATTCACTGGAGTGAGAAGTATGGGGGCTGGCAGCAATGGTTCCAAAGCTTGTTCTAGTGACATAGATGCGTCATGGTACTCTCTCGAGTCAGCTGGAATTTCCACCAATGTTAAAATAAAAGTCTGTTCCTCCGCCTCCTCTGGATATTCATTATCACTTCCATTCACTACCAAAACATGTTGAAGACAAGAAACAGATAATTAAACCCTACTATTTAAAGTGTACTATTTAAATGCTAGCAGTCGTGTGTTGTATCATGCCCTTCTCCACAATTAGTGTTAGGTTGTCACAGTGTTTGTTTCTCAAGCCAGAAAAGGCTGGGAGTATCGTGGAAACATGCTTGGCCTCTTCAGAGAGAGAAGGGAGGAACCTAGCATCGCTCCACAGTGATCCTTCTAGCTGATTGAGAGCTGTGTTTTGTGTCTGAGGAGAGCCCCAGCCAGTATTCTTCACTCGGAAAGATGAGCACGATAATAAGCAGACGCTCTATAAGTTTGTGCTACGCTAATTAAATCAGTCAAATCATCCATTATCCACAAAGAAAAGAACCTAATACCACCACCAGTAGCTAACAATTACTCCTTTAGTGAAAGCAGCGGAAGCTTGTTATTTTGGCAGAAATCCCAGGTTCTAGTCCCACAGACAACCTGTGATGGTACACTGCTACAGAAGGATTGGGCATCAGTCCTAACATTCTACAAGTCCATATGATTTTTCCAACTGTCAAACATTAACAGATAGATAGCAGCCAGTTGCCACCAGTTAGGATGAATTTAACAAGACAATTAAAAACAAGGAATTAGTTTCCAAATCTAGCAGACATCAGCATTGTCCAATTAGCTCTTCACGTTGAACTATACAGTAACAAGCTATTAGCATGCTGTATGTAGTATATTTAATGTATCACTAAATTTAGAGTATCCCAAACAAAGTTTGTGAAGAATGGCTTAGAAGGAAAAGACTGAAAATTAAATCTAAATTATACAAAAAAGCTACAATTCTAATATAATGCAGAAACTCCTTGATTTTTGTTCATTTAAAAGTACTACTCCACTCTTAATTCACTTTGCTTTTTTATCTCAGTTAATGTGTTTTGAAAGATGATTCACTACTGCAAGACCTCTGCAATAACAAGGCACAATGAGATAAGGAGCCTGGAGTCACATATGCCTTCATTTTGAAAGTGTAAATTACAACCTTAGCAGTGAGACTAATTCCTTTAAAGTAAGTGTCTCAGATTTCTAATTCAGAGATATTTTTTTTTCTTATTTAAACTGTACTGGTTCTGAATTTTGTTTTTATTCATCTTAGTTTGTTCTATCCACTTAATATCTTCTGCTGCATTCAAATATGTAAGCTTGCTGAGGCAACATCTAAAAATGCTTCAAAACTTAAGTCTCTTCAGTGACTTGTGGCATGAATTTAAATATACAATAGCAAAAAAAAATCAATTATCTGCACATCACTAACACAAGCTACTTTAATATCAAATCATAAAAGATCAATTACATCAATGTTATCATAGAAAATTCTTAATTTCTTGATCCATCTTTGCACGAGTACTTCTACCATACTAATTTTGTTTTCATTTTATTTTTACTTACACACCCACACACACACACACACAAATGAAAAAAAAATTTATAAAAAGCAGTTCTGAGACACAGTGACTTAATATTACACCTAGCTGGGCTAGCAAGTATTGCTTTGCTATTTTAGGCCATTCATGTACTGTACCTGAAGTTTCTTTTGTGCTGGTTATGTATTGCCGTTGAAACTCCTGTGTAACTGCCTCAGCCTAGAAAAAGTATTTCAAAAGAAATATTAACAAGCCTGGTGAACAACTCTAGAAAACAGAACAAAAGTTTTATGAAAAATTCTTGATTTTGTTTTGTAAATACTTATCAAGTGTTAGAGTAACAATGCAGAGTAATTTAACCACACCCTATCCAGATTGTGTTGATTTTTTTTTCTAAACTATGCTGAGTATTTAGGATGGAAGGACATAAAGATGATGGGGACTGGAAACATTTGGGTAATTTAACTATAAGCATTATTGTGTGTTCTGCTTATATGTACTTTATCTTCATTCCCTCTAGAAATGGTTTGTTAAAAAAAAAAAAAAAAAAAAAAAAAAAAGAGTTTACTTTTCCTACAGCACAACCCTGCAAAGCTGACTCATATAATGGATTGCTCAGCAGTGCAAAGAGCATCAATTCCCCTACCTATTACGGAAACACTCTGGAGCTTGGAGAAAAACATTGAGCTTAGTCACTCTTCCTCCTTCCCCTTCCCTTTCATGGCAGATTATGTTGCTAAAAAATAGTTTTTATAGCACTCTTGATGGGGGAGGAGTGTTGTGAGGGCACATTCAGTCCTGCACTTGGTTCCACTTGTCAGCTGAGCTCTGAACCAACTGGCAAACGGCAAAGCAAAAGAGCTGTGATAATTTAGTCCCTGCTAGCATCAAGAAGGAAGTCAAGAGCTTGGCAATTTACTGGATCTCTAAAATGCCCTTCATTAGATTGAAGTACTGTATATTCAATAACCAAAGTAAAAAGGTTTAAGAAACTAAGGCCTGGTCTACACTACGGGTTTAGGTCGACTTTAGCAGCGTTAAATCGAATTAAGCCTGGACACGTCCACACGACGAAGCCCTTTCTTTCGACTTAAAGGGTCCTTTCAACCGGTTTCTTTACACCACCTCCGACGAGGGGATTAGCGATAAAACCGGCCTTTGCGGGTCGGAATTGGGGTAGTGTGGACGGAATTCGACGTTATTGGCCTCCGGGAGCTATCCCACAGTGCTTCATTATGACCGCTCTGGACAGCACTCTCAACTCAGATGCACTGACCAGGTAGACAGGAAAAGACCCGCGAATGTTTGAATTTCATTTCCTGTTTGCTCAGCGTGGAGAGCACAGGTGACCACGCAGAGCTCATCAGCACAGGTAACCGTGATGGAGTCCCAGGATCGCAAAAGAGCTCCAGCATGGACCGAACGGGAGGTACGGGATCTGCTCGCCATATGGGGAGATGAACCAGTGATAGCTGAACTCCGTAGCAGTAAAAGAAATGGAAAAGTATTAGAAAAGATCTCCAAGGCCATGAAGGACCGAGGCCATAACAGGGGGACACAGCAGTGCCGCGTGAAAATTAAGGAGCTACGGCAAGCTTACCACAAAGCCAGAGAAGCAAACGGAAGGTCTGGGGCAGAGCCGCAAACTTGCCGCTACTACGCGGAGCTGCATGCGATCCTAGGGGGTGCAGCCACCACTACCCCAACCGTGTGCTATGACTCTCTCACTGGAAAAACACACAGGGAAGACGGTTCGGGGAACGAGGAAGATGAGGATGGAGGTACTGTAGGTAGCTCACAGCAGCAAGGAAGCGGAGAAACCGGTTTCCCCAACAGCCAGGATATGTTTGTGACCCTGGACCTGGAACCAGTAACCCCCGAACTCACCCAAGACCCTCAGGGCACAGAGGAGACCTCTGGTGAGTGTACCTTTGTAAATATTTGTAAACATTACACATGGTTTAAAAGTAAGCGTGTTTAATGATTTATTTGCCCTGGCAATCGCGGCCAGTAAATCTACTGGAAAAGTCTGTTAACGTGTATGGGGATGGAGCGGAAATCCTCCAGGGACATCTCCAGAAAGCTCTCCTTTATGTACTCCCAAAGCGTTTGCAAAAGGTTTCTGGGGAGGGCTGCTTTATCCCGTCCGCCATGGTAGGACACTTTACCACGCCAGGCCAGTAGCACGTAGTCTGGAATCATTGCATAACAAAGCATGGCAGCGTATGGTCCCGGTGTTTGCTGGCATGCAGACAATATCCATTCCTTATCTCTCTTTGTTATCCTCAGGAGAGTGATATCATTCATGGTCACCTGGTTGAAATGGGGTGATTTTATTAAGGAGACATTCAGAGGCGCCCGATCCTGCTCTTCTGAACAGAAATGTTCCCCGCTGTTAACCACGCAGTGGAGGGGAGGGGTGAAGTGATCATCCCAGAGAATCGTGTGTGTGTGTGGGGGGGGGGTTACTTGTGTTTGTGCCGCATGTTAACCGGGAAACTGCAGCCCCTCCTTTTATATTGAAAACCCATTTTAAATGGACAACTCAATTCATCCTTGATATGGGAAATGCGCTGCTGTTTGCAACCTTTCCCGCATGTTAAGAAGGTTAAAAAAGCCAAAACACTGTGGCCTACCATGGCTGCCTGCAAGCCGAAATATGCGACCTTGTAATGAAAGAGTGTACCCATTGTTCTCTAAAATGTGTCTTTTTTTAACCACCTCTCCCTTCTCCTCCACCAGCTGCAAATGTTTCTCCTTCGCAGAGGCTAGTGAACATTAGAAAGAGAAAACGTAGGACGAGGGACGATATGTTCACGGAGCTGCAGATGTCCTCCCACGCTGATAGAGCACAGCAGAATGCGTGGAGGCAGTCAATGTCGGAGATGAGAAAAGCACAATATGAACGAGAGGAGAGGTGGCGGGATGAATGGCGGGATGAAAAGAGCAAGTGGCGGGCTGAAGACGATCGGTGGCGTCAGCTTGCAGACAGACGGCAAGAGTCAATGCTCCGTCTGCTGGAGCATCAAACTGATATGCTCGAGCGTATGGTTGAGCTGCAGGAAAGGCAGCAGGAGCAGAGACCACCGCTACAGCCCCTGTGTAACCAACAGCCCTCCTCCCCAAGTTCCATAGCCTCCTCACCAAGACGTCCAAGAACACGGTGGGGGGGCCTCCGTCCACCCAGTCACTCCACCCCGATGATCGCCCAAGCATCAGAAGGCTGGCCTTCAATAAGAGTTAAAGTTTTAAAATGCAGTGTGTCCTTTTCCATCCCTCCTCCCCCACCCATCCCAGGCTACCTTGGCAATTATCCCCCTACTTCTGTGAGGAACTAATAAAGAATGCATGAATGTGAAAAAACAATGACTTTATTGCCTCTGCAAGCGGGAGGGGAGGGTGGGGTGGGGTGGTTGGTTTACAGGGAAGTAGAGTGAACCGGGTCGGGGGGGGTTTGGAGGGTTCATCAAGGAGAAACAAACAGAAGTTTCACACAGTAGCCTGGCCAGTCACAAAACTCGTTTTCAAAGCTTCTCTGATGCGCACCGCGCCCTGCTGTGCTCCTCTAACCGCCCTGGTGTCTGGCTGCGCGTAATCAGTGGCCAGGCGAGTTGCCTCAACCTCCCACCCTGCCATAAAGGTCTCCCCCTTACTCTCACAGATATTGTGGAGCGCACAGCAAGCAGCAATAACAATGGGGATATTCTTTTCGCTGAGGTCTGAGCAAGTCAGTAAGCTGCGCCAGCGCGCTTTTAAACGTCCAAATGCACATTCCACCACCATTCGGCACTTGCTCAGCCTGTAGTTGAACAGGTCCTGACTCCTGTCCAGGCTGCCTGTGTACGGCTTCATGAGCCATGGCATTAAGGGGTAGGCTGGGTCCCCAAGGATCACGATAGGCATTTCAACATCCCCAACGGTTACTTTCTGGTCCGGGAAGAAAGTCCCTTCCTCCAGCTTTCGAAACAGAGCAGAGTTCCTGAAGACGCGAGCATCATGTACCTTTCCCGGCCATCCCACGTTGATGTTGGTGAAACGTCCCTTGTGATCCACCAGGGCTTGCAGCAGCATTGAAAAGTACCCCTTGCGGTTTACGTAGTCGGTGGCTTGGTGCTCCGGTGACAAGATAGGGATATGGGTTCCGTCTATGGCCCCGCCACAGTTTGGGAATCCCATTTCAGCAAAACCATCCACTATTGACTGCATGTTGCCCAGAGTCACTACCCTTGATATCACCAGGTCTTTCATTGTCCTGGCAAATTGGATCACAGCAACCCCCACCGTAGATTTGCCCACTCCAAATTGATTCCCGACTGACCGGTAGCTGTCTGGCGTTGCAAGCTTCCACAGGGCTATCGCCACTCGCTTCTCAACTGTGAGGGCTGCTCTCATCTTGGTATCCTGGCGTTTCAGGGCAGGGGAAAGCAAGTCACAAAGTTCAATGAAAGTGCCCTTACGCATGCGAAAGTTTCGCAGCCACTGGGAATCGTCCCATACCTGCAGCACGATGCGGTCCCACCAGTCTGTGCTTGTTTCCCGGGCCCAGAATCGGCGTTCCACGGCATGAACCTGCCCCAGTGACACCATGATTTCCACATTGCTGGGGCCTGTGCCTTGTGAGAGGTCTATGTCCATGTCAATTTCCTCATCACTCTCTTCGCCGCGCTGCAATCGCCTCCTCGGCTGGTCCGGGTTTTGCTTTGGCATGTCCTGGCTCTGCATATACTCCAGGACAATGCACGTGGTGTTCATAGTGCTCATAATTGCCACGGTGATCTGAGCGGGCTCCATGATCCCAGTGCTAGCTATGGCGCCTGGTCAGAAAAAAGGCGCGAAAGTAGTATCTGATGGACCAGGAAAAGGAGGGAGGGCGGGAGGGAGGGAGGGCCGAGTGACGACATGGCGTACAGGTACAGGAACAGGGAATTAAAATCAAGAAAGGTGGCTGTGCATCAGGGAGAAACACAAACAACTGTCACACAGAATGGTCCCCCCAAAGATTAAACTGAAAACCCTGGGTTTAGCAGGCCGTTGATTTCACGGAGGAAGGGGAAGCAAATGAATACAGAACAAATCTATTTTTTACATCTTAAGCTGGCAGCCGACGGTGCAGCATGAGTGATAGCCTCTCCAGTATGATGATGATGGATACCAATCATAATATACCATCATCTGCAAGGGGCTGCTGCTGTGTAGCAATGCAGCCCCACGTCTGCCAGCCCCACGTCCGCCAGCACCCAGCATCGCCCTCGGCCTCTTCTGGGTGCTTAGCAGACAATACTGGGCAATTGGCAGAAAATAGTATACTACGACTGGTAGCCATCATCATCGAAACAGTAGCATGTCTGCCCAGGTGGCCATGATTGACAGCCACTCCAGTACGACGACGATGGGTACCAGTCATAATATACCATCGCCTACCAAAGGGCAAGGGGCTGGTGCAATGCAGCCCTACGGCTGCCAGCCCCACGGCTATCACTCATGCTACACCGTCTACCGCCAAAAGGCAGTTAGCAGCTGCTGCTGTGTAGCAATGCAGTCCCACGTCTGCCGGCACCCAGAGGACATATGGTGATGGTGAGCTCAGCTGAGCTGAGCGGGCTCCATGCTTGCCGTGGTATGTTGTCTGCACAGGTAACCCAGGTAAAAAGGCGCGAATCTATTGTCTGCCGTTGCTGTGACGAGGGGGCAGGGGCCTGACGACATGTACCCAGAACCGCCCGCGACACTGTTTTGCATCATCCGGGAATTGGGATCTCAACCCAGAATTCAAAGAAAAGGCGCGAAAGTAGTATCTGACGGACTAGGGGAAGGAGGGAGGGCGGGCCGAGTGACGACATGGCGTACAGGTACAGGGAATTAAAATCAAGAACGGTGGCTGTGCATCAGGGAGAAACACAAACAACTGTCACACAGAATGGTCCCCCCAAAGATTAAACTGAAAACCCAGGGTTTAGCAGGCCGTTGATTTGACGGAGGGAGGGGGAAGCAAATGAATACAGAGCAAATCTATTTTTTACATCTTAAGACGACGGTGCAGCGTGACTGATAGCCCTCGGCATCTTTCTGGGTGCTTGGCAGCAAATACTGGGCGCTTGGCAGTTAGTGTATGACGATGGTCTTCAGGCCTATTGCACGATCGGGTGCTCGGGGAAGACTCTGCTAATGTGCGATGACCCGACTTGTAATAGGACGGTTAACAGTCGTAATACACCATATACTGCCAAAAGGCAAGCCCCATGGCTGCCAGCACCCAGATCGCCGATGAAGGCTACCAGTCTTCTGCACCGTCTACCGCCAAAAGGCAGTTAGCAGCTGCTGCTGTGTAGCAATGCAGTCCCACGTCTGCCGGCACCCAGAGGACATATGGTGACGGTGAGCTCAGCTGAGCTGAGCGGGCTCCATGCTTGCCATGGTATGTTGTCTGCACAGGTAACCCAGGTAAAAGGGCGCGAATCTATTGTCTGCCGTTGCTGTGACGGAGGGGGAGGGGCCTGACGACATGTACCCAGAACCGCCCGCGACACTGTTTTTGCATCATCCGGGCATTGGGATCTCAACCCAGAATTCCAAGGGGCGGCGGAGACTGCGGGAACTGTGGGATAGCTGTGGGATAGCTACCCATAGTGCAATGCTCCGGAAGTCGACGCTAGCCTCGTACTGTGGACGCGGTCCGCCGACTAGAGCACCTAGAGCATTTTATGTGGGGACACACACAATCGGCTGTATACAACCGGTTTCAATAAAACCGGTTTCTATAAATTCGAACTAATTTCGTAGTGTAGACATACCCTAAGAATAACTAGGAGGGTTTTGGTTTTTTCATTTGTTTGTTAATTGTTAGACAATTAATAGCATGAAAGTACAATCTAAAAGCTTGTATGCAGTGTTGTTGAAGTCATGTTGGTTCCAGGATATTAAAGAGACAAGATGGGGGAAGGAATATCTTTATTGGACCAAATTCTGTTGGTGAGACAGACAAGTTGACCTGAAGAAAAGCTCTGTGTAAGCTTGAATGTTTGTCTCCCTCTCCAACAGAAGTTGGTCCAATAAAAGATATTACCTCACCCACCTTGTCAATCAAAATTCTGCCAGAAAAAGGCCAATAATAATTTTTAATAAAATGAGAGAAAGTAGGTATAGAAATGCAAGTCTGATCATAATAGCATTTTGGCAAAACTAAAAGTACAATCTAAGGCTAAAGAATCAAATGTGCACAACTTAACCATGCACACCTCAAAGGGGGAGCACAATTTGGGATATTTGTGTGGACATATCTATGGATGCATGCAAATCCCAACATTGCATATCTATGCTATGTATGTGCATATTATGGTAGTTCAGGGCTAAATTATCCGATCAAGAAAAAGTGATTTAGGATTCATAGAATTTTTTTAGGCCAGAAGGGAAACTAACCAGTTTCATCTAAACTGACCTCCTGAATACCATAGGCCATTAAATTTCACTTAGTTACCCAGAAAGGATGTAAACTTAAAAAAAAAAAAATGTCATTGCCTTCTTTATAGTTTCTCCAAATAACTTCTCTTTTTACAGACTCTTACAAAATCAGGCATTTCTAATACATCACATGTTTTAAAAAATACAAGTTCTTTTTACCTGTGTCAACTGAACTTCATGCAAGCTGTGCATAAGCTCAGGCTTATTTTCAGGAAGGACACCAGTAGAAATTTGATTAGGATCATTCTCTAGCCCAGGTAGGAAAATCTCTGCTTTTGGAGATATTATAGGAGTTTTTAACTCCACTGAAGCTTCCCAAGTCTCTCTTGTCTTGTTTTCTGTCCTGAAAAATGTATACAGTTAATTTGAAACCAATTAAAGAATATGTAACATATACTGTGACATGGGGTAAATCAGGCAGTCCGCAAGGCTGTTATGGCTACTGTGTGCTGAAATATTTCCTTTATGCAAAAAGTAAAACAAATCATACAAAAAACAAACACTTTATACCATAAATAGATTCCTCTATTAAGGAAAAATATTAAAAATCTCCACAGAAATCTCCTAAGAGTAAAATATTTTAGGGAATGCCTTATTTGACAAAACCTCTCCTAGCTCAGTCTCACAAGGCATCCAAAGTGAGACATTAGCTGCAAGCACAGTCAAACAGCCCACAGATGAACCATGACCTCCATAAATTTCATCCGAAGTATCTATCAGAAAAATGGACCTAGTTGCTTTCTCAGTTTCTGGAACTCAATAGTGGCTACTCTGCCAAACATACAAATAAAAGTTTTGATTCCATTAGCCTTACATAAAGAATATTCAGTACATAAAGGCCTTTAAAAAAAAAAAAAAAAAAACACCCAAAAACCCCCTGCCACACTGTGGAACTAAAGTCGTGCATCCAAAACAACTGCAGACACCATTGCCAGTTTCCCACAATTTAAATGTATATTTGTACGTACATCTCCCTGTGTTATGCATCCATTTGAAATTCACATTTTTGAAAATTTAGTCCAAAACATTTAAGACACATACCAATTAGCATATGAATAAAGGATTTTTTCATATGTTAACTTTATCTACTTACTCGGCAAGGTCTGTGCTTCCAGATCCAAAATTCTGCAGATCTGCAGAACTGTTCTCAGCTGGTCTGACCTTCCATTCTAAATCTACATCTTGCTCTTCTATGGTCTCTCTTAGAGCTTTCCCCTCTAAGATTTTAAAAATTAAATTAAATCATGTTCATTATTGTGTGTAATATTTTGCTACCAACAGCAAGAAGACTTACTGTTTGAATGCTTTACACTACCATGTATGCATTAGCTTATGGGACTCCTTACAAAAATACTACAAAGACAAATATAGTTACACTTAAAGAAGAGATACAAGAACAAGAGACAGGTATGGAATTTAATAGTTGGACACTCTGCAGTTGAAATGTTGATGCATGCCTGTAGACATGAACAGGAAGCTGAGTTTTCAATTTGTTTTAGTTGTATGGCCAAGATTTTCAGAAAAAAAGACACCTAAAAAGTTAGGCTCTTAAGAAGAGTTGGGCAAAATATTTCAGACAAATAGTTTAAAAATGCAGTTTCAATTGATCTGAAACAATTTGCAAATTTGCCATGAATGTGCCAAATAGTTTTATCCAGAAATAAAAATTTGGCCTAGAGTTAAAATGACTGAAGGAGGAGAAAGCCACCTTCTGACTTTTAGCCCGATGGATTATGGAACTCACCTGGGTGAAGGGAGACCTGGGTTCAAGTCCCTGATTCAGAGCATGGATTCAAACCTATGTCTCCCACATCAGTGCCCTAACCATCAGGCTGCAGAGTTATTCTTACCCACTCTGTCTGGCCCAATGCCTATTAAGGTAGTTTTTACAACATGGAACAGCTTCAAAGGAAGAGATGGAGACAAATCCACCCCAGAATACCCTACAGCTTTGTGGTTAAGGGACCTCTCTTGGGATGGGAGAGAGTCAGGTTCAAATCCAAACTCTGAAGCTGGAGTTAAATCCAGGTCTCCTCTCTCCCAGGTGAATGCCCTAACCACTGGGCTAAAAGTTATAAGGCTGCTGCCTCCTCACCTTTTAAAAATGCCTGTAAATACGTTGTTTCATTAGAACCCAAACTAATTTTTGATTCACTGAAATTTTTGGATTTGATTTGACCCACAATTTTTTATCCAATTTTTCAGATATGCCAGCCTATCAAAAAAGGTGATTCACCCAGATCTACTCCTAATTCCATATTTAGGAGCCTAACTTTAGACTCCTATTTTCTAAAGCTTGGAAATAAAGGAGAAGCTCACCACTTTGAACCTGCTTGAATTGCTCCACATCGGCATTTGGACTAAGAGATTTCTGATGAACATTCCTGTTTGTTCCCAGTACTCTGCTAAGATTTGGTTTAGGCTTAGGAAGTCTGCATCTTGCAAACCTTGGTGTACTATTCACTTTGGGCACAGGGTGATCACTACAAAGAAATAGAAAAACACCATAAAATGTAACTTAACCTTTCCATTCTTTAATGTGTTTGAATTCAGTGTCAAGAAGAAATTAATACCAGCAATGAGGGCCGTAATGGTGGGGGGAGGAGAGGAGGGGAGGCAGCTGGGCCGATGAACAAGAGTAGTGATGGAGTTAGCAGGAAAAATGAACAGGCTGGCAGGAAGAAGAGAAGCAGAAAGACCAGTTGAACTGGGAGAACTTTGAGTGACTGGAGCCTGAGTACAGCTGTAATCATAGTGACCAACAAGGACCAGAACAAGTAGGTTTACAGCAGCTAGATAACTCAGAATTTTAACTCTGCAACCGAAATCTTTAAAAAATGTAATATTTTGATTAAATTTAACCTTAAAGTAGAAGTAGGTCATCTAATTTTGAAGGCTTGGGGGTTGATTTTTGGAGGGGTCAATTTGGGTTAAAACAAGCAGGTGAAGTTACACATTAGCACTGTCAGGTTTTGCTTCAATGTAAAGATCTTAAACTTTTGCAGGGAACCTACGTTTGATCATTTTTGCAAGCAGCTAAAAAAATGAACTTTCTAAACAAGCTGACATGATTACCAATTGCATTTTGAAAATAAGTTCATTGAGTTACTTCATTAACTTGAAGTTCATCTTTAAACAATATTCCACAACAGAAAGCAGAGCAGAGCCACGTGCTCTAGCTATGGCAGAAGCCTTTTTTGCTATTAGTTATAGATGTACAGTGGCCACCTGAAAGCCTTTAAGCTGCATGACAAGTGACAGGAAGCAATGAAATTTAAACCACTGGCCTTTGTCTGACCAGTGACACAAAGTCTTCAGAAAAAAAGGCCAGATAAAATAATGGCCAGACATGTGAGGTAAGTTTTAAAATTCATTTTTTCAAGCATATCCTTATTTTAAAATGGGGATTCAGGAATTGGAAGTTGTACATTTCCATCACTCCTATTTTAACCTAAACATAAAGTCCCTATTTAAAAGGGAAGAAAAAAGGACAGGCATCCATATGAAGTGGAACTACATAACCTATGAGCTGTAATAGCTAAAACAAGACTACCTGTCAACCTAAAAGTATGGTGGCAGAAGCCTGAAAGGGGAGCCCTGTCAGAGAATGGATCACTGGGGGGGAAGATTAAAGAAAAACAGTGAAATTAACCTGCTGGGTGCAGCATCTTCCTTAAAAAAAATTTCTACACTTGCTTCTTTTCCAGAACTTTGGTCCTGTAGAATGACTTTGTTTCCATCCTCTGAGGGAACCAGTTCATTATTAGTAGGTGAAGAAAGTGACTGATTACTTGGGGCCGCATTTTGCTCTGTATTAGGCTGGTTTATGAGGCTATCAGCCACGTGCAATTCATCTTGATCAGGAAACACCTGTGTCCTTCCTTGTTTAAAAATAAAGGCATAATTAAAAAGATGCAAGTTTTATGTCTCCACATGAAGCCATTTACAGGTAGATCAACCATAGGCCTCATTTTGAATAACGGCATTCTACAGAGATACAAATTCAAATCCTGGGTAAAAGCACATCTTGAAGTCTAGATTTTTTGTTGGTTAGAGTGCAAGGATTACCTCTACATATGTTAAAAGTCAACCTAATGCCAGGTTAATAAACAATGGTTTAACAGTATAACTAAACAGAATGGAAAACAATTTTTCTGGTTAAAGTAGTAAGACAAAACAGATGATGGACTACTATGGACCACATAAGCCTGGCTCTTCTCCACTGGTCTGACTCATGAGACACTAGTCTCTGTAAGACCTACACAAAACACAAAAAGAATCACAATACAAAAATCTAGGGGGCTAATGCTTTTTCTGGATCTCCTCTAGCATATCTTGTCTTTCCAGGTTTATTTTCTAGAGTATAAGCTCTCCAGGGTATAGAGTGACTTGATATTTATGTCTCAGCTGCACCAATCACACTACTGAGCATAACCAGGTTTTGGGGATTCAGGGATAATGAAAATAATCTTAGTACTAGTTTAATACTTTAAAAAAAACAAACAAACCTCTCAAACAAATGCTTTTAATAGATCAAGTTTCATCTCCCAAAAGAGACTGGATGAGGATACCAAATCTTCAACCTTTGAATCACCATTTGTTTTTTGTACAATTTTGTTTTAAAAATTAACAAAAACACTTAGGTGAACAACCTGAGTGTCCTATCAAAGAAAGAACTAAGAACTGATCTTTCAATGGATAAAATGTAAGAACAGTAAGAATTCAGTAAGAATTTTCCTAAAGCTTCAGCAGCCAATTGAACCTCTATGAAGAGCTGAAGGCTGAAGTGAAAATTAATTTACTTCCTCCGCCCCCTTGCTACCAGTGACGGTTACATAGTGCTGCAACAGTTCTTTCAATATGGGTGGCAGTGGTGTTGCCATCTATACTGGCTTCTTTTTAAAAAAAAATTTTTTTGATTCTGCTCCCCCACTCCTCCTCTGCAGTATTGCCAACTGCTGCTAACTCTAAGCAAGAGACCAAACCTGAGAACAAGTTCTGGATCTATCTCAGAAAAGGTAAGACAATAAAATGACCTAGACTTAAATTTTTAAATCATAAAATGATTCATCTGGGTGTATGGTGGCATGAGTACTTTATTAGCCTGAGTCTGAAGTAACTGTAATACATAGCAGTGAACATATCCACATACACACCTGCAAAATCCTTCTTAGTGGTACAAACAGAGGACAGCAGAGAAAAAAAGGTGCTGAATGCCCATTATGTTCAAGAGTCATACTGCCGGTATGAAATGAGTTGATCAGGGCATGTATTCCATGTGATGAGGTACAGATCAGTGTTTCGCTGAAAAAGAGCTCTACGCACCTCTGGCGAGCATGTAATGCAGTTGGCAGTATTTTGGCTAGGGGCTGGACCACTTTACCTTGCTAGATAGTGAATCATGGCCCAATACATCCTCCTGTCTTTCATACTGAACACTAAGGAAGAATCCAGACCTGCTGCTATAGTGACAGGATATGAAGGAAGGGTTATTATGACCTCTACCCAAACCCCAACCCACAAGTGAACCCAAGACACACACAGAAGGATTTGGCAAATAAATAGATCATACCTTGAGTGCTTATTTTTAACTGAAACATTGGATCTCCCATTGCAAGTAATGTCATGGCAGCTTCAGTGCTTCCATCATTAATCCCTGCAAAATTGTTCACATACATGTAAAATCACAAGCACAGTCATTTCCTTAGAAGTTTAACTAAAACATGATCAAAAAGCAGATGTTACTGTCTTTGCTAAATTGAAACAAAACATATTTTTTCAATTTGTTTCCTCTTGGGGATTCCAGATATTAGTAGCAATACTTAACACACATAGTGATGGTCATCCATTAAACTAAAGGTGTTCTACAAACATTGAGTAAGCAGCAGTATTCCCATTTTATAGAGAGGGAAACATGGACAGAGGAAGCAATTTGCTCAGGTCACACAGATGTTTGGGTCTAGACCCAGGTCTTATGACTCATTTCTGTGTCCTATCCACTGGATGACAGTACCTCCCCTTCTTTCATCTTCCACTACTTGGTAACATAGGATACAACATTTCTGCGTTCCAAAGCCATCACACTGAAATAAGCCCATAAACTCCAGTAGGGTTTTGCCTCTTCACTGAAAATGGTTATTTATCTTTAAACAAAGCCATCTCTTAGCAAAGTTTCAAAATGCAATTCTAAAAACCAATGGATCCATTTGGGGCTTTTTGCAATGGGAAAAAAATATTTTACTGTTCTAGGAGCAGACCAGGAAGCAATTTCTGACTCAGTCATGATGTTTCCCTGTTTCCCCCATAGTATGTGCTGGCTGGCAAGTCTGTGAGAGTGATGGTGATTGGTACCAGAGCCATGGATTTGCCCATTTCCGTACCTTCCAGGCATTGTTTCAAGCCCCTGAAAAGGTTGCTTTTCCCCTAGCACAGCTACCAACAGCATGGGTAATCAGTGCATGGGAGTGAGTGGGCACAGGACAGCCACAATCTGGATGTAAGCCAACAGTCTTGTAACTCTTGGTTTTTCTGATGGACCTCACTGAAGAAGTAGTCAGTTAGCACAGTTCCTCCAAAACTATGTATAAGACCTCATCAACTCACGGTTGGCTGGCTTGGTCTATGTTAAGACAAAGGGCCACCCAAAAATAAGTATCAGAGGGGTAGCCGTGTTAGTCTGAATCTGTAAAAAGCAACAGAGGGTCCTGTGGCACCTTTGAGACTAACAGAAGTATTGGGAGCATAAGCTTTCGTGGGTAAGAACCTCACTTCTTCAGATGCAAGTAATGGAAATCTCCAGAGGCAGGTATAAATCAGTATGGAGATAACGAGGTTAGTTCAATCAGGGAGGGCGAGGTGCTCTGCTAGCAGTTGAGGTGTGAACACCAAGGGAGGAGAAACTGCTTCTGTAGTTGGATAGCCATTCACAGTCTTTGTTTAATCCTGATCTGATGGTGTCAAATTTGCAAATGAACTGGAGCTCAGCAGTTTCTCTTTGGAGAAAGAGAAAATAAGTGTCTCTTGTCTCCAAAAATAAGTGTCTCTTGTATTTACCTGTGTCAGTCTCTGGATTTTCATGTGTAGTCACTTCCTTGAAGAAAAGATATAAATGATCTGTCAAATACAGCCAAAATCCCAAATAAAATTAATCTTCAATGTTAACTTAGTCCCCAGTGGCCAATTCTCAACTGCAAAGTTCAGCATGAGCAATCTGCTCTGATTGAATGGAGTTGTACAGCATCAACATTGGACTGACAAAGCCATCTAAAGAAAACTTGCACACTTCCTGCTCATGCCATGCCCATCTATTAAACTATACTATGCCATACTATTACTATCTTACATGGGCTCTGATGTTTAACACTATAAAAATTAAACATACTATATAACCTTAAGCATATTACTAAAAAGGAATGCTTACAATTTGTGAGGCATTCAGATTTTCATCTCTCTGCATCACAGGCTGGACAACCACATTTAAATCATGAGACAGATATTCAGCAGTAGTAATGCAGGGCACATCTGGGACATTCACAGATATTTCAAGCTGCAAAAATCAAAGTTATTCCTATTTATTCAAAAAAGAAAGCTGTCTAAAACTTGCAGGAACACAAGAAAATGGCTGTATATGCACATGATATAATACTATTTTCTTCTAAACCAAATATTAAAATTAGTATCTAAAGTAATCTATGATTTTGGGAAAGTGTCTGGATTTAAAGTAAATTATGCCAAATCTGAAATGCTAGCTGCAAATTTGCCAGGCTCTGAAAAGTCATTCCTCCAGAAAACACTTGGGTACAAATGGGCAACAAATTCTATAAGATACCTGTGAATTCAAATCTCAAATAACCTAGAAGAGCTCTATGATTTTAATGTCAAATCACAACATCAGCAAATGACAAAGGATCTGGGATGCTGGTGTAAGTATACAATTTCTTGGTTGGGAAAAACAGCCAGAGTGAAAATGAACATTTTGCCAATAGTCTCTTTCTTGTTTCAAAATCTTTCTGAGATTATCTCAGATAAAACCCTAGCAGGAATACAAAGGATGTTAGAATGTATATGGAATAAAAAAAGATCAAGAGGAAACCCACATCCCAGGTGAGTACCAAGTTCAAGTCCCTGATCTGAATCAATTCAGACTGCCCAAAAATTCAGTGCATGGACTTGAACTCGACAACATATTAAATATGGATGTAGGAGACACAGGTTCCAGACCCTGCTCTGAATTAGGCTATTCAGGGGGTGTTCTCTCTCACTAATCCTGCAGCTGAGAAACCTTCCTGACAAAAAAGTTTTCCCAAAACTAATACGATTCCTCAAAAAGTTTCCGTTTTGACAAATCAGCATTTTCCAACAACAACAACAACAAAAAACATTTAGTTGAATAATTCCTAACCCGCTGGAATTTACCAGTTGACTTGAAAGGGAAAAATACTGTTATGAGCTGGACAAAACCTTGTTATGGACTGAGTTAAAACATTTGTCGAAACTGATTTGTGCACCCACTCTTCACTTAAGATAAGTGTTTCTTACAACTACGGGACCACACCTACAACAAGACCTAATAGAAACAAGCACCATGTGGGCAAGGGGGGTTCCACTGGGCATTGTGTCCAGGTGGGTGGGTGAGATGGGGTGGTGGAAAGGCAGAACGCACAGAAACTGAGGGTATGTCTACACAGCCGATGTTAAAGCACTACCGTGGAAGCGCCTGAACGTGGCTGGATAGTCGCGGCTCCAGCACTGAGAGAGACCACCCCCACGAGGGGAATAGCCACCAGCACAAGGAGCACAGCTCCCAGCACTGTAGCACTATCTACACTGCCACTTTACAGTGCTGAAACTTGCATTGCTCCGGGGTGTGTTTTTTCACACCCCTAAGCAAAGAAAGATTCAGAGTTGTAAGTGGCAGTGTAGACAAGGCCTGAGAACAGGCAAGAAAACCCAAAGGGGGGGTGGAGAGGGACACAGACAAGCAGCAGCCCGTAAGCACAGTGAGACTGGGAAACACTAGAGAGAGCACTTTTGGGTCTGGCGTTGGCTAAAGAGGCTTGCGGCTGTAAACTATGGTTATGTCTATGCTACGGACCTTACAGCAGACAGCTGTACCACTGCAGCTGCATCGGCATAAGGTCTCCTGTGTAGCTGCTCTATGCCAGCGGGAGAGTGCTCTCCCATTGGCATAATTAAACCACCCCCAACAAGAGGCGGTAGCTATGGCGGCTGGAGAGCATCTCCCACCAACACAGTACTTTCCACACTGGCACTTTTGTTGGTATAACTTATGTCAGTCAGTTTTTTCACACCCCTGACCAACAAAAGTTTTGCTGACAAAAGCGGTAGTGTAGACAAAGTCTAAGGAACTACTTATTTTGTTCTTGGTTCCTTCTGTGTTCAGAGAAACAGTAATTTGTGCATTTTCTGTAAATAAACAAAAATGCATAAAAAAATACCCAAAACCAATTTCTACTCCAAAATGGAACATTCTCAGGGCCCCAAAAGTTTGACTAGTTACTTGAGTTGATAAGGGGCAACAGTACTATGTATTAGAGGTGGAGCTGGTAGAACCGCCTATTATTAAGGCTGTCCAAAATTTCCCATTATAAGACCCGGTTTTCAGTGGCTTATGACTCTGCTAAACTTAATTGTTCCAGATGAAATTTTCCATGCTAGGTGCCTGCCCCAGGCTGAAATTTATTTAGATTTTACAAGTTTCAGCAAAAATAATTCAGACATTTCAGAGAATGAGATTCGGGAAAAACACAGTTTTGACAGGTTAAAAAAAATAACCATTTTGTTGAGAAGCTCTTATACCTCCACACTTTGAAGCAGGGATTTGAAATTTGGCAAGGACTGCCTTTGAGTCAAGGAAAGGCTTTTTGCTGTTGTACTGAAAACCTGCTCAATTTGGCCAAGCTATAAACTTAAGAAAAATTTCCATCTGCACAGGCTCAGTAGACACTTGCTAGAATCTGGCAGCTAATTTCTCTGAATTGTTCTGTCTGCACTGAGCATACTCCATTCCCTCAGAGTTCTTGTGCGCCAACCGGACCATGCATCCACCATCCCCACAAAGCAGCTGAGAATGCTCCAGCCCAGTGTTGCAGGGACTGAGCAGGGCTCTCTCTGCAATTGCTTCTCTGGGCTACACAACTGAGAGCTAAGAGAGTCTCTCCTATGCTCTTACTGCTCCTACTCCCAGGCAACTTGGAGAAGGAAACAGTCTGACTTGAATGCAAAGGGAACAAGAGTCAGAGTGGTGGTTTATTTTTTGTGGGTGTGTTTTCATTTTTTTGGAAGGAGGGTGGGGGTGCAAGAAGCCAAAGAAGTGAGGAGAAGAAGGAAGAAGACTTGACTTGCAGAGCAAAACAATTGGCAGCTGTGGTGGAAAGATGACTGACTGGGAGAAGGAGCTGGGGTCAAGTCTGGGAGTGGCTGGGCAAGGAACCTGGGATCAGGACAAGGAGCAAGGGAGCAAGACAGGAAACTGAGCAAAAAAACTAGGATGAAGAGCCAGGGGAGGAGGAGAAACGGGACTGAGATAAGGACAGGGTGGAAGGGACAAACTAGAAGGGGTCAATGAGGGAGTGGGACAGAAAGGTCCATGACCACTGGAGCACACTTCCCTCCAGAATCTAGAATGGAACCAAAAAGATTCTTGAGTCTCAACATTCTTCTGATGTCAGTAAGTACACGTGAAACCCAGTGACAAAGTGTCTCTCTGTCTCATCTCCCTCTAGTGGTTGGTCCGCGGAGAATGACAGATTATTACTGCTACCAGTTACTCTTAGCTCAAGTGGCAGAGAGTTATGATGTAGCTCTAAAGGTTCCAACCCATGTGAGTGTCAATGGTTTGACATGATAGAATTTGTTTTCTGTGGGTTTTTTTTTTTTTAAAAGCCTAGAAAAAATAATAATATGTGGTCATGTAATTAAAGATGATTATGGTGAACTTACTCAAGGGGCCCAAATTCAGACTGCACAGGCAACTTTAATTCTAGCATTTTCTAATTTTGGGTGCTTCACTTTGCAACCTTAACATTCTTTTAACAGTTTTTTCTTAGTGCAATACACACATTAATTAGAATGTAAATATGTATAATGTCATGAGACAAGATTGTTATGGTCAGATATGTTTCTTGAGAGAGCAATCAGAAGAACACAGGTTGCTCTGATTCTGACACTCAAACATGAAATTGAAATGTTTGCATCCATTCTGTCTTAGGCCGCAAGCTTGCAATGTACTCTGCAAAGGTGGATTCCTGTGCTCACAGAGAGCCCAATTGAATGAAACGGGACTCACCCAGAGCCTCCCACACAATACTCATTGCAGGACGGGGCTTTAGGCTAAGTTCCTTGAGCAGCCTGTGCATCTCGTCCAGAACCAAGAACACATGCCACAAATATTAATGCCACTCCATCACCAGTTCATTTGTCAATTAAACAAAACAGAAAAACTGCTGACCCACAACATGTCTGTAAAATAAATTTGCTATTGGTACTACAACTCAAGCGAAGGCAAGTGTGAGAAAAGCTGGTGGCAAAAGGAAAGACTACACTCCAAAACACCAGAACTCTACAAAACAAGTCAACATGTCATACCTCTTCCATGGTTTCCTCAATCTGGACAGGAATAGGTTTTGGAGATCGAAGACCTACAGGAACAAACACTGGAGCTTTGTTTACTTCTTCTGGTGAAAAACATTCATCTTCATCATCCAGCTCAAATTCATCTGCATCATCTTCATCCTCCTCCTGAGAAGCTCGGAGGGTCACCAAGGTTACCTTTGAACTCCCATGTTCTTTCCCAGATCTCTTGCTGTGGGCCGTTTTCAAGCCTTTGCCTTTGGTGATATTTGGTTTAATCTTTCGACGTGGTTTTCCCTTTTCACAGCGATCAACTTCACATTCAGAGGCAGAAGAAGTTCTTAGCTCAGATACACGTTTTGACAGGCCTGCCTGTTCGGATGACCTTCTAGGCTGCCTTCTAAATGGATATAAAAAAAGAAATTCACTTTTTAGTAAAGTAGCAATATTAAACATAAAAAGGAATTAATGTTACAGTCGCAGTGAACTCACGTGGTAATTGGGATTATGATCAGTGTTGAGACATGATAATTAATTACGATCATACACTGGGAAAAATAAAATCAGTACTTCCCTTGGTCAGCATTCCCATTCCTTTGTGAATGTTCAAAGTACTGATATTGTATTGTGGATATAATTAGTTTCCTTATCTTTTAACTTCAGTCAGAAATTCTGGAAAACTGCTGTGCAGTGAAATTTAAAGGACCTGGTAATTTATGGCAATAGCGAGGAGGGGATTGTTTCTTTTTATTTTGGAGAATCAAGAGTGCGTGCGCGCATGTGTATTTTACAATCTGTGAACCCTTCAGCAGGCAGCTTAGTCAAGAAAGAGCCTATTCTCCACACTGACTTTGCAGGAGAAAGACTCAAGTACAGATGGGTGACAGAAGTGGTCAAGAGTTTTAAGATGAGAATTCCATCCATGAAAAAACATCTGGGGAATAAAGTATGAGTGTGCATGCCCACACACCCCCATCCACCCCACATCAGAAGAGTGGGCAGACAGAAAAAGTGAAAAACTTAACTATGGGATCTTAGTTGGGCTAATATCATTATTAAACCCTTAGTTACTTCACCTTATCAGTTTGTCTGAGGTCTTCTCCTGAGCATAAAGAGGCTGAGAATCTTCCTCTTGTTCTATTTGACTTTCACTCTCCGACAATCTCTCTGGAGACTGGAATTTACAGGACTGCCTGCTCCTTTTAGGAAGCACTGCCTCAATACTGTCTGCAGACTCTTTTTTCCGTGAAACCTCTGTGGAGGATGCAACTTCCACTAAGTTACCAGATGTGTGCTAAATAGACATGAAGACAATGACTTCCAAAGTAAGTTTATATTTGATAATGGACAATGCTATACTAATGGTATTAAGAGTTTTCCATTATCTCTAAATAGATCCTTTCCAAAAAAAAAGCATTAGTCAAATTCATGAACAAAATCCAAAACTGTAACCTCTGCTTCTTTCTTAGACAACCTTTTTCTAAGCTAACCTGGCTGCCCAGCTGAACCAGAAGAGCACTTGAAATAACTATTGACTACTGCTCCGAGTTGTGTTTTGGGGTTTTTTGTACAGCCGTATAACCCTTCGTACTCAACTTCATGTTACTGCTGCTAATTGCCACACCGGTGGTGGCCCATGTCTAACTACAGCAATCAGGAAGATTGCTCAGGGCCTACACACTTTCTAGATCAGGGATCAGCAACCTTTCAGAAGTGATCTGCCGAGTCTTCATTTATTCACTCTGATTTAAGGTTTCAGGTGCCAGTAATACATTTTAACGTTTTTAGAAGGTCTCTTTCTATAAGTCTATAGTATGTAACTAAAACTATTGTTGTATGTAAAGTAAATAACGTTTTTAAAAACGTTTAAAAAGCTTAATTTAAAATTAAATTAAAATGCAGAGCCCCCTCGGACCAGTGGCCAGGACCCAGGCAGTGTGAGTGCCACTGAAAATCAGCTCGCATGCCACCTTTGGCACGTTGGCCATAGGTTGTCTACACTTGTTCTAGATCCACCTAGGAAGAGGAAACTGCTTGTATTTTCTGACAAAGCAAAGACAGTGGGATTAGGCGAATGAAGGATGGTTTCTTCTCTGCCCTTGCATGAAATGAAGAGAGAATTCTGCAGCAATTTAGATGAAGTAGCTTAAACAGAACAGTAGAATCACAGAAACAGAGGGCTGGAAGGGACCTCATGAAATCATCAGGCCTAGCTCCCTATAAAGGGGCAGGGCCAAGTAAACCTAGACCATCCCTGACAGTTATTTGTCCAAACTGTTCTTAAAATCCTCCACTGATGGGGATTCCCTTGGAAGGCTAGTTAATACCTGGAATACCTTGATAGTTAGAAAGTTTCTCCCAATATCTAACCTAAATCTCCCTGGCAGCAGATTAAGTCCATTACTTTTGGTCTTATGTTCAGTGGCATGGAGAACAAATGATCACAGTCCTCTTTATTACAGCACTTAACGTATTTGAAGACTTATCAGGTTCCCCCTCAGTTTTCTTTTCTGAAGACTAAACATGCCCAGGTTTTTTGTTTGTTTGTTTGGTTTTGTTTTTGTTTTTTTAAAACCTTTCCTCATTCAGACATACCAGAAAGTTTGCCTAGAGCAGAGAGATCCCTACATTAAGTGGCCCCTCCTAGCATTTTGTTGTTGCTGTTTCCTTCAGGAGCTCTGCTGACATAGAACCCTTGAACTTGTTCTTCTGAGATGATGGCAAAAACCCATTAGCCATTGAAGTTCCCTGAGAAACCTTCACCATAAAACCCAGAAAATTATTAGGGGTGAAAGAATAATCTTCACTTTATCCAGTAAATCACAATCTCAACTAGTCATCAGTTGGTTCAGTTCAGTAAGAACATCTCACTTTTTAAACATGTATCAGTAATTGTACATCATCAGCTACAGGCCTTTGGCTGGAATAATTTACAGGCCCAAAATATTTAGTGAATCTGTCAAACAGCAGGGCTTCTTTTCAGCTTGCTAAGGACTCTCTGCCATGCCCACAGTCTCTTTTAACAAAGTTTTATTGTCCAAATGTATCAAAACAGTCCCGCACTCAGCTCACCCTTTACATCTAAGGCTCTCACTGTCTCCCATTCCAGGGGACTCTAGCAATTCTGTTGCTCCTGCTTCCTAGCTCTCTCAGCCAGTTTGACACCCCATCCCCCCGATCTCTCACTGACCCTTTATAGACCCAGATGCAGCCCTGCCCCCTTAATTGGCCCAACTGGCACAGAGGCACCGGACCTATTTCAGTTACAAGGGCAAGCCATGCTGTGACAGAACCATATACTGAGGAGGAAATAAAAAAAGTTTGAGTTGTACATTGCAGACAACTGAAATAGAGTGAAGCATCCTATGTCAGCTCAGTGCTATCACAGAAATTAAAATAAAAAATAAAAGCCTCAACAGGTTGCCTGAATTATGTAGTTCCACATTCATTAATATTTAATATATAAGTCACAAAAGACCTTGTGTGCATACATACTGATTTTAAGCAGTTGTGGTTATGAACAGCTGCCTTTATTTGTATTGTTGAGTGTGTAAAAAACACTTATTTACATTTGCAGGTAATTAAATTAAGGAATATTTAAGTGAATGAAGTCACTGATGGCAAATCAAAATGTAATGCAGTAAAATATAAAAGATGAAACATTTTCTTTTAAAATACTTCTAAACTATGTAGGCTTTGTGCTCGTTATTTTTACATCTATTCACCACTGGCAATGAGATTCAAAGAACCAATTTAACCCCTGATATCCAGAAAGTAGATTCTGCAAAATCCATAGGTCATAAGAAGAAGAAAGCAGAAGAAAAGAATTCATTCACTGACATAATAGGCTGACCTAGATCTGATGTTCAGTACTTACCAGTAATGAGGTTAGGTTTTCTGATTTTATACCACATGATACCAGACCTTCTTCTGTATTTCTAGCTTCAGTCTTTTCCTCAGTTGTGTTTTCTCCCTCTTCAAGGGCTTCTTTCTTTCTTGTTGCTCTAACTAGGTTTGGCTTTGGCCTCCGTAAATGGCCCCTCACTAGCTGTGCAGGTTTTATAGCACTTGGTTTACTTTCTTCTCCAGAACTGGACCTAGGAAAATATTATGATTGTACATATTAGTAGTCACTGACCATTAAAATAGCTTTTGCAAATCTACTGTACTAGCCTAACTATATGTAACATCTGCACAATGTGAACCAGGAAAAAAAAGTCGACTCCCATAAAGGTTAATCGCATACAGTATTTTAAGAAGTCCACTCAGAGGAAAAGGAAGATATGAAAAGAGAAATTGCCTGCACATCATTTTCAGTGGTGGATGTTTCAGTTTTCTTTTTGGCAGTACTGGCTCTTTTGAGTGCAAGTGGAATATTTTGGGGGGGGGTGCAGGAGAGGACAAGCCACTGTGTGCTCAAGGTGCCCAAAGCTAACCCAAGTGCAAGTCGAGATTTTTCCTCCCCCCCCCGAACAAATAGATAGCGGATGAAAAGATGTCCTATTATCATCATTTGTTTCTCTTGGGACAGAAGAGGGGAAAGTCTTCTCTGATACTAGGGTATTGGTAATGAAGAACCTGAACTTATTCTATAAAATTGATTTGATGATTCTGAAGATTGGAAAGTTTCTGCAATTAGAAAAAGAAAGAATCCAAGGTCTGGCCAAATTAATACAGAGGTACGCGTTACTGATGTAGAGAAAAATCTCATCTTGGCATGATGCACTGTCTAATGACTTAAAGCAAACAACACTTGCCAGTGGAGTAATATTTTATGGCAAACAGAAGCAGGATAACATTGCAGGAATTCAGAAAGTAATCAAATCAGGTTATGAGAAATCTGATGAACTGGATAAAATGAAAGGTTGGCATTCATCCCTACCTCTGATTTTGTTGCTGTCACTATGGCCAAGAGGCTGCCAAGAAGTGGTCCTTCAGTCTGGCTATATTAAGAACTATACAGATTACAAATGACTCTTCAAACACAAGGAATAAATCCTTAAACTACTCAAGGAGGTTGGCAAAATTAATGTAATAGCAATGGTAGCAGATGTCAGGGCTTTGCAGGTCAACATCCCACAAGAGAAGAAATAAGTGAATCTGGATATAGCATGAATACGACTTGTTCTTTTTATATATACACAGTCCTTGATCAGAGGTGGGCACAAATGGCATGCAGACAGTCCCAACTTTCAAAGGCCTAAGCCTAAACATCCATGCCTGGTTCTCACAGAATAACTATGCCTCAAAAAGTGGACTAGTTGGTGACATCGAGGCAGAGAATAAACTTCCTTGCTGCTTGCCACAGCTCCACCAAAGGGACACATACAGGGAAAAACAAACAAACAAACAAACAAACAAACAAAACCAAAGCTAAACAATATTATCAGGGCAATTTTCTTCCAAGATTAAAAATCTGTTCGCACTGCAAGAAAACAAACTTTAAGACTATGTAATGGTGCCACCTGGTGACCCCTGCCATAACCAAAGTTATATATTACTGATAAAGCTTTATAATACTTACAATTTTTAAACATAAATGGCTTAGTACAACAGTGTTTTAAAGACCATTCATTTATGAAATATGAACGTTACCTTTCAGAATAATTCGGAAGCCTGCTCTCAACATCTGTAGACATACAACTCTTTCTTTGATCGCTCTGATTGTTGCAGCTCAAAGATTTCTCAAGGGAGCAAAGTTTTTCTGATTGAATGCTTCTTTTTGGTGAGGTGACCCCACAGGAATCTGAACCAACTTTTTGGGCCAAATCCACTTCAGCCTTTAAATTATTTTAGAATAGCAAAAATATTAATATTAAATATGGTATTTTTAAAGAACAAAAAAGCATTCTGAGTTATTATCCATAAATTAATCTGAATCAGAACTTCTTTCTAAAGGCTTTAAGCATCTTACGGTAACTAGTCATTGCTGCTATTCCTTCAATAAAGACAAGGCAACGTCTAGGACAGGCGTTCTCAAACTAGGGGTTGTGAGGTCATTACATGGGGGTTGCGAGCTGTCAGCCTCCATTCCCAAACCCCACTTCGCCTCCAGCATTTATAATAGTGTTAAATATTTTTTTTAAAATGTGTTTTTGATGTATTGGGGGGGGGGGGTCGCACTCACAGGCTTGCTGTATGAAAGGGGTCACCAATACAGAAGTTTGAGAACCACTGGGGAGAATAAAAAACATCCAGTACTCTTCTTTTTGATCAGTTACTAGAGGTCTCTGAATAAAAACATGGCAATAACAAATAGTCTGTAATGCATTTAAAATGCCTGTGCATTTTAAACATCGAGGGTCATGAAAATATCTGAAATTTCAAAATGTCTTTAGTTTTTAGGTAAAGAAACAGGATAAATCTTACCATTTGCTTAATAAACATCTAGGCATTTGTTCTGTGTTCCTGAGTGATTTATATTAAATTGTAAGTATCATGCATAAGGATAAAAAAATGATTTAATTCATGCCTAGTATGTGGGTTTATTAGCCTACTTAAGCATTTTCTTCATAAAAGCTGCAGATAAAAGACAGGTATCAATAAGCATGAACAAAAAGATCTCAGTAAAATTCTCACTTTTGGAGAGAGATGTACATCAGAATCCCTATGTGGTAAAGGGCTCTCCTCTGCTTTTCCTGTTTCCCCTTCAACTGGAGCAGTAACTTTTTCTGCCACTGGCTCTTCTTTCTTGCCATATGCCCTTCCCAGGTTTGATCTAGCCCTCTGGAACCAACTCCTCTTTAGCTGTGCTGGTTTGATAGCACATGGCTTATCTTCTTGGGAACTGGATTTTTCAGTGCCAATGATTTAAAAACAGAAAATGTCACATGGTTACAATTAATGGAACCTGTTACTGCACTCATTGTTAACAGATTTTTTAAAATCAATACTTATACAAAAGAGTTACAAATTTTTTCCATGCTGTGCCTTTTGGTTTAAGATCAGGAAAATGTGCTCCTTTCGCATTTACAGTTTCTAGTTTTCAGCATTTGGGGAATAACTCTGAATATGTAATATAGCCAAAGCCCAGTGTCAAGATTTTTCTTACTATTATTTTTCTGCTGTGTGTCATACACATCACTGCTAACTATTTTCATACTACTAGGAAGTAGCCCAAGCCTAAAAAAAGCGATATGAAGGGAATCAACAAATTCTGGCTTTCTAGATACCTAATTTCCAGAATTTAAATATTTAAATCCTGGCTATGCTTGTGTGACAATACTTCTACCTGAATATATCAGTTATATGCAAACCCTTTTTTGATTCTAAGGGTTATGGGTGAGAAGGCCTCATAACTTGGTCTTAAATTGTGACACTAACAATACTTCATGTTAATTCATAATGTCTACTAACAACATTAAGTTGCAATTGTAAATAGAAACTAACAACATGTGCCTTATGCGTCTTAATTTAAAAATAAGAAGTAAACAAATCCATGTATTGCTCCTGTGATGAGAAAGGTTGCAATATTGCCAATAAAAATTTAGAATGTTTGAAATTGTGCAATGATTTAAAAAGCACCACAATGAAAGAAGCACTCCAAAATTTATTTTGTTAGTCCAACCCCTTTGCTTGTAATTGATCAGGAGCTAAGAACCCCAATACCTCAGGTTAATTAGTGCCCTGTTATTTCATTTTTAACATAGAGGTGCATCAATAACAAGAAGGGAAAGTGAGGGCATTTCATTATAGCTACTCTGGTTCCAGTGGTACTCAGATTAGGTTTTCAATCTTTCTGAATTTCTTATAAATAAAAGAGAAGAGGTAACAAAGGAGTAATAATTAAGGGCAGGAGCAAGGTATTTGAAAGATGGTGGGTCTCTAGAATCCCACCATTACTACTTTACTTCCCTCCCCTCTCCCCCAATCAAGATACATGTGTCAAGCCAACAGATTCCCCTTGCCTGTGGGTGCTGGAAAAATGTGACTTCCTCTGGAATCCCCAAAAGGAACAACCACATGCATTGTTCCCTGACTCCAAGGATAGAATGTGTTGCCTTGCAAGTGCTGGCAAAGGCTAAGAAAGTTGTTTTAAAGAATTAGTGTTTCTGCAATGTTAAAAAAGTTTGTAGAATTTCTTGTGGTTTGAAAAAAGATGTATTTAAAGTAAGTATTTTTGGAGGTATTCTTTTTCTATAAGAGGCATAAAATTGTTGAAGATCTATCTATTTTAGTTATTTATGTAATCAGGAACTTTAGTTTTTCTGTTGCTAGCAACACTAATAGCATCAGGGAAACCAGTAACCAAACATACTTAGTACTTGCATTCACCTAGACTAATAACATAAGAATACATTGGGTCAGAGGAAACAAATAAGGACTTTGCCATTAACAATACTGGAAATCTTATCTGAAAAAACATGCAAATATTAATGTATTAGACATTTATATGCATTTGGAAAAAACTACCATTTGGAAAAGACAAAACTTGGTACGAAAGAACTTTGAACTCAAATATATACAAGACAGCCCCACAGAGAAACAATATCAAGCACCTGGGCTCAACTAAAGAAAGCCACAGAATAAAAATGTTAGATGCTAGCACTGAAATAAAGGACCAGAGAGAATTGGAAAACATTGGGAAGAAAGGTACTGATACATGCACAGAGATCTTATTTGTACAATAGGTAAATGTTTGCATGAAAAGCTTTCAAACTTGTTTCCTAAACTTCAGCTCACCTGCTTTGTTCATCTGACACATTTTGGTAAATATCAGGCACTGGAGATTCTCCTTCTGGCATCTGTTTCTCACAACCCAACAACTTATCTCCTGAAGCTTCAGAAGAGACAGCTTCATTTTCACCCTTTGGCTTGTGCTGAAAATATAACTATCATCAATACTGGTCATGTACTGCAAACAAGTACTAAAATGTCCCATGTTTTAAAATAGGATTGCATTTTATAAAATCACAGAAACTAAGGCTCTCTGTAAATATTAAAATGAAATCTATTTGAGCATGTAATTCCATTAATGAGCAGGCAGAAAAACAATCATAGGACAGAATTTTAAAATTTGAGTGCCCACAGGTAGGCATCTAAATCCATATTTAGGCACCTTAGGGATTTAAGAGCTTAACTATAGACACCCAAGTTTGAAAGTTTTGGGCATGCTGTTTTGCACATAGTGCCTTTCAGAGTATTTCATTGCAAGTTACAAAACCTAAGAATCAGTAAACAAAATGCAGCTAAATATCCTCTATTTTACAGATGCTTAAACAGAGGTAGGAAGGTACTAAGTGACTTGCCTAAGGTTAACCAGCTTATGGTAAAGTCAGCAGGCATAGTCTTACTTCTATGGCAGTAGTGCTGTGCCACTAAAAGCTTAAAGAATAGAATGTAGCTTTGTATGTAAGAACTGATTGTTTCCTGCTGTTCCCTTCCTTGCCTTTCTGGCCTCCCTCACTTAGTTTCCCCAACATGGAGTTTATTTAACCAGGAAGGATGATGCAAAACCCTTATTTTTAAGTAGTTGATATGAGCCCAACCAGGAGTTACTTGATTGTGCCTAATCTTTCCTTCTATTGCAAATCCAACCAAAACCATACCCTTCGTTTTCCATAATAAGGCTTTTATTTATTAAAAATAAATAGATTTTAAAGAGTTCATTGTTGTAATGTCTGTAATAGCTCAACTTGGTAAGGGTTTACCATATTATACCCTCTAAGCTTCAATCTGTTCGCTACTTAACTGCTGCATTATACGCCTTTTTGAGAAATATTAAAGAAAATGCCTTGAAGTGGTTTACTTGTACTACAACTTACTACAGTGGAGGGGATGCCAGCAGATTCATCTTTTTGCAGAGCTGATTGCTCAACTTCAGTCTTTTTTTCAGTTTCATCCTTTTCTGTTGCTCGTGTTTCTTTCCTTCCAATTGCCCTTCCTATGTTTGGCTTGGGTCTCTGGAATCGGCTCCTCACTAGCTGGGCTGGCTGAAGAGAGGCTGGTTTACTTTCTCCTTGAGAGATGAGTTTGCTGTGGAGCCTGCGAAAAAAGCAACATGATATCTGAAATCCTCTGTAACGCAGAGACATAATACTAGTATTCACAAGTCAGTTACATCTGTATCAATAAAGTCTTTCTGTTCTGTTTTTCTCGAACAGTGCAGATGTTAAACAAATACGATAGCACAGTGGTTCTCAACTGGGAGGCCGTGAACTGGTTTCGGGGGGGACCAAGCAGGGCCAGCACTAGACTTGCTGGGGCCCTGGGTATAAAGCCGAAGCCCCACTACATGGGGCTGATGCCCATGGCCCTGAACACCGCCATGCGGGGCTGAAGCTGAAGCCTGAGCAATGTAACTTTGCAGGAGCCCCTGTGGCATAGGGCACCAGGCAATTACCTGGCTTGCTATCCCCTAACGCCGGCCCTGGCTTTTATATGCAGAAAACCAGTTATTGTGGCACAGGTGGGCCGTGGAGTTTTTATAGCATGTTGGAGGGCCTCAGAAAGAAAAAGGTTGTGAACCTCTGCCATAGCAGATAGTAATTTGAACAAAAAAAATTGCAGTTTCTCTTCACCTCAGCAGAAATTTTGCAGAAGGGCATTAGAGAAGCCTCATTACCTCCGTGCATCCATTATAGAATAGTTGTCTTATGTATTAGCTTTGTTTGTAGTGATTTTCAACAGGTCTCCAATACAAAAGCAAATGAGTGAGTTTCTGTTATAGCTTAAGTACACTTCAGAAATGGAGGGTGTTCACAAGTCTGAAATGTTCATAACTCTGAACAAAACATTATGGTTGCTCTTTCAAAAGATTGCAACTGAACATTAACTTAATACAGCTTGAAACTTTATTATGCAGGAAGAAAAATGCTGCTTTTAACCATTTTAATTTAAATGAACTGGAGCAGCTAACAGGGGAGTTTTGCAAGGGAGTTCTCTGGGGGAGTGTGAGCAGTGGCTAGAATGCAACATTCTTTAAACTTAAAAGACAAAAACACGCCCTTGATATAAACAAAACAACAACAAAGGAACCAGCTGCAGGAGTAAAAAGAGAATGCAGGCAGAAGTCCAGCAACAGAGTGGCAGCTACCCAGTTTATTGCACCCAATGCAGCATGTATGATTACCTGCCCTATGGGCAGGTGGCGTACGTGTGCATTCGGTGCAAGGAGCTCCTGGCCCTCAGAGACCATGTACGGGCTTTGGAGACCAGAGTGGCTGAACTGGAGGAGCTGAGGGAGACAGAGTGGTACATAGATAAGACTTTCCAGGACACAGTAGAATGGTCCCACCCCCAGTCTGACAGCCTCTGTTCTGTTGAGGAGGATGAAAGTCCCAGGGAAGGAGAGCATCTAACTGGAGCAGAGGTAAACAATGCCATAATTGGGACCCTCCTTCCAGATGATGTTGTGGTATCCTCTTGCACTGAGGATACTTCTCTGGGGGAGGGAACTCCAGCTATTAGAAAGAGACAGGCATTAGTAATGGGCGATTCGATAATTAGAAACAGATAGCTGGGTTTCCGATGACCGGGAGAACCGCATGGAGACTTGCCTGCCTGGTGCAGAGGTTGCAGATCTCTCGAGACATCTAGATAGACTTATGTGTAGTACTGGGAAGGAGCCAGTGGTCATGGTACATGTAGGTACCAGTGACATAGGGAAGGATAGGAGAGAGATCCTGGAAGCCAAATTTAGGCTGCTATGTAAGAGACTGAAATCCAGGACCTCCATGGTAGCGTTCTCTGAGATGTTCCCAGTTCCACACACAGGGCCAGTCAGACAGGCAGAACTGCAGAGTCTCAATGCGTGGATGAGATGATGGTGTAGGGATTTAGAATTATTAGGAACTGGAGAAACTTTTGGGAAAGGGGGAGCCTATACAGGAAGGATGGGCTCCACCTAAACCAAAATGGAACCAGATTGCTGGCACTTAACATTAAAAAGGTCCGGGGGGTAGCCGTGTTAGTCTGAATCTGTAAAAAGCAACAGAGGGTCCTGTGGCAGACTAACAGAAGTATTGGGAGCATAAGCTTTCGTGGAAAAAGCTTATGCTCCCAATACTTCTGTTAGTCTCTAAGGTGCCACAGGACCCTCTGTTACTTATTAAAAAGGTCGTAGAGCAGATTTTTAAACTAAGAGCTGGGGGAAAGCCGACAGCTGCAGAGGAGCACGAGGTTCGGAAATCCCTTAGGGGAGGATCCATTAATAGAAAAACTTTATGTCCTAGTGAGGACGAAAGGATAGAAAATGATAAAATACAGGAAGGGTCTAATCAGAAACAGCCAAATAAAAAAAGAGTCCCATTCAATTACATTGTACAACGGCAGACGGCTAAAAGGAGACAAGTTTTTAAAGTGCTTATATACCAATGCTAGAAGTCTAAATAATAAAATGGGTGAACCAGAGTGCCTCGTATTAAATGAGGATATTGATATAATAGGCATCACAGAAACTTGGCGGAATGAGGATAATCAATGGGGGACAGTAATACCAGGGTACAAAATATATCGGAAGGACAGAACAGGTTGTGCTGGTGGGGGAGAGGCATTATACACCTCTACCCAAAATATAACGCTGTCCTTGGGAGCCAAAAAAATCTTACCGCGTTATAGGTGAAACCGCATTATATTGAACTTGCTTTGATCCGCCGGAGTGCGCAGCCCCGCCCCCCAGGAGCACTGCTTTACCGCGTTATATCAGAATTCATGTTATATCGGGTCGTGTTATATCAGGGTAGAGGTGTATGTGAAAGAAAGCATAGACTCAAATGAAGAAAAATCATAAATGAATCAAACTGTACCATAGAATCTCTATGGATAGAAATTCCATGCTCTAATAAGAAGAATATAGCGGCAGGGATATATTACCAACCACCTGACCAGGATAGCGATAGTGACTATGAAATGCTCAGGGAGATTAGAGAGGCTATTAAAATAAAAAAAATAATAATGAGGGATTTCAATTATCCCCATATTGACTCAGTACATGTCACCTCAAGATGGGATGCAGAGAAAGTTTCTTGACACATTAAATGACTGCTTCTTGGAGCAGCTGGTCCTGGAACCCACCAAAGGAGAGGCAATTCTTGATTTAGGCCTAAGTGGAGCACAGGATCTGGTCCAAGAGGTGAATATAGCTGGACTGCTTGGTAATAGTGACCATAATATAATTAAATTTAATATCTTTGTGGCAGGAAAAACACCACAGTGGCCCAACACTAGCATTTAATTTCAGAAAAGGGAACTACCCAAAAATGAGGAGGTTAGTTAAACAGAAATTAAAGGGTACAATGCCAAAAGTGAAATCTCTGCAAACTACGTGGACACTTTTTAAAGACACCGTAATAGAGACTCAACTTAAATGTATACCCCAAATTAAAAAACATGGTAAGAGAACCAAAAAAGAGCCACCATGGCTAAACAAAGTAAAAGAAGGAGCGAGAGGAAAAAAGGCATTCTTTAAAAAGTGGAAGTCAAATCCTAGTGGGGAAAATAGAAAGGAGCATAAACACTGGCAAATGAAGTGTAAAAATACAATTAGGAAGAATTTGAGGAACCGTTAGTGAAAGACTCAAAAAGTAATAGCAAATTTTTATTTTTATTTTTTTATTTTATTTTTTTTTAAAAGTACATCAGAAGCAGGAATCCTGCTAAACAACCAGTGGGGCCACTGAACGATCGAGGTGCTAAAGGAGCACTCAAGGACAATAAGGCCATTGCGGAGAAACTAAATGAATTTTTTGCATCTGTCTTCATGGCTGAGGATCTGAGGGAGATTCCCAAACCCGAGCCATTCTTTTTAGGTGCCAGATCTCAGGAACTGTCCCAGATTGGGGTATCAATTAGGGGAGGTTTTGGAACAAATTGATACATTAAACACCAATAAGTCACCAGGACCAGATGGCATTCATCCAAGAGTTCTGACGGAACTCAGATGTGAAATTGCAGAACTACTAAACTGTAGTCTGTAACCTATCATTTAAATCAGTTTCTGTACCAGATAACTGGAGGATAGCTAATCTAATGCCAGTTTTTAAAAAGGGCTCCAGAGGTGATCCCAGCAATTACAGGCCTGTACCGGGCAAACTGGTTGAAACTATAATAAAGAACAATATTGTCAGACATACAGATGAACATAATTTGTTGAGGAAGAGTCAACATGGTTTTAGTAAAGGGATTAGCGAGGCATGATTTCTACTAGAATTCTTTGAGGGGATCAACAAGTATGTGGACCCAGGGGATCCAGTGGATATAGTGTACTTAGATTTTCAGAAAGCCTTTGACAAGGTCGCTCACCAAAGGCTCTTACGGAAAGTAAGTTGCCACGGGATAAGAGGGAAGGTGCTCTCATGGGTTGGTTAAAAGATAGGAAACAAAGGGTAGGTATAAATGGTCAGTTTTCAGAATGGACAGAGGTAAATATTGGTGTCCCCCAGGGGTCTGTTCTGGGACCAGTCCTATTCAACATATTCATAAATGATCTGGAAAAAGGGGTAAACAGTGAGGTGGCAAAATTTGCAGATGATACAAAATTATTAAAGATAGTTAAGACCCTGGCAAACAGCAAAGAGCTACAAAAGGATCTCTCAAAACTGCGTGACTGGGCAACAAAATGACAGATGAAATTTAATGTTGATAAATGCAAAGTAATGCACATTGGAAAGCATAATCCAACCTATACATATAAAATGATGAGGTCTAAATTAGTTGTTACCACTCTAGAAAGAGATCTTGGAGTCACTGTGGATAGTTCTCTGAAAACCTCCACTCAATGTGCAGCGGCAGTCAAAAAAGCGAACAGAATGCTGGGAATAATTAAGATAGGGATAGATAAGAGGACAGAAAATATCATGTTGCCTCTATATAAATCCATGGTATGCCCACATCTTGCATACTGTGTTCAGATATGGCCAACCCATCTCAAAAAAAGTACATTGGAATTGGAAAAGGTTCAGAAAAGGGCAACCAAAATGTATGGAACAGCTTCCGTATGAGGAGAGATTAACAAGACTTGGACTTGGAAAAGAGACGGCTTGGAAAAGAGACGGCTAAGGGGAGATATGACTGAGGTCCATAAAATCATGACTGGTGTAGAGAAAGTAGATAAGGAAGTGTTATTTTACTACTTCTCATAACTCAAGAACTAGGGGTCACCAAATGAAATTAATAGGCAGCAGGTTTAAAACAAATAAAAGGAAGTATTTCTTCACACAACGCAGTCAACCTGTGGAACTCCTTGCCAGAGGATATTATGAAGGCCAAGACCATAACAGGGTTCAAAAAAGAACTAGATAAATTCATGGAGGATAGGTCCATCAATGGCTGTTAACCAAAATGAGTAGGAATAAATCTTATCGTGTTATAGGTGAAACCTAGGTCCCTAGCCTCTGTTTGCCAGAAGCTAGGAATGAGTGACAGGGGATGGATCACTTGATGATTACCTGTTCTGTTCATTCCCTCTAGGGCTCCTGGCACTGGCCACTGTCAAAAGACAGGATACTGGACTATATGGACCTTTGGTCTGACCCAGTATGGCCATTCTTATTTTCTTATGAAACAAGCACAGAAACCATTTCCTTACTTTGTCCAACAACAAAAAAATAAACTTTTTTTCTTTTTTTAAGTAGTTTATGTTTAACACAGTACCGTACTTTGCTTTTTTTTTTTTGTCCCTGCTGCCTGATTGCATATTTCCAGTTCCAAATGAGATATGTGGTTGACAAGTCACTTCATAACTCTGGTGTTCATAACTCTGGTGTTCTACTGTACATCCAACTTTCATGAAAATGCTGAGGTAAGTCATTCCACTGAAGATATCACATTTACCACCCAGAAGTTAATATATACTCATTCTAAGTTTAGGGTAGAAATAATTCAATTAGTAGACAGTTCAGCATTTACTAGGTAAAAATAAAGAAGTTTGATGTAAAGAGGTACTTCTAGCTAATTTTCTTAGCCAGTTGAAAACCTGGAGACTGATTTAGTTTTGTAACTCCCTCACTATTATTTTCAGAAAATAAAACAAAGGAACAGAACCTTTACCTGGCAGCAACAGCTGAAGTCTTCTCCTGGTTATCTGCAGATGGAGGAGACACATTTTGTTCATCACTCTCAGATCCTGAAAACTTCTTAGGGGACTGAAGGCTTATTGGGGTTGCAAATACTTCCTGAGAGTCTACAGGGTCTTCTTTTTCTAATGACTGCCAGGATGGCATGACTTCACATTTTGCTGCTTTCTAAAAGACACGTTAAGAGAGTAAACATCTGAACTAAAACACTCAAATATATTATGCTACACAATTGAAAAAAATATACTTATAATTTAAGCAGAAGAGACACAAAGTTCATTAAGATTACTATTAAACATTGTCTAAATTTTTCCCATGGCTGTCCAGTGTCCACAAATGAAGAGCCCCAATTTTTGCCCAATACTGAGACATACAGAAATTTAAATGTCTGTCAGCAATAACTGGCATGGGGCCCAACACAACAGCTTAATATTAGAGTCCTGTACTTCAGGGGAACGACCCATGTCTGCTTTAAAACTGAACTGGAGATTACTGTAGATTATTTCTTTGATATTTTATGATAGCACTTTTGTTACATAAGAACATAAGAAAGGCCGTACCGGGTCAGACCAAAGGTCCATCTAGCCCAGTATCCTGTCTACCGACAGTGGCCAATGCCAGGTGCCAAAGAGGGAGTGAACCTAACAGGCAATGATCAAGTGATCTCTCTCCTGCCATCCATCTCCATCCTCTGACAGACAGAGGCTAGGGACACCATTCCTTATCCGTCCTGGCAAAGAGCCATTAATGGACTTAACCACCATGAATTTATCCAGTTCTCTTTTAAATTCTGTTATAGTTCTAGCCTTCAGAACCTTCTCAGGTAAGGAGTTCCACAAGTTGACTGTGCGCTGCGTGAAGAATAACTTCTTTGTATTTGTTTTAAACCTGCTGCCTATTAATTTCATTTGATGACCCCTAGTTCTTGTATTATGGGAATAAGTAAATAACTTTTCCTTATCCACTTTCTCCACATCACTCATGATTTTATATACCTCTATCATATCCCCCCTTAGTCTCCTCTTTTCCAAGCTGAAGAGTCCTAGCCTCTTTAATCTCTCCTCATATGGGACCCGTTCCAAACCCCTAATCATTTTAGTTGCCCTTTTCTGAACCTTTTCTAGTGCCAGTATATCTTTTTTGAGATGAGGAGACCACATCAGTACGCAGTATTCGAGATGAGGGTGTACCATCGATTTATATAAGGGCAATAATATATTCTCAGTCTTATTCTCTATCCCCTTTTTAATGATTCCTAACATCCTGTTTGCTTTTTTGACCGCCTCTGCACACTGCGTGGACATTTTCAGAGAACTATCCACAATGACTCCAAGATCTTTTTCCTGACTTGTTGTAGCTAAATTAGCCCCCATCATATTGTATGTATAGTTGGGGTTATTTTTTCCAATGTGCATTACTTTACATTTATCCACATTAAATTTCATTTGCCATTTTGTTGCCCAATCACTTAGTTTTGTGAGATCTTTTTGAAGTTCTTCACAGTCTGCTTTGGACTTAACTATCTTTAGCAGTTTAGTATCATCTGCAAACTTTGCCACCTCATTGTTTATCCCTTTCTCCAGATCATTTATGAATAAGTTGAATAGGATCGGTCCGAGGACTGACCCTTGGGGAACACCACTAGTTACCCCTCTCCATTCTGAGACTTTACCATTAATTCCTACCCTTTGTTCCCTGTCTTTTAACCAGTTCTCAATCCATTAAAGGACCTTCCCTTTTATCCCATGGCAGCTTAATTTACATAAGAGCCTTTGGTGAGGGACCTTGTCAAAGGCTTTCTGGAAATCTAAGTACACTATGTCCACTGGATCCCCCTTGTCCACATGTTTGTTGACCCCTTCAAAGAATTCTAATAGATTGGTAAGACACGATTTCCCTTTACAGAAACCATGTTGACTATTGCTCAACAGTTTATGTTTTTCTATGTGTCGGACAATTTTATTCTTAACTATTGTTTCGACTAATTTGCCCGGTACAGACGATAGACTTACCAGTCTGTAATTGCCGGGATCACCTCTAGAGCCCTTTTTAAATATTGGCATTACATTAGCTAACTTCCAGTCATTGGGTACAGAAGCCGATTTAAAGGACAGGTTACAAACCTTAGTTAACAGTTCCGCAACTTCACGTTTGAGTTCTTTCAGAACTCTTGGGTGAATGCCATCTGGTCCCGGTGACTTGTTAATGTTAAGTTTATCAATTAATTCCAAAACCTCCTCTCGTGACACTTCAATCCGTGACAGTTCCTCAGATTTGTCACCTACAAAAGCCAGCTCAGGTTTGGGAATCTCCCTAACATCCTCAGCCGTGAAGACTGAAGCAAAGAATCCATTTAGTTTCTCCGCAATGACTATCGTCTTTTAGCGCTCCTTTTGTATCTCGATCATCAAGGGGCCCCACTGGTTGTTTAGCAGGCTTCCTGCTTCTGATGTACTTAAAAAACATTTTGTTATTACCTTTGGAGTTTTTGGCTAGCTGTTCTGCAAACTCCTCTTTGACTTTTCTTATTACATTCTTGCACTTAATTTGGCAGCGTTTATGCTCCTTTCTATTTGCCTCACTAGGATCTGACTTCCACTTTTTAAAGGAATTCTTTTTATCTCTCACTGCTTCTTTTACATGGTTGTTAAGCCACGGTGGCTCTTTTTTAGTTCTTTTACTGTGTTTCTTAATTTGGGCTATACATTGAAGTTGGGCCTCTATTATGGTGTCTTTAAAAAGCGCCCATGCAGCTTGCAGGGATTTCACTTTAGTCACTGTACCTTTTAACTTCTGTTTAACTAACCCCCTCATTTTTGCATAGTTCCCCCGTTTGAAATTAAATGCCACAGTGTTGGGCTGTTGAGATGTTCTTCCCACCACAGGGATGTTGAACACTATTGTTTCTGAGCTGAGTGGACTTCTGAGCAGAAGGAATGGCAAGAATGAAGACAGATACCTGGACTGCTAATGATGGAAAATAATTGACTATTTGAACTATTACTCTGCCACGGTAGGCTTGTTCTTCACAGTACATTTTCATACAGCACTAAATGGAAATTTTTATTTTTTTAAGCTTTTACAGGTTTCCTGGTTCAACAAGGATAAACTTCTATGTAAAAATTCTGCCAATGTTTTTCCTCAGTTGCACCTACAATAATACACATAAATGCAGCTTTCTAAAGACACCCCCAAAGTCTTAGCTCTAATTTAAAAAATCCAAACTTACATCTAGGTCAGGAAGCATGCTGCATTTACTGTCACACTGTATCAAACTGTTGTCTTTTTCAGTGCTGTCCTCTGACACATCTTTATCCACCCCTGGCACTTCCCCTCCTCCAGCTTCCTTTCCTAAATTTGATTTTGGCCTCTGAAATTGATTCCTCAACAGATGTGTTGTCTGAACAGCCACTTCTTCTTCTTGCTGAGAACTGGCGTCTCTGTTAGACCAAAAAATATAAGTAAAGAAGCAATACAGGCGACAACCATATAGCCTAGGTCCCACACATGGTAAAGCACTCAACAGTGCAACTGAAACTAACACATGACCCTCTATAAAACAGGCATTCCTCAATATAGTAGCTAAGCATGCAATCCGCAGCTTCCAATTACTTAGGTTGTTGCCAAAGGTTAATAGGAATATGAGAAGGAAGCAAGCACATGACAAAACTATAAAATAATGGGTGGACAAGTAAAGAGGTGACATCATCATAGGACCTAATCACATCAGCCATACCATCAGGGGCTCATTCACCTGCACATCTACCAACGTGATATATGCCATCATGTGCCAGCAATGCCCCTCTGCCATGTACATTGGCCAAACGGACAGTCTCTATGCAAAAGAATTAATGGACACAAATCTGACATCAGGAATCATAATACTCAAAAACCAGTGGGAAAACACTTTAACCTGTCTGGCCATTCAATGACAGAGCTGCGGGTGGCTATCTTACAACAGAAAAACTTCAAAAACAGACTCCAACGAGAGACTACTGAGCTGGAATTGATATGCAAACTTAGATACAATCAACTCAGGATTGAATAAGGATTGGGAATGGCTGAGCCATTACAAACATTGAATCTATCTCCCCTTGTAGGTATTCTCACACTTCTTATCAAACTGTCTGTACTGGGCTAGCTTGATTATCACTTCAAAAAAAATTTTTCTCTTACTTAATTGGCCTCTCAGAGTTGGTAAGACAACTCCCACCTGTTCATGCTCTCTGTATGTGTGTATATATATCTCCTCAATATATGTTCCACTCTATATGCATCCGAAGAAGTGGGCAGTAGCCCATGAAAGCTTATGCTCTAATAAATTTGTTAGTCTCTAAGGTGCCACAAGTACTCCTGTTCTTTTTGCGGATACAGACTAACACGGCTACTACTCTGAAACTTGCTAAAAGCAGCAACTTTTGGATTAATACAGCCCTGAGTCTTATTTTATGAGGAATGTATCATTCACTACAAGTTTAACTGTCTCACAGTATCTAAAACCTCATATAAGAGCTAAACCCAATTTTCAAAATGTGGCACCTCAATCTTAAAAGCAAGTTCAAATTCCATGTTTTAAAAGTTCAAATGAGTACTTAAGTATTCATAGGTAAGAACTGTTTTGAAGTCTACACCTACAGGTTCCGGGCATCCTATAAAAATCTTTAAGTTTGAAAATTGGACTCACAATCCAAGATCCTTTTTTATAGCATTTACACTTTAAAAAGGAATTTTTAGGCTTTAAAAAGAAATAAAATGTATAAAAGGGGAACTAGTTATTAGCCATCTTGTCTGAAATCCTACTGCTTTCAGGTTTACTTTTAAAAATCCAACATTAAAGTGATCTGCTAGATATGCTCGGTTAAAAATCAGTTTAATGTTTACTTTGATGATTCTAAATGCGAGTGCTGAATTCGAAGATTAATGTGTTAGTTCTGTGGAGACACCCAATGCTTCTGCATTTTCCCTTTCCTTCACTTAAACTTACCCTGTACCAAAATCTGAACCATCTTCCAAATCATCCACAGAAAATGACTCCTTTTCTTGTTCACAACTCTCAGATCCCAAGTTTCTCTCTTGGGAACGCTGTTTTACATGCGCTGAGACCACCTTCTCAGCTCCTGCGGTGCCTTCTTTTTCTGATATCTCAGAACACAGCAGGATGTCTTCATTACCTGTTGCATCCTAAAAGGAACAACAATTTCACTCATTAAAAAGATTTGAAAAAGCTCTTCTTTGTAGGAAGGAAAGTAATGAAAAATAACATACATTTTGCAAAAGCAATTTAACATTTAACATACCTTTAAACAAGCCTCCCCTCACTCAGAGACACAACAAATACTATCACTAGGTATTTGTAAAATAAAGACAACTATTTAAGATTCCAAACCCTTAATATTTGTTTAGATTTAAAATATTACAAATTGTCTTTCATGTCTCTGAAAGAGAGGAGTTTGGATTCTGTATTTCCCAGTTTATAGCTGTTATCACAGACAAAATAAGGAATGCAACTCGCGGCACTTTAGATTCTTGGGATGTAATCTATTGCTCCGGTAGAAACACAGAATCTCCAAGTCCTTGAATTCAGATCCTAACAAGTTTCAGGTCACCTTTAAAAAGGCAAGCTACCACAAGAATTATGCCCATGCAGCTGCAAAGAAGTGTTAGAGCTCAGATGAAAGAAACTTACCCCTGTGGTGAGGAGTGCACCACTTTTGTTTTCACAATGTATCAAACTCTTCACTGCTTCTCCAACTTCCATTTTTTCATCTTCTACATCTTTTTTTGTTGCTGATACTTCTTGCCTTCCAGCTGCCCTTCCTACATTTGGTTTTGGCCTCTGTATTCGAGCCCTCATTAGTGGTGCTGGTTTAAGTACACTCTGTTTGCCACCTTCTTGTAAACAGGATATTTCTTTAGACCTGAAAAGGCACACATTCAAAATAACAATGTCCCAGATTTCTGAAAGCTAAAGGGGGGCCTTCAAATCTAATAGCAAACTGTTCTTCAGTTTGTTAACAACCACGGGCACACAGACACATTATTTATTGCAAATTTAATGAAAGTTAAAATTATATACTCTAGACTAAAACGACATTTGACCCTACTAAAATTTAAGTTGGAAATGTTCAATTGCAAACATTTTTATAGAATGCATGGATAAACTCCATCCTCTGCCCTGCCATTATGAGAGAGTTACATATTTTTAGCCAGCAATAAGCCTTCTTACATCCTTACTCCAAGCACATGATTACATTAGTATAATAAGATTGATGCATAGTTTTACAGAGAGCATAAAGTTTTAAAAAGCAACTAAAGTGTATAATCATCATCATTATATACCCTAGACCGATTTTCACTTCTCTGACGGAAAGTTTGAATATTTCTTCCTGCTACAATTTATTTATTCACCTTCCCATCTCTTCAAGTCTCCATATCCTTTATTGAGTCTTAAGAATTTGTTTCATTTTTTTTACTACTTTACATTCTTCCTACAACATACACCACCACACAGGAGACACATTACACACATCATGATTCTGGTTGAGGAAGAAAAGTGCAAGAAACTATGTTTAAAAAAAAAAAAAAAAAAACAGAATAACCTGCCCGCAGTATAGGAAATTTCTTCCCAGCCCTAGACAGTTTGCAGTTAGCTTGTGCCTTGAAACACGAGGAGTTATGCCAGATAATATGTTACTTTAAGTGTGAATTTTCTTACCCTTGTAAATGTCAAATCCTGTTATTTTCTGCATATAAAAATATAAGAAATCCATGATTGTAACTTGCTTTACACTTAGCAATTCAATTTGTTTTCTTTGAAGGGACTAGCTTTTCCTTCAACTGTTTGGCATTTATCTTATCTGCACCTTGTAAACAGTCCACGAAATTTCATCTGAATAGCAGTGACATTGTCTGTTCCACTTATAAAAATGCAAGTTGGAAAAGACTGCCAAAAATATAACTTAAGAGTAAAAGCTTTTATATTCACCATTCTCTGCAACACTATCAGAAAGGAGAAGGCAGGGAAAGAGCTGAAAATAGCAGGATACGTCTCCCTGCTCTGTACAAACTTACTGAGATTCAGTCTCTGAGATCCTCCCATCTTTTTCTGTAGTTTCCCCTCTGGTACTGTCAGGTGTGTGACCTTGGTCAGTACTCTGCTGAAGAGTAGAAAATTAAAATGAAGAAATTTAAACTTTGTCATAGCTATATAAAAGATGTAATAAACAATCGTGTTAGAACTGATAATAGCTGAGCCTAAAAGATACCAGGTTTGTAGGTTAAGGTATGGATATGTCCTACACAGCAGAGGACCTTAGAGATGTCTTCATATCAGTCACAGAAGACATCTTGAGGCCACTGCACTGTGAAAGCTAATGGGAACTATGTCCAACAGGCCAACATCTACCCTTTTAGATGGTATGCTCTTTGGAGCAGGGACCGTCACTTACTGTAAGTTTGTACAGTGCCTAGCACAATCAAGCTCGCAACCGGATTTTGGCCTCCAGGTTCTACCACAATATAAGCGATAAACGTAGAACAAAAATCCATTACACGGCTTGTTGACTGAGACTTCTGGTTACACTCAGCAACAAAAGGACAAACAACAACATGATTAGGTATAGAGGCTTATTTTTCTAGCCACTTGACAAAATACAAATGTTTATCATTTCCAGTTAGTTTTATTCTGTTAAATACCTTTTCAATTGCTCCCTCAGGCTCTTGAGGAGTTTTGTTCTTTCCTTCACCTTGGACAGGAGCTTCTTTTTTCCCAGATGCTCCTACTACATTAGGTTTAAATCGCTGCCGACGCCCTCTCATTGCTGCTTTTTCAGTAACAGCTTTTTCTCTAAACAAGAAAAAAAGTATGGCATTCAGAATCAGCATTTGTGCCATCAAGCCTATTAATGTCATCTCGGACATAAGAAAGATGATTTTCAATGACCTGCACAATTTTCTCTATTAAAAAAGGATCTTAAATACACATCCTTTGGGGTATTGGTTTTTTTGCATCTGTTTGTACATTTCTTTGACGTGCAGAAGCCGCTTTTATCTGAAACACTATAGAAAATCCTATGATCCACTTGTTGAAATATTTGTAGTCAGTCTTTTGGCCCCTTCCACTAGCATTAGGTCTTCCAAACTCTGTAACAGAGTTATGTGGCTTACTCTCTATAGTTCCTGCTCCAATCTTCAGAAGCTAGGCATCAAGCTGTGGAATGTGGGGAAGAATCAAAGTATATACCTTTATGAAAGTCTATTTTTAATCCCTGTGTAGTTTCAACTCCTCCTCCCTGGACATCTTATCACTGAATTCCTCCTCCCTTCCCCCCCCAGTAAGGTTCAAATCATCATTGATAAAACTTCTGAATTAAAAAGAATGGTTTGGTATTGTATGAAGTCTGGCTCTCTTCAGCCTCCCAGGAGAGGAGTGCAACACTTCCATGATATTGTCATTCCATATTGTCCTAGGAAATCTAGAAGCCAAGTTAAGGATTCACACTTGTCTCCTCAGTTTGCACTTCCATCATAGTTCATCAGACCAGCCTATGGAAGGACTACAACAGACCATTGTATGCAATAAACTAGAAGACACTGCAGTAAACAGTTAAGAGTTAAAGCAAAGACGATATGATAAACTGATCTCTGAATACTCACTGGGATTCAGTCTCTAAGGCTTTGATTTCTCTTCCTGTGGTTTCATCTCTGGTGATTTCAGCTGTGTTACCTTCAGCTGTGTTACCAGCTTCCATGGTACACTGAATTAAAATAAAAAAAATATTTGTTTTTTTATATAGAGGACAGAGAGATGAGAGATAGAGCATTTGAGTCAAATTTGATTTGCAAAGTCAGTGGTCAGATGGGGTATAATGCAGCTACATTCCCACTGTATACCCCAGAAGTATCCTGCTTCGTTAACAGAAACCAAAGCACCAACTAAACATGTCAGATCCTGGCCAGCATGGACTTTCAAGTGATCTCAGAGATCTTAACCATGATCAAGAAGCTTTGGTCATTGTCCCATCCCTGAAAATCCTTCAGCTAAATGCTGAAGGTCTTATCTGCTGAATGTTCTATTCTCCAGTCCCTAGCCTCCAAACATAAATGGACGTAATCTGTCTTCAGGAGACACATCAACTCACTTTCTGCCAGCTGCCTTAACACCACAGGTTATGACCTCGTGAGTTACCCTTTGTATAGCAAATGGGGCCACGCTACCTATGTTAGAGCAGATCTTGCTGGCATGGAACCACTCCAATCTAATTCAGACCTCTGATGTTGAGAGAGTATCATTTCAGAATGGCAAAAGGGTACATGCACGCTAACCAACCCTGCCCTCCCCCAAATATTATTCCTAAGCTCCCACAGCTTGACAGGTTTTAAAAGCCAACACAATACCTGGAGATATAGAGTCAGATCAAAATGGAGTCGACCTTTCGGACTGGGTTTCAGTCTATGGTCTTCACCTCATCCATAATTCAAACAGAGTACTTTTCATTCTCCCAGATGGAAGCAAGACTACTCCCCTGACCTCATCTGGATCACCAGCACAAGCCATCACCTACTTTAAGCTATAAGCAGCATAATGAAAAACTTCCCACATAGTCAGCATAGTCTGATTTTTACCAAAGTTGAAGTAACCATACCTGTCGTAAGTATCAATATTAACCCTTGCTGAAACGATCAGAAAGCAACCTGGCCCAGCTTCACACAATTCACAAAGCTTGTATCCCACACAACATCTCTACTGAAGCAACTTACATGCAGTAAATTCCAAGAGGTTGTTGTAAGGCCCTACATGAATTGCAGGATGATCTTCAAACAATTGCAGCTGAGCTGCATGGAAAATCGTAGAAGAAAAATAATAATGGACCTTTATTAATAGTGGTAATTTGGAAAAAGCAAGAGTAGACTTATTTGTTTAAAAAAATTGCTGGAACAATATAAACACTCAAGTATTGTGTTATGCCTGCTCATTTTTTTTGATAGCCAGACATTTTGCTACAACTATATTACATTCATTAAAAAAAAAAAAAAAAAAAAAAAAAAAAGGGAACTGGTACAATATAAAATTCAGAAGACAAAGTCTTAAACACAACTGCTATAGAAATCAAGTCCAGTCACGTTAGCTTTTTACAGCCATTGAATGTTAGTAGAATCATAGAATCATAGAATATCAGAGTTGGAAGGGACCTCAAGAGGTCATCTAGTCCAACCCCCTGCTCAAAGCAGGACCAATTCCCAGCTAAATCATCCCAGCCAGGGCTTTGTCAAGCCGGGCCTTAAAAACCTCCAAGGAAGGAGACTCCACCACCTCCCTAGGTAACGCATTCCAGTGTTTCACCACCCTCCTAGTGAAATAGTTTTTCCTGATATCCAACCTGGACCTCCCCCACTGCAACTTGAGACCATTGCTCCTTGTTCTGTCGTCTGCCACCACTGAGAACAGCCGAGCTCCATCCTCTTTGGAACCCCCCTTCAGGTAGTTGAAGGCTGCTATCAAATCCCACCTCATTCTTCTCTTCTGGAGACTAAACAATCCCAGTTCCCTCAGCCTCTCCTCATAAGTCATGTGCTCCAGACCCCTAATCATTTTTGTTGCCCTCCGCTGGACTCTTTCCAATTTTTCCACATCCTTCTTGTAGTGTGGGGACCAAAACTGGACACAGTATTCCAGATGAGGCCTCACCAATGTCAAATAAAGGGGAACGATCACGTTCCTCGATCTGCTGGCAATGCCCCTACTTATACAGCCCAAAATGCCGTTAGCCTTCTTGGCAACAAGAGCACACTGTTGACTCATAGCCAGCTTCTCGTCCACTGTGACCCCTAGGTCCTTTTCTGCAAAACTGCTACCTAGCCATTCGGTCCCTAGTCTGTAGCAGTGCATGGGATTCTTCCGTCCTAAGTGCAGGACTCTGCACTTGTCCTTGTTGAACCTCATCAGGTTTTTTTCAGCCCAATCCTCTAATTTGTCTAGGTCTCTCTGTATCCGATCCCTACCCTCTAGTGTATCTACCACACCTCCTAGTTTAGTGTCATCTGCAAACTTGCTGAGAGTGCAGTCCACACCATCCTCCAGATCATTAATAAAGATATTAAACAAAACCGGCCCCAGGACCGACCCTTGGGGCACTCCACTTGAAACCGGCTGCCAACTAGACATGGAGCCATTGATCACTACCCGTTGAGCCCAACGATCTAGCCAGCTTTCTATCCACCTTACAGTCCATTCATCCAGCCCATACTTCTTTAACTTGGCGGCAAGAATACTGTGGGAGACCGTATCAAAAGCTTTGCTAAAGTCAAGGAATAACACATCCACTGCTTTCCCCTCATCCACAGAGCCAGTTATCTCATCATAGAAGGCAATTAGGTTAGTCAGGCACAACTTCCCTTTCGTGAATCCATGCTGACTGTTCCTGATCACTTTCCTCTCCTCTAAATGTTTCATAATTGATTCCTTGAGGACCTGCTCCATGATTTTTCCAGGGACTGAGGTGAGGCTGACTGGCCTGTAGTTCCCCGGATCCTCCTTCTTCCCTTTTTTAAAGATGGGCACTACATTAGCCTTTTTCCAGTCATCTGGGACCTCCCCCGATCGCCATGAGTTTTCAAAAATAATGGCTAATGGCTCTGCAATCTCACCCGCCAACTCCTTTAGCACCCTCGGATGCAGCGCATCCGGCCCCATGGACTTGTGCACGTCCAGTTTTTCTAAATAGTCCCGAACCACTTCTTTCTCCACAGAGGGTTGGTCACCTTCTCCCCATGCTGTACTGCCCAGTGCAGCAATCTGGGAGCTGACCTTGTGCGTGAAGACAGAGGCAAAAAAATCATTGAGTACATTAGCTTTTTCCACATCCTCGGTCACTAGGTTGCCTCCCTCATTCAGTAAGGGGCCCACACTTTCCTTGATTTTCTTCTTGTTGCTAACATACCTGAAGAAACCCTTCTTGTTACTCTTAACATCTCTTGCTAACTGCAAGTGTGATTTGGCCTTCCTGATTTCACTCCTGCACGCCTGAGCAATATTTTTATACTCCTCCCTGGTCATTTGTCCAATCTTCCACTTCTTGTAAGCTTCTTTTTTGCGTTTAAGATCAGCAAGGATTTCACTGTTTAGCCAAGCTGGTCGCCTGCCATATTTACTATTCTTTCTACACATCGGGATGGTTTGTTCCTGCAACCTCAATAAGTACAATACTAACTGCATACTCAAAATGTATGCAAAATTGTAGACTGTGCAAAGTAAGCTAATTAAAATCAAAATTGTGATGGAGGCCTAATATTGCAGGATCCGCAATTTTAGCAATATCGCAAATGAAGTACGGCCTGAGTTATAAGACCTATATTCCCTGCCTAGATGACAAGTTTGCAGAACTCCTCAAGCAACCTGAAGACGTGGCAATCCAGACATCACCACACATCTTTTAGACAGCTTGAACACTTCTATAAGAGCAAGATGGGAGCAATCTACCATGGAACTAAACATATCAAGAGACAACAGCAAAGCCTGGGCACTAATCAGAAAACTTGGTGCTGCTCAGAAGCCTCCAGCACAATGCCATTGTTCAGTCTCTCCACATAGTATTGTTATCCCCCAGACAAATTCCGCAGAAATGGATGAAGGACAGAAAGTTTGAAGGAGAGATAAAGAACAAATGGTGCAATACAAAGAGGGTATACCTGATACTGAAAAGACTTCCAGCCTTTCACTACAGATGAAATAGAATGGGCAATCAAAACACTGAAAACAGGTAAAGCCTGTGGCCTTGATAACAACTCCACCAAGTTGCTGAAGAATAAGGGAAAACTAGCAGACAATGGCTACCCATGTTTCTAACTCACGTCACCCACAAGAATAAAATACCCAAGATCTAGCAGAGAGCAAAAGTAATAGTCCTGCCAAAACCTGAAAATGCCCAGTGACTTGCAAAATTACTACTTCCCCATCACTTTACTAAGTTGTATGTACAAATTACTTGAAAGAACCTTCCCAATCACTGCATTTTAGATTCACACTAATCTGCCTGGCAGTAAAGAACCAGGATTTCAGTCACACAGAAGAAGTCCCGAATGCTAATATGAAAGGTATGGCTCACTATTATAAAAGATGGAGATTTAAACCTATCACCAACAAAGACGGCATTCAGTTGCTTTCCTCTATACCACACAAAGGCCAACAAACAGCTCAATATCTTCCCGAATGGACACAGGCTGGACAATGACCCAAAGCCAGTGTATCTGGGTGTCACACTGGATCACATCTTGATTTCCCAGGAATGCCTTACTAAGATGTTGCTGAAAATAAAAACAGCCAACAACCATATCAGCAAATTAGCTGGTTCTACCTTGAGAGCTAATGTACAAACACAAACTCTGGGCTTCGCCTTATGCTATTTTGTAGCAGAGTATTACTCTCCAGTAAGCTCTTTTCATACAGGACTAACAGACACTCAGCTACATGAAACCATGCATATAATAGGTACCATTAACCAACTAACCTGGCCTGGCTGCCTGTTCTGTCCAATATCAACCCTCCTGACATTAGGTGACAAGTCACCTTGCAGAATCTGCTCCTTAAGGTGCAAGACATGTCACATCTACCCCTATTCAAAAATGTGTTTAATCTACCGAGCCATCATCTCAGTTCAAGTCACCGCTTTGGGACAATTCCGCTAAGGAACCTCAATTTCACATCCAGGTGCCAAGAACAAGCTTCAAACATAGCCTATCTTGTGAGAGATCCACTAAGTCCATCCCCTGGTTTTGACATTCCATGCCCTCTTTGGATAAAGCTCAACTGCTTCAGATATGAAGTAATCAGATATGCTGCTAATCACTAAAACCAACATGCTTGACTTGATCATCTATGTATAAGCAATTGCTATACAAGTAGTCAGATGAGCCACAGAATAGGTCACCAAGGTTTAGGAGATCAACTTTTACAAGTGGATATAACACGAAATTGTTAGCATTTGCAATTAACATTGCTGCTCCCCACCATTTTTTCAGCCCCTTCTGTAGGCTCTGAAGAAGAATTCTTGACCTCAGATTTCTCTTGGACTGCTGCTTCTGTCTTTCCAGATGCCCTTGCTAAGTTGGGTTTAGGTCTCTGCAGGCGTCCTCTCACGGATGGCTTTCCAGCAGCAGCTTTTTCAGTTTCCCTTAAGATACAAAAACAATAGCTTATAATATTCACAGCAAAGAAATTCAGTACTTTATATGATCAAATATATCCTCCAAAAACATGTTATCTACATATTACATACAATAAAACAGTAACTGACAGAAATCATTACTGTGTTCTATGCCATTTGTGAGTATGCTTTATTTCTTGAAAGTACAGAATCTTTTGTAAGTGTGTAAGGACACTCTTCATAAGTTTACTAGTTTTCTGCACTGTATGGGGCCACACCTTCAAAGAGAATATTAGAAAATGTAACAGTTCCAGGGTGGATAAAAAAATATTTTTTTTGAAAAGTAAAAAATTATTTTTATGGTTATTTGAATTATAATAAGTTTTCTTTTTAAAAATAAACCTATTTAAAATGAAATCGGAATTTAACACAAAATATGTTAAGGCCTAAACTCATAATCTCTTAAAACATTTAAGTAAAAAATATGCTGAATCCATGAACCTCTATTAAAAACTCAGAATTAAAGGCTGCTTTCCTATATAAAGAAAGAATCAGGTGGAAAACATTTAACTTTTGAGGTCAAGCTTTATAAATATAGCACAATAGGTCAGCCTAAGTAATTTAGGAGACTCTCTCATTTTCAGGAGACTTAGACAAGACTTTCACTTAGGCATATTTGAAAATTTTCTCAGGCTTACCTGAAATAATCAGTTTAATTGACTACAGTTAATTCCTCTATTCCTTTAATAAATACTTTAGTTGTAAATTTGAAACATGTTCTGGATACATAAACTTCTCTTATCAAAGCATTTAAGGTTGCGCTGTTTAATAAAAATAAGTTTTGTATACTGTTGTGTGTTTGATTAAATTCCAGTTACAATCCTAATGCAGCTTGACACAAAACACGAAAAAGGCAGTAGTCCTAGGGCTTGTCTATACTTACGCGCTGGTTCGGCGGCAGGCAATCGAACTTCTGGGTTCAATTTATCTCATCTTGTCTGGACGCGATAAATCGAACCCAGAAGTGCTCCCCGTCGACTCCGGTAATCCTGCTCGGTGCGAGGAGTACGCGGAGTCGACAGGGGAGCCTGCCTGCCGCGTCTGGACCGTGGTAAGTTCGAACTAAGGTACGTCGACTTCAGCTACGTTATTCACGAAGCTGAAGTTGCGTATCTTAGTTCGAATTGGGGGGTTAGTGTAGATCAGGCCCTAGGTTGGAGACAGCAGAAGGAAGTTAGTATGCTGTAGTATGGCATAATGATCAGAAGATCTGAATAGTACACTACTACATACTAGATTAATTCAATCCTCACCCCTTACTCATTCAGCGCTATTATCCTGACAATGAACCCCCAAGGTCTTGGTATACTAAGGGCTCGTCTATACTACCCGGAGGATCGGCGGGCAGCAATCGCTCCACCAGGGGTCGATTTATCACGTCTAGTATAGATGCGATAAATCAACCACCGAGTGCACTCCCGTCGACTCCGGTACTCCACCGGAGCGAGAGGCGCAGGTGGAGTAGACAGGAGAGCAACTCACCGCAGTGAAGACACCGCGGTGAGTAGATCTAAGTACGTCGACTTCATTCACGTAGCTGAAGTTGTGTGACTTAGATCGATTCCCCCCCACACACACACCCCTCATGTAGACCAGGCCTAAGTTGCACAAGCCGTAACTCTCATTAAAACCAAAATAACTTACTTGTCCCTATGCAACATTTTGAAGTTTACTATAAGCACCATTCTTTGGCAACAGAAACTTAGTTCTATTTGAAGTATTTTTAAAATAAAGAGGAACAAAAGACCACCTGTTGTGCCATGTGAACAGATTTTATAACACACATACCTACCCCACCCCCAAATTAGAGAAATATAGATTTAACTCTCAGTAGAATATTACTGCTAGGCAGAATAACTACTTACATTGTTTCAGATTTAGAATCATGGCTTTTTCCTGCTGTACTTTCCTTTTCATCCGGTTTATATAAATCACATACTTCATTGTTCTATGTGGAAACAAAGTAATATTTAGAATTCCTGATTCCTGCAATAGTGAAGAAACTCTTGCTACAAGACCGTTAAATATTGGTGTCAAATGAAAGTGAAAACAAGGCTTCTCTTTCATCTTTCAGTTAAATCAAATGAGTGAGATTCTAGTACCAATTTTAACTATGTTGGCTGTAGGCTTTAAATAATCTTTCCACCAGAGATCACTAGGCATTATTGCAAAAAGCAAGAATGATAAAGGGAATTATTCTTGATCAACAGATATAGCAAAATATAAAATCTACCTATTATATAAGAACAAAAGCATTTCTGCTACATAAAATTATTTTTCTCCTTTTATCTACAGTTGTTTCATCACATAAATATCCTCAAAGGGGTGTATTTCCTATACTGAATGGTTTGACATTTTCAGATTGCAAAGGAGATTCATTATGCATCAAATTAAATTCACTTAACCACAGCACATGTAATCTACAACGTAAAAACATTACTGATCGTAACATAAGCATTCTGATTGTGATGACTTGAGACTCCAGGCTTTTCTTAAGGCTGTCCTTCCTGTTACAATAGCAATATATTGTCATAGCTAGTTGGCCTGAAAACCAGGGCCGGCTCCAGGCACCAGCCCTCCAAGCATGTGCTTGGGGCGGCACCTAGAGGGGGCAGCGCTCACCCGGGGAGAGCGGGGCCGTGGCCAGGCTTGGCGCCCTCCCCTGCTGCGCTCCCCGCCGGGGGGCCGGGGGAGGCTTTTTTGCCTGGGGCGGCAAAAAAGCCAGAGCCGGCCCTGCTGAAAACATATCTGCTTAGTTCTGGTTTGTAGGCAGGACTGAGGCACATTACAGAGTCTAGGCTATTCTGTCCACTTCAATTCTTCTGAGGCAGAAGAGTGTTGTATTTCTTCCTACTCAAGGAATTCAAGGTGCTTCACAAAGATTAGAATTAGCCAACCTCCCAGTAAAAATGGGGAAGTTTACTTATTTTTTAAATATAAATGAATGGTGAAATTGAGGGTCAAGAGTTTAAGCGACTTCCCCAAGGTAGCATAGGTAGTATCTCCTGACCCCTCCCAGGCTTCAGCCACAAGACCATTATTTGTCTTAGAACGATTAAAATATTAAAGGACTCCTTCAGACAGGCATTCCTAGTTATTCTAGCAAGCACATGGTACCAAGTCCCTGCAGGACTGGGCTCCAAGACAACGGAAAACATTGAATTTTAATAGTGGAATTTTCTCCTTCATAGTCTTTGTTTTGGAAAGCTAATGAACAGTTTAAACAGCACCTTTAAATTTTTGCACTATGAGATAAACCCAATCCAAACATGATATTCCTTGAATCACTTTGGTCTACTAAAATAAAACCAATAAAAATAATTTATCCCACTGACTGGCAACTAATTTAACTTCTGGTGATATTTCCAGGTTTAATGACTTTGTGTGCTGAGCTGTATATGAGTATGTTATGAGATATTTATCAAAGAAATCTTTATTTTATGTGAATGCTACTAGTAATGTGAGAAGGATTACTGGAGACCAAAAAGATCCATAACAACAAAAGGTACCTTTGCTTCACTGGTCTCTTCACCATTTCCTTTTTCATTTCTGGTACCTGAAGCTTGAGATTTTGAAGGTTGCCAATCCTGTGACCCAGAGATGATATCTGGAGTTTCTGGTTCAGAAGATTCAGTTTCTATTAATCCAGCACTAGTATCTTGAAAGCTGAAAATAAGGCATTCAGAGAAAATGTAACATCAGTACTTTTTCCACACACAAGTTAATCAGGGCTGCAGGATCAAATTGCACTATGGAGTTATTAAATATACAGTGCTATTACTGTGCATTTGCCCAACCGGACAATGTGCAGAAATTTTAAGCATTCTATTGAACCTGCCAAATTTTATGACTGCCAACTTCATTCTCTTTGTCTATATAAAAGTTCTTGCAACCAAATACAGAAGCTCTGAAAAGCTTTGGTTTAATCTTAATAAAATGTCTTTTAAGCACTACAGATGAAGAATTCTTTTAAAAGCAAAAAAGCTTTTGAATATTCTGAATTGGCTACAGGAACTCTCTCATTTTATGGAGAAAATCTAATATGGAACAGAGAATATCAAGAAGAGCTTCATCAACACAATGAAGTTGTACTTCAACCCAGAGACTTATTAAAAGTGTTATAGTTCTCCCACAAATATCTCATCATTTACAAAACATCAAAAATATCTGTGTAACGGTGATAAGAAAATCTCCTTAGTAAACATGGAAATTAGTGACACAAAGTGAAGTGCTATATACTGTAAAAAAGTTTCTCAAAGTTCATGACCAAAAACAATTGCATCTTTGCAGAAAACCTGGTTGTTTCAACTCAGTATGAAACTAAGTATAGTTTTGTTTCCCCACAAGTGTTACAGAAGACACATTTTATAGTAAAAAGTGTACAGAACCCGCCCCTTCTCCCCACACCCGCCACAAAGTACAACGGTAATGTTACTAAGCTCTATTTTCGTGGTACCATCACATTTTTCTTAAAGCTTTAGGGAAAGGTTTGGAATAAGTCACTGGTCTTGACGTACATCCCAAAAAATGAGAGAAATTTTGGATTTAAAAAATCACTAAATGGGGGTTTAGCATTAATTTGTATTAAGTTAAGAGGAGGCTTTCAGGGGAAGGATCATGTTGCAGGTATAAAATTAAAGCAAGTGAGTCCACCACCCTTGAGGGAAAAGCTTGACAACACATGGAAACCAAAGATCCTGTCCATCTTCACCAATGAATGTGATGGTAACAAAACAAAACTAATTTTAAAAATCAAACCATTTCTTGCTGTGTTTGTAGCAAAAGTTACCTGGCTAAATTGAGATCATTTTCTTCTGTTTTATCATTCAGTTGTAAGCAGGAATGTGATTCTTGCTCCACCAGGACAGGAGTCTCATCCACATTTTCTTGATTATGAACATCCAGTTCCTCCCCACATTCAGTACGATTAGCACTGTTCATACCAGACACTGCATTTTTTTCTGTTAGCAAATTGTTAAGTGTTTAATATGTATTTCCAGAAAATGCCTGGTAATGTTAGGTACAGATTCCAAAACATCCACAAGAGAAAACACCAATACACACAACAAAAATAGGGCTTCAATTTTAGAAGTTATTTTGAGAACCAATTTGAGACACCCGAGAGGGACCTGAATTTCAGAAAAATCTAGCATTTAAAGTGTTTCTGACTGGGAACCTCAAAAATTAAGGCAACCAAAAAAAAAAAATCATTTCACTATGAAAGTTCAGACTTATGGGTATAGATAGCTAAAGTTTGAAACTTTGGGCTAAATTCAGATTTGTTGCTACAATCAGGAAAAAGAAAGTCACTTTCTTCCAACTGAGAAAAATTTGAAGTCTACAAAGAAAACAATATTGCGTTTGGAGATTTTGTTTTAAATAATGGTTGCGTAATTGAACAGATGTCACTTGTCCGTTACCAAAAATGACGCTACCTTTTCCATGACAAGTTGTAGGCTTATGTAATTATAAAGGTTATACTGTAATTTATAGTAAATTGAAAAGGAATTCAGGTTAAAATTTTAAACATTTTCTTTACCTACATTAATCAACAGTCAAAGAGGTTTAAAAAAATTTAGATTTAATTTACTGGTTTGCACCCCATTCAGTTTGGAACTTCTAGGCAGTTTCACCATCCAATTTTCACATAATAATGCTGCAAAGTTTTAAACACTTCTAAGGAAAATTTCTACATCTCAACAAAAACTAGGTGGATTTTTTAAAAATAAAATATTTTAATGGGGGCTGTTTGAAGATGTGTTTAAAATTTTTTAGATTTGGGGCCAAAACTACCTGACAGTGCCCTTTAAAATGAAACAGGACATAAAATTTTCACCAAAAGGTTTATGAATTCATGATATATTTTTCCCAACTACATTTTCGAGGGTGATCCATACTGTTTATTAACATAGCTGAGATCTCACCTGTGCGACCACAGTGGTTTAAACCAAACAATATTCCATAATAGATTGGATTGCTGTAATGTGATATCAGAAGTTATATCTAAAGACCACCATGAAACGTCAGGTAGTCCAGAAAGTGGTAGCGCTCTTGATTAGAGGTGCTTCATAAATTATGTCTGTGCTTCAAGGTCTGCAATGAAAGATCCAATTTGTTTCCATATGTCATTCAATCTGTTTTCACTTCAAAACCTTAAATGGTTTGGAGTCCTGGGTACCAAAGAGATGAACTCTCTCCATATGAAGTAAATGGCACTTGATATCAACCAAGGTACTGAAGCTAAGCGCCTTCCTGTTTAAAAAGAGAGGGGACTGGCTGCCAGGCATTTTTTGAGAAATGAGCTTTAGTTGAGGGCTTTTCTCCCCCAATGGTCTGTTGATCTTCAGAGCACACTGCAAAGACTGTGTATTCTCCCAGGCTTCCGAGAAGGAGGTGGATTAAAGAGGGTACAGGTAAACTAAGAGAGGATGGTAACTGTTAGACTCAAGTTGAATGAAAACAATTACCATCCTTTCCAAACCAACAATAGTACCTACATGTTATTTTTTATACCATACAAAGGCCCAAAGAGAACACATCAAGTACTTCTATAGGCTAAAATTTGAGGCTTATAATCCGACGGGGTAGCTAACGCACAACAAACTGGGACAATGCCAACAGCAGAAGGATGGATTATGGTTAAGCATTTTAATCTTACTTTTATTGCCGGATTTCCCCCCCTTAGCTGGTTTTGTGGGGGCAGCTCCCTCTTCAGCCAGATTCTCCACTTCCAGTTCAGAATCATCTTTTTTCTTCTTTTTCCTCTTCTTCTTGGTTGTCACTGGCTCCAATATAATCTGTTCTTCTGTCTGTTCAGAGACACTCAGAGATTCTTCATTCTCCTTCTCAGCTGTCCCAGCATCCACTTCTGTTTCTGCATCAGAAATTCTGATACCCTGAGGATCTTCCAGGTCATTATCTGCTTCTTCACTGACTTTAGCTATCAAAGACAGTACAGTTCCAGGTAAATACTAGCATTATAAACTAGGAATCTCAAAGGTCTTTCCATTATCAATGTCTGGTGCATTCATCTATCCATGGCAATATGCTGTCAGATATAGCAATAGAGTCCTAAAGAAATGTTTTGGCAAACAACCAACCAGAAGCAATCAAGTCTCAGCACCAGTTAACTGATGCTGCAACACACATTTGGGGGACAGTCCTTGAATCTGAAACTGTTAAAAATGTCATTCTGTACTCAATGCACATCGCTTTGTCCTTGTGGTTTTTAAGTTGGGTAGTTACACTGACTTTACTACAACATGAAAAGTAGATACATCTCTAACCCCGATATAACATGAATTCAGATATAATGTGGTAAAACAGTGCTCCAGGGGGCAGGGCTGCGCGTTCCAGCGGATCAAAGCAAGTTTGATATAACGCGGTTTTACCTATAACGCAGTAAAATTTTTTGGCTCCGAAGGACATCATTATATTGGGGTAGAGGTGTACTTGTCTTCCTGGGGAAAAAAATCCTACTATCATGGGTAGAGCTTAATTTGTGGCTACATATGGCATATTATGCTATGGTAGTTCAAAGAATTTATCTAATTACTTTTACTATATACTACAGTACTCAGAAGTATTAGGAACCTAAACTTTCTAGGCAGATTGTTTTCTGGTTTTGGGAAATAGCTTCTAAAAATGACAATTACTTTTTTCTTTTTAAAACATTCTGAAATACCAATAGTCAATCACTGCAAAAATATTGATTTGTATACAGTGCTAAACACCATGAGTAACTGTTTTTACTTTTGGCACCTTAGAGACTAACAAATTTGAGCATAAGTTTTCGTGGGCTACAGCCCACTACGAAAGCTTATACTCAAATAAATTTGTTAGTCTCTAAGGTGCCACAAGTACTCCTGTTCTTTTTGCAGATACAGACTAACACGGCTGCTACTCTGAAACCCGTTTTTACTTTGCATTTTAATATTTTTACACTAATTTTTGCCATTCCCCTCCCCACCAGTATAAGTGACAAATCCAAAGTGCAACACAAGAGTAAAGAAACATGCCTTTTATACTACGTTAAGTACAAAATAGGTTTATTTTTTAGCCCACAACTAAAAACTTAACATTTTACATGTGGTGTGAAATCCACCAGGTAGGAAAAGACAGCATGATTTCCATTAACTCATATTCATAATCTTATCTAGTAATTTCAGGCAAGTAAATTTCTAAAGACAACAATGGTCTTTAAGAATTACTTTTTTTGGCTGCTACTTCCTAGACAGTCTCACCTTTGTAAAAACTTTTCACATATTGTTCTCAATGTCATTTTTCCTGAAACAGCTTTTGACAGTTCAGAGAGTCACAAAATTACATTTAAAAACTATAAATAGTTTTACACTACTGCTAAAGCAAAACATGCATAAAAATTAATGAAATTCTTTTCACAAGCACTGAAGTACTTTATAAAAAATTAAAAGATTAAGAGTAACAAGAAAATAAATCTTACGCTATATTTTAAACTGAGAAAGTGAGCCAGCTATATGAATCTCACTAAAGAGAATTATACTTGCAAATTTATAGTGGGTGAGGGCAAGTCAAAACTATAGCAACATGAGAAATTGGATCTAGAGAAATCAAAATCACCTAAATAAGAGTGTATCAATATGAAGGGCTTTCAATGCCTGTGGCAAAGCCTTAAAGTGAATTTGTGAGCACCCTATGAAGATATTTATTAACAGATCAAGTTGAAATACTCCAAAACAGAAATACAAGATTCCAAACCAACTGTAACCTGGATAAGGAGTACAATTTTATTTCATACAAGATACCTCTCTAGAAATTGGCTAATACTATCCTCTAAATGAGCAAATTAAGAACTGAAAAAAGTCCTTTTAGGAATCCAATGATGTCACCCAAGTCTCCCATTGCCTGAAAGAAATCTGTTCAGAACAGTGAAGTATGACATTTCTTAGAGGATTTTTTTTCTTGTTCAATGACCCAATAGTGAAGCACTAGAACAGTATTGTTCCATATTACTATCTTGAACAGAAAATTTTAAATTAAGTACCTTTTTGCTTTTTCCGAGATTTGTGTGGCTTCTTCTCTTTTGAACTTTGTCTTTTAGTAGCTTTTTGCTTCCTCTTTTTCTCATCTGCCAGTACCTCCTCAAGCAACTGGGCAAAGAATTCAAAGTCAAATGGTCGCTTTTCCTCTGTCCAATTAAAAGAGTGAAATATAAAAGGTAATATTTCACAGTTAATAAAGTTATTCAAACTTCTGCTTTCTTAAAACAAATAGTTCATTTATGATTTCCATGCCCAACCACCACTTTCCATACTGCACGTTTAATGACTAGTCAGTTTATTTTTAATATGTTACCTCTGGTCTCTGCAAGCTTTCAGAAAGCTTGCAGAGACCAGAGGTAACATATTAGGCGTGCAGAAGTTTAGTTTTAAAACAAAGGTTGTGACGTGAGCTGTGCAGACATGCTATATCACCATGGGAAAGCTCTCCCAGCAATAAAAAACGAACCCTGAACAAGCAGTGGTAGCTTTATCGCCGGGAGTGCAGCTCCTGGCAATAAAGAGCTATCTATACTAGCACTTTTCAGCGCTAAAACTTTTGTCACTCAAGGGTGTGTTTTTTCACACCCCTGAACGACTAAAGTTTTAGTGCTGAAAGAGGCAGTGTAGACACAGCTCAAGAGAGAGTTTCACATAATCGCTTGGAAAATTCTGAAAAAACAACAAATATTCAGGTTGCATCACAATATCACTGTGCTAAATGAAGTAGACCCTGACATTTCATGAAAGTAACAATAGTACCTATACAGCACTTGTCATTCAAGATTCTCAGAGTGCTCTACAATTAGTAACTAATGGATCCTACATGTGAGATAGTTAAATATTACTTCCCATTTCACAGAAAGACTCTGAGGCACAGAGAAAGTATATGCTTAGCCCAAATTAGACACCAAATCAACAACAGAGCTGTGACTAAAAGCTAAAAATTTTACTTTCAGTCTTGTACTTTAACCACTACATTAACCTCTAAATGTTAAGTATTACAAACAAACACCCTGTTGTAGAATTAATTTATTGGATCAAACAAACTAAAGCAAAAAAAATTACATATTCATAACTAAATTTTTCTGATTAGGTGTTAAGTAAAAACTTACTGAACGCTTTATCTATCCTCCATCCATTTGCTTTTTCCTCACGTTTAAACTTGTTCTGAAAAAATGTATATTGTAAATTATATTAATCCTTCTCCACTAAGCAAATGTTACAGTACTACAGATATAAAAGGTAGCAAATTAGGATAAAATACTCCTTTAGTTAGTGAAAACATTGCCCACAAGGACATAAAGTTGTTACTACACCTCTACCCTGATATAACGCTGTCCTCGGGAGCCAAAAAATCTTAACGTGTTATAGGTGAAACTGCATTATATCGAACTTGCTTTGATCTGCCAGAGTGCGCAGCCCTGCCCCCCCGGAGCACTGCTTTACTGCGTTATATCTGAATTAGTGTTATATCGGGGTAGAGGTGTAACACACTGGTTTGAGTTACAAATGTATCTACTTCAAATTGGGAAGTTTAACTAATTTGTATCAGATCAAGAAGCACCTTATCCATTTCAGACATATTACTCTGGATATTAACTACATTCTGAAAATGTACTGTTACCACAAACTTTACCCCCGAACCATATACCATCAAAAGTTATTAATACTAAAATACTGTTTAAACAGCATGCAAGAGGTTGAGAACAAAAGTAAATGCTGACAATTGCACTGGTAATATCATTCTCTGCTTTACTTACCTTAATCTCTGTTCTTGCTCTGTGAGGAAACAGCTGACCAATGAGAGAGAAGTCTGTTCCTACCATGCTAATAGCTAAGAAGAACATGTCAGTTTCTGTAACAAAAATAGACATACACAAGTAAGTATTGAATGCCATCATCCTTTTTACTACATGAACCAAAATCTTTACATTTAAGAGTAAAAAAAATATGTATACCCAATATATTCAGACAGAGCTAAATTCCAAACCAGACCATTATTCCAGTTCATAGTTTCACAGAGTTTAAGGCCATAAGGGATCATCTGAACTTCTGTAAACCACAGGCCGTTACATTTCACCCAACTACCCCTGTATTCAAAGTTATTTTTATTTGAGTTTGCTTTATTTTATACTTTTTCTGCTCATCACATTGTAAAGCATCTTGATACTACTGAGGAATGCTGAATAAATGTTTCTCTGGGTACTTACGGCATCAGTGTAGCTTCTGAGCATCTAGCAACATGGAAAACATATCAAGCTAATTACTATAAGTGAATATATATCCAATAAGCTTTAAATTATTCTGATTCCCCACCCTTCACAGTGGAATACACTAAATAACAGCATGCCTCCTGAAAAATATTTTCCTCATGTCATGACTTAAGAAGAAGGGAGAGGTGATTCAGGTACTACTAACACTATTCACTCCAGTAAAGAGCAGTTTGGAGAAGATTTCTTCTCTAAAATTTAAACAATGTAATTTTGTCAAAAAGTAAGCTATTAAGTCAGGAAGATAAACACTGAAGTAATTAAAAATGATCATCATGTATCAGGAATAAAGTTCATGTTCTAAGAGCTTACTCAAAATAAGTTGCTTCTGTGGTTATCAAGCGCTTCACATTCACACCAGCTTTTAACCACCTGGAAAATCAATTCCCTCTATACTATGCCTTTGTGAACAGTATACTTTGAAGTTAAATAATGCATGTTCTAAACCAATAATTTAGCTTCTGCAGATCATACCATTTTTTGACTATGGGTATGTCTACACTACGGGATTAATCCGAATTTATATAATTCGAATTTGGAAAACAGATTGTATAAAGTCGAATGTATGCAGCCACACTAAGCACATTAATTTGGCGGTGTGCGTCCATGTACCGGGGCTAGCTTCGATTTCCGGAGTGTTGCACTGTGGGTAGCTATCCCATAGCTATCCCATAGTTCCCGCAGTCTCCTCCGTCCATTGGAATTCTGGGTTGAGATCCCAATGCCTGATGGGGCCAAAAACATTGTCGCGGGTGGTTCTGGGTATATCCTCCCCCATCTCCAGGAAGCAACGGCAGACAACCGTTTTCGCGCCTTTTTCCTGGGTGAACAGTGCAGACGCCATACCACGGCAAGCCTGGAGCCCGCTCAGCTCAAGACAGCGGTCATGAACATTGTAAATACCTCGCACCTTATCGTGCAGTTTATGCTGAACAAGAACCTGGAAAACCAGGCGGCGAGGAGCAGGCTACGGCAGCACGGCGACGAGAGTGATGAGGATATGGACATGGAATTCTATCGAACCGCGGGACCCGGTGATTTGGAGATCATGCTGTTAATGGGGCAGGTTATAGCCGTGGAACGCCGATTCTGGGCCCGGGAAACAAGCACAAACTGGTGCGACCACATAGTGTTGCAGGTGTGGGACGATTCCCAGTGGCGGCGAAACTTTCGCATGCGTAAGGGCACTTTCTTGGAACTTTGTGACTTGCTTTCCCCCGCCCTGAAGCGCCAGAATACCAAGATGAGAGCAGCCCTCACAGTTGAGAAGCGAGTGGCAATAGCCCTGTGGAAGCTTGCAACGCCAGACAGCTACCGGTCAGTCGGGAATCAATTTGGAGTGGGCAAATCTACTGTGGGGGCTGCTGTGATGCAAGTAGCCAAAGCAATCACTCAGGTGCTGCTACGAAAGCTAGTGACTCTGGGAGATGTGTAGGTCATAGTGAATGGCTTTGCTGCAATGGGATTCCCTAACTGTGGTGGGGCAATAGATGGAACCCACATCCCTATCTTGGCACCGGAGCACCAGGGTACCCAGTACATAAACCGCAAGGGGTACTTTTCAATGGTGCTGCAAGCACTTGTGGATCACAAGGGACATTTCACCAACATCAACGTGGGCTGGCCGGGAAGGGTTCATGACACTCGCATCTTCAGGAACACTACTCTGTTTAAAGGGCTGCAGCAAGGGACTTACTTCCCGGACCAGAAAATAACCGTTGGGGATGTTGAAATGCCAATAGTTATTCTTGGGGACCCAGCCTACCCCTTAATGCCATGGCTCATGAAGCCATACACAGGCAGCCTGGACAGGAGTCAGGAGCTGTTTAACTACAGGCTGAGCAAGTGCAGAATGGTGGTAGAATGTGCATTTGGCCGTTTAAAAGGTCGCTGGCGATCGCTACTGACTCGCTCTGACCTCAGCCAAAGAAATCTCCCCATTGTTATTTCTGCTTGCTGTGTGCTCCACAATCTCTGTGAAAGTAAGGGGGAGACCTTTATGGCAGGGTGGGAGGCTGAGGCAAATCGCCTGGCTGCTGATTACGCGCAGCCAGACACCAGGGCGATTAGAAGAGCACACCAGGAAGCGCTGTGCATCAGAGAAGCTTTGAAAACCAGTTTCATGACTGGCCAGGCTACAGTGTGAAATTTCTGTTTGTTTCTCCTTCATGAAAACCCGCCCCCTTTATTGACTCATTCATTCTCTGTAAGGAACCCACCCTCCCCATTCCCCCAGCTTTCTTTCAAAGGAAATAAAGTCACTATCGTTTAAAAATCATGTATTCTTTATTAAGTGATTATGAACATAGGGAGAGAACCAACAAGGTAATCTGGGTGAGGTTTGGGAGGAGGATAGGAGGGAAGTAAAAGGCCATTGAACAAATCCAATATAATGACAGCCTTTTGGTTGGGCTGTCCACTGGGGTGGAGTTGGAGGGTGCACGGAGCCTCTCCCCCCCCCCCCCCCCCCCCACGTTCTAACACGTCTGGGTGAGGAGGATATGGAACATGGTGAGGGGGGAGGGAGGTTATACAGCTGCTGCAGCGGCACTCTGTCATCCTGCTGCCGTTCCTGAAGCTCCACCAGACGCCGGAGCATGTCCGTTTGCTCACGCAGCAGCCCCAGCGTTGCAGCCTGCCACCTCTTATCTCGAGCGTCCCTCATCACCTCACGTTCACTGTCATCTTTCCTAAATTTAGATACAGTGTCCTTCCACTCATTCAAATGAGCTCTTTGATTGCGGGTGCATTCCATTATTTCCGTGAACATGTCGTCTCGCGTCCTCTTTCTACGCCGCCTTATCTGAGATAGCCTTCGGGACGGAGGAGGGAGGCTTGAAAAATTTGCAGCTGCTGAAGGGAGGGTTGAAAAAAAAGGAGAGAATTTTTTAAAATGATACATTTTACAGAACAATGCTTATGCTCTTTCATAGTGAAAAACAATATTCACATTACATAGCACATGTGATTTCAGTACAAGGTCGCATTTTCCATCTTAATATTGAGTGCCTGTGGCTTTGGTGCTAGAGATCACAGACGCAGGTCCGGGCAACAGAATTCAGCTTGCATGCAGCCATGGTAAGCCATTGTCTTTCGGCTTCTGCGCCCTCCTTTCCCACATACGAAGCAAAGCCCGTTGACTGCTGCGGTTTTCCTGTTAACCTTCAGCAGCAGAAAACAAACTAACACCCCCCCCCCATTTCCATACTGATTTTACAGAGATGATTTTTACCCTTTTCTTTAATTAAAAGCCTTCTTTTTAAGAACCTGATTGATTTTTCCTTGTTTTAAGATCCAAGGGGTTTGGATCTGTATTCACCAGGGAATTGGTGAAGGTCTCTCAAGGCTATCCAGGGAAGGGAATTAGCTTTGGGATGGTGGCAGCGGGCCAGAGCTAAGCTGGTAGTTAAGCTTAGAAGTTTTCATGCAGGCCCCCACATTTGTACCCTAAAGTTCAAAGTGGGGATACAGCCTTGATACCTGGGGGAGCAAACAGCTGTGCATCTCTCTATCAGTGTTATAGAGGGCGAACAATTTATGAGTTTGCCCTGCATAAGCTTTATGCAGGGTAAAACGGATTTATCTGGGTTTAGACCCCGTTGGGAGTTGGGCATCTGAGTGCTAAAGACAAGCACACTACTGTGAGCGGTTTTCAGGTAAACCTGCAGCTTTGGGACAAGTGATTCAGACCCTGGGTCCGTGATTTTATCCCGATTCTCTGGGATGATCGCTTTATCCCTCCCCCCACCGCGTGGCTGGTAACAGGGAAGATCCCTGTTAGCCAAACGCGAAAAGCTCAGGGCCAATTCCCCCCCCTGCGCTTGGCTAACTGCAGGGAAGGATTTCTTTTCAGCAACAGGCAAACAGCCCAGTAGGAATGGCCACCTCTGTCCCCTTAATTAAGCCCCCGAATTTCAACCAGGTTACCATGAGCGATATCACTCTCCTGAGGATTACACAGCAAGATAAAGAACGGATGTTGCTTGAATGCCAGCAAACACCGGGACCATACGCTGCCAGGCTTTGTCAGGCAATGATACCAGATTACTTGCTGCAAGCATGGCGTGGTCAAGTGTCCTACCATGGAGGACGGAATAAGGCTGCACTGCCCAGAAACCTTGTGGCAAGGCTTTTGGAGTACCTCCAGGAGAGCTTCATGGAGATGTCCCTGGAGAATTTCCGCTCCATCCCCAGACACGTTAACAGACTTTTCCAGTAGCTGTACTGGCCGCGAATGCATCCCAAGACCTCAGGGCAAAGTAATCATTAAAAAACGCTTGCTTTTAAAACAAGTTTTATATTTTAAAAGGTAAACTCACCTGAGGTCCCTTCCATGGGGTCATGGTCTTGGATACTGGCTTGGGAGGGTACTTCAGTCAGGCTGAGAAAAAGATCCTGGCTGTTGGGGAGAACGGAATGCTGGGTGCTCTCTGCAAGCTCGTCCTCCTCCTCCTCTTCCCCATCTGCAGAATCCTCAGGTGTAGCTGATGAGACTATCCCTGACCCGGAATCCACGGTCACAGGTGGGGTAGTGGTGGCGGCCCCCCCTAGAATTGCATGCAGCTTGGCGTAGAAGCGGTATGTCCGCGGCTCTGACCCGGAGCGACCGTTTGCCTCCTTTGTTTTTTGATAGGCTTGTCTGAGTTCCTTGACTTTCACACGGCACTGATCTGAGTCCCTATTGTGGCCTCTCTCCATCATGCCCTTGGAGATTTTTTCAAAAGTTTTGGCATTCCGTCTTTTCGAACTAAGTTCTGCTAGCACTGAATCCTCTCCCCATATAGCGATCAGATCCAGTACCTCCCGTACGGTCCATGCTGGTGCTCTTTTTCGATTATCGGCCTGCAAGGTTACCTGTGCTGATGAGCTGAGCTATCTGTGGTCACCTGTGCTCTCCACGCTGGACAAACAGGAAATGAAATTCAAATTTTCCTGGGGCTTTTCCTGTCTACCTGGCCAGTGCATGCGAATTAAGATTGCTGTCCAGAGCGGTCACAATGGTGCACTCTGGGACAGCTCCCAGAAGCCAATACCATCAAATTGCGGCCACACTAACCCTAATTTGAATTGACAAAATCGATTTTAGCGCTACTCTGCTCGTCGGGGTGGAGTACAGAAATCGACTTTAAGAGCCCTTGATTTCGAAATAAATGGCTCCGTTGTGTGGACGGGTGCAGGGTTAATTTGAATTAACGCTGCCAAATCCGAATCAAAGTCATAGTGTAGACCAGGCCTTTGAATAACCACTCATTAGCACATTTGTTGAAAATATTTTTCTCCTGAGGTTTAGCTTATTTTATATGTAATTACTTACAATCACTATTGAGATTTTATAGTTGTATTTTGTACACACACGGGAGTATTGATAATACTATGTTTAATTAAAAATACAGCTTTTCCCCTAACAATTTTGTTCTCTTGCATTTCACAAACATTTAGAAGTTTCCTTCATTTTCAATTAACAAGCTTATTTTTGTTTATGTCTCAGTATCAATGGAGAATTAATCCTTAGGAAATATGTTATTTTTAGAGTTCTCAGATTAAAAGAATACTAAGAATTGTTACATTTTGGGTTTAAGTTATGCTGTGTGTTACTTTCTTAAATACCTTTATTACTACTATTATATCAATTGTCAACAAAAAACAATCTAGATTTTTAAAATAAGCAAACACTAATCTCACTAATTCTGCCAAGAACACTAGATCAACATTAATTAATGAATTTTAATTCTCATCTTATTCTTTATGAATGCAACCACAAAATATAACAAAACATTGTATTTTTTAACTGCTCTTTATTTACACAGAGTAGCAGTATTCCAAAGAATTCATGAGAGAATCAGGAATGAAACTCCACAATCTTCCACCTAAAGATTTGAGAAGTGTTCTCACACACAGTGATCTCTACCACATTGTAATGCCGGCAAATAATAATGGCCAAATTCTGGTAGACATAAGCATAGTGTTCTGCACCCACAAAACATAAGTGCACATATACACTGCAAAAAGCAGCCCGATGCACAGATTCCTCACACCATCTATTCTAAACCATGCTGGAAGGGCTGTGTGTATAACTGCTGCCGGATTAGGAAGCACACGTGATTTAATATGCAGTTTATACAACCTGGTCCCTAGTCCCATAAAGACTCTCCTGTCAGAGGCACATTGGAGTGGCATTTCCACTTCTGGAGTGGCAACCAGCTTCCAGCCCATTATCTCACTGGGTGTGGGTTTCTTGAGTATGCCTATGTTCAGCACAAACTAGAATTCTGCTCATTAAGGTCCCTCTCCTACAGCTATTAAATAAGTGATTAACTTTACACATGAATAGATCCATTGAGGTCAATGGGACTACTCACATGTGTAAAGTAATATATGTATGCAAGTGTCTGCAGGATCAGGGCTTAGTCTTCTACAGATTCAAAACTTGACACTAAAATCTACCTACCTTTATTTGACCACGGCTTGGTATAAAAACTTTTCCTAAAGCTGGAATAGGTAGTTGTGGAGCCACGCTCAAAGATCGGATCATTTTCTTCTACGACACATGACCCCTTTGTTCTTAAAACTTCTACAGTTAAACTGAAAAGAAGAAAGCAACCCAGGAATGGTCAGACATCAGAAATGTCATTGGGGCAATAAAAACCTGGAGAACCACATTTTATGTCTGTTGAGAACCTGAGAATTAAGACTCTTCCTGCCATACTGCAAGTTCCCATCAATTTAACTATGTTTCACTACCATGCCAATATCTCTCTTATATATGAATTAGAGAATATTGGGAATTGATATTAACCTAGTTAAATTACATACAGTAGAACCTCAGAGTTACGAACAGCAGTCAAACAAACTGACCAGTCAACCAGACCCCTCATTTAGAACCAGAAGTACATAATCAGGCAGCAGAGACCAACAAACAAAAAAAAGCAAATACAGTACAGTACTGCATTAAATGTAAACTATTAAAAAAATAAAGGGAAAGTTTAAAAAAGACTTGACAAGGTAAGGAAACTGTTTGTGCTTGTTTAATTTAAATTAAAATGGTTAAAAGCAGCATTGTTCTTCTGCAGTAAAGTTTCAAAGCTGTATTAATCAACGTTCAGTTGTAAACTTTTGAAAAAACAACCACAACGTTTTGTTCAGAGTTATGAACATTTCAGAGTTACGAACAACCTCCATTCCCAAGGGGTTCATAACTCCGAGGTTCTACTGTAATTACATTCACTCTAACATTTTAGAAATATGGAACACATATACATTAAGTAAAATGTAATGAAGAGTCCAATGTCTCAATTTTTGTTTGTCCAATTAGTCTTAAACTTTACAAGAAAACACTTTTGCAAGGTCACGTATGGGAAATTCTTCATTTCTTTTTTACTGTTCCAAATTCCACTTCCAGGACATCCCTAAGCTCCCGTAATAACTCAAATCCTGACCCTGTAATGATGCATTGTGTATAGCCCTAATTTGCTATCCAACACGGAATTAAATCAGGGGTGGGCCAACTTTTTGGCCTGAGGGCGACACTGGGGTTCCAAAACTGTATGGAGGGCCGGGTAGGGAAGGCTGTGCCTCCCCAAACAGCCTGGCCCCCACCCCCTATCCACCCCAACTGCCCCCCTCAGAATCCCCGACCCATCCAACCCTCTCTGCTCCTTGTCCCCTGACCACCCCCTCCTGGGAACTCCTGCCCCTAACTGCCCCTCTCCGGACCTCACCCCAATCCCCCCTACTCCGTGTCCCCTGACTGCCCTGACCTCTATCCATGCCCCCACACCCTGACAGGCCGCCCGGGACTTTCACGCCTATCCAACCGTCCCGTTCCCCGTCCCCAGAACCTTCGCCCCATCCAACCACTCCCTACTCCCTGTCCCCTGACCGCCCCCCGGGACCCCATGCCCCTTATCCAAACCCCCTCTCTCTGCCCCCTTACCATGCTGCTCAGAGTATCAGGACTGGCAGCCGCGCCGCCCAGTCGGAGCCAGCCATGCTGCCGCGCTGCCGGCAGAAGCTTGCAGCCCTGTCACCCAGAGTGCTGGTGGCACGGGGGCTACAGGGGAGGAGGAACAGCAGGGGAGGTGCCAGAGGCTAGCCTCCCCAGCCAGGAGCTCAAGGGCTGGGCAGGACAGTCCTGTGGGCCACAGTTTGCCCACCTCTGAACTAAATTCTAAGGTATTATGTAAAATTATGAAGCCAGATAGTTAACTCGATTAGCAGGAGTTACATTGTTAACCACTCTGGAAACCAGATAGTAATTCATCAGACACACATAGTACAGGAGTCAGTTGCAGAATATCAGTTACCTTTCTTCATCCAGAATAATTGTACCATCTTCTGCTACTTTCACTCGAGGAACTAGAAGAGGACCATCATTCTCCTCCCCTTCCTCTGGCTCAGTCTCAGCCTCCTCATCTTCATGATCAGGAGCACGTATCTCTTCTGGTCTACAATTGTGAAAGATTAACACTTCAGCACATACACACAAGTAACATTTTCTTCTGGTTGCTACGTATCTGCTAGATTACCCCCTACATTATTCAGTCACCTAGCTAAAAACCCCACAATTTTATAGATCTTCAGATTAATGTTTTATCAGTTATATTTTGATATATGAAAATGTCAATTGGCTGGATGCATGTAAAATTAACACCAAACATGATGTTAACTGGCTGCAACAATAACTTTCCTTGAATTACAAGTACTCCCTGTCATAATAAAGATTAAAAAAACACAAATGTAACATGATCAACCTATTACCATGAATAACAAGATACTCATCACAGCTAACCTGTCTCAAGAAATCTGAGTGAACAGATTGATTTCTACATTCTGCTCCTGGACAATTTATCTAATGACTACCATTTCTCCTCCATCTTCCCGCTATCTAAAATAATTCATTTAAAACAAAGGAATAAATTTATCACAACAGTAAGTTAGGAACCAGACAAACCCTTCTGCATTACATATACATAAAATGTACTTCTTTTCCAACAAAAGGCATTTTGACGTTAAGTATCAGAGACACAAAGACTTACTCTTTCATTTGGACCAGTGTAGAAGTCTTCTCAGTTTTCTTTTCTTCTGCCAGCGAAGACCTATTAATGAATATTAGAGATATGACAATATTCACTGATACATAGATTTACACTAACAGAAAAAAAAAACCAACACCCCCAAAATCTGTTCTAAATCTGAAGGCAAACCATCTTTGCTAGGGCACTCTCTTTATATCATGCTAGTGCATCATCTAATTTCACAATCTGTATATACTGCTAAGTGACTTGAGCAACTTAAGGTTCTAGAAATGAATAGTTCAGGAGAATTAGTAATGGGATAGAGAACCTGTTGTCACTTCACATCACCTGACTTTACATCATCTGTCCGAATCCATTACATAATATCGTAGTACTATGCTAAAATGCAATAGGGTATTTTTAGTTCGTGCTAGCAAGATCTATATAGACCTATTACTGTGGAACTTGTTAGTGAGCATTAGAAACCATATCCATGTAGCACACACTGCTGCTCCATGAAGAGATACCATGAGTTCTTTGATCTCAGCCCAGTTACCAGTGGACAGCTAACAGTGCCACTGCTACCAACACAATTGGCAACAATGTTAGCAAGGCAAGCAGAAATGCCAAACTTCCAATGGACACAGAAAATGAACTACCTACCCTACTACTCCTAAAGCTAGTCCTTCCAGGTAGGGATTATATTGCCAGAGGTTTGACACATTATTTTTGTGCCTTGTTCCACACTACACATGATTAAGGATACAATTTAGTCATGGAGGTCATGGATTCTGTGACTTCACTGGACTGCCACGACTTCGGCTTAGCTGTCAGCAGCGCGGCCGGAGGCGTGCACCCTACTCCGTCCCCCATGGCCGGAGCCAGGGCAGTGTGCCCAACCCCTTCGGCTTCAACAGATTCCAGAGGCATTGTTGCATGTACCCACCCCACGGCTTCAGCAGGGTTTGGAGCTGGGAGCTGTGCCCCCACGATGGTGGGGCTAGAGCTGTTAGTCCCCACAATGGGAATCCAGGTGTCATTCCTTCCCCTCCTCGCCCAGCCCTCTTTCCCCCCCATTATTTTTAGTAAAGGATATGGACAGATCAGGGCTCCCATAAATTTTTGTTTATTGCTCACGACTTGTATGTGACTTTTACTAAAAATAACCATGACAAAATCTTAACCTTACTTATGATAAGTTGATAGCATACGGTCACTACCCTCTCAAGACACACCTCCGCCATGATGCCTATTAAAAAAGTCAGCCAACTTACGATGGCTACATTGAAGAGCAGCTAATATTTAATCTACAATTGGGAAAAATTCAAGTGTATGTTCATGTATACACACAGATTTGATTATATCATACTTCACTTATTACTTGTCTATATACATTGAAATACTTCAGGGTATGGACTGTGTCTCCATATGTTTGTACAGAACTTAACATGAGACTCTAATCCCAATTGCAATACAAATACCAAGTAATAGTGATACAGCATTCAGAAGCTTACACTGCCACTGTCCATGCTTTACCTGTTCTATGGATAAACAGGACTTCCATATCCAGGGCTGTCAATATAATACATTTCACAAGGATTAAAATTAGTATACACAGACAAAAACAATTTACTGTTAAAAGAACTGTACTTACTTCATAGGATTGTTTTCTGGCAGGTAGTATATCAAGTCTCTCATAGTCATTTTGGAATGATCTGGTGGAGTTTTCCCTTCAATTACTGTTGGTCTATTTTTCCATCTTTTCTACATACCAAAGATACGTTTATTTAGCTTTTTCTTTACTCACACACTACATAAAAATAAATATTTATTTTTATATGTGCCTGGCCTAATTTTTCTCTAACATTATAGTAGCTTTTTGATTTTTACAATGTACATTTTTCTCAAAGACATCATCAACCTTAATTGATCTGGGTTTTCAAGAGACCTCAATGCTCTGTGTGAGTATGAATGTGTAGACCCAGAAGCCAAGACACACTGGATGCATGGTCTAGTATCAGAGCTAAAAGGACTGAGGTGTGTCAAACCAAGGAGCGTGAGACACTTTAGATATTTTATCTTTGCCTAATTCAAAATAAAACAAATAGTGAACTTGCACAGGATTGCAACTGTTGGGTTTTCATATAAATGATGAATTCAACTTCTAAAAATGAACACCGTCAATTAAAAATAGATAAAAATAGTTTCAGACACTATGAATGCTCCTGAACTCCCTGCCATTTTGTGTGGCTTTTTTAAAAGTAGTATTATTGTTGTTGGCAGGGAGATTAAGGACCTGTTATAGTACATGAAACCACTTTTTTTTTTTTTAAATTGACTAATTTTCAAGTTGACTTATCCACCGAAAGGAAAGCTGTTGCCTCTTTTCCTTCTCATATGTACCTTCTCTATTGATATATACAAATCTCTTACATTGTGCTGCTGAATTCAATTTTCATTAGAATCTCATGAGGTTTAATAGTTAAGTGTTTTAACATCCCTATAAGATTGCTCAACTATAAAATGGTGGATATTGGTTAACAGAATAATATAGTGAAGTGAGCTGTCCAAGGTAACAGAACTGAGTCAATAACAAAGCTGAGTACAGAACACAATTGTCCCAACTCTCAGCTCCCCCACTGTATTTACCAATGATAAAAATACATAGTTAAAATAATAAGCATTCTGGCTGGCATGTTAGCAGGAGTATTATTATGTCACATAAAGGTCCACTAGTAGAATCACACCACGACCAAAAATAAATAAGTAAATCCTTTTTATACAAAAGAACACTCACTCCTGTGATAGGACAAGAGCTACTAAACCCCATCATAGGCTGCCAGCACAATGCTGCTGACATCAGTTACCGTAGATTACATACTGGAATTGACCCACAGGGATCAGGCAAATGTTGATTCCCCTTTTTGTGTCCTCTCTGCCCAAAATTCCCAAAGCAGGACCTTACCATCCTCTCTTTCTTAAGCTCTTCTTTGAGCATCTCTCTTAACTTCTGAGCTTTGAGGATTCTTTCACGGTCTGAGCATTTTTGTTTATCTTTTGTTAGCGGGGATTTTTTATGTGGCATTTCCTCTTGTGTGGGTCTTCCTTGGGTGGGTCTCTCCTTGAGAGGGCAGAGTGTGTTCTTCTGGAGGATTTCATCATTTTTGAGAGCAGTTACACCCACATTTGGCTCTTTGCTCACTGATTTTTTAAGTGGGGAAAACTGTGGCACTTGTGGGACAGGTGTTTTCTTTTCAGGCAGTATCGGAGACTTTGGGGAGCTTTCTGTATTAATCTTCTCTGATGGATAGGATTCCTTCTGAAGTGAAGAGTTACCATTAGTAACAGACTGAGGTACTAGTTTTTGAGAAGACTTTGATACTGAACGTTGTGCAGATGGAAGTGTAACTCTGGGTTTTGCCAGATTAGGCATAGTGGATATTCGTTTTCTTCTCTGTAAAGGTGTATCTGCAGGTTTCCTAGCTTCTCCATCATCATTTGCACAACCAGTCCTTTCATCTCTGTGGAAAATTAAAACAAATATCTTACCCTGAAATCCCTTACAATGACAGTTTTGCTACTTTTAAAATTGCATTGAGGGGAGCACATCTAAAGCCTAAATATAGTACTAAAAAAAGTGTATTACTCCGAGAACCTTATTCAAGAACCCATACTTAACCAAACCAAGACATATTGAATGGTGCCTTGTAAATTACGTAAAATATTGATTCTTATATCCAAAAATCAAAATGTTAACAAGTTTTTAGCAATAGTTACTAACATTTAAGTATTCAGACTGTTTTTTGTTTTTTTAATGAAATGCTCTTTACCTTCAATCTCAACGCACACTCATATATCACCAGATAATAAAATAGTTTATGCATAAAATTAAAATTCTATAAAAATATTTAATAAACTCAGATGCAACAACAATGTGTCAGGAAGATGTCAGGAAAAAGGCTTAATTTAAATTCCTCTTAAGTATTTGCAACTCAAAAATTCCTCAAGTATGTGTAACTCCTTAAAACCCAGAGTGAAACTGACAAAAGTTTCACGATCTATGCTAAGTGTACAAAAAGTCAGCAGCCCTTTCCTAGGTGAGTACAGTACTATTAGTTTCTATAGGATGTCAATCTTGGTTTAAAATGAAACTAAGGTTTTAACAATTAAGGTTGCAAAGACAATATTCCCAACATGAACCTAGTGCAAACCAATGCACTGTTGTCTTCCTAACTCTGCAGGCCACTCCAGTGCCTCAACTGCTGATCATTGCTTGGTCAAGATACAGCAGAGGGGAACTGCAAAGATTTTTTTAAAAATGAGGATTGTGCTTTTTTTTTTTGGTTCTGCATGATATATAAAAAAGGCCTGGAAAGTCAGTCCCTGGTTGTAGTTTTAACTTTCAAAGTATCAGGAATGTCAAGTCTGAATAAAATAAAACCCCACAAAATGTCAGGTATATTTTTCAAGCTCTGTGGTAAAGTCAAGTAGACATTTTAAAATGGACACAGTACTAAGTGACATTTAATGATTTTAATCTGGACTGTTTCTTTAATTCTAGGTGTAAATCCAAGAAAGTGTTGCCCATTCTAATTAATAGATATCCACCCAAACTTTGGTACCAAAAACAACAACAAAAAAACCTGTTTGCTGCTGCTGTTTTTTTAATGGCACCCCTCAAATGTCAGTGTTACACAACTAGGAGTGGTATACTTTCCTTGAGTTGTGTTCTGAAGACCTCCACCATTGATTTCAATGAGAACTGTGCAAATCAAGGTAATATCTGGTCCCAAAGTGAATCATTATTATAATGGTTTTTCTTATTATTTCCTCTAGTGACCTAAGGTGTTACAGAAAACCAGATATGACAACTTCCTAGGTGCTACTGCAATAAAATAGTAGATTAATAATAATAGAAAAAGGTCTGCACTGATAAAAAAATTATTCAGTCCTAGGGAAATCAATACTAAACTTCCAAGTACTAACTTCAACCATAAATATTAAACGTATGGCCCGATCCAGAATTGTTTTCCACCTAGAAGAACCCCTGCCCCTAGGCAGGGATCAATTTATTTCAATGGAGGCTCCTCCACGTGAGGCTTATTGCAGGATTGGGGACTATAACAAAATAAGAATAATTATGTACAAAAAATACCTATATAGCCATTTATTTCTAAACCAAGGGCTGGCACTCGTTGCATTCTTGGTTATCTTAGATCTAGCAAATAGTGCCCTCTCATCCTGCAGTAATATGTACTTCGCAACTTCAAACACGGCAAACCCAAGCCAACGAGGGAACAATCCTCAGACTGGAAAAATACCTCCTGAAAAAAAGGGAGACAGGCACGGAGAAGGCGTTGGACACCTGACAGCTTCCAAGCACGGTGCGTGCAGCTGCGGTGTGAGGGACAGTGCAGAGCGCAAGGGCAGGTAGGCTGCTGGCCATGATGGTAACCAGACAGCTCCCAAAGCTTTCCAGGCACCTGAGAACCTGTACAGGACTGAGACCTCCAAGCAGCGCCCTCCCGGCGGTTGCTGGTCCTGCTCCCCCAGGTTGCACGGAGCTGGGGCTGCTCCTGACAGCGAGACTTGCCCAGCGGCGGCTTAGTGGGGCTAGAGCCGCGCAGAGCCCAGTACAGATCGCGAGCTGCGGGACTCACCTGTTCCCCTGCTGTCCCCCCTCTGGCTGGGGCGGGGGGTCCGGGCGGGGACCGGCAGCAGCTCCGGGAGAGGCTGTCGCGTTGGGCTGCGGCTCTTGCCTTGCCGGCAGGGAGGCAGAATCCTGGCCGCGCTGCGGCTCCGGGGCCGCCGGGGCGCTCGGGCCGCCGCCCCTACCCACGGGCCTCACATTGGGCTTCACGCTGAGCCTGGCTCGGCGGAACATGTTGCCGGGCTGCTCCCCCGTTCCCCTCGCTCAGGCGGGGGAGGAAAGAGCTCGGTCCGGCCCCTGGGAGCGGCGGGGGGGTCACTCCCGCGCGGCCAGGGAAGCGCTAGAGCCGAGTGTCCCGCCTCCGGCGCCGCCGCCTCATGTCACTTGCCGCACACCGGGTTCGGGTTCGGGTCCCCCTCCCCGCCGTGCCCAGGGTCTGGTGCGGCCAAACGTCATCAGCCTGCGACCGGTCGCAGCGGGGAAACACGTTCACACGTGACGCATCAGAAGGCGGGGTAACTAGCGGAGATTGCGGCCAAAGTGACGGAGAGCCGGAGGGGACGTAGAGTGCTGTGTATCGCGAGTTCACGGCTCACAGGGTGTGGGCTGTTTGTTACAGCCTCTCCCCCCCCCCCCCCCCCCCACCAAGTGCCTGGGGGTCTGTGATTGATGTGAGAATCTGAGTTTTCCTTTCAAAATGTTATGTTTCTAGCCTTTGTGTTTACAGAGTTGAAAAAGCTCATACAAGAAAGCAAATAGCGCTTCCAAAATGCATATTGTTTTAAATCTCGTTTGTAAGCAAGTCTTCTGATTTTGGGAGGAGGGAGGGGGTTCTTATTCAGGGTTTTCAAGTTCTTGCAGTTGACCTTATTCCTGAGGGAATTCTGTGCCAAAAAAAATAAAAATTCTGTGCACAATATTCTAAAGTCCTGCAAATTTTATTCATCAGTAAATGTGGAGGCTCCGGTGTGGCAGTAGAAAGCACAGGCCACTGGCTGCATGGAGGTGGGACATCACCCTGCAGCCCCCCGCCCCTCCTTGACATGGATTTAGTGATGAGCCTGCACCTGAACCTGACAGCACAAGGGCTGGGCCTGCCCCAGAAACATCCTGGGGGCTCTGCACCATGCACACCAGGAATGGGGAGTCAGTCTAAGTCCACCAGGATGCAAGTGTGGACAGGTTTAGCATGAGGGGATCTAGATGGGGGGGGTGAATCTGGATGCACATGGCCTTGTTGGGGGATTCCATTTGCAGAGGGAGTCCAGGTGAAGGTGGTTGGGGCTCAGCAGGGGAAGTGGCTTTGGGGGCTGAGATGGGGAGTCTGGGTGCTGGTGGGAGGGCTTAATGGGATGGGGGTCCAGGTGCGGAGGGCTCAGTGAGAGTTGGTCTGGATGCAGGGGTGGGATTGAGGTGCAGAGGGAGCTCAGCAGGGGGGACTCGTAGGGGGATCTAGGTACATGGAGGCTCTGGATGCAGGGAGAGAGGCTCGGCAGGGTGGGGGTTCAGGTGCTGGGGGGGCTGGGCATGGTGGGGTCCAGATGCATGGGGTTGGACGGATGGGGAAGCACCTACTCCCACGGCTGAGGAGTGATGGGGGCAGGAAGCGAAGATGGGGAGGGTGCAGAGCGTTCTGCAGCCAGGGGAGGTTCCTGGGGCTGGGGGTAACTCAGCTCCAGCTGCTCTTTGCAGGGGAAGAGAAAGTCTTGGCTGGCCTCAACCCCAGCCCATCCAGGACTAGCACCTGAACCCAGTGCAGGGTAGGAGCCACTGGCTGGGCCATCTCCAACGCTCCCCACTCCCTGCCATTTACCTCTCTGCTGGCTGCTCTGAGCACCCAAAACAATGTGCCTGTGTTGCTGGGGGTGGGGAGAGGGTGGGCGCATGACCGCTCTTGTGGCTTCCCTTTGCTTCCACATGAGAAAGTCATTTTTTCTGTGGGGAAGCAAAGAAATCTGCAGGGCATGAATTCTGCGTGCCCACAGTTGCAGGACGCCCGCAGAGGTAGGTGCTAATGCGGCTGCAAGTGGCCCATTCTCCCCGCTGGGAGCAATAGTGTAAAAAAAATTGGGGGGCATCACTTTTTGGTGCCCTAGGCGGCCGCCTAGTTCAACTAGTGGTTACACCGGCCCTGCATATAAGTAAAGTCCTGCACCCACGTGGAACTTTTTGCTGCTTGAGGACCATAATTGTTGTGACAGTCTTAATACTGCAGTCAATAAATAAGATTTTCTGTAGTTTGGAATTACTTTTATTTATTTGTATTACAGTCATGTACACAGGCCTCAGTCAGGTTCAGGGTACCATTGTGACAGGCATTCTGCACATATAGGCCTCTTTCTTGCTATGAACTCTGCATGGACATACTCTGGCAACTACACAGAGTTCATCGGGGCCATAATAAGAGATAGTCCCTGCACCCAAATACTTTATAATTTTACATCTTGAGCTTGCAATAAGATCCATGCAGGCAGTCTCTTGTGTCCATGCAGAGCCCCATTGCCTTCATGATTTCAGTTAGTAACAAGTATCTGCTGGTGCAAAGCTCATTGAACAGCATAGATGTTAATCCTGCAAATGCTTAAGCACTTATTTATTTAATTTTACTCATGTGAGCAGTCCCATTGCTTTGATTGAGACTACTCACATTAGTGAAATTAATCATGTGCCTAAATGTTTATACATTTGGGACCTAAAGTACCAACTTTACAATTAAATCTGTGTAGGAATGACAGACCCTTCTGCCTGTGCACAGAAACCAAAGGGGTGCTGCATAGTTTTAAGGATCTGCCTGCACAGATGTGATTACAAGGTGAGGACCGCAGTTTTTCATATTTTAATAATTCAAAAACAGCTTAATTAATTTTGTACTAAATTTCTAATAATGATAAATCCAAGAGCTGAGAATCAAGCAGATGACAGTTCAGCCCAGAGAGACATTATAATTTGCAATGATGTAAGTGGGGCTTCTGGTTTATGAAGTTTAGTTTTTTGGCCTTTGCTATTTAGTTTTAGATAAATTATATTACCTTTTTAAGGATTAAATGTGATTTTAAAATATTGTTTTTCTCAAATTTAACAAAAATGACCTCCTCTGAAACTCTGAATTCCTGGCTGTGAGTTCTCATTTAGCATGTGAGGACCGGACCTGGCACTGTTACAGCACCATAATTTTCTACATTGCAAGAAGAGTAAATATTGGTCACTTCCAGTTTACATTTTAGAGATTTACCATCACTCACCATTTTATCTTGACTATTGCAATATTTAGTGTGTTTTTTAAGCCTGCGTACCTGGAATTCTGTGATTATATGAAGAATCACAGTTTTAATTTTTTTAAAAGCCTTCATGGTTGAAGAGAAAAATTTGAAAAGAGGACCCAAGTGTTCCCTAAAAGGCGCAAAACAGCTCTATTTGCTTTCTGGTTTTTGAGAATTTAGGGTGCTGGGATCATATTTTCACGCTTTTCTATGCCATCAGGCAGGACAAAAACCTGCATCCAAAACAGAAAAGTTGTGGCTTTCAGATAGTCATGTGACGTTACTGCCTCCCGGAATTTGGAGGAAGGGGTAAGAAACCACACCAAATATTCTGAAACTTCGACGCAGCCTTAAATATCGTGAGAACGCTGATTTCCACAACCGGAGGGAAACAGATATAACTTAGAGAAATTTTCACTTGACCAGAGCTTCAGAGTCACAGCAGCCCGGACATGCTGCTAACTGAGCATGCGCAATGTTGACGACCCCCCCCGCTCAGAGGCTCCGACTAATTCTAATCTTGGTGGGGGTGGTTTGGTGACGCCTGCATATTTGTGACGTCACAGAGACGGTCAGCATATAAACCACGTCTGGGGTGGGGGCGCCGAGGGGGAGGTAGAAGAAGGTTCTGGCAGTTGCTGGAGCGCTTGGGGAAGTAGTCGCGGCTCAGGTTTGGTGCGTCCCGCCCGGGATATTGTCTCGCTATGGCCCGTGAGTATCAACCTGAGTGTCCCCGCCCTGTCGGGAACGGCTCTGCCGGCTCCGCGCCGTCGCTGGCCGCTGTCGGGCCTAGGTGCTAGAGCCGCGGCCCCCGCGGAGGGCTGTGAGAGCGGCGCATGCCCCCTTCTCGCTGGCTCTGGGTCGGGCCCGGTTCGTGCATGATGGTGGCTGGTCCCGGTAATTCAGGCTCCAGGCGCCTCTTTTCCGCTCCGATCGCCGCACCCGGCCCGGCAGCGCCGCCTCCCTGCCGAGCTGGGCAGGCCCCGGGGCCCGTGAGCCTTGCAGGCTTCCTACGAGCCGGCGCCATAGTGGCCCCACCCGGCCTCTGACTGCAGGAGCGGCCCCCAGGGTAACGAGCGGTTGTGCGGAGCGCCCCCCAGGAAGGGGCCCGGCGGGGGATTAACGCGGCGGGCGGGACTCGGGTATCTCGGGCAGTCTTCCTGCCACCTCGCTCCTTGGTGACTCCTTTTCTTGCCTGTAGAACTGGGTATTTCTGGAGCGAAACCTCAGTGGCTATAAACATGGGCCCTGTTTTGAGCCGGGTCCCCAAAGGGTGGCCCTAAAGCCAGCCTTAAAAACGTGGGCAACTCGGAACAAAGCAGAGTCTCCTGGGTAGTCTTCGCAGGGCTGTTTGTGATGAGTTGCTGATCAGTCAGGTCGGCAGCTCAACGTTTCATTGTTGCTGTCAGGCTACAAATAAAATGCCCTTAAATGGCCCCTGAACATCTAATCCCACCATACTGAATTTACCACTGCCAGACTGTGCCCTCCCTATTTATGGAAATAACTAAAAAATAAGCCAATAACGTTAACTGCTGCAGTACAGTGAGGTGTTGCAGGCGCCCATGTTGCTCAAAGTCCGATGATGGGGGTTTAATGCCACTTGACTATATTAATGGCAAAAAATTAATAGAGGCAACATCACAGTAGTAGTCAGAGATGTTCATTACTACAGTTTTCTCAAACTCTAGAGCAGCTTCTTCATTTCTCCTGGCAACAAACTAATCTTCAGCATTACTGAAGTTGTCTGTTTTTGTAGCTTAATTTGGGAGATGGTCTAAGCTCAGCTTAGAGTTTCTAAACATACAGCTGAAATTCACTGTAGTGATCCACATTCAAGGAAGAACTGGGTAATTAAGAACTCAACTTCCTCACACAAGTGCCCTCCAGCCTGAAAGGGAAGTTGCAGGCTTATGCAATCAGTGATACAGCTGTCTCAATCTACTTATGAAGAGGTACTGTATAGTATGCACAACTTGAGGTCAAAAAGGGGCATGGATGATGTGTTCTGTACCCCTGACATCCTCAAAGCAAAAGTATTTGCTAATACATGAACATGGGCATTGGTACACTTCCCCCTTATCTATTTCAAAATAGTAATTGAAGAGGCAGAGCAGGCTTTGAGATCTTTCTGCTACACTGACCAGTCCTCATTTTCATTATATAGTGAACTTCCAGGGTTAGCATCCTGGTACATGTAAAACTTGTAGTACATGATCATCAGACTACACACCTAATCTTTGATTATTCTCATTGGAAATACGTTTGTCACTTTATACATGTGGTGAGACTGACATTTACTGACACCAATAAAAATCTGATCCTTCCAAGCTTATTTGTAACTTAGCTTGAACTGCTTATATTTGGCAGAACTTTTCCATGCCACATCTGCCTCAAACTGAAGTTCCTAGGAACACTTCAACAAAAAACATGTAGCTGTTTCTCAGAGCAAGGTTAGGGGAAAATGTTAAATTCTCTTAGCTGTTAAATTTGGGACGCTCTAGCACCTCCTTGCTTTACACCAGAGTTGCTGTTTTGCCTTGCAAAATTTGTCTTTTGGATCCAAACTTTGAGAGGAAAACCTCCATGGGTAGTTTTAGTAACGCTTTTCACTGGTTTTGGTCTTAAGGTACCAAATTACTGTCAGAATACAACCTTAGAGTGGAGGTAAGGAAGGGAAATTACAGCACATATATAAACTTGAATATTATGTAGGTGGGAACCAGCGTGAACTTGCCCGCCAGAAAAACATGAAGAAAACCCAGGAGGTCCTCAAGGGGAAAAGGAAAGAGGATAGTTTGTCTGCTTCTCAGAGAAAACAAAGGTAAGCTCTAGTACACAGGTGTCAGAGAGGAGGGTGAGTGGTATTCTAGAAGCTCTGCTCATGAAAATAAACTGTACCTACTTGATACTAATAGACTGATTTATATTTTGAACATCTGCACATATTTTAGGTTACTCAGACTTGGCTTCCCCATAGTATTTCTTGAGCTTGAATCTGTTTTGGATGGGCCTCAAATGCCCTTGTGGGTTCTACTGTAGTCCTTTGGTTTTTCCTCCTTGTTGGGAGGGAAGTGGTACTACCTCCCGAGCCACTCACTTAAGGTGTCAAAACAAAACATTCAGATTGTGCCGTTCTTAATATTTTCCTTCCCTCTTGCATGCTTTGAGACTTTTTTTAAGCATGTAGTTCAGACAATAAATCAGTGTACCAGCACAGTCCAAACCCTGGATACTCTTCTTATCTAAACAAGGAATTAGCCATTTCAATCTGAAAAGCAGCTTGACCTAGTAGACAGACAGGAAATATTTGTTCATCTATAAATTGAGTATTGCCTCATTCACAGTGGGTCCCCCTACCATTCATCTGAACTGAATACAAATGAAGGATTGTAAGATGAAACTAATAGGAAGAAAAACAGGGGGGGGAAGAGAACCTTTATGTGAGGTGCATATCAAAGGTTTGCTTGAGTATATTTGAGGAGACAGAAGGGATGCCCAGGCATCCTTCATTGAGGGAGTAAAAGGAGAGTGCTTTTTCCTTCATGGAAAAAGGGGTTTCAACCGCGTTTGGTTGAAAATACTGGACTACTTTGGGTGTGGGTCTTTTTAAAGAATAACTTAAATTTAGTTTTTTAAAAGCATATAATTTTTAGGGCTATCAAGCGATTAAAAAAATTGTGATTAATTGTGCTGTAAAATAATAGACTAGAATACTATTTATATAAATATTATACATATTTTTGGATGTTTTTCACATTTTTCAAATGTATTGATTTCAGTTACAACATATAATACAAAGTGTCTTGTCTTAGCAATTGGCTGAACAAGAAGTAGGACTGAGTGGACTTGTAGGCTCTAAAGTTTTACATTATTTTGTTTTTGAATGCAGTTTTTTTGTACATCTAAATTTGTAAGTTAAAATTTCATGATAGAGATTGCACTACAGTATTTGTATGAGGTGAATTGAAAAATACTATGTATTATAAATATTTGCATTGTACACTTTCTGTTCTGTTGTAATAGAAATCAATATATTTGAAAATGTAGAAACATCCAAAACAATTTAATAAATTTCAGTTGGTATTCTATTGGTTAACAGTGCAATTAATTGCAGTTAATTTTTTAAATGCATGAGTTAACTGCAATTAATTGACAGCCCTAATTGTTTTTGTTTTGTTTCCAATACTTACTGCCACTTTACTATAGTCTTTGAAAAACGTATTGTTTGTAGCTATATCTAAGTGCTGTGGTGTTAAGCAAAGTGATGGTCGTCAGTTGAATCTTAGATGTTAGTGTGTACTGTTCCTTTGAGAATAGCAGTGCTGGTAATTCTGTAAGTGTTCAGTGGATCAGGGGTTGAACACTACAGGGAACACTCCCAAGTATTCAGGGATTCATATGTGCCTCTCTACCTGAATGGAGAGCAAGATCTGCAGAGGCCTGGAAGATAGTGCTTGTGCTGCCAGAGGCTGTTGTCGTCAGGGAGATGATTGACAGCAGGTACAGACCAGACTATTTCATGCTAGTGGTGAGGTGCTTCATGATCCTGAGAACCCTGGGGAAGCATCACACTAAACACAATCTGTACTAAAAACTAAGATCCAGGCAATTAAGTGTGAAATCTGGTCACAACATGACTCAAGGCCACAACAGTGTTCTTGAATGATAGTACTTTAATGTACTACCTTGTACTATAGAACTATCAAGTGTGCAATCAGCCTTTAATTGAATAGCAACTGCCTCCAAATACACTTTCAAATTTAAACTGATCCAGTAAATAGCTGGCTTCAGAGCCAGTCAAATTAGAGACACATCCTCTTGACATAAAGGTTACAGTTTGAAAGATGCTTTCCCTGTGTGTTACAACCAGGTAAAAAGCTGTCGGACTCCTGACTTTCATTAGAACATATGAGACAGGATTTGTGATCTTTGTTGGGGCTTGCTATATATCTATATCTTTATTTCATGTGACTGAACAGCATAATCTGTGAATTGGATTTTGGAATATCTATACCAAAGGGCTTTGGTTTCCATTTTCTGCCAAGTATTGGCAAACTCAAAATTATCAGTACCTCAAGTTGGGTTTAAATATTGGAGCTTGGATTCCTCTATTGTATGCATCTTCTGCTGAAGAAGTATCAGACTAGAACTTCAGTGCTACCTTGGAAATATCTGTTCATCCAGAATGGAATGTTGACAGGTACATAAAAAAAATCAATAGTTCTTTCATTGTAGTAAAATGCAGGCAGGTAACTTAGCCCTGCAGAGGATCAGCCCAGATACTATCAACCTATTGTCCTGATCATTTTTAAGCTTAATGTCTTGATCCACTGTATGCTGTTGCATTTGGTTTTGTTCCATTGGTTGAAAACCAAGAATTGAAGTAAGATGAAGCCTAATAGTAACAATCAAGGAATATTTTCAGTAGCTCAGTATTTTTCTAAATAAATGTCTGTCTTTTTACAGAGACTCTGAAATCATGCAGCAAAAGCAGAAAGCAGCTAATGAGAAGAAGACTCTTCAGGCAGAAGCAAAATAAACTGTGTGGCTACATAAATGACCTAAAATGTTACAGTACACCAAGTTATAGGGCCTAAAATATCAGACTTGTTTGTAAAAGTGGCCTACCATTAAATGGTAAATGTTTATCTTATACTTGCAGACTTATTCAATTTGCACTTATTTAGAATTTTTGGTTAGTATAGGCTGAATAAACCAAGACTTCATTAAGTTACCTGGAATAATTATTTCAAAAAAATTGCAAGCGCTCTTATAGGCATGCAAATAAGCGTAGTTTAAGTAATGGTCGCAATAGCTTAACTGCACCTTTCATTATTAACAATGTTGACTTCACTGAATGGCTTACGTGACTACACTATTAAAGCCACAGTTAGACCAGGTTACCCTCTTCATGACCCTTAAAGTATAACAATCATTCACAGTGGAACACTACTTTAAAAGCCCAATACCTTTGTACAATGCATTCAAACTTGTAAAGGTCTGAACTGTAAATCTCATTTTAAATTATTTTTACAATAAAATGTTGCATGAAGTATTGTTTAATCTGAAATGGGGTACAGCGGATAACCTTTTACTGGGCTTGAATTAAAAGCTATCTTACAGTGCAGATTTATCAAAATTAATTTTTCAAAACAGTAACTTTCAGGAGACTAAAAACTGGCATGACTTGTTTAATCTTATACTGTAATCTTTTCCACAGTAGATCTGCCTGTAAACTTTTAGTTTAGCCTCACCTAGTTAAAATATTGTCTGGGTGGGAAGGGCAGCAACCTCATAACCACAGATCTATGGCCTAACCTCTTGAAGTTTCTGAGCACCCTCAACTGAAAGTCCAGGAGAACCACTACTGCTCAGAAAAATCTGAAAACTAGTCCTTTTTTTTTTATTAAAATGAGATTGAGATTTGTTTAGAAAAATCATGGGAGGGCAAATTTTTTTAAACCTGCATTTTTAACTGTCAATTCTCCATGCAAAATGCAGATGAAATGTAGATATGTACAATAAGGTAAATTAGCTTAAACAGGGATTCCTTTCATAGGCAAGGCAGAGTCTGTTGGGGACAATGAACTGATTTTGTGGTAAACACTAGCAGGGCAAACTGGCTTTTCTTGGGAGCAGGTAAGGTAGGTTTCAAGGAGCTTAAACTAACTTTTACCCATATATTTATGCATGCAGTGGGGGAGGCAAAATTATTCATTGTCATGCCACTTTCACTTTTCACTCCTTCAGCCTTTGATGCGTGCCTCAAAGATGATACAAACTCTAGTTTCCTTTTGGTTCCTATGTAGTACATTAATAAATCAGAAGTAGTCTGAACTACCAGTTAGCTTAATTTCAGGTCTTGCTCTCCACAATCTGTCAGATCTTCTATTAAGGATAACTGTCAATTCAGACAAGTTTAGCTTCATTTAAAAGTGCTAGATCTGAATAAACTCCCTCTTCCCTGCATAAATATAAACAAATGGTATGAGGACAGTGCAGGTCCCAGTAATTTGTGTTGGAGTTGCATGCATCCAACTGCTTGATAGCATAATCTGCACCTGTTCTGCCACTGTTCTTACATTTCTTCTGGGAGGCAATAAAAGAAAGGCCAATAATTGGCCAAGACCTTGTGTTATCAAAGTAGTATCAACAAAAAGCTGTACACATGCTATCATCCTTATACAGAGAGGTAGTGTTCCCTATCTTCATTGCAAACTGCAAAAATGGTGTAACGAAACTTGCTTAGTTCAGGACTGCTTGCAAGGGTGGCAGTGTTGACAGCAGTACTAATAGCACAAGCATGCTCAGTAAAATTAATATTAACCCATATTCTAAACAAATAGGGTTAGTACTCATTTTAGGTCTCTTCTACCATGCCAGATGCAAAATTCAGAACTGGAAATGTTTGTAGGAGTAAAACAGGCATTATCAAGCCACAGCACTCATTAAGTGGTTTATATAAGCAGTTTATCTCTACATAATTACAAAACCTGATATTTCCTTACATAACTTTCACTCAGAATTTTCTGAACTGTCTTGATCTCCTGAATTTTGGACTAAAAGAAGAACAGGAGTACTTGTGGCACCTTAGAGACTAACAAATTTATAGTCTCTAAGGTGCCACAAGTACTCCTGTTCTTTTTGCAGATACAGACTAACACGGCTGTTACTCTGAAACCTGAATTTTGGACTCTGATTCTTGCGCTAAGATGTCTATCTTGCTCTATTGACATTGGGGGGGGGGGGGGGAATACCTCAGACTGTCCTACATTTCCTTTCCATCTCTCTTATCCCTGTTTAAAATCATACACTTTGAGCACTCCATTATGGTAATAATGCCTTTAGTCTGTTCTTCTAGAAGAAAATAAAATGTCCTGCACAAGAGCAGTTGGACACTAGGTGATAGGGTGACTAGATGTCCCGATTTTATAGGGACAGTCCCAATTTTTGGGTCTTTTTCTTATATAGGCTCCTATTACCCCCCACCCCGTCCCGATTTTTCACATTTGCTGTCTGGTCAGCCTACTGGGTGAATTTGTCTGTACTCCTGCCTCCTTTTGGGAAACCACGTTCATTTAAATAGGAAATGAACAGGTTACCCCTACACATTTGGTGCAGAGGATCTGGCACAAAGTGGGGGATGAGGGAAGGGGTGATAAGAGCCTTGGAGGCCCCCTTCTTAAACTCCATCCCCTTGGAGGTCCCCTGCTGTGGGACAAGGGGATTGGGTTGGGGGAAGCGGCTGTAGCTCTTCGTGCGGAGAAGGGAGCGGCTGGGAGGGGGCAGCAGGCAGTCCGCTTCCTCTCTAGCAAGGGGGTGGATCACTGGTAAAGGGACGTGCCGATGGTAGGCAGCTGCCGCAACCAATCAAGCTCCACCCCTCTACGGGGCGGGAGTGTGAAGGGGTGCGCACGCGCGCTGGCTGAGTGGTGGAGGCCACCGGCCCGTCCAACTTTTGCTATGGCAGGCCACGGCGGGGCCGAGACGGTGCTGTTTAAACGCGGCGCCGGGCAGGTACTGGAGGGAGGCGAGCGGGTCTCGTCCTGGGCAGGGGTCGCGGTGCTTGGGGCAGGGACTGGGCGTGTTATCCCCAAGGTGAGGCCGGGGCCGCGTGGCTGGGCCAGGCCTGGCGGCGGGGGTTGCTCCCCGTGGACCGTTAGCGGCCGTGCGGGGTGGGCGCGTTTTTACCCCGTGCTCTGTCCGCCCTCCCCACAACCTAGCCCCCGTGACCGCCGCCGCGGCCTGACCCGGCCGGGGGCGGCGGCGGCGCCGTGCGCGTGCTGCACGTGGTGGTAACACTTCCTGTCCCCGCTTCTCCCCCCCCCGCAGAGCGACGATTCGGACATCTGGGATGACACCGCCCTGATAAAGGCGTACGATAGAGCGGTGGCGTCATTTAAGGTAATGCGGCTCTCCCGCGCTGTGCTAGCAGCCGTTCCACCAGAACCCCCATGATGCGTTTCCCCTGCTCCAAAAACTTCTTACGTGTGCGCTGTATGGCCCAGAGCCTGCGGGGAATCTCGCGGGGGCAGCTCCCACTCCCCCCGTCTAGGGTTGGTTGCCAACTTTCTAATGGCACAAACAAAACCAAACACCTTTACCACGGCCCCCTCGCTCCACGCCCGCTCCCTCTGTTACTCGGTCTTCTCCACCCTCACTCATTCACCTGGCTGGGGGTGCGGGCTCTGCAATGGGGCTGCGGATGTGGGGTTGAGGGGGCAGGGGTTGGGGTGTGGGCTCCAGAAGAGTGTTTGGGTGTGGGAGGGGACTTGGGGCTGGGACAGGGGGTTGGGTGTGTGAGAGGGGTCGGGGTGCAGGGTCCTGGCGGTGCTTACTGTGGCTCCCAGGCCCTGTGGCCCCTAGGTGCATGGGCGGTTCCGTGTGCTGCCCTCGCACCCACAGGCACAGCTTCCGTTGGTTGCTGTTCCTGGCCAATGGGAGCTGCGGAGCCAGCGCTGGGGGTGGGGGCAGCATGCGGAGCCTCCCTGGTCACCCATGTGCCTAGGGGCCACAGGACCTAGTGGCCGCTTCTGGGACTGGCACGAAGCCAGAGCAGGCAGGGAGCCTACCTTAGCCCTGGCCTCTGATGCCTGAACTTTTAACAGCCCGGTTGGTGCTGCCAGGGTCCCTTTTTGACTGGGCATTACACTTGAAAACTGGATGCCTGGCAACCCTATGTGTCGGGGGGAGGTGCCTCCATGCAGGATCGGGGCCAAAGGGTCCTCTACAGTTCCCAAAATTGTATGGAGGGCCGGTTAGGGGAGGCTGTGCCTCCCCAAACAGCCAGGCGTGGCCTGCCCCCTATCCGACCCCTCCTGCTTCTTGCCCCTTGACGGCCCCCCTGGGAGTCCTGCCCCATCCAACACCCCAGATCCCTGTCCCCTGACAGCCCCTGGAACCCCCGCCCCTGACTGCCCCCCGCCACCCCATCGAACCCCTCCTCTCCTGGGGACCCCTGCCCCCATTCACCCCCCCCCATTCCCTGCCCTCTGACCACCCCAACCCCTATCCACACCCCCGACCACTGCCCCGAACTCCTGTGCCCTCTATCTAGGGTGACCAGATCACCCAAGACAAATATCGGTACGCGGGGGGGGTGGGGGCGTGACAGGGGGCGGGGCCAAAAAAAAAAAACAACCCTTCCTCCGCAAGCGCTGGAGGGAGGCCCGGGAGACTCAGGGGAAGCGCGGGGCCGGGGTGAGTAAGAGTCCAGCCTGGCCCCGAGCAGGCAGGACTCAGTTGGGTGGTAGGGCGAGGAGGGGGGCGGCCCGCGGGGCCAGGCGGCGTCTGTTCTCACCCCCGGGCAGCGGGACTCGGGAGCAGCCTCTGCTGCAGCTCCCACTGCCGCGGGGGGAGGAAGCGGCCATGGCGCTTGGCGGCTGCGGCTCTGGCGCTCGGGCCCGAACCCCCCGAGCCGGGGCCTGCTGCGGGGACCCAGCAGCGCGCACGCTGGGCCCAGCCCCTGGCCAGTCGCGTCTGGGCTGCTGCCCAGCTGGTGCTATCCTGCGGCGGCCCCGGAGTGGGGGCAGCAGGCCCCAGCCCCCCCGTCCCGCTCGGGTCCCGCAGGGGAACGAACGGGGCTGGGTTGCCGATGCCTCCGCCCCGGGGCCGCCGCAGGATAGTACCAGCTGGGCAGCAGCCCAGACGCGACTGGCCAGGGGCTGGGCGCAGCGTGCGCGCTGCTGGGTCCCTGCAGCAGGCCCCGGCTCGGGGGGGTTCGGGGGCGCCGCAGCCGCGGAGCGCCATAGCCGCTTCCTCCCCCGCGGCAGTGGGAGCTGCAGCAGAGGCTGCTCCCGAGTCCCGCTGCCCGGGGGGGAGAACAACAGCCGCCGCCTGGCCCCGTGGGCTGCCCCCCTCCTCTCACTACCACCCAACTGAGTCCTGCCTGCACTGGGCCAGGCCGGACTCTTACTCACCCCGGCCCCGCGCTCCCTCTGAGTCTCCCGGGCCTCCTTCCAGCGCTTGTGGAGGGAGGGGGAATGGTGAGCCCGGGGAAGAGGTGGGGATTCGGGGAGGGAGCCAATCGGGGGAGGAGGGGGTGAAGTCGGGGCAGGGGAGGGGGTGCGAGCACTTCCAGGCTCCGGCGCATTTCCTTGTTTGTCCAGTGTCCCGACCGCACGTCGGTCGGGATGCGGGACAAACAAGGAAATATCGGGACAGTCCCGATAAAATCGGGACGTCTGGTCACCCTACCTCTATCCAACCCAACACCACCACCACCACACCTCACTTCCTTACTGCGCTGCCTGGAGCACTGGTGGTGCTACAGCCAGGGTGCCCGGCTAGAGCCAGCCAAGCCACAGTGCAGCACAGAGCATTAGGTCAGGCCCTGGCTCTGCAGCTGCGCTCCCCCAGGAGCTTGCAGCCCCGCCATCCAGAGCATTGCACTGGCGGCAGGAGGAGCTGAGGCTGCAGGGGAGGGGAAACCAAAGGGGAGGGGAAACAGCAGGGGAGGGGCCGGGGGCTAGCCTCCTGGGGCAGGAGCTCAGGGGCCAGGCAGGAGGGTCCCGCGGGCCGTAGTTTGCCCACCTCTGGCTTAGGTGTATGAAAAATTCACATGTCGGCACTATAGCTGCACCAGCCTAATTCCTGGCATAGACATGGCTGGGTTGCTAGAAGAATGCTTCTGTTCACGGAGTAACCACCACTTGAGGAGGTTGATGATCCACAGTGATGGAAAAACCCTTTCCCAGTTGCTGTAGGAAGTGTCTACACGACAGCACTACAGCGGCACAGCTATACCGCCATAGCTGTGCTGCTGAAGCACCCATAGTGTAGAGAAGTCTATCTCGTTAAGAATATTCTTTCAAAAGTAGAATTGTAGAAAACTGCTCATAGGAGTGCAAATATCACATTGGGCTAAAATCTGTCTTATAGACACACATGTAAGTTTAGTGGACCTTTTTACAACAACATGAAATATAGACAAAATAAATACATGCACCCTTACCATTATGCCATTGATCAGAACTGGAGAAATTTGCTATCTGCATCCTCTATTTAGCTCTGGATGCTATTGTGATGGGGGATGGGAGTACACGTCATAGTTGAGATGTTGGGATATAATTCATAGAATCTTTTTTTTCTTTTATAGAATGCTCTAAAGAATGGTGAGTGTTCAGAGCCTTCAGACAAACAAGAACAATGCTCAGGGACAAAGAGAAAAAATAATAAAAAGAACAGAAGTAGGAAGAAAAGCAACGCAGCACCATTGAAGCAGGTCATCTTAAAAACTGAATACCAAAACTAAATGTTGTTAATTTTTGTATTGCACGTATTCATAGTCAGTTTTAAAACATGAGGTTTATTTGGTTATCAAGGGAAGATTTTAGTTATTGACCTCAATGAGATTGTAAATAAGATTTATAAATTCTTGCTCTGCTGGGGCCACTTTAGAAACAGATTAATTGGATACAAAGAATAATCTAGTGAGGAGAGGCACATCATGCAGTATTTAGTTCAAAAGTTTGTATGCATAGTAGATGGATATGTTAACATTTAGATGTTTGAAACACTTGAGGATGAGAAAAGTTACACTTGGAGAAAACATTTTTCAAGGATCACAAATATAGCTGTTGATTTGACTTTCTTGCTTTTGTTGCAGTGGAGAGTTGGTGATGCCTGTAATGCAGTTTGGTCTGAGGATGGTAATGTGTACCTGGCAACTATTGCCTCGATCAATCAGAAGAGAGGAACCTGTGTTGCTGTTTACACTGGGTATGGAAATAGGGAAGAGCACAATCTATCTGATCTACTTCTTCCCAACACGGTTGAAAAAGAAAACGAGGAGCAGAATGCCGGGGAGGTGAGACGGCAAATATAAACAATTACTATTCTACTAAAAATAAGCAAAATCTTTTAACTTTTGTTCTATTACTGTTGCCCTTGTAGAACTGAAGGAGGAGAAGAGTATGTGAACCAAAAGTGATCCTTTGTATAAATGGTCATGAATCTATTGAAAGTAAGGGTATATGGTGCCTGTTTGGTAGTGTGGCCTCATGGATTGGGCATTGGACTGAGATTCTGGAGACCTGACTTCAATTCCCAGCTCTGCCACTCCTTTGCTGGGTGACCTTGGGCTAGTGGCTTTCTTTCCTGGACTTAATTTTTTCATCTGTAAAATGGGGATAGTGATACTAACCTTTTTTGTAGAGTACAGTAACTCCTTGCTTAACGGTGTAGTTATGTTCCTGAAAAATGCTACTTTAAGCAAAATGATGTTAAGCGAATCCAATTTCCACATAACAATTAATGTAAATGCGGGGGGGATTAGGTTCCAGGGGAAAAATTTTTGCCAGACAAAAGACTGTGTGTGTACACACACATACACAGTATAAGTTTTAAACAAACAGTTGAATACTGTACATAGCAATGATCATTGCTGTGAAGCTTGTTTGAGGTGGTGAAGTCAGAGAGTCCCAGGGAATGCCTTACTGCTAAATGTTGAACTAGCACTCTGCTGAGCCCTCAAGGGTGAATACATTGTTAATGTAGCCTTACACGCTACAAGGCAGCACGAATGGAGGGAGGGGAGATGGCATGGCAGAGAGAGACGAAGACACACAGTGTGTGTGTGTGTGTGTGTGTGACGCACATTGCCCCTTTAAGTACATTGACCCCACTCTAAGTACATTGCCTTTTTAAGTAGATCAGCAAGAGACAGCAGCTGCTGCCAGCAAGCTCCCTCCATCCTGAGCCCTGTCGTGTCCCCCCATGCTCTATGGAGATGGGGGGCAGGAGCGGGAGGAAGGGAACACCCCGACATTAGCACCACTCCCCCCCGCCACCCACCTTGCACAGCAAGCAGGAGGCTCCCGGGAGCAGCTCCAAGGCAGAGGGCAGGAGCAGCACATGGCAGTGTGGGGAGGGACAGCTGAACTGGCTGGCAATTGATAGCCTGCTGGGAGGCTGCTGCACAGGGAACTTAAGGGAGCAGGGAACTGATAGGGGGGCTGCAGGTCCAACCTGGTTCCAAGCCCCCACCAGCTAGCTCCAATGGGCTGCTCTTTCTGCAAGGAGTGGACAAAGCAGGCAGCTGCCAAACAACGTTATAAGGGAGCATTGCACAACTTTAAATGAGCATGTTCTCTAATTGATCAGCAACGTAACAACGTTAACTGGGACAACTTTAAGTGAGGAGTTACTGTATTCTGTGAGCTTTGGATGAAAAGTGTTTTAGAAGTGCTGAGTAGTAGTAGCATTACTATTACCATACCATGACTGTATATGGCCCTATGATTCTTGCACAAAACTATAATTCTCACCTGCAGGATTGCTGCAAAACCCTGCTTTTCCTTAATGATTCACTTAATAATCATTTAATGAAGGGAGATGTTGTCTTTCCAGACACACATCAATATACTGTTTCAGTTACTAATCAGCAGTGTTGGACATCAAGAAGTTCTGTTAGGGGGGTACTAGACATGTCAGGACTGAAACAGTTGTCTTTTTTTCTCTGTACACTGCAGACTTTTGGCCCTTTCTACAAGAAAACATAAACAATCTACTATTTTTGCTGATGCTGGGCTCAGTGTTAAATGTGGAGGATTTCATATGAGATTAGAGAGTGATCTTTTTGTGTGTGTATGTGCTAAGAAATAGCCCCAGCATTAAAATGTCTTAGTCACTTTCTGAATTTTAGATGACCAAAATTAATCTTCCCAAGATGTATATGAAACTAGAAAAAGGTGGTAAGAGTGGGAGAACTGGACAGTTGGGTTGTTAAGGCTGACAACTGGTGGCAGTGCTGGGGATGAGGGAGCAATGCAACAAGCAAGTAACAGGACCAGATGGCATTCACCCAAGAGTTCTGAAGGAACTCGGATGTGAAATTACAGAACTACTAACTGTAGTCTGTAACCTGTCATTTAAATCAGCTTCTGTACCAAATGACTGGAGGATAGCTAATGTAATGCCAATTTTTAAAAAGGGCTCCAGAGGTGATCCCGGCAATTACAGGCTGGTAAGCCTGACTTCAGTACCAGGCAAACTGGTTGAAATTATAGTATAAACTAAAGAATAAAATGGTCAGACATGTAGATGAGCATAATTTGTTGGGGAAGAGTCAACATGTCTTCTTTAAAGGGAAATCCTACCTCATCAACCTACTAGGATTCTTTGAGGGGGTCAACAAGCATGTGGACAAAGGGGGATCCAGTGGGTATAGTGTACTTAGATTTTCAGAAAGCCTTTGACAAGGTCCCTCACCAAAGGCTCTTAAGCAAAGTAAGCAGTCATAAGATAAGAATGAAGGTCCTCTCATGGATTCGTAACTGGTTAAAAGATCAATTTTCAGAATGGAGGGAGGTAAATAGTGCCCCCCAGGGGTCTGGACTGGGCCCAGTCCTTTTCAATATATTCATATATGATCTGGAAAAAGGGGTAAACAGTGAGGTGGCAAAACTTGCAGATGCAAAACTACTCAAGATAGTTAAGTCCCAGGCAGACTGTGAAGAGCTACAAAAGGATCTCTCAAAACTGGGTGACTGGGCAACAAAATGGCAGATGAAATTCAATGTTGATAAATGCAAAGTAATGCACATTGGAAAACATAATCTCAGCTATCCATATAAAATGATGGGGTCTAAATTAGCTGTTACCACTCAAGAAAGAGATCTTGGAGTTATTGTGAATAGTTCTGTGAAAATATCCACTCATTGTGCAGCGCCAATCAAAAAAGCAAACAGAATGATGGAAATCATTAAGAAAGGGATAGATAATAAGACAGAAAATATCATATTGCTGCTATATAAATCCATAGTACACCCACAGCTTGAATACTATGTGCAGATGTGATCGCTCCATCTCAAAAAAGATATATTGGAAAAGATTCAGAAAAGGCAACAAAAATTATTAGGGGTATGGAACAGCTGCCAAGGAGAGATTAATAAGACTGGGACTTTCCAGCTAGAAGAAGAGATGACTAAGGGGTGATATGATAGAGGTCTATTAAATCATGATTGGTGTGGAGAAAGTACAGAAGGAAGTGTTATTTACTCCTCCTCATAACACACGAACTAGGGGTCACCAAATGAAATTAATAGGCATCAGGTTTAAAGCAAACAAAAGAAAGTATTTTTTCACACAACGCACGGTCAACCTGTGGAACTCCTTGCCAGAGGATGTTGTGAAGGCCAGGACTAACAAAATAACTAGATAAATTCAATAACTAGATAAATTCATGGAGGATAGGTTCATCAATGGTTGTTAGCCAAGATGGATAGGGATGGTTTCCCTAGCCTCTGTTTGCCAGAAGCTAGGAATGGACAACGGGATGGATCTCTTGATGATTAGCTGTTCTGTTCATTCCCTCTGGGACACTTGGCATTGGCCACTGTTGGAAGACAGGATACAGAGTTAGATGGATCTTTGGTCTAGGGGTGACCAGATGTCCAGATTTTATAGGGACAGTCCCGATATTTGGGACTTTATCTTGTATAGGTGCCTATTTACCCCCACCCTCGTCCCGATTTTTCACACTTGCTGTCTGGTCACTCTCCTTTGGTCTGACCCAGTATGGCCGTTCTTAAGGAATGAGCAAATAATTAGGGGAGGAGCAGAACTGTAAAGGGCCCTGGATGTGAAGACAAGAAGATTGAACTTGATGTGGTAGAAAGGGAGGAGACAGTGGAGAGATTCAAAAAGAGAAGGGATTACATGGTCAAAATGAAAGAACAGGAAGATGATCTTAGCAGGTACATTTTTGAATCAGCAGTGGCAGAGTATAGGAAGGTGCAAAAATCAAGATGGAAGATGAGGATGTGGACAAGACTTTCCTAGTGAAAAGTTTCATACTGAATTTGGTTTAACATTTGCTCTAGACACATGGGAGGTGTAACCTGGGAACACGTCTACCAGAGTTTTAATTAAAAATACAATTTTCCTTCTAGAATGAAAATGAAACTCAGTATTCAACAGATGAAAGTGAAAAGTGCTCCCAGTCACCTGGAAACAAATACAACTCTACAAAATTAAAATCCTCTCACTGGAACTCCCATTTTCCACCTCCACCACCACCAGGCCTGGGAAGGGTAAGCATAGCCCTAGCTGTGATAGTGGCCTGAAGCAGAGCAGGATCTTCAGACATGATTTATTTCACAGCTTTGAGAAAATAATGTATTTACCACTCTTCTAGACATTAAATTCCAACATTGGCATGGTGTTAAGCTCTTACAACAACTCTTGAACTTTAATGTATATCCCTGTGGTAAACCGTAGGAGTGAAATCCAGACACCCTGGTAGTCGGAGTTTTCCCATTGACTTCTTTGGGGTCAAATTGTCACCCTATGTATTTACAATCTAGAATAGATTCTATATGAAATGCAATTGAAATAAAAACAATTGGCTTTATTTTAGGAACATTGCAATATAAGTGGAAGATGACCAGAAAATTTCATATGTGAAGAACTAGCATAAATTAAGATAAGAGCCTATCATTTCATCTTTAAATACGAGCATAGATACAGTGTGATTGTAGTAAAAATGTGTGGTATGGTAAATTTAGTATTCAAAAACAGAGTGAACTTAGCTTGTATCCTAGACCAGATATGATTAGTTATATCTTGGATAGAGGAATATTAGATGTAATGAATAGTTTTTTAATGGCCGCACCCAACTTCAGATTCCCTTTAAAAGGCGTTTTAAAAATTACTACTATTAAAACGTCAAGCCTGTCTTTTTGTGATATCTATAAAGAAAGTCACTGTCTCTTTTTGCTAGGCTTGCTGATGCTCACATCAGAGAATACTGGCAAGAATCATTTATAGCTGGCCCATTTTCCTATACTGTTGATTCATTAAGTCATTGGGACTTGCTACCTTTGCTTGAGCAATTTTGTGATCTGTTGCATAATAATATTTTAAGGCAGAAGGTTTCTTTCCCCTTTTTAATTCCAAATTTTGTTTCCTATTCAATTATTTCACTGTAGCCTGGACCAAAATTTAGTGGACCACCACCCTTCTTATCAAGCTGCCTCCCACCATTCCCAACAGGACCACCGGTAAGTGGTATATGGAAAATAGTGATTAAAGGCAAATATTTGTGATCTCCACTTTTCTAACTGACTTTCTTGGTCACCTGTATGCACATACCTGCTTTTAAATTGAAATGAATACCTATTCAGTACTGTGTATGTGCCCAGTAGCAGTGTTCCAGTTAAGCCCATCTTAATGTTCCAATTATAAATTTCCTCCCAGCTTCTGGGGTTTGTATTCAGGATCACAGGGAGTAAATTTCTATTCTGGAGTTTATAAGGATAGAAGGATTAAGATCTGTTATAAGATCTTATACAGAATTTTTGTACTGGTGTAACTATTTCAGTTAGATGTCGACTTTTTTTTTTACTGAAATAGTTACACTGATATTGTAGAATAAGTAACTTTAATTCTTTAATTTTATACTTATCTTAAGTTTGGTAAAGGAAATGTTTATGTTGCAAAGAAAGGCCCTGAATAGCAAGTAGAAGGAAGGCCTTGAAAATAATAAGTGGTAAGGCCAGAAGGAATAAAGTATTGAGGATGTCTGGTTCAATGAATAGCTAATAATATTAGGGGAACTTTCTAAAAAGAAGGTCTCTGACTGAGAGGGGTGACTACAGATGGTTTTAAATTTAAAAAAAAAAAAAAAAAAAAAAAGTGTCTTAAAATGAGCCAACATAGCCCTTCCCCAACCCACGCACCAGGGTTAAAGCCCATCTGAACCCAGGTGCAATGGGAAAACTACTGGACAGCAAAGAGGAGAGGTGGAAAACTCTTGGGAAGAAAGGAGTTTGTAAATCTTACTTGATTAAGACAAAATAAGGGTGAATTGTCTCAGATTGGTCTTTAACAAACAAGTGACGTCATTGCCAATTACCAACTTCAGTTAAAGTGTATAAAAAAGTAAACTCTTAACAATGAACTCTTTAATATCTGCCTATTTTGGAGCTGACCAATATGGGTCTGAGTACCCTGGGTTTAGCCCATTTGTAAGTATCTTGCTCAAATGCTTATAATGTTGTTACTGTTTTGGATGTAATAAATTGCTTATTAGTTAGGCTTTTTAGGCATGTTTAGAGCAACTACATATAGTGGCATTTGGCCTGTGGATTTAATAAAGGAGTTTATGGTTAAATTGGTGTTTGTTGAATTCCCATATTAATTCAACATTTTATTAATAATTCCAACAGATACGACGTTCCCTTATACTGACGCATCTTATTTCCCTTCCCTTATGGGAATAATGATACTAATACAACTGCATCTGCATTAGTGTATTTATAGTGTTTTAACTGTATGGGTACAGTCAAAGCTTTTGTATGTAGAAAAGCCCTGAGTGTGTTATGAATTTTGGAAAATAAGTTTTTTTTCCCTTTCTCTCTCAGTGGATACGCTGATCATAGGAGCTAAATACAGAGGAGTGGTACATGTGCCTTTGTAAATAAGGTGTTTACTTTACAAATACAAACTATCTTATTTCGAAGCGTGTGCAAGAATGCATTTCTATTCTTTCATTTATTTGTCAATTTCAGAGTTGGTTGTTGTCATTCACTTCCCCTGTCTGTAAGATAAACACCAATTAAATAAAGCCAGTTCACAGTGTTTTGTTGCAATCTCCTAGTTGATTCCTCCTCCACCACCCATGGGTCCAGATTCTCCTGAAGATGAGGAAGCTTTGGGAAGTATGTTAATAGCCTGGTATATGAGTGGTTATCACACCGGCTACTATCTGGTAAGTGACTCCTGTTGAAATGTTGCATGTGTAGTTTAGCTTTGGGTTCTACTGTTGTTTAAGAAAAGTAGGTGTTTCTTTTTCTCTATGGAGCTTTTACTCTAATTTGAGAACCTAGCTTGTAAGGCATTCTGTTTAAGTGTTCCCGTCTCTCTGTGAGCAAAAGCAGATCAGTCCACTTAACTAATGAGAACTTGCTATGTTTTACATTTGCACATTTAAATATATTATATAAAAATAATTTGAGATCAACAGTTGCAGCTTTCCAGTCCAGTGGAGTCTCCTAGCATGCACAGTTTGTCATAATGGAAGAAAAGATTGTGTGGTTGGAGTAAATCTGGACTTGTTCACTATTTAGTTTTGTGAAGACTTTTATTTTCTAACTACTACTGGATAATTTATTCTCTAACCCTCCCCTTCCCCCTCCCCATCAACATACTTCATTACTGACCTGTGGGAAGGGTGGGTTTGTGGTACATGGATAGCTCATGCTGGAACGCCACACTGATGAAAAATCCATGGTTGTGGAGGGCTGCTTTTTGCATAATTGCAAAGGAAGAAAAAAAATGTAGAAAGGATTTGACTTTTCAAGCTTTGATGATTAATTCTTGTTAATATTCAAATGTGGACTGAAGTCTAAACAAACAGAATTTGGGAATTGGTACTTTCGGTTTCCATTATTTACTTTCGGTTTAACAGCAAAAATTTCTCAAGCTGTTCGGCAGGGACACAGATCAAGACAATAGCAAATAGTTAAGTTTTAGTTCCTGATCTCAATATATTATATGTTGGTTGTTTGTCTTCAGTCTGTAATCTATAAAGAACCAAATCTGCTTTCCATGAGAGAGATTAGAAGGATTTGGCCCAAAATATTTTACCATGATGAGCAAAGCTTCATTTTTATTTTGTCTTCACACTTGAATAACAAACTCGTGCTATCCTGTGTCCCATAGGGTTTAAAACAGAGCCGAATGGAAGCTGCCTTGGAGAGATGTCCTCACCCTAAATAATTGAATATCACTTACTATCTTGAGCAATTGTAAGTATTGTATTTGTGCTTAAAGTTTTAATGTTGCAATCAGTGGGCAGTCTGTGACCAAACTGAGTTTCTCAGTTTGGAATTGCAGCTTGCATCCTAGCTGTGGAGAGTGTCCCTTAAAGAAAAGGGCAACTTTGGGTTCCAAGACCTCTAGTCATCTTGGCCATCAGTGAAGAAAATCTCTGGCACTGTCAAAATATAGCAAGTGACTTGCCACCAGACATAGTGGGTGAGAGCTGGAATAGGCTCTTACAGTACTTTCCAAGGTGGGATTTGTGATTGAGAAATCAATGTGGCTGCTTTTACTAAAAATTAATTTAAGTCCATGTTGTTGACAACTTCCACTATGATTTGAAGGGCTGCTAACTTAATCAGTCCTGGACACAGAAGACCTGTTGAGTTTGTGATCAAATCTGACTTTTGTGACACTACACACATTTTTAGAAACAATTGCTTGCTTATACATGTAGAGTAGGAGAGAGTGTGCTTGAGTTTGGTTTTCAAGACAGGACTAACATCTAGCTCAGTTCGAGTTTTTCTGTCCTGTTGTGTGTGTGGGTTTTGTTTTTTTTTTTATTTTATTCCCTCCCCCCTTATTGCTGAGTATCGGCACTTTGGTTTGAAATAACTTTTTGCTTAGGATCTCCCTTAAGTATTAATCACTTTATTGCAGTGCAAAACATGTACTCTGCCATCTGTTCCTTTTTACTTGTTTCTCTGACAGACTTGTCTTTAAAGGGCAAGTAGGATTTATAGTGACTTGCAGGTGATACTTGTTTAAAAAAATTAGTATGTGCATACACCTATACAATAACAGTTGTTTCTCTTTTAAGCCAGGTACAAATATCCCTGGGAGAGATGTCACTTGTACATTGGCTGATATGAAGATCTGATTTTTTTTAAATCACGAAGACTAACTGGGCTTAACTTAACCCTTGCATTTTCATAGTGAACTGAATGAATTAGTGCAACAGCAGACTTAAGAATGTATGAATGACTATTTTGCTACTTTAAAGGCAACCAGCCTTTAAAGCACTGCAGTAATAAAATGACACCTGCCCAATTAAAAGCTAATATTATGGATTTTAAAAATACTGTACAGATCCCTTTCGAAACAAGTGGTTGTTATATACATGCTGATCTCTCTGCATTGTTGTAGCATCTTACATTTTTAAATTTGTAATTTGAATTATAATCCAAGTAATTTTGATCAGAACTGAGAAGTACAAAATATTTAACCTAGATACAAATAGGCAGTGATGTACGTAATTGTGACTGTTGGTGGGAGTTAGTGACATAGAAAATGTTAAACGTTAAATATCCTATGAGTAGGATCAGAACCTTGAACATAAAGCAGATGAGCTGGGGAAGGCTCACTTATGAGTTGTTATACTATTTTGCATGTTTGTAAATAAAATTTATTCAGACTTTGAATTTGCTTTTTTAAACTTTAACAAATTTTGCTTCTTAAATGTTATGGGTTTTTTTATGTTTTAGATGGCATATGTATAAAGGAAAGACATACCATCTAGATCAGGGGTAGACAACCTATAACACGTGTGCCAAAGGCAGCACATGAGCTGATTTTCAGTGGCACTGGTCTGGGGGGCTTTGCATTTTAATTTTAAATGAAACTTAACTATTGTTGTATGTAAAGTAAATAAGATTTTTCAAATGTTGTAGTTATATTACAGACTTATAGAAAGAGACCTTCTAAAAATGTTAGTGTTACTGGCATGCGAAACCTTAAATCAGAGAATGACAACTCGGCACATCACTTCTGAAAGGTTGCTGACCCCTGATCTAGATCATAACAGCCCCCTGTGCCCTGCTCTGTCTGGCCACTGCCTTCTCACCTGGCCTGACTGAGGAGTGCCCTCTCTTCTGGTGCCACAGCCACCCTGGTGGGTGAAAGGTATAACTGCAGCAGAATCTATGTTCTGCAAAGGAAACAAAATTTTGCTGGGGGGAACATGGATTCTGCCTGTGCACAGGGGTGCAGAATTCTCACTGAGTAGCATGTACTCACCTTCGTTTGCAACGTGTTAGAGGCCTACCAAAATGCAGTCAGAGTAGATGGTGTAGCTACTTGTAACACACTCCTTTTACATGTTTGGAGTAGTGAAATGTTTAAAATGTCACTTAACTGTCAGTAACCAACTCTGCTCCCATTTCTTGGGCAAATGTATTGCCTTCCTTTGATTTGCCAAGGTTATAATTACATCATTCTGTTGCTGATATAAGAAGGAAGATAATTCAGATCCTTTTTCAAAGTATTGTAACATTGCAATGCTAAAAAATGAAAAGCACTAAAAAACAGAATTGCTAAGAGTGTTTTTTGGGTAATCATACACAGTAAGACTTACAATGAATCACAGGCTTAAAAGGTGCCTTCTCTTTTTAACCCTCATTTATTTCCTTTAGTTTAGATGTAACATCTCACACTGACAAAAAGGCTGCAGCTCACATTTCTGAGAATAAGGGAGGTCACTTAAAGTGTACTGCCTATTTTCCCCCCCTTCTATTAGAGTTTTATAAACAAGTTTTTAAATGTTAAGCAAAACTTCTACAGTCCATATTGACTTAATACATCTATTGAAACATCAAAATGACTTGTCCTTGGACCAATTCAAAACTACTCATTTTTCATGGTTAGATTTCAACCTGGGAGGACATGTTAAGTGAGATCCTTGAACAGTCTGGTACATCTTATTATTTTCTAATGAAGTGGTTGGAGTGGAGAGTATGTTTATAAAATTTGTGGCTGATGCTAAACTGGGAGTGGTTGCAAGCACATTTAGTCTAAACTAAGTAGACGTGATAACTCTTCAAATACATAAAAGGTTGTCTTGTATATAAGATCAATTTATTCCCTCATATCCACCAAGGGTAGGAGAAGTAGTAATCAGCTTAGTTTGCAGCAAAGGAGATTTAGGTTAGATATTATTCTAACTATAAGAATAGTTAAGCTCTGGCACAGGTTACTTAGGAAGGTTGTGGAATACCCCTTCTTGGAGGTTTTTGAGAACAGGTTAGACAAAAGTGTCAGGGATGACATAGGTATACTTAACCCTGCCTCAAGATGGGAGGATGGACTAGATGACTATTTTATGTCCCTTCCAGCCCTGCTAGTCTGTCACAAAGTACTTGGATAAGTTCTTCTAATAAACATGTTTTTCTACCCTGAGGATAATATTTTTAAATTACTGTAGAAAAAACTCCAAGTATAAAAATATTTGTTAGGGTTTTTGTAACAAGTTATGAAACAAACATGAATCACTGTTTTAGCATACAAATCCATTTTTATCACTTTTCCACACACAGATTTACACATTTATTTAGAATGACTCTTGAATAAGTCAAAGGTTTACAAAACAAGTGAGGGAAATACATCAGATATAGATATTTTTATAAACATTAACCATGAGAATTTAAATATTCCAATTCTATACATTAACTAAAAGTTGTTTGTTCCCCTAGCAAATCTTCATTGTTACTGCATTCACCTAGGTATTTCTTCTAATGTGACTCTTTGTGCAAGAATGAAACCGGTAGGACAATCTCTATGAACACCTGGTATCATATGCATGGAGGAGTAGGATGCTTGTGAATGCAGCCAGGACAGCAGTGCAGAGAATCATGAACAAATAAGTCACATTCCACACAAAATACATTCTGGCAGACTTTACAAATGTAAACCTGAGTGAAAAGGTTAAAAAAATTAAGTTAAATTTTCAATTACAGTAATGCAATAGATTACTGTAAACAAACTATTTATTTTGCATATTTACATAAGATTCCTACCAAATTAAAGTTTCCAATCTGAAAATTTTTCAGGCTAAATATAACTTTTAGATTCAATCAGAATAAACTATAAATTGTGTTTCTTATTAAACTAATTGCCCAAATTCTCACCCTTAAAAACCCTATAGTTGTAATAACATGAGAATCCTATGGGTACTGCAGCTAGTATGTTTTAAAAAAAGTAAAAAATAAGTTACATTAAAGAATTCTACAAATATAAGCATCTTGTCTGACAAAGCTCATTTTTCTCTAATCTAACTACTCGTTAGACTCCCACCATCCTTATGCCCAGAGGTGGAACTCATTCTTCGCCCTGTCAACTTTTTGAGCGAGGTCAGCAGCACACCTGACAGTCTCTGGACACTCCTTACCTCAAGTGTGCTGCTTTTGCAGTCTAAAAAGAGCGAACCCAGGACTGAGAATTCAATCTAGCCAACATGATGGTCTCCATACGGGAATTTTTGTTTTGTCATCAAGATGACCTTCACAAAGATTAATTACATTAAGAAGCAGTGTGCAAATTACATTACATTTTAATAACTTACATGTTGATCTTTAATCTCCCCTTGGCAGCCTTGACAATAGCTATGAAACAGAATTCAATATTTTTATTGAAAGCAGAAAAAAAATTGTTCATCATTTTACACAGTTATTTCTTACACAATTATAATTGGATATCCATTTCTATAATTTAAATGACAAATCACAGCCATTTAACTGAACATGCACTAGTTCAACCAGTACTAAAGAAGCCATTGCCAACTTATCTTATTTTCAAAACAAAAGATGAAATCTATAAGGGCTCACGTAGATTCTTTATAGCAGGTATGATTTACATACCGTTCTCCTTTATATTCTTCCAGTGTAACTTCTTGAAAGGCATCCAAAGGAAACAGGTGATGGTAAGACCGAGCTAGATGGGGTGCAGAGACTAATGTAAGACCTTGAATATCAAAATAAAAAGATGGGGGGGAAAAAATCATTTGTCAAGATAAACCAAAATTTTTGATTTCATGAATACAGGAGAAAGCAACAAAAGTAAGCATGTGTTTACGAACTTTTTGGCCCCATGACCTTCCTTTTGAACAGCAAAAGGTATTTTATGTGAGTGAATCAATTTTAATAATCTGAATTTCTGCCTTAGTCCACATAAAATTATAAAACTCTTAAGAATTAGAAGGTATACAACTCCATTCTGTTCCATCTAGGTTAGTGATTGCAGAGATTTTACAAAAGTATACTAATGACTTCCTTTGAGGGTTGGTGAATTATTTTAATTCTATAATGAAAATATAACTATGCCCAAGCCCTTCAATGAAGGCAAGTTACAACTTTCCTCCAGCACAAGTGATATTTCCACTATACTATATAACTAACTTGGTTGCTAAAGGAATCCCTTTTTGGATATATATGTATTCCCATCAAGTGAATATAAAAGATACTGGAATACAAAAGAAATGGAGTCTGATCAAATTCTGATTCACCCCAAATTCCCACTGACCTCAATGAAAGTTTCAAGCAAACAAGCAATTCAGCATCCAGTCTAAGACACAACAGTCTGTGTTATGGTATTGCTTTCTACACACTGTAGCCCTCAGAGCCTCAAACCTATTTGATACCCAAGACTAGAATTAAGGACAAGTTCTGCAACAGGCATAATTGAGTCTTTCCACATCCCAATAGCTTAGAGGTTTGTTTGTTGTTGCTTACCATTATACGTAAAGAATTGTAGCAATGTAGGGCTGGAAGGACCTTGAGAGGTCATCTAGTCCAACACCCTACATTGAAGCATGACCAAATATACCTAACATTTATTTTGTCTGACCTGTTCTTAAAAACCTTCAACAGGGATTTCACAAACTTCCTTGGAAGCCTATTCCAGCACACAGAGCCCCAGAAACTAACTATAAGGATAGCTAGTTCTTCCTAATACCTAACTTAAATCTCCCTTGCTGTAGTTTAAGCCCATTACTTCTTGTCCTACTGTCAATGACATGGAGAACAATTGATCATCCTCCTCTTTATAACAACCCTTAACGTATCTGAAGACTATCAGGTTCCCTCCCCCCGTCTTCTTTTCTCAGGATTAGACATGCCCAGTTTTTTTAACCTTTCCTCAGAGTTCCACATTTTGAGTTCCAATTTTCACTGATAAGTTACCAGGTTTATTAAAGGAGTCCAGTTTTTAACTGATTTACACCTCTTTATCAATCCACTCAATATTTTTTCAGGTACTGATTTTTGTTAAACACTAAAACTTTACGCAATTGTTGTGTCCTAGAGTGCTGAAACTGAAGCAGTTCCACAGTGTAAAACACAGTACACACAAGTAGAGGTTGGTGAGGGCTCTGGCTGGGGGTACGGGCTCTGAGGTGGGGCTGGGGATGAGGAGTTGAGGGTGCTCTGGGCTAGGACCAAGGGGTTTGGAGGGCAGGAGGGGGATCAGGGCTGGGGCAGAGGGTTGCAGTGCAGAAGTGGGTGAGGGTGCAGGCTCTGGGTAACGCTTACCTCAGGCAGCTCCCAGAAGCAGTGGCATGTCCCCCCTCCGGCTCCTACATGGGAACATGGCCAGGCAGCTCTGCACACTGCCCTGTCCGCAGGTGCCACCCCTGCAGCTCCAATTGGCTGTGGTTCCTGGCCAATGGGAGCGGTGGGGGCAGCATGCGGAGCCCCTTGGCTGCCCCTACGCGTAGGAGCCAGAGGGAGGACATGCCACTGCTTCCGGGAGCCACGTGGAGCGGGGAAAGCCCCTGCTCGAGCACCGGAGCAGGGCAAGCCCCGAACCCTGCTCTCCAGCAGGAGCTCGAGGGCCAGATTAAAATGTCTGGTGGGCTGGATGCGGCCCCCAGGCCGTAATTTGTCCACCCCTGTTCTACACAGTCTCTCCCCCTCTTGGTTACCTAGCAGACTGAGTCTGCCCTTGGCTCTCCCTTCCTAGAGGGAGAGTATGCCTCTCCCTGAACTACCAGCACACACAGCCCCAGAAACTTTGGTAAGCTCCTTGGGGTTATAGATAGATAAGGTAAACAGGTAAACATAGGATGAAAACACAAATCTATGTTGAATACCAATAAGCAAATCAGTGCTTGGAAATTTTCAAGGAAAGTAAGGATGGGAGTGGGGAGGATGCATTGTGCTGCAAGTACTGCAGCATTGAGGTCATAGGCACCGACTCTGTGGGTGCTCCAGGGCTGGAGCACCCATGGGGAAAAATTAGTGGGTGCTCTGCACCCACCAGCAGCCAAACTCCCCACCCCACCTCCTCCCCCCTCCATCCCAGCACTTGCCAACAGCAAACAGCTGTAGCAAGCTCCAGAAGGGAGGTGGGAGGAGTGTGAACATGGTACGCTTGGGGAAGAGGTGGGGCAGGGATTTGGGGAAGCAGTTGAATAGGGGTGGGGAGGGGGTGGAGTTGGGACAGGGACTTTGGGGAAGGGGTTGGGAGGGGCAGGGCAGGGGTGGAGGCAGGGCAGGGCTGGGTGCAGAGGGGGATCGAGCACCCAGTGGCACCATTAGAAGTCGGCGCCTATAATTGAGGTCATGCTCCTGCTGACAGAATAAAGGGACATGTTGAAAGGAAGCGACAAGAAACAAAGAAGAAAGTGAGCTTCGGGATAAACAGTCAATAACAGGCACTTTTACCAGGGCTTTAATGAAAAAGAAGGCACAGCATGATTGTGTCAAAGAATTTGTGCATGCTCTTCATTTTGCCAGACAACTGCTGTTAATAGCAGAGGGACCTATTGATGATTTTGTGCAACAATACTGTCCAGCTGCAAAACCCTTCCTAATGCACACAACCTCACTCGTAAGCATCTGAAAGAAAATGACAGTGCTTTAGTATCTACACTGATGGAACAGATTAATGGAAATGTGGTGCCTAGTCTGATTTGTGATGAATCTCCTGATACTTTTGACCCTCCGATTTTTGGCTTTTTGTTTTAGTTTTTTTTATTTCAAAGCAAGTAAACCCACATTGTTTTGTGCTGATGGGACATACATCCCCTCTGCTGACAGCTGTTTTGTCGACACAACAGTAACTGACATGGTTGAGATGTACCAACTAACTTGGGAAAACGTGACCACAACTAATAGCGATTCTGCTTCCTACATGACTATGTTTGCACAGGAGATTAAACTCAATCAGAAACCAGAGCTCCTATGTATTATCTGTCCAGCTCATCTGATTAATGCCACACTGTCAGCAGCTACTGCTACAGAAGAAATGAAAGATGTGAAATTTTGCATCACTGGATTCGGGGCCATTTTCAAGCATGCAAACAAACTGAAGGCTTTGTTTAACACAGTGCGAGTTGAGTGCAGAGCCAATTGCCGATTAACTACCCCTGTGTTGGGCCACATTGGTGGATGAGCTTGTATTTCGCTGTTTATTTGCCAGTCCATGTGTCATTTACATAACAACCAAAATAAGTGCTAGATTCTGTGCACCAAGGTAATACTCATTGTTGAAGACTTGGGAGTCACTGTGTGACACAGAAAACACTCAAATTTTCTCCAACTACTGCCAACACATTTGCCAGTACAGATATCTACTGGATCCTGAGAACCAAAATCTCAGCTGAACTCAGCACAAAAGCTGCAGGAGAAACATATGGCAAGAAAACCCAGCTGTTTCTGGAAATCCCTCCCACCCTGGAACACAAGAAAAATCAAACAAGCACTCAAAACCTTCAACACACCACAGCCAGAAATAGGAGACGACCGTGGCCTATAATCTGAAACCCAAAGTGTTTGGTGCCAAAGATTCTTTTTAGGAATGTCATCCAGATATTGCACCCTTTCCTCAAGATGAATTTTGCAGCAGACTATGACTGTTATACCAGAGAATTTCAACCATTTGCTACTAAAGATAAAATTTCAAATCTGAAAGGGGCATTTACTAATTCCATGAACTTCCCTAACCCTGACGATACGAAACTGGATGTTCTGGCTTCTTAGAACAACATCAAGACATACTTCCCAACTTCAGCAAAGTGGCACAGCAAGCTATGAGTGTATCCCCTGAATCTATTGATGCAGAGTGCATATTTTCAAAGTTGGACTAATTCCATGACAACAAGAGGCCCAACATGAATGAGGATACTTTGAAGAAAATTATGCAAGCATACGCAAACCAGGATTTCTGGAAAAACTATAAGCTCTGAGAGACACAAAATATACCTTTGTATACAAAAAAAGTTTCAATTATACTGTAGTAAAATATGTATATTACAAACTTTTTTTCTTTTTCCTCTCCTCCTCCTGATTTTTCGCAATTTTTTTTAACCTCTTTTCATCCTGTTTTTAAGGTTTGGAAAATAAACACTGAAAAATTCCTGGACTTTTTTTGTTTTTTGGTTTTTTAACAAATAAAAACTGAAAACGCAGAATACTCATAGGTCAGTCTTTTTAACCATTTATCATTTTTGTTACTCTCCACCAGACCCTCTGCAATTTGTTAATATCTTTCTTAAAGCGTGGCCCTCAGAACTAGACTCCAGTTGAGGCCTCATCAGCGCCAAACAGACAGGACAATTACCTCCCATGACTTACATATAACACTTCTGTTCATTCACCCCAGAACTATATTAGCCTTTTTTGCAACTGCATCACATTTTTGACTCATATTCAATTTGTGAGCCACAGTAACCCCTGATCCTTTTCAGCAATATTATCGCCTAGCCAGTTATTCCCCATTTCAGTTGGGCATTTGATTTTTTTATTCCTAAGTGTAGTACTTTGCACTTGTCTTTATTGAATTTCATCATGTTGATTTCAGGCCAATTCTTTAATTTGTCAAGGTCATTTTGAATGCTAATCCTGTCTTTCAAAGTGCAAGCAACCCCTCCGTACTTGGTGTCATCCACACATTTTATAAGCATACCCTTCACTCCATTATCCAAAATACTGAACAGAACCGATCCCAAGACACAACCCTGGAGGACCCCCACTAGATATGTCCTCCCAGTTTGACAGTAAACCATTGATATCTATTCTTTGAGTAAGGTCTTTCAACCAGTTATGCTTCCACTTTAGGGAAATATGGCCTAGATGAAATTACTATAGTTTGCTTATATGAATGTCATGTGCGACTGCGAAATCAAGATGAATCACGCCTACTTCTTCGCCCCCTCCCTCTCTAATCCACTAGACCAATACCCTTGTCAAAGAAGGAAATTACATTGGTTTGGCATGGTTTGTTCTTAGCAAATCCACGCTGGCTCTTACTGATAAATCTATTATACTCTAGGTGCTTTAAAACTAATTTTTAAAAATGTGTTCCAATATTTTTCCAGGTATCAAAGTTAGGCTGTCTGGTCTCAGGGGGGAAAGTAACTTAAATCTCTTACTGTACGTAGGGCTGCCGGGCTCCTGAGCAAGCTGGGAGGCGCGGCACCGTGGCTCTGGAAGGGGCGGGGCCTTGGACAGAGGGGGCATGGCCAGTGGCACTGGAACAATTTTTAGGGTGGGGGTGCTGAGCTGCAGCCCCCGCTACTCCCACCCCATCCACATCCCTCAACGCCCCAGGCTGGGACCACAGCTGGGGGCAGTTGAGGAGCTCCAGGCCGGGGCCAGGAGCAGAGCCCCACGGCCAGGATCCCGGGCGGCAGCAGAAGGCCTGATGGCTGGGACCTGTAGTGGAGCCCCTGGGCAGGGGGCCGGCCGTCAGGACCCTGGCACGGGGCTACTCTGGGCACAAAGCTGGGGGAGCAGCAGCACCCCCTGCACCCTTACTTCCCACACCTATGGGCAGGACTGGGGGGCCAGCCTCCCCCAGCCAGTCCTTCAGCGCTGCCGGGCAAGCTCTGTCCGGGGCTCCAGTGGTGATTTAAAAGGCCTGGGGTTCCAGCCACTGCTGCGGTAGCCCTGGGTCCTTTTAAATAGCTGGGCCCCAGGACAGCTGCCCCTTTTGCCCCCGTCGGCAGCCCTGCCAGTACAGTCCTTAAAGCACTGCTGCGGCAGCGCTCTAACTTCGACTGTGTACCGGCCAGTACTGGCAGCCACTTTCTTACCAGTACGCTGTACTGGCTAACTTTCACCTCTGAAAGGTCTATAATTCCCTGGATCCCCTTTTTAAAAAATAGGTACTATCTTCGCCCTTCTCTAGTCCTCCCCCATACTCCATGAGTTCTCAAAGATAATTACGAGTTGTTTCAGATAATTCCTTAAGGTACCCTAGCGTGCATTTCATCAGGCAATACCAATATGAATATATTTAAATAATTCTTTAACCAGTTCTTTCCCTATTTTGGTCTGCACGCCTTCCTCCTTGTTAATATTAATTGTGTTAACTATCTGGTCACAATTTACCTTTTCTGTGAAGACTGAAGAAATAAGCATTAAACAACTCAGCCATCTGAATGTGGTCCATTATCAGCTCTCCTTCCCTGCTAAGTACAGGATTTACACTTTTCCTTTGTCTTTCTCTTGCTCCTAATGTCTTTATAAAACCTCTTCTTGTTGACTTTTATTGTCCCTTGCTAGGTGCAACTCATTTTGTCAATAGACTTTCTGATTTTGTACATGTACTATTCTTTTGTACTCATCCTTAGCAATTTGTCCATTTTCATTTTTTGTAGGATTCCCTTTTGATTTTCAAGTACAGCCGAAGCAGCCTCTTAGTATCCTTCCTATCTTTCCATCACATCAGGATCGTTTAATGTTATGCCTTTAATATTGTCTTGGAGAAGCTGGTAGCTCTCCGGAACTCATTCATCCCTTAGATTTTCCTCACAGGGGACCTTACCTTCCAGTTCTCTGAGTTTGTCTAAGTCCTTATTCTGCTGCTCTCACTCCTCCCTTTCCTTAGAATCATAAAATCTATCGTTTCGTGATCACTTTCACCCACATTGCCATCAACCTTCAGATCTGCAATCAATCCCTCCCTGATAGTTAGAAGCAAGTCTAAAATGGTGTTCCCCTGGTTACTTCCACCATCTTCTTAAACAAAATGTTGTCCCCAATACAAGAACCTTTTGTGTTTTGCCATATTGCTTTTCCAAGAGATGCCTGGGTAGTTAAAGTCCCCCAGTCCTACCAAATCTGATGTTTTGGTTATTTCTATAATTTGTTTTAGAAATGCTTCATTCACCTCCTTCTCCTGATTTGCTGGTCTATAGTAGACCTCCTCCCATGACAGCTCTCTGTTTCCCCCCCCTTTGTCCTCACCAAGTCTATATACTTTGTGTTTTTTTTTTTATACTCACCACAGATTTTGCATTCCACAGGGAGTTCACAGTATTTGGCCCTACACTGGGGACAGAAATATCCACCCAACGTGAGACCTGGATCACTGTTGTTTTCCAAGTGCCTGGGGGTGGGGCAGGAAGAGAAGAAATTAATACTGTTGAAATCTCTTGGACAAATGTGAAACTGTTGGACAGAACTGGAGAACGAGCATAGAGTTTGTCACAGAGTTTGGTGTGATGCAAAGTTGCAAATCAACCAGAAAATTCACTATTAAATACACTTTTCCTTAAATGACATAGCCATTTAATGAAGTGTTACAACAAAACACCAACACTTTACCAGGGTCTTTAATTAAATCCTGGGATTAACCTTCCCATTTATTAAGTAGCAAATTATTCAGAAATTTATTAAGTGTTACCTAGTAGCTCAATTTCCACTGGTAATGGAGTTTCTAACCCTGTGTCTCAATAATACCCAAGAATAGGGAAATATCATGAGGAGTTCAATAAGCTTTTTGAAATGTGATCCAGGATCTAATGTTTTAAGGAAATCTTTTTCCGAGAGGGGAAATGTATGCTTGATTTAGCCACCTGCTTTTGACTCAGAAGCCAGTATCATGCTTTCCCTCAATAACAGAAGAAAAGATTAATTTTCCCCCCACATAACTGAAATTTCCTTTACCTCTAGAAAGTGACTTTATAAAAGGCATCCACTATATTATAGTCATAATTTTTCCTCACACAGAGAAACTCTGGTTTGGACTTAAAAACTAAAAGATATGCATTTTAATTCTCTCATGAAGTATACACGGTTCTTCTTCGAGTGATTACTCATATCGATTCCAATTAGGGTGTGTGTGCGCCATGTGCACAGTCATTGGAAAGTTTTGCCCCTAGCAGCACCCGTTGGTTTGGCTGTGGGGCCCCCTAGAGTGGCACCTCCAAGGCGGACCGTCGAGTCCGGAACCATTGAACTCCCCGAGCCAGGTGACTGAGGAGGTGGAACTGCAGTCCACCCCGGACACCTTTGTTTGCCACGACAGCACCAAGGTCCCCGGTCCTCCGTGCCAAGCCTCCAGTGCCACAACGTATGGCTCCATCTTGAGGCAAACCGGCAATGCTTTGTCCTTCAGTATCGCCAGCAGAGGCAAGATACCGTTCTGAGTCCCAGCACCACTCGGACTCATGGCACCGGTCAGATTCGCGGCACAGGTCCAAGTCACGCCAGCGCTCCGGATCGCAGCACCAATCCCCATTGCACAGCAAGTCCCACTCCTGGCTCCGGTTGCCTTGGCACCGGTCAGCATCTCTGTGCAGATCCTACTCACGGTACCACTCCAGGTCCAGTCTCGTAGCACTGCTCCCCAGCCCAGCTCCGCACCACACTGGCCATCATGGTCCCAGTCCCTGTCTTCGGAGGCGGGGTCCAGACACTCGCCGCAGGGCCGACACTGGTGAGCTCATAGAAGGCCTGATGTGGGTGCAGAGCCATGGCCTGTGGAGTGGCAGGGATCAGTGCAGTTGCTATTTTGAACCCCCATGGATGTACCACCAAGCCCAGGGCACCCAATCTAAAGGTTCCCATTCAGTGGTGTCCGAACCAAGGGTGCTGGAGGCATCGGCCAGTTGCCCCACCCCAAGGGTGCTGAGGTTGTACCGACCACACTACCTCCCCTGGAACCAACCCCCGTTCCTGGGCCAGACCCCAGGGTGGTTGACCAAGATGTAGCGGCAGAGCAGGAGGCCCCAGGGACCGGAAGGGGCAGGAGGAACCCGCGTCCTCCCTGGATGAGGCGTTTGTGGGAACCTCTGCCTCGGGGCCGCCCCCATAGACAGCTGTGCCCACCAGGACCTCCTATGCAGGGTGGCACAGAGCATGGGTCTACAGGCCAAGGAGGTGGTAGAGTCAGAGGCCCCTCTGGTTGACATCTTGGCCCCGGAAGGCCCATCAAGGGCGGCTCTACCCCTTATCAAAACTATCCAGGCCAACGCAAAGATCATTTGGCAGACCCCAGTCTCTATCCTTCCCACCACGAAGAGTGTGGGGAGGAAATACTTCGTCCCCTCTAAGGGAGAATACCTTTTCACATACCCGCAACCTTGCTCTTTGGTGGTGGCTACGGTGAACAAGAGGAAGAGGCAGGGAGAGCAAGCCCCAGCACCTAAGTTGAAGGACTCCAAGCGCCTGGATCTGTTCAGGCGCAAGGTGTACTCCACTGGGGGTTTGCAACTCAGGATTGCCAACCAGCAGGCAATCCTGAATAGACAGTTTCAATTCCCAGAACTCTATGCTGAAATTTAAGGAGCAAAATCCAGGGAGGAATTCAGAGCTATTGTTGAGATGGGCAAGGCAGAGGCACAAACCTCTTTACAGGCCTCACTCGACACCGCTGAGTCGGCGGCATGCACCTTGTCCTCCAGAATTGCCATGCAGCATAGCTCACAGTTGCAGGCGTTGGGGCTTCCGCCCGAGGTCCAACAGACCATGCAGGACCTGCCTTTTGATGGGACGGCCTGTTTGAGGAGCAGATGGACTCCAGGCTGCCCAGCCTAAAAGACGCCTGGGCAACTATCAAATTATTGGGCATGCATACTCCAGCAACCCAACACAAACATTTTAAGCTGCAGCAACAGCAGCAACGCTCCTATCCTCCTTGGCTGAGGCAGGATTTCTATAGGAGAAGAGGCAGGAACAGCAGGCGCAAGCCTTTCCACCCCTCATCTGGGCAGGGCCAAGGCCTGACCAAACCATCATCAGGTTCAAAACAGGCCTTTTGAAGGTGCGCCCGAGGATGGCACATCAGCCATGACCCCGGATCCTTTCCCTTGTTTCCTGAATTATCTGTCCCACTTCTGCTTGGTCCCAAATAACATCAGACCGCTGGGTCCTTAGCACAGTAGAAGTGGGATATTCGCTACAATTCTGCTCCCCCCTCCCCTTCCCTGTCCCTCTTCAGGGACCCTTCTCACGAGCAACTCCTTATCCAGGAGGTGCGGGCACTCCTCGCCAGAGGAGTGGTGGAGGAGGTTCCTCAGTAGCTCAGGGGCAAGGGATTCTATTCCCGATACTTCCTAATCCCCAAAGTCAAGGAGGGCCTCAGACCCATTCTAGTCTTGCAAGGCCTCAACAAATTCATGGTAAAGTTGAAGTTCTGCATGGTCTCCCTGAACTCCATCATTCCGTCTCTGGATCCGAGAGACTGGTATGCCACCCTCGACCTCAAGGACGCTTACTTCCATATATCCATACGTCCTGCGCACAGACGGTTCCTCCCTGTAGCCCATAGGATCATTTTGCTAGCTATTATATCCTACTAATCCAGCCACCTGTCTCAAATAATATGTTTCTGAAATTCATCTATTTCATTCTTATATTTTATCAGTATCAATTCCTTGGAATTTAGGATGTGTTGAGGCATATGGTGCCTAATAGTAAGTTTCGCTGAAATGCAAGAAGCCTACCGATCTGTAATAGCCAGTAAGATATGCTATACAGCAAAAAGTATAATTAGTTATGAATATGTCAGCATAAAAGCTGGCAACTTGGCACAGATAAGTATGGTCCCTGAACTTTAGGTAACCAAAGGGGGGGGGGGGAAACTATCCATATCACATCACAGGTTTATCTAACATCTACAACCAGTTGGTAACCGCAGGGTACACCACAAGAGAGCCTAGGTTGGCAGTTTTGGAGTGCGATGACACTTTCTAAATATATTAATAGGGATTATAATCCACTAACCTATAGGAAAAGGGTACTCACAAATTTCTTAGGGCATGGCAATAAGATTTGGGTATAGTAGGTTGGGCCTGAATTACATAGGGTCAGGATCCTATAAAATACCTTGTAAGAAAGGCTCTTGTAGGCTCTTCTAGCTCCTGAAGCTTTGGTTTCTTGGAGTGCTTTTTCCAGTTCTCCTATACTCTATATACTATCTTTTCATCTATCTATTCTATCCTCTATAACGCTATCAGATCAGCTTGTGTAGTATAGTATAACTACTCAACATTCCTAACTATTGGGGAAGCCAGTACACATCGATCGTGTAATCAGGCATGCCAGGAGTGAGGCTGGTCCTTCACCTCCTATTACTGGGTCCTCAACAAAGGGTGAGAGTATGTTAGGTTAAGGTACTTATAATAGAAATGTTACCACCAGGAGTTTTGCTTTTTTTTTTTTTTTTTTAAACTGATTTGCAGTTAAGTTTCATAGCATTTATTATTTTTATGTCGATTTCAATAAAGTTTTTATTAATTTGGTATTGTCCTCAGTGTACATGTTCTTGCCAAGCACCCCGGGAGTCCTCTCCCGATATAGAACTCTGAGTTCTTAAACTCTGTAGTCTGAATTGGATAAGAACCTATAAATCTTCTGGTCAGATGCAATCAGTGGCAAGCCATAACAATTAACCCATCAAATTCAGGTCAACATCCCCTTCGGCCTGTCAACAGCCCCCCAGGTATTCACCAAGTGCATGTTGTTCATAGCGGCCTTCCTTCTCAAAGGCCGATGCAGGTGTACCCGTACCTCGACGACTGACTGCTTCGGGGGTGGCTCCAAGGACCAGGTGGAATAATAGATTTGACTGGTGAAATCCACCTTCGACAATCTAGGTCTCCTCCTGATACAAACTCAGAGAATAGAGTTTATAGGGGCAGTGCTGGACTCGACTCGGGCCAGGGCGTTTCAGACTATCTTGGACATCCTACGCAGCCTCAGACAGTACCTCACCACCACCACAAGGGGCTGCATGATCGCATGACGTCATGCACATATGTGGTGCAACACGCCAAGATGAGACTCAGACCACCTCTCTAGCTTTTCGCCAAGGACGCGACAGTCTGGACTCAGTGGTCACCCCACCAGCACAGGTCCTCCAGGCCCTCGACTGGTGGCTCAATCAGCAGGAAGTGTGCAAAGGGATCCCTTCCACAAGCCCCAGCCTTCCCTGTCTCTGGTAACAGACGCGTCAGCGCTGGGTTGGGGTACTCACCGGGCGACTTGCAGGCCTCTGGTCCCAGGACAAGCTCTCGCTCCACATCAATATAAAGGAGTTGAGAGTGGTGCGGCTCGCATGCCAGACCTTCCAGGCGCACTTGCAGAGTCAGTGCATGGGAGTCATAATGGACAACACGACTGCTATGTTTTATATAAACAGGGGAGAGGAATGGGCACCACCCTGCCTATGTTGGGAAGCCCTCCAGCTGTGGGAGTTTTGCATAGCCCACTCAGTTCACCTGGAGGCAACCACGAGGTCCTTCCGCAACCATGAGTGGTCCATCCAGCCAGACGTCATCCTCATCATCTTCCAGAGGTGGGCAATTCCCCACATCGATCTCTTCGCCACTCGAAGCAACAGGAAGTGCCAGCGGTTCTGCTCCTTCTGAACCACAGCCAAGGTTCCATCGCGGATGCCTTCCTCCTGTCATGGTTCGACCATCTGCTATAACGCATTCCTGCTGTTTTCGTTTGTACACAAAGTCCTGCTCAAGATCCACAGGGACAAGGCGCGGCAGTCATACTAGTAGCGCCGGCGTAGCCACTCCAGCACTGGTACACCACCCTCTTGGAGCGGTCAATGAACGTCCCAGTCACGCTGCTGCTGTTCCCAGACCTGATCACCCAGGACCATGGTCGTCTTCGTCACCAAGACCTCCAGTCTCTCCACCTCACGCCCTGGAAGCTTCATGGTTAAACCACATGGAGCTCTCGTGCTCCGTCAGGGAAGTGCTACTCAGTAGCAGGAAGCCCTCCACTAGGGCCACCTATCTGGCAAAGTGGAAGAGGTTTACAATCTGGTGCTCCCAGGCCCCCATTCCTCTCATCCTGGACTATCTGTTACACCTTAAGCAGCAAGGCTTCGCTGCTTCTTCCATCAAGGTACACCTAGCAGGTATCTCTGCATTCCACCCAGGAGCAGCTGGGTGCTCCCTCTTTACCAACCCCAGGGCTGGCCGCTTCCTCAAGGGCCTGGAGTGTCTGTACCCACAGGTTCGGCAGCCAATCCCTGCATGGGCCTCAACCTGGTTCTCTCCAAACTGATGGGGCCCTCCTTCGAACCGTTGGCAACCTGCTCGCCCCTTTATCTATCATAGAAGGTTGCCTTCCTAGTTGCCATTACTTTGGCAAGATGGATTTTGGAGCTCAAGGCCCTCACCTCTGACCCTCCATACACGGTCTTTTTCAAGGACAAGGTGCAGATCAGGCCTCACCCAGCTTTCCTTCCAAAGGCTGTGTCACAATTTCACTCTAACAAGAACATTTTCCTGCCTGTGTTTTACCCCAAACCGCATGCAAGCAGTCAGGAGCATACACTCCACTCTCTAGACATTCGCCGGGTGCGCGCCTTTTACATCGAACACATGAAACCATTCCGAAAGTCGAACCAGCTATTTGTGGCAGACCAAATGAAAGGCCTCCCAGTCTCGCTGCAGAGGATCTCATTGTGGATTACCTCCTGCATCCACACCTGCTATGAATTAGCCAATGTTCCAGCCCCGGCTCTCATGGCTCACTCCACAAGGGCACAGGCATCATCGATAGCATTTCTGGCCCAGGTGCCAATCCAAGAGATCTGCAGGGTGGCAATGTGGTCTTCAGTGCATACCTTTGCCGCTCACTATGCCATGACCCAGCACACTAGATACGATGCAGCCTTCAGCAGGGCAGCGCTCCAGTCTGTGATTCCATAACTCTGACCCCACCGCCTAGGTAAGGCTTGCGAGTCACCTATTGGAATCAATATGAACAATCACTCGAAGAAGAAAAATAGTTACTCACCTTCTCATAACTGTTGTTCTTTGAGAGGTGTTGCTCACATCCATTCCAAACCCAGCCACCTTCCCTTCTGTCGAAGTAACTGGCAAAAAAATTGATGAGGTGCCGGGTCGGCATGGTCAGATATTGAGTACCATGGAGGCGCCACTCCAGGCGGCTCCGCAGCCAACCCGACAGGTGCTGCTAGGGGAAAAAACTTTCCGATGACTGTGCACGCAGCACGCATACACCCTAATTGGAATGGATATGAGCAACACATCTTGAAGAACAAGAGTTATGAGAAGGTGAGTAATCATTTTTTTCCTTCTGAAACTTAAAAAAATTTTCTATGGTCTCTTCTCACAAAGAAGGGCACTCTCTTGCTAATCAAGCTTTCAATTTCACTATACATTAGCAATGAAATGAAAGGAACACTCAGTTCCAGGTATTCTTTCCTTATCACCACCATGTTTACGGATCGGATTTATATTATTTGCTATAGCATAGTAAAAAGTGTTTATGTATTGCAGTGGCTCCTAAAGGCACCAGTCAGGGATCAGGGTCTAGGAACTATACAAACAACCAAAAGATGATCGCTACCCTAAAGATCTTAAAATCCAAGTAAGTATAAGATAAGAGACAACAGCTGGATACAGATGTTAGCAGCACAAGATAAAATGAGACTATTATGAACAGTTGTACGCAGAGAGGACCGGAAGAGGACCTCTGTATAAGCGCAAAAGCTTCTCTCTCTCACCAAAAGAAGTTGGTCCAATAAAAGATATTACCTCACCCACCTTGTCTCTCATTATGAACAATGTCATAAGCAGTGGTCACAGCACACCTGCTGCCTACCCATTTTCATGATGTTTTGTACCTTTCAGTGCATATACAACATTTTCTAAGTTTATTTAGATACCACAGAATTCTAATAATGCCTAAAACTAACCAGATTTTACTTACGCCATGCTAAATGATGGTTTAGCATCCTGATCAGAGAGAGATGCAATGGTATGCTGAGGAAAACCTTAGGAGCCAAGAAAAATATTACATCACTATATGAATTGGTAACATACAACAAACAATTTCCTATTTGAGTGGAGAAGTTAAAAAGTTAGAGGTTACTGTTTAAAATATTTCGTGTTATTACAGAAGTCAATGCACCGTTTCCTAGATACTAAATCCATCATTAGTGTTCTCTTCCTACTTCTGCCTCCAAATCCTGTATTGCATCACCTTACAAAAACATTTTTTTTTTCCCCACTTAGCGTGAAACTGACAAACCCCAATTTTTTTGGCAAACAATTACAGAGAAAATTAGGTGAGATAGTAGAGAAGGAGAAAGAGCAATATATTAAAGGGAACTATGGTTCAAGTCAGAAATTAAAGGGAACTAATTTAATGTTCAGACTTCAGAGACATGATCCCTTTGAGTGCAGTGTGATGGTTAATACAATATTTTCTGGAGGTCCTAGGTAGCTTCCAGTCCACCTGTGGTAATTATTTTTGTAGCTCATCTCAACCAAGGAGATAGTTTTTCTTATTACTGTTCCACTGATTAGACTGAAAAAACAAAAGCTTAAATCATTTAATTATAAGGATGATTACACACAAATGTCTACTCTGCGTGTATTTAGTCACTTTGACGAAAGAAAAGAAAGTTGTTTTAAAATGGGAAACAAGCCTGTACAGAGGCACAGCAGCAGAACATTGTGCTGCTACTTAGCTTCAGGCTCACACTCCTTCCGAATTCGTTCTCTATCATGAGGAAGCAAAGGAGCTCATTCCAGTTGTTAGAAAGGAACAAGCTGACAAGATTTCTCCTAATATATGCCCAATCAGTTAATCACAGCAATACGGGCATGAATTTAAAAGGCTTGTGGATTTTGGCCTAGGTACAGAAGGCAGTCATCATGATAAAATGGCAAACAGAAATACAAATGGAGAGGCACACTTTTTAGGTTTATCATCTTAATATTTTACATATCACATTTTTCCACTACCGCACAAAGAAATATTGTGTAAAATTTGTTACTACCCACTTAAAATGGAGTTTTGTCTCTTTTTTGTTTCAATTTTCAATGTAAATAGTTAAATGGTTTGTAGGTATATTGTTAAATATGTTAAATCCAGTTTGCTAAAACTGAAAAATTAAAGTGAAAACAATTATGCATCAATATGTTTTTCAGATTTCAAACAGCTTCCTTGTTCATATTACTTTAATACATAAGACACAAAAGAGGATGTTACACCAAATATTCTTAAATCTTGCACTTAAAATTTAATAAAACAAGATCCTACCCATTCGAATAAGGGAGCATTCAGAACTTGAACTGGCAGGTGGAGGGCTAATATGATGCATCAGCAGCTCCTTATAGTGGCTTTCATCTAAAATTACATGGTATGTTCCTACCATGGAGAAAGAAAATGCATGACTCTCCGCTGACTCATTTAGTAAGAATAGGTAAACACCACAATCATAATACCTGTTCAAATAAAGTATGGATAGTTTTACTGAGATCAGAACCATGAACAAGAAAAAAAAATTGGAAAAATCAAGTTTAGGCAAAACTTGAAAACAGTTTAAGCAAAAATGTATAATGCTAATAGTGCAAAATATATGGGGATGTTACCTATAGTTACTACTTGTATATTTAAAAAAAAAAAAAAAAGTATGACTGTGTACCTCTAAAAAGTTAGATAGTGAGAGCCTACCTTTCCCTCTCCACACTAACTGATATAATGCAATTTTTTTTCCAACTCACCATTGTAGTCACTAATGGTAATATATGTTTAACAACTTTAATATGATACAGTTTGCCTACAGACTTTTTCAGGTATCCTTATTTCTTTAATCATCTCTCTTCCAAATCAGCAACTATAGTTACATATCAAATTTACTGAATTTGTATGACTTCTTTAAACAGAGGGAGCAATTATGAAATATTCTCTTAACACAACAGTATGGTAAAAAAAAAATACATCCTCTTTAAACATCAGAATTTATTTTTAAAAAATTGTCAAATCTTTCAGACTTACTTTTAGACTTAAACGACTATTACTGACATATGTTCAGAATCCGTCTATATACTTACCACCCGTTTCTCGGGCAAGTACAGTACAAACTCGAACTTCAGCAGATAGGCCGATGACAGATACTCTGATCTTAACTGCCTTTAAACACTTCACATAGAAAAACAAAAAACACTCAAATGCTTCAGCAGAACTGAAAACTGTAAAAGGTATATACTTTTAAATTGAAAATGTAATCACAAAAATGATGCGTCAACAACTTTTTTTTAAGAAGTATTAATTCTTCACTTCTATACCTTAATTAGATCATAGATATTAGATGGATCACACGTTGTCAGGCTACTGAAGATAATCAAAACCTCTCTGCTTGTATGTCCTGGCATGTGCCTATAGAAGGTAAAAAGATGTATATTTAAATTAGCTATAAACTAAGAATATAACAATTACATACACATATGTTGAAGTTTGATGCTGTGGCTTTTTAAGAATCCCCAAGAATAACATTTCCTAGTACTCAGTTGTACAAAATTCAGAAAAACACATGGCTAATGCCCACAAACACCAAAGGATGCTGTAAATCCCTCAGAGAACTGCTCCTACAATAAGGTCATACTTTTCCAAAATCTAACCTACTGAAATAACCCTTTCAGTTGATGGCTTGTTATAGTTCTTGAAGTTATCCCACCACAGTCCTCCAGGGAAAAATTAGATTCAGTCTGACACCACCACAACAAATCATCGAGCATTTTTCTTTTTTTAAAAACATTATTCTGTGGCCAATTCAGAGATGCAAATCTATGACGTCTTTCACAGAGAGCAGGTCCCCAAAGTTTCCAGTGTCTTTCTATCTCTCTCACTTCCACATATCAGAATACAGCAAATGCTTTAAGATAATATTTTTTCTTTTCAATTCCCAATAGAAAAAAAATCACCATCAACTCAGACAACAAGCTTCTGGTCTTTCCTTTTGAGGCTTTTAACAATTTAGAACCACTCTAACTAGCCATCCTAGTAACTTACTGAAATGTCCACCACCACCTTTACTCTGTCATTGTTCTTGGCCTTTCTTGCTCACCTGTCAGACTCTCCCTCAAACATCCATTCTTTCTCTCATGCCACTTATTTACCATGCAAGCTCCCTCCCAGCAAAAATCTAAAACGCTACTATTTTAAAACTCACTTTTCACGTGAAACATACAAAACCCAGCCAGATGACCCTGGCACGGGTGGTAAGCTGTGACTGTTCCTCTTCCCCCTCCTTCCTTTTCTCATACCTTTAACTAATCCCCACTCCTGCCATTCCCCCCGACCCTACCTCTACAGCCAAATTAAAAATAAATAGTTAAAAATAAAAAATAGGAAACTAACAAAACTGATGGTATTCCATCATCCTGTTCATTTACCTGTCTTCTATATCCCGATTTCCAAACCTTCATCTGTTATTAGATTTTAACCTTTCTAGGATAGGGACTATGTTGTCTTCAGCTGTGTTTGTACAATACCCAGCACAATGGGGCTTAGATCCTGAGTGGGGCCTTTACACGCTATCATAATTAAAAAATAATTCATCAACTGCTCCTTTTGCTACAGTAACCCAAGTTCCATTTGTCCTAGCCTCATAGTAGAGTTCATTAAAACCATTCCTACAGACCATTACTTACACCACTTTTCCATTTGACTTTACAGCTTGGATTGCTCCATGAAAAGTCTGTTCATATCTGAGGAGCTGAGCCACTTACTATGCAGAAAACAAATTTTAATATGTTCTTTGCTTTAATGGATATGCAGTTAAAAGTTCAAAATCTGCACTTTTCAGCTCTTTGCATGTAATAGCTGTGGTCTTGACTAGCTCGTCAAAGAACAGAATGAAATCCTATACACAAATCCTCAAAGTGTTAATTTTGGCAGTAACGGTTTCTCTAAGGTGCTGAAACAGAGTTAACCAAAAGACAAGGGAACATTTGATATTTATGTTATAGATATCTAACAGTTATGTTTTGATAAATACTTTGTGCTCTTATAGAGACAGAAAACCAAAGTTCCCCACTTCTTACTAATATTAAATAATGCTTCCAATTTTTCGTAACAATTACATACTCCCATCTGAACAGCAGCATAAACAGGTTTTTGTCTCGGAATATTAAATGCTTTATTTTTTTATTTTTAAATGACAATTATGTTGACTGTGCATTGTACAAAGCAGAAGTTAGTTATCTGTATTGCAATAACACCTCAAGGTATCTCAGAAGGATCAGTGCAGCACTGTGCAAGGCATTACTCCCAAACACAAATACACTCCCTGCCACAAAGAGCTTACAATTAGCGTTTTATCAGTTTCTGTTGTTCCAAAAAGAATGAAACCTATAATAACCTACATATACTAACTTTAAAGTCTGCATGGCCAAATTTAAAGAGTTATACAGAGATGGTTCTCCATGGCAGGTCAGATCTACAGCTTTCTTCAGAGCAGTTGTATGCTTTCTTGGGTTTCCTATAAGTAAAAACAAAACTCACCTGAAATGGTAAGATTAAAAAAACACCTTATAATTGTACATTTTTCTGTTAATTTATATTGATACAGTATGAAATACATAAACAAAATATCCTAGTGTGAACTGTATCAAATTGTTTTAGTAACAATACTATTTAGTACTTACATTGTCCTTTACATTCTCAACACACTGTACAAACATTAAATCATTCTCAAAGCACCTAAACAAGGTAGTAGTTATCCCAATTTTACAGATGGCTTAGTAGACAAGGAGTGGTTAAATGATTTGCCTGAAGCCACACAGTTTGTTAGTGGTAGAACATACATTAGAAATCAAGAGTTCCTGTTTTTCAGCATCATCTCTAATCCACTAGATCATAAGGCCTCCATTAACTACAATTACAAAGTTAAAACAGATAAAAAGGAGAGAAAGAAAATAACCAGGTGTTTTTCATATGATATGTGAAATATTGAAGAGGGAGAAATAGGAGAAGGCTGTTCCAAACGGGAAGAGCTCCTAGAAGACGGCTCTCGCACTGAATCATGAAAATGTATATAAAAGAGGAAGTTGGTGAGAGAGGAAAAAAAGAGAGCAGAAAGCGCAGGCAATAGAGAAATTCATGTGTTGGCACTCAATACAAATTACATGCACAAAGTTATCAAGAGAAAATCAATACTGAAATTTGATTTCTGCTCTTAAAACATACGTATATTTATATTCCTAAGCATAAGTAGACTTCCTGAACAATCAGAAACTTATCTCAAAACAGGCTACAATCCTGCAATTAGATCCACTAACATGGACCCCTACACCTTTCTGGCGCTCTACTAACTTCATTAGGGTCTGCCTGTATGGAACAAGTTGCAAGATCAGGGCTGTAGAGTGCAACAGTTATAGTGATGACAATGATTCTCTAATACAAAAGGATATTTCTTTCCTACCTGAAAGTTCTGTCAGCTTTTCAGCTCTTTTACTCTTAGTTACAATTATACCAATCTGCAAGAAATAGTTCTATTAGTGAGTTATCATCAATTTGATCTACATTTTTAGTATACCCTGTGTGTTGTTATATAGATCTTTTTGGATCAGTGCTAACAATACCCACATATTTCTCTACAGCCTTTCTTTGCGAACACAGTAATTTAAAACCAGCTCTCACCTTGAGATACAGGAAATTACTAGCACAACTCCCTTTGTATTAAGATGAAAATATATTCTTAATTCTTCACTCTATTGGTACCCCTAACCCCTAAGGACTAAAATGTCTCTTTATATCCTTTTTCTGGCATTAAGAATGCAATTCCAAATCCTAATTGTGTTAGCATTTGTACTTCAGAAAACTGTAAATCAATATTCAATTGAATTCTCATCTTCACCATTTAAGAGGGAAAAAAACATTACACAAGATCGGGGGAGAAAGAGAAAAAGATTACTAATATTAATTTAAAATAATCTGTTGAAAAATGTTTAATTAAAATTAAATGAAAACTTCAAAATAGTTCTTCCAACTTTGTTTTCAGACAACTGCTTAATCAGTAACAATGAATCTGATTTCCCAACACAGGTGTACAGACCTACCTGACTAATAGGATTCTGGTCAAAGTATTCTTCAACAAAATATTCCAATAACTATAAAAAAAGGTTCTGAGTATTAAGATAATTAAACACATCAGTTATTTCATATCTGTTAAAATGACAGTACTTATAAAACCATTTAGAACCTTTAAACACCCCCCATCCTCCCACCCTCTACCCACAACACTCCTTGGATGCGCAGTACCTTTCAGAAACTTTAGAAAAATCTCAGCTTACATTAAGTACATGGTAACTATACTAGGGTTATTTCTGCAGCAAATTTAAAATAGATCTAACAGCATTAGTTAGAATTAAGACAACAGCTGAAATTTTAGTCTGTAATACAGATCAGTGGCAATGATTACTGAGTTATTTTCTGCGACCAATAATCTTGTTAACAGAAATTAAGGTCCCAATCCTGAAAATGGTTGTGTACACACATTTAACTTTAAGCATGTGTGTACACCAATGAAGTCAATGTTTGCAGGAAGAGATCAGGGACTAAGTCATATTCAGCCAAACTTATTCTACCTTCCATATGACTCAAACTCACTAACCAAAACTAAGCAGTATTTTGGTTAACACGTGGAAGATTAGAGTTATTTTGAACAGAGGATCTTCCCCATTCACACAAAAGAAATATTGATAATTACTTAATTTTTAAAAAGCTATGAAGTTTAAACAAAGTGTGTTCCCCTAATTCACACCAAGGACCTTACATAATCTATACTTCTGAACACATGGAAGATATTACAGCAGTGGTGGGCAACCTGCAGCCCGCATGCGGCCCATCAGGTAATCTGATTGCGGGCTGCAAGACATTTTGCTGACATTGACCATCCGCAGGCACAGCCCCCCGTGGCCACGGTTCGCCATTCCCAGCCAATGGGAGATGCGGGAAGCAGCGGGCCGCAGGAACATGCAGGCTGCTGCTTCCCGCAGCTTCCACTGGGAACCACGGCCACTGAAAGCTGCAGGGGGCCGTGCCTGCAGTAAACATCAGCAAAATGTCTTGTGGCCTGCAATCAGATTACCCTGATGGGCCGCAGGTGGTCCACCACTGTATTAGAGGGAAAAGAGAAAAATGGAGTATTTGATTCAGCAAAATGAGAAAGTTTTTCCTATGTTAGCTAAAATTATTGCCATAAATACGGCACATAATAAAATGTTTTATTTGTATAGGAAATCAGAATGATACACATTTTAAAACATAATTTTAATGCTTAGTGTTGTCAGGGCAACATCTTATCTCCATCAAGTTCAGTCCTCTGTAGTTAGTCATACCTATCTAAACTGGAGTAAGTCACTATCACAGACTCAATCAGGACCTATGAAGCATATTTTCAGCACAAAAAATTAAAATTTATTTTTAAGAAGTGCAAAGTATATTTGTTCTCTTTCCACTGCATGCTGTGGGTGATACCTCACAGTCTGCCAACTCTCACATTCTTTGTATGGCACTTCCTGTTATTTAAACTTCTCCACAGCCCTCCTAACATAATTATTACTACTACTGTAGTGCCTAATGATGCCAAACAGCCCCATTGTACTAGCTATTGTACAAAATAAACACAAAGACAGCCTTTACTGCACAGAGTTTGAAACAGTGTTTCCCAAATCAGTAGTCCCAACCCACCAGTGGATTACAGGAATGTTCTAGACGGATCACCACAACCAGGGCCAGACTAACCCATCACTGCACATACACTTTCATACACTTCTCCCAGCTGGGTGAAAGTAGGGGGTTGGAGAGCAAGCCCACCCCATATTCATCCCATAGCGGCAGCTCCTCTCCCATGGGGCTGAGCCCAGCTCCCTACTCCAGGTGTTGCAACCTGGTACCTGGGATTGCAGTCTCACCCACGCAAATTTGGTCACCATGGAGGGGAAGCAAGGCCAAATTTGAGAGAAAAGTGCTGTGCCCCCTCCCGCGCACCAGGTCACAACAGCGGGAGTGGGACACACCCTGGATAGGAGCTGCCACTGCGGGATCAGTGCATGGTGGACTCACTCTCCAAACGTGCCCTTCCTCTCCTAGTCCTCGCACTGGGCCAGGATTAGGGTTGCAGAGCCAGAGCAGAGGGTGCATATATGTAATGGTGGGTTACAAAAGGGGAAGAAAAAAAAAAAAAAAAAAAAGACCAAATGCTGTTGGTGAGTCGCCTTAGTACGAAGTCTGGGAATCACTGATCTATAGTTTGGAAAATATGCAAGACAAACAACAGACAGAGGGAAGAGGCAGATGGGAGCATTAACATAAGTATTAGTCAAAGGTAGTTGCAATCCTCTTCAAGCCCAGATGGATGTGATCTGCAGACATCACAACAAAGGAAGATGAATATACTTTTGATAAAATAAATACCTTTAAGGTACACGTAAGCCTGTTAGGTTTTAAATCTTGGTCCTCCATAGTTCTTGATCCATCTACCACCACATAAAGGTGACGCATCTGAATCATAATCATTAAGGATATTAATTCCACAAATTCTTGGTTTGAAACAAACAAACTTTTAGAACTCACATCAAACACATTTATAAGACAGTAATTTAAAATAACTGCTGTTTATTTCAAGTAAATTAAATAGACAATATGTTTAGCCTTCTCTGTCACATTGGCAATATTTAGAGTACGGAACAGCATAATGGCCTTTACGGATTCTTTGGTGGCTGCTGATTAAAGAGGTTAAGTTCCTCTCCATCCTCCCTTTACAAAGTGAGCAGAGATCTTCTCCTGATAAATGATCACTGTTCTCATCATCTCTCAAAAGATGGATTATGGAATAATAATATTTTGTATTTATAGCATCACTTCAACTGAGGAAGTCAGTGTTTTACAAATCAATCAGTTCTCACAGCTGGTTTGAATTAAGCTAGTACCATTATGCCCATTTTACATATTGGGAAACAGACTCCAAGAGGTTGTGTGATTCAACTGTATCACAAAGCAGGTCCTACCAAAAGAAATAGAACCCAGGTCTCTTGAATATCAGACACTTTCAATATTTAGCATACCACACACCAACTCATGAAAGTCAAAACAATTGTCTGTTGGGACAGAAAGAAACCTCAAACTCATGCACATCAAGTCAGTAAAAATATTTCTTAGATTTGATGTCACTGTTTTCTGAAGAGGGAAAACCACTTCAGTACAAATAATCTCAGACACAACAAAACTAGATCTAACAGTCAAGGGGAATATATAAACATACCATTCCAAGTCTAACTTGCCCATGGTGTTCAAAGATTCTGTTAAAAATACAGAAGAATTTGAGCTAAAACTATAACATGGGATTCTAAAACAGCATCAGTAACTAAGGCCAATCCTACAGTTACATGACATGCTAAATTACCATTAACATCAATGCATTTAAAAGGGATGAAAGACTAGGTTCTAAATAAGCATACAACAAGGGCTGTGAAAAACTGTGGAGCGCAGAGGCTCAGTAAAAAAAAAAAAAACAGTAGAGTCTTATCAAATTTTAATGGAGTTATTTGTTTTGAACTGCTTTGCCACTCTGAAGTATTTACACAAACATAATATATTTGAAAGTTTGGGGTTTTTTGCCTTAACATCTGTGAATGAAAGCTAGCCTTTGCCTAGAATGTTTTTAGACACAGAATTTTAAACAAAATCAATTTATAATTTGGTGCAAATAACACAGCACTAGGCAAATATCCAGCCAGTCCAATAATGAACAGATTAAAATAACCTGTATATCAATATTTTGTTAGATGGCATAAAAAGATGGACTCTGCTATTTACATTCAGTTGTCTAGTTGAAGCACATTGCACTACCACATATAGAATATAAGTTTAGGACCCAATTTCTTTGTGAGCAGAGATATGAACTACCCAGTATCAATGTCCTTAAACAGGTTGAAGAGAAAGCTCAAAGTACTCTTTCTGGCGCAATTAAGTACAGATGGAACTATGGAAGGGGAGGCTGGATCTAAGACACAGAATGTAGAAAAAAAAGGAGAAAAGAGAAAGTATGTTTACTTATAAATATTGCAGTATGTTTAATCTATCCTATGGGGACAATTTTTTCTCAGTGTAATTCCTTTAACTTCAACGTAGTCACTCCAGAGATGAGCTTTTCCTAATGAGTTCCCTGGGCTTCAGAACTTCAGAACTGACTGCTTACCTTTTTCTCTTTGCCTTAAAAAGAATGTCCTCTATAGTTGCTTTCAGTGACCCAGATTCATCTTCTTTGAGAACCTCCCTACAATGAACAATTTATTACATAAAAGTTAGATTAAATTCTCTCTCTTAAAATAAAATAATTAATAAAATAAAGCTTACCATGTTCTTTCATAACCCCCTTCCCAGCGTTTGGTTCTTTCAGGCTCGTCATCCATGTCTGTCGGTCTGTCCAAAACTGCTTACTTACAATACTGTTAAGGACAATGATTACATCCTTATAAATAAAGGTATTTTGATAAATTCTGTCTGATTATGTGCCACAGAACATTGGAACTAATACAATGCATCAGTCTCTGTGTTGACAATAAAAATGTGACTTAAGATGCTAAATTACTTTTGTTAAAACCAGGTCCCCAGTCAATACTAACGTGCAGGTGGCCCTTTGCCCTGTGCATGGGTGAGCTCCTGAGCGAAGCGGTGAGTGTACAACAGCTGAACAACGCCGCGCCGCGGAACACGTTCCGTGCGTTTATTGTGACCGGCTAGTTTTTAAGTCAATGACGCTCACTCCCACGCCCCACAAAGGGGAGGGCAGGGCTGTGATTTAAAGCAAATTAACTTTCCTAGAGAGCCAAGGGGGGTCCCGAGAACTTGAGGCGGGGCCAGTCTGCCTGGCGCCGTTACCCGGGGCCCCAGGGAGAGGCGGGGCCGAGGCTGCTGGCCCGGGGGCCTGTGCGCAACTCTACTTTCCCCTCCGCCCCGACCTGCTCCTGCCACCCGCGCGCCCCGCTCTCCCAGGCCGGCCAGGGGCGTCAGCGCAGCCACTGCAGCGTCGGGGCGACGCGCGGATCCGAGCACACACCGCTGACCTGCCAGGACCGAGCTCGAGCTCCCCGGGGCAAACTCTCGGAACCAACCCCCGCTCGGTGCGTTGCAACTCGTCCGACCGGCGTGCCGGGCCGCGGGAGGAACGTTCCGGCTTCAGGAAGGGCCGGCCTGGAACGGGGCAGGGAGTGGTGCCCGGCCCGCGGGGGGAGTAACACAGGGAACACCTCTCCCTCCAGCCGCGCCCCGGCCGGGCTGACCCTGCATCCAGCCCGTTACTGTACGAGGCGGTTGCCGTGTATCGGCCCCAGCCGGCAGCCCACAGGCGCTGCCCGAGCTACACGGGAGCCCAGCACTGTCCGGACTGAGCTGCGGCCCAGCGCTGGGGCATGTGGTGTCCGCGCTCCTATCTCCACGGGTTCTGCTCGGCCCGGGAGGAGACAACTCTGAACCTGGCCCCAGACCCCGCTGGGCTGGACGCTTGCAACTGGCTATGGCAGGGGTATTGTGCTAGGCTCTGCAGCCTCCACTGCTGGCCGCCGTCAGCCAGAGACAGGGCCGAAGCCGCGGGACCGGCAGATCACCCCAGAAACGCTGCGTGAGCGCCGGCCGCCCGCAGGCATGACACCGAAGGCCGCCTGACTGCCGTGCTTGGGGCGGCAAAAAACATAGAGCCACCCCTGGATGGACGTTAAGGCGGGTCTAGCCTCGCACTTCCTTGGTTCCTGCCAGGGGAAACTGTCCCCAGACAGAGCTGTCCTCTCTCGTGGCCTCTGAACCTTTGTTCTATTTCACCCATTAAGTTCAAATCTGTCTGCGAGGAGGTAAGAGGAGTTAAGTGGCAGTTGCATAAAGACAAGTTCCAGTTTTACATGAAACACAAATAGCGCCATATCCCAAACCCCTGAAATAATTCAGCACCTGATTGGTAAACTGTGTGAAACTAAACCCAGACAAGTCAGAGCTGCTGTGAAGAAGAGGGAACTGTTTCAAATTATTTGTCACCACCACCATGGCAGATTTGATTAGTACAACACACAATATAGCTAGGAATTAAGAGACACTGAAAAGCTCTGCAACATGTGAAACTCTCCTATTAGGCACCATATATCATCATAAGCACAATCACCTTGGTGCTTTGGTAACTTCATTAGCTTCCAGTGAAATACCAGATTAAGTTTAATGTCCTGGTCTTGATCTTCAAAGCTGTCAAAAGATTGGACAAGTGGTCTTCAATACTGCCATCAAGCTGTGCTCTGCAAGAACAAAAGTGAGACTAGTGGGAGCTAATACAGCAGCTGATACTACACTTGGACCACAGCTCAGAGAGCCAGGAAGCGATACTGTGATACTCCCTTAAAAGCTAAGATTGGGACAAACCTTGCCACTTTCAGAATAAAATACAAGACATCTCTCTGCCATAACTTACAATACTAAGAAATATTTAATAAAAAAAATCCATGTGCTGGGCAAGGAGGTATTTATATCTATAATATTCTCTTGATTAGAGTTTGTAAGGCACTCCAATATTGACTGTCAAGTATTAGGGGGTAGCCGTGTTAGTCTGTATCTACAAAAACAACAAGGAGTCTGGTGGCACCTTAAAGACTAACAGATTTATTTGGGCATAAGCTTTCGTAGGTAAAAACCTCACTTCTTCGGATGCATAGAGTGAAAGTTACAGATGCAGGCATTATATACTGACACATGGAGAGCAGGGAGTTACTTCGCAAGTGGAGAACCAGTGTTGACAGGGCCAATTCAATCAGGGTGGATGTAGTCCACTCCCAATAATAGATGAAGAAGTGTCAATTCCAGGAGAGGAAAAGCTGCTTCTGTAATGAGCCAGCCAGTCCTTATTCAAGCCCATATTAATGGTGTTGAATTTGCAAATGAATTTTAGTTCTGCTGTTTCTCTTTGAAGTCTGTTTCTGAAGTTTTTTTGTTCAATGATAGTGACTTTTTAATCTGTAATAGAATGACCAGGGAGATTGAAGTGTTCACTTACTGGCTTGTGTATGTTACCATTCCTGATGTCCGATTTGTGTCCATTTATTCTTTTGCGGAGGGACTGTCCAGTTTGGCCAATGTACATGGCAGAGGGGCATTGCTGGCACATGATGGCATATATAACATTAGTGGATGTGCAGGTGAATGAGCCCTTGATGGTGTGGCTGATGTGGTTGGGTCCTCTGATGGTGTCGCCAGAGTAGATATGGGGACAGAGTAGGCAACGAGGTTTGCTACAGAGATTGGTTCCTGGGTTGGTGTTTCTGTGGTGTGGCGTGTAGTTGCTGGTGAGTATTTGCTTCAGGTTGGGGAGTTGTCTGTAAGTGAGGACTGGCCTGCCTCCCAAGATCTGTGAGAGTGAGGGATAATTTTCCAGGATAGGTTGTAGATCGTGGATAATGCGCTGGAGAGGTTTTAGCTGGGGGCTGTATGTGATGGCCAGTGGTGAATTCATTTACAAATTTAACACCATTAATCTGGGCTTGAATAGGGACTGGGAGTGGCTGGCTCATTACAGAAGCAGCTTTTCCTCTCCTGGAATTGACACCTCCTCATCTATTATTGGGAGTGGACTACATCCATCCTGATTGAATTGGCCCTGTCAACACTGGTTCTCCACTTGCGAAGTAACTCCCTGCTCTCCATGTGTCAGTATATAATGCCTGCATCTGTAACTTTCACTCTATGCATCTGAAGAAGTGAGGGTTTTTACCCACGAAAGCTTATGCCCAAATAAATCTGTTAGTCTTTAAGGTGCCACCAGACTCCTCCTCGTTCCAATATTGACTGTGGTGGTTAGCACAGCATCTCTACTGAAGACAGACTGATCTAGATCAGATCCAGAAGTAGCCTTACCCTAGGTCAAATAATAAATCACAGAACTGTTAGTTCCCAACTCTAATTACTTGACAAAGATCCAGTCCTCCAAAGACTGTTTATATAGTGTGAATACCCCCAAAATCAGTGGGACTACTCACAGGGTTTAGAGTTCTGTAGGTTCATAAATCTGTAGGATTCGGGCAAAATTCCCATCCTCGTAGATGTAAATTAATCTTGTTTCCCATATAATACTTGGTCATTTGCTATTATTCACATAGTGCCAGATTGGGGAGGTATCATGCCAATTGTTCATAAATAAATTTGTTTCATGAGGAATGTATTGTCAAGGAAGTATGATTTTCCACCAGATTAAAGCACTACTTCTAAAAACACCTGTGTAAATCATCTTTACTTTAGTCATTAACTGAAGTATCTGAGAGGTAGGATTTATACATTAAAATGCAGTATTATGCGTAAGCAGGGCCGGCGCAACCCATTAGGCGACCTAGGCGGTCGCCTAGGGTGATAACATTTGGGGAGGGGCGGCCGGAGCTTCGGCTGCCCCAGTCGGCTGCGGTATTTCGGGGGGGGGGGACCTTCCGCCGCTTCTGTCGGGGGTGGTATTTCAGGGGCGGGACCTTCCTCCACCTAGAGCAACAAAAAAGCTGGTGGCGCTCCTGCATGTAAGTTATTGTACATCTATTTTTTTCATTTGTTGAATGTTCCCTAATGATACTATTATAGTCTAGAGCAATGGCCCTAAATAGGGTAGTAATACTCTTGTAAGACACAGAGTCTGTAATTCAGGGGTTCTCAAACTGGGGGGTTGGGACCCCTCAGGGTTTGTGAGGTTATTACATGGGGGGTGTCGCGAGCTGTCAGCCTCCACCCCAAACCCCGCTTTGCCTCCAGCATTTATAATGGTGTTAAATATATAAAAAAGTGTTTTTAATTTATAAAGGGGGGGTCGCACTCAGAGGCTTGCTATGTGAAAGGGGTCAGCAGTACAAAAGTTTGAGAACCACTGCTGTAATTTTTACTTCTACACCGTAGAGTAATATATTTGATACGGCTCTATGACTAATCAACTAATTAATAGAAAAATTTTGAACAAACAAAAAGTTAATAATTTTTACAAATCAAATAGAATCTCAGACTTTGACCTCAGAATGCTTTCCCTGGGGCCAGGAACCTGTTTCACTGGGATAATTTACTTTGTTTAGGATTTTTTGTAATAAAACAGCATTACAAAACCTAGGGACAGTTATTTGACTCCTACATGAAATCTCCCAACATTTATTACATGGAACAACATTATTATGAGTGGGTGTGGTAATTGCTATGAGGAAGAGAAACTGCATTTTTCTAAGGATTTAGTAGTTTCTATTTTTTTAAGTGTCTAAAATAGTCTCTCATGCAAACTCATTGCATACTCTATATGGAAACCCTTAAAAATAATTTATTTAAGGATTCAAACTTCTGAAACTTACTGGCTCCTATATATCTGACAGTTCTTGGTATCAAATAAACTTTAAACCCTTTCCAGATCTTGTGTTCAGGTCACAGGGGCATTTTCTAATAAACTAACCAATATTTCAAGACAGCATGCTCAAGTGGACTACACATGGTTTTAAGCCATTGTAATCCATGGCTGACTGACAGACTTCAAGATGGTCATATCACTTCTGCTTGTCTTAGTTTCCCTATCTATAAAATGGGGATATTTCCCCACTTCACAGCGTGAGAGATGTGGACTGAATGCTGTTTGTATAGTACTCCTAAAATACAAGGTGGTGAGTAAGAATTGAGATTACTCTTCATAAAATGGCTGAATCTTAGTAAATTTTAACTTAACAGAAGTGTTCCATTGTTCAAAGAGAAGAATTCTCAACCTATTAGAATATAATTTTATTCATCTTTTAACACAGTAGGAGAACTATCAATAAAGAGTCCTACACCTGGAATCTTCCAGCATTTAAAATCTTGGGAGTGCTTTCACCCAGTGTTTGTGTAGTCCAGTGTTAATGCAAATCCAGAATAGCAATATAGTCTTGCACAAAACAGTCATCACAAGGATTTCCTGGAACACGACTGTGACACTGCACCCCATATTCTTCATAGTGATATTATGTGATTATGACATAATTATGATGTATTGTATGCAAGATAGGTTATGTGAGATATCATTGAAAAGGTTATGATTTACTGAATATGATTATCCTATTTGTATGCATGTATCATTTTTGTATCTGAAGTTAGGAATATTGACTATGCATCTATATTACAAATGTGTTTATACATGGGGAACACCCACTAGACAAAAGGCTCTCAGTCTAGATGGTTGGCTAGGAAGGACCCATTCAGGTTAATGAGCCATTAGGAGAAAACAATAGGCCTTAGAAGGTGAGCCTTCCTGAGGATGCTACAGAAAGCCTCCAAGTTATGGCTGCTGTGACACTAGAGGGACATGTGACCAGAACTCCAGCATGGGAGATCAATATTTTTCCAGTGGCTGGCTTGGGAACCAAGCTTTGAAACAAAGGGTATATCTACACTGCAAAGTTATCAACAAAACTTTTGTCTTTCATGGGTACTTAAAAAAAAAAAAAAAAAAAAAAAAGCCCTCCTACCCCCATGAAAGACAAAAGGTCTGCCAATGCAAGTGGCAGTGTGAACATGACTTTGTGGGTAGGAGCACTCTCCTGCGGACAAAGCTAATGCCACTCACGGAGCTGGAAGTATTTTGTCAGCAGAAGTACCGACAAAGAGCCTTTACATACGCTGACTTTTAGCGACAAGGCTGTATCAACGCAGCCTTGTCGCTAAAACCTGCATGGTGTAGACAAGCCCAAAGGGATCCTGCCACATGCAAAAGCTATTGAAGGCAGGGGAGTGACATCATCGTGGTTCTTCTCTGACTCCCTACCCAAAGACTCCTGGAAACACTTGAGGAACAAAGACTCAACTGGGGGAAGTGCTGGACCCAAGCTAAAGCGTCACCTGGTGACTCCAAACTGTAAGCAAGTGCAGCTTACCCCTTATGAATCTGCAGCCTGCTTGTATCATTACTTAGGGTGAAGATTTGCTATTCATATCCGATCTATGTAGTATATTAAGCTTAGTTTGCATGTTTTGTTTATTTGCTAGGTAATCTGCTTTGATCTGTTTGCTATCCCTTACAAACACTTAAAATCTCTCTTGTAGTTAATAAACTTGTTTTTGCTTTGCCTAAGACCAGTGTGTGGGAGTCATAACTCGGGGTAAAAAGCTGTTGTATATTCCTCTCCACGTTGAGGGAGGGGGCAAATTTAAAGAGCTTATGCTGTACAGTTCTCTGGGCAGCGCAAGTTGGTATAATTTGGGGTTTAAAATCCAGAGGGGGGTGCATGCCTGAGTAGTTAGGAAGTTCCTTAGCTAGAGCCTTCCCATGCAGGGCTGGTCACACTGTCTGCATGTAACTGCAGCTGGGTGTATCCCGACCTATATGTGGGCTGGGTAGCTTGTCAGAGCAGTACAGTGTAAAGGGAGCCCAGGCTGGTGGGTCAGGGGGACTCAGTGGAGCCCCAGTTCCACATGGCACCCAGGGGAAACCCATCACAAGGACATTTCCTCCAGATCAAATGCCTTGTTCACCACAGTGCCTGTTGTCATGCTAGTAATGTTTCTGGGGTCCGTTTGAAAAGATTTCACTGACAACTGATGGAAGCTGTGTACTCAGTCTTGCATCTGGGTGGCTTATCTTATGCCTTTCCAAGAGAGGATGGGCTTCAGCACAGATACTGTAGAGCTTATGAGGAAGTTTTCAGGCAGTAAGGAATACAAATAAGACTTCAAGACTAAGATATGAGCCTTTGACTGAACACACAGAATCTAGTTCCTTGTAAGGACTACAATAAATAGGTGGGTGAAAATATCAAGTACAGTCCCATTTAACTTGACTAAGAGTTTAAGTTGTACTAGGCACAAAGCCCAGTGAATGAAGTATATTCCCTCTGAGAAACCAATTTAAAATGGCTTGTGATGCTTCTGAAAACATGAGGTATAGATCAGTCAGAGTTAGCAACCCCACTGAAGAGTAGGTGCATCAGCTAACACATCTTTTATGTTATAATGGGTATCCAGATAATGGAAAAATATGTATTCAACTTTGACAGCTTTATTGATTTGAAAGAAACTGTAGTGAAATGCTACATGTTACGCTCAATCTACTAAAGTGAACGGCTGAATGTAGAGTATTTTTTTTCAGTTGTGAGTTAAAAAGAAAAATCACTCCATTTTACTACAGTTCTTGGGTAATGTTTCTGTTTCTGGAAGTGAAGCCTTCCAAAAGAACATATTACTAGATAAACAGCCAACCATGTGCACTCACATTTTCAGAAATATCACCTTCTTAAAAAACAAGCACTAATTAATATGGTCATTGACTGCAACAGGCAGCTAGAATTTACATATCAAGAAAAGATGATTTTCAAAACACTTGTTTAGTAGGAACATATAAAAGTTAATAGAATGAGTGCTTCTCTTTAGCTCTCATTTCAGCTTCACTTAATGAACTCCAAGAAACTGATATGCAACTTGGTTTAATTATACAGCTTCAAAAACAAGTGAAAACATTAGATGCAAGTCAGTAGTAGTCTTTGTATGTACATAGTATTTGTCTTAATCATGTTGACTAGATATCCAATTGAAATGCAACTGCTTTACTTGCTGCATGCTACTAATTATGTCAGATAAAATTTGGCCCCAAATATAGGTTTTATAAAACCACACACCAATAGAAATGTTTTCACTATTTTATTTTAAAATTCCAATGGAAACAGATTAAAAGAAACCCACATTATTTCCTTGTACTATTTGCAACCCAAATATATTAGCATTGGTCCAGCACATAAGAATAAGAGTCAAATTGACTAAAAGGACTAATCTATTTACATCATCCAAACAGTGTAAAACGCGGAAGGAAAAAAAAGTAAAATCAGATTTGTTGTAAAATGGTTTTATTGAAGGTATTCAGTAACATAGGCTAAATATGTTTTTAGAAGCACAAACTTGCTTACCCTTTAAGAGCAGTTAATGTGAAAAATGATTTACTAAAAAAAAAAAAAAAAAAAAAAAAAAAAAAAAAACACTATCTGCCACAGACAATTTAAGTATCACATCAAAAATGTAAGGGTGCAACTTACAGAAAATATTGTTTTATTAGGTATAAAGTGTTCTGGAATTTCCATGAAGAGTCACTTCCTCTTCCTTTTAAGAGAATATTTAAAAACAAAACAAAAAATTAGCAGCTAGCATGGGAATTAAGCCTAAAAAAGGAAGATTCAGAACTTTATTAAAACCACCGAACTTCACTTTGGTTTTAGTTTATTTAGGCCCCTACCGAACTATTTTAATTACAATGGTCAAAACATTTTGGCTGTTTAAAAAAAATGGTCAAAGTTAATTGCATCAGACAATGGATTGACTTAGTTCTGCTAAATAAACCATATTTAGCAGAAGACAACTGCTCACAGGAACATCCAGATTCTGCACATAGTCACAGTTACAAATCATATGTAAGCCATAAAAAGATTAACTGGTTATTCTAAATACATGCCTGTACAATAAAAAAAAATCTAAAATACAAATGTAGATTGCTTTTAAAAAAGCAAATATATTCACATTTAATTTCACGTTTTCATTAGTTACACACTACATTGGTCTCTAATACACTTACTTGTGCAACTGAACTCATTCCTAAACAAATGGTTAATCATGACCCTACGAATGGAGTGGTTACAGTGGGATATAATGCACACTGCAGAAGTGAAATTTTTAAGGCCCCAGAGCTTACTGTTTATGTAAGCAACACAGATTCAAATGTGTTGCAATTAGGAGCCAGAAGAGATGCAGAATTATCTGGAAACTGCTTTTCAAAATTAGGGCATACCATATGGAGTAGAGAACAAAGCTGGGGAATGAGTCAATATGCAGACAAGGGCAATAATATTTAAAGTCCTCAACCACTGTTGAGGAAGAGAGAGAAGTCTGCAACTTAATACTAAATAAGTCAAACTTTTAGATAACAAACCTTGGACCTGAATTGTTCCCAGGCAAAAATGCCAGGCTTCAAATGGAACAGATTCCTTGTCTGGTTTGTTAGAGGCTGTACTCGATAGTAAACAAGGTATCAAAATTTGTTACATTGAGGTAACTAAAACTGAGGCTGTTGGTGGGGTGGGTTTTTGTTTGTTTTTTAACCAATAAGACAAAAGGGGTTGCGCTTCTCAGCTGCAACCAAAGCCATTTTATATCCCATTGTTACAAAACTGGACATAACCTATTTAATTATTCTAATTGTTTCCTTCTTTTCTCCTCTATGATCTCCGATTGTCATAATCACTGACCATCCTTTTTACGTGCGACAGTTTACTCTTCAGTTTCTTGCACTGAGCCTTTTTGTTCTTATAGTCTGCTGACTAAAAACAAAAACACAAACCAAATGTGGCATTAGACCAACCAGAATTCTCTACAAGTGTCTAAAAGTAATTTTTTCATATGAAAAGTGCTCAAGGGCTGCACATTAATATAAAAATCCATTTTAAATAAAATTATAAATCTCAGAGTTATAAAAGTCAGTAAATATCAGTTTGAGTCCTAGCTGAAAAAGGTGCCCAGGAATCTAAGCAGCTCATCTGTTTACACACAATTCTGGCAGTTTGTATAATGACAACACTTGGACTCTTAAGTTACTTTTGTACTGTAAAAAAGTACTCCTGTTGTTTTACCAGCTTAATTAGCCTGCTGTAAGAAGAATCCATTCTTATAGGAACTTCCAAGGTTTTGGGGAAGAAACCACACACACAAATATGTGTATTGGTGCCCACCAAGTAGGGAATCATATGTAAATAAACCCGGACACAGTGTGATCAAGAGAGAGGAGTTGCAACCAGCCGTCCTATGCAAGTCCAAAGCAGCTTCCCAAGTACCAGTAGCAAAAATATTGCAAATACCTAGGAAATACATAGTCTTTTTTTGGGATTGGGGGGTGGGGCTAACAATTTTTTAAATCTTGAGGTTGGCAGTACTGGAATTGAAACTATTTGCCTTGTGTTCTTTCTTTGAGCATTCAGTGTTCGTTTTTAAAGCTTTGTTCTGCAGTCATGAGGGTTAGAAACTATTTTACTAAAAAGCTGACAATCTCATCTAATAAACTAGTTTTATCAACTGGGGCATTAAGACTGACACCAAATATCATGAGACCTGCTATGGAGTTGTGAGAGTTGGCAACATTTCATCTATTGTTTCAAAAGTGACAATCAGAAGATACTGTTCTCTCATGTACGCAGAAGTTTCAGATTTTGATTAGGTAAGAGTTGAACTGTTATTTAACTTCTACAAAGATAAAACCAGCAAAGATAGGAAAGACCTGTTTATCCGTTCAGTATCTCCCTGCCAATGCAATCTTAGTCCCTTACCAAAGTTTGCCTACAAACGCATAGAATTTGACAGACTAAATCAGGAGAAGCCCAATACTTGAAAATCAGGAATGTTGCATATTAGGATTGAGGGACAAGGGAATCTTGCCCCACACTTAACCTTTGCCAGTGCTTTATTAGTCCTGCTATTTAATGAGCATTCTGTCTGCCTAGAAAACGCTTTAAGCATATTGAAGTCTTTACTAAGTTGCCATTAATTCAGTACTGTGATAGCTGGAGTCATCTCCTCACCACAAACACCCATTATATTATGGTCATACTGAGAAGCATCTCAACAGGTTTTGAGGTGGTTTAGGCCAATTTCAGTCCTGGTATAAGCAGTCACAACTAGGACTGACTGACTGACTACACTGGAGATGTGCCAAGACAGAGTTAGACTTCTTGAATTTACTGCTCAAGCCCAAGTTAGAGATCTGCTAAAAGAAAAAGTACTTGGCACCTGCTTCCAGTGGTTGTCACTCTGCATGTGAGTTGGACAGGGAGAAAAGGAGGAAGAATTTTTTAAAAAACACAAAAAAAGTTAAGTCCTTAGAAATAACAAACAAGAATAAGAGAACCTTATGATACTTACTGCTTTTATATCCTTCATCCTATTGTACTGATCAGCAGCAACCTATAATTAGGGAGAAAATTAAATTAAGTAGGTCATGTCAGTGCTATGAACAATACAGATTTAACATCCTATTACATGGTTTTGAGTTGTTAACCATACATTTGGAAAAAAAAATCTAAAGTTACAAAGAAAGGCAGTTGAACTACAGAGGATGTAAAAATAGTCTTTGGATGTCAGCCTGCTAGACAGTCTGAGGGATTTAGAGCTAGAAATCTGTTTGTGTTGGCATGTACCATATATCCTATTCTCTCTTAGAGGAGAAAGGCCCATTTAATAAAAATCTAAAGGAGGTTGGGAAGGATATTCAAGGCTGGACAAAAATGCTAATATTGACCGAAGAAATCATCAGTATTTCTTCCAGTACATGAATAGTTTTTAATCCCAGGCCAAGATCTAAAATTCTGGAGCAGAGTCTAAGATATATGATAATCATACTATCAAAATATCAGGAATTTCTCTCACCCTATTTGTAAGAGTTTTCCATTTACAAAGATCTTCAGTATCCCATCAAAATTTTAATAAAACCTCTAAATTCTGAAAAGTTCCTTTTTCAAATTCAAATCCATTAAGTTTTGCAAGATCAGTTCACTAACTTTAAGTTTACTTGCTATATAGTAATTTGTATGACAAAGCTAGCATTCACTGGTACATGGCACATATTTTTGCATACATTAATTAAGCACCCTACCCTTCGCCCCCTCCCCCAAGATATCCTGCATAAACATTCAAGTTATCCATGGAAATACCTTATATTCCTCACTGTCTTCACTGTAGTCATCCAACTCTTTATCCAGTCGAGAGAGTGTTTTACTGACTTCATCAAGTTCAGCTTGCAAACTCTTATATTCTTGTAATCCAGAGTCAAAGTCTCGCTTATATGCTTGCCTTTGTTGATCTGTTGTTACTGGTGGGTATTCCCTAGGGGAAGATTTGGCAACGGGGGAGGGAAAGGGGAGAAGGAGAGGGTGGTGGGGAAAAAAATCCACTTGTTACATATGGTATGGGCAATCTTCAGCTGTATAACAGAAAGCGTTTGTTTATCCATTTGATGGAGGGTGAGAGTGCATGTTAAGTTTTGGATGAAAGTTACTGCTCCTGACAGAGAAACTAGTGGCACTGGTAGGGCCACATAGCAAGCTACTTAGTCCTTGTTAAGTCTTTCTCCTTTAAGTTAAAAGGGCCCTTTAGTACTTGCTATTTTCTCCCTGTTCAGGTATTCTGTAATCACATCACCTCTCAATCTCCTTTTTGATAAACTAAATAGACTGATCACTTCAAATTTCTTACTACAAGACCTTTTCTCCAGCCCTCAAAGTATTTTTGTGGCTCTCTTCTGTACCTTTTCCAGGGTTTCAATATCCTTCTTAAAATGTGGACCCCAAAACTGTATGGAATAATCAAGTGTCAATCTCATCAATGCCATATACACCTCTACCCCGATATAACGCTGTCCTCGGGAGCCAAAAAAATCTTACCGCGTTATAGGTGAAACCGCATTATATCGAACTTGCTTTGATCCGCCGAAGCACACAGCCCCACCCCCCTGGAGTGCTGCTTTACCGTGTTGTAGCCGAATTCATGTTATATCGGGTCGTGTTATATCAGGGTATAGGTGTATAGAAGTAAAATAACCTCCCTACTCCTATTAAATATTCCCTGTGCATTGTTTTAGCCTTTTTGCCAGAGCACCACACTGGGAGCTCATGTCGAGTTACTTGTTCACTGCGTTTCCTAAATCCTTTTCAGAGTCACTGCTTTCCTGGATACATTCCCCCATTTTGTAAATATTGCCTGCATTCCTTGTTCCTAGATGTGTAATTTTGCTTTTGACCTTATTAACACACATTCTGTTTGAATGGGCCCAGATTATCAAGCAAACCAGATCGTTCTACATGATTCCCTGTCATCATTACTTACCATTCCAACAATCTGGGTGTTATCTGCAAATTTTGTCCACAGATTTGCTTCCAGATCATAGATAAAAATGTGGAATAGCATTGGATCTAGTACCGCTCCCTTCCGACCACCACTAGAAACACCCTCATGCAACTATGATTCCCCACTGATATCTACTTGCTGAAATCTGTCAGTTAAACAGTTCTTAAACCATTTCATGCGTGCTCTCTTCATATTGTATACAGCCAATTTTTTAAATCAGAATGGCGTGCAGTATTAAAAATCAAAGTATATTACATCTACATAGTTACTTTTATTATCAAACTTGTCAAACAAATCTGACTATATATTTTGGAGGAATACAGGTCTTTGCACGACTTGTATTCCATAAAAATCACATTTAACTGGCATTATATTTAGGCTTCAATTTTAAAACATAATTTCAAGATAATATCAATGGTTTATTGTTAAGCATTTTTTTATTGATTACATTTTCACAATTGCGGGAAGTCATGCAGGGGTTAGGTGATTATTTAATGACAGATGTTGAGATTCAAAAAGTTAGAGTTTTACAACTGTTAAAACACAAATTGTCAGCATCAAATGTCCAAATATTCAAAGTAAGTATCCTTAAATCAACTAAATTTCTCAAGCACTATTTTTATTTCTTCACCCATCTGTAAATTTTGATGATTACTGATGGAAATATTTTTTGTTGCTTTGCATATAAACAGTGAAATTGACATTTAATCGATAAAAATCTAACCTTTCCAAGCCTAATTATATTCCTATCCTTTAATTCAGTATTAATTGAATCCCATATCAGCTTTTCCATTATTTTGCCCAGGATTGATGTCCGGCTAATTGGCCTATAGTTACCCAAGTCATCCTACTTTCCCTTTTTGAATACTGGCACAACATTCGTACTCTTCCCATCTTCTGGATTTTCCCGGGAACCAACTTCCCCAATTCACATTATTTACAATGCAAAATACCCAAGTGCTTTTCCGAAATGCAAATTGCTAACTTTACCACAGTGTATAGTGGTTTGAATGGATTAATCCTTCTTTCTTGTAGGTTTATAAATCTTACACCTCTGCAGGTTAGGATTCGACTATATTATCCCACTACCACCACCTCAACAGCTCATTTTGGAATGGCCATCAGTTTTTAAGCACGTGTTCCACAGATTAACTTGATCATTGTCTAAAGACCACTTGTATTTATTAATTATTATTATTAAATACGGCTAATTTCACTCAAAAGCACTAACCACTTCATAGCAGCATGAAGTCCTAGCTGTCCATAACAAATATTTCAGTTTCTTCATCACCCAAAGCATGTCAGCTTCTGTCTATATGCAGGGCAGAATAAACTTTGGGGGGCGGGGGGAGGAGATTTTACTGTGAGAGAACATTAAAGACTATGGAAGCTGGTTTAGCATAGATTTGCTGCTTGTGCTCGGGAGGAAGTCAGTGCATTTCAATATTGAAGTGAAAGGAGTGTTGCGGAGGAGGGGAAGAGTTTTATTACCCGCTTTGTGGCAGAGCTTGCAGCATGTATGCATTCAACTTGACTTGCTCTGATGAGCAGCGTTAGGAACTCAAAACAAATTTTGAAGCATCTGTTATATTGGTTAACTGCTTCAGTCTCAATATTAAAATATAAATAGGACACTTCAAATATACTTGGTGCATTCTGCTAAATACAGATGTCCCAAGACACCCAAAGTCTTGTTCAATGACCATATATGAAATCATTCTAGGTAGTAGCATCAGTGGGAGAGGCTACTTCAGACAAGTAACAGCAGATAATGCTACTGCTGTAAATATTCCTTTCAAAGGCAAAGTTTCCAAGTATAAAAGGCAATTCTTTTCCCACTACCTTTCTAGGCCCTCCTTCCTATTCCATAGTCCTTATGCTGCCACTATCCACAGTACAGAAGTGGCACTGCAGCTATATTATTATTAACAAGCTTCTAACCACTACCACATTCAGCAGAGGCAGCACACTTATTAACTAGGGTTAGCCCATCACAAACAGTGGAGTTAGTATTATTTCAATGCTTGATGAAGTTATTGTCAGTACCTGTCCCAGTCCTCCTCCAGCTCATCACAAGACTCCCCTCCAGTGGTGTAATCTGCATCATAGTTATCAGAGTTGGTTCTCTTCCGTCTTCCTGCTCTTCTCTTTTGTGGTGGTTCCTTAGTCGATCCATCATAACTACTGTTACCAGTATAATTTGACTGTGTGAGGTCCTTCATTAACGGAATAACAACATCAGACTCCCTACCAAAAGCAGTAAAGATCTCATTAGTTGCCATTTTCAGGCTGAATCATCAACATTATACACACAGGGCAAGTATTAACAGGATTAATTAAAGACAAAATAATCTGGATTTTTATTCTATAAAAAATTCAACATGTATTTGGAAAACAAAAGTCACTCATTTTAATTCACTAACTTTGTCTAACAAATTGCTTATAATATAAAATATGAATGTATTTGTTCCAAACTCAAATGGAGCAAGTTTTTCAGATTTGTAAGCATTCCACCTCTGTGATTTCATGTTCCCATTTTCACCTAAAACTGGTGAGTTGAGAAACATACACTGGGCTGAAAGTGTAATCAACTAACCTTTTAAAGAATAATAAGAGATCCCTATACAAAGAAAGCTGCTTGTGAATCTTTAAAAGTGTATCTGTTACAGAATGGCAATCAGTTTAAAATAGAAATAATAGTGGATAGAACGGCAGTAGCCCAGAGGTCTGTCAAAGGTATGTCTGTCAAAGGCTGTCCTTCAAATGGATGGAATCCATTTGTTACCTAACCGTGGAGTATGAAATTTCTTAGATGATTAGCATTTTTGCTGTACAAATGCCCCTAAGATTTTAGAAACTCAACTACAGTTTGCTTATAGCAAGAACTGAGACCCCACACCGACTGTCCTGGACAGGGCCGGCTCCAGGGTTTTGGCCGCCACAAGCAGCCAAAAAAAAAAAAAAAAAAAGCCGCGATCTGTGGCAGCAATTCGGCGGGAGGTCCTTTGCTCCCAGTGGGAGTGAGGGACCGTCTGCCGAATTGCCGCTGAATACCTGGACGTGCCGCCCCTCGCTGGAGCGGCCACCCCAAGCACCTGCTTGTCAGGCTGGTGCCTGGAGCTGGCTCTGGTCCTGGACACAATCCTGAGTATCACATTTTAGGATGGACACCGTAGAATAAAAGATGAAGAAGTGGGCAACAGAAATAGAGTGTTATGGTGAGCAAAAGTGAGGAAAATCTGGCATATGCACCAACAATTAATTTCACAGTATGGTGATAGTACCTGCAAATAATCATGTTTTGTATAAAGCATCAGGAATAAATTTCCTATTTACATGATCTATGGTTGTTTACATATAGTCTCTCTCCCTCGATTTTCTAGAGCACAGGGCTGAAAATTGAGCTCCTCCCTGCTTGTTGATGTAAAACATCGAAGCAGTGTTGTCTGTTAAGACCTGCACCACCTTGCCTTAGATCTGGGGAAGGACCATCTGGCAAGTCAAGCATACCGCCCTGAGTTCCCTGACATTTATTTGCAGGGAGAGTTCTTCCTGGGACCAGAGGCCCTGAGTCTTGAGACTGTTGAGGTGGGCTCCCCACCCCAGGTCTGATGCATCCAAAACCAAGGTTACCGACGGATACATGGCAGCAAAAGGTATGGAACCCAGGTCTCTCCACCAAGCCAGTGAAGCTAGGATGGGCAGCAAAATCATGAGTACCAAGTCCAAGTGGCGCCTGCCCAGGGAGTAGACTGACACCAGCCACATCTGTGGAGATCTGAGGCGTAGCTGCGTGTACTGCACCAAATAGGTACATGCCACCATGTGACCCAACAATTTGAGGCAAACCCCGGGCGGTTGTAAGAGGGTAGGTTGCAAGCTGGGAGATCCAGTCTGACAGAGTTCGGAATATGGTCTCCAGTAAATAGGCCTGAGCTGGAGTCATGTACCGCCCTGATGAACTGTATTCTCCGAACTGGGACCAAAGTTGACTTTTGCTCATTTATTACAAGGCCCAGCGCCTGAAAGGTGGCCCATATTATGCCAGTGCTTTGCTGGACTTGAGCCCGTGAGTGGCCTTTGATCAGTCAGTCATCAAGGTATGGGCAGACTTGTACACCTCGATGTCTGAGGAAGGCCGCAACCACTACCATACACTTAGCGAAAACCCGCAGGGCTGCCGACAGGCTGAACGGAAGCACGGTGAATTAGTAGTGGCACTGACCCACCACAAACCTGAGCAATCTCCTGTGTCGATGGAAGATGGAGATGTGGAAATAAGAATCCTTCAAATGGAGGTTGGCATACCAGTCTTCTGGATCCAGGGAGGGAGTGATGGAGGCCAGGGAGACCATGTGGAACCTCAGTTTCTTGTGATATTTGTTGAGGTGACACAGGTCCAGGATGGGCCATTAGAGCCCCTTTGGCCTTCGGGATTAGGAAATAATTGGGAGTAAAACCCCTTCCCTCTCATGTCTCGAGGAACCTCCTCTACAGCCCCCACACATAGGAGGGTTTGCACCTCCTAGATGAGAATCTGCTTGTGAGAAGGGTCCCTGAAGAGGGATGGGGGGACGGAGGTAGCAGGGATGGGGGGGGAATAAAGGGTTACTGAAGGGTGTAACCAACTGTTATAGTGCTGAGCACCCAATGGTCCAATGTTATGAAGACCATGCCAAGTGGAAGGGCGACAGGCGGTCTAAAAAAAAACAAATAGGGGGATGGATCTGCAGTTGAGATGGGTATGCCATCCTCGGACATACCTTCAAAAGGCCTGCCTGACCTCACTGGGCTATCTATGCAAGTTCGACTAGAAAGCTGAGGCAGAAGGTAGGGGCTGACAACATTTATAGCCCTTTCCCTTTCTGGGAGGCACCAGAAATCTGGGAGGCTGCTGGGGCCTAAAATGCTTCCTGGAGGCTGGGGGCATGTAAAGGCCCAGGGAGCAAAGCATGGCCCTCGAGTCTTAGAGGCCATGAAGCTTGAAGTCCGTTTGTTCCAAGAACAGGAAGGTACCCTTAACGGGGAGGTCCTGAATGGACTGCAGCACTTAGTGAGAGGCGCCTGATGACTGGAGCCATGAACAGTGCCTCATGGTGACTGCGGACGCCATCGTTCTGGCTGCTGAGTAAGCCACATCCAGAGCTGCCAGGAGGGAGGTCCTGGCCCCACATCTTGCCTTACTCCAGGCTGGCCATGAACTCCTGCAACAGAGAGTCCTTAAATTTGACCACTGAGTTGCACAGGTTCAAATCGTACTGACCCAACAGAGCCTGCTGGTTAGAGACACGTAACTTCAGGCTGCCTGTCGAATAAGTGGTGTATCCAAACAGGTCCAGTCTCTTAGCCTCCTTATTTTCGGGAGTAGCACTCGACTGCCTCTGTCTGTCCCACTCGTTTGCAGCCAATGCCACCAGGGACCAGGGGGAAAAGTGGGGAGATGCGAGTACAGGTACTCAAACCCACTGGCTGGTACATAGTACTACTTCTCTGCCCTTTTTGAGATGGGGCAGACACGAAGGGGTCTGCCAGAGCACCCTGACAGGCCCCAACACTACCTCATTAACTGGCAGGGCCACTCTGGATGGAGCCGCTGCAGCCAGGATATCAATTAAGTTGTGCACAGTCTCCTTCAGCTCCTCAGCTTCCAGCCCCAAGTCTGCGGTGACCCATTTCAGGAGCTCTTGATGGGCTCTGAAGTCATCTGGAGGCAGTGGGTTACTGGGGCCTGCAACTGCCTCATCCGGGGATGACAAGGAAGAGGCCAGCCCCAGAGGATGGGATGCCTCTTCTTCCTCCACCTGCACCACTTCCATTGGGGCCACTTCTGGGACCTCAGTACCAGGGTCAGTACCAGAATCAGGGTCTAGTGCCGGGTGGGATGAAACAGTACTATCACCTAGAACTAGCAATATATTCTCTGTGCCTTGACTTCAAGGCATTCCTCTGAAGGAAACTGTATCCAGCATACCTATGTCAGACAAAGGAAAGATCACCTCAGTCCAAAGCTGTCAGAGAAGGGAAGTAAAGAGGGTAAAAAGGTATCTCAGAGTGATATAGTGCAGTATTTCTCAACCTTTTTGATATCAGGGACAAGTCTGCTGCCTTCCTAAATTGTGTCAGGGAGATCTCAGAGACTGGTGCTGGCCCACACACCTGTCGTTAAGAAACACCGATATAGTGGACTCCATTCAGACTTGCCATAAGACTTCATCCTATTAGAAATTTAATTTTAAATTTTCTACTGAATTTGAAGTGTTTTTCTTTCCCTATGCAGATAAAGACTATCTAGAGCAGGGGTTCCCAAACTGTCGGGCACACCCCTCTAGGGCGGTGTGACAGCTCTGGGCCATCCCCCACAGGGGACAGGAAGGGAAATGCCATCCAGCCCTACTCCGTCCCCAGCTCTGCTCTGACCCCACCCCCAACTGCAGCCCCACTCCCAGCCTCAGCTCTGGCCCTGCCCCCAACTGTGGCCCCAGCCCCCTTACCCCATCCATGTCCCTCCCACCCCAGGAGCCCTGGCCCTCCAGGAGGGGGCATGGACAGGAGTAACAGGGGGTTTGTGCGCAACCCTGAAAAGTTTGGGGACCACTCATCTAGAGAATCATCTCTGGCACTTCCTGAAACAGGCAGAACTGGAACAGAAGAAGAGGGGTCTACTGAGAGGAGAGGTATAATTCCCCCCACTCCCCTCCTAGTTGTTATGAGTGGCAAAGTTAAGATACTGCAAATTCGGCATTTAATTCCAGAATCAGGGTTCAGTTGCTCTGAATTAGTTTAAAAAATTTTATGTGTTTCATAGGTACAGGGCCTGATTCACACTTCAGTGTGTTCACTATTTAACAGTTTCTTGAAAGATCAATGCCTGTATGACAAGTGATCTGCAAGAAAGAGAGAAGGAAACGTCTGTAGTATTTGAATTTGTGTCAGTAACTAAGTTATAAGCAGTTGCTGGAGAGCTTCAAATTGCAACTAATTTTCTTTTCACATGATGAGAGAGTAACAATCAATGAAGAATATCCAAAGTCTTTAGAGACATGTTCTGATTTAAAGCATTCAGCAAAGAACAACAACAATTATATTTAAACAGACAGGTTGTAGACCTCAAATTAGACCCAGCCATGGGTTTGTTTTTCAGGTGTGTACACACACACACCCACCCCTCACTTTTGGCAGGGGGGTCTCTTCCATTGTCATGAGCAAGCAGAGAACTGAGTCCTGCTTAGAAGCGGAATTTCTGCACAGTCCAAGTCTTCTGCCTGCTCCATAACATAGAAAAAGGAACAACATATGCATGTTTTAGCAGCAGTCCAGTGTTGTGAATTTGCTACATGATTTCCAGTCTGGAGAGCAGCCATCATGCACCACAGATGAGCCCAAGAGAGATACAGATAGGTAATTAAAAGTTGAAGAACACACCTTCTAGTCCAGACACAAAGCAAACAGACTCTGTAGCATGCCCTAACTCCCCCAGGGTGGGAAAGAGGAGTTCAGAGATCAATACGAGCTTAAGGAGACTTCATATTTCTCACTCACATGAGAGACTGATAATTTTTCCAAGGATAGAGAGATACAGGGATGGGTTAGAATGAATGGATTTTAGTACTTTCTTTTTAGAAGGAATCTGGTTAGATTACCATTATTGATTGACTGGGTAGATAAATAAATTCACTTCCAAACAAGCAATGTGTTTCTCTTCAGCCCCCCCATCTTTGAATGTCATGCATTTAATTTACACCCCCCCCACACACACACACCCCTTATGTTTGACAGTTCCCCTCTATTTTTCTTCAAACACAGATGCAATCTTTCTTCATCAGCATACCCCGTTTAATTCCCCCTACCTCCGCTACTGTTTATGGTAAGGAGTATTTATTTCTCTTTTCTCCTTTAAATATTCACACACTCTGGTGCTTGAACACCAAGATGATAAATGCCTTAGAAGAATCTATCCTAGGCTCTTAGTACTCTACATAATACTAGTTTGAATTTAAGTAATCTCTACGGACCAGAGACTGCAAGTCAATACAAGGATAAAAGACGTAATGTAAGGTGACAGACCGCAACTAAAAATCTTTACACCAGAAAGGGACTAATATGGATAAATACTACAAAATAAAGTCAATTCCTAGTTTATCTGAAAACAAATTGACTAGCAACTATTTTATATCAAAAACATGTTATGAATAAGTAAGAACAGCATAACCTGGAGACCACTCTTTTCAATTACACTTAGAGCTGAGGCTTGTGAGTAAGTTTGCTTGATTTTTACAAACTAAGGTAAAAGTTTCACATTAATCTTCCATAACCTTATAAAACTATAATATTAAATTCACACACACACACACACACACACACACGAGAACAAGTCAACATATACAAGTTAATCAACACCCTACAGACAGGATAACATCTGCAATAACTGTTCGGGCAAGAATCCCACCAATTTCTTCCATGGTGAATCCTGAGTAAGAAAAAAAGATTTGATCCTCTCTTTAGAACAAGAGTCCAAATGCATTTCTATTACCCTTCTAGTGTTCTGTATCCATTAACAAGGCAGGAACAGTTTACTTACGGCATAGCTCTGTAGGTGTCTGTATAAACTCGATTTTCATTAACTTTCTCAGAAACAGAGTAAACGATGGAACTGGCAACTCTATCTGGGTAGTCCACTACTGGTTCTGCATTTACATTTTTTACCTAGTAAAAGAGAGACATTAAGATACACAACATCTCAGTTTTGTGGCTGAAAGCTTTTTTCTTTTTCTTTTTTTTTAAATAAACACCTTTAGCAGTTCACTCTCAGTTTTGTTTGATTTTTAAAATAAATTAAAGAAAGCATTTTCAGAACTAGGATTACACAAATTATTCAAAAATATTCCTATATGTACAGCAGATTGAGACACTAGCACCACTACGATGAAGTCATCAGCTCTATTTTAATACTAGGGTAGCACTGACCAAAGAGAAGTGGAGACTCAGATTGAAATAAGGTGACTGAATGCTTCTGAAGGCTGAGCTCATGTGTAGATGGGGGATTGTAGTCTGAAGACCCCTCACATGCTAGACATCATGGAGGACCAAAAATAAATAAATCCTTTAGTGCTACAGCAGTTTCACCCTTTTTGGCACAGGAGGCTCTAGGCCCAAAGCATGAGAGTCCTGTGTTTGTGTTATTTTTAAAGAAATTTGATTCCACTGCCCATTGTTACATGAAGTATTTGTGCCATGGGTATTTCTGAAACAAGATGGTTTACAAGTATATGAAAAAAAAAGAGTCTTACACTTACAGTACCCTGGAATAGTTTTATCACATTCAGGTACGCCTCAGCAGCTGCTTCATATCAGTGCCAGATTGATGGATGGAGGGTTGACTACATTAATCTTCCCCATGCCCATTACTACTCTTTTGGGGGGTCAGTTTGAAGGAAGTGGAGCAGTTTTGGAATTGGAAGTAGAAATAGTACAGAAGGAGTGGGCGGGGGTGGGAAGAGAAGGAGAAGATTGTTTTATTTGAAGCGTAACCTTTATTTATAGTTCTTTAAAAGATGCCATTAAGAGTGACCTGAGAATTGAAAGAGGCAGGCTTTCAAAGTGTGAAGATGAGAGTAGAAGGAGTAGATTAATGTTGTTGGCTGAGAAACAATAGGACTTTTAGAGCAACTGGGTGATCAGCTTTATTTGTAGCCCCAATTCAACAAGTTATTTAAACATGAGTAGATCCACTAAAGTCAAGGGAACTATTCACGTGCTTAAAGTTTGGCACGAGCTTAAGAACCTTTCCGAACTGGGCCCTTAATGAACTAGATTGCACTCAATGGATCTAAATATGACAGGTATGTTCATAATGTACCTCTCTGTAGTGTCCTCCAGCATGAAGCATTATAGAGTCTTAAATTTATATTTGGGTATTGTGTACACGACACTTGATTGTTTGCCAGACTGCCTACCCTTCACAATTCAGACAGAAGAGGGCTTTATTCTCAAAGCTGTGTCTAATCTATATATCTAGAGATTTTAATGTGAAAATATGCAGGCATGAAATCCCTTTAGGGTTTCTTTGAACAAAAGGGTGGCTCAACTAGTTTTTCCAGTTCTACAGGTGCTTTACATATACAAGTGTTTTCCAAGGAAGAGTCTCAAAACAGTCAATGTTCTTCCATATTTTATTTGATATGGCATCAGAAGTATTTTTTTAACTCCAAAATATCATTTAATTGATTTTTCCCTGCTTTTTTAATAGCTAGAGATCTCCATGAATAGAGAAGGGTTTAGGGTTGGTACAAGATGTCAATATCCTGCATCTCCCCTTCAATACCAGTTTTTCAAATTCTACCGTGGAACTATTATGCCAACGTTCTTGTTCCCACTAATCGTAGCAGATGCAGCCACCCTAAAAGCAGACAGGATGGCCTAGTCAGTGCCATTCTGTAACTGCTAAGCCAGGAGAAAAGTGCTTATCATACCAGAACAGATTCAGTCTAATTGTGCTTCTCCTGCTGGTGAAGCAGAGGCCGCACCAGCATGGCCTGGGGCAAGGAGACATACCGTACAGACACGCAATAGTAGGGTTACCATTCGTCCGGATTTACCCGGACATGTCCTCCTTTTTGTGCTAAAAATAGCGTCCGGGGGGAATTTGTAAAGCACTCAAAATGTCCGGGATTTCCCCCCTCCCCCGGCAGAGCAGAGCGAGCGGCTGGGAGGGCTGCAGGGAAGTCACGGGCTGGACTCTGGAGCAGCTGTAGAGGAGCTCCGCCCTGCATTCTGAGCCGGCAGCTCTCCCCTGCAGCCCGGCTCCGGCAGCACTGTGCAGGGCCAGGGACTGGGTTTTGTTGTGCTGGGGAGCGCAGCCACGTGTCCGGCTCGCACAGAGCCCAACACCCTGTTCTGAGCAGCAGGGTAAGGGGGCCAGGGGGCAGGAGAAGGGGCAGAGAGGTTCTGGAGGGGGCAGTCAAGAAACGGGGGGAGCTTTTTGGGGGGAGTGGAGAAAGTTTTGGGCAGTCAGGGTACAGGTAGGGGGTAGGGTCAGTTAGGGGACAAGGAACAGGGAGGCTTAGGTAGGGGGTGGAGTCCTGGGGGGCAGTTAGGAGCAGGGGTCCCAGGAGGGGGCAGTCAGGGGACAAGGAACGGGGGGAGGGTTGGGGATTCTGGGGGGGCGGGAAGTGGGAGGGGCAGGGCTAGGGCGGGGCTCCTCCCGTCCTCTTTTTTGCTTGCTGAAATATGGTAACCCTACTCAATAGTAAAGGTGAGGGGGAAGAGAAACACACACAAAAGAATAGGAACAAATAAGAGACCTAAGTGCATCTCCACTAGTAAAATTTATACATATAATTCACCACCACTGATGGAAGTTGTAGCATAGTGAAGGTTCAGGCTGTAGCCACCACGTCAACTGTTGTGATACTATGGTAAAGATGCCCAAGCCCTGGCATCACTGCAGCTTTCACCCTTACTCTCATCAGTAGTCAATTGCTGCTACAAAGTTTGCTGGCATGGACAAGGCTCCAGAAAGGTAGATAGAAATGAGAAAGAAGCTACTTAATTTAGGATGGCAGTGGGCAAGAGACAAACAAAACCTCTCAGAATTCTGCGCTGGTAGGATCTCAACTCTCTTACTCGCCCCCACACACTACAGACAAGGGAAAAAGCAGCATCAACTTCTAAAAACCTATATTGCAGTAAAAAATGAGTGTTACTGATGAACCATATACAAAGTTTGTGCATTGGCTCAATGACAGGAGCTTGAAAAATATTTTTATCTCCTTCTCCCTTCCCAGCTGTGGGAGTCAGCTCTGTTAGCTGATAGAATGTTCAAATGCACACAAAACCCTGCACTTTTTGCCTTAGAAAAAGACACCTGTAGATTACACTACACTGCTTACAGGAAAAGGGGGGGAGGGGATGGAGAAACAAAACCTGAGGAGAGGGAGGCACAATTAATAAAACAAAACCCCAAGCTAGTAAATGGATGTATTTCCTTAAATAAAAGTCCAAATAAGGCTGTTCGTAAGTGCTCAATTCTTTTTGAACATAAAAATCTTTGAAGAATAAGGTATGGCTTCACAAACTTGTGCCAATTTAATTACATTTAGCTGAACTACTGAAAACCTATGTGGGTACATTCCCACATTCTGTTTAAGCCTGGCAATGTAGCTTGCCCCCGTAAATTTACGTTCAAACCAACATAAGCCAAGTTTAAATCAATGTGAGAGCATCCACAAAGTCACACCAATGTAACTAAATTGGTTTAAAAGTCACACCCCTTACATTATGCCAGTGCAACTCTGTACTTAGACCAGACTTTAGGGCAGGAGGAAGATATGACAAGGAAACAAACACATTTGGATATCCACCCTTTAGCAACTGTCCTTCAGTAAGGCTACGTCTACACTAGCACTTTTGTAAAACTTTTGTTGGTCAGGGATGTGAAAAAAACACACACCCCTGACAGACATAAGTTTCACCAACAGACGCGGCGTTGTGGACAGCACTATGTCGGCATACAGTGGCTACACGGGAGACCTTACAGTGGTACAGCTGCTGCGGTACAGCGATGCTGCTGTAAGGTCTGTAATGTAGACACAGCCTAAGAAAGCAATGCAACTTATTCTGGACAACATGAGCTTTAAAGGACAGGACACAAATACAGCTTGCATTTAGATAAAGCATCAATGTGTTTTCCTCTTCAAACACAAATGAACAATTGCAAATTAGAGCAAAAAGTTATGACAGACATTCAACAAGATTTATCAGCAGAGGAAACATTTAATTGTCCAATTTAAGAAAACTCATGCAGAAGTCTTGCATTTTATATCCACATTAGTGTTTAGTTATTCCCAGTTAAAAAGTTTGTTTTTACAGTGTTTTCACTAATGCATGAGTCGTTTACGGCTAGGAAGAATTCAAATCCTGATCAGGTCACAAATGAGAGTATGGAGGTTGGAACTAAGACCTCAGAAAAAACGCATTGACTTTGACACATGGAGAAACAGCACATAATTGGAACAATGTAAATTATCTACTTAGGATGGAGAAGTAGAGATCTAGAAATGGCAAATCAGAATGGAGATATTTTGGCAGAACTTGGCTGGTAGAGCAACAGGAAAGAACTGGGGGAGAGTTCTTACCCAGTGCTCTCAGGGTATTATAGGCTCCATGCTGTGAAGCATGGCCAAGCTATCCCAGAGCTGCAGACCCTGGAAGCCATCCATTGCCTGACTTTTGTCAGAAGTTCATCGAAACTCCTATGTTTCCATGAAACATTTTGTTTTCAACGAAGTGGCATTTTCCAACAAAAACCACTTGCATCAGAAAGTTCAGAACTAGTTCTACCAGTGGACCCCCATTCCCATGAGAAGTCTTCCAATGGACCAGGAAAATAGACTTTACTTGTACTTGCCTGATATTTCTACTTTGTTTTTTTAAAAGAAGATTTCTCACATCATCTTTATAAAGAAGTCAAAAAGAAAACAAAAAAACCACAAACCCCACCCCCAAAAAACCCTGAACTTTAAAAACAAAATCTCTCTCCTTAATATCACTTAATATCATATTTGTTCAGGGGTTCTCAAACTGAGGATCGGGACCCCCAAGTGGGTCATGACCAGTGTTCTCTCTAATTTTCCCTCACACGCGTGGAATTCATTTTATTACAGAAGCTCCCCGACTTACACAAGTGTTCTGTTACGCGAAAATAAAAAAAAAGCAGACGGAACTTTTTCCATAAGTCCGGATTTCCATAAGTCGGGTTTGTGTAACCCAGGGAGCGTCTGTATGTGCACCAATATGGAGGTGATGTGTGACACAACATCTCCATATTGGTGCACATAAACTTCATGTGGTGGGGTGGGGCCAAGAGGTTCCGAGTGTGTGAGGGAGCTCAGGGCTGGGGCAGAGGGTTGGGGTGTGGGACGGGTTCTGGCTGGGGTTGAGATGAGGGGATTGGGATGCAGGAGAGGGCTCAGGGCTGGGGAAGAGGGTTGGGTGTGTACTCTGGGGTGGGGCCAGGGATGAAGGGCTTGGGGTGCAGGCTGCCCCGGGGCTAGGGTGGGAAGAGAGGAGAGGACTCATCCCAGCTCTCTCTCCCCCCAGCCACGGCAGCTCTGGCAGGCCTGGGCCTGGTGACCTGCATGGCAACTGCGCAGCTTACAGGGAACCTAGGTCGTGACGCCATTTTAATGGAGTTGCTGGGGCCCAACACCAGCCTTGGCAAGTCTGAAGCTGAAACCCAAACCCCACTGCCCAGGGCTACGGTTACATGCCGCCCCCCCCCCCTCCCAGGGCAGAAGCCTTTGGGCTTCAGCTTTGGCCCCTACTGGTGGGACTCAGGTGGGCTCAGTCTCCCCTCCTGGGGTCATGTTGTAATTTTTGTTGTCAGAAGGGGGTGACAATGCAATGAAGTTTGAGAACTGCTGTATTAGTTGTGCTGTCCTAAGAACAGATACGAGATTTAGTTAATTTCAATACAACAACATGATATAATAGGCAAGCCCCCGATGCATGCGTCCGGTATGTTGTGAAGGAAGTGTGCTTCCCCTTGAAGTCCTAATACGAGATGAGATTACAGGCAGAGAAACTTCAAAGGGAAAATCACAACACTTCCCTTCCAGCCCAGCTGTTACGCTGGAGAAATGACTGGGCAGCGTTTAAGCTTAAATTCATTTTAGGGACTTGAACTACAGACTTTGCCTTTCTTTGCAGCTAAAACAAGTCATAATTTAAGAGGGTTCTGTGCCCAGTTGTGCCACACGTTTCCTGTGTAACTTTTAGTAAGCCAAACCCTCAGCTCCTCAGTCTGCCAAACAAATCTTCGCACATCCTACATTAAGAGATCATTTTGGTGAGGATGATTACTTTTAAAAAATGACAATTTCTTCAAAATCAGGAATAGAACAATGTTTTAACAAAGCAATTTCAAGACCTCCCTACATTTCATGTCATGTCATAATGAATTTTTTCTGGGCAGACAGAGGGTCTCTGAAACATAAGACACTTCGCAAAAACTTCACACAGAAAACAAAATATCTTGTCACCTCAAGAAGTACTCACTTAGTTCCATATAAAATGTTCAGATAATCTTCTAGTTCTCAAGGAGACCTAATCCTAGAAGTTTCTTAAGATGAAGAGTTTCAGGGGATTTGTTTTTGTGTGGAGTTACAAGATTGATTAAAAAAAAAAAAAAAACACCATTTTCAAAATAATCATGAATATTGTGGCAGCTACGAAGAAGCTATCACCACGTTCCCCAACACAGTCAGTACTGGAACCTTGGCCTGGTATCCAAAACCAAACATCTATGCTTTAAGCTAAAAGGAGACCATCATATACAGAAAAAAAAAACCACCACGGCCCTAATTGTTTTTAAGACACTGCCAGCCATTAGAGGACAACATGTTCACATGCACAGTATCCAATTCTTCCACTGCAGTGGCAAAGAACTTCCACCATGATCACTTATTGTTTTGGGACCCAATCCTACTCTAAGTTAAACTCATTTTTTCAGATAAAGCCAGGACATGAACTGAAGGAGATTCAACTACCTAGAAAATGTGAAGGGGTAAAAAACAAAACTATTACAGACCTATGAGGAGACAAAAGGAACTTAAAGCAGAAGTTTCTAAAATGTAATCGCAACTGTAATTCAAACAAGTTTATAAATGTATTATCCTTTACTTTCAGAATATATCTGGCAGTTTTCTGGCCAAATAATCTTCCAAGCCATAAATTCCAAGAGATAAAGAGAGACCTTTGCAACAGAAACTAGCTGAAACCTTAACTATGGAGAGGCTACCACCTCTTCATACTGACAAAAATAAAAAAAACAAACAAAAGACATCAGATAGCCAATCATCAGGGTTTTAAGTTTTACTGGTAGTTTCCTATATATTCCCTTTTCTGCCATCTTGAAACATGAGTAAACAAGTAATGAAAAGACACACCCAGAAACTGTCTCACCGAAACATTTACTTCAAATGATTCTTTATAGCAGTTCCCAGTACAGTCCTGGCTCATGACCTTTACCCAATGATCACAGGTAGAATCACATGAGTCATAACACACTTACAGAGGTACACAATTAATACTGTGAACATAGTTACAAGCATTAAGAAATCAAGTACCCCTGAAATTTTGTGTTAGATATTAAACAATCCAAAGTAAATCAATCTGGGCTTTTTGGAAAGCAACTACAAGTAAAAGCTAATAACGATGTTTCCCAAAATTGGATAACAGATCTCACAGCCCAGTTGCTAGGTTTCCAGAGAGGTTAACTGGGAGACTACATCAAAGTACTGTTGCAGTTTTATGGGTTTTCTCTTCTGACTATGTTCTTAGCATCACTGTATAGATGGATCTGATTACCTCAGACCATCTGTTTACAGAGTACACGTCTACCCCAATATAATGCGACCTGATATAACACCAATTCAGATATAATGCAATAAAGCAGTGCTCGGGGGTGGGGTGAGGGGGATAGTGTGCGCACTCCAGTGGATCAAAGCAAGTTCAATAGAACGCGGAGTCACCTATAACGCGGTAAGATTTTTTTGGCTCCAGAGGACAGCGTTATATTGAAGTAGAGGTATATTTAGTATAGCAATTCACACAAGACCTGAATATTTTTTATTAAAATATGATAGTAAATTATTTTACTATAATTTTACTGTTGGAGACAACTCACTGTAAAAGCTGAAAACAGACACCTACTTTAACAATGGCTTTCTGAAGTGCTTTTGCTCTATTCCATGTGCAAATGGACTTGTTATTGTAGAGTTGCTCTTAATATTACACTGTTGGTAATTTTTTGTCCAGATTTTTTAAATGGGAGTTTTACATGTCACTTCTTATAGAGGGGAGTCAAATTTGGGGCATAGAAACCTTGAGCTTGAGAAGAAATTTGAGGGTTTGCACCAGTTTAGAATAAGCATCCAATATTAAACTTACCCATTCTTCTACATTTGGGGGATCTTCTTCATAAACCTTTGCTTTATCCCAGAGAATGTTCATTTTACCATAATAATTCATCTGATTTCGGGTCTTTACAGAAAAGTATATGATTATGGCAAGAGCCACAATAACCAAGAATCCCAACACAATAGCAATAGCCTAAAAAAGAAAAAAAATATGTAGCAGATATTTATTATTTGATTTAAAGACAAAACCATCCATTCAAGGTGCCAAAAATCAGTTCAGAGCCCCCCCTCCAGAAAAACACCCCCCCCAAACAACTGCCGTCTCCTCCACCTCCATATAAGTCAGCATCCTAATCCAAATTGAAAGTCCAACATCTTCCCATCAGATGAACATCCCCAATTTCCAGACCAATAAATGGGCTTTGGAGCACACTGAGGAGACCAAATTGAAGCTATTTAAGACTAGGTAGAGGAGCAAATCCTGCTGGAAAACTACCCCCCCGCCCACACACACACTTTTATATCAAGGCGGATGGATCTTGGGCACCTGCACTGATTTCAGCTGTGCCTGTATGAAACATGAAGAGAACTGTTCTGCAGGACCACCAACTAGTCAACACTTTTTTTAAATAATTCTTCAAAGGTGACATGAAAAGGATTTTTTTTGCTTTTTTAATTTTTAAACTTAAAAAAAAGTTTTAAGCCAGAAGCATTAGGAAAGTCAATTTTTTTCTCCCCGTAAAACCAGAAAGGGACCTTTCAGGAGGTTTCAAGCATGTTTACTAAGAGCTTTAATACCTTTATTGAAGAGGAGTCAAGGATGTTAGATCTTTAGCAAAGGCCTCCTTGATCCCAAATGTGAATTTAACTTAAATTAGGTTTATGAAGAAGAAAGTGAATGAAAACTAAAAGTGACTTGAGAGGTCAATTTTCACTCACATGGCTCATCTGACATCACCCTGAGGCCTTGTCTTCACTGAACAAGGAAGAGAAAAAAAAAAAGTGTGTTCTTAACTTGAGTTAACTAATTTGAGGTAAAATCCTAATGAAGGCAAGGCAGTTTGTAGTTTTCACACAAGATATCAGGTCAGATTAGATTTCCCCTGAAGCAGGTTGAGTCAAAGCCTACTGAGGAGCCTAATCTTAGACTTGATAACCTAGGGTTACCATACGTCCGGATTTTCCCGGACATGTCCGGCTTTTTGGGCTCCAAATCCCCGTCCGGGGGGAAATCCCAAAAAGCCGGACATGTCCGGGAAAATCGGACATGCGGTCGGCGGCGCGGGTGCCGGGCCGGGGGCTCGGGAGCTCGGCCGGCAGTGCTCGGGGGGGCCCGGTGCCGGGCCGGAGGCTCGGGGGGCCTGGCCGGCAGTGCCGGGCCGGGGGCTCGGCCAGCGGTGCTCGGGGGGGCCCGGGGCGGGGGCTCGGGGGGCCTGGCCGGCAGTGCCGGGCCGGGGGCTCGGCCAGCGGTGCTCAGGGGGGCCCGGGGCCGGGCCGGGCCGCTCGGCCGGCGGCTCGGGAGCCGGGCCGGGTGCTGGGCCGGGGGCTCGGCCGGCGGTGCTCGGGGGGGGCCGGGTGCCGGGCCGGGGGCTCGGGTGCCGGGCCGGGGGCTCGGCCGGCGGTGCTCGGGGGGGCCCGGTGCGGGGCCGGGGGCTCGGGGGGCCTGGCTGGCAGTGCTGGGCTGGGGGCTCGGCCGGCGGTGCTCGGGGGGGCCCGGGGCCGGGCCGGGGGCTCGGGGGGCCTGGCCGGCAGTGCCGGGCCGGGGGCTCGGCCGGCGGTGCTCGGGGGGACCCGGGGCCGGGCCGGGGGGCTCGGCCGGCGGCTCGGGTGCCGGGCCGGGTGCTCGGCTGGCGGTGCTCGGGGGGGGGCCGGGTGCCGGGCCGGGGGCTCGGGTGCCGGGCCGGACCGGGGGGCTCGGCCGGCGGGTCGGGTGCCAGCGGTGCTCGGGGTGGCCGGGTGCCGGGCCGGGTGCTGGGCCGGGGGCTCGGCCGGCGGTGCTCGGGGGGGCCCGGTACCGGGCCCGGCCGGGGACTGGGTGCCGGGTCGGGGGCTCGGCCGGCGGTGCCGGGCCGGGACGGGGGCTCGGGGGACGGGCTGGGGACCTGCGGTGCCAGGGGTGGGCCGCGCCTCCCCCCCCCCCACACCCCCCCTTACCTGCTTCAGGCTTCCCGCGACTCAAATGTTCGCGGGAAGCAGGGGAGGGGGCGGAGACTTTGGGGAGGGGGAGGGGTTGGGGCGGGGCTGGGGGCGGGGTTGGGGGCGGGGCTGGGGCCCCTTTAAAGTGTCCTCCTTTCGGAGGCACTAAATATGGTAACCCTAGATAACCTGTACGAAAACTACAAACCACCTCTTCACTAAAATTTTACCTCAAGTTAAAAATATCTTCTCCTTCAGTGAAGACAAGGTTTTACAATAGAGTTCTATTCCAAACCTCAGATACTTTCAGTCAGACAGAATCCAAATTTCTGAGAAAGTTTAAAACAAAACCGAAAACCTCCCAAACACTTTCAGGCCTTCTTTGCACAGCATAAAGGACAGCAGACCAGTTTTCTTTCCCCTCCCTCCCATGCAGGTCACCTTTAAAGGAAGCACCATCTCATGTAATCCCCCCCAGACACCACATGCAGTTTTCCTTTGAGTACATTTTGCTTAAACAGAGCACACACGCACGTGTTTCAAAACATTAATCTACCTATATCTAGAAAAAAATCAACATGAGAAGGCAAGAGACCAGGGAAAACTGTGTTCACCAATTAGGACAGGAGACCAGAAGTCTACTGTATTCTGCCATTAAACTTCACCAGCTCAGATCTTTTCCTTACATAAATTTAATTAAAATTAAATCTACTTTTTAGAAATGCAGGGTTTAGTCAATAATATGGTTAACTGGGGTATTCTAAAGAAAAGGCCTACAGTGCACAAGTTGCATTTATCTCGGGCTCTTTTAATCAAATATAGGTTTTCAAATTTAGTAATTTATAAAATTCCATTAGCCCAACATATTAGTGACTGCAGTAGCTAAAGAATTACTTTAAAGGTATTATATGTAACATCACCAGGTCATATTGGACACCAAGAAGTGGTTATGGCTTATCAGTGTGACTTTTTTCTCGCATGGGTGCAATTAGTGCATAGAAATTTGATACAGGAGACTAGGTTAAAAAACACTGACAAAGAAACAAGACTCACATTCACATATAAAAATAGCCAAAGTAGTCAGCTCCTTTTACTGTGACAGGGCAGGGATGTGGTGGGGCAATGGGACATGAGAAAAAAGGGTTGGCACACTAACAAATCACCACCGTTAAAAAGGAAAGGACTTTATTTTAACCTCCTAAAAGCTATTTGTATTTATTTTAAATTATTGTAATTACACCCATGCTCATGGATAGGGTGCTACGAAATTCACAGCAATGAAAAACACATCATGGACCATGAAATCTGGTGGTCCGCACTCCCCTCCCTTCCCCTCCCCCCATGAAAAATGGTCTTTTGTGTGCTTTTAACCTATACTATAGGGATTTCACAGGGGGAGACCAGCATTTCTCAAATTGGGGGTCCTGACCCGAAAGGGAATTGCAAGGGGTGGGCCTTGCAAGGTTATTTTAGGGGGAATTGCGGTATTGCCACCCCTACTTCTGTGGGCATCCAGAGAGTGGTGGCTGTTTGCCGGGCGCCGAGCTCTAAAGGCAACACCTCGCCAGTAGCAGCGCAGAAGTAAGGGTGGCAATACCATACCATGCCATCCTTACTTCTGTGCTGCTGCTGCTGGCAGCTTTGCCTTCAGAGCTGGTCTCCCGGCCAGCTCCTGCTGCTCAGCTCTGAAGGCAGCACCGCCACCAGCAGTACTGCAATGCCCCCAGTCTTGCAACCTCCCCACAATTCCTTTTTGGGTCACCAATTACACCACCATGAAATTTCAGATTTAAATAGCTGAAATGATTAAATTTATGATTTTTTAAATCCTATGGCTGTGAAATGGACCAAAATGGACCATGAATTTAGTAGGGCCCTACTCATGAAGTTTTATATGCTTCCAGGAATATAGTAAAGTTCTTCAGGCTCTTCATTTATTTTAGAAACACTCTGTGCAGTGGGTAAGGTAGAATTTGAAGGAGTTGGTTTAATGAGCAGAGAAAGTTTAGCTAGATTAGCTATGTATTTTGTACATGACTTTTGTACTCAGAAGTGTTAGATGTACGATTTAGTTAGCTAAAGGGAAAACAAAAAACAAAACAAACATTAGTGCATACATACCTCTTGAGGCTCTACCACACAGTAGTGATACAAGTATTGATTCACAAAGATTCCTGTATTTGTAGAGGCATAATATTGGCTGCACAGAGCAACAAGTTGATTGTAGAACACTGATCCTGAAGCTTGTGCAGTTGGGTTTACTGCCAGTACATACACTATGGATGCAATGAATACCAAGAAGCCAAGGATAGCACTCACTATTATCACAATTAGATAATATCTTCTTGTTCTGGACATGCTTGAGTTGGTAACACTTATTATAAAAATCGCCATTCCAGCAATGAAGCAAAAAGCTGACATTGCAAGTATGAAGCCTTTAGCAGCTCGGGGCTCAATGTAATTTCCTCCAATGCCATAGGCTCCACCATATCCATATCCGGAGCCATAACCGTAACTGCCACTGTAACTGCCTCCAAAACCACCATATCCAGGATATCCTACACCAGATCCCAAAGAGGAACTTCCATAGAATTCTAGATCCCAAGGCAATGTGGAAGCAACACAAGCAAAAATGCCTACACACATCACTATAATGAGAACTGACATGATCTTTATTATTCCTGGAGGGGAAGTCCATTTGTAGAAGTGTTGCACTTCATCCTCTGGATAGTAGGAATATGCTGGTTGAGAGTACATGGGCTGAGAGCGCATCTCCTCAGCATATGTAATGTTGCTTGGTGCATAGTGAGAAGGTTTGCTGCAATAAGATGAAAACATTATCAACTCAAGTTTTTAGCCAGCTATGAAAAACTATCTTACCAAAAAATCGTAGTGCATGACACTCATGCAATGGAATTATGAAGTTACCAGGAACAGACTAATTCAGGAAATGGTCAGAATTAGCCAGTTTTTAAAGAATACCTCCTAAATTTAAATGGAATGCATATATTCCTCCAAAAAGACGGAATTCTATTCTCTCAGATGCTTTTACGATGGTTAGCTACAAATAATATTAGAAGAAGGTTGAAATTAATCCACTCTGACCATTGTCATTTAGAGATTACAGTAATAGGTGCTCTGGAAAACTTGGAAAGGATATTTAATAGTGATAATTTGCAGTATTTATTATACAAAATAGTAAGGCCCACATTTGTAAAGGTATTTAGATGGAATGGCACTCAACAATGCCTAACTGATTTAGAAGCCTAAATCTCATTTTCAAAAGGAATTTAGGCACTTAGGAGCCTAAACCCCATTGATAGTCAGTTACTTGTTGCAACACTGAGCACAGCAATGCCTAATTGACAGTTTAAATTTTATATTTGATTAGTTTGCAGATCTAAGAGACAAAAAACATCTTGTAAAGTGGAAAACAAGCTATTAGAACACCCTACATGTGCCCCATGTGTTAGATAGATGTTTGCTTTTTCATTAAATAAGCAGCAAGGTACAGTCTAACACAGGGGTGGGCAAACTACGGCCTGCGAGCTGGATCTGGCCCACAAGCTGTTTTAAGCCAGCTCGCGAGCTCCAGCCAGGGCGCCGGATTGGGGGCCGCACCACACAGGTCAGCCCCATTCCACGCGTAGAAGCCGGAAAAAGGACATGCCACTGCTTCCAGGGGAGCCGCTTGAGGTAAGCGCAGCTCAGAGCCTGCACCCGAGCCTCTCCCCACGCCCCAACCCCCTGCACCAGCCCTGATCCCCCTCCCGCTCACCAAACCCTCGATCCCAGAATGGAGCAGCCTCCTGCACCCCAAACCTCTCATCTCCAGTCCCACCCCAGAGCCCGCACCCCCAGCGGGGAACCTGCACTCCTTTCTGCACTCCTACCCCAGCCCTGATCCCCCTCCGAACTCCTCAGTCCCAGCCCAGAGCACCCTCCTACACCCTGAAACTCCTCATCCCCAGCCCCACCCCAGAGCCCAGACCCTCAACCAGAGCCCTTACCCCCTCCTACACTCCAACCCCAATTTTGTGAGCATTCATGGCCCACCATACAATTTCTATTCCCTGATGTGGCCATCAGGCCAAAAAGTTTGCCCACCCTTGGTCTAACAGCAGCAACCTGATGATAGTTGACTCAGCTACTGTTAACAGTTGTATAAATGAGCTGTTAAAGATATGAACTCCAACTATGTACACTGCTTATCTGGGGTAAATTAAATTGGTAACCAAAGCAGAAAAGAGGATATTTACAATTCATCTGGTCGATAAGGTGGAGGACTTTCAAAAGGTCTGGATGACATAGTTGAAGTGCTTGGCCGCTAAATTCAGACTTATTTTTGGTAACTAGAAAAAAAAAAGTGACAGGCTTAGTAACAAAGCAATCTAAACAGCTTAATGACATTATAGCTAGTATGATCACTTTACTATTAAGTAGTACAGATAGCTATAAAATCTCGAATAATAACAAAAAGACAAGTAGACAAATCAATTTTTTTTTGTCAAGACTTTCAACAATTAGAGCTTTAAATTCACCAACCGCAAACAAACAATTCCTTCTATTCTCCCAAAATATCCAGAGACTCCCCTAGATAGGGGGAGGGATAGCTCAGAGGTTTGAGCATTGGCTTGCTAAACCTAGGGTTGTGAGTTCAATCCTTGAGAGTGCCATTTAGGGATCTGGGGCAAAAATCTGTCTGAGGATTGGGCCTGTTTTGAGCAGGGGATTGGACTAAATGACCTCCTTAGGTCCCTTTCAGCCCTGCTATTCTATGATGATCTTACACTTTTTTATACAGTGGTTGATCTTAACACTACAATTTCTCCCAAAAAGATCTTGAATTATTTAACAGCTTGATCGATCTCTCAAGTAGTGACACCATGGAGAATTCTTCATGATCATCTACATTTTCTTCTTTTTTGGAGGGGTGCATTAGTTTTGCCTTTACCCAGTTTGTTTACATATTGACACAAAGCAGTACAACATTTCAGATGACCATTGGTAGAGTGCATCTACTAGATTATCCCCAAATGTTGAATTAAATTGTATGTTTTTCTAAACAAGAGTGAGAAAAGACCTTTGTCAGTCAGATCCCCCATGAATTATAGCAAAAGAAAAGAGCAATAGGACTTGGCAATACTGTCTGGGAAACTTTTGTTATTGACGCATTCAAAAGAGTGACAATTTTATCCCCACCCTACCTTGCCTGCAGTGACAGCAAGTACTGAATATAGCAAATGTTTTTTTGATGGTGGAGTTTCTTGGTTTTAGAGTCATCATCTGTAGAGTGGAATGCCAAGAGCTCTCTTTAGAATTATCCTTTTAAAATTATGGTTTGAAACAATAATGATTTCAGTCCCTGTAGTGGGTATCCTCATTAATTGCTGGGATAGGAAAAGCAGTTCAATAAACATCACCAAAACATTTCACAAATTTAGTTACACAGAGTACAGCTATTTCAACCAAAATGTAATTTGCTTCAGTGTAGCCTTGAGGTGATACTACAGTGAAGATAAAGGAAAGAATAGAAGACATTAGTTGCTTCTTTGAGAAGCAGAGTTTCTTGGAGAGGCAAAGAAGAATTTAATGCATGTGTTCCCATGCATACTGAAAATGTCTTTACAGAGAAGACAACATTCATAACAGACTGAATGCCCTGGTGGAACTTTCACTCCTGAGGCAGAAGAAAATGGATCTTAAGGAAGCAACTTGTTAGAAAAGACCCATTTTTAATGGGACACCCAGGAAATACTTATTGACTGCTCCCAAGGGATGTGGTGTTTACAACTTCAGTGGAAACTACATATTAAAATCATATGATTGATTCTTCCCTCCCAGTATTACTCTTTGAGAGAACACTCACATCAGAAAGCAATAATTGAGACTAAAACCTAATTATAGCGTATAGCCCCAGAACAATGAGGCAGGCTAACTTGCAAAAGATATAACTGAAGAGTCATCATGGTGTCACGGAGAGACCTCCCAACTAACACAGAGCTGAGTTTAAATATGCAACTGAGCATTTAATAAGTGAGATCTGCGCATGATCTGGCTAGAATAATGAGCAATGCATATTAGTACCCCAGAGACTGAGAGTATCAACTTTTTATCTTATTTCGATATTTCAAATTACAAGCCATAAGCATAAATATATACGAAAACTTTTAATAAGAAGCTAAAGTCCCCTAAATTTCCAGATTGATGAGTTTGGGGGAAGGAGGAAAACTCCTCCCCCCAACCACCTACACAAAGCGAACAACACTACTAACTGGACACACGGACACACTCTACTACTCTCACCCCCATCCCACTTCGAATTCCCATTTGGAGGCTTGTAACCCAGTCAGGCACTCAGCTCCAGGAGATCATTTACCTTAATACCAGCAACACACGCACCAGCTGGACTCGCCAGATCCCCGCTCTTTAACCTCTCTACTATGCAACTAGGAGCTGCCTGCCCGCATCGCCTCCTCCCCCCTCCCTGCCAAGCAGCCACACCCAGGCGCGGTGCATGCGCCCTGCCTGCACACCTGGGGCTAGGGGATAGGAGCGATCATCCCCCATTCCTTCCTCCCTCCCCGCCCGGGTGGAAACCAGCCCAGCGGCTCCCGCAGCCCTGCCTGGAATGCGGGGTGGGAGCCGCCGATTGGCTGGTCTCTTCCCCTCCTTCAGCGGGCGGGGCGCTCGCGGCGCGTGACCCAGTCACCTGAAACTCAGCGCCGGGACTAGGCAGCGAACAGGTTGTTCCTGCAGCGCCGCTAGCGAGCGCGTGGAGGGAGCCGGGAACCAGTTTCGAGTGAGGATGTCCAAGTTTCTAGTGTAAACAAAGGGCGGGCGGGCTGGAGACGTGTCCGAGAAACTCCGAAGTGCGGCGGGACGAGGGGCAGAGGGAGAGTCTCTCACTCTCAGCCCTTCCATGATGGCACTTCACAGACACTTGAACCCTTCAACTGGGATTAATGTGTCGCCCCTCCCCTACTGCCCAGAACTGCCCCACTGAGATCAGTGGGCGATTTGGGGGCGCAGTGATAAGGCCCTTAGATTGCAGCTCCTCAGCCCAGGCACCCGTCTCGGAATTGTTTGTAAAATGGCTGTTGTGCTGCAGAAATAACACACGAATGGGCACAGCTCCCCTGCCGATGGGGGCTAGCGCTAGGAAAAGAGAAAGACAAATTGAGGGGAGGGTATTAGGGCAAAGGTGATAATACCATTCTCCCTCTGCCAGTGCCACCCTTTTAAATCAGCAGTATTAGGAGCAGGGTGGTGCTGTCTCTATGCACCTTTCCCCTTCCTCAAGTGCACGCAGTGGAAGGAAATAAAAAGAACTGAGGCCTTCCAATATATTAAGATGTTTTGGGGTTTTTTTGGGTGGTATAAGCTAAGATTTGAATTTAAACTGAAATAGTTAGACTAGTAAAACCCTCTGCCTGACACTCTAGTATAGGAGTACCTTTTTCAGCTTAACTTAAACACCTTCCTAATCAACATAAATGAAATCCCCAAAATATCTGCATACAGCCTGGCCTACTCTTAAAACTTAGGTTGACATAGCTATGGTGGTCAGAGGTGTAAAAGGTTCACTTTCCTGAGCTCTGTACCATAACTATGCCCACCTCACCCCCAGTGTAGAGGCAGCTAGGTTGAGGGAAGAATGCTGGTCTTGACCCAGTTCCTATTGTTTGGGAAAGTGAAGTTCCTAGAACAACAGAAAAACCCAGTCTGTTGTTGGTTTACGAGTCTACACTATGGTGCTTAAACAGCATAGCTATGGCACTTTCACTATGGCACCTTAGCACCCATAGTGTAAACATAACTTAAGAGTGTCCAACTGGTAAAACTTTCCCCTGTCAACAAAGCTCAAAATAGAATGCATTTTAATCAGGAGCAAAATAAAATTGAATGGAGATAGTACTTCAGCTTCCTTGAATGCTGTACTTACCTCCTGCAGCCCTGATAAATTAGATGATCTGAGTCCCAAGAGTTGTATTTGTGTGTCAATCACCTGTGGAGATGGACATTTAACTGTCACATTGATATTCCTAAAGCTAGCTGATCCCAGAGGCAGCTAAATAAGAAAGGCCCCTTGCTACTGTAACAAAAGCTTTTGTAAAGAGTGAATGGGATTAGTTCTAATAACTATAGAAACATCTGGTATTGGAGATTGGACTATTTATCCTTGATGTAATTATATTGGAAGCACTAGTATTAGACCTAGAATTATTTTGATACATTAACTAGTGTGGTTCCACCTGTTTGGTAGTAATTAAGACTGATTTACTAATAATTTTCAATGGAGAGGCACCAGTCTCTTTACCCTTTCCCTCTACTTTGTCTAATCTAAATTTAAAAATTTAGCTTCATTTATCAGAGAATATAATGACAATAAGGAGCAAGTTCATCTAAATCCCTGGACATGATACAGCTGACCTCCAGCTAGTACTAATAGCCTAAGGATATCGTCTTACTAATGCCATAAAGCAGTGGGTTAAACTTGCGATTGCATTATTAGTACTAGTGGGGAAATTATTTGCAAATTCCAATAGTCTTGACAGAGTAATACTATATATGGAGATATACTTATCTCATAGAGCTGGAAGGGACCCTGAAAGGTCATTGAGTCCAGCCCCCTGCCTTCACTAGCAGGACCAAGTACTGATTTTGCCCCAGATTCCCTAGGTGGCCCCCTCAAGGGCTGAACTCAGAACCCTTGGTTTAGCAGGCCAATGCTCAAACCACTGAGCGATCCCTCCCCCCATGAAGGGGAGTCTCTGGATATTTTGTCAGTTAGCCACGGACACATTAAAAACTTGCAACCCAATCTGGGTCTATGCTGGTTATGTGCTATGTATGTATCTCTCCATCCTTGCAACCAATACCTGTAATCCCTCACAACTCAAGCCTGACCCCCAGATGTACAGTACCTTTCCTCTTAACCTGTGTATATTTAATTTTAAACATTAACTTTAATAAAAATTTAAATCTGTATGTAAATTAAGCTCATCAGGACAGGGACCTTGTCTTCTTTTATTTCTATAAAGTTATACTGTGTAGATCCTGGTCAACCTACCAATGTTGCTCGTAGTTAAGCCAACCTAACCCCCAGGCACAGACACGGCCAGGTCTTGGATTACAGACTAACTGATGGAAAAGCCCAACTGATGGATGAAGGGAGCAGAGAGTCTGTACTACAATAGCATAGCTGCAGTAGCACCCATAGTGTGGACATGACCTCAGTAATTACATAAGGTTTACATATGCAAACTAGACACAATCAACTCCGGTTTGAATAAGGACTGGGAATGGCTGAGCCATTACAAACATTGATTCTATCTTCCCTTGTAAGTATGCTCACACTTCTTATCAAACTGTCTGTACTGGGCTATCTTGATTATCACTTCAAAAGTTTTTTTTTTCTTAATTAATTGGCCTCTCAGAGTTGGTAAGACAACTCCCACCTGTTTATGCTCTCTGTATGTGTGTATATATATATCTCCTCAATATATGTTCCATTCTATATGCATCCGAAGAAGTGGGCTGTAGTCCACGAAAGCTTATGCTCTAATAAATTTGTTAGTCTCTAAGGTGCCACAAGTACTCCTGTTCTTCTTTTTGCGGATACAGACTAACACGGCTGCTACTCTGAAACCTGTCATAAGGTTTAATGTTCTGTTGTATTACAAAATGACAGATTAACTGCATCTGCATCCAGAGAAGGTTCTAAATAAGGACTCTGGTAAAATAAAAAATGCAGGTAAATTATAGGCTGTTTTGGGTAATTCTGTATTTTGTTTTTTCAGACTTTTCATTTAAAAATTTTATTAAAAAAAAGTTTTGTCTATTACAATAAGCTTTTTACACACTGTTCCCTTGTTAAAAGCTTGTTACTGGAATTTTTCCTCAAACAGTAATCACATTAAAAGTCTGAATTCTTCCTCCTCCACCCCTTTTCACTCTTAACCAAAACAAAACAAAAAGCAACAGAGGGTCCTGTGGCACCTTTGAGACTAACAGAAGTACTGGGAGCATAAGCTTTCGTGGGTAAGAACCTCACTTCTTCAGATGCAAGTAATGGAAATCTCCAGAGGCAGGTATATATCAGTGTGGAGATAACGAGGTTAGTTCAATCAGGGAGGGTGAGGTGCTCTGCTAGAAGTTGAGGTGTGAACACCAAGGGAGGAGAAACTGTTTCTGTAGTTGGATAGCCATTCACAGTCTTTGTTTAATCCTGATCTGATGGTGTCAAATTTGCAAATGAACTGGAGCTCAGCAGTTTCTCTTTGGAGTCTGGTCCTGAAGTTTTTTTGCTGTAAGATGGCTACCTTTACAGCTGCTATTGTGTGGCCAGGGAGGTTGAAGTGTTCTCCTACAGGTTTTTGTATATTGCCATTCCTGATATCTGACTTGTGTCCATTTATCCTCTTGCGTAGTGACTGTCCAGTTTGGCCAATGTACATAGCAGAGGGGCATTGCTGGCATATGATGGCATATATAACATTGGTGGACGTGCAGATGAATGAGCCGGTGATGTTGTAGCTGATCTGGTTAGGTCCAGTGATGGTGTTGCTGGTGTAGATATGTGGGAAGAGTTGGCATCGAGGTTTGTTGCATGGGTTGGTTCCTGAGTTAGAGTTGTTATGGTGCGGTGCGTGGTTGCTGGTGAGAATATGCTTAAGGTTGGCAGGTTGTCTGTGGGCGAGGACTGGCCTGCCTCCCAAGGTCTGTGAAAGTGAGGGATCATTGTCCAGGATGGGTTGTAGATCACTGATGATGCGTTGGAGAGGTTTAAGCTGAGGACTGTAGGTGATGGCCAGTGGAGTTCTGTTGGTTTCTCTTCTGGGTCTGTCTTGTAGCAGGAGGCTTCTGGGTACATGTCTGGCTCTGTTGATTTGTTTCTTTATTTCCTTGTGTGGGTATTGTAGTTTTGAGAATGCTTGGTGAAGATCTTGTAGGTGTTGGTCTCTGTCTGAGGGGTTGGAGCAGATGCGATTGTACCTCAGTGCTTGGCTGTAGACGATGGATCGTGTGGTGTGACCGGGGTGGAAGCTGGAGGCATGAAGGTAGGCGTAGTGGTTGGTGGGTTTTCGGTATAGGGTGGTGTTAATGTGGCCATCGCTTATTTGTACGGTGGTGTCCAGGAAGTGGACCTCCCGTGTAGATTGGTTCAGGCTGCTAGCAGAGCACCTCACCCTCCCTGATTGAACTAACCTCGTTATCTCCACACTGATATATACCTGCCTCTGGAGATTTCCATTACTTGCATCTGAAGAAGTGAGGTTCTTACCCACGAAAGCTTATGCTCCCAGTACTTCTGTTAGTCTCAAAGGTGCCACAGGACCCTCTGTTGCTTTTTACAGATTCAGACTAACACGGCTACCCCTCTGATACAAAACAAGTTAATTCCAAAGTCTAACAGGTACTGTTTCAATACTGAGGAATTGCCAGGAGGCGGGGGTCAAAGTTAGAAAGCTATTTAAATTGTACTTACAATCTTGAATATGGAATCTTTACTGTGTCTATTAGGCCAGCGTGTGTCAAACTTTTTTTACTGGTGACCACTTTCACATAGCAAGTCTCTGAGTGCGACTCCCCCCCCCCCCCCTCTTATAAATTAAAAACACTTTTTATACATTTAACACCATTATACATGCTGGAGGCAAAGCAGGGTTTGGAGTGGAGGTTGACAGCTCACAACCCCCCATGTAATAACCTCATGACTCCCTGAGGGGTCCCAACCCCCAGTTTGAGAACCCCTGTATTAGGCTCTTTTAAAGGGTGGTTCTCATCCACAATTTTTCAGAATTTGTTAGATCTTTTACTGTAAATCCCAATTGTTTTAAGTCGTGTTTAAAAAGCCTCTTTAAAAATCATATTTGGAATTCCCAGCTTTTGCCTCTTTTGGAGACAGCAACTAGGAACTCTGATGTCATCTGGGTGGGAATTCACAACTACAGTACATCCAGGGAACAAAAAGTTAACTAAAACTACATTTGTTGTCTATGCAGTATCCTTTATTGGCCATTGCCACAGTCCTCAAAACATCATAGGATTTATCAAGGACACCTCTACCTTCAATAATACTTCCATACATTAACAAGCCAACTTCTTTTGTTTGGCTGGATGGCCTTTGCTGAAAAGTGCAAAGGCATTTTGGAGCCTGATGTTAAGCCCATTGAAGTCAGTGGGAGTTTCCCATTGATTTCAGTAGGCTTTGAACTGGGTCCTTAATGTACTTTTAACATGGTAGTAGGGTGAACAGTGGGGTACAGATGTGAGTTGGATGCATCTATAAAGCTGCTATTTACCTTAATCAGGACTGGGATACAGTATTTATTATATATGGTTACAGATTTACCTTGTCCCTTCTCCTCCTTTTGTCACAATAGCAGGCAAAAAAGCCAGATCACTAGTGATGGATCATCCAGAGATACTAGTCAAGGGTACTTACTCTTGTCCTACAGCAGTGGTTTTCAAACTTTTTTCTGGTGACCCAGTTGAAGAAAATTGTTGATGCCCGCAACCCAGAGCTAGGGATGAGGAGTTTGGGGTGTGGGTAGGGCTTGGGGATGGGGCAGAGGATTGAGGTGAGGGCTGCAGGGTGAGGCTGGGAATGAGGGGTTCAGGGTGGGAAGGGGCTCTGAGCAACAGATTGGGGTTTGAGAGGGGGCCAGGGCTCTGGGCTGGGGGGTGCAGGCTCTGGGGTGGGGCTGGGGATGAGGGTCTTGGGATGCAGGAGGGGGCTCTGGTTTGGGGGCCCAGGGCTAGGGAAAGGGGTCAGGGCTTTGGGCTGGGGGTGCAGGAAGGGGCTCCTGGTTTGGGGGAGCTCAGGGCTGAGGCATGGGATTGGGGCACGGGGTCGGGACGTGGGCTTACCTTGGATGGCTCCCGGTCAGTGGCACAGCAGGAGTGCTAAAGCAGGCTTCCTGCCTGTCCTGGCATTGCTGCGCCCCAGAAGTGGCCAGTATCAGGTCTGGCTCCTAGGTGGAGGCGCACAAGCAGCTCCACACAGCTCTCGCCTGCAGGTACCACCCCCCAACTCCCATTGGCTAGTTCCCAGCCAATAGGAGTGCAGAGCCAGTGCTCAGGATGGGAGCAGTGCACAGAGTCCAGTGGTCCCCGCGCCTAGGAGCCAGACCTGCTGTTGGCTGCTTCCGGGGCGCAGCACAGTATCAGAACAGGTAGGGACTAGCCTACCTTAGCCAGGCAGCACCGCAGACAGGACTTTTAATGACCCAGTCAGCGGTGCTGACCAGAGCTGCTGCAACCCAGTGCCTTCCATTCCGTGACCTAAGACCTGCAGTTTGAAAACCACTGTCCTAGAGCATGAGCCTACTAGATATTAACTTCTTTGTGGTGCTTTTCTTACAACTTTTCACTAACAACTTTTAATCTTTTCTAAAATTAAACACGGCAAAGGTAAGAGGAACCCGATTGACAACCATGAATACTAAAAACTCCTTTTTCTATCATAACAGGTACAACATAGCCAATAGAAGAATAGACTTCCACACAGGACCTTGGCAATGTGCCTCTTTTGTGTACACATACCTAGTGTAATTGCCTCTTAGAAACTGATTATTTTCTAGCTCTATGTCCACTCAATGCACGTAAGTAATGCTATTAACTTTGAGGCCTATTGTTATGAAGTGAATTGAATGTTTGGTGATTAGACAATCTAATTGCTTGAATTAGTCAGAAGGAGTTGATTCCCTTGCTCTAACATACCAAGATGGAAAAACATCACCCATCTTTATTATTATTTATTACACATATTTGCATGTTGATATAGCAATAGCAACTTGAGCAAGGCATATTCTGGTAATTAATATTATGTACTGAGTGCCAACAATGTAATCAGCGTTACAGAGAAGGAAGATTAGATAAGTGTCCCCAATGACCTTATATTCAAAGTAGACAAAACAGAGAACAAAAATGGTACACTTGATTAGAGGGCGGACATATCTGAGTGGAACTTTTGTTTGTATGTAGATAAGACATTCTAGTCCCTTAAAAAAAGTATTATCATAGGATAAGTGTGCACATTAACACTAGCAGTGGGTTACAAATAAACATTATCTAGAAGTAGACAGTGCCTTTCATTCTCTAGGATTTCAATATAATATACCCTGTGCCATTGAAACTGCAAGGGGAATGTAGCTAGGCAGAACAGGTATTTAGATAGCATAGCGATGGCTGTCTTAAGAACCTAAGCAGATAGAATGTAATTATCCAAACTGGAATTTAGCTAGGACAGTTGGCTTCGTAGAAAGTTACCACAAATTTATCAATGATCAAAATGATTTTATGCTTTGGCTGAAAAACAGTACCTGAAATGGCACAATGTCCCTAACACAGCTAACCCAACGGATGGGGCATTGGTTCAGTAGTAAATCACCCCAGTACCTAATACTCTAAAATTTCCCTAAAAAGCACTCTGAGAACAGCATTTATTTCTGTTAAGCACCCTACCATATTTCTAGGATCTATACAACTAAGTGTTGTTTAACAAGGACCCCTTCCAAAGTGAATTAACCAAAACAAAAACCAGGAACTTAAAGTGGCTTCTAATCTCACTGCAGGTAAACCCTCAAATGGGAGTTACTGGGCACGCCACACTTTTGAAAATCAACTCACTAATTTAGGTGCCCAAATATGGATTTAGGAACCTAATTTTAGGCTCCTGTTTTTGAAAATCTTGGCCCTAGGACACAATCACAGGGCTGATCCTACAAATTACAATGCAGGGACAGAGCCCCATTTTCTGCATTGGGGCTTTGAGGGGGCACAAGGATACAGACATGCTTTTACTTGCAGGATCAAGGCTTAAGTATATTTTTTTTTATAGAGAGTTGCAAGAGCAGCTTCTGTTTTATTGCCCTGATGTAATTTGATTTCTCACTTCTCGTGTGGCTCAAGTGCCTTGGAGTCAAAAACTAACTAGTCAAATCTAATATTTCTTCATTGATATAGAGATAGGTTAATATTTTTCTGTGACTAGAACTGTGAGCTCCTAACTTCTAATCTAGTTTCCTCAGAATGAAGGTTCTTTTGTCTAAAACTCCCAGCAGATATTTCCTGTTTAAAATTCAGAACTTACTCATATGATTCAAAATAGAGCTTTGCAGAGCAGATAATACAGCACTGCACACAGCATAAGAGCAGCCTCTCCCACTTCTGTTATGGAATTTCTCAAGTATCAGCCTGTACCAGTACTTAGGCACTAATTAAAATTACAAAATCTGCTGGACCATGGACCTACAATTTAAGTACTGTAAAAATAAAATAATCATTCTTTAAACTCAATTAATGTAGATCTTCACATTTAGTAATTGTTCACAGTTATACAGCTAAGGTAGTTCAGATAGCTCTGGCAGCTTTACAAATTTTAATTGCTTGGTGGTATATTTTGTCACTTCTTTCAGGTCTACTCTGAATAGTAAACTTGGACTATAACTCTGCAAAGACTCATGTACATGCTTAACTTTCTGCAAGAATAGTTTGAATCTTTTCTGGATCAGGACCTTAATAGTGCATTTAGGAGCACAGTGGAAAATGAACCTAGTAAGCAAACTATACACAATATTTCAAGGGGCTCATTCATCAGAGCTAGCTCAAGGTGGGCAAACAATCCATCCTAGCTTTAGAAAAGGTTACCTCCATAAAACAGGACTGGGCTAAAGAGTAAGCAAATTCTTCGGGGTTCTGTACAGACTTGGCAAATCAGAGGTAGGCTAATTTCCCACCCTGGCAGCGAATAGGAGAGAGAGAGAGAAATGTTCTACCATAGTCTACCCTTTTCTGGCAGGGGAACTAGAGAAGTAGGGCTTGTCTTTACTGGCAGTTTACAGCGCTGCAACTTTCTCACTCAGGGAAGTGACAGCCCCCCGCCCCCCCCGAGCGCTGTAAGTTTCAGCGCTATAAAGTGCCAGTGTAGACAGTGCAACAGCGCTGGTAGCTACTCCCCTCGTGGGGGTAGTATTTTTACAGCACTGGGAGAGCTCTCTCCCAGCTCTGATGCTGAGACTACACAGCCATGTTAAAGTGTTGCCATGGCAGCACTTTAACGTGCTAGTGAAGACGTGCCTGTAGATAACTCAAAGTTTCACCTCTGTCAGCCAAACTTGGGCCATCAGCAATCAAATGACTCTATGCATCCGAAGAAGTGAGGTTTTTACTCACGAAAGCTTATGCCCAAATAAATCTGTTAGTCTTTAAGGTGCCACCAGACTCCTTGTTGTTTTTGTAGATACAGACTAACACGGCTACCCCCTGATACTTGACAGCAATCAAAGACATCCCCAATTATATCAATAGCAATGTAATTAATGGTGTTAGAGAAAATGGTGGTGTTGGTAGTCAATGACATACTCCTCAGTCAGAACTCAGTCAGGGGAGCACTGTGGTGTTAAAGGTGTTTCACATAAGAAAGCCAAAACCAATGCACTGCCACACCTATTACTGAACAACCCAAGAGACTATTTAATTAATCTTTTAAAACAAGAATGGGAGTATTAGTCACACTGTCCTAAGCAAGTTTCTACTCCAGTAATTACAGTCTGATCTATCTAAATGGCATTTGTAGTTTAAATGAACGGATGATGATGAGATGGAGCTTTTATCTTCTTGATCATTGTTTCAGATCCAGGCCACAGCAATAATGAAAAGATGTTACTATCTTGTTTTACACTCAATCATCAAATAGTTTCAGGTATCTGCCTCATCACAATTAGAACAGATTTTGTACTGAGTTATAGATGTTGTCCTACAGCAATAGCAGTCATACTTGCAACCAAAATAATAAATAAGGCCCCGTCTGCACTGACAGGTTTGTGCACAATAAAGCAGCTTTGAGCGCTGTAACTCCTGAGGTGTACACACTGCCAAGCCACTTTGTTTGCAGAAACTGCGCAGATGCAGCGCTCTTTAAAAACACAGCCTGATGAGAGGCATACAGCTTTCTGCACCGGGGCTACAGCGCTGCGGTGCCAGTGTAGACACCGTGGTGATTACAGCGCTGCGATTGGCCTCCAGGAGGTGTCCCACAATGCCTGTTCTCATCTCTCTGGTCATCAGTTTGAACCCTACTGCCCTGACCTCAGGTGACCAACCATCAGCCTGACTCCATACATTCCTTTGCAAATTTGAAAGTCCCCTTCCTGTTTGCTCGGTGAGGCGCGCAGTGGTCTCAGCGCATCTTTCCAGGTGGCCATGCCTGCTCCTCACACCAGGTGATCCCCTGCTTGGAGCAATGCTGAGCTGCTGGACCTCATCAGCATTTGGGGAAAGAAGGCCGTGCAGTCACAGCTGCGCTCTAGCTGTTGGAATTATGATACCTATGGACAGATTTCTAGATGCATGATAGAAAGGGGCCATGACTGGGACACACTGCAGTGCAGGATCAAAGCGAAGGAGCTGCGGAATGCCTACCACAAGGGGTGTGAGGCAAACTGCTGCTCCGGTGCTGTGCTGACGAGCTGCCGGTTCTACAAAGAGCTGGACGCGATACTCGGTGGCGACCCCATCTCCACTGCAAAGGCCCCTGTGGATACTTTGTTGCAGTGGTTTCCCCAGGAATTGAAATTAGGTGGGGTGTTCGAATTTACAGGGTGTGTGTGTCAGGGCTGATGAGATATATAAAAGAGATATGAATAAAGTAAATGTTTTGTTAGGATAATGCAAATTTAACATAAGGATAATGCAAGTTACACCAAAACACATACCCGGTCTAGATTTCTAAAAAAATATAATTTAAAAAAAATGTATTTAAATTTAAATTGACTTTTGAAAAGTAAGCCATCATAGGATAAGAGGGAAGTCCTCTCATGGATCAGTAACTGGTAAAAAGATGAGAAACAAAGGGTAGGAATAAATGATCAGTTTTCAGAATGGAGAGAGATAAATAGTGGTATCCCTGAGCGGTCGGTACTGGGACCATTACTGTTTAATATACTCATAAATGATCTGGAAAAATAGGTAAACAGTGAGGTGGCAAAATTTGCAGATGATACAAAACTATTCAAGATAGTTAAGTCCCAGGCAGACTGCGAAGAGTTACAAAGGGATCTCACAAAACTGGGTGACTGGGTAACAAAATGGCAGATGAAATTCAGTGTTGATAAATGCAAAGTAATGCACATTGGAAAACAATCTCAACTATACATACAAAATGAAGGAGTCTGAATTGCTGTTAACACTCAAGAAAGATCTTGGAGTCATTGTGGATAGTTCTCTGAAAACATCCAATCAATGTGCAGCGGCAGCCAAAAAAGCAAACAGAATGTTGAGAATCATTAAGAAAGGGATAGGTAAAACAGAAAATATCATATTGCCCCTATATAAATCCATGGTACGTGTACAACTTGAATACTGTGTGCAGATCTGGTCACCCCATCCCAAAAAAAGATATCTTGGAAATGGAAAAGGTACAGAGATGGGCAACTAAAATGATTAGGGGTATGAAACAGGAGGAAAAATTAAAATGACTGGGAATTTTCAGCTTCGAAAAGAGACGACTAAGGGGGGATATGATAGAGGTCTATAAAATCTTGACTGGTGTGAAGAAAGTGAATTAGGAAATGTTATTTAATCCTTCACATAAACACAAGAACTAGCAGTCACCCAATGAAATTAATAGGCAGCAGGTTTTAAAAAAACAAAAGGAAGTACTTCTTCACACAACATAAAGTCAACCCATGGAACTCTTTGTCAGGGGATGCTGTGAAGACCAAAACTATAATAGGATTTAAAAAAAGAACTAGATAAATTCCTGGAGAATAGGTCCATCATCAGTGGCTATTAGCCAGGATGGGGAGGGATGCAACACCATGCTCTGAGTGTCCCTAGCCTGTTTGCTAGAAGCTAGGAATGGACAACAGGGGATGGATCACTTGATGATTACCTGTTCTGTTCATTCCCTCTGAAGGACCTGGCCTTGACCACTGTCGGAAGACAGGATACTGGGCTATATGGACCATTGGTCTGACCCAGTATGACCATTCTTATGTAAAAGTTAATTATAATAATAAAAATGTTTAGTACAGAAACTCCCCAACATAATGACCTCTCAAGCTAGCAACGATGTGAGATAACAACCTTGACAAATAATGCATTTTAAAAATTTTGGCCTACTAGGAAACATTTATATAAGTTTCCATTCCCAGTCACAAATCTAGCATTCTGGAGCAACGTCACTAAAATATAGTCCAACAAACAAATATTTGTTTAACGTGCCCCTCACTTTTCCCTCCACTGCACCCCACTTACTGGTGTTGTCCTTGGTCAGTGGAGACTCACAATTCAGAGGTGCTTTCACGTGAGTACCCCTCCCAGGTCGGGGGCAAGAAGGCACCTTGCTCATTCCTCCAGCTGCTCACTGTTCGCTCTGGCCACTGCTGTTCGTTATGCCACCGTTCACTCCACCACTCTGTTGCCAATGACCCTGCGCAGTCACCTTCTGCTGCCACCTGCCACTGTGACCTCTGCGAGTTGGTCTCTTGAGGTTCCACCCAGCTCTCAGTGATTTCAGCTGAGCTCTCAGTGGGGGAACCTCACTGCTAGTGCAGGCTGGGCCGTCTCTTCCACAGAAACACTGTCCCCACGGGAACACTGTCCCCACAGCAGGACTAAGCACTTAGACCTGATTATCAGTGATTTCAGCTGCAGTGGTCACTTAACAGAACAAAAGACTACCTATGGATCCTAATCAGTTTGTCTTTAAACAGTGGAGAGGGACAGGTCCCCACCCTCTCTCTTGATGCCCTCAATCAGCACAGGCTAAGTACAGTTCTACTGCCCTTTATTCATACAATAAGAAAAACATTTCATCCTCCCCCCCACATTCAAGTGATTTGTAACCCAACCCCAGCCAAAATCTATCACTTGGACAACACAGCTCTGTTTTGTGGATACCTAGGTAGATTAGGAGTGAATGTAAATACAATCTGGTCCTGAAGCCTTTTCCGCCAGCTCATCACTAGTTGTCAGGGAGAGCTCATTTAGACTTTGCTTACAAATCATCATTTGAAATTATTAGGTTGGCCAAAGCAGCAGAGTGTCCTGTGGCACCTTATAGACTAACAGACGTATTGGAGCATAAGCTTTCGTGGGTGAATACCCACTTCGTTGGATGCAAGCTCATGCAACCCATGAAAGCTCATGCTCCAATACGTCTGTTAGTCTATTAGGTACCACAGGACTCTTTGCTGCTTTTACAGATCCAGACTAACACAGCTACCCCTCTGATAGGTTGACCAACATCACCAAAATGAATGCACTGACATGGTCATAAAAAACTACAGCTGTATAAGGAAGCTAGTCTATGTTCATACTTTTCAAATCTATTATACTTTTTCAGATACATGTATTTTATCATACATTGTATATGCTTTTAAAATGTGTATTAATGTTTCAATTTCAATTCAAATTTCCAAACAGTCACTAAATTGGCATGTAACTAGTTCACAAAACTGGGGGGGGGGTGTTGGGAAAATTCAGGGGGGGTAGGGAAATCACTGCCCTGCCCCTGCGGCTACTCACCATTTTGGGGGTCTTGTGGCTCATGTGTGCTTGCCTGGGGTCAGCCAGTTAGTGACAGGTGTGTAAGTACTGACTGTATTAAAGTATTAAAACAGTGTTGTCTGTGTTGCAAACAATACCGCTTCTGTAAAATGTTGCATTTAAACTTCACAGAGATGATCTTGGGAGCACAGCCTTCCTCTTTGTTATTGGCAGCAGAATGGCTGCGCAGAATTAGAAAGCGGCCAAGATGAACTAAGGAGGACTTTATGCATGAGGTTATGATGCACTCAGACGCTGAGAAAAAATAATTGAAGGAGTGGTGGGACAGCGAGAAGAGGGACCGAAAGGAGAACGCGGAACACCAGAAAGAAGCCACGGAGCGGCTCTTAAGAAGTTATGGAGCACCAAGCGGACATGCTCCAGGCGATACTAGCTCTTCAAACTAAGCAGCTCTGCACCTGCCCTCCCCTGAAGCTGCTGTCGCAAAACTCTTTCCCATGCGCTCCCCACACATCGCCAATACACTGATATCAACCTCCTGGCTCCACTCTCTACCCGCAGCTCCACTCCTCCCTCCTCACAGTCCAGCAGTGTGGACTCCCACTACCCACTGCACTCAAAACCCATCCCTCTGCAGTTTGGCCTTGCTGAAGTACAGCACCCGCTGCATCGTATTCCAAAGGAGAAGGTTGGGTATGATCCTTCGACGTACACAAATCTGTAGCCATCCCAGGACCCCTCCTCCTCTTGAGACCTTCCCTTCCCCCATCCCCCTCCCTGCTGATGATTTTTTTTCATTTGATTCTCTCCTCTGCTTGTTGTCTTTCAATAAAAGAATTGTTTGTTTGAAAGCAATCTTTATTAAGTGAAAGCAAAAACAGCACTGTAAAGCAACATACAATTATGTTAAGGCCCCTTATTGCATCACATGCATCCATCACCTCCTAGCATTACAAGCACTGCAATCCCAAGCATAGCAACAGCTATTAGTGGCTTTCAGCTTCAAATTGCTGCTTCAAAGCATCCCTGGATCCTTATGGCCCTGCGCTGTGCCCCTCTAATAGCCCTGGTCTCTGGCTGTTCAAACTTAGCCTCCAGGCGCTGATCTCTGCAGTCCAGCCCTGCGTGAAGCTTTCACCCTTCCCTTCACAGATATTATGGAGTGTACAGCATGAGGCTATAAGCATAGGAATATTGTCATCGGCCATGTCCAACTTCCCATACAGTGGGCTTTTAAATGGACAAATGCACACTTCACAGTCATTCTGCACTTGCTCAGCCTGTTGTTGAACCACTCCTTGCTGCTGTCAAGTTGCCCCATGTGTGGCTTCATGAGCCATGGCATTAAGGGGTAGGTAGGGTCTCCCAGCATCACGATGGGCATTTCAACTTCCCCTACGGTGATCTTCTGGTCAGGGAAGAAAGTCCCTGCTTGCAGCTTCTTGAACAGGCCAGTGTTTTGAAAGGTATGTGCGTCATGCACCTTTCTGGACCAGCCTGCGTTAATGTCTGTGAAACACCCATGGTGATCCACAAGCACCTGGAGAACCATTGAGAAATACCCCTTGTGATTAATGTACTCGGTGGCTAGATGGGCTGGTGCCAAAATTGGCATGTGCGTGCCGAGTGCCCCTCCGCAGTTAGGGAAGCCCATTTGTGCAAAGCCATCCACAAAGTCAAGCATGTTGCCCAGAGCCACGGTCTTCCGGAGCAGGATGCGATTAATGGCCCTGCACACTTCCATCAACACGACTCCAACGGTCAACTTTCCCACTCTGAACTGGTTAGCGACCGATCGGTAGCAGTCTGGAGTTGCCAGCTTCCACAGTGCAATTGCCACATGCTTCTCCAGCAACAGGGCAGCTCTCATTCTTGTGTCCTTGCGCTGCAGAGCTAGGGCGAGCTCATCACAGAATCCCATGAATGTGGCTTTCCTCATGAAAAAGTTCTACAGCCACTGCTCGTCATCCCAGATGTGCATCATGATGTAATCCTATCACTCAGTGCTTGTTTTCTGAGCCTAAAAGCCGTGTTCCACTGTGGTCAGCACCTCTGTGAATGCCACAAGCAATGTTGTGTCGTAGCTAGTATGTGTGGCAAGATCAATGTCGCACTCCTCTTGCCTTTGTAGTTTAAGGAATAACTCCACTGCCACTCGTGATGTGTTGGTCAGTGCAAGCAGCATACTGGTCAACAGCTCAGGATCAATTCCTGCAGACCGAAAGAGGCAGGGCAGGGTGCGCAGTACACAAACTGTTGAAAGATGGTGCCAAAGGACAGAAGCACAGGGATTGCTGGGATGCGAAGCAATGCATCATGGGGCACTGGGACAGGACCTAGGATGCCCCGTGACGCCTTCCGCCTTCCCACAAGTCTTAGCAGCAAAAGAGAAACCGGTGCAGGGTGCACTGCTCTGAATAGCACTGCAAGTGTGAACACGCTATTGCGCAGGCAGGTGTCAGTGTGAACACACAACAGCAGTTTTCCTTTGGCGCTCTCTGAGCCACGCTGTAACTGCCAGTGCTGTAACTTGACAAATGTAGACGTGCCCTAAGAGTAAATAGTTGGTAAATCCAGCAGAAACTGAGACCTGGTCTACACTAGGAAATTAGGTCAGTATAAGCACAAAAATCCACACCCCCAATGATTCTCCTGTCGACCTAGCTACTGCATCGCAGGGGAGCGGAGCTGCACCACTGCACTGTTTTAAGTGTGGACAAGCCCTGAGTGAATACAGAGACTCTGCTACCTTCACATCCTAGCAGTAAATCCTGCCAAAACACACTGATAGCACAAATTGCTACTGCTAAGCTACAACTCATCCATGGGTAAAGAAATTCAAACTTGTAAAGCTGACATAAGGGCCACATTCAGATTAAACAAAAATAAAATTTTCATAACTACTTCACATGAGAGTTCACACTTAAGTATTTGTTAAAGGAATAGACTTGAGTATTTTCACCTTCTACCATACAGACCATTTTGTAAAGTAGCACAGGTTTCTAAATAAATAGCTGCTAAGAGGAGTAAAACACATTTAATAAGTTTCCACTGTATTATGGAAGAGCATGCTTTCTATACATGTGTCTATTTAACAATTAGTTATGAGCAGAGTTTTTTCACCCAAGCCATGAATCATAGTAAAAGAGCAGATTATTAAAAAGGAATGGGAACACACACATGATGTCTTACAGTGTGAGCAATCTATTCATTACATATAGTGCACCCTCAGTTCTAGTTTAGCAATGTAGTGTAGTTGCATCATTGTCCTAAAGAATTTCTCCAATATCTGAGGCTTTTCTTTCTTGCTCTCTCATATCATGTGACCTCTTGATAAAAAACCCAGTAATTCCTAGATCTATTTTCCCAAGAGTAATTATATGAAAAACAGCATATCAGGGGTGCAAAACTACTCATGCAGCAGATTAATCTGCAATTCAAAACTAACATCAGAATAATTGCCCCATGAGACAAACCTTAAGTACATTCTGTAAATACTGGAATTGTACTGGAATATATGGTCCAGAAAGTGATAAGAAGCATTTATGAAATGCAGCTTTTTCATCCTGATATTAACACAATGGAAATAGAACTTTGCCATATATACACAAGCAGCACAAGTTCTCTTACAGAAGGGAGGAAATCATGCAGCAGTCGTGGATTACTTTTACATTAACATTGAAAGGCAACAACAGTTAAATCCAGACAGGGTCGGCACCTGGGGGCGTGCCTGAGAGACGCAAAGTTATAATATTGAATGGTCACTACTCAGACCCGGGGAGCTTACAAGACTGGTGACCATCCACAAGAAAGAACAGAACAGAACAGACCCACATTTTAACAAGTGAAGCTTTCTACATAGTAAAAAATATAAACATGTGAAAGTCAAATGTGTGTGTGTAAATTCCAGAGCCATGCTTCATAGTTAAAGGCTCACGTTTTTAATCGCAAAACACTACAAAATGAAACAAACAACAAAATGAAATAGAACAAAAATCTCACCCCAAGCCAGTGGCATCTATCTTTTGGGGCCAAAATTTGAGAGTGGCACTGTGACCCTATACACCAGATCACAATGCCTCTCATTCAAATTTGGCCCAGCCATCCTTCTGGCATCATGATGCCAGGTCACAGCACCTACAGCAGGCAGCCAGGCCCAGACCTGTGGGACAGGAGGTACCACTGCAACGCAAGTGGTGGATGGGTTCACTCTGCAACCCCCCCTCCAGGGCCCCCGACCCCCTGGGAGCAGGACCTGGCACCCTATTCCCCAAGGGATAAAACAAAACCACCACCACATACCCCAAAAATAAAATGAAAAATTATATATAAAAAAACTTCACAGGGCTCAATTCATAGTACCTCAAGAATGTTAAATCTAGGTCATATGAACCTTTTGATAAGTATTTTATAGATTTACTGGTTATTTGGATGGGCACACATTTAAGACCAGCCGTTAAAACTAACAAGTGATTACCTACGATATACCTAGAAACATACACGTATGTTTTGTAAACTTAGATTTACAGTTTAAATTCCCAGCTGTCAGAACCTGAGTTTAGATTCTTGAACTAACATTCATTTGGTCATATGGTATGTAAATTTTTATTTCTGGTTATCTTTTTAAGTGTGTAGCACAATAAAGCTCTCATAAATATATGGGATAAGCAATGTGATCAAGTTAACAGCATGCCGGGAAGTCAATAATCCCAATTCCATATCTTGAGTACTGAAACCCATCACTGATATTAGTGACATAATTCTTTTCACTTTAAGTATTCCCCTTTTAAAAAGAGGGGGAAAAGCTAGAAGTGGCTTTGAGTTAGATACTTGCAGTGCTGTAGAACAGCAGTGTAAGGTCACATGGAAACACCACAGCCTTACACTAGGAGCTATGAACATACCTCTCCTCTACACTTGGAAAGCTACCATAGTTAATAAAGGATTATAGCTTGGAGATATAATCCCTTCTAAAATGAGACCAAGCATGGAAAGTTCCAGTAAAAAAGACCCCTAATAAAAGCCATGATGTAATCTTAACAAAAACAATTGGCTCCAAGCACTTATAGCAAGACAACAAGTATTATGTTTATGTATTGTTTTGGACATTTAAACAACATATTTCAGAACAAAATGTCCAGTGACACATTGGTTCTAGAAAACTGTTCAGTGAAGAGGCTACTACCAATGAGAAAATAACTAATAATTTTAGTGTATTTTAATTAGTAAAAAAAGTTCATACAAAGATAAAACTCATATAAGATGACATTTTCATAAGTTTGTAGGTATTTACAACTGTGATACAAAATAGATTTACAAGTTCAAGCCACATTGTAAGGTTTAGTATAAAGGTACGCTAAATCTCTAGAGGCTTGTCTCATCAGTGAACAACATTTCACTTGGATTTACATCACCTGCTTATGGTTTATATACCGTAACTTTTTTGGGAGGTTTTATACTGAGAATTAAGTTTAAAATTTCCTGTGTACATTCATTTGACTCCTAGTGTTTACAATTACCTGCATCAGCTACTCTCTCCAGTTCTCAAACAAGAAAGTCATGTTCCTCTGGGTGCTCTCTTCCCTTAATTTAACACATGCAGTTCTACCTACGTCACCCAGGGGAGGTTTGTAGAGAGTGTTAGTTCCATAGCAGCACTAGCTGAGCCTGGACATGAGTTCAATAATCTCTTCATTCCCATATTATTATGGTTTAGGAATGTGAATAAGTTACCTCACCTCTGCAAGGCAGAGGTCAGAATTAAGCTATGCTATGGTTGCTAATATAGGACCTGTTCTGCAGCCCTTATTCAGGCAAAACTTCAACCGCTTTCTTTAGAACTTCTGCATGAGAAAAGAAAGATATAAGAATTAAATACATATTCAGGCTGAAACAGTAAGGAGGCTTGTACCACATTTCTCTCCTTCCTGTCCGGCAGATATTACTCAGTGGATTCTGAGAAATACCTATGATTACATAAAAAGGGACAGACTTAGGCATTTATCTATTAATAAAGCATACAATTAATGTAGATGCCATAAAATAGCTTGTTAACTTATTTGTTATATTGCATTTAAAATATGATTGCATACAAAACCTGTCAGAAACACACAAGATTTAAATAGACTACATACAGGCATTGATTGAGGAAGCAATTGGTTTCATATTAGGAAGCTAATAAATTTTGAAGATAAATATTTAAAAATAATTTCTATTTCAAAAATACTAAGTAGCTTCCACATAAAGTTAGAGTGATACTATGTCTGTATGTTCCAATTCATAACTTTATCGTAGTCCTGAATTCTTTGTTTTATGTGAGAAAGTTTGTTCTTTAGGTATTCACAACGTTCCTTTTTCTCCAGAAATGTAGGATCCTGCAGGAAACATACAAGCAAATCAACAACTCATATTAATACAAGGTATCTTTCAGTTTCCTCCAAGAACAATCAATAATGCAGTTGGCTGAGGACAGCACATATGCATATGGGTTCATGCCCTCCAAACACATGCTGTTTTTCCTTGACCACAATTTCTTCTATCTGCCCTTTTCCCGCTTTCTTGGTGGGTGGAAAAGGGGCTGTGGTTTTGATGTATTTTAGCCATTTAGTAAAGTAATGCAATTTTATTTGTATTTTAAATAAATATGTTGTGCTGCCCTGTTTCAATTATATATTTGTGTTCTGATGGTTTGTATCTGGTGATCTTTAACCAAAAATAAACAAACAAACAGACAAAACAATGAAAACAGACTAATATGAACCATCAATTTGCATTGAGTAAAAAACCAAAAAGGTACAAATCAAGAGATTATATTGCCAAGATTTTACTGGAATGCAAATAATTACACACACACACACCCCTACCTTAATAGCAATAAAGTAAAACCCCTTCTGGATTCGAGCAATAGTTATTCTGCAACTAATATATATTCCACTCCCCAAAAACAAATTTTGATGATTAAAAAGAAAATGAGAGACTTCCTTTCAAGATTAAGCATATGTACCACATTGTTTTATCACTGACAAGGAATGTTGGCTTTTTGTTGCATGTGTGGATGGAAAATGGATTGTTCAGTAATTTTATTGGAACTAATGTTAGCAAGCGTTCTCAAGGCAAGCCATTAATAGATGGAACCTACTGTCAAACAAAAACATTTTAGCCTAAGAAAGTCAACTGTTTCTTTTTAAATCTAGTTTATATATTTAGTGCTATCACAAGATGAAACCAACATGAAATTGTAATGGGTTGGGCAACAAACTTTACCTACTTTCTCAAGTGTCCAGCATTTTATGTGACAGGTACATAGAACATTGTAACAGCTTCCCAACATGCAAAGGCCTGGCATACCCTTAACTAACAGATTGTGCCTACTGTTAAAGCTGCTTTTGTCTACTTACATCAGTGGTGGGCAACCTGCGGCCAGTCACGGTAATCCACTGGCAGGCCACGAGACAGTGTTTACATTGATCATCCACAGGCACGGCCGCCCGCAGCTCCCAGTGGCCATGAACTGAGAGCTGCGAGCGGCCGTGCTTGTGGACAGTCAATGTAAACACTGTCTTGCGGCCTGCCAGCAGATTATCCTGACAGGCAACATGCGGCCCACGGACTGCAGGTTTCCCACCACTGCCTTACATCCTCTTAACCACCCATTGGATTATTATTGCATAATAACAGTGGCGTAGCCAGGACGGGACACTTGGGTAGGCCCCAACGTCGAGTGGGTGGCAATGACCGGGGGCGGGGGGACAGGAGGGCTCGGGGCTGCCTCGCTCCCCCCTCCAGCCATCCTTGTGGGTTGGGGGGCGGGAGGGAAGGGCGCGATGGACACTCTGGCCAGGACCCCTGGGCCCTAGGTGTGCACCCAGTTCCGGGAGGAGACGCTGTTCTCCAGCGGCAACATCTCCCATCTACACCGCCCCACACTGGGCCTGGCTCCCCCAATGGCAGGCCTACCTTTTTGGAGGATTCCTCTGCTGCTGCTGCATGCTCACTTGCCCTTGCAGATTAGCCACTGGGCCAAGGGGGTGTGCCCAGGACCCCCAGCCAATTGGGGGCCTCCAGAAAAATGGGCGCCCCCATGACCCCACCCACTCTGACCCCTCCCCTGGCGCTCCTGCCAGGAAGTGGGATTGAGGCGCAGGGGCTTGCCCTGCTCTGCCCGTGCCCCGCCCCCCCGGCAGGAGCGCCGGGCCTACACCCCTGTTGCAAACTAGTATTAGGATGTAAAGCTGAAAATACTCACATTCTTCTTCTTTTTATATTCTTGCAGAACTTTTGAAATTCTGTCATGTTCCTATTAAAACAAAAGGGTGAAGCATTTTAAAAACCTTATGTTTGTTGTTAGTGTTCTCCCATAAGTTCTACCCAGACTTGTCAAAAGTGTGAACTGAGATACATCTTAGTTTTTGTTTTCATTGAAAACATTAGTTTGAATTTGTCAACACTAACAACTAAAATTAGTCAAAACTTTCAATTAAGATGGAAACTAACTGAAAACAACTAAAATAAAAACTGATGACAATATGGGTCAAAGCTAGTTATGATGAAGTGTTTCCACTATTTCTGTAATATGAAGGTAATAGGTTTTCAGGAGATCAAGTCCATCTTGTTTGTTCATCTTTAGCATTATAAGGTCTCTCTCTTCCCATAGGCAGTCTAGCTGTTTAAGATTGTGCTCAATTCTTGAAAATAAATTAGTTAGGTTTTGCAATTATTATTTTTTTTAAAAACACACGCATCTAGTTAGCTACTTACCAGTGTGTTTCCGGGATGAAGAGAGAGCTTGCTCATCAATGCATCCAAATCATCAAATTTTTTTAAGACCACCTGAACTTCAGCAGAGAGCTCTTTATATTCAGCAAACTGATCGTTAAACACAGCTTTATAACGATCTCGCTCATCGTCTGTCTGAATTGCTGGGTATTTTCTATAAGAAAAATGATTATTAGTGCTGGAGTTATGACTTTCCAAAAAAGCTGTAAATGTGGCTTTTTGAGCACATGCAAACTTCAGCAGGTTATACATCAGACTTTGAAATCGGAGTTAAGTGTTATGCAAATTAGCATTATTTGAAACATGTCCTTACGGAACTATCAAGCTCTATTAGCTTGCAAAGACTATTATTTTTTGTGAATTTTAGTCATGTCTAAATTTCCTTTGATAAGGTTTGATTCTGATTTTGTCAGACTGTTTAAGAAGAATAAGTATTCTAGAAAAGTTCAAAGAAATGCTTGTACATTTATTCTTCTCTGAATTATTTTTGTATCACTGTATGTCCTTTCCTCATCCCCATGGTAATTATTCTGTTAGATAGTTTAATTATTTAATCTATTACAAAATTTTGATTTGTTAAATTATGCATTTATATTAAATATTTACATGCTACATCCACAGGCCATCATTCTCTTATTTAAAATTAATGTCTTTAAGAAATTGGAGACCAGTAGAGTATGAAGTATGAAAAAGTTGTTAGATACTAAAATAAGCCAATAGAAAAAATACCACCTCTTTGATGAAACAAACAATGGAAAGTTACAAAAACACTCACGCTAAGTAGTCTGGCATCACTATAGGCTTAGGAATGTGCCCTGATGGTATGTGGCCATTAAGTAGTTCAGGTTTCATTTCCACCGATTTAAATTGCCTGTAATTGACTTCTTCTCTTGGTCTGTCTGTACTTTCATACTAATTTTAAAAGTAAAAACGATAAATATAAAAAACACAAAATAATTGTTAGTGTGGAGTTAAAGTTGCAGGTATTAAACAGTTTCCTGTGCCTTCCTGAATGCAACTGTAATATTAGAGAGAAAAACAAAGCATGAGTTAGAAAATCGGTAAGTGTAAAGTTGGTGAATATCTTTTATTGGACCAACCCACCTTGCTTCTCCAATATAGTGTGACCAACATGGCTACACCACCACTGCATAAAAAAATACAAAGTGAGATTTCACACACACAACACAACCACCTTAAATCTGCCCCAGTAGCGATACCAGTTCCTTTATATATCATTCTTTTGGGGGCTTGGAAATATTAGTCTTGTGTGACTTGAATGAAGAACTGGAAAGTTTAAGGAAGTCCCCTAAAGTATTACTAGACTAATTGTGATTGTGCAACAAGAAAACTAGGAAGAAAGGCAGCTCAGTGGGTCTAATTTAAACTGTCAATCAGCAACAATTTTTCTCATTCCCTGAGGGTCCTGCTGGAGTGTAGGAATAAGAATCCTGATTTGGTGTTATGGTGGCCACAGAGAAACTGGCAGTTTCTGTTAGGCAGGAGAAAGGCATTGTGAAGTTCGCAGTTTTTATGGGGGCAAAGTTAAGGTTGTGTGGGAAGTATTGCCTTAAGTATTCTTGGTACTTAGTACCTTAAGTATTCTTGGTACATCAGTACCATTGGAGCCCCTGCACAAGAAGTGCTGTGGGCACTGGTGTCTAAGGCAGAGCTTCTTTGGGCATGAGCATCCGCCTCAGTGCAAAAAGTGTTCTGACTGCACCAAGAGATCCTGCCCTTGCTGATGCAGTTAGAGGCATGTCTCAAAATTGATACTGTGGCCTCTGGGGCTTCCCCAGAGAGATCCACAAGACCTTGATTAGATTACTGAGCACAGTTACCCAAAATTACTGGCTTCTCTGCTTTGGGTACACAAGAGGGGAAAATCCTGAAGTCTCAGTGTGGAGCTATCTGAAGTATAAGGCTTCAATTCAGACATACTAGAGAGTAGCAGAGTTTCTCTCATTGTCTCCTTAGTCAACCACTTGCTCAGAGGCTCTGCCTCATCTGATGAGACACAGCTCAATACCCTTGACTTTAATTTCCCAAGATTCCAACACTTGGCAAGCTTTGCTGATGACTACACAAGGCACTTTGAGGTAAAGCTGCCCTGGTCTTACTAAACTGGTTTAGTTTAAACTGGTAAACTAGGGGTTTGAGCAGTGAAGGCACTGAATCTCAGTGCACAGTAGTCTTGGTTAACTCAGGGTTCAGAGTAAAGGATTTATTCTTCAAAGTGCTCCAGGTTAGCCTTTTCTCTCTGGGGTGCCTCAGTAAGGGTTTGGAGGCACTTCCCACACTTCTTTGCTCATCAGATGACATGTGCAGTTATACCCTGCATATCATGGTTGATTCCAAGGTACAAAACAAACATTGTGATCAATCCTGGGTATTGGGCATCATCCTACAATGTGGGCAAGATGTGAAGACACTGAACTGTCTTTCTTCCTCACTGTCATACTTGCCAAAAAAACAAGCGGGAGGACCAAGTCCTGACCTGTCAAGGGAAACACCAGAACAACACAAGAAACATGTGCCAAGAAGTAATGAACCCAAGCATATTCAAAAATGTAACAGATCAAGCACTGATACACTAAATGGTCTTAAGTCTGCTGAAAACAAGAAACGGACAGACACACACAAAAAGGCACCACAGGTGCACCAAAACACTTGAGGCAAAGAATTAGAATTTAGAGCTCTGAACCAGCATCACTAGGCTCTAGAGGAGAGCTGGAACAATGGATGCTGCTAGTTCCTGCAGGAAGTTCCTTTCTTTACCATGGTCAAGGAAGTTAACCAGAATATTCAGAAGGCAACACTGATATACTCCAAAGGGGGTATTACTTGAGTTCTACCTGATCACTACTTCCCTCAAGGACCAAAAAAGGTTGAGAAATAGTGGAGTTCCACCGGTCTTGTGTTAAGGAGCTAAGACCTAATGCGAGAATCTGACACAGAGAATTAACCTATTCTGGCCAGCACTTTGGAAAACTTTACCTCTTTCCATCCTATAATAATATCAGTCAGAAAATTAGGAGAGAGACACAGGAGAGAATAAATTTGGTTCTTACCATTCTTTTTGGTGGAAAAGATTGTGTTTTCATCTAAAAAAAAAAAAAAAGAAAAAACACAGAGTTTATTGTTTAACAAAGGTTTGAAGCGTTTATGTATTCTGCAAAAGCACAAATCTTTAATATCCTAAACCCCATAGAAGTCATACGACACAGGGTATTTGTGATCAATTAATGTTTAAATATGAGTAAATGTATTATTTTCAGGAAAGCTATGTATGGCAGTATGGTTCATTAGTTTTAAATAAATTTTTAAAGAGGGAAGCCAGTAATTCAAAAAATATAACAATTTACACCAGTTTATTTGGAGTATCTTATAAGAAGATTCCAGGATTGTTACTCTGCAGCCCAGGATGTCTGCTGAGTCAGGGTACATCTACACTACCGGGGGGAGTCGATTTAAGATACGCAAATTCAGCTACGTGAATAGCATAGCTGAATTCGACGTATTGCAGCCGACTTACCCCGTTGTGAGGACGGCGGCAAAATCGACTTCTGGGGCTTTTTGTCGGCGGCGCTTACTACCACCTCCGCTGGTGGAGTTAGAGCGCCGATTCGGGGATCGATTGTCGCGTCCCGACGGGACGCGATAAATCGATCCCCGAGAGGTCGATTTCTACCCGCCGATTCAGGTGGGTAGTATAGACCTAGCCTCAGTGAGAAGTGATAGAAACAGTTGTAAGCATGGTTGACAGATTTTTTTTTGTGTTCATCACCAGGTTGAATCACTGGGATTCACAGTTTGTTACCATCCAGTTTAGTTCTGAGCCATTTTTGGCTTTTATTTAAAAACAACAAAACACACAAAACTTTAAGAATTATACCCATGGGACAGCACAGGCTTTCAGTTACTACTTTTAGATAAAAAGCAACAGAGGGTCCGGTGGCACCTTTGAGACTAACAGAAGTATTGGGAGCATAAGCTTTCGTGGGTAAGATGCATCTGAAGAAGTGAGGTTCTTACCCACGAAAGCTTATGCTCCCAGTACTTCTGTTAGTCTCAAAGGTGCCACAGGACCCTCTGTTGCTTTTTACAGATTCAGACTAACACGGCTACCCCTCTGATACTTTTAGATAAGATACTTCAATCTCCTCCCTACCATTTTAGTTACTCTCTTATATTTTGTCCGATATTAACCCATGAACACTTTGGGGGTAACAATCATTCTTTTTTTTTTTAAATCTGTTTTGGGAAATAACTCAGCCATCAACAATTTTCCATCATACTCAGCTCAGTCAAACTAACCACTATAAAAATAATCTATTTAGGAATATTTTCAAGTAAATAGAGTAGAAGAATGTTGGAGGGTAGGTGGGAATAATCTGCCCATTTTATATATAAACTTCAGTAAAACTTATTTTTTCAGATTTTTATAATATAAAATTAACCATTTAACTAGAATAGTGTGAGACAATCATACAGATACTCATTTAATTTAAAATTAGGACAAGTCATGAGTAAAACCGTGTATTTGAAGGAGAAACAGGTATTAAATTGGAATGTTACAAAGGAAAAATTAAAGTTTGAAATTAGAAAGTGGAGGAAATCCACTCTTCTTCCTCCCTAGTGAGAGAAGGAAAAATCAAAAACTGAATCCTATTTAGGTGTGGCTCAAGTATATCCCCTGAATTTTGTGGAATGTGATATTTTACTGATTTTTATAAGTTTTAATAAAATGTTAGTTTCAATTTGATCATGTTTTGCACAACCCACTTAGAATGCATTAGCTGATAGGTAAAGCAAAAATAAAACATTTTCCATTATCATCCACCAGATATGAGATTAAGCAATTAATAATAAAGGATGTTCCTAATATATTGCAAATGCAATTGCAAAATAGTTGAAACAGAGCACAAGGGATCTTGCAGTCTTATATTTAGAGCCTCTACAACATACAGTAAAATATTTGTATGATATTCATACTGCATGCATAAGTAATTTGTACTGAACTCTACTAGTTATAGAATGATGCTTTATAGCAGATTTGTATGATGCATAATGAAAATATATATTATTTCAGTGGATTTTTTTTTCCTTTTAAGCCTTAAGCGACTCCACCTATGCCCAATATTGCTAAAATAACTAGAAATCAATGATTTTTTTTTTTTTTTTTTTTAAATAAAAGAGCTATAAGGCATACAATGTGAGTGGAAGTACACTAATGAGAAAGGGCCTGCAGGAAGAGACCTGAAAACAGATTTGGAATTTAAGGACTAATGCATTAAAGTTTTTTTTTTGTTTCATGCACAATATCCAGAATGTAGAAAACCAGTAAAAAAGCAGCACTCAATTATCTAGCTTTCTGTATTTAAAAAACTGGCAACCTTTCTTACTCTAAATATCAGAGAAATGTCATTATATAAGTAATAAATACTTAGGCTTGGCTTCTCAGAGCCAAGAACACAGTGCTGAATTAGTAGTGTGAGGAAAGCTGAAAATGCATATATAACTCAGTAGTGGTGGTCTGGTATTTTGCACACTTCACAAAATCAGTTTCTTATATCCTTAGATTTCAGAGTAGCAGCCATGTTAGTCTGATGTATCTGATTAAGTGGGTTTTAGCCCACGAAAGCTTATGCTCAAATAAATGTTAGTGTCTTAGGGCACGTCTTCACTACCCGCAGGATCAGTGGGTAGCAATCCATCTATTGGGGATCGACTTATCGCGTCTAGTGAAGACGCGATAAAATCGATCCCTGATCACTCTGCCGTCGACTCCAGAAATCCACCGCAGCAAGAGGTGGAAGCGGAGTTGACGCGGCAGCAGTCGACTCGCCGCCGTCCTCACAGCCAGGTAAGTCGACCTAAAATACGCAACTTCAGCTACGCTATTCATGTAGCTGAAGTTGCGTATTTTAGGTCGACCCCCCCGCGTAGTGTAGACCTCGCCTAAGGGGCCACAAGTACTCCTGTTCTTTTTGCTTACACCTTTAGAGTAGCTCTAACTTCTAAATTGAAAGTTGTGTCTCCAAAGTCTATTTGCTTTAAGGCCTCCTAATAAAGTGTTAAAATAAGTCAGTTTATACTATATTCTTCCCTATCTTTTGTTCAGAGAAGAGTATGTACTAAGAAGCAGTTGACCAGCTGATTTAGGGAAATTACTTCGATATTTTCCATGTGACTGCATGATCCAAGGTCTGCTGAAATCAATGGAAAGATTACCACTGATTTCAATGGATGCTGGGTCAGGTGCTTAGCTAGTGCCTTTCTGTGACCACCCCTGTAGTCACACCCTACACACTATTAGGAGTCTGGTGGCACCTTAAAGACTAACAGATTTATTTGGGCATAAGCTTTTGTGAGTAAAAACCTCACTTCTTCGGATGCATAGCTATGCCACCAGACTCCTTGTTGTTTTTGTAGATACAGACTAACACGGCTACCCCCTGATACCCTACACATTATTGTAATAATTGTGCAAAATATGCCTTGTGGGTATCATTTAAAAATTTATAACACAATCATCAATCTTCTTATGTAAAGTATGTATGAAACGCATATTAAGAGTTACAAACAAACTGAAATTATGCCAACAATGTGCTTACAAGACAAATCTAGTGCAGGGGTTCTCAAATTGGGGGTCTTGACCCCTCAGGGGGTCGCAAGGTGGTTACATGTGGGTTGCAAGTTATCAGCTCCTTGGGGCTGACAGCTCCCAGCCCCCATTACATTCATCTCCCCCTCCCCCACTTTTAATGTATAAGCGGGGATCACACTCAGAGGCTTGCTGTGTGAAAGGGGTCACCAGTACAAAAGGCTTGAAAACCACTGCTGCAGGGTAACTGGTTTCTCAAAGATAAAGGACAAGGAGACACCTTTAGCCAAGTGTCATTAAAGTTGATTGGCAATCTGGCAAAGAACAGTCAGGCACAGAGACACTTGCATTTCGGCAAACCACAGTAGGGAACTTTTCACTTCACATCTCCTTTCTCACAGCTGGAATGAACTTTATCTAAGGGAAAACCTCAGGAAAATGCATTCCAAAGGATTACTGAACTATAAAAGTGAGAGGCAAAAACACCCCAATCTCTCTCTCTCACCTAAGAGGACAAAGGAATCAGCCCTTTGAATTGGAGGGTGTGGGGGGCGGAGATTCTGACCTAGAATCAGCCATGTTGCTGGAAACATGTGGTAAAGATTTTACTTTGAACTAAGTCTAGCTTGTTAGGTTTTAGCTACTAGAAAGCATTTTATTTTTATTTCTCTTGTAACTATTTCTGACTTTATTACCTTATACTTTTAATACCTTATACTCACTTTAAATCTCTCTCTCTGTAGTAAAATAAACTTGTTTTATTTTTAATCTAAACTAATCCAGTGTGGTGTTCAAACTGAACGGTTTGGTAACTCCGGTTAAAGTAGCAAACTGTTGAATGTTGACCCTTTACAAGGGCAATGGACCTTTAATATCTGAAAATTCAGGACTGGAAATGTATTGGGGTCACCTGCAAGTAATAACTAAGGCTAGTGGAAGCCAGAGTGTGACTGGATGTTGCTGACCGGCTGCTGGGGTCTGAGCTGATGGACGCTCAGGGTGTGACCTGCATGCTGTCTGGCTATTTGTGAGTTGCTGTAGCTGGGAACTAGAGCAGCAAAGCATTGTGAGGCACCCAAGATTACTGAGCAGGTAGTGCTTCATTTGTGCCAGGGTGGCTCGCTGCACCTCTAGGTTTGGCAGTTCATTGCCCTGGCACCTCTGGGCTTGCTACATCATTATGAAAGTAAAAAGAAATTGCTTGGGCCCCAGCACCTCTTTCATTACAAATTAAGCACGGAGGGCAGGCAGTGATACAACCCCTCACTGGTCTGGAATGCACCTTGCAATGTGACACTTTCCTTTAGTGAGCTCAGAATATTTCAAAAGTGGGTAAATATTCCTGTTGTATAGTTGGGAAAACTAGTACCAAGACGACTTGCCTAACATGACAGTTAGCCCAAGGCACAATGATAACTGGAACCCAATGTTTACTACTTCATCCCACTTTGCAACGCGCACTCTAAATGCACACAAGACAATTGATGCAATCAGTTTGATCTGATAGTTTTTGACTTACCTCTTGTTCCATTAATTCTCTATGCCTCCTTGCTCCTTCATGTCTCCATAGCTTTAGGCTAACTACTGTACTAATAAGATAGACAATCACCGTGACAAACAAAAAGATTATTGCTGCTGTCTGTCCTCCTTCTATGCGGCAAAATGATGCATTCATTGGTGTTTTAAATAATTGGTAATAGCAGAGTCCACCTCGGTTAGCATCATTCACATAGACTATCGCAGCCGCCATATACAGAATGAATAATGCAACATTAATTCCAAATTCAGTTAAAGGCCACCAATTCGAGTCCAGAAGAATTGTTCGATAGTACATTGACATGCCAAGCACTAGAAGCGCTATAGTCACTACCCAAGCCAAGCCTGCTACTACAAGTATAAAAGGGGTTTTGGGGCCACTATAATAATAGCCTCCATATATACTGTTTGCTGTAAAACCATATGGCTGTGAGTATCCAAACATGTTGTACCATTCATTATCTTTGTGTATATAAGCTGTGACACAAGCAAAGACAGCTGCACCTAAAAGCAGCTCTACAACACACAGAATTCTGAGTAAACCTGCCCATGATTTCATGTAGGAGTATCTCAAATTATAAGCTTCCACCTTCTCACTGTAAGTTAGAGCCATTTGAGTATGTCGTTCTAGGGAGTCATAAGGATCTTGGGTAAGCATGGCTTCAGCTTGTTTGCGTGAATTATAGCTTCCACCTGACCCTCCATATGGGTCTTTATAGGAACTAGCAGCTGACTTGTGATTTTGCTGTATTGGAGATGCTGGTGGAGAACACTCAGCTCCACCCGAAGTGTATTTTATATCTGACACTGGCTGATCCAATTCTGGATTTTCTCTTCTCCCTTTGAAGAAGTTCTTCCAGGAGTCTGGAATGAACCGTCTTACTGGTTTGAGATCAGACGGTTCTTCACTATCACTTGGGTAAAATTCAGGGCCGAGAGGTGGTTGCAGTGGGAGAGGCGGTGGTGGCGGCAAGCGATCCGAAATCAGTACCAGTTCAGCATTTTGAGAACTTTGAGGTGGACTTGCCGTATCTTCTAGAAAAGAGGAATCCACATATACTTCATCGTATTGTGTAGATCTGCCATGCTGCCTTGATCTGTGCTGCGACAATGCACTTCTGGAAGACATTTGTGATTTGATCTCCTGTTCTAGGAACACCTAGATAATTGTATGAATATTTATAAGTTATCCCCTTCCCACTTTATTTGCATTTCCTACAAACATCAGAGAAGAAATTGTTAAATACCAACAACAGGCTCAGCACTGAACAAGCCAAAAATAAAAACTACTCCTGGAGAAGCTTACAACCCCACCAAAACTGGTGCATTCTTCAAAGAAAAGTCAACACTTTAAAAAAAATAAACCCATTCCATCTGGAAACAATCATGCTTCATGTTTTATCCTCTGGTGTTACAGTGAAGGTAAGGCAGAGAAACTAACAATGACCGCAGCAGCCATTTCACGTTGACAATACAAGGTCTCAGAGCTAAGTGTGGGGAATTTTTTTAATTACCTATAAACTAAACTCAAGGGATTTTATAGCGAGCCCGTCTCCATCAAGTGACGCGCAGAGAGGCACGGAGCACTTCTCTGGCCACTGTTCCCAGGAAAAGGGAGCAGGTGGCTCTTGGGCCCCCGCTTCTGAAACGGGATCTGCAGAGAGCGGCCCCCGCCGCCCTATGGATCCCCGCTCCCCGGCTCCCAACACCCCCCCGCCAAAGGGCCGCCCCGCTCACCGCGAGCCTCCGCGTCCCGTCAGCAACTTCTCAGCTCCCCGCAAGGTACCGGCGCACGACGCCCAGCCGCGCGGGTGGGTGGGGCCGCTCTGCGCGCGGAAGGGCGCCGCACTCCGCTTGGATCCGCGCTCGCCTGGGTCGCTCCCGCCCCCGGAGTCAGGCAGCCGCACGTCCCCTCCGGCCCCGCCCCGGGAACTCACCTGCCGGCCCCACCTCCAGCCCGGGCCTCGCGGGCACCTGCGCCCTGCGCGACCTGGCCCGTCCCTGCGCCATTTGCCCTCGGGGCGGACACGCTAACTTATGCTGAACTGCAGCGCTCTGCTCCCGGGGCAGGCGGGGCCGCTCCCCCTGCAGCGAGAGACCTACGGACCCGTCGTCACGCCAGCCTAGGGCAGCAAATCCCAACTGCTAAGGGGTGGGCGAGGCCAGGGAGCCTGCCTGAGCCGTGCCTTACCCCGGGCAGCCAGCTAACCCCAGGCTCCTTTGCCTAGAGGCCAGGTGAAAGATAAAGATGTTTACGGCCATTTAAAGGGGTGGGATGGGGTATGCCTTGGGAGCGGGGCAGAGCTGAGAGGGAAGTTTGCGTGGCCAATAGCCGCTACTGCCTTGAGTTGCAGCAGCAGCAACAACACCCCCCCCCCCCCCTTCAAGTAACCACGGAGCAAAACGTCAGCAGTAGGTGAGAGCAGCTCATGTCCCTGCCCATAGAAACAGAGTGTAGTACTAATGATGTAATAGACGATGTATGCATAGTCATTACGATACTGACAAGGTTGCTTATCTTCTGAAGAGCTATATGTTTCTATTTAAATAGAAAAGGAGACAACTGTCACATACCCATAGACTCAGTCCTGTTTTCCTATTTTTAAGATAAAAAGAGACAGTGTTTTCCACCCTTTAAAGCTAGCCATAACACTTAGAGAAAGGGTAAAGTACAGCTGATTTCTAGTTGCTGATTGAAAACTTTCATTTTGTATGATTTGGCAAAGACAGACCATGGTAAGCCTTTGAACACCATGAGTGAATACATGCTCTTCGATATGCTCTGTGTTTATTGCTGTAGCTGAAACGTTGCCACGCTTCAAGTGAGCCTGATCCTGTAGTCCTTTGACTCAGGCACAACTTCCACTGAGTATGGACAGCAGGATTAGGCCACTGTTAAGATTATAGGGATAGCCAAATGAAATTTCACTATAAGAACAGATCGAACAACTCTATTCTTTACTGCCATACTAAGGATATACAACTTTTTATCTAGATATGCTATTTTATGGTCTATTCATGGAGAATACTTACATTCCTATAATCTCATCCTTTAAATAAATAAAATCCTGGGGTACTGACAAACAGACACCTTCTGCAAAGTATATCTAAATTTAGATGTCTTTTAGAGGAAAAAAATGTCTTCACACTAAACTATTGATTTCCTAAAGATTACAAAGCACTTTAATTTTAATGATGTATTCCTTGAGAAATTATGCAAATATCTCAAAAAAACCCCTAAAATCTACTATACAACATATGCATCTGTTTATAAACATACATAAAATATCTATCTGGCCAAAAAAAGTACAAAATTTTAACCACAGTAAGAGATTATTTACATCAATACTGAACTAACTTTTTTACAATTTACATGTTATTCTTTCTTCCCGCAAAAAGTTTCCAAACAATAGTAAATGTTTTCAACAGTATGTGAGATTTAGTAAAACCTCCAAATGCTGACAAAAAGTATACAAGGTATACCCAGAAACTGCAAGATTAAATTAAAAAGTAAAAAAATAAAAATGTGATTTACTATTCACCATTACTTTTCTTTCAAATATTTCAGCTCATCATTTAGAATTTTAACGTTGTTTAAAGATAGGTTACTTTGATGGCTCAGGATAGGCAGGGAGCAACACCTTTGATTAAGTACACACACTTTGGGCTCCATACTGCAACATCAAGGGAAGTTAAGGAAACTTGGCACCTTGATACTACCCCAGTACACACTGGGCTTAGGCCTATAGCATACTCATGGGATTAGTCACAGGAATATTAAAGTAGAATTACTATAGAATTGGCCCACTCTTTAATACATCATTGATGCTTTTGTTACAATCTAGTCAAGGAAGAATCTTTTACCACAAAATAAAAAAATTCTGTTAATGTTAGACCAATGATACTGACATTTTGTTGCACTCAGTCACTATCATATTCATCTATTTTTAATTCATCTTCCTCCATGATTGCTTGTGCCGTAATAGGCTGAGGTTGACTACTTGGTAGTTCACTTCCACTAGCCTGGCTGGAAATAAGTGGAAATTCATCTGGCTCAGTCTCATTTATTTGGTTTTTCTCCAATTGGACAAACACCTCCAGGGGCCGCATGGCAGAAAGGTCTCCTTCATCAATATTTTCAAAGCCTGGCATACCAAGATCTTTATCTGTAAGAGTTTCAAGCTTTAACCTGCAAAATCATAACAACTATCAGTAACAAGAAAAAAATAAAATGAAGCACTCTCTTTCACAAGATCACGGAAGTTGAAATGGAATAAGTCACCCACGTATCACACTTAATAATCCCTTTTCTTCTTTGGTATTTACAGCTTTCAAAATATTTGCATTGTTATAACCATAGCTAAAATATACATCCTCCTCCTTCCTAAATCAGTACTTTAATAATTTGTATTGCTCTTCTTTGTGCATCCTCCAGTTACAGAAATTTGGCACCCAGAACTAAACACAACATTGCAAGTGCACTTACACCAGAGCTGTATAGGAGTACTCGCTCCCTGCTCTTTTTAAGTACTGCATTTGTATATGCAGCTCAAAACTACAAATGGCTGGTTTTAAAGGATATCACATTGCTACATTTGCTGCTCATTATCACCCCTTAAGTCTCTTTTAGCATTACTGCTTCTAGATTTTTCCCTGCCATGACGCATTTGTGGTTGGATTACTTTGCCTTAGAAAAATGTAAACTGTTACAAGTTGAATTATTTATTTCTAACAATGCCTATAGTGTGCTAAACACTTTCCAAACATAAAATATGGTATTGTTCCCTGCCCCTTAAGGAATTACAGTATATATATAAAAAAATCAGAAAGGGGGAAGGGAAAGAGGGTGGCAATTTTGCAACAGAAAAGCTTCAAAAACAGACTCCAACAAGAAACTGCTGAACTTGAATTGATATGCAAACTAGATACAATCAACTTAGGGTTGAATAGAGACTGGGAATGGCTGAGCCATTACAAACATTGAATCTATCTCCCCATGTAAGTATTCTCACACTTCTTATCAAACTGTCTATACTGGGCTACCTTGATTATCACTTCAAATGTTTTTTCTCTTACTTAATTGGCCTCTCAGAGTTGGTAAGACAACTCCCACCTTTTCATGGTCTCTGTATGTGTATATATCTCCTCAATGTATGTTCCATTCTATGCATCCGAAGAAGTGGGCTGTAGCCCATGAAAGCTTATGCTCTAATAAATTTGTTAGTCTCTGTGGCCTAGTCTTCACTTACCGGCTGGTCCGGCGGCACGCCATCGATGTTCTGGGATCGATTTATCGCGTCTGGTTAAGACGCGATAAATCGATCCCGGATCGATCCCGGAAGTGCTCACAGTCGGCACCGGTACTCCAGCTCGCCGAGAGGAGTACGCGGCGTCGACGGGGGGAGACTTCCGGCCGCGTCTGGACCGCGGTAAGTTCGGACTAAGGTACTTCGAATTCAGCTACGTTATTAACGTAGCTGAATTTGCGTACCTTAGTCCGAAGTCCGGACTAAGTGGGGACCAGCCCTAAGGTGCCACAAATACTCCTGTTCTTTTTGCAGATACAGATTAACACGGCTGCTACTCTGAAACCTACTTTGTCATGATTGGTGTTCATAACTTTCACCAATTAATATCATCACCAGTTTCCATTAATGTGATGTTTTTAACCTCTTCCAGATCATAAAAAACATTGACAGGACTGGTCCTAATGCTTATCCCCATAGTAACCCACTAGACACTTCCAACTGATAAACTACTATATATTGTCACTCTTTATGTTACAGTCTTTACCCATGACAGTGCTCCTATCCTAGGCAACATGTATTAGTTTTCTTTTTAGGTTCAGAAAATATCGTATTGCCCCCTATATAAATCCATGGTACGCCCACATCTTGAATTCTGCATGCAGATGTGGTCGCCCCATCTCAAAAGAGGATATTGGAATTGGAAAAGGTTCAGAAAAGGGCAACAAAAATTATCAGGGGCATGGATCAGCTTCCATATGAAAAGAGATAAAGACTGGGACTTCTCAGCTTGGAAAAGAGATGACAAAGGGGGGATACGATAGAGATCTATACAATCATGACTGGTGTGCAGAAAGTAAATAAGGAAGTGTTATTTAATCCTTCTCATAACACAAGAATTAGGGGTCACCACATGAAAAATTATTAGGCAGCAGGTTTAAAACAAATAAAAGGAAGTATTTATTCACAGAACACACAATCAACCTGCGGAACTCTTTGCCAGAGGATGTTGTGAAGGCCAGGACTACAACAGAGTTAAAAAAAAAGAACTAGATAAACTCATGGAGGATAGGTCCATCAGTGGCTATTAACCAGGATGGGCAGGGATGATGTCCCTAGCCTCTGTTTGCCAGAAGCTGGGAATGGACAAAAGGGATGGATCACTTGATGATTACCTGTTCTGTTCATTCCCTCAAGCATCTGGCATTGGCCACTGTTGGACCTTTGGTCTGACGCAGTATGGCTGTTCTTATGTTAGGATTTCATGACAGTACCAAATGCTTTACCAGTGTCAATATATTTAATGAGACATACAAGGTGGGTGAGGCAATCTCTTTTATTGGACCAACTTCTGTTGCTGGAAGAGACAAAAATTTGTCTCCCACCAACAGAAGGTCCAATAAAAGGTATTACCTCCCCTGCTTTGTATCTCTCATATCCTGGGACCAAAGCTACAACACTACTAATATATAAATTATTACTATTATATATTTATTTCATGACATTAAAATGGTAAGCCAATGGTTTTCCCCTTGCCCCATCTCCAAAAATATTTAATGAGCTATAATCTGCATTTTTTTTTTAATCAAGAGGAAGTGATCCTGCAGGTGAAACCCTTCTCAAAATACTACAGCAATCCCTAATAATGCAGGTATTAATGGATTATCACTCTTTTAAAAGTCTGCTTCAGACAGAGACATTCCATAGAGAAGTCTAAAAATAATTTGAGAATAGTACATTTCTCAATTTTGGTCAGTGGGAATGCAAGGGTGCTTTTCCTGTCATCTACTTAATTTAAATGACTTATTTCTAAAATTAAATTTCTTGGGAAACATGGGAATAGGAGCTTTCACTTCAGAGTCACTATTTTAAATTCAGTTAAAGCAGATAGAGGGTCAAAGTCATAACCATCTGATCTGTTCAGTGACCAACAGTTTGATAGGTGAAGTGATTTAGTAATCTCTTTCCAGTTTCTTGTGGTCAAGTTCTCATATCACCAAACAAAACAAAACAAAAAAAAACACACACCAACACATCACATCACATTTAAAACTCCTGCTGGTCTCTCAAAGATCAAGGACTGATAGTTAAGTTTTCATAACCTGTCATCCTACCCCTAGAAATGGGTCCTTTAGTTGAGGCCCAATGATATCAAATTATGGGATAGGCTGCAGTGTCACTGTCTGAGCTCTACATGTTCTGCGGATAAGTAGGATTTTGGTCTCTGACTGTCGGATTTTTAAAAAACAGACAGGGGAAATTCATAACTGCATACACAGTACATATCATAAACCTGCTATAAATTAACTTATGCCTATTTTATACTAAATAAAAATAGTTCCCAAGTATTCCCAGAGCAATAATATAAAATTCCATGAGACAAAAAAATGTTTTTAACTTCAGAGTAATAGGAATACTTTAAAATCACTTCCTCAATAGATCATAATTTTATAAATGTATAACTGTTTCAAAGAAGGTAAGAATAGTTTCTGCTTTATATCATCTTTCTTGCTCATCTAATATTGCATCTAATATAGTGCTCTGTCAAAATGTCTGGGGTGATCTCGTGGTATGTGAGGAGTAAAAGGACAGAATAACTTTTACTCTTCTTTTTGGCTTTCATAAATTAATTTGTACTCATTTAAAATTTAGTAACACAGGCTTCAACCAGGTCAGGTCCCCATGGTAGTAGGCACAGCACAAGGTTGCATTTGATGCAGTGGAAGAGCGGGAACCAATGGAGAGAGGATACAGTCAGAGTGACAAGCCAGCAAGATGATCTTAACAGCAGCATTTGGAATGCATTTGAGTGGGGACAGATTGCAGACATCAAGGCCAGAGAGGAGGAGGTTGCAGTAGCCAAGGCATGAGATGATGAGCATTTGAATGAGAGTTTTGGCAGCGTGAACAGAAAGGAGATGTTATGCAGGAAAGATGATGCACTGTAGAGTATCTTTGATTTTCAATATATAAACATGAATGGTGTTTTTCTAACGCAAATAAGATTTACATTTACCCTCCAAAGTGTCTCTTCAAGGGAAGCCTTCCAACATCCTGGATAAAGGCAATCTGAGCTGAGAACAAAGATAGAATCACTGTCACCTTGGACTGGTCATAATGCACACAAAATAAAGCACACAAGAAAAATAAAATGTAAATTCACTAATCTTGTAAAAGTCTGCAAGATTTTTTGGTATAGTAGTTAAAATTATCCTATTATGAATTTTCACAATGTATTATGCCATACAACTCTATATCAAATTAGGGAATAGCAGTGAATAAAGTGACTGGGATTTTTTAATCTTATGTATGCATCTGTAAATATGTTGTAATAACCAATTCAGATAGCCTTCAGGATGACTTCATCTTGAAACTGGAAAGGCCTTATCTCAGCTTTATGTATGCTTAAAAGCATCTAGTTCAATATCTAATAAGTGGACCCTGTTTTCCAAACAATGAACTTTGTGATATGTCAGAAGTCATTTTATTTTAAATTTATTTATTATTTTAAATAAAATGACTGAGATTGCCATCAACTTCCTGAACTGAGTGGACTCATATTTCCCATACTCTCTCCATACAAATGGAAGAAAAAAAAAGTTTCCTAAACCTGCCAGAAATGAAAAACATGGAATTGTTGAAGATACAACTTATTTTGTCTAAACCTCAAATAAAGTGTGCAGCTAAACTTCTACTATAACAGCAATATCATGACCCTCTCTGATTTCCTATTATGTCATAATCAGATTTCTGCACTTCGATAAAATACTCTGCCTTCAGCCTTTTGGTTTATCCACTAGTAAATGGAAGTATTGTCAAAGAATGCAGAGGGGCAATGAAAGCAATTAAAATACCTCTCTCATTGGGAAAAACTAATTGTATTTGCCATATGAAGTGAACTGGATTAAGGATTAGGTTATAGTACAAAACCTCAATAGCAATACATAATCTGGAGATGCCATACAAAAGTAAGGAAAAGACAGTTATTTTCATAACTGGTGTTCTTCGAGATGTGTTGCTCATGTCTATTCCACAATAGGTGTGCGTGCTCGCCACACACACTGGTGTCTGAAGTTTTTCCCCTAGCAGTACCCATAGGGGTGCGCCCCAGCGACCTCTGGAGTGGCGCCTCCATGGCGCGGTCTAAGGGGCGCTGCGTGCTTCCCCCACTATCAGTTCCTTCTTGCCAGACAACTCTGACAGAGGGGGAAGGACGACGGGATGTGGAATAGACATGAGCAACACATCTCGAAGAACACCAGTTACAGAAAAGCTAACTGTCTTTTCTTCTTCAAGTGATTGCTCATGTGTATTCCACAATAGGTGATTCCAAGCTATATCTGTTGGAGGTTGGTAGGAGTTCACAAACTCTCGGGACAGAGCACAGCCCTGCCAAACCCGGCGTCCTCCCTGGTCTGAGAGACGATCACATAATGAGAGGTGAATGTGTGAACCGAAGACCATGTGGCAGCCCTACGAATGTCCTGAATGGGGACATGAGCTAAAAAGGCAGCTGAGGAGGCTTGAACCCTAGTCCAGTGCGCTCTCACAATTGACGGCGGGGGGATTCCGGCTAGGTCATAACAGGTATGGATGCACAAGGTGATCCAGTTGGAGAGCTGCTGAGTGGAGATCGGCTGACTCCTCATGCATTTGGCCGAGGCGATGAACAGCTGCGAGGACATCCTGAACAGCTTAGTCTGCTCCAGGTAAGAGGCAAGAGCCCTTCTCACATCCTGCATGTGGAGGCGGCGCTCCTCGCTAGACGCATGGGGCTTGGGGCAGAAGAACGGCAGGAAAATTTCCTGACCCATGGGGTAGGTGGAGACCACCTTCGGGAGGAACAAAGGATGTGGGCGGAGCTGGACCGTATCCTTTTGGAACACCGTGTACAGGGGCTTGGAGGTCAGGGCCCTGAGTTCTGAGACTTTCATAGCTGACATGATCACCACAAGAGGTGCGACCAGGAGCACGTAGCTAGTGGCTCAAACGGGGGGCCCGTCAGGCGGGCCAGCACCAAGTTCAGGTTCCACTGCAGGACTGGGGGCCTAACGTATGGGAAGAGATGATCCTATCCGTTAAGGAATCGGCCAGTCATAGCATGGGAGAATACCCGTGTGCCCCTGCACCGGCAGGCCTGTAGGCAAATGTCGTGGGTTATACAGAAGTCCCACAGCTTGAGAGCTTCCAGGCAGAGGATCGGGCCCCACCTTGCCTGTTGTAAAACATCAAGGCTGTGTTGTCTGTGAGAATCCTGACCACCCGGCCCTCCAGGTGTGAGCGGAAGGCCATGCACGCCAGCCAGACCGCCCTGAGCCCCTCAATGTTTATGTGGAGGGACAGACCCTGTGCAGACCACAGACTTTGGATCTGAAGGTCTCCCACATGGGCTCCCCACCCCAGGTTCAAGGCATCGGACACCAGTTCCATCACCAGGGGCCTACCTCTGAACGGGACCCCACAGAGCACATTCCCCGGGGAGGACCGCCATCGTAGGGAGGCAATCACCGATTCGGGCACAGTGAGGTCTCTGTCCATCCTGTCTCTGGCCTGGGAGAATGCTGAAGCCAACCAGAGCTGGAGGGGCCTCATCCTGAGTCTGGCATGATGGACCACATATGTGCACGCCGACATGTGACCCAAGAGCTGGAGACACGCTCTGGCTGTTGTCACTGGAAACCTTGGGACTGTGTTGATGAGCCCTTTCAGGGTCTCGAACCTGTCTGGTGGGAGGGAGGCGCTGGCCAACATGGCGTACAGGACTGCCCTGATAAACAATATGCATTGTACCGGAACTAACGTGGACTTGGTGTCATTTGCCAACAGGCCCAAACTGTCGCACGTGGACAGCAGGAGTGCCATGTGATCCTGCACCTGCGACCAGGAGCTGCCCTTGACCAGCCAGTCGTCCAGACAGGGGAAGATCTGGACCCTATGGCGCCTGAGGTAGGCTTCCACCACCAACATACACTTTGTAAATAACTTGGGGGCAGTGGACAGGCCAAACGGGAGGTCTGTAAATTGGTAGTGTTCCTGCCCAACCGTGAAACAGAGGAAGTGTCTGTGCCCCTTGCATATATGAATGTGGAAGTATGCGTCCTGCAGATCGAGGACGGCGTACCAGTCCCCGGGATCCAGGGAGGGAATGATGGAGGCCAGGGAGACCATGCGAAACCTGAGTTTTACCACATACTGGTTCAGACTTTGCAGGTCCAGGATGGGCCTGAGCCCCACTTTGGCCTTTGGGATAAGGAAATAGCGGGAGTACCCCTTGCATTTGAACTCCGCTGGCACCACTTTCACTGCTCCTAGGCCAAGGAGCCGCCCCACCTCCTGATCGAGCACAGCCTCGTGAGAGAGGTCCTCCAGGAGAGATAAGGGTGGAGAGTGGTTGGGTAGGGTGAAGGTAAACTGGAGGGTGTAACCCCGGGAGATGGTATTGAGGACCCATCGGTTGGAGGTCAGCCATGACCACTCTGGGAGGAAAGCACACAACCGGTTGGAGAAGGGAAGCTTTATTGTGGGTGGATCCCTGATGAAAACTGGTAGGTCGCCCCCAGGCGTCCCATCAAAACTGCCGTTTCTCAGCCTGTTTGCCCTTGGAGGACCCAGGCTGGGGGACAAACCGAGACTGCCTCTGCAGGCACTTCTTATAGTCCCGCGACTTTTTATAAGAGGGCTCGTATTTCCAGTGTGTGGCCTGGATGGGAGCCTGCTGTGGCTTAAACTTAGGTCTAGCTAGAGCCGGAACATAGAGGCCAAGAGTAGTGTAGTGCGGGAGTCTTTCAGGCTATGTAGTTTTATATCCGTCTGTTCCACCAATAGAGCCTTGCCGTCAAACAGGAGGTCCTGCAAGGTCGTCTTCGCCTCACTGGACAGCCCAGAGAGCAGAAGCCATGATTCCCTTCTCATGGACATCACAGAGGCCATGGACCACACGGTCGTATCTGCAGCATCCGACGCTGCCTGCAAGGTTGCTCTGGCAGCCACTGTACTCTCCTCCACCAGCGCTTTGAACTCCTTCCTGTCATGCTCCTTGAGGGAGCCCTCAAACTTGCGTTAAGAACCCCACAGATTGAACTCCTACTAGCTCAGGAGAGCCTGATGGTTTGTCACCTGTAACTGGAAGCTCGAGGACAAATTTTCCTCCCAAATGAATCCAGCCTCCTTGAATCTTTATTTTTCGGCGTAGGGGCAGTTGGCCCTGCCGCTCTCTCTGGTTGACTGACTCAACCACCAGGGAGTTAGGGGCAGGGTGAGTATATAGATATTCATGTCCTTTAGCAGACACAAAATACTTGCGTTCCGCACAGGGCATTTGAAATTTTCGCCACCCCTTCATGGAGTGGCAAAAAAGGGAGTCTGAGGGCTCCTCCACCTCCTCTGCCTGAAGGTTCAGGTTTGATGCCACCCTTTTCAATAGCTCTTAGGGGGCTTTAGAGTCCTCCTGAGGGACGGAGGGGCCATAATCGTCTCATCAGGGGAGGCCAAGGAGGCAGGCACAGTACTTTGCGTGTCCACTGGCACCGGAGGATCCACCACCTGGTCGCTCTCCAGGCACGGCGCCAAAGATGCACACCCCACCAACTCCTTCCTCCGAGGCCAGGAGAGGGAGGCCGATGGTCATTCTGAAGCTCCAGCCACCGAGCGAGCCCCCACCGGGGGCTGCATCTGGGGCCACGATGCCCACTGATACCATTGTGCCGGCCACAAGGCCTGATGCCACTGCACCTGCTGTGGCACCGGTAGAGCAGACTGTTCGTCCATTGATGGGTCAGGCCAGCCAGGCTGACATACGACCTGCCGCTGTCCCTGGACTGGGAGGAGAGGCAGTGGCGCCAGGAGCGGTGCCGACCACAGGACTGTGACCCCGACGTGAAGGAACGGTACTACCGGTAGCAGCTGCTCTGTGATCGGCTCCGGCAGGTGGATCCGCAATGGCGAAGTGCCGGTGATCGATGCCCGGGGCTGTGGAAACGGTGCTGTGGCGGGGTCCTCGAGCGAGATGGCGAACGGGAACGGTGTCGACATTTGTGTCATAACTGGCTACGATAGCCCCTCTGAGACAAGGACTTCGGTATCGTCCGCCTCGGTCCCGTCGGTGTCCGCTCCTCAAGGAGGAGTGGTGCCTTGATTCTCTGTCAGACGGAACCCAGCCAGACAACCTTATGGGGGTTGACGGCGACCTACATGGACTACGCACGGGACGGTCACTGAGCAGCGAATGGCGTCGGGAACATTCCCTTGACCGAGGCCGGTATTGAGTTGGAAGCGACTCCAGAGATCCCAGCGGTGACTTGCCTCTGGACCGCGCGGCCAACATTGGCCGTGCTCCTGGTATCGGCATGGACATAGCGTCCTGGGCTGCTTCCAGGGCCTCTGGTGTGGAGGGGATCTGGACATCCAGGGAAGCCTGCTCCAAATGGGCTGGGCTGCTCCAAATGGGCTGGGCTACTCCGCTGGACTTGAGTCGGAGGCCTGGAGGCTGATGGGGACCGCCCAACATGGGACTAGCCTCTCCGCCCATTTTGCTCCAGTGCCACGGCAGAGATGGCCTCAGCCTTCTTGGCGTGCCCTGTGCACGGGGAGCAGTGCCGACTGGCAGATGGTGCCGGGGGGGGCAGGAGGGGGGTCGCCGTGCACCAACACCGTGGTGCCCAGTGCCGACTCGGAGCAGTGCGCCAGAGTCGGGGTCAACGTCGACTGCATCAGACTCCACCCAGAGCCTAATATCTCTCTCTCTCTCGGTCCGAGGCTTAAACAACTTGGAAATCTTGCAGCGATCGCTGAGATGGATTTCATCCAAACAGTGTAAACAGTCCGCATGCGGATCACTCACTGGCATTGGTCACCTACAAGTGTTGCACAACTTAAAACCCAGGGCGCGGTGCATGCCCTGGCCCAAGCGCACTAGCTAAATTAAACTAAAACTAATCAAACTACTAACTATAGGTACCATACACTGAACGAACAAGAGTTCTGGGGACGAGCTACAGCAAAGCTGGGGCAGAGCAGTTCCAAAGCACCTTCACAAGAAGAAACTGAAGGTGGGGGTATGGGGTGAGAAAACGCGCAGCGCCCCTTATACTGCGCCATGGAGGCACCACTCCAGGGGTCACTAGGGGCGCTCCCCTACGGGTACTGCTAGGGGAAAAAACTTCCGTCATCGGTGCATGTGGCAAGCACGTACACCTATTGTGGAATACACATGAGCAATCACCCAAAGAACTCCTGTTCAAATGAATCACCTTGTTTATGGATATGTGCATTACCTCAGCACAAGAAAGAGACCCAAATGTCCTGTCATTTAAGAACATTTGGGATATATCTATAGCCACCTACTCACATGGGGAAGTATATTGGAATCAAACTTCTAATATAAAGTTTTGTTGCTATATGAACATAATAGCAACCCTACTGGGTCAGACCAAAGGTCCATCTAGTCCAGTATCCTGTCTTCCAACAGTGACCAATGCCAGGTGCCCCAGAGGGAACAAACAGAACAGGTAATCATCAAGTGGTCCATCCCCTGTTGCTCATTCCGAGCTTCTGGTAAACAGAGGCGAGGGACACCATTCCTGTCCATCCTGGTTAATAGCCATTGATGGACCTATCCTCCATGAATTTATCTAGTTCTTTTTTGAACCCTGTTATGGTCTTGGCCTTCATAATATCCTCTGGCAAGGTGTTCCACAGGTTGACTGTGCGTTGTGTGAAGAAATACTTCCTTTTATTTGTTTTAAACCTGCTGCCTATTAATTTCATTTGGTGACCCCTAGTTCTTGTGTAATGAGAAGTAGTAAACAACACTTCCTTATCTACTTTCTCTACACCAGTCATGATTTTATGGACCTCAATCATATCTCCCCTTAGCCATCTCTTTTCCAAGCTGAAAAGTCCAAGTCTTATTAATCTCTCCTCATACGGAAGCCGTTCCATACATTTTTGTTGCCCTTTTCCAATTCCAATACATCTTTTTTGAGATGGGGTGACCATATCTGAACACACTATTCAAGATGTGGGCATACCATGGATTTATATAGAGGCAACATGATATTTTCTGTCCTCTTCTCGATCCCTTTCTTAATCATTCCCAGCATTCTGTTCGCTTTTTTTGACTGCCGTTGCACATTGAGTGGAGGTTTTCAGAGAACTATCCACAATGACTCCAAGATCTCTTTCTAGAGTGGTAACAACAAATTTGGACCTCATCATTTTATGTGTATAGTTGGGATTATGCTTTCCAATGTGCATTACTTTGCATTTATCAACATTAAATATCATCTGCCATTTTGTTGCCCAGTCACCCAATTTTGAGAGATCCTTTTGTAGCTCTTTGCAGTCTGCCTGGGTATTAACTATCTTTAGTAATTTTGTATCATCTGCAAATTTTGCCACCTCGCTGTTTACCCCTTTTTCCAGATCATTTATGAATATGTTGAATAGGACTAGTCCCAGAACAGACCCCTGGGGGACACCACTATTTACCTCTGTCCATTCTGAAAACTGACCATTTATACCTACCCTTTGTTTCCTATCTTTTAACCAGTTACCAATCCATGAGAGCACCTTCCCTCTTATCCCGTGGCAGCTTACTTTGCATAGGAGCCTTTGGTGAGGCTTGTCAAAAACTTTCTGAAAATCTAAGTACACTATATCCACTGGATCCCCTTGGTCCACATGCTTGTTGACCCCCCCCTCAAAGAATTCTAGTAGATTGGTGAGGCATGATTTCCCTTTACTAAAACCACGTTGACTCTTCCTCACATTATGTTCATCTGTATGTCCGACAATATCGTTCTTTATTATAGTTTCAACCAGTTTGCCCGGTACTGAAGTCAGGCTTACAGGCCCGTAATTGCTGGGATCACCTCTGGAGCTCTTTTAAAAAAATTGGCATCACATTAGCTATCTTCCAGTCATCTGGTACAGAAGCTGATTTAAAATGATAAGTTACAGACTATAGTTAGTAGTTCTGCAATTTCACATTTGAGTTCCTTTAGAACTCTTGGGTGAATACGGTCTGGTCCTGGTGACTAATTGCTGTTTAAATTTATCAATTTGTTCCAAAACCACCTCTAATGATACCTCAATCTGGGACAGTTCCTGAGATCTGTCACCTAAAAAAGAATAGCTCAGGTTTGGGAATCTCCCTCACATCCTCAACCGTGAAGACCGATGCAAAGAATTCATTTAGTTTCTCCACAATGGCCTTATCATCCTTGAGTGCTCCTTTAGCACCTCGATCATCCAGTGCCCCCACTGGTTCTTTAGCAGGCTTCCTGATGTACTTAAAAAAATTGCTATTATTTTTTGAATCTTTAGCCAATTGTTCCTCAAATTCTTTTTTGGCCTTCCTAATTGTATTTTTACACTTCATTTGCCAGTGTTTATGCTCCTTTCTAGTTTCCTCACTAGGATTTAACTTCCGCTTTTTAAAGGATGCCTTTTTGCCTCTCACTGCTTCTTTTACTTTGTTGTTTAGCCATAGTGGCTCTTTTTTGGTTCTCTTACTATGTTTTTTAATTTGGGGTATACATCTAAGTTGAGCCTCTAGTATGGGGGTCTTAAAAAGTTTCCACACAGCTTGCAGAGATTTCATTTTTGGCACTGTACCCTTTAATTTCTGTTTAATTAACCTCCTCATTTTTGTGTAGTTCCATTTTCTGAAATTAAATGCTACAGTGATGGGCCGCTGTGGTGTTTTTCCTACCACAGGGATATTAAATTTAATTACAATATTGTCACTATTACCAAGCGGTCCAGCTATATTCACCTCTTAGACGAGATCCTGTGCTCCACTTAAGACTAAATCAATTGCCATTCCTCTGTTGAGTTCCAGGACCAGCTGCTGGTCCTCCCATGTGGCAGTTCTGTTTCTACATTACTATTTTATACCGTGGTACAACTTTTTAAATTAAAGTGAATGACTGAGGTATATTAGTCTTCTACAAATACCTGAAGTAAAAGGGAGAGCAGGATTTAACCTAGTTAAAATTTATTTATTGGCCTCTCTTACAGAGAATTCAGTATCTTCTGTTAATCGGTCCATGTTTAATTGACATAGCTCAGAAAACGTAGAGCATTGACAAGTACTATGAAGAACCAAAATAGTTTACTATTTATCACTTATTTATATTATATATAAATATACGTAGTACCTAGGACCCCCAGTCATGGACCAAGATCCCATTGTGCCAGGCATTGCACGAACAGTACAAAAAAGATGGTCCGTCTCCCAAATAGTTTACAATCCAAGTAGTTAGTATGTATTTGAGTGGGACCTAAATTGTGAAACAGACTAGGACATATAGGATCTTATCCTGCAAAATGTTACTCCCTAATGCTTGAAATCAGAAGGAATACACACAAGGAGAAGAATCAGGCCCTTCAATTATAGACTTTTCAGCACGGGGTCATGGTCTTATGTATATGTAAAGGACCATGTGTATTTATGGGGCTCTGTAAACAAACTTTCCCACATATGTAAACTGATGTTTGTTTTAATCCTTTTAGTGTAAAATAATATTTTTAAAATAGCTTTTAAGTAACCTTAAGCCAATAAAGCATTGTGGGTTGAAATGATGTTGTAAAAATAGATCTGGACATCTTACACTTATGTAAAAAGCAACAGAGGGTCCTGTGGCACCTTTAAGACTAACAGAAGTATTGGGAGCATAAGCTTTCGTGGGTAAGAACCTCACTTCTTCAAATGCAAGACATCTGAAGAAGTGAGGTTCTTACCCATGAAAGCTTATGCTCCCAATACTTCTGTTAGTCTTAAAGGTGCCACAGGACCCTCTGTTGCTTTTTACAGATTCAGACTAACACGACTACCCCTCTGATACTACACATATGTATTTATTCCACAATGTGCAGTTTTCTTATCTAGGCAACACTGCCTGTTGTGTTCTGATTTTGGCTCACAAGGACCTTCCATATATATTATGGTAAGAAATTTAACTTTTTTTTTTTTTAAATTAACAAAAAAAACCAAACGTTTACGCTACCTTGGTTTCTCATTGGATTTGTCAGCATGGCAAGAAAAGGCAACAGCTGGGTTTGAAGGCATAAAGGTGGTAAACAGAAACTTGAAAATAGAGATTTTGCAGCAAGGCAGTTTTCTTGATACTATAAGAGTTGGGGGGTGGGGGGGAGAAACAAAAAACAAATTAACACAAATGAGAAAACATACTACCTGAAAGCTTAATTAAGCTCCAAAGAAACCAAAGAATCCATGTTTTGGCTCTTTGTTATTTTGTCAGTTTAATTATGTAGGTTACTATGATATGTTAAAAGCTGTAATGAATGTTCACCCAAACATTCCACATCATATAAAACAGCATAATAAGCCTTGCCCTTGCCTAATGGATTGTTCTTCAAACAGCCATTAAGGGGTGAGGGTTCAGACAAAAGATAAGCAACCAGGTTTAATTAAAAAAAAAAAACAAAAAACAACAACATTAAGTTTATTTCCTTCAAATCTGTTTTGTGTTTCTCTTGCAAGTTTCCAGAGGATTCTTATAATTGAATTACAGGATGCCTCATTCAGGCTTTCCAGACAGGATAAGGCACCTTTTAAATGAAGTACAATTTTTTTCAAGAGTCTTGTAATCTTATAGTTGAGCTGTTGATCACAAACACATAAGGCAAGGCAATAGTAAGGGAATCAATAATTGTCCACCTTACAAATCAGACTAAGACGGCTTAAGGGACATGAGTTTGATTTCATTTACAACACACTTCATTATATTTCTTTTGCACTAATTTTGTACTGTATTAACTTGAATTTCAAGGATCTCGGAAATCCTGTAGTACAATCTCTTAATTTTGGGTGAAAAACAGTCTGTTTTCTGGGACCCCTAGTTATTTTCTAATTAGTAGAAAATAAGTTTTTAAGTCCATATCTGAAAACTGATTTTAAAAGGTATTTGCATACACGTCTATATTCGTTTAATATACTGTTTCTAACATGAATAGTCCCATAAACAACACTATAAATCATAGCAGTTAAATTTCCAGATTTAAACAAAAGTACCTTAAATGTGAAGTATTTACCTTTTTATTTATTAGGAACCACTGGGGTTTATGAAAAGGCCGAAAACCCATTCCTCCTTGGCAATGGGCAAAGGCTCTAGCGGTATTTGAATGTATCACACCTCTTGTGGCCACAGATGCACTGTATTCCCTGAGTGTAGGTCGTGACTAAAACAAAACAGGACATTATGCAAATTGTGAAGTTTGCAGAGTCAGTGTGGAAGATTATAAAGGTGAGCAAATATTGCTGTAAATTTGCAGCTACTCATCCATGTTTGGAACACTCATTAAGTATTAACTGGCTTAGTTATTTCAAGTGAAAGGCATATTCTCTGAATCAATTTTTAATATGAATTCACCATAATCCTAAAAGGACGGCACTTCTGGCAAGTATTTTGTACACACTATTGTATGTTGTAGGAAATATTATTACAAAGCATACCAAAAATGTGTACAGCTGGTTAAAATGTACACATAGTTTAGGATGCAGTAACAATTATGCCTACACTTTCAGGAGAGTTAGACTTACATAGCTGTAGATAAACTAAAATGTTTATAAATGGTAAAAACCTACATTGTTTTCTTTTACGATAAATCAGTAAGAATGTACAGATATGTGGCTGCAGGATATGAAAATTAAGAGTGAAAATGAATCAAACTTACATTCCAGTTACTACAGAGGAAGTCAGCAGTACTCAAGTATTCACTGGCTCTCACAAGATCATCTATATCAGTGAAAAAATCTACATAGTTTTGGTGAAGATATAAATTAAATAGGTCCCCAGGCATGTGTGACTTTTCTACAATATCCTAATTAAAAAAAAAACAAAAACAAAAAACCCACAAATTAGTCTATGTTCTGCACAAAGAGAAGTGTCATGTAATGTTATTAATACGTCTATTTTATTTATAATTATACACAGTAAGTGACAAAACTGCTGTGTCCAAATTGCATAAATACCAGTAAGTCTTATTAATGGGTATCAAATTATTAATAAAGGCCTTTACCTCAGGTTGGACAAGTAAGGTGTCTCTTTCATATTCAGATAGGTGAGAAGGTAGCCGAGGAAATTCTGAATCAGATAGTGATTCTCCTATAAGCAATTTAAATAGTGCCACAGTCTTTAATATTAAACATAGCATTGTTTTTAATGTTTGTACTGAACATTAATCAAAAATCAGGAATAAAATCAAACCTCATACTTCGTATTTAAACTTACGGTGGGAAAGAAGGGGTGGGGGTAATGCTAGCAATGTATAATGATAATAAGATGCAATTATCAGTTTATTAGAATACTGAGAATGAAGTCTTATTTTCCTGTTGGTTACTGCGTTGGTTCTTAATTGCCAGGAAAAGTCTAGAGGCAAAGTCACTGCTGGCAAAAGCAGAGTTGCACCCCCTTACGTTTTTAGTGAATTAGGCCCCAGTTCTGTAAATTTAATGTATCCATGGAAATAGGCAGTACAACTGTTAACTTTAGAACTTAAACAAGATTATATTTGGTTCACACTTTCATGATTTATAGTAACAATGGCCTCTTCTTCATCAGGTATTTCCTGGAACTAATCACCAAGAATCATTGGCTTTAGTTGCCAGGAAATGCTTGATCCAAGCATTATTGTTTAGATCCATATTGCTGACTGTGTAGTATAGATTAATTAGTTATATTATGGGTAGGGCTGTTGATTAATCAATTAACTCACACGATTAACTCAAAATATTAATCACGATTAATGGCAATTTTAATCACACAGTTAAACAATAGAATACCAATTTAAATTTATTAAATATTTTATAAATTTTTTCTACATTTTCAAATATATTGATTTTAAATTACAACACAGAATACAAAGTGTACAGTGCTCACTTTATATTATTTATTATTAGAAATATTTGCACTGTAAAAATGATATAGTATTTTTCAATTCATGTTGCACAAGTACTGTAGTGCAATCTCTTTATTGTGAAAGTGCAATTTATAAACGTAAATATTTGTGTTACATAACTGCACTCAAAAACAATGTAAAACTTTAGAGCCTACAAGTTCACTCAGTCCTATTTCTTGTTCAGCCAGTTGCTAAGACAAGAAGTAGGACTAGATGACTTGCAGGCTCTAAAGTTTGACATTGTTTTATTTTTGAGTGCAGTTTTTTTTGTACATAATTCTACATTTGTAAATTCAACTTTAATGATAAAGAGATTGTACTACAGGACTTGTATTAAGTGAATTGAAATACACCACCTCTTGTTTTTACAGTCCAAATATTTGTAATAAAAATAAACAAAGTGAGCACTGTACAGTTTGTATTCTGTGTTCTAACGGAAATCAATATACTTAGAAAATATCCACTAATATTTAAATAAATGGCATTCTAATAACAGCATCATTAATCATGCAATTAATTTTTTTAATTGCTTGACAGCCCTCATTATGGGTTAATTGTGATGTCATCAACCACTTGCAGAAAGTATTTTCTTGCCTCTCACCATTCTCTCATAATCCCTTTCGACAGGGACTTGGTTTTCTATATCTGTACAGCACCTAGCAGAACCGGGCTCTGACCAATTAGATCTCTAGGAGGTACCAGTATAAAAGTGTTAAATAAATAACTAAATTATAGCTTTTTAAAAATGGTATGTCAAACCAATCTGCCATGTCAGTAGACAAACTACTCCAATAGATGAGCAAGAGGCAAAGCTGCTCCCATGAAGGTTAAAGAGGAGCCACCATAAGAGTAAAGGAAAGCTACTCTGGCAGCAAGGAACTGTAGTGGCTAGCAAAGAAGGAAAGACCAGTGAGTGTTTAAGTGTAGAGATCGAAAAGAAAGTAAGTTTGAGTGAGCCTGCATGTATAGAAAGCAAAAGTCTCAATAGTAATAAGGCAGAAAAAGTAACGAGGAGGTAGGAAAAAGGGTAAGAGCCCAGAGAAAAAGCAGCAAACATAATCCTTAAAAAGGGAAGGGAAAGGTAGCAGGCAAGAGCCAAGGGGCGAGGAGGAGGGAAGGGAAAGGTAGCAGCAATTGCATAAGTGTCAGGGAAATAGTAGTGGATTGAAGGTAGCAGGATCCTTCAGTAGGAGTAGGAAAATTGAGGCAGCATTAAGAGGACATGGAGACACTACAAGGAGCACACCTCCACATCTTCTATCGCACGAAAAAGTAGTTTTTATATTACAGTGGTGGCCAACCTGAGCCTGAGAAGGAGCCAGAATTTACCAATGTACATTGCCAAAGCGCCACAGTAATACGTCAGCAGCCCACCCCCCTCCCCCCCGCTCCCAGTGCTTCCCAATCAGTTGTTTTGTGGCATGCAGGAGGCTGGGGGGGGAAGAGGGGAGGAGAGGAGGAGCGAGGGCATGGCAGGCTCAGGGGAGAGGGCAGGAAGAGGTGGAGTGGAGGCAGGGCCTGTGGCAGAGCCAGGAGTTGAGCAGTGAGCACCCCCCTCCTCCCCGGCACATTGGAAAGTTGTGTCTGTAGCTCAAGCCCTGGAGTCGGTGCCTATACAAGGAGCTGCATATTAACTTCTGAAGAGCCGCATGTGGCTCCGGAGCCACAGGATGGCCACCCCTGTTATATTACAAGGCAATTATCTCATCACCGAGTTCTGAAGGCTACACATCCCAATTATCCCTCATGGCTTATGATGACATCTGAATCACTGGATGGAATTATAACCATGTAATTTTAGTATATTCACACAGTAAAGCTTTTCTCAAGTGTGCATTATTTACACATTGGATACGTACAGCCAATGACAGTCTAAGCTACGAGAAACAAATTGCTGTTGGCAACGGCTAGCCTCTTTACACTATCACTAATGATTAAACCAACAGGTGAGTTACAGATAATTCTAAGAAATAGTTTTGCAAATCCAGTGACCATCTACAGATCATTAATTGTTTCTCATTTAGACAATGAATAATAGGTAAATAAAGTCCTCTTACTTTTGCAGTAAAGTATTTTCCCCAAAGCATGGAAAAGAAAGATGGAAGCATCTTTGCCACCAATAGCTAGTATCTCCTGGTTTTCTAAAGTCTTATCAGCTCTCTTTTTCTTCTTGGTTCTGGATACTTCTGTATTACTTTTTAATGTAGACTTCCCTTTTTTCCTTGACCACAAGTTGTTCTCTGATGAGTACTCTAACAATCAAAGCAACAAGACAACCAGAATAAAGCAGGTATTAATATTAAAAAGGGAGAGCTCCTGAACAGTCACTTTTTAGAACTTTATTAACCCTCGAGTGACTGATTTTCATCTTGAAACAAATAAATCTTCTATTTCACAGATTTTAATGTGTTTTCTATTTATTAATAAGTAATGGACACACATACCAAGTTCATTTACTTGGATGGAACAAGCACCTAAGTCAGTGTCCTGTTCCATATTTATACTTTAGGCTAATACTGAAGTGACAAAATGCTTGTTTCAGTGTCAAGATGAATGCGCCCTCAAAAACTAAACACTCAAACTTACTCAAGTTTTGAAAAGTGTGCCCAAGTCACCTAGCTTGCTTTTTTGATAATTTTAATAGAACCTTTTACATATATGAACAAGTACAAAATCCCTCCCAGACACACTATTTGACATTATCTTCTTGTTAACATGTCACAGGAATCATATTTGTAATGGGTCAGTCACATTCTGTTCAGTTATCATTGTATCATATATATGAACCTTCTGTGTAACATCCTAGTCCAACTGGGAGAAGGGGGAGAAAGGAGGAGAGAGAGAGAGAGACTGACTCTTTGACTGACTGTCCTTTCGGTGTGTCTTCCAACAGTCTACTGCTTCTGCAGTGACCTGAACCATAAAAAAAGAAAAAAAAGAAAAAAAATGCCCCTTTTTCCAGGGGTAGCCAACCTGAGCCTGAGAAGGAGCCAGAATTTACCAATGTACATTGCCAAAGAGCTACAGTAATACGTCAGCAGCCCCCATCAACTCCATCCCACTGCTCCCAGTGCCTCCCAATCAGCTGTTTCGTGGCGTGCAGGAGGCTCGGGGGGGCAGGGGAGAGGAGCGAGGGCATGGCAGGCTCAGGGGAGGGGGCAGGAAGAGGTGGAGTGGGGGCAGGGCCTATGGCAGAGCCAGGGGTTGAGCAGTGAGCACCTCCCCAGCACATTGGAAAGTTGGCGCCTGTAGCTCCAGCCCCAGAATCAGTGCCTATACAAGGAGCCACATATTAACTTCTGAGGAACCGCATGCAACTCCGGAACCACAGGTTGGCCACCCCTGCCTTATTCAAATTCTCTAATACTTAAGAGTTGCATAGATGATTCAGTTTGGTGGCAGGTGAACATTCTATATACAAACAATAAAGGAGAGCCAGATTTATATTTATTTACCTGCGGTTCTCTGGTCTATTTTTTTCCCAGGCGTATCAATATCTCCGTTACTATTACTTAACAAATTGTATTATTTCAATTATGGGTATGATGTGTTTTCTGCTACAATAATTTGTTACAGAATTCTTGATGTCATGAAGAGTCTAATGTGGAGTTGTAGTTCCTGTAAAGTTACTGAAGGACTGTTATCTGTTCAATCTAATTTTAAGCCAGTATACCTGAATGGTTGAAAAATTCCCACTAAATACAACCAATTGCTCTTCTCTTCATATTCTCTACAACAGGAATTAGTGAAACTATATAATCACTAGTGTGAGATACCTTTGATAAAGGACTCAAGTACGTTTCTTGTACTGAACAACAAATAGAAGTGGTCATTCCTTGTGCCAGATTTTCTGCCATTTCTCCAAAGTTCTCTTTGTAACCCTCTCATTTTTTCATAAAATGTACATTTGTATGCAGAGTTCATTGCATTTGAAGTTTTATATACACTACACATTAGCTTGTAATTTTAAGAAGATTTAAATAACCTGCAGTACATATTTCAGCACCAACTCTTGCAGCCTATTAGTGAATCTCAGAACTTAAGTGACATTTTTCTGGTACTCTCCAAATACTTATCACCCACTTACTGATACACTACTAATCTCAAACTGTTAGCTGGTAAAAATAAGGGTAACTTTATACTGAAAAATTACTTTCCCGCCTTCCTTATATATTCAGTGGGTTTTTTTTCACCCTGTAAAAATGTGTACACTTTATACAAACGAACACAAACTGAATATATTAGAGGCAAAAACATTAACTTTTAATATGAAAATCAATAATATCCAGAAGGGGAAATAAGAAAATTTAAACTCTGAGTTATCAATCTAGAAACAAAATTACAAAAGCAAATGTTTAAGATATTCTGCAAATCCTTCAGAAAGTAAAATTAACAAAAACAAATTAATGTGCACTAAACCCTGAACTATCACATTTCTTTTGTTTGTTTGCTATGGGAGGGAATTTCTAGAGCATTCAACATGGGCCTCCAACACAGTGAGCTTTTGAAAATCGCAACTTGTGGCATTTGCTGTAGCTCTGACTGCCCCATCACTGTCGCTGAACACACATGAAGCGACATGCATTTTAAATTTGGGATGGTAGAAAAATAATTGAACAGACGGTGACAAGTCTATTACTCCAGAGACAAAGTGGATGAGGTAAGATCTTTCATTGGACCAACTTCTGTTGGTGTGAGAGACAAGCTTTCAAACTTACACAGATATCTTCTTCAGGTCTGGCCTATCATTATGTTTATTATATTCAGATAAACCACCTCTTGACTACCAAGCCAGCACCTATATTTTTAATTTGAAGGATTATGTTAGCACCATCTATTGGTTCTTAAAGTGAACCACAACTCCTAAATTTTCACTTTTACAACGCCCAGGTCATATTTTTTGTGTGTGAGAGAGATCTTGAAAAATTCTAATCTGTTTCAGAGTTTCCACTGAGATATGGAAATATATATTTGGGTCTCCTTTAAGTACAAAATTTAATTTTAAATGAAGTGTTCAGTAGAAAATAGTACATTACTTCCTGGAAGTTCTCTCCTTTAAGTAAATGGCGTATTTAAAATAAAACTTGGCAACCCTTCGCTTAAGTCAGGTCTAGTATTGCCCTCCCTCAGCCAACAAAAGACTGGACATGGAAGGATTATTTGATCACCCTCTGAGTGAGGAGCAGGTAAGGTGGCCAACTTTCTAACGTGTGAAAATCAGACACTGAGCGTTGGAACCTCTCCCTGCTCTGCCTCTTTTGTTGAGGCCATGCTCCCTGCTCCGTCTCTTTCCTTTGAAGCCCTGCCCACTGCTCCTCTTTCCCCTCCTCATGGCTCACTACTCTCTCCATCTCCCTCCCCTGGCCAGTTGAGCAGAGCTGTTGGGGTACGGGGGTGAGCGGGAGCTGCGCTCTGGGGATGGAAAACATCTGTTTCCAGATTAAGTAGTGTGTCATGAAAGCTTTGCTTGGTAAAATCATAAACAAAAGGAAAGCACATCAAGAGTCAGGAAGAAGAAAGCATAATAATTTAAAAATCTTAACCTCCACCTTCTCTTCTCCAAAGCTATGTATTAACTCAAAATCTAGTTGGCTAATATTAAGAAAAGTTCTTAAGGTAAGGCATCTAAGACACTCAACCACAGTATTAAAATAATTCCTCCCTCCTATCCCTGCTGGCAATGTGCATCTGGAGAGGGTTTTCTGCAAGGTTGGCATAATTGGGTTAAAAAAAAAAAAAAAAAAAGTGTCTGCCACAGAATTGGTTAGATACTATCCTATATTTTTTAGCCGAGAAAGTTCTATATATTTACCTTTCAAAGACGAAAACTGAAGACTGTTTATTGCACTTCTAATATCACCTGAACAGCCTTTACAAATCAACTCTAAAGAGCTTTTATCAGGGACAGCAAATTTTTCTCCATTCTAAAAGATAAAGCAAAAATAATTGCAATATCTGAAGTAAAAACAAGTTTCAAATTTTTACTGCATACCCAAGGTCTACTATTACTGCCAGTGTGGAGTCCATCTGCGATATCACCATTGTGAAAATAATTTGCTTCATATGTGTTAGCAGGTGCTTTTTGTAGCATACAGAAGAATTTTCAGAAGTCACTTCAGGAATTAGACCAGACCCTTCTCTATGAATCCAAAGTCACTACTTTTGGCAAACAAGCCACTTTCGAAAGTTTGATCCCCAGATTACAACAACACAGGGATGAAACCACAACATGATCAAAAACTAATACTCTAGATTTAACAGCCTGAAATGTTTTGCACCTAGCACCATGTGGAAGTCAAGCAGTTTTTGATGCCTTACCATACTTGCTTCTGCTGTAGCTATTCGATTAAGAACTTTCATCATCATTGTTGGAGCCACAGGGTTAAAACTATCAAATTCAATAAGAAAAAGTTTTCATTAAACTATTGGTTCTATACTTAACCTTCTGGTTAATTTTATGCAATGAATGATCTCTTACCTAATAGTAGATATACATAGTTCTTCCTGAATTTCCTTTGGAAATAATAACTTTTGGTTGCTGTCTCCACTGAGACTGTCTGAGATTATAAATACAAGGGGACATCTACTTGTCCGCACAAACCTCCTAAAACACAAATAAGCATAACAAGGGTCACAAACTCTAGTTTACTGGCAGTTGTTAAGGATTTTAGCCATAAGCAGATTACTTACAACTCACCTCAGAATTTCGTGTAAACTGTCACGGTCACGATAAAACTGGTTAGGCATATCCTAGTGAAAACAAATGAAGTACTATAATTCAAGTGTATCTGTTCTCTGCTAGTGGACTAAAAGTTAAAGCCCTCTATGAAAAGACAGTTTTTCTCCAATCCACAGTGGCTTCAAGCAAAATTCAACATGTAGTTAGATAAGCTGCATGAATGTCTAGTTAAATAATTTTTCAAATAAACAATATAGGAATAGAGCAGCAGAAGAAAATAGTGGTTCTATGCCCTTTTTCTCCTTTATTATGGATTAAGAGGCCTGAAAATTTCCCTGCTTTCCAAAAATGTTTTCTTGTGGTTTTTTTTTTTTTTTAAATTAGGAATTCAAATCTTGTCTACTTTGTTTTTCCTGGAGATTACGGAGGACTAGAGAACTAGGAGACTTACAAGCTCAGAAAGATCATGTCAGAGAAACATTATTGACAAGAGAGGTGATTTTTCATTCACTGTTTAAAATGGATTTAAATAGGTGTTAAACAAAAATGCCTGAACAAATAATTTGAAGAAAAGACTAGTCTCCTGGCCCCTTCTAGTGAGGGCAGTGAAAGATCCACACTCACATGTCTTAGCCCTCCAAGAACGTCCCACAACAAAACAAGGAAGACTAGACTTTACATCCTTGATATTTCTAAGGAGAAAAACAAGCAGAATTAAAGCATTTTAAAAAACAAATCTTTCAGGCTCTCTTCATACATCATAAAGCAGAAAAAAAAAAAAAAAAAAAAAAAAAAAGGGTACAAGCACAAATAATTTCACTTTTCAGGCTACCTTTAAAGTTACATATGGGAACGGAGTGTGAGCACTGCTCTTCAACATTGTCTTGAGCTATCCTTTGGTAGCACCCTCACTTACTTCTATGGACAGAGGTTAAAGCAATTTCTGCCTTCCAATCAACTCACATGGGTATAACTAAAGCCAGTTCCTTGAACCTGTATAAGACTGCAGAACTCTGTTCTGCGGTACATAACCCTGTAGAAACATAATATCCATTTAATATCATGTTTACCAAGTAAATGTAAATGATCATGAATCACAGTTTTCAATAGCACCCTTTTGCCGCCTTAGACTCACTCCTCAAACCCACGCCTCCTCGTGCCTCCACTTCACCCTGCACGGGATCTCAATTTCTTCCAAGAGAAAACTGACAAATATGAAGTAACTTTCTCTGTCCCTTCATCTTATCTTTCCTTCCCCTCCTATGACCAGAAGTTTCTTGTCTGCTTTCCTCCTCTAACCCCTCAATTTCCTCCCTCCCATTTGCTGATCTCCCTTACAAACACCCACTCTCATCCCCTCCTTACTTTTCTCCTTAACCTCTCTCCATCCCCTCTGACTCTCTCCCTCACAATACAGGTATGCTACAGACTCTCCCATCTTAAAAATTTCACCTTTGGCCACACTTGCTTCTCCAGCTACTTCCCCTTGCCCCTTTCTCCTTCCCTCTCTAAATTAATTGAACACATTAACTACAATCACTGTCTGAAGCTTCTCTCCTCCAATTCCATCTTAGACTCTTGCCAATCCAGCTTCCACCCTTTGCACTGCAATCTTCATCCTTCTAGACCTGTCAACCACTTCTGACACAGTCGGCTATGCTATTCTTGCAATCTTGCCCTCCCTTGGCTTCCTTTCCTGGTTTTTCTCCTACCTCTCTAATAGCTCCTTCAGAGGAGTCTCCTCATCCCCCTCTAGTTTTCTGTGGGGGTTCCATACACATCTGTCCTTGGTCCCCGTCTCTTCCCTCTACACCTTTTCTCTTGATAATCTCATTGCAAACACAAATTCAACTCAACTCTTTCTCTATGCTGATCACTCAGTTTTACCTCTCTGCCTTAACTAATATCTCAGCCTGTCTCTCTATCATCTCCTCACAGATGTCTACCCATCAGCTTCAAGTTCAACATAGCTAAAACAGAGCCCTTTAATCTTCCTTTCCCCCACATCCTCCCTGCTACCTTCTCTCTCAATTACTGCGGAACCACCACCATTCTGCCTGTCACTCAGGCCGATAATCTCATCATAATCTATCATATCCACCCATACAGCTAAAACCGTCATCCAGGTGCTCATCTCCTAATTCGATTATTGCAATATATTTTATACTGACCTTCACAAATACAATTTTGCCCCACTCATTTCCATTCAGAATGCTGCGGCAAAGATCATTTTCATATTTTGTTGCTTTGAGCATGTCTCCTCTCTCTTTGTATCCCTCCACTAGCTCCTCCTTCTCTACTGTATCAAACATAAGCTACTTGTCTTCATTTTCAAGGCTCTGATAGCCTATTCCTATCCTACATCTCTCTCATTCACTGTCAACATGTTGACTCCTGCCTTCAACTGGCCACTGATGTCAACCTCCATCACCCCCTGTTAAAATTTTCAAACAAGCAGCTTCGTGCTTCCTCCTGTGCTGCCCCTCATGCTTGGGAGAAGCTCCCATAAACCTCCCTCATTAGCCTCCTCCATCCTCTCTGCTGCGATGTCTACAAAAACATGACAATGGTTAGGATGCTAATGTGCTGGGACCACAACCTTCACCCTGACCAATGCTGTTGCAATGTTTCTTTGTACTGTCTGTATTGAATCATCTTTTATCTCCTGTCCTATACTTAGAATGTAAGCTCTCTGGGGTAAGGGAGAGTCTTTTTTTGTCCTTTGTTTGTACTCCAGCACCTAGCACAAGGAAGACCTGGTCCACAATGAGGGCCTCTAGGTCCTATGGTAATACAAGTAAATAATAATTTCAAGATTTTTTACTTACTTCAATGAGAATAAGTTTATCATCAGCCTCTGTGGATTCCCCTAGCATCTGAAGTTTGTTATACTTATTTGCTCTTAACAGAAAGTCTTGAAAGAGAGCAGTCTGGGCCTGACTGGGAAGAATCTGAATACTTGATTCTGAAGAGGAAAATTCATTAAAAAATGTCCCAGATTATATCAAATATTATAAATACATACAAGAGCCATCATATCCCCTTGATATTGTCTGTTAATGACTATTTAACAGTCTACTGTCAAATATATTCCAAATCTCTTTTTAAAGGATAAAGTCGACTCCATTGCAACGGGTCTGCCAAAGGCCCTCTGACACATTTAAGTCTCACTTAGAGGACTTATGTAGCGCTGAGGACATTATACAGCCCCTCTAAATTGAAGTGAATTTCACCCACCAGCTGAACAGTCCTTTTAAAAAAAAAATCACATTTCAAACAAAAACTAAAATACAGAACATTGTATTTTAGCCTTAATTTGACATTGTACATCAAACAAATACATAAAACAATCTTTTTGTCAAGCATATTTTCTAGCATCAAATCTCTCAGAAAGAAATTTAAAGTTATTCCTTATTTAATGGTTTTTAGATGTTAAAAATCTTTACAGTTAAGAAACTTTAAAAATAACTGGGGGAAAATTACCATAGTTAAAAGCATCCTTGAAATCTTCTTTCCTAAAGTCTAGAGATATTGGATTGGTCCATTCTTGCACCTGAACATGAAGTTCCTTAGCTAATATTTGTATAGTTGCAGACTTTCCACAACCGGGGGGTCCAGTTAACACTAAAACAGAGCCACCCTATAACAAAAAGAGCACTATAAGCCAAGACTCAAACGTGATAGAGGAGAAATGCTGGGTTAAGGTTTCTGTTATTTTGGAGTATTGTATCACTGCTTTATTAAAAACCTGATTTTTAAAATGGGAAAAAGTTAGTTTTATACACACTGCATGCAATATTTAAGCCTCAATTCTACACCGAGATCCACTCTAAGTCAAAAGGACTCCTCATGGGTACACCAGGGATGCTAAAGGATCCCAATGCAGAGTCTAAGTAGATCTGGCCGCGTAGTAAAGGTTCTAACACGAATGACAAAAAAAAAAAGAACACAACACAACACACCAACACAACAATTTTAAATTGTTTTACCGTATGTAGGATAAGTATAAAATTAAAGAATTAAAGTTAGCTGAAGTTTGGTTAAGGAAATGTGTGTGATGTAAAGAAAGGCCCTGATTAGAAAGTAGAAGGAATGCCTTGAAAATAAAAAAGTGTTGAGGCCAGAAGGAATAAAATAGGGAGGACATCTCTGGTTCAACAAATAACTAACAAGATAAGGGGAAATTTATAAAAAGAAGGCCTCTGACCGCCGGGGTGACTGCGGATGATCTTAAATCACAGAAAGAGAATGTGTCTTAAAATGAGCTAACATGGCCTTTACCCAACTCTCACACCAGTGTTAAAGCCCATGTAATCCCAGGTGCAATGGAAAAACTGTTTCACACCAAGAAGGAGGGGAGCAAAGGCCTTGGGGGAAAAAAAAAAAAAAAGAGATTGTATATCTTATCTGGATTAATACTAGAAATAAGGGTGAACTGTCTCCAATTGGTTTTTAGCTGAAGTCAGTAATTGGCAATGGCATCACTCGTTTGTTAGAGAGTATAAAAAGTAAACTCTTTAAGAGTTCATTGCTAATACCTGCTTCCCCATACTGGAGCCAACCAATATGGGTTTAAGACCCCTGGGTTTAGCCCATTTGTAAATATCTTGATCAAATGCATATAAATGATTTGTTACTGTTCGGATGTAGTAAGCTTTATTATTTAGGCTTTTTAGGCATGTTTAAAGCAACTACATAAAGTAACATTTGGCCTTTGGATTTAATAAAGGAATTTATTGTTAAATTGATGTTTGGTGATTTCCCATATTAATAAATAATTTCAACACCTTACATTTTAGATAAATTCAAAGTAGACTGAGTTAACACTTTGCTGGAACAAGTTGAGTAGGTGCTTTAGAAGGGGTTTTATTTTGCCTTCATCTAAAGTATTTATAACTGGCAAAGGCAGGTTACCAGACTAGTTGAACCACTGGTCTGGTCTGATATGACAAGTTTTATAGTCCTGTTTTCAGTGTTAAAAATATTTGTCAAGTTAATGTTCTAATAATATATTGGTACAGCACTGATCTAGTGAACTGGAGACTCAGTCTTCACAAGGTGGAAACTGAGTGCCTATCAGTAAGCATTTGTATGCACGTGTCTGTTCTCTCTCAATGATCTGACTCACACTTTGTATATTCACCACACTACATAATTAGTGGACAGAGGAGAAATGACAGTTTATCATAAATATATTTTATGTATTTTTCTCTGGACTGTGACGGTAAGAAAGGAGGTGTGGATTTGCCATTTTAAAACACTGAGCAAAATGACCCATAGTTAGGGAATCTGAAAGTTCACATGCCATAGAAAAAAAATGTGAAATAATTCTGAAAAATAAAATAATATACATTATAGAACTCATTGTTTGCAATGAGATTTTGCTAACAAGAGATACAATTCGAGACCCCCACCATAGGATGCTGCACATCAGTCCTGCTTTAAAATGGGCCTTCACAGAAAAATCTTTAAAATGAGATAGAAAATTACCTAGCAGAGGCCCAATCCTCCATTCCATGAACTACCAAAACTCCCTTTTGGCTTCAATGGGAATGTTGGGTGTATAAGGAAAACAGGATAGAGCCTTTTACAGGTTCTCTAGACCATCCCCTTGACCATGTCAAATTGTTCCCCAGCTGTATGTGTGTCTAGGGCTTCATCCAGTTTAGTATTAAACATTTCATTTTGAGATTTCCTCTAAGGAAATGGTAGAACATTTATAGTTTGGTTCTTTTTTTGAAAAGTGACCAGAAACAACATCCGAGGTTACATGTTAATTGTGTTTCAATTATTCTTCATAAGTGTTCTCAGTTTATGAAGAAAAGCCATCCTTTTACAAGCACCAGCTCTACAAAATCAATCTACCATTATACAATTCAAGCTTAGTTCCTGCACACTAACATATCATTAATAACATAAATTCTGCTGAATAAATTAGGATTTCAATGACACCTGTGCAACCCCATTACCTTCAATGGGATTGCACAGGTGTAAACTGACCAGAAGTTAGTAAATAATTCTGTTGGTAAAGGAGAAATAGAATCCAGTTCTGTTTCTCTGACGTATACAGACTCTGAAGGGATATAAGAATAGATAAATTCGAAAAGTAAAGCTCTCACCTACATTGTTAAAATAATTTTATACCGATATTAAAATGTCACAGTCCTTTCAATATTAAAATAGAATGCGAACTACCTTGTGCATTATATTAAACTCCCGAGATATTCAATTTTCAACAAGATGAGCATTTCTGAGCATCTGTACACAGCAGTTTAAATTAGAAGTTATATTTTCAAATGTGTGTTGTTGTTTATGGTGTAATGACCTTCTCACAATGAGCTCCTTCAGATTGCAGTGGTCAGTCACATGGATCCATTTTTTCATTAAATGTACAAACACGGTGTCTCCCAAACAAAATACAGAGGCTCTCTCTTACTTCAAACCCCATTAAGCCAATTTTGGATTTGTCTTCAGCTGTGGATTAACATCCTGTTTATCCAAATGAACCCCAGGAACCTTACATAATTCATTCTATTTCAGTGACGTGGAGTCTACTGTATATAAGCTAAAAAGGTCTGTAGTGTCATTTGTATGATTACTTGCAAGTTTAACTTCTTACAACTTAATTAAATCTAAAAATTTAAAAAAAGAAAATGTATGGACTACCTGCTTTGGCTGCCTTTGAAATATTTGAGCTTTTAACCAGCTTTCAACTTCTTCAATCTTCTTCTTATGTACAGCAAGCTCATTCTAGAATGATGAGAAAGGATACAAGAAATGCATATAAGCTCTGATTTATGAGCTTTTATTGATACAGTTTAAGAATTGTATTTATGTTTGTAAAAATGCCAAACAAGGTGCTTGTATATTAGAATGACCTAGCCACCCTTAACATAATTTAAATATATCCTAAGCACAGCAATTAAAAGTAATCCATCACAAATCTCCTCCTTTAATAACTCCAATTCCCCACCAATTTTCCAAATGCCAAGAATCAAAGATGAACCCTGAAACAATCCCTGAAGGAGAGTTGCTTATTATTTACATACATACCAACAAAGCTATTTCAGAGGTGGATTATTTTAAAAGCATAAGAACGTTAATTTACTACTCCACAGTAGTTCATACCACAGGGTTCCTCATTCTGAGGGTAATAAGTTAACACACACACTAACATATTTGAAATGCACTACTAAAAATGCAAGTTCTGTGGATAAATAGCTGTGAAAACCTGAGTTTGTTCAGGATCTTCTCTACAGATAATTGGCACAGTCAACTTATCATTCAAATTTTGCACTGGTGCAAGACAACCTAACATTTAGAAGCTACACTCTGGGTAGGACTAATTTGCAGAAATAGAATAATTCATAAGTTACACAAAAATTATTTTGTATCCCTTACCACATTTAACACTTAGAATACTTCTTGTACCTGTGTTCCTGGTTTGTATTTATCCACCCATGGTTCATTTTGAGACTGGCTTTGATTTTGTTTAGAGTGATCACAAATGTGATCTATTGAAGATGACTTTCCTTTGATTCTAGCCAGAACCTTGTTCTTGCTACTTTCTGGCACAGAGGAATGATCTTTTCTCTTCTGATGCTGATTAGCCTCCCCAGATGACTTTACAAGAAGGGTACTAGATAAGATATTTGTATTCCCAAAGAAATCCTCAAATGAAGGTGCCACCCAATCTGTTACCTGACAAAACATAAATTTGTGAAGGTTAATGCCAAACAGAATTTCACTTTTTTTTTTTTTGTGCTCTATATTCAGCTTCAGTTGATGCTGAATAACTTGGCATTATCTATCAAATATATACATTTACATCTCGAATGTTTTCAGTAACAACCATTTTCCCTTATGAAAATATAATGAAATGCCATATTTGAAAAATATTTGAAGAGTAAGCTTGAATGCTTGTCCCTTTTACTAACAGAAGTTGGTCCAAAAGATCTCATTCAATATATCCATTTAATATTTGAAAAGAAGCTCTTAGAAGTCCTCAGTAGGTACTGATAATTATAAACTAATATTGGCTTGCTCGCCCTTATTTAAGTTCTACAATAAAAGCCTCTTATGCACCACAAGAAGCTGAACCTAAACTCCATCGCAAGGACATTGTATCACAGCAATCTGGTGCAGCACACAGGAAATTCTGGGGCAGCTTCCTTTATTAAAGAGCCAAGATTTAGAATGAGTTAAATATGAAATGAAATAAAAAATGCAATAACCTCTTTAGTATTTTTATATTATTCAATTTATTTTACATTGCCTCTATATTTTGAATGTTTGATATGCTGCACATTTTTGTATTTACAAATTTAAGTGTGTGTGTGGGAGGTGAGGACAGGGGAAACAGAAGGTTTTGGCAACTAAGTAGAAAACAGTTGGGCTTTGTTAAATGGAGAGATATGGAAACTAATTTGAGATTGTGGGTCAAGCACATTTACCAGAAGTTTCTCCTACAGTGATGATCAGCAATGAAATAGCTAAGAAAGCTAACATTAAAATATTTATCTTTAGGTTTTAGATTTAATAGCCCATTGACTATTTACATAACTCAGAGCTCTTTTTCAAACTTTATGTACACTCAATGACAACACTGCACAGTTTACATGCTGTCCACATTTTCAAGGTTATCTTCACAACCACTGGGCTAGAACCATTTTTTAAAATGGAAACTTAATTTTAAAGAACAATTCCATCACATGTTCTATAGCTGCACAATACACAGAGTCCTGCCTGAAAGAACCTAATAAGAATTAATTAAATCAATATTATCCCCATCAAGAGGGTTCCTGCATACTCAGGACTCTATACGATTTTTAGAAAACCAACACATATTTGCAGAGGGCTTAAAAACGTTCCACTGAGTGAAAGGGATATCATCAACTGGAAAAAGAACATCAGACTTGTGCAATTAAAAACTACTTGAAGCTTAAAATAAAGACAAGTAACATCTAAGATTACCAGAACTGATTTTTTTTTTCAGATAAATTTGTGCACTTGTCAGCACAGTGTGAATTAATAGTCAGTAATGTCTTTGATTCATGTGGATTTTTCACTCTGCATCAGTGAGAGGAAAAAAACTTTCTGTATAGGAAAATGGGTTTGGATAACAAATAGTGGCACAGAGATTAAGGAACACTTGCAGTACTTGGAAGTACTTCACATTATTATTATTAGTAGTAGCAGTAGTATTTTTAGGCTAGCTTTCAAATTGGCTTCCTTTAAATTGCTCACTTTAAGCCACATTGATGGCAAAAGTAATATTCAGGTATAAGAAAGATGGTACAAAGATATCAGTACTTAAATTGACCTCAGATTTAACAAACTGTCATATAGTATAAAAAACAAATTAAGCCATTCCAAGAGAACACTGAAATAAACTCAGCATAAAAACAAGGAATATAGTGCAAATAATTTTTGCCTCCCCCCCCTTTCTTGCCTTCACTTACGTTTCTGATTAAGATATAAGAGTAGGAATGGCTTGTTGCTATATCATAAAATTATATTTAATTACACACACTTGTATCAAGATGTGCTTGTGCTGTAGCAAGAGTAAAGCTCCACTTTACACACATAATCCAAAACAATTTATTTTTTAAAATATTTTTTATGATCTATCACCTACTTTAGTTGGCACTATCTTTCTTCTAGAAGAATTTTTTGACATCATCAACCTTTATCATTCCCGTCCGCAGTGTACGACCAGTAGCACATTAAAGAAAGTGACCTGAAACTGAAAAGTGGGGGAACAGACCTTAAGAATAATCCTTTCCTTCTTCAGGAAAAGAATCTAAAGCATTTATAGCCATTAAAGATTAACTAGTCATCTAACTGAAACCTATGTGAATTACTAAGTGATATTTAAATAAATGTATATGCAAATACAAGGTTAAAAATACATCCTATCTGCTCTACAAAGGAGACTGAGCGGGGGATGGGGGCCCGAGGGCGGTTACAACCCAGCTGTAGCGTGGGCGGGACTGAGCTGCATCCCTGTAATTGGGTTATGCCCTACCCTGCCCAAGGGCAGTGACACGGTTACAGAGACACTCAGCGTAAAGCTTTCCCTGGCACTGGCTGTAACCGTGTCCGGGCACAGTCTGGCTGTCGATACCAGCTCCCCTGACTCGCTTGTTGCTGCAGTGTACACGGGCCCATCCGTGGTTAATCAGGGGCCCCACCTACACCAGGCGAGGGGCCCCCTCCCCGCTGCTGTCACGGTCCCAGACGGGTGCTAGGGCGGACGAGCTGACAGAGTTGCTCTCTCCCCCTGTAGTTCGGACCCGTTGCGGGGTTCAGGCGGAGATCGAGCTGGCGGGACCCTACAGCGCAAACACCAGGGCACAGCGCGTTTCAGCCGCTGGGCCACCCGCTTCCGGCGAGGAGGAGGCACCGGCCAGGCCAGGGGCGCGCAGCCGCCGAGGTCTCTCCGTAGCAGAGAAGAGCAGCGCCCGGCAGACCGACCCAGCCTACTACTACCGCAGGGACCTCCCGCGCTCCGCGGCACTTAGCTGCCCGCACAGCGCCTGCCCCACACCCCCGCCAAAGGCAACCACCACAAATCAATCAAGCGGCGGTGGGGCAGCTGCTGACGACCTTAGTGTGCGCCGAGCCTGGAGGCTAGGGAAGGCCCCGGCAAGGTGCTCACGTGTCTCCTAGGTGACTAGTTGCTGCTTTCGTCCCAACAGCCGGCGAGACGCCAGACATGCGGCGGCCCAACATCCTACTTACGGGTGAGAGACCGTGAGAGCCGTGCCTGTGGCGCCGGAGCAGCGACATGGGATCCCGGGGCAGTGCGGGACCGCCCCGCCGCCTGCTCTGGGCAGGCTGAGCCGCAGGTCCCCACGTTGCACCGGGTCACTGAGCGAAGAGGGGTTCGCTGCTGGCCTGGGCGATCAGTATGAGATTCATAGCGACACTGCAGCCGAGTCTGCAAATGTTCGTTTCCTTTGCCCCTGCCAGTGGGGATCTGGGAAGTGGTCGTGAAACTTGGGAACTGCTTTGGGTTAAGTGGCTTAACGATTGCAAAGGCTAGTGATCCCATTGCATGTTTCATTCATTTTGTTAGATCCATTATCAGCCTTCGATACGTCACGGTCTGATGGAGGAATTTTTTTCCATCAGTTCTTTGCCGTGAATGGCAGTGATGCATTCACACAAGTAGTCTGACAACTGGCTTTGAAATTTAGGGTTTCGGCAGAGTGTTGCTAGGACTTTACCGTGACCATATGATACCAGAGTTAGTTTGGGTCAGTTTTAAGTTGCATAGTGTAGAGCAGATTTCACTTTCATTTGTTGAGCCATTCAGATTTGTATTTTCTTGCCGAACTTTCTTCTCCCCCTTCTCCTCTGTTATTCTGTGGGGGTCGGGTGTTTGGTGGTGGTTATTTTGTTGTGGGGTCTTCTGGTGCACTTATCTGGCTGACTTATTTAAAGAAACATTTGTGGCCTTTAAGATCTGCACAGCTGACTTGGTTCCTTTAAATCTAAACTTTATTTTTAAGTAATTTGAACATAATTTTGTGTTTCTGTTTATCAGTGAGTTTATGGTTGTGATGTACCATAATGTATTTATTTGCTAAAGTACTTATGTTAGGTATGATACAAATACATTATATGAATGCCATTGATTTAAATAACATGTAACTTTATATAATTTGTTTTATAGGTACTCCTGGTGTAGGGAAGACTACACTGGGCAAAGAGCTTGCAGCAAGAGTAGGAGCAACATACGTTAATGTGGGTGATTTGGCAAAAGAAGGTATGTTGTATAACAGAATACTCCATTGAAGCATTTAGAATATATTTGCTTTGTATAAGACAGACTTGCAAACAGTAGATAAGTATATATTAAATGTGCATTATTGCTGCTTAATCAAAATTATATATTTTTTGGTGGGTTGATGGGCGTGATACACTTAGGAGAGCTTGTAATAATTTCTTTTGAGATAAATACTAGACTTATGTTCATGTAAATCCTGTTAAAATAATAAGTATTCCTTGTTAAATGAATCATCTAATAGGATGCCACCATTTGACCATGTATCTGTCCTTCATACTGAGTGCATTTACAAACTATAGTTCAGACCGATGTCCGCTATACACATTTTTTCTTACACTTTGCCCTGTTTTCTTCCTTTCCTCAATCTCTCCAAATGTGATTTGATTATATTTTAAGGCAAAGTCCTACCTTAGTGCTGACAAGCCAGGTTAGAATAATAGGGATATTAGCAAATGACTTCTTCTTTGGCAGTCTATTCCCCTCCCCTTCCTTTTTATTTATCTTCCTCACCAGTATAAAAGCAAGAGCGTGATTTAGTGCTCAGTACTGTATTTACTTGTTCCATCTAAAGAACTACATTATGAGAAAAATTAAGGTTGCATAATAAGGCACTCAGGAGATGCTAAAGTCAAAGTCTCGTGCATAACCTTAATTCTGCTCCCTTGAGCATAGGCATTACATTCCAGTCTAATTATGTGATATGCCATTTCTCAAATAAAATACTTTTTTTTTTTTTTTCCTACCAACTCAGGGCTCTGTCTTGCAATCCTCATTCATGCAAACAGCCCCTCTGGCCCCTCTCCTTCAAGTGGACCCATGTAGATACGGGGGTCTGCATGGGTGACATATGAACTGCTGGTTGAGGAAGGCTATCCCCCAGCCCTGCCCTTTCCACACAAGGTCTCGCCTCTTCCACAACTGCTGGAACCCAGAGCTCCTACACTGTGGCTGCTGGCCCTCCCCTAGGCTAGCTCCCCCAGCGTGTTGGGTGGCATGGCCCCAGGCCAAGCTGAGGCCACTGCACAGGGGGAACCCCAGAGCAGGGAGGGTATGAGGCAGAATGGGGCCAGGGCCATACCTGGCTGTTTGGAGAGGCACAGCCTCCCCAGCCTATGATACCCACCGCCCATGGGGCTCTGCTTGTGTAGATTCAGATGCAAGATCAGGCCTTTGTAATCAGTGGGACTATTTGCATCAGTGAGGACTGCTTATAGGCATGAGGGTTGCAGGATGAAGCCCTGAGACAGCTGAAAGATAAACACTTGGGAAAGTGTTAACTGCGCCTTTTTAAAGGTGTAGCACAACCAGCTGCTCACCATACTTCCCACCCTTATACAATTGCACCTCATGTTCTCGTTTCCCTGAGCAGTTTTGCCATATGGAGGCATAATCCGGTGCTAAAAGGCTTGTGGTATGACAGATTTTTTTAATAAAGTGTGGATAAAAATTGATATTTTTAAAATGAATTGGATTTTTTATTTAAATTAAAAACAGGATTTTTAAAAAAAACAAACTTTAAACTTGAAATAGGTTGTCAATGTAAAGGTCTACACTTATGATAATCTGTTAATCATTTAAATTAAATACCAGAAATAATATGAAGCAGTACATATTTGCAGACAAGTTTTAAAGAAACCCCAGACCACTGAACTGGTGGAAGTCAATGGCTATGCACCTAGAACCAGAATTCTCTGAAGTGCTAAACCAGCTTTTACAACAAGGAGTCCTTGTGGCATCTTAGAGACTAACAAATTTATTTGGACATAAGCTTTTGTGGGCTAAAACCCACTTCATCAGATACATGGAATGGAACATACAGTAGGGAAAATACACAGCATACGAAAAGATGGGAGTTGCCTTACTAAGTGGGGGGTCAGTGCTAATGAGCCAATTCAATTAAGGTGGAAGTGGGCTATTCTCAACAGTTGACAAGAAGGGGTGGAAATCACTTTTGTGGTGCTAATGAGGCCAGTGTAAACAAGGTGGCCCATTTCAAACAGTTGACAAGAAGGTGAGAGTATCAGCAGGGGGAAATGAGTTTTTGTAGTGACCCATCCACTCCCAATCTTCATTCAGGCCTAATGTGATGGTGTCCAGTTCGCAAATTAATTTCAGTTCTGCAGTTTCTCAAGTTTTTGTTGTTGAAGAATTACCACTTTTAAGTCTGTTGTTGAGTTCTTCAGGGAGACTGAAGTGTTCTCCTACTGGTTTTTGAAAGTTATAATTCCTGATGTCAGATTTGTGTCCATTTATTCTTTTGCGTAGAGACTGTCTGGTTTGGCCAATGTACATGGCAGAGGGGCATTGCTGGCACATGATGGCATATATCACATTGGTAGATGTGCGGCTGATGGTTAGGTTCTATGACTGTGTCCTTTGAATAGATATGCGGGCAGAGTTGGCACCGGGATTTGTTGCAGCTTTTGACAGCTGTAGCTTCTTCTGAGGTGCAGAGAGAATATTTTCTTCTTTTCAGTTTATTCAGCTAGTTCATACAAAATTAGGAAACCAATTGGAAGTTGAAGAAGAAGGAGCACTTGTTTTCCTCTTCCAATCTATGAATCAAAAACTAGCTGCAACACAATGATATCTACTAGTTCAAAAATCTTGAAGGACATGGAGGCCAGAAATAATCATTTTGATTCACTAAGTGCAGAGAGTAATCCTTTGTTTAATATATTAGTTAGTTTTAAGGGCAAAACATGTTTTGATAAACCTTTTTCTTCTGTACCTTAAGGTACTTCAATTAAAAATGCATAATAACAGAATTTTTATTAAATAAATATTAATCTAAAGAGAGCCTAACATAAATCACAAATACATTAATCATCTAGTAAATAAGAAATGCATCATTAACCATATTCTAAAATCATAAAAACTGTAAAAATCAAGAATTTGTATAAATGTAAATTAAGCTATATAATTGCTTAAATACATTTGTATAGATGTAGTGTCCTCCTGATTAGCAAAAAGAAGCACCAAATGTAGTGTAAAGGCCATATTTAGTTGAAAATCAGTATGTTAATTGGTACTAACCAAGAAGAATCAACTTTTTTCTTTAGGAAAATAACTAAAAAGTTCAAATGCAAAACATGATTAAAATCAGTTATTTAAATCCAGGTTTCCTGTTTGCTGATTTAAATTAATCCACCCAGCTTTAATGTTCAAGCTAATGCTTTTATCCATGGCATTTGTTTTATTGAAAAAATCCTATACAATAGGTTTTGAAGAATTTGAAAAATAAACAATTTCTTTTGACTGTCAGTGTCAGATTAATATAAATGTGTTTAATTGTACTACCATTATCTCACAAAATAATGTGGACTCTTTTTTTTTCTATAGGGGAATTATATGAAGGCTTTGATGAGGAATATGAATGCCCAATTTTGGATGAAGACCGAGTGAGTCCAACTTAAAAATCTAGCATATTGAAGGTGGGAGTGGGGTTAATTACAGTAAAAGCTGTGTTATCTGGCACTTTACCAACCGGAAAGCTCTGTAAACCGGCATTTCTGATCTTCATTGAAAGTCTGGTTCATAGTCTGGTTGGTGTGGGGCCAGCAGGCTTCCTATCTGGCTTTGCGTGGTTCCCCGAAGGCAGCGACATGTCCCTGCTGCTCCTAGGCAGAGGAATGGCCGCGAAGGGTTCGGAGTGTGGGAGGGGGTGCAGGGCACGGGCTCTAGGAGCTGTGGGGGCGGTGCCTGCAGGGGGAGGCAGCGTGCAGAGCCACCTAGCCATGCCTCCACCTAGGAGCAGCAGGTACACATCGCTGCTTGCGGGGAGCTGCCGAAGGTGAGCGCCGCCCAGATCCAGCACCCCTGCCCCAAGGCCTCTCCCACACCCAAACTCGCTCCCAGAGCCCATGCCCCAACTCCCAGCCCCAAACTCCCTCCCTCTTAGTTAATCAGAATTTTTTACTTACCGGGAGTCCCTCATTTCCCCCAACATTGCCAGATAACAAAGCTTTTACTGTACAAAGAAGCTGCATCTAGTTTTCTTGTGCCTTTGTCTGACTTTTCTGTAGGTAATTGATGAACTAGAAGACAAAATGAATGAAGGTGGAGTTATTGTTGATTATCATGGCTGTGACTTCTTCCCAGAACGCTGGTTTCATATAGTATTTGTACTTCGCACTGAAAACTCATTTCTGTACGACAGACTTGAAAACAGGTAAATCAGTGGAGTAAATGAAGGTGAATTGTCATGCAGATTCACAGGAGCCCTTTCAAGAGTATAAATTCAGGGTTTTGTATAAAATAAGGATATAAAGTCCTCTTATTTTTTTTTTTTTAAATGTGTGTGTGTTTGTTTAGAGGGTACAAAGGGAAAAAACTACAGGACAACATTCAATGTGAGATTTTCCAGACTATTTATGAAGAGGCAATGTCATCTTATAAGGAAGAAATTGTACACCAGTTGCCGAGTAACACGCCAGAGGACCTGGAGCGGAATTTAGATCAGATTATACAGTGGATTGAGCAGTGGATAAAAGACAACAACTGAATTCTGAGGAAAAAGGAACATGTTGGACTTTTTTTTTTTCCAGGTTATTCTGGCCATTCAATAAATGAAATTTGTAATTGTGGCATGGTAAACTAACCTTTTTTAGTCACTGAAGTGCAATTGAATGATAACTTTTTAATCTGAGAAAAACTGAGAAATTATAATAATGATTGATCATACTGATGAATCTGATATGGTTAAATTAAAATAATGCCAACCACTGAAGGATGGATTTTGTACTGAGAGGAGCTGGCATCTATATTATAAAATGGTTATAGAGGGAAATCAGGAGCACACACAGGCTGCTCTTACATTAGAGAAAGCTCCAGGCTACAATGGAGTGAGTATATATTTGAAAGCTTATGTTCATGGTAGGTATGTGAAATGCATGACTTGTGAGCTGTTTTCAAATACTAAGATATTTTAAAACAGCAGAAGCTTCTTCATAGCATAGGGGAGCATATTATCAAATATTTCTTCATAACATAAACCATTGCTTATTTTATGTTGATTATTTTATTCACTTTGGGTGAATTTTAAAGTTTTTGTGAATGGAAAGTTTAAAGAAGCAGCACTATATCATTTTGTGGAAAGGGGAATGTGAATTATTGTTTGAAGACAAATGTAAGTGACTACAGTGAAACCTGAACTTCAGTGCCTGTGGTCACCTGTCATAATGGCCAGTTAAATGTTAGTCCCTGCAAGAATCACTCTTTATTAATTGTACTACATTATGCAGCCAGCTGTTATTACAGCTACAATACTAGCAGGTTCCTTGCTCGTCATTATTTATAGGTTTCTGTAACTGTTTGAGAGGCCTGTGTGCATGGAAATTATGTGATTGGATTCTGTTAACAAAGATCTGTGTGAAAGGATAGCATTTAATTTGGATGGGTTTATCTTGTTCGTTCATGGTGGGTTGTGAGCTCTCTGAGCCAGATTCTGCAAGTTACATTCCCATTGAACACAATGGGAGTGTTGCTTGAATAAAGGACTACAGAATCTTAGAAAAGTAAGAAACTGCCAGAGTTGCTTAAACTTATCACCTGCTGGAAGAGGAAAAATGTCTTAACTGGTGTTCAGATTGATTTGAAGGACTATAATGCAAACAAGTTCTGTGTATACTTCCGTAAAGCAAATTTTGGCTTTTTTTTTTTTTTTTGGTAAAGTATTTTTCTGAACATGAAAATTAAAGTACATTAATATAAAAAGTGTTAATTGGTCTATTTTACTTGTATGAGATTTGTGGAATGTAACATCTACAACTATAGTCTCAGGAAAAGAGTGGGTTGGTACAGACATGTAACTTATATACCTCTATATCTATTTTAGCCTTTTATCTTCTATGCAAACATCACTAACCATTAATAGCTCATAGAGCATCCCACAGAGTTCAAAATATTCAATCAATGTCTCCTGCCCTATAAGAATTGTCATAGGACATCAGGCCAATGGTTCACCCAGTGTTGAATCCAGTCTCTGAAAGGGGCCAGCACCAGATGCATTAGAAGTTATAAGAAGCCATATATACAATAGTCAGGGAATCCACTCGGCTATGAGCTGAAGTATCAGCAATTGCATATACCCCCTCTCTGTGTATAAAGCTCATCATCTCTTCTATGGCACAGAAGGTAATAAATGCTAATGTAAGCAGGGGAATGGTCCCGGTATTGTGGGGAACTTTCCTGGCTTCTGCACTACCCCAGTGAAGGGGCTAGTGAAAGGATTTGAGTCCCCACTCCCACTCCCTTTACCTAGAGGCCTCCCTGCCCTTCCACTCCCCTGTCTGGCAGAGTCCTCGTAACCCGGACAAGGCTGGGCCTAGGATTCCTGGGGGCTCAATCCCCAACCCTGCTGTGATCACCTAGGACAGGGGCTAGGGTGTCCTCACTCTGGGGTATTCTCTCTGAATTGGGCATCTCCCTGACCCACTGATCATTTCATACAATTTAAAGCAAATACAAGTTGTTTAACAATTTTAAAAAAGAATAAGAAAAAATGGGAAAAGTTAAAGGAAAACACATCACCCCGCTCTGTGGCAGGGAACATTACAAACAGTGTCTCTGGCCATTAGGGCACTTTACAGTCTGTTCCTTGTAGGTCCCAGGTCTGCTTCTCAGGCTCTGGCTGAGCTGCAGGGATGCTGTGGGTTGGACACTTGCAATGGTGGTGGCCACATACCTCCGGGCTTTGGGTGGTGAGACCCTTCCCAGCATAAGCCCCCTCGTCGGGTTAAGATCCCCCTCCTACTCTGGCCTGCAAGGACCCTTGGCTAGGGGTATCTTTCTGCGCTGGGCCTTTTACCAGCCCCAGTTGCTCACCAACCTGGCTCTCTGGCTGCAGCTCTGCTCCCAGCACAGGATCTGCTCTCTTCCTGGGGTTTCAGTGACTCTGCTCCCAACTCTGCTTTTCCGGCCCCTCTGGATCTGGCACGGCTCTGCTCCCCAGCTCAGCTTGGGCTCCTGCTTTCTCCTTAGCTTGGCCCCACTCTGTCTGACCCAGGCAATTCCAGCTCACAGGGAGGACAGGACCCCACCGGCCTCCTGATTCCCTGTTTAGCCTGCCCGCCCTGTCAATCAGGCTCAGAGGCTGAGGCTGACCTGGAGCATTAGCCTCTCCCCATTCTTTTAGTGCTGGGAGCTAGGCAACCAAAACCCCCCCACTGAATGTTAGTAAGGGGGCAACAGTCCCCTTAGCAGGGGCGGCACCAGTGCACCAAGCACGTGCCTGGGGCAGCAAGCCGCAGGGGCGGCCTGGCAGTTGTCGTGAGGGCGGCAGTCAGGCTGCCTGTGGTGGCATGCCTGCAGGAGGTCCACCAGTCCCGCGGTTTCTACGGCAATTCGGCAGCGGGTACACCAAAGGCGCAGGACCAGTGGACCTCCCGCAAGCACGCCGCCGAATCCACAGCAGACCTCCCGCAGATGCACTGCCGAAAGCCGCCTGACTGCTGTGCTTGGGGCGGCAAAATACATAGAGCCACCCCTGCCCTTACATCAAGCGGGCAGTTGGTTGCCAGGCTGAGCTTTGCACATGCACTCACTGCCACCTGGCTGCTTTCTGCCTGTGGGCTCACCCAGGGCTAGGGGGTGGGGGTGGGAAGCATCACGACCTGCCCTCCCCCGGTGCTTTCTCTCTCCCGCCCTGCCCCACTCCTACTTTGGCTGAGGCCCCACACGGAAAGCTAGTAGCGCACCCATGCAGAGCGCCGGCTGGGGGGCGGCCCTAACTGAGGCCCTGCCCCCGAGGGAGGGACCGCGCTGCAGGTATTCGCAGGCGGGGGACAAGGAAACGCTGGCGGCTGCGGAGCCTACAGACCCAGGTTCGTGGGCCGCGGGGTGGTTGCAGCCTCCCGGTGGCTGCTGACGGGCCTGTCCGGACGGGTGCGCGGAGCTCCGCGGGGTTTCCTGCCGCCGGGCTCGGACGGGCCCTCGTATCCTGGCTGGAAGGGGCAGCAGCGGCGCCGCCTGGGGCGGTTCCCCCGGGCTGGCAATGCAGCACACGGGAGCCTGCGAGGGGTGCGGCTGGGCTGCAGGGTTGGGCGCTCCAGGGAGGCTGCTGAGGGGAAAGATTGGGGAACTGGTGGCAGGAGGAGGAAGGCCAGAGGTCTTGTTGGGGGTGCGGTGCAGGCGGGTGGGTTTGGTAATAAAACAAGGTTTGCACAACTTGAAGCATCAATATCCGCTGGGTGCTGTGGGTGGAGTGTGTACGCGCCCAGGGTTCAGGCGCTCTGGGGTCAGGGCTGATGGGTAGCCTAGGGGGATGCTGCAGAGCTTGAGTGCTGGGACTGTGTTCTGTACACAGGTGTGATTTCTTTCCTCGCTCCCTAGGAGAAATCACACGTCTGCACAGGGGAGAGCAAACGGTTTGATTTCTTCAATGTTAGTTAATGGCATCGTCCACTTCCTGGAATTAGGTGCTTCATCACTAGAGCCATCTACTTTTTTCACTCCTGCACGTTTACCAGAATATCTTTTTGGCCCTAAATTTCAATATCTTACTGCTATTCAAAAGTGTCTTGCAAAAGGAGAAACATTGGTCTTGTAATCCTTTTTTTTGGTGTTAGGATGTATAACGAAGACTTGAAAAGGTTAACAGTTGTCTATATTTTTAAATTAGAAATTCGGGACCTGTTTAGACTGGAAGACTCTCTCTCCTTGTATCTAGCTGGATTTTTTTTATACCTGTGGTTTCCCTCAGGAGCAGCAGAGAAAGCAGTAGAGTAGACCAAGTTTAGGTAGGCTCAGACATTAAAAATGGGCTTACTGTAAAAATGCCTGAGCCTTGTCTATGCTGCAGCCTCCATCCATTCCACTGGTGATAGAGCTACACAGCTAGGATTTTTCAGACCTTTAATTCCCAATGTAAACAAAGCCATATAGTCCTTTAGGCTAGACATGACTTGAATTTTTAGTGTAAAAACAGGCAGAGGAAAAATAATTTTAAAAAATGCCTTTTGACATTTATAAATTATAAAGTGCAAAGAAGTGCACACACCTGGTTTAAAAAAAATCTTTAGTTGTCTAAAAGAAGAACAGGAGTACTTGTGGCACCTTAGAGACTAACAAACTTTAGTTGTCTGTGCACCTCTTGTGAAACTTCCTACAGCACATAAGCACTAACTGAACAGTAACTGGCTACAACTGACTTACAATGACCTGAGAGCTTTAATATTTTTATTCAGTCTGATAGTAGAAAAATGAGCTATCATGTTCTTAACATAGCTGCTTATATACAGAGGGCTGCTTACTGATAGCTCTCAGAGGTTGTTTTTACATTCTAAATAAGCCTCTTTCACAATAGGTATAAATCATGGTTTGTAACCAATAAAGTATTCAATAGTGATTACTGGGCAGTTTCAGCTCTGTGATACATGCTGTACTGGATCTCATCACAGCACTGTCACAACAGTTTATTCACTGTGGTATTTCTAATGTGCCCTTCACCATAATAACGAAGTATCATTTTATCTTTCTAGGTGTCCTTGTGTAAAGAGTAGGAATTTACCCTATATAGTGTATCTGTTCTAGTCTTATAAATTTGAGTCTAATAAGTAACTGATTAGACACAGACTTTGCTGATTACCCTCTTTCAAACAGCCAGGTGTATGTTGAGTGTTTCTTTTTCAACACATAGATGAGTTTCTAAGAAGCGTGGTGCAATTTTAAACTTTACATATTTGTTCAGTGGGCCACTCAACTAACATTACTAAAAAAATAATCCATTAGTCTGTCAAAAAGTACTGTGAATAGAAATTTAATTAGGTGTGCTAATGAATAAACATTTGAGCCAATGTTCATACACTATCCAGTAGGAACACTATCCAGTAAGCTGTCAGTCTGAATTAATGATTCTAGAGCACTGGTTCTCAAAGTTCATTGCACCGTGACCCACTTCTAATAACAAAAATTATTACATGACCCCAGGAGTGGGGCCTGAAGCCTGAGCCCACCCAAGCCCCGCTATCCCAGGTGGGGGTCCAAAGACCGAGCCCAAGCCCTGCCAAACCAGGCAGGGGGGCCAAAACCGCAGCAGAGCTCAGGCTTCAGCTTTGGTCCTGAGCTGTAGGACTCAGACTTTGACTTCGGCCCTGGGCCCCAGCAAGTCTTAACGCCAGCCCTGGCAATCCCATTGAAATGGGGTTGCGACCCACTTTGGAGTTCCAACCCACAGTTTGAGAACTGCTGTCCTAGAGTATCTGTTTTGGTCTCTGTTGCTATTTTCTGCTCACAAGGAAGGATGAAGCTCTGCACTACCAGTATACCTGGAGGCAGAATTTGGCCTTTCATTTTCTTGCCTTGCAGTCTCAACATGATCTTCTGTGTTTCCTGGCTTCAGGATGCTCTGTTTCAGCTGGGAGGAATTCAAAGTATATTTAAAATGTGACTGGAGTTTACACACTTTTGTTAATTACAATAATCCAGGACTATCTATCACTGTGTTTCTTCCATGAGAGAAGATAAGGAGACAGGGTTGGCAGGAAGAATTGAGTTTGTAAACCAAATAAGTAGCAGCAGTTGAGTTTGGAAGCTTGGAGATAAATTGTTTTTCGATTCTTAATTTCTAGCGCTAGACATCATGGCGATGGGCACAATGGAAATGCCTAAAAGATAAATGGTGACCTCCCCTTTCTTTGGAAAAAATCCTGGGATTAGTGGTTCCAACAGCTATCAAATTATTATTACATCATATTGAAAATTAAGAGAGGTAAAGTCCAAATTAGTGGGATATGATTTAGAAATGTTTACATCAGCTTGCAACTATTGTAGTGTTGAAAATGTTACCAAGTCAGCTGGTGTTGACGTTTAAACATGCTAAAAATAATATACACAGAATGCAGGTGATCTATGACTAAAGAAAGGATATAAAGTTTTTCCTCTTTATAAAGGTTTCATTGTTTTTACAAATTAAATGTCTATCACTGAACAAGCCTCGATTGAAAATAGTATTAAATTGTTTAAAACTAAATCCATTAAATTCAAGAAAGTTCAGAAGGGAATAATTTTTCTTATACTTCTACTGTACATGAATTACTTGTGCATGAACTAAATGTTACACGCTTCAGAGAACTTGATGTGACTCTTGTACCTAGTGAATTGTAAACCTAATAATACTTCTTCTTTACTGCCTTTTTTTTTTTTTTTTTTTTAAAGTAAAGAAACCTAGTGAGTAGATAGGTAGGCGTGTTCTCTTGTGCCTCGTTGGCAGAGACCAGAACACTGATATGCTTTTATGTTATTAGAAACATACTTTGAACAAACTGAAAATACCTGCTGCTTTTGTGTCAGTTAAAGCCAATCTGTTTGTTTAATCTTAGATTCAAGTCACCAGAATCACTCCTGCATACCTAGCAAGTAATTTTATGGACAAATGACTTAGATTGTCTTCGTGTGTTTTGTTCATGTACACAGTAGACATTTTCTGGGATCCTGAACATGGTGTTGGAAAACACTGGGACTTTAAAAACACAAGATTTTTCACTTCATCTCAGACAAAGTACTACATTCCCTTCTGTACTGCTACTTTGTTTGAGGATCTTTTCCCTTTCAAAATAGGTATATAGAGTTCTGAAGAAGACATCATTCGCATTGCCAATGAGTGAGGTGTTCACATTACAAAGCAAACAGGAGGAGAGAGACTCTGAAGGTGAAGAGGATGACATGACCTGTGGAGACTTGGGAAATGGACTTGGTAGAAGACCTGGTGGTGTCTATGAAATGGAAGGTTTAAATGTGCACACGTTTAGATCTAGGAAAGGGTCTGATAAGATCTTCAGCCCGCTTCTGTTAAAGAAAGGGGAACAAAGTGATGCTGCAATTTTTCACTATTCAAAATGCAATGGTTTATATGATGTATCATCCAAAAAGCTTGGAATAAGTGGCGTTACTAGATGCAGCCGACAAAATAGTTCTGGTAAGACTAACTTTTAGTTAATTATTTGCCCCTAAAGTTTCTCTGTTTGTGAAATTGAGAAAATAATCTACCTCACAAGAGTGTTATGAAGCTTTATTCAAAATGTTTCTAAAAAATTTTGAGAACCTCTAATGAAATATTTTTAAGACGTGTCTGTAATGTTTGCACAATATATTGGTAACTGATATAATCTTAAAAGTTAGTGTTGTAGTCTTTCGAGCTCATGTCATCGTAAAGTTAGTCACCCTTAGAAGTCTAATAATGCTTAAGAATTTTAGTTATGCTGCTTATATTTTCTGATACTGCTCTGTAGTGCTGAAATATTTTTATGACAAACAGAAGGAAGAATATGTAGACTATGTGAATTGCTGAATAAAAATGTTTATTTCCATTAGACTTTTGGGAGTTGATTTAGCATGATAAACACTGAATTATTGTATAAATACAGCCAAATGCATTGGACTGTAATTTCAGTTTAGTTTTGGGATGGTCTCAGCTCTCCCTCCAGCCTCTTCAAATGCTAGGGGTTGAAGCTATATTGGATTTTTCCCTTCCAGCTACTGGTCCTATGACCCTTCTTTCATGGGGTCATTGAAAGTGAGGTTTGACAAAGAGAACAGGAAATAAGGGGGCGGGGGAAGAAGCAGACTAGTTTTCTTTATTTAGGGAGGGATAGCTCAGTGGTTTGAGCATTGGCCTGCTAAACCCAGGGTTGTGAGTTCAAGCCTTGAGGGGGCTATTTAGGGATGGGGGGAACTGTCAGGGACAGTACTTGGTCCTGCTAGTGAAGGCAGGGGACTGCACTCAATCTTTCAAGGCCCCTTCCAGTTCTATGAGATAGGCATATCTCCATATATTATTATTATTATTATTATTCTTTTAATGGAGGAATTGGAATGACACAGTCCTGTTCCACTTCCTTGTGTCTGTAAGCTGCTTAAGTATATCATCCCTGAAATTATTTCTAAAATTTAGTTTCCAGCTAAATATCAAACATCTGTGCTTGATATATCATTGAAATTATAGTTCAGGAACAATCTCACCCTTAAAAAGTCACTCTACAGCATTTGAAACTCTCTGTTTTTTCATTATTAGTGTTGAATTTTATATAAAGGTGGCAATGCTGTGAATATAGTCAACTACAGTTAGTGCTTCTCCTCCCCCTCCCCCCCCCCCAATGTCTTTTTAGTTATTGGTGTTCTAGTCACTCTGGCTCACTCCGCCCCCCCCCCCCCCCCCAACATAAACCAAACTGTCCCACGTAATTGCTCTTTTTCTGGTATCAGCAGGACCAGTGTGAAATTTATGAGACTTGTGCAATCCCAGTCAATTTCACAATGCTTCTGCTTGCACCTTAAGTGATAAGGGTCTATGCAATGAGCTCCATGCAAGCAGAGCTTGAGCCCACATGGAACCATGTTGAATTCATTGGGCCTCTGCATAGGGGTTTACTTATGTGGAATGGAGGTGACTGAAGGATTAGGGCATAGGTGAGAAAAAGCAGTTGTCCATAATAAGCACCTGAGATCTATATGAGTTGAATGAGTGGATCCAGTGTAGTGCTTCCCTCCATGTATTCCTGCAAAGCTTCATGCAAGTCATCCACACTCTATGCAATTAGAGTTCTTGAACACATGGTACCTAGTTGTTGTTGTCTTGTTTTTTAAATGTTGAAAACTTAAAACAATTTTTTTATAAATATACAGGAAAAATGAAAGTGCATTTGGGGGAAAAGAGGTTTTTTGGTAAAAGGAAACACTTGACATTAATTTATTCTCTGTGTGGCTAAACTTTTCTTTTTCTAATTTTGGCTTCTTTACATGTGAAATATTGCAGACCACATAATAGATACTGTTTTAATGTATTTTGTAATTCTGTGTTATTTAGCCTCATAAAAATTACAAGGATGCTAATGGGTGTCTAAATGGGCTCTCTTATCAATATAAAGGTAAAGAAAACTAAAAGAATTGGGAGTTTTGTGAATGTGTTGGTATCTCATCAATTTTATACAGAGTCTAATTCTGACGTGTCAAATGAAGAATTAAGGCAACAACTTCAGGAGGCTATAGAGGTTAGTACTAGTCCTGAATGGGCTTCTTTTGCAATGCTTGTTTATTATAATGTAATAAAATATGTATAATGTTATTTCATTGGAAGATCTTAGAATACCCAAAACTTTTGGGTAAACATGAGTTCTGTCAATCAGAGAGCTAGTTGGGAGACTTAAAAGATTCTGTGCCCCAGGATCTATAAGCCTGAAGGTCACTGTACCCTCTGGATTTTCCAATTCAGGAGTGCAATGAAGAGGAAGACTCTTTGTTCTAGATTTCCAAAGTGTGGAGGGCCTTAAAGGGGCAATACTTCATTTAGCAGCAATCTCTTCATGACACTCTCGGTTTGGAAACCTGGAGCACCAACATGGAAGTTGGCAGGCCTATTTCAAGCCAGCTGTGTTGAAGGGACCTGGCATGCAGAGCACAGTAAAATCTCAAGGAACATCACCAAGTTTATTAATCAGATATTGGTAAATTGGGATGCTATGCTGTACAGTACAAGGAAAAATTGTCATTTGAATGTGTTGTGGTGCAACTTCCATTAACTGCGGACAAACATAGGAACACAAATCTTATTACTATCAAAGTAAAATAAATACAAAAAACAATGCTTTACACATCAGTATTGTCTTAGTAACAAGATAGATAAACCACAAAAATGAAAAGCTAAGTAAAGAGAACAAAATAGGAGCCTCCAGATAAAGCTGTGGGATAGTAGCATTCATTCAATAAAAAACATTTCAAGAGGGTATATGGATAAGAGCATAAAGCTTTGGCATAGAGAGGATATGCAAGTCAGAAAGCATTCTATTCATCATCAAACAGCATAACATGTGGGCCCAGTCCCTGAAGGTGCTCAACACCTGGGATTTGCTGAGTGCCCTCAACTTCCACTAAATTCAGTGGGAGTTGAAGGTGTTCAGCAACTCCCAAGAGGCACTCTGTACTCAATAGGATCACTTGCATCTGAGAATCAGTTTGCGAGAGAGAGAGAGAGCATATTTTATTGAAATTCTCTACTTAGTCCTGCAGTTTAAACATGAAATACTTCAAAGGAATGATTTGCCAAAGATTTGGCATGTGCTGCTTCTAGGGACCAAATGTAAGGTGGAAACTAAATACAAAGCATATGTGCCTATATAGTCTAGATTGAAGGCTAAAATCACTGGATAAGAATATTGTCATTTTCTAGGAAAAGGACTACTTTTGAAACTCTACAATACTTGAACTCTTGATCGTGTAGGGCATATACAGTCATGTTCTGTACTGAATGAATCAATTCAACCAGTGTTTATTTTTGTCCATTTATTTTGAGATATTCAACTGAATGGCTCAATTTGTACACCCAAGTCAGTCCTCCAAATATAGGCACATTTCAGTATCAGTTGCTGAATTAGTGGAACTGTAACAAATGCTGTTTGTCAGTGTTGATTTTGGAGCAGAATCTAGTTCTAGCAGCCAGTCAGATTTCTACCACCTACAATCTGAAAAATGAATTTCAGCTATTAACATGGTGACTTCTTATCTTTAACATGAACTTTGGTTAAAAGAATCTGGGACATTTTTGTCTGAAACCTCATCCTTAACACTGCTTTTCTGCTCTGACTCACCTAAAGTTCCAAGACAGAACTTTTGTGTTTGTGTGTGTGCGTTTGCTCAGAGTGGCGGCAGGTCATTGTTGCTTGTCACCAGAGATGGAAGGGGGGCGGAGGGAGGGAGTGTTTTTTCTTTTTAACTCTTGGAAATTGTAAACTGACCTCCTTGTAAGAGGAGAAGGGAACGTGATCCAGGCATCCAAATGAGGATAGAGTTGGGTAGGAGCTTTTTTACTTGGACAGCTGCTTAATTCTCAGTATACAAAATAATGCTAGAATAGTATCCATATATTTTATATAATATCCATATACAGTTGTAGCAAAATTAAAAGAAGAAAGCAGAACAGGGCATAGTGTTCAAAAGCCTGTGCCAGAATAAACACAAAACAAAAGAACTGCAGAATCCAAACATATGTTTTTAAAGTACATTTGCAGAGAATGGGAAAAAATAGTAATTGTATGTATGTTTGATTATACATTTTGTTTAAATATGCATTCTCATTAGCATTATGTCATATTGGAAACAAGCTGTAAATCATATTAATAGGTAAAGATTATCTTATGAAGGAAGCTCATTTGGTAACATAACTTGTTGAGACATAAGACTGTTCTGGCTTTTACTTTAAAAGCATTAAAAACTTCACTTTTTATGTTTTTGTTTTTTTGCACTTCAGGAGGTAGAGATTTTAAAAGTAGAGCTTGAAGCATCACAGAGACAACTTGAAGGAAAAGAAGAAGCACTTAAAATTCTGCAAAATATGGTAAGAAGTGCTTTTAAATTAACAGCTTATTTAATAGGGTTTTAATTTAAAGCATTAACTGTACCTGAATATTAAAGAGCTAGCAATTATGAATACTGCTTTCCACACAGAGTCACAACTATTATTGAAAGAGGCTCTGCTATAATAGCACATTGGTAGTTTGACCTTATAGGATCTATCCACTTTAGTCAGTGGATGCTATCTTCCTTTGACTCCTTTTACTAATGTTGCTTCCTGTGCTGTGTCTTTCACCACAAATCAGAGGTTTCTTTCAGTTCATGTCCAGATATCTCACAATAAAAAACAATACCTAATAACTATTAGGGGATCACCTTTTTGTATGTGTTGTGATGTTTTTGTTTACTATTAAAATCAAAGCCACCGCAATCAATTTCCAAGGTTTTAGTGTAGTTACGCAACCCATTTACAGTACTGTTAGGTCCCATCCATTTAAAATTGTATTGGCATTGTACCTGGGTCAACGATCATTCCTACAGTACCCTGGGTCCTTGAAAGTTACTTTTGTAACACAGACAGGCCTTAAAAGAAAAAAGGATCTTTTTAAAAAAAATTAATATATTTTTTTCCAAGTTGAAGCAGAGGTAAACAATCCCATAGTTGGGATCCTCTTTCCAGATGATGTCATGGTATCCTCACACTGAGGATGAACCCCAGTTACTTGGAAGAGCCAGGTAATAGTAATGGGGGATTCAATTATTAGAAATATAGGTAGTTGGGTTTGTGATGACTGGGAGAACCACATGGTAAATCGCTCTCTGGGTGCAAAGGTTTCCAGTATCATGAGACATCTAGACAGACTTATGTGCAGTGCAGGGGAGGAGCCAGTAGTTGTAGTACATGTAGGTACCAGTGACATAGGAAAAAGAAAGAAAGAAAGGTCCTGGAGGCCAAATTTAGGCTGCCAGGTAAGAAATTAAAGTGCAGGACTTCCCTGATAGCATTCTCTGAAATGCTTCCAGTTCCATACGCAGGGCCAGAAAGTCAGGTAAAACTGAAGGGTCTCGATGCATGGATGAGACAATCATGTAGGAAGGAGGGTTTTAGGTTTATTAGGAACTGGGGAACCTCTTGGGAAAAGAACAGAATTATCAGACACACAGATAAACACAATATTTTGGGAAGAATCAATATGGGTTTTGTAAAAGGAAATCATGTCTCACCTATCTTTAGAATTCTTTGATAGTGTCAACAAGCATGTGGACAAGGGATGATTCCGTTGATATAGCATACTTGGACTTTCAGAAAGCCTTTGACATGGTCCCTCACCAAAGAATCTTAAACAGACTAAGTAGTCATGGGATAAGAAGGAAGGTCCACTCATGGATCAGAAACTAGTTAAAAAATAGGAAACAACGGGTAGGAATAAATGGTCAGTTTTTGCAATTGGGAGAGGCAAATAGTGAAGTTCCCCAAGGATCTGTGCTGGGACCAGTGCTGTTCAATGTATTCATAAGTGATCTGGAAAAGTGGGTGAACAGTGAGGTGGCAAAATTTGCAGATGATACAAAATTACTCAAGATAATTAAATCCAAAACTTACTGAAGAGTTGCAAAGGGTTCTCACAAAACTGGGTGACTGGCAACAAAATGGCAGATGAAATTCAGTGTTGGTAAGTGCAAAGTAATACACATGGGAAAAAATAATTCCAACTATGAATTCAAAATGATGGGTTCTAAATTAGCTGTTACCACCCATTCAATGTGCAGCAGCAGTCAAAAAAACTAATGGCATGTAGGGAACCACTTGGAAAGAGAAATAAAAAAACAGAAAATATCATACCACTATATAAATCCATGGTATGCTCACACCTTAAATATTGCATTTAGTTCTCATTGCCCCATCTCAAAAAAGATATATTAGAACTGGAAAAGGTACAAAGAACGGCAACAAAAATGATTAGTAGTATGGAATAGCTTCCATAGAAGGAGAGATTAAGAAGTCTGGGACTGTTCATCTTAGAAAAGAGACGACTAAGGAGTGATACAATAGAGGTCTTTACCCCTGGACGTAACACAGGAACAAGGGATCACCCAATGAAATTCATATGCAGCAGGTTTAAAACAAACATAGTGAAATACTTCTTCACACAATGTACACTCAACCTGTGGAGCTCATTGTCTGGGATGCTATGAAGGCCAAAGGTATAACTGGTTTTAAAAAAGAATTAGTTAAGATCATGGAGGATAGGTCTGTCAATAGCTGTTAGCCAAGATGGCCAGGGATAGAACCCCATGCTCCAGGTGTCCCTAAACTGCCAACTGCCAGAAGCTGGGACTGTATGACAGGATGGATCATTTGAAATTACTGTCTTCTGTTCAGTTCCCTTTGAAGTATCTGGCACTGGCCACTTAAGAAGATAGGATACCATTGGTCTGACCCATTATGGCCATTTCAATGTTCTTGAAATGCTGCTAAACTTTAAAAATAGCGAAGGCTAGCAGGAGTTGAAACACAGCTGTGGTTTGCAACTCTGTTGTTGAAAACTTAACATCTTGAATACTAAAACCACTAGGATTTTTGTAATCAGTTTAAATGTAAATTTAATTTAAATAATTTTCTTTTTCTTCCTTATGAGTCTGTTGATATGAGGAAGTGTATGTGACTTAATCCCTCAGTAAGGAATTGCATTCATAACTCTGACCCACAATTTTTTTTAATAGATAGTGCTATATCAATCTACTTAAGTTTTTAAGAAGTGGTTGCTCCTTGTCATGAAAGCAAAATGTGGCTTTTGAAATCTATAAAACCTATGGTCAAGAAGAGCTCCCTTTGCTTCATAGGTGCCGACATTTGTCACCAGTGAGTAGGTTAATTTTGGGAATTAAATACCTAATCTCTCCATGAATCTCCACTCACGTGTTCTGGGAACTGAAAACCAATCTCAGGTTCTGCAATTTCTACATTCTGTCCTTAATTAGACAAAAAGAACAGCTGAGCTGAGGGACTAATGACCGATTTCAAGTTTGGTCTTTCAAAAACAAGGCTTGATATCCCAGCTTTCCAAAAGGATATGCTGGTTAGTTCTAACCTTACAGGTTGAGATATCAAACCTTAAAATCATATTATTCTAATTTCTAACTTGCTTCCCCTGCCCTTCCTTCTTCCAATAGCTGCTAGAGCTTATCATTCTTTATACCACCTGTAAGGGTACGTCTACACTACCCGCCGGATTGGCGGGTAGTGATCGATCTATCGGGGATCAATTTATCGAGTCTAGTGTAGACACAATAAATAGATCGCAGATCACTCTGCCGTGGACTCCTGTACTCCACCGCAGCGAGAGGTGGAAGCGGAGTCGACGGAGGAGTGGCGGCAGTCGACCCTGCGCCGTGAGGTAAGTCGACCTAAGATATGTCGACTTCAGCTACGCTATTCTCGTAGCTGAAGTTGCGTATCTTAGGTCGATTCTTCCTCCCTCTCCCCTCCCGCCCCCCCCCTCCCCCCGTGTAGACCAGGCCTAAGTCTAGAATGGCCGTTTCCACAAGATGTAAAATGATACATTAATTTAGTTATATAATACTGTTAGATTTGTCTATATGATCTTGTCGTTGTTCATCTTTTTCACAGACAGTGTTTAATAAAGCCACTAGTCATACAAAAGCAATGCTTCAAAAAACTGAGGAACAAAAGAGAGCTTTAGAAAAGGTAAGGGTGCAGATTTCTCGTCTCTGCAAAATCATGCTAATATCATAGTGGCTTTATTCCTTGTAATTTGTGAGGCTAAACCAATAATTTAGGATTTATTCTGAACTGACAAAGGTGGTCCCTCTGTTTTTGAATATAATACATATCTGACTTTATTTCAGTTTTAGGTTTTGCTGACAGAAGTCTCATCCCACTTAGCTTTAAGGAGACAATGTTAACTTATCACATTTATGTCTGAACATTTGTACCTTCTGTTTACAAATAATTAAGATTACTATATTGAAAAGACAGGGGAAAAAATGTTTTTCAACTTGTTCACTTTGTGCATTTGACAGAACTTTGTTTATAGGCTGGGATTTTCAAAGGAACTTAAGAGAGTTAGGTGTCCAACTCTCCAATTTTAGTCATTTTCTCTCTCATTTTTTAATGAGTGGGTGGGTGGCTTTTTCACACACAGGAGCAAGGTGGGGGAGAGACATTCTGAGACTAGGAATATAAATGTAGCTCCATTAGAAACTGGTGGAGAGAGTTGAGGGCAAGTATAATTGAAACTACTTTAACTCATTTTTTTTAAGACTTGAACTTGTATCTCTAATCAAATGTTAGACTGTCAGCTGTCTGTCTTTCTAAGGAACGTTACTGCAATGTGATGCTTGGTTCTGAGCCTTTAAGGTATCCAATACATGGGCATTTTACAGATATACAAGTGGGATTTAGACAAGTACAAAAGATTACATTCAAATATGGACACAAAATTCACTTTTATCTGGCAATTAACTACTGCCTAAGTGAACACTCACAGTGAATTTAGATTGTAATATGCCACAAAGAGGCAGTTTTTCCTGCTGAATAAGACATAGGGATTACATGAATGCTTGTGGAAAACGTCTGGCCTAACTGCCTCAACACATGGAATCCATCCTGAAGACCTGTCCGCACTGCAAATAAACTAAGTTGTAGCACCTGGCTACCACATTTACAATTTGTAGTATAGATAGAAGATTGGAAATACCTACGGCCTTAGTACAGTTATTGGATACAGTGAAGTTTCCTTGTACACTGTAATTGTAGTTGGGTTGGGAGAAAAATGTGTTATAACCAGGTTCTCTGACTCAATTGTACTTGGGTCTAAAGCTGTTAAGAGTGCCACTTCTAATATGAGAAAACCTGCTCCTCCTCTTCATTTACTATATATACTGTTGTGTGGTGAGGCAAAGGGATTACTTGCAATGGTAGCATGTTAGAAGGAGGATAATCACTTGATCTCTCTCCCAATATGGAACTATTACTCAAAAGCAGCTAACACCATCAATTTCTCCATTATGCTGATGTTTGGAGAATTTTCCTTCAAAAAGGTGAGTGTAGAACAAAGTACTTTACAACAGTGTTACCATGAGATAGTGTCACTTTGATACTGAAGAACTTTACCATTATCCACTTGAGTGCAGCCTAATGTATTTCGGCAAAACATACCTCTTGTGTCCTTAGTGGAAGATTGTTGCTAACTGCCAGCACTGCAGAGAAACTGTGACAGAGTTTCACAGTAAAACAATTAAAGCAGAGTGGGAATTTTTCAGTATGTATCTAACAATGTGCCATCTGTCAAGTATTAATTTTAATTGCTACATCCAGACAGGTCGGATTTCTACACATACTGATATTCTTTATATAAGTAATTTCAACTTGATATTCTTTGTACAAATAGCAGCTTACTGTTAGTATGGGAAACTCCCATAGGAGAAACTGTCTAATGTCAAAAAGGCCCATCTTAGATGTCTGAGTATTGAAAAGAACACTTACTGTGTAGGGAAAGGGATACTTAAAGAAACCATGGCATAATATCCATGCATTTTTGGACAGCCCAAACTATTAGTTAGTTTTAATCTTGTGTCTGAAAAGGAATCTATTGGGTTTTTGTTTTGTTCTCCCCCAACCGCCCAATTAGTGGGCATCACCCAAGAAAAATAACCATACAGAATGTCATAACCTAAAAAGGTAATAGGGTCTTGTGACACATGGACTTCAGAAGCCCCAGCAGTTTATAATCTCCTTTTAAACTCTTCAGAGGATCCCCTCTTAAACTCTCCGGGTGAAATCCTGGTCCCATTGAAGTCAGTGGCAAAACTCCCAGTAACCTCACTGGAGCTGGGATGTCCCTTTCTGTGAGCACTTGTTTTCACACAAACTTGCACCTGTTCAATTAAACTGTTCACTGGTGTGAGCACTCTTATTCCAGTTTAAGAGTGTCTTATTTCAGTTTAGCTTAAATCTGTTCTAAACTAAACCAAAATAAACCAGACTTGCACCAGTTTAACTAAATCCATTTAAAATCACACCTTAAACCAATGTAAAGCTCTGTGTACAGACAATCCTGTAGTCTGTCACATTGTCCTCTGACTATGTTCAGAGAAAAGGACAAGCTAATACCATGTTGTAAATCCTGATAAATATTCCAGAACTTTGTAACCAAATCTGGAGGCTGCCTACAGATGCTTTCCACAATATTTGTCTAGGTCTGTTTATTTTTAAATCTCCTGTATAGTTAGTTTCAACTAGTCACGTAAAATTACTAATTAAGTATTTTTTAAAGACAGCTTTAATTTAAAGAGAACTGTTAGTTGGTTCAGTAACAGAATGAAACTGAACTCTGACATTAGGGAAAGCAGAACCAAGAGTGTCCTTGGATAAAATATCTGGAACATGGACAATTTTTTTTTTTTTTTTTTAATAATCTAAATGTTGTGGTGCTTTAGACTCATTCCTGTAATTAACTGTTACTGTTTTTTCATCTCAGGAAATAAATGCTTTGCAATGGGAAATTGAATTTGATCAAGAAAGATTTAAAAACATAGAAGAGACATGGACAGAAAAATGTGACAGGTATTTGAATCCAATTATGGAATCTCTTTATTTTTAAATATCTTGTTGACTCTTGGGTGAAGCTTTTCTAATGTCATCTGCATGCCCCAACATACCAGATTTTCTGGTTCTTCATGTTAATTTCCTTGTGGATCTCAGAAAGTATTTAACATTCATCAATATGCTAGACATGTCAGTTTTTAAGTATTGAGCATTAAAGTTGATAACTCGCAATTCTTTACTCTTGTTTGAAGAGTATATGTTAAGCGGCTTTGCTGATTTGAGCTTTCAATTCAATCTGTCTTTCCTTATGTTAACCAACTGGTACAGGACTATTTATAAGTTAACATTTTATTTAATGAGGTGTAGAAAATAATGCTGGTGTGGTGTGCAGGCCTATAGTAGAGTCAAACAATGGTTAATGATATTTTTGTTTTGTACATTATAGTCATGAGTAAGAGTGTGCTCAAGTGAAATGTGATACTACCACTTGCCCCACATTTAAATAAAAATTGCTTTTTGACTGACAGCAGCTGTTACTTGTTGGGTATGTAGGACAAACCAAAAACACTGAATTAGTAACATAACACAACAACAGACATTGAGAGCACTAATAAGCAGTCTCCCAGCAGACTTTTTTTGATTATTTAAAGACACGAGTAACTTCTCTGAAGTCCAAACAGCAGAATTTCAATTATTTCAGTGAAGATTATTTTATATTTTTTAAAAACACATCTAGAACCAAGGAATAAGTACATGTACATTAGTTGATTATTATGTATTTGTTTGTTATGTTCTGCAAATTATCAGCTCTTCCCTACTCATCTAACCTATCAGGATTATCAACAAATACTCTTTAAAAACACCTACACCCTCCTAATTCATCCTCTCTTCTTAAAAGCTTGGGTATAACAGATAGGCCTTTTTGGCATGTCCTAAAGGTCATACTCTGCCTTTGTCCAGCTAATGATGAAAGAAGTTCCAGAATTAAGGGCTTCTCATATAAGGGCTTGCTATCAGACCCTTTCCATTTAAATCATGAGTGCATGAATGTGAGCACCTCAGCTGATCTCACATGTTGTGGAATCAAACAAAAAGAGGGCCAGGAAAAAAAACGGTATATTGGTACTCTGTTAATTCTTAGAATTGCATATAAGAGGAATTTATGTGCTGCCTAGCAAGAGTTGCTGAGTAGGCCAGAATAAAGTTCGATTCGAAACCGAAATTGAGAAACAGTTTTAGAAAGCTGCAATAATTCAAGAGCTCAATCAATTTTTCAAAAGGTTTTCTGATCCCTGAGACAACAAGATGAGAAGTGTGGGTCTTTTGCCTTTAAGGGCTGGTCTACACTGGGGGGGGGAGGGGGAATCGATCTAAGATACGCTACTTCAGCTACGTGAATAGCGTAGCTGAAGTTGAAGTATCTTAGATCGATTTACCTTGGGTCCTCACGGCGCGGGATCGACCGCTGCGGCTCCCCTGTCGACTCCGCTACCGCCGCTCGCTCCGGTGGAGTTACGGAGTCGACGGTGAGCTCGTTCGGGGATCAATATATCGCGTCTTAATGAGACCCGATATATCAATCCCCGATAAATCGATAGCTACCCGCCAATACGGCGGGTAGTCTGGACGTACCCTTAGATGTATATTTAAAGGAAGAGATTTCAGTCCACCAGTTAACTGTTTAAAAAACGAAATAAAAAAAAAAAAACATGAGATGTAATTACATGTATTTTAATAAAAACTCTGGGGATGTGCTGGGAAAAGGCCTATTAATACAGTATCAGAACAAAAAGTATGGAAACAAGGCTTGTGTCCCTTTCTCTTCCAGGAACAGGAATTATTTAACTGCAAGGTGAAGTGCATTACATTTTAATGTACTCAAGAATTAAAAGAACAGATGTTTTAGAACCATACTTAAGGAAATAGGAAGTTTGCACTGTATGCTAAGGACAAAGCCATATCGTAACAGACAAATGTGCCCAATAAAATCACTGTATTTTAACCTTTAATGGACATTATGGATTGTCTAACAAATATTTCAAAGTACTATAATTACCATATATACTCGATCATAAGCTGGTTCGTTTATAAGCCGACCCCCACCCCCCCCAAGATGGATAAGTAAAAATGGCAAATTTTTATGACCCATTCATAAGCTGATCCTATAATTCAGGGGTTAGCTCTCAGCCCACGGCCCATCAGGATAATCCGCTGGCGGGCCGAGACTGTTTACCTCAGGTTTACCTCTGTGCCTGAGGATGCTCAAGTAAACAAAATGTCCCGACCCACCAGCAGCTTACCCTGATGGGCCAGGACAGCAATTGGTGGGGAAATTTTGGATGGGGTGGGAGGGAGTAGGAGGGGGTCGGGGAGTAACCCCTGTGACTACCCCCCACATGTCCCTACCCCGGGACACCCACACTCTTCCCATCCCATCCCTTCCCACCTTACCTGGGATGGGCTGGGGGAGGATGTCTCTGGCCTGGCCAGAGCTACTCCGGCAGGCCGGGCAATGTGATTGCAGCCTGCTCCGGCGGAGCGGACGGCGCGGCCACAGCCTGCCAGCCCCGGAGCTGTAGCTGCTTTGGAGGCTGGGGGGAGAGCAGTGTGGCCAGAAGAGGAGAGACTCTGGCCCTGCCTCTTCCATTCTGGCTCTGCTACCTCTGCTTGCCCCCTCTGTTGGGGGAAGGGGAGTTGTATCCCACCTCTCCCCCTCTCTATACCTGTTCATAAGCCGACCCCCTTCTCTGATGCTTCCCTTTTTTACTAAAAAAATTCGGCTTATGAACGAGTATATACAGTATGTATTTTGTACATATTTTTAATGACTGTTCCCAGTGACAATATAGTATCTTCCATTTTCTCTCAAGTTCAGGTGTTTTTCAGGTATCTTACGTTCCATTTTACTTGTTTGAAATTTTCAAAATGTTTCTTATTTGCAAAGGCTTTGAATATGCACTTTTGCATTTTTTTTAAATGTTTCTTTTTGTGTTTGTTCTATAATGGGCAGTACACTAAATATTATTAGCAGAATCTCCCACTAAGAATCATTGACTATTGAAGGCACGTTATCAGCTTAATATCTAGCTGTTGCTTTTTTTTAAAGAGTTAAAAAGTAGTTTCAGGTTCTATATTTGCTATTTGCACCAACCCTCTGCCAGTTTTTGTAATTTTATGATGCAGTATCTTCCATTTCTTGTACATATTTTTTTCTCTTTCTGTTGCTGTGGGAAATCTTCACAAACAAAAGAGGAAACTGATTACACACACAGGGAATGTCTTCACTATGGGGCTTAGTCGACCTAAGTGAATAACGTAGCTGGAGTCGATGTAGCTTAGGTCGACTTACCCCTGTGTCTTCACTGTGCTGCGTCGACGGGAGACGCTCTCCAGTCAACTTCCCTTACTCTTCTCGGAGAGCTGGAGTACCAGGATCAACTGGAGTGTGCTTTGCCATCGATTTAGCCGGTCTTCACTAGACCCGCTAAATCGATCCCTGATGCATCAAATTGCAGCAGCGTGGATCTCTCCGGTAGTGAAGACCAGCCCACAGTCTTGTCAGAGGCACAGAGTAAGAAAACTGAAAAAAATATGGCAGGGGGATTTTTCTCTAATCTTTCAGTAATTCTAATTGCTACATATAAAAAAGCTAAGGAAAACATTTTAAGACACAAGTGATTTTAACTTGAGTCAGTTTTTAAATAACTATTTCAAAGCTAAAACAGTCTGTGTTTGTTTCCAACTTCTGCAGGATATATTGTGAAAATGCAGCCCTTAAGGAAACATTGAAACTCAGAACAGATGAAGTTAGAACTCTTAAATCTGAAAATGCAAGTAAGCAAACACTGCATTGCTCAATACTTTTCCCTTTTTAAAAGTACTGTTTTTAATGAGAGAGACAAGATAGATGAGTTAATGTATTTTATTGGACCAACTTCTGTTAATGGAATGGACCGCTTCACAGAGTTCTTTGGGTCTTGGGAATGTAACGAGAGTCTAAATACAAGTTGGAAGAGATTGTTAAGCATAAGGGGTTTGTTGTATTAATTTAATTGGAATATATGGGCCAAAGGTGTTAAGGTTGTTTAATGTTGGACAAAGACTATGTTAAACAAGGTTCGGGTTTGTTATACAGAAATCGCAGCCTGCTTAGTACCATGGCAAACACATTATTAAACATCCTTTTAGAAGAAAAAACTCCTTGTTTGACAAACTCTTAGATGGTATTAAATATGGTAATAACTGTCCTTTTAGGGAAAAGAGAAGAAGTTGCTTGAGGTGGGCTACAGCTATTGTAAGTCTGATCTCATTTCATCCCAAATGGTGGTTGGGATTCAGCTTGAGCTCATAGGGGTGGTGATGTTATTCAGGTCCTTCTCTTCGGCCTGGTCTGGTCAGGACATCCCTCAGGATCAGGATGATGAAAGCTCAGGGTCCCAGGAAAGGGGATGTATGCCAGCCATGATGGTAAAGATTGCTCCTGGAGCATCACAAAAGAGGTTTATTTTACTTTGAGCCAACACGTTGTTATTCAGTGGTGCCTATATGTTCATCTGATCTTGCTTTGTTTAACTTTGGATCTGGAAATCATTTTTAGCAGCCAGGACCGCCCAGATGGTGGGGCAATTTGCCCCAGGGGCCCCCATGAGAGTTTTTCGGGGCCCCTGGTGCGGGGTCCTTCACTCGCTCCAGGGGCCCCAGAAAACTCTAGTGGGGCCCAGGCCCCCAGAGCTTCTTCTGCTCCGGGTCTTCGGCAGCAGTTCAGCGGCGGGGGGTCCTTCCGCTCCGGGACCCGCCGCCGAAGTGCTGGGTCTTCGGCAGCAATTCGGCGGCGGGGGCCCCCTGCCGCCGAAGACCCTAGGCCCCCTGAATCCTCTGGGCAGCCCTGTTAGCAGCTGATGTCTGGAGATACCATCTTAAGCCAGATGTGGCTTACAAAATTTTTGATTGATTTCAACTTAGCTTCATAACTGTGACTTCAAGATGTACTGATATTTTACATAATGTAATTAAGGAGTGGGATGTGTCTGTGTGCGAGGGAGAGACACTCACTATCTCCTTTAAAAATGTGACTCTTTGCCATTACTTGAGCGCTGTTCACTAGCAACCTGTTGGAGCGTCACTGACATATTTATGCTGGGTCATAGGATATTCATCTTTAGTAATAGAGACCCATCTTTGTTGTCTTTGACTTTTTCTTCTCAGTCCTACTGGCCTTGCAGATCTGGGGTATTTTCTCTGGAATGGGGAAGACAGGAGGGAATGATAGGTTGAGTGTAGACTTGAAATTCATGTTAGATGTATGATTTGACTGTTAAAATCTTTTCTTCCACACTGGTAGTTTGTTTTAGTTGCCACTCTTTGCATTAAAATAATGAAGTAGGGCACTCTGAATGACCTTACAATGAGGTAACTTTTGAAAAAAGAATCATTGTGTCTTTTCCATCATGATCAGTAGCAAAACATAACTAAGCAAAGTGAATGTGTTTAAAAAAGTGAAACTAACTTGATTTTTTTCTTTGTACAACACATTTTGTAGATAAGAAAAATAAAATGGACAGTTTATCTTGTCTTCAGCAGCGAGGTGTTTGATAGTGATCCAAATCAGATTGTTTCAGCTGCTTTATTAGAAGACCTTATTGGGGGAAAATGTGAGAGGTGTATTATTCAGCAAAAAAACAGGCAACAGCATAATAATAGAATTGTTGAAATGGAGTGTGAAATAAAACTTGGTGATTTATATTAAGCGGATACTGGAAGCAATTGCTATGGAAGCTAGAATAGAAATACATTAAAAACTGGAGAAATAAGATGCTAATAAAATGAGGTTCAACAGTTTCACTTGAGGAGAAGAAATCTGGTATCTAAGTATAGAATGTGAGAATACTGATATAATAAAATATATTTTTTTATTAAATATGCTTTTTATCCCAAAGAATCCAAAGTATTTCACAAATTATAACAACACTGAAATACAACCACTTCAGGTGTGGAGGGAAACTACTATCCTGCTCCCTGTACAACCGTGGAGAAATGGAACATTTGGCTAAGAAAGCCAGGGCAAACTCCTGCTGTTATGAAAATTACTATGAGATAGTAAGGACCATATAGGACAATGGAACCTTTAGTTTTTAATATCTGAACTTATAGGTTCCCATAGCATATAGTGTAGGATACTCAACTTATTTACCTTAGAACAGAGGTTCCTCAACTGTGGTCCATAGAGAGCTGGTTGGATCATATGATGCAAGCACCTCCCCTTATTTGTAGCTACAAAATTGCTTTAAAAGACATGAATATTTTTCTAGTATTACCTTTTGAAGTAGGCAATTGTAGTTGTAAATGGAAAGAGAGGTGGTCACATGGTGTTAAATGGGAGGAGAGGGGATATGAGTTATCATCTCTATTAAAATATGGTCCACACTATGAGAACATTAGACTCCCTTCCTTAGAAGGAGGAAGGAATTTGAGACTCTGGTTCTAGGGAGTCTAGGTATTCCAAACCTGATGCTTAAACCGTTAAACTAATCTCTCAAGTAATTGGAAAAAACTTTAACGCAGAGTTAAGGTTGCCTGGTGATACCTTGTGTCCTTCCAGAATGTCAAGTTCAGCAAAACTCAAATTTCGGAAAACCAGGAAATAGAGTTAAGATAAACACCCATGCAACCTTAACTCTGTCCCTCTGGAGCTGCCAGTAACCCCTGAGAATTATGTGCATGCACTCCAGCTGCATTCAGTATGTTAGGTGTAGCTCTACTGAGAATGGTGAAGGAATAAGTTGGAGCAGCTTGGAAGAGCTGTAATTGTGATGTGAGGAGATCTGGGGATTAGTTTGAGGAGCATCATAGAACTGTGATTGTGATATGAGGAGATGAGGGTCTGAGTCCCCTCCCCGCCCCCCATGTGTGTTATCAAAGGAAAAAGGTGTATATATACCTTGAAGTTCCAGTCTGCATCATTTCAATACAGAATTGTGTTGGTTGTGTCAGTAGCAGGATACTGGGATTTTCTTGCCATGGGTATTGTCAATAGTGAGATGGGGATATAAAAGCAGTCTGTGGATTTAATGATGGGTAGGTGAAAGTATAGGTTGGGTTGTATCCTGTGTGCAAATGTCAAGGGGTTGTAAAAGAATAGGAGGTGGTTGTTTTAGTTTTACAAGTGTGGTATTTTTTTCAGGGGAGTAGGCTCAGTGTTTGAGCATAGGAGAAGTGCAGATAGTGCCTATTCTATATTTCCTGGTTTTCAGAACTGTGAGTTTTGCTGAACTTGAGGTTCAGGAAGTGTGCAAGCTATAGGCGGGCAACCTTAACTCTAAAAAAAGAACAGGAGTACTTGTGGCACCTTAGAGACTAACAAATTTATTAGAGCATAAGCTTTCGTGGACTACAGCCCACTTCTTCGGATGCATATAGAATGGAATGTCCATTCCATGTCCGTGTCCATTGTTAGTCTCTAAGGTGCCACAAGTACTCCTGTTCTTCTTTTTGCGGATACAGACTAACACGGCTGCTACTCTGAAACCTTAACTCTGTTAATGAAGTTTTGTCATTTAATTTACTAGGTTTTTTTTAAAACAGGTAGGCGTTAATGGTCATTTAGACAGTTGTAGTTCTCACCTAGGTTTGCAGTTGATACACTACTCTGGGTAGGTAATCAAAAGGCTTAGATTTTATATAGTGTTTTTCATCAGTAGGCTTCAAAGAAATTTACATCATCCACATTTTGCGTATGGGAAATTGAGTTACAGAGAGGTGAAGTGACTGGCCCGAGGTCATCCAGCAGGCCAGTGGCAGGACTAGGAATAGTCCTTATCCAATGGTCTTGCAACTGGGCCACACAGTTGCTATGTGATTCCTCATTGCTCCTCCCCCCCTGTACATTTTGTTATAGCAGGATGGGGATAGTGGTTGTACTTTGAAATGTTTGTAATGTGTAGTTGCTAACAGACCCAGTGAGAAAAATCTTCTGGTCTATGATCCAAAACCTTGACAGTTCTATTATAGTAACTTCAAGTGTGTGAGAAGATTAGTGTGCCTCTCTCCTCCACCCTCTGCCCCACCAACTTTTCCAGCTCCCCCTCCTTATAGTAATTTCTTCTAGATGTTTTAATTTGTTACCTGCAGGCTCTCCAACCCATATCTCAGCTCACATGGAGGGTAGGAAGAGGGGCTTAGGCCTCCCAGATCCTGGCACACACACACCAGGGGAGAATGTGGGGCTGACAGATGCCCTTGCTCTTCTCCAGTGACCCTTACCTGAGCTCCCAACCCCTCTTACCTCCCTTCCCCACTTATCCCCCTCTCCTCCATATGGCAGCAAACCCCTTTCACCTCTCAGCAAACATTCATGTCTACTTTTTTTTAATTCAAAAATGCATTATCCCAAAGTAAACACACTAACAGAGGCAGATTTTAGCAATATGCCATCTAGCCTTTTGACCCACAGTGGGAACAGACACTGGCAGGATAAGTCAGATTCAAAGGACTACTACTTATCTCCTTGAGCTATCAAGTTTATGTGACACTAACAGTCCGTGCATTCTTGGTATAATCCATCGGAAATGAGAATAAGCACATAAGGCTTTCAAAGGGCCTAACTGGAGAAGCAAAATCTTTTTCAAATAATGTATTAATTTGATTTCGCCCAAAGGGCTGGTGGGTACCAGGCACTTTGTTGGGGTAACCGTTGAATGTTGGAGACCCTGATGCAATGATCTGAGCCATGTTTTGATTTCTATCTGTAAGGAGAAAAAAAGTTGCCAGAAACTCTCAACTTTAAGATAAGCTGTTTTTTTTCGGGGGCTATATCTTGGTACACTTTGATCAAATGGCCCCAAATTTGGATCATGAATGGAATCCCATACCCAGCACAGCACATTACAAAGCAATACAGCTAATAGTGTAGATTTTAGAGCACCCAGCAGAGTCAAGGTTTGAACAGAAAGCTGTTTTTAACCTTAACTGTAGGAGAGCTATCACTCTGCTGTAATTTCTTGGTAAGCAAAGTCAGATATTGAGGAGATTAGAAGCATGAAAAACTAATTATTTTCAATGTTGAATTTCATAGTTTTGAATCAACAGCGCTTGGAGTTTCTTGCAATGCTTGATGTAAAACAACAGAAGATTATTCAGGAAAATATGTCCATTAATAAAAGTGGCTTTACAGAAATTACAGGTCTTGAAGTAAGTGAGAATTTTGTTTTCTTTATTTCAGGAAGTATGGTTGGTTGGAAGTTTTTTTTTTTTTTTAAATACATTTTGTTTGAGCAGTTAATGAAGTTCCACAAAACATTTCCTTCCAAAAATTCCTTTTTGATAATGCATCAGAATACAGTATGACTTTTATAGCAAATGAGAAATATGCCTCCTGTTATTAACTGAGTGCTTGCAATAAGTAGTCTCTGAGCCTGTTGGGCAATTATCTGCTTTGCTACTGTCGTGGAAAGGAAGAGCGGACCGAAGAAGCATCAGGATATCCTACTAATGTTAACAGGTTTAGCACTATCTCCTCAAGCTCTGCACTTTTCTCTTATGAGAGGAGACCTCTTTTGAGGTCTTCAGGGAGCAGCATAAATATACTGACAACTCTTCTGACTGTTTTTATGCTGTATGGTAGAAGCCATGCTTCTGGTCAGTGGAAGATACTCCACTATCCTGTCTGTCATGCTGCAAATGTGGCAAAAATGATGGTGAATGACTAAGACTCCAATTTATATGCTCCAAGGTCTGAGATTTCCAGAGAGCAGTCTGGAATATATCCAAGGCTTCCTTAACTTTCTGGGGCAGAACCCTATTGACAAGGACAAATAGTATGACATGACAGGTTGAATCCTGGAAATATTCATTCTAGCAAGATTACACTGTAATGGTCTCTTTATTACTTTTGTATTCAATTACAACTAGGGAGAACATTTTCAAAAGCTTCTAAGGGATTTAGGAGCACAACGGCCATTGAAAGTCATTGGGCTTTATGCCCCTAAATCACGTAAGCATTTTTGAAAATCTGCACCTAAACCTTTTAATAATCTCATAATATACAATATGTGTGGGTATGTCCACATTTGTTAAATATCTGACGGCTACTTATTCATAGGCTGAACTCAGTAATACCTTGTCTACACATTTACTCAGGGAATAGCTTGACATTTTTAATTTAAAAAAGAAAAAGTTTAATGCATTATGCATAAGACTACAATTTTGTCATGGATATTTTTAGTAAATGTCATGGACAGGTTAACAGGGTCCACACACACCTCTCGCAAGCAACCCCCCTCTGGCTGGCTGTCTGTGTCCATGGTCTTTAAACCAGTCCCAGCCCTGCCTTTGGGCTGTACCCCCAGGGTTTGCTGCTTCAGGCCACTGGGAGCTGCGGGAAGCTGCAGCCAGCACATCCCTCGGCCTGCGCCGCTTCCCACAGCCCCCATTGGCCAGTGGGAGCTATGATTGGCCGAACCTGTGGACGCGGCAGGTAAACAAACCATGCTGGCCCGTTGGGGTGCTTACCCTAGTGGGCTGCGTGCCAAAGGTTGCTGATCCCTGCTTTACAACATTCATTTCATGGAGGTTCCTGAGTTCCTTTTCAACCACTCCTCCCCTCCTTCACAATATTTTCTCTGTTACTAATCATGCCAGTTTGATATTTGGCATTTGGTATTGGCAATATCTTGGGCAGAGGAGGAGAGGGAAAGTAAACCCTGATGGAGACCATCCCCATAGGAATTTAATATGCTTTAACATCACATCTTTAGTAATTCTTGAGTGTCCCCATGTAGACAAGCCTGGAACAGAAAAATTTTCAAAGCCAGGGACAGATACTATTTGCTGTATTATACGCTCTAATTTTATTTGGGATGTGTGCATAGATAAACTTTTTTTTTTTTTTTCTTTTTAGAGTTCACTTGTTTGGGTACATAAACCTTTAAAGATGTATACTGCATAATTAAGACTATGATTATGTTATGGAGGTCACGGAAGTCACAGAATCTGTGATTTCCAGAGACCTCCGTGACATTGGGGCATCCACAGCAACCCAGCCACTGCTGGCAGCAGGGGACCCTCCTGCAGCAGCCCTGCTGCGATGTGCGGCAGAAGGACCCCTGCAACTGACCAGCCGCCACCACTGGCAGGGTCACCCAAGCTGCCCGGCCACCAGTGCTGCTGGCGGGGGACCTGGAGCTCTCTAGCCACAGTGGGGGGGAATCTGCAGCTCCCCAGCTGCCGCAGGCAGCAGTGGATCCCCCCCAGCTCCCAGCCCCACAAGCAGTGGGGGATTCCCCCCCACCCAGCTCCCAGTCCTGTGGGCAGTGGGGGGCCCCCAGAGCGTCCCAGCCACCACCAGCGGTGGCAGAGGGACCCTGGCAGCTGCAGCCAGCACATCCCTCGCTCCGTGCTGCTTTCCAAAGCCCCCATTGGCCTGGAGTGGCAAACCGCGGCCAGTGGGAGCTGCGATCGGCCGAACCTGCGGACGCAGCAGGTAAACAAACCGTCCCGGCCCGTCAGGGTGCTTACCCTGGTGGGCTGCGTGTCAAAGGTTGCCGATCCCTGTTGTAAAGTTTGAATAGTTTTTATCGCTTGTTTATTTTAATTAAAAATAAATGGCATGTGTGTGTAGATCATGTGGGTTTCCCTAACCCCTAATCCACTATGATTTCAAGATATTTTTATTGGTAAAAATCTAGATTCTTTAAATTACTTTGTGTGTGCACATAGAGGTGTTTGAGTAACTGGTGTGTAATGCTCTTGGATTTGAAGCTGGCGGTTCTTGGAGCCTGCACCTGTAATGCTTCTGGAGGAGAGCCCTGTTCCTGTGCTAAAATGTCAGCTGCAACTCGAAAGCAGCTCCTTCAGCTCAGACAAGAGGTAATGTAGCCTAACTTGGCTGTGGAGCAACATAGATGTCTTTTTCATGAAAAAGTTTACCGTATACTTGCTATTTGGGTCTAGTACATTTCAAAAACAAAATAGTGCTTTTCAAAAGTCTCTGCAAGCTTTAGCAAATGCTATGGTAATACAGATAAGTAGTAGTAATAACACACTAGAAACTTTTGCTTGTGTAGTAATTTTTTGTTTTAAAAAATTTCTATACTGGCAAAAGCCCTATTGTAGATGGCGATATTGGCAATAAAGCACTTTTGCCAGTGTAGCATATTTTCTTAAAGAAACCAGTATAAGCTATACTGGCAAAAGTACTGCATCTATACTAGGAAGGCTTGCCAGTATATCTATACCAGGAAACTTCTCTACAAACCATTATTACTAGGTTTAAGTCACAACTGGTAGGGAGGATTTAGCAGTTCCTAGAAAGAGGGAGGAACTTCACAAGAGACAGAGAAATCTTTTTGCCTCCAAATCAGTTTTTCAGCACTATCTTCAGGTATTAAGTGTGGCAATTTTCCATAGAGGAAGACAGTGCCCTAGTCTGCAACTCATACAATCTTTTGTAGTCCAAGCATATTTTTTTTCTTAAATGCAAGTTGCTGGCATTATAAATTTCTCCTCCTGTTGTTGTTTAACAGAGATGGACTGCTCCCTTATTTTTCTTATAATCTTTGCCACAGTTGATTATGTGCAAGATGCAGCAGCCTTTAACCCAGAGCCCAAATTTTCTCCAAATTGTAATTAGAGTACTTTAAAAGTTGTGGGTGTTTTTTAAGCAAATTGATTAGTTTTAAACTTTTACTGATCAGTAAGGGAAAAAAAAAGGGAAAAAACGGCCAAGAACAGGAAACATATACACAGCTTCATAACTTTTTTTTCATTTTCTGGTGTAAATGCACCATACCTGTATAGCACATTATCATCATTCCTAGGATTCAGAGAGGACTTGAAAATAGTAACAACTGCTCCTTGCTGTATTGGAGCCCTAATGTAAGCTGTTAACATAAATTCATGTTTTTTATGATATAAAAAGCTTGCAGGATTGAGAAAAGGATTTGTAAAATGAGACTAGATTTGCTTTGATTTTATTAATCTTGTGTTCAGTTGCTGAATCCCATGTAATCCTTTTAAGTACCTCACAACATACAGTGAATGGATACTTTATGGCCCAATTGAGTATATTGAGTAATCGTGGAATTATATTTCATTGACCGGGGAGCAGTCCTGAGCTTCCAGTGCTGCTCCTTTACAAGGATGTTCTTGGAATTTGACGGTTTAAAAAAGATTTGCTGCATGAGGGTCTTGTTTTAAAGCTAAAGAGAGGTGATCCTGAGCATGGTAATCATATACTAGTCTTAATTATTAAGAGGTATGATGAATTTGTTTGAATGGATGTTACAAATTTAAAGCCTAAACTGATTTTTGCTTAGAGTTAGCTGGCATAAGTGTGTAGGTATGTACACACACACACACACACACACTAATTTAAGAGTGCTGCCTTTTTGCAGATATCCAATTGTGGCCACGCTTTTATTAATGTATATGTGTGGTATGAGAGAGAGAGAGAAAATATAATACAATGACAGAGAGAGAAAACCCACATGTGGTACATTGAAATTATTCAGAAGTTTTGCATAGAGCTAGCCTATATAAACCATGTAAACTTATTGTTAGCTATATCCGTCCTTCCTTTTTCCTCCTGTTGTTTGTTGCATCTTCTCAAAGTATATTTAAGTCCCTTGGGTTAAGGACCATGTCTTCCCTTGTGTTTGTACAGCTCCTAGCACAATGGAGTCATGATCCTGATTTAGACCTTTTAGGGCTACTGCAATACAAATAATAAATGCAGCAGCACAGAAACACAATTAAAATTAAATAACCCAAGTTCCATCTCTCAAAGATGGAAAACGATATTTGTGAGTTCTAGTTCTAGTTTGTTGGAAGCCCATTGGAAATCTTGATAGTGTAAGATTAAGTATTATTTTGAAAGGTCCATTGTGCATATGTAACAGTCTTCCACAGAAGTTGTCATCAATTTCAAGATTCATATGGATTGAACAGGAAAATGGCTAAGAAAAATTAAAGTGAACTAAAAATGTCCATCACGAATGCACCCTGAACAAGAACATATGGGGAAAAATAGCTTGCCTGTTGAAAGAAGCAAGTCCTACAATCATTTTCTTTTTTTAAAGACACACAACTGTGACTTTCTTCTAGTCATTTATATCATGTTTTAGTCTGAAAAAGTGTTTCCGTCTACCTTGCTTAAAGAATAGATTTAGTTAAAGCCATAATTTGTGTGGTGCATTTTTGTTTTGTTTTATTTTATTACTTTTATAAGTATGGTATCCTTCCTCAATGTCCTGCAGCTGTAGGGCAACAGTTCCCTTTTCAAAGAGCAGCACAGATTTGGAAATGATGCTATCGTGGCTCTGTTGTACATGGGTTGTTCTCCTTGACACTAGTACCTCAGCTTCTAATAACATAGAACGCTCTTGCACATGTTCACAGCCTGGTTGTGACAGCAGTGCTGAGCGCAACTGGCATGCGAGACTCCTGCTCCTCTTCAAGCTGTCCTGGAGGGGCAAACAGTACTGCAGGAGAGCCAGTTAGTGCAGAGGATGTGTGTGTGTATGTAGATATAAACACACACATTCAGGGGTAAGGATTTCAATCCCCACTTCAAAATTATTCTTTTAGCAAGCTAGTGTTTAGTTTGTTTTCCTTCTAAAAAGATTGTTTTGAAGAAAGTACTGATGTCACCACTTCCCTAAAAGTATCTAGCTAGCTCCTCCTCTATCTCCATTCACCCGTAAAGGCCTGGTATGTGTGTGTCTGTGTTGGCAGTGCTCTTTCAATATGATAGCAGGATTTCTTATACTATCTGTGTTAATAGACAGTCTAAATTTTTTTAACTGCTGGCTTCCTAGTTTGTGTGATGCATTCTATTTTTTCCTTAATTCAAAATAGTGTGAAGCTCTGAAGAAGAGTAAAGAAGAAGCGTATATAATGGCAGATGCCTTCAGAATTGCGTTTGAGCAGCAGTTAATGCAGAGGAAAGACCAGGCTTTGAGGCTCACACAAGTGAATAAGATCTGTAAAAAAGAAACAAAACTTATAAACTGGAAACGCCTGAAAGAGGATGGTAACTGTGATGTTTCATAATTATGTTGTTGTTGGAATTTAAGTAAAATTAATAAGTATCAGTAGGAAAGAGGATAGGTTTATTGAAGAATTACAACACTCTGTTTCATTTACAGCTGTGATCCAATTGCTGACCTAAGAATCCTTAGAATCAAGAAAAAAGAAGTTATGTGAAAATTGTAAATACATCACAACTGTGTCATCTAGTTAGGGATTTTCTGCTGGAGGTTTCACAACTTCTATTTTAGGAATTCTGTACATAAATAGAACTTGCTTGTAATAACTTAAACAGTATATTGGATCTATCAGTCTAGGTTTTTTAATCTAATTTTTTTTTATCCTGCACTCAGAGGATACGGTCTGAATAAAATCTCTGAAAAAAATCGTTAACTATGGCACTGATAACATATTGGATATTAAAACTGCAGGGATCTTCAAAATCAAACATACTTTTACACCATTTATGATATTTGTTTAACTTTTGCACTCAACTTGGACTGTGAAAATAGACTGATCTCTTTAGTTATCCTATAGTAGCACAGTGTATCACATTTCAATTGTAAATATTGCAGAGGGAATGTTTGTTCTTCTTTGAGTTGTGTCCCTATGGATGCTCCACGTTAGTTACTTCAGGTGTGGATGTGCCTCTTGAGCCCTTGATTAGAGAGTTTCCATAGGCAGTGTCCGTTCAGCTCACGCATGCCCTCGATACAATCTCATGCCACACACCGAGGTTATATAGCAGGCAAACTGCCCTGGGTTCCTTCTTTACAACCTGGGACTGAGATGGAGCTCTAGCGTGTCCACCTTGTGCATGCATCACCATGTTTTGCTGTTGTTCTATTGTTAGTTTAGTGTGTCTAGTTAGAATTAGTTGTAGATAGTAGTGAGAGGTTTGGAATTTTTTTCTCCCCCCCCCCCCTTTTTTTTTCCCCCCCTGGGGAACTTATTTGGCCTAGCTGGACATGCCTGGCTTCCCAGGTTTCAAATGTTGCTTCTCTTGTCAGGAAGCTGTCTGGTCAGTGATGGGCAATCTAAGTGCTGATGTTGCTTGGGAGAGTCCCATGTCTCCCAAAAGTGTAGCTTTTGCCTGGCTCTAAAATCTAGAGCATGGAAGAATCGGTAAACCAAATTGAAGCTTCGGATGATGGAGCGTTCCTTTCAATCCACTTCTGAGTCAATCAGGAGTCTGCCTCCTATACATAAAAAGCAACAGAGGGTCCTGTGGCACCTTTGAGACTAACAGAAGTACTGGGAGCATAAGCTTTCGTGGGTAAGAACCTCACTTCATGATACTTGCCTCCTATACATCTGTCTCCAGTGCCCCATCGACCTTGGGTAAGGTGTCCCTTAAGAGGGGTGAGGGAAGACTGTGGAGGACTCAGAGAAGGTACCGAAGAAGAGGACCTTAGGCTCCCACTACAAGAGCCAGCTCCTAAAAGGCCCCAATCTCCTTCTAAGTCTGCAGTGTCAGAAGCTTCGCCTCCTTGACTCAGTACCATGGAGGTGAAGGACTCTTTCTCTGGTACTCGTGGGGCTGGGAGATCCTGGAGCACTTTGGAGAAGCACAGCTCCTTGGTACCATCTGGGAAGAACAGACTGGCCCAGGACATACACTCCTATAGAACGGCATCATCTACAGCAGACTTAGCAGTGGTGTCTTCGCATTCTGGTCCATCAGTACCAGCAAAATCAAAGCATCAGACACCTTTGGCCCCAGCATCTATATGCTCCAGATCAACAGTACCCTCCACCTCAACTTCTGCATCATTACCAACCCACTTGCTACCCCAGGAATTCTGCTACTCCAGGGACTTGTTAGTGTTAGACAAGCTGGAGCCTCACTGCTCATGGATGCCAACTGAGTCTCAGTACTGAGACCCCAGTCCCCAGATTATCATTGCTACCTTGCAGGATTCCCCACCCTTTTCTACTGGGTCCCTCCTCCCCATTAAAGGACATTGAGGAGGATGAAGGAGACGTTCAGTTGGTCTACTTATCAGTGCAGAGTTCCCCTCGCATCATTACAGGACCCCATACTTTGACAAGGATTCCACAGCTTTAGTCAAAAACCTTCCAGTGTTTGAAACAGGTCCATCTAGCAGCTCTACCTTAGTGCATACTTTTTCTGAACATTATGCCTTGGTTCTTGCCATCAGTTCTGATGCAACACTTGGTTGTGCTCTACTGTCTTCTGTCTTGGACTTGATTCCAAAGCTCCCCATCCCCTGTGGGGATACCCCTTGGGAGTCACTGGAAGTGGAGCATCCATAGGGATACTACTTGAAGAAGAAGTTACTCCTAGCCCACGAAAGCTTATGCCCAAATAAATTTGTTAGTCTCTAAGGTGCCACAAGGACGCCTCGTTGTTTTTGCTGATACAGACTAACATGGCTACCACTCTGAAACCTGTCACCTTGTGGAGTAACTCTGTTTTTTTTGAGCTGTCTCTCTCTATGGATGCTCTACTATCCACCCTCCTACCCCCTGCTTCAGACTGCTCTTTGTTGCACTGTCAGATAGAGAAGGAACCAGAGATGAAAGTAAGCCGGTAGAATCCGGGACAGCCGTGCTGGACTGGACTGGACTGGCTTCTCGGCGATTTAAAGGGCCCGGGGCTCCAGCTGCTTCGGGGAGCCCCGGACCCTTTAAAGCACCGCATGAGCCCCGCTGCCGGATCTCCGGCGGCGCTTTAAAGGGCCCGGGGCTCCCCGCAGCGGCCGGAGCCTCTGGCCCTTTAAAATCCCGGAGCCCCGGGGCTCCTGCAGCTGGGCTCGGGCGGGAATTTAAAGGGCCCGGTGCTCCTGCAACTGCAGGGAGCCGTGGGCCCTTTAAATCCCCGCCCGACCCTTGCCGCCCCGGGGTAGTGGCGGCAGGGCTCCTGCGGTGATTTAAAGGGCCCGGAGCCCCGCGGTAGCCGGAGCCCCGGACCCTTTAATTCGCCCCTGAGCCCGGGGCTCCAAGCTGCCTCTGCAGCTGGTAGCTCTGGGGTGATTTAAAGGCCCTGGGGCTCGCAGCCACAGCCGGAGCCCCAGAACCTTTAAATTTTGAAAGGCCCCACCTCTTCTGGTTGAGGCCACGCCTATTCTGGTTGAGGCCACACCCCTGCTCAGGACTCCGGCGTACTGGTAAGTCCTTTAAGTTACTTGCACCCCTGGAAGGAACTGAGGGAAATTTGCCTGTGCAGCCCTATATATCGTTGATGTGTGGCCTGTGGTTGTATAGAGGGCATGTGTGAGTCGAATGGACACTGCTAATGGAAAAGCTCTGACCAATGGCTTGAGAGGCACCTGAAGTAACTGAAGTGGAGCACCCATAAGGACACAGATCTTGAAGAACCGCAGTTACTGCACAAGGTGAGTACTCTTTTCTTTTTAAGAAAAAACAACCAACAACTTTTATTTAGAATTGTAATGACCTTTTGTGAAAAGATTTATATTGTTAATAGGATTTATACAAGCGTATTGTTACAAATTTTAATTCTGGGCAAGATTTAATTTACAGTTTTAGTTGCGTGGTTTTTTTTTTTTTGTTTTTTTTTTAATAAAAGAGAAAGATGTGTTGATAGTACTAATTTGTTTTATAGAAGTATTATGATTAGGGCTATGATTTTGTCATGGAGGTCATGTATTCCATGACTTCCAGAGACCTCCGTGACTTGAGCCCCCAGTGCCTCAGGACTGTAGGGTCCCCTGCCACCTCTGGCAGCTGGGAACTGCGGGAGCCCAAGCTCCCGGCCGCAGAGGGAGGCAGGGTTGCCCCACAGGCAGCTCCCAGCCAGGGCGGAGGCAGGGGTGCCCAGAGCTCTGAGGCAATGGGGAGACCCCAAACACCTGGCTGCTGCGGGCAGCAGGGCTCTCTGGAAGTCCCGGCTGCCACAGGCGCCCTGGAACACGGAGCCGCCAGCGGTGGCATGGGGCTCAGAGCCTCCACAGGCGGCACGAAGCACTGAGCCTCCATGGGCAGCACGGAGCAGTGAGCCTCCGCGGAGGGCACAAAGCATTGAGCCTCCATGGGCAGCTGGGGTGCCCCGAGCTTGGAGCCGCCATGGGTGGTGGGCAGACCCTGTATCTCCAACCCAGGCCCCCCGGGTGATGTGGGGAGCCTGCAGCTCCCCATTTTGTCATGCATATTTTTAGTAAAAGTCATAGGTCACAGGCTTCCATGAATTTTTCTTTATTGCCCGTGACCTGCCCGTGACTTTTACTAAAAATATTCGTGACAGAATCTTAGCCTTAATTATGATGTATGATAAATTCACAAGGTAAGGGAATTACAACTTTGAATTAAGCACAGAAATGTGTGTTGAATATCCCCCACTCTCTAGGCAATTTGAGAAATATTACATAATATATAAACAAGTTTTAACTATTTTTAGAAAACATTCTTATTATCAATAATACTTGGCACTGGCCATCCACAGATCTCAAAGAGATCTGTAAAGGAGAGGAGTAAATATCATTATCCTTATTGTACACATAGGAAAACCAAGGTACAGAAAATATTAAGTGCTTTGTTCACAAATCCACGGCAGAGCTGGGAACAGAACCCACTTCCAGTCCCATGTATTATCCACTGACCCACTGCTGCTATGGTTTGTGAAATCTGCTGGGTTTTTTTCTTTGTTTGCTAAAGAGGCCCCAGAATGTAATATTCTGACATGAGATATATTTTAGAAGCTTTCATGAAACTACTGATTATTCTGGTGTCTTTGTTCGCTAATTATATGTCCTGAGGCATCTTCAGCAAACATAAAGAGAACTTAAAACTTCCACACTCTTTTTATAGTGGGATATTAGCATATATTTCTAGACTTAACTCAGGATAGTTTATCCTTTGTTTATTTTAATCTTCATTGAAATTTAAATATATATATATATATATATATATATATATATATATATATATATATATATATATATAGCAGTTTAAGACTTACAACTTTTTACATTTCTTCCACAAAACCTTTTTTAACTTAGCATATAGTGTCCCTTTTATAAAACAAAACAAGTAGGGATTGTTATAATAATACCTACCCTCTTATATTGAGTTTTTCATCAGTAGATCTCAGAGGACTTCACAGTCTTTATAGAAGAGCCAAAGTGTATTTCTCATGCAGTTCCAGAAGTTTCCATTTTGTTGACCCATGTTTGCAATCAAGACTATTTTATCATTGGTGTGAGCCAGCACAGCCTTGCATGCAAAACCATTTGCCATATTGTGTCCCATGAAAATCATCTATAATTTGGATTACCACTTTATAAATGTCCATATCTTACTTTGTAAATGTATATTTTATCCCAAAGTCATACTAGTTTTCATGTCCTTTTTGTGTATTTCAAATGAAGTGTATTCCTTTTCTCAGGACTTGTGAAATTGCAAGGGAACAAGAAAAATCTGGGACAAAAGTTGACGGGCATGCTTGTTTCTGATGCTGACTGCAGGAAAATGGAAGAATTGGATAATCCTCATGAAATCCTCAGGATGCTAATAGATTTGGTTAGTATCTTAAAAAAATCTTGAAAAAGCATATTGATCAAAGTTAGCTTTGTTCCCACTGAGCAAACAAATATTGTTGACTCGCATATGACGATGTTCTAAGGAATAGTTTATAAACTAGTTTTCTTTTTTTCTTTTTAATACAGCTGAATGATAAAGAAGAGGCTTTGGCTCATCAAAGAAAGGTTAGTTATATGCTGGCTCGTGCAATGGAGGGAAAAGAAGATGCATCAAAGCAGAGTAACAAAAACAATCTTTCAGGAGAAAACATTACTCTGAAGAACCATCAGGATACAGCTTCAGAATCTCAAGAGTCAACTGAGCCTGAATATTCATGTTGCCAAAATCTTGGCGCTCAGGACAACACTTTCTCAATTCTCAACACAAAAATATATCAAAAATCAGCAAGACCACTTAAAAAATCACATTCCTGGCCATCCAGGAATTTAAAAGAAAATTATGTGCAAGGGATAGATGAAACTACAGATATGAATTGTACATATCAGAGCACTCAGAATTAAAAAATAACTTGTGATAGTGCCAAGGCACAACTCTAATTCTGTAATAAAATTCCAGAAAATCTGGTTTATGAAAGAGGGGGACGGGGGGAGGGATAGCTCAGTGGTTTGAGCATTGGCCTGCTAAACCCAGGGTTGTGAATTTAATCCTTGAGGGGGCCACCTAGGGATCTGGGGCAAAATCAGTACTTGGTCCTGCTAGTGAAGGCAGGGGGCTGGACTCAATGACCTTTCAGGGTCCTTTCCAGCTCTAGGAGATAGGTATATCTCCATATAATTTATTTTAACTACTTTTCTAAAGAACATATTTCAATACTTGGGGTAAAAATGTTAAGATACTTATTTTTTTAATTATGTTGTACTGTATAATCCTTTTTAGACTTTGTAAACTGTCTGTTTACTGTCTGCTTCTGTGTGTGCCTGCTATTATGAAAAAAAGTCGGGCAAAAGCTTTTGGAAGGATTGGTGTATTAATTAATCAAGGTGGTTTGTTTTTGCTGTGGGGATGGTTTTGCCTTTTACCTGTTCTTTTCCTCTTACATCTGATAACCAAAATAAAGACCTTAAAAAAACATTTGATTCTCTTCCAACTCTGCCGTGTGCTTAAAAAAAGGTATAAGAAATGTGTGGAAAACCAAGAGTCATGCTGTGTTGTATCTGTAGTTCATTAATTAACATTAGCAATGCTGGATGCATTTCAAAATCCTGTATGTAACACATAGCAGCAAAGACCATTCCAGATTAAGTCCCAACAAATAGCTTCGTGGTTTCAGTGTTTGTTTTGTTTTACTATTTAAATTATAATTATACCAGTGTTTTGATACACCTTATGATTAGGGCCCTACCAAATTCACAGTCTATTTTGTTCAATTTCCCGGTCGTAGGATTTAAAAAATAATAAATGTCTTTATTTCAGCTATTTAAATCTGAAATTTCAGAGTGTTGTAATTGAAAGGATCTTGACCCAAAAAGGAGTTGTGGGAGGGATGCAAAGTTATTGTAGGGGGTTGTTGCGGTACTGCTGTCCTTACTTCTGTGCTGCTGCTGGCAGTGGCGCTGCCTTCGGAGCTGGGCAGCTGGAGAGCGGTGGCTGCTGGCCGGGAGCCCAGCTCTGAAGGCAGAGCCACTGCCAGCAGCAGCGCAGAAGTAAGGATGGCATGGTATGATATTGCCAACTTTACTTCTGCGCTGCCGCCTGCCGAGCTGAGCCCTAGGGCAGCAGCCGCCACTCTCCAGCAACCCAGCTCTGAAGGCAGCAATGCAAAAGTAAGGGTGGCATGGTATGGTATTGCCACCCTTACTTCTGTACTGCAGCTGGTGGGGTGCCGCCTTCAGAGCTAGATACCTGGACAACAGCTGCCACTCTCCAGCTGCCCAGCTCTGAAGGCAGCACAGAAGTAAGGGTGACAATACTACAACCCCCCTAAAATAACCTTGTGACACCCCCACACACAACTGACTCCCCCCTTGCAACTCCCTTTTGTCAGGACCCCCAATTTGAGAAACACTGGTCTCCCCCGTGAAATCTGTATAGTTAGTATAGGGTAAAAGCACCCAAAAGACCAGATTTCACATTCCGTGGTGTGTTTTTCATAGCTGTGAATTTGATAGGGCCCTACTTATGATAAGGTATTAAGTTTCTGAGACTACACTTAAACATAATTTTTATCAGCTATTTGGACACAGTCCAAAAGTTGACCTACACTGAAAGTTTCTGGGAAGTAGCCTTTCAGTTCCAAGTTGGTTTTATCTCGTTCATTAAAAATATCTGTCACTCCATGGCTTTCTTTAATATTTGCAAGTACTTGTCGTTTCTTAAAACGTTTCTATTTAGCTGTATTTGCAGCAAGTAGTTATACGATAAACTCCATTTCTAGCTAGAACAGGCTGAATACCAGAAAAAATAATGTTGAGTATTTTTGATTGATATTGCTGCTATTATTAGAGTAAAATGTTTTCAATTAATATTATTTGACCAACTAAACGGTTCGGGAAAACAGCAGTTTGCAGACATATATGTTCATTGAATAGTATTTAACCATGTGTACGCAGATCAATTCTGATATAATTGAGGATGCTCATGTTCAAACAGGGAACAGAACAATATACTTTTTAAGGTTTCAGCTCTGTTAGCAGTTCAGGAAATTTGGAACGATCAGTAGTTTCTGCTCAAGGGAAGCTAATGACTATATTGAGGGACTAAGGACAAAAGCCTTGTCTCATTGAAGTGTATGTGAATTTCGCTGTTAATTAGGTCACAGGCCCAAATCCTGCTCCCATCTACATTATGAAAGTGACTATTTTAAAGCATGATGATTTAATACAGCTGGGGACCAACTTGATAAAGACTAAGTCCAAAACAGGTTTGTTTTGTACTTTAGCCCAGTTATAACATTGCTCCTGTCCACAAAGACCAGGACCAAAGCAGAGTTGTAACATGGTGGTTCCCAAACACGTTTTAACACAGACAATTTCATAGTGCATATGGTCCCTAAGATACATTAGCAGAGCTATTAAATCTTTCAAATCACCTGCCCACACTATCCCTGGCTGATGCCAAGGCTCTTAGTCACTGTTTCGTGAGCACTGAATTTCCTTATAAATTAAAAGATTCTGGGCCCAATGCTATTTCCCTGGAAGTTGGTGGGGATTTCAACTAGTACAGTATAGCCCTGATCCCTCACTAGAGCTTCTAGGTGCTAGCATAATATGAATAATAAATGATGTAATTTAACCAGAGAGAATAATATTTTTGAAACCTAAACATATATTGAGATTTTATATAAATAAAATATAAGCTAAAATATTTGTCCAATGTTTTACTACTATTGGACTGCTTGTACTTATATCCTCTTCAATTTTTATTTAGGAATACAAGTCTTTATATCTATGACTATACTAAGCAAAGGCTACTGTTTTTTTATTATAATTGTTAATAAAAAAAATTTCAATAAACCCCAGTCACTTGAGAATGACATGGTTGTCAATGGGATCTATGAATTTAAAAAAAATATACCTTTGGGACTTTTTGAATGCACTGTGTACCTTGTCAGTTAATTTATGGCTGTATTTATCTTTACATTTTCAGTTCTACAGGAGCACTGTCTTAACTATATCTCCTAAATCAGGAAATCTTTAAGAAAAGTTTACTTGCTGAGTCAACATACAATTGGTGCTTTCTGGACAGATCAATGGGGACTTTATTTCTGCAAAATATCAATTGCATGTGAATGAAAATACTTTTATTAGTCCAAATGTGAAATGCAATATCCTTAAACAATGTTGTAGTTGTTCTTTACCCATCTTTTTTTCCTCTCTAAAATTATTTTAAATGCTGGCACAAACATTTCATGTATTGTATGATAATTATAACATTTACCAAAATAAATATATTGTTTTTAATTTGAGTTGGAAATTCTGTATTATATCAGTCAGCATTGTAGTGATGCAGGCAATACATACATGTGTGCATTAGATGGAGTCTTCATACAGTAGTGGCCTAACTTTACAAAGGTGCTTCTGTTGACAAGATTGGGTTGCTGAGCACCTCTGAAAAACAGACCATCAAACTTTTTTTTCTTGTGTAGAAAGTTTATTAAATGCTTACATTTTTTCCTTAATTAGTCATTCTGTAGTGATTAAGGCTTTGTCTACACTGCCAACTGAACGACAAAAATGTTGTCGTTCACAGGTACTTAAAGAATCTCTCCCCCTCCTCCCCCCCCCCCAAAGACCAAAGATTTGCTGTGGCAAGTGGCAGTGTAAATGGCTCATTGTTGGCAGGCGCATTCTCCTGTCGACAACATGAACCCCACTCATAGGGTGTGGAAGTATTTTGTTGGCAAAAGTGCCGACAAACAGCATTTAACTACCTGACTTTTAGCGACACGGCCATGTCGCTAAAAGCTGTGTAGTGTAGACAAAGCCTTAGTTTGACATATTATGTTCACTATTTATTTATTTTCTAGGTTTATAAAAATATCCCTAAAAAGGTTGCTTTCAGGTGCATATGTTTAAAAAAAAAAAAATCACACACTCCATAATATCATCCACTAATGAGAGTGCACTAGCGATACCTATTATGAGAATTTGTTTGCTTCCCCCTCACTCCTGCTTCCGCAAGAAATAGTGTTCAGAGGCAGAGGTGACTTGAACTCCTAGCAGAGCTAGCCCAGTGTGTCCAACAACAAATTAAAACGTAAATTTACAGTCCTTTGAGATAAGTGGGGGACATTTATTTGTTTCAGGCTGGCTGGTGATACAGTACTGCATCAGTCTACGCTTAATTCACATTTTGAAAGTTATCCTCATAATAAAGCCTAAGCAGGGCTTAAATTCAGCCCGTGCTGTCTGAAGCAGAGATCTGGTAAATATTTTCAGCCCCCCTGGAGGTTTTTAAAGCATGGGGGAATGATGGGTGAAAGGGAGTAATAGAAAATACTCTGAGTATTTAAGCCCTGAGCCTAAGTACTTTTTCGAAGAGTCATGTAGGTGTTGGATCACAATTCTGAAGCAAGGAGTGACATCAGCAGCTAATTGTGTGGCCAAGGAATCTGAATACATGGAGTTCTGCCATTTATCTGAAGGGGGGAAAAAAAAAAAGAGGCAAAAGTGTAAAATAAATAGACAAAACATCTATTTCTCAATCTCTGAATGTGATCACCTTACATGAGAGAATGACAAAAGGCAGAAGCTATGGCACATTGTGGTGTCCTAAGTCTCGCCCTTGATGGAATGAAGGGCTAACAGCACAAATTTTTCCCTTTCAGACACCATCTGCTGGACTATATGACAAGACAATAAAAAGAAAAATGCCAGCTTCCATCAGGAATAGCTCAGTTCACTTTTGGCCTCCAGCTCCACCACAGAAGTGGGAGGAAAGCACCTCAAAGGTTTTTCATGGCCTTTTTTATTTCTGCATGGAGAGGTTGGGACAGCAATTTCAATGGGTCTTGGGCACTAGTGTTTGCTGTGCATGATGTTTTCATTCATCCTTCTGTGCTCTTTGCACCCTCCTTTTGTCTGTTTCTTCCACTTTTGCATCTTTTCATTATCTAAGACTCTAAGCTCTCTGGGATAGGGACTAAAGCTGGGTGAAATGTTTTGTCTGAAACTCTTTTTAAACAAAGAAGGCAGATTTGGGTCAACCAAAACATTTTGCAAATTTGTGTCAATTTCAGCAAATTGTTTCAGTCCAAGTTAGAAAATAAATAAGAATCAGAAATATCTAAATGAACAGTTTTGACACTTCTGAAATATCTTGTTTTGATTTTTCAGGCTGGGTTCACAAGGAGACTTAGGCACCAGAACTGTTTGCAGTGACACTGCCCCTTCTTATAATGTTCAGCTCAGGCATTCATCTGACATTTGAGCAATGCAGGGACTTGAACCCAGTTTTCCCCAGTGTTTGGTGAGTACTTGACCTACTAAGCTATAAGCTAGTCTGTTGGGGGATCTGTCTCAATCTCTCAACAACCTGTTCCATTTGTACACACAAATAGTGCAGGGGGGACTGGAATCTGGGTGTGTCATCCCTCTGAGATGAGTGCCCTAGATATTGACCTAAAGTGGCACTCCTTCTCTGGACTAATGACTATTCAAATATACCCTGTACCCTTGTGGTTAGGCTATTCAACCTAGCATGTGGGAGATGCAAGGTTTTAATTTCTGCTCTGGAATAGGGACTTGAAGCCACCTCTCCCTCCTTCTAGTTGAGTGCCCTAGTGGCTGGCTAAATGACATTTTTCCACCTTCTGAATCACAAAATACTGTTGTTTCAGTTCCATCCAAACCAAAATTCTGATGTTTTTGGACCTGCCAGTGAAAAATCCGTTATTTGATCAGCTCTAGTAGGGACAGTCTTACTGAAGTGTTTATAAAGCCTCTAATGCAATGGCCAATGATAGGCTCCATCCCTGCACACACACCCTTGTGGCAATTTCTGTCTTTGCAGGCCATTTGCCCTCTTTTCCCTCTTGGGTCTTGCAGTGATTTCCTATCAAACCAGAGTTCTTAGACAAATATTCTCCCTCTCTGGGGCTTATTGTGTCCTTCTGCTTCCCTTATCAAATTTCTACAATTCCTAATTTCTGATTTATATTCATTACTATCAATTTCCCCCTTCTTCCATTTGTTATGTATTATTTTTTATAGCTTCTTTCACTTCCCCTCTATACCAGGTCCAGTTTCTTTTTAACCAGTACGGCCTCCTTGAGTGTGGGATCGTTTTTGTTTGTTTGTTTGTTTTTGTTTTATCATCTAGGAAGGTGTTCTTAAATGATTCCCAATTATCCTTCACATTTTTCTGATTAAATTCTTCCTCCCAGCTGATTTGGATCATAGTTGTTTTCAGCTTTGAGAAATGGGATGCTTATAAAGTTCCATGGAGATCAAAAGTACTATATAAATCATAATGGCATTGTTTGTAAGTAGTAAAAAGTATCTGTGACCTTGAAGCATTGTAAAGTAGATCTTGCAACAAATACTAAATGTACCAATCTTAGCTCCACAAGAGCGTAGGCTGCAAGCAGACGGCATGCTGAGTGGTGCCTTCTGCTAAAGGGCCTGAAAAATAAGAGATTATGTTCAGATGCTTTGACAAAAATCAGTCTAATAGTTGTAGAATATTCTTTTGGTAAGGTTTGGTTATGATAGCTAAAATATAAATGATAATTCTTGTGTGGGGAGAAGAGATGGTAGCATTCAGATGCAGAGTCTTACAACTTAAGGTCACAATCTCAAGTGTGGAACAGGGCCATTATGAATGAAAGGTGTTAAGGTGACTGACTGGAGTGCAGGTGTGTGTGTGTCAATAGTGACTCTGGTCTCTGATTAAGTTACTATTAGCCAAATTACTACTTTTTAAAAGCTTCATAATTGACACTGTTACCAACTATCAATTTAAGTTAGACTTTCCCCTGAAAAAAATATCCTTATTTCATGCGGTGTTTGCTTCAAAATAGGATTAAGACAGAGTGGTACAAGGAAGCTAGTGATGTAAGGTTACCTGTACAACCTTAATTAATCCTCCTTGTGTGTATACATTATGATAGTCTTTAATTCCGTGATCACGTCTTATTTTTTCTATAGGACCTTTGACTTGTTCGGTGCACAGAATGGATAGTACTCACAGGAAATTCCAATATCTGTTACAATGAGCACCATGGAAAAGCCCATGAGGAAATTAATAATTCTAACGGATATGGGAATATCCTGCAATGTCTTTGGAAAATCTCATTGCACTAAATGTATGTATTATTATGTGCTGGGATTGTATGTAACCTCTCTAGGGGAGAGATGTGATGTGAGACCTGGGAGTTCAAAAGATTATATTGAAAATGTGCCAGACAAGTATGGATTTATGGGATAATAAGTGTGAGTGGATCTCCTGGGGAATCCCTAGGGAGAGGTGAACGCAAATTACCCAGCTCCAGTTATGCAAACACCCAGCCTTTGAAGCTACTGAGTGAGGAGAGGGTCTTTGTCTGGTGATTACCTGTTACACAAGGCCAAGATCAAAGCTATATCAAGAAACAGGTTATGTCTTTGTTCTGCTCTGGATCTAAGACAGAGATATATTTGTAAAACAGAGAAAACCCAATTGTGGGTTTTGAAGGATTAAAACCTACCAGCACAGGCGCCGACTTTCCAAAGTGCTGAGGAGGTGCTCGACCCCTGGCTCTGCCTGAGGCCTTGCCCCCACTCCACTCCTTCCCCCAAAGCCCCATCCTTGCCCCGCCTCTTCCTACCCAGTTCCGCCCCCTTCCCCAAGCACGCTGTGTCCTTGCTCTTTTCCTCCTCCCCCTCAGAGCCTCCTGCGTGCCGCAAAACAGCTGATTATGGCAGGTGGGAGGTGTGGGGAGGAAGGGGAAGGCGCTGATCTGCAGGGCTTGCCGGCGGGCAGGAAGCACTGGGAGGTGGAGGGGCAGTTGATGGGAGGCTGCTGGTGGGTGCTCAGCATCCACCATTTTTTCCCCATGGGTGCTCCAGCCCCGGAGCAACCATGCCTACCAGAACCCTAGGTTGGAGCTGAGGGTGACCTCTGGCAAGCTTTTTAACATGTATGTAAGAACTTTGATTGTTTTAATATGTTTTCTCTGTAAGGCTTTTACCATAAGAATAAACACACTTACTTAGAAGGAGCTGTGTGGTAACTTATAATTGCAGGCAATACACTGGTCACAGCCTTTGGAGAGGAAGCACAGCTTGCTGGGGATATCATATGGTAAGGCAGGCAACTGTGCAGCCCTAAAATCCCTGGTCAGGATGTAGGGAGATGTGGGTCTCCACCCAGAAGAGGTGGACCCAGAAACCTTTAAGTGGGTGCCCTTCAGAGACTATAGTGGGAGAAATCCAGGTGCAGTTGCTCTGAAACTGTGACATTCATCACTATAGTATCTGAGTGTTTCATAAACATTAATTATTTTTCTTAATAACACTCCTTTGAGGTGACAGGCTATTATTATTCTACTTTACAAATAAGTATCTGAGGCAAGAAGAGATTAAGATCCAAAGTGTCCACTTATTTTGGGTGCCAAATTTGAGTCACTTAGTGCCTGATTTTTCATGTAGCATTGATATAAGCAGAGCACAACTCCTGTTGACTTCAATTGCAGCTGTAAATAGAGAAGAACGGTGAGAGTTAGGAATCTTGGGTTCCATGGCCGATTCTGGATGGCAGCGTGCCCTTGTGTTCACAGACTTTTTGCCTCTGTCCCTCCAGTCAACCGTTGTCCCAGGTTTGTCCATCCCTCTTGTTTCCCTCACCCTCACCCTAGTCTCCTCCACATGCTGGCTAAGGCCTAGTCCTAGTCTCCTCATCCAGCCAATCCTAATCTCCACCCTCCCCTCTCCTCATCACAGTCTCCTTGTCCAAGGATAGGGATAGTATGTGATCATGTAATTCAGAGGTTCTCAAACTGTGGTCTGCGAGCTCCATTCAGGTGGTCCGTGGATATTTCCCTCTAAGAATCATAGAATCATAGAATATCAGAGTTGGAAGGGACCTCAAGAGGTCATCTAGTCCAACCCCCTGCTCAAAGCAGGACCAATTCCCAGCTAAATCATCCCAGCCAGGGCTTTGTCAAGCCGGGCCTTAAAAACCTCCAAGGAAGGAGACTCCACCACCTCCCTAGGTAACGCATTCCAGTGTTTCACCACCCTCCTAGTGAAATAGTTTTTCCTGATATCCAACCTGGACCTCCCCCACTGCAACTTGAGACCATTGCTCCTTGTTCTGTCATCTGCCACCACTGAGAACAGCCGAGCTCCATCCTCTTTGGAACCCCCCTTCAGGTAGTTGAAGGCTGCTATCAAATCCCCCCTCATTCTTCTCTTCTGGAGACTAAACAATCCCAGTTCCCTCAGCCTCTCCTCATAAGTCATGTGCTCCAGACCCCTAATCATTTTTGTTGCCCTCCGCTGGACTCTTTCCAATTTTTCCACATCCTTCTTGTAGTGTGGGGCCCAAAACTGGACACAGTATTCCAGATGAGGCCTCACCAATGTCGAATAAAGGGGAACGATCACGTTCCTCGATCTGCTGGCAATGCCCCTACTTATACAGCCCAAAATGCCGTTAGCCTTCTTGGCAACAAGAGCACACTGTTGACTCATATCCAGCTTCTCGTCCTCTGTGACCCCTAGGTCCTTTTCTGCAGAACTGCTACCTAGCCATCCCTAGTCTGTAGCAGTGCATGGGATTCTTCCGTCCTAAGTGCAGGACTCTGCACTTGTCCTTGTTGAACCTCATCAGGTTTTTTTCGGCCCAATCCTCTAATTTGTTTAGGTCCCTCTGTATCCGATCCCTACCCTCTAGTGTATCTACCACGCCTCCTAGTTTAGTGTCATCTGCAAACTTGCTGAGAGTTCAGTCCACACCATCCTCCAGATCATTAATAAAGATATTAAACAAAACCGGCCCCAGGACCGACCCTTGGGGCACTCCACTTGAAACCGGCTGCCAACTAGACATGGAGCCATTGATCACTACCCGTTGAGCCCGACGATCTAGCCAGCTTTCTATCCACCTTACAGTCCATTCATCCAGCCCATACTTCTTTAACTTGGCGGCAAGAATACTGTGGGAGACAGTATCAAAAGCTTTGCTAAAGTCAAGGAATAACACATCCACTGCTTTCCCCTCATCCACAGAGCCAGTTATCTCATCATAGAAGGCAATTAGGTTAGTCAGGCACGACTTCCCTTTCGTGAATCCATGCTGACTGTTCCTGATCACTTTCCTCTCCTCTAAATGTTTCATAATTGATTCCTTGAGGACCTGCTCCATGATTTTTCCAGGTACTGAGGTGAGGCTGACTGGCCTGTAGTTCCCCGGATCCTCCTTCTTCCCTTTTTTAAAGATGGGCACTACATTAGCCTTTTTCCAGTCATCTGGGACCTCCCCCGATCACCATGAGTTTTCAAAAATAATGGCTAATGGCTCTGCAATCTCACCCGCCAACTCCTTTAGCACCCTCGGATGCAGCGCATCCGGCCCCATGGACTTGTGCTCGTCCAATTTTTCTAAATAGTCCCGAACCACTTCTTTCTCCACAGAGGGTTGGTCACCTTCTCCCCATGCTGTACTGCCCAGTGCAGCAATCTGGGAGCTGACCTTGTGTGTGAAGACAGAGGCAAAAAAATCATTGAGTACATTAGCTTTTTCCACATCCTCGGTCACTAGGTTGCCTCCCTCATTCAGTAAGGGGCCCACACTTTCCTTGATTTTCTTCTTGTTGCTAACATACCTGAAGAAACCCTTCTTGTTACTCTTAACATCTCTTGCTAACTGCAACTCCAAGTGTGATTTGGCCTTCCTGATTTCACTCCTGCACGCCTGAGCAATATTTTTATACTCCTCCCTGGTCATTTGTCCAATCTTCCACTTCTTATAAGCTTCTTTTTTGCGTTTAAGATCAGCAAGGATTTCACTGTTTAGCCAAGCTGGTGGCCTGCCATATTTACTATTCTTTCTACACATCGGGATGGTTTGTTCCTGCAACCTCAATAAGGATTCTTTAAAATACAGCCAGCTCTCCTGGACCCCTTTGCTCTTCATGTTATTCTCCCAGGGGATCCTGCCCATCTGTTCCCTGAGGGAGTCAAAGTCTGCTTTTCTGAAGTCCAGGGTCCGTATTCTGCTGCTCTCCTTTCTTCCTTGTATCAGAATCTTGAACTCGATCATCTCATGGTCACTGCCTCCCAGGTTCCCATCCACTTTTGCTTCCCCTACTAGTTCTTCCCTGTTTGTGAGCAGCAGGTCAAGAAAAGCTTTGCCCCTAGTTGGTTCCTCCAGCACTTGCACCAGGAAATTGTCCCCTACACTTTCCAAAAATTTCCTGGATTGCCTGTGCACCGCTGTATTGCTCTCCCAGCAGATATCAGGGTGATTAAAGTCTCCCATGAGAACCAGGGCCTGCGATCTAGCAACTTCTGCTAGTTGCCAGAAGAAAACCTCGTTCACCTCATCACCTCATCTGGTGGTCTATAGCAGACTCCAACCACGACATCACCCTTGTTGCTCACACTTCTCAACTTTATCCAGAGACTCTCAGGTTTTTCTGCAGTTTCATACCGGAGCTCTGAGCAGTCATACTCCTCTCTTACATACAACGCAACTCCCCCACCTTTTCTGCCCTGCCTGTCCTTCCTGAACAGTTTATATCCATCCATGACAGTACTCCAGTCATGTGAGTTATCCCACCAAGTCTCTGTTATTCCAATCACATCATAGTTCCCTGACTGTGCCAGGACTTCCAGTTCTCCCTGCTTGTTGCCTAGGCTTCTTGCATTTGTGTATAGGCACTTAAGATAACTCAACGATCCTCCCTCTTTCTCAGCATGAGACAGGAGTCCTCCCCTCTTGCGCTCTCCTGCTTGTGCTTCCTCCCAGGATCCCATTTCCCCACTTACCTCAGGGCTTTGGTCTCCTTCCCCCGGGTGAACCTAGTTTAAAACCCTCCTCACTAGGTTAGCCAGCCTGCTGGCGAAGATGCTTTTCCCTCTCTTCGTTACGTGGAGCCCGTCTCTGCCCTAGCACTCCTTCTTCTTGGAACACCATCCCATGGTCGAAGAATCCAAAGGCTTCTCTTCGACACCACCTGCGTAGCCATTCGTTGACTTCCACGATTCGACGGTGCACGCCTGGGTGACACCACACAAGAGAATGAAGGGCCACCCACCTAATTAGTGGAGCCGTGCAGGCGTGGCTCCACTAATTAGGTGTCTGGACCGTGGAGAAGATACACTTGTAAGGTGAGGTGGTGGCCTTGGGGGGGAATAGGGGGCAGTGGGGTGAGAAGAGGGGGTGGAGGAAATTTGGGATGTACAGGGCTGCGGCAGCCAGAGAAAGCGGCGATTTTCCCCAGCTCCAGGGCTGTTGCTGCCAGGGAGAGACAGCCCTCCTTCCCAGCCTCAGCTCTGTGGCTGCTATGGTGTAGGAGAGAGGGAGAGACTCCCCTCCTTCCCAGCCCCAGCTCAGGGGCTGCTGCAGCAGGGCAGAGAGGGCACATCCATCGCATTAGAAAGGTAAGACTACTGATATTAAAATAGGAGTTGTGTGCTTTTATTTGTAGAACAAAAAAATGTTAATTATTATAAAAAAAATTATATAGTGCTTTTATTCAAAGTGCTTTACAATAGTTAGCTAATGATACAAACAACATTTGGAAAGATCATTAAGTGGTCTGCTGAGACCCAGCAATTTTCAAGTGGTCCATGAAAAAAAAGTTTGAGGACCACTGAATTGAAGCTTGTATCATAAGGCATTCACATAGGGTTGCCAGGTGTCCAGTTTTCAACCGAATGTCTGATTGAAAAGGGGTTGTAGTGGCTTGGCTCAGCACTGCTGCCTGGGCAGTTAAAAGTCCTATCTCATAGAGCTGGAAGGGACCTTGAAAGGTCATTGAGTCCAGCCCCCAGGACCAAGTACTGATTTTGCCCCAGATCCTTAAGTGGCACCCTCAAGGATTGAGCTCACAACCCTGGGTTTAGCAGGCCAATGCTCAAACCACTGAGCTATCCCTCCCCCCTTCTGGTCTGTGGTGCTGCAGAGCTACGGCAGACTAGTCCCTATCTGTCCTGGCACTGCGCTGTGCCCTGGAAGTGGCAAGCAAGTCTGGCTCCTTGGTTGGCGGGAGGGGCGGGGGGCTCCACGTGCTGCCCCCACCCCGAGCACTGGCTTCACACTCCCATTGGCTGGGAGCCACGCCAATGGGAGCTGGGGGGCAGTGCCAGTGGGCAAGAACAGCGTGTGGAGCCTCCTGCTGCCCCATCCCCCCCGCTGAGGAGCTGGACCTGCTTCTGGGGCAGAGTATGGAACCAGGACAGGCAGGAAGCCTGCCTTAAACTTGCTGCACTGCTGACCAAGAGCCGCCCGAGGTAAGCCTGTGCCCAAACCTGGAGCCCCCTCCTGCATCCAAAACCCAAAGCCTGTAACCCCTCCTACACTTCAACCTCCTGCCTCAATCTGCAGCCCCCTCCTGCATTCTGAATCCCTCAGCCCTACCCCAGCCTGGACCCCAAACCCCTCATCCTCAGAGCCTGCACCCTAGCCCAGAGCCTGTACTCCTTCCCACACATAGGCACCAACTTTTCCTGGCACCAGTGGGTGCTCGATCCCTGCCCCTTTTGGACCCATTCCCCAAATTCCTGCCCTGGCCCCACCTCTTCCCCAAGTGCGCCAAGTTCGCCCTCTTCCCCCTCCCTCCCAGCACTTGCTGCCGTGAAACAGATGTTTTGCGGCGCAAGCGCTGAGAGCTAGAGGGAGAAGCAGCGAAGGGGCGCTCAGGGGAGGAGGCAGAGGCAAGCTGGGGCGGTGAGGGGAGCTGCTAGTGGGTGCAGAGCATGCACCATTTTTTCCCCCTGGGTGCTCCAGGGCTGGAGCACCCACAGAGTCGGCGCCTATGCTCCCACACACCAACCCCCGGCCTCAACCCGCAGCCCCCTCCCACATTTCAAATCCCTTGACCCCACCCCTAACTCCTTCCTGCATCCCAACTCCCTCACCCCCAGCCCAGAGCCCTGCACCCTTAGCTGGAGCCCTCACCCCCTCCTGCACTGCAACCCCCTGCCCCAGCCCAGTGAAAGTGAGTGAGGATGGGGGAGAGCAGTGAGCGGGGATGAGGCCTCCAGGGAAGGGGCGGGGCTAGGGTGTTTGGTTTTGTGCCATTAGAAAGTTGGCAACCTTATATTCACATAAGGGTAACAAAATAAGGGTGCACAGCCAACCTTAATTCTGGCAATTCCTAACATCTGACTGCTTTGTTTTTGCAACCTGAATAGTCCTTTAACGTAGGTTTTGGTGCATAATTTATACTAAAATTGTTGAATCTAAGGAGGTGGGACAGAACTGAGGGCTTCTTTTCACACAAAACTTGCACTGATATTTTGCCCACTGAAGTAGCGAAACCGGTGCTGACTGCAGTGTGGACATACTGAAATCGGTTTGAATGTGTGTGTCACTAAACAGATTAATGCATTTTAACTAAACGGGTGTGAGATCTGTGCGGGGACCCGGCTGGCGTCAGCTACCAGCCAGCAGCAAATTTGGACCTGAAGGATAATTTTGCTCATTGATTCCAGCCGTTCAGCTTCCCGGCTCTGCAGCGCCTCCTGGGCCCTGGGGGTGGGGTGGGGCTAGATCTCTGGACGCCGCCTTGCACCATGCAGCAGGAGGCTCTCGAGAAACTCACCCCCGGCAGCCAAGACGCCCCACAAGAGGGAAGTGGATGATTCTGCGCAGGCGCAGAAAGGAATTTCCAAGGAATGGCCGCAGCCTCTGTCGGGCCAAGGAGAACTAGGCTCTGCGCATGCGCGGAGGAACCTGAGCGAGTCCCGTGAAAACGCAAACAAGCGGCGAAGCGGTGGTGGCTGTCGCTCTGTGCGGGGCCGCCGTCCCGGAGCCAGTGGGGGAGAGGCGCCTATGAGGTGAGCGAGGTGGCCCCGGAGGGGGCACGGTTTAGGCTCCTAGGGGGGACACACGAGGCGGGATCCGGCCCCTTGCCCTGAGGCGCGGCGAAGAAGCCCATCACGGAGTCGCGCCGCGTCCGTGGGGCCGGGCAGCCTCTTCGGGGCGGCGGGGTCAGTGCCCTCTCCCCCCCAGCAGAGTGAGGAGACGGGAGTTCGGCCCCCCTTCCGCTCGGGATGAGGAGGGTATTGCGGGGGCAGGGTTAGTTCCTGGCGTGAGCGGGGTATGGGGGAGGGTGGTTTATTTCCCCCCTCTCCCGTGATGAGGGGTCCCTGGAATCTGGTGGTGGAGGATTTGGGGTTGAGGCTCTTCGCAAACCACTGTGCTTCTATTGTTGGACTTTCAAAAGGCTCTGGAAAGCTGTCCCAGTTGGTGAGCGCCCCTGGGATTCATTGTCCCTCTCTGGTGTGTGTTAAACAGCCGCTTTCCATTCCCAAGCCCTCCCACCCTGCCCCACAGCTCTTCCTTCCTCCTTTGTGGAGACTCTTGAATGTTCCCAGTACAGGGAGACCCCTGAGTGCTGTGGGATCACAGTATAATGTTTCCTGCTCTTTCTTCTTTCTGTCCCCTCTGAGTCTCAGCTGGCTTCTTTTTCATACCGTATTTAGAAACTAACTTTCTGTCGAGTGGGGGTGTAAAGTGAGTGATCTCTGAACATATTTAACTTCTTTGGCTGTTCCCATTTCAAACTGAAAGCCTTTTGCAGAGCATGAATAGTTTCTTCTAGTCTCTGCCACCGTATTTCTTATAGTTTAGTAACAAAGACTTATGAGTAGTCCTGGAAATCATTATCTGTATAGCTTGCTAGATGTGCAAGGTATTTTATGAATTGGAAGGAGAAATTTTAGAAATGTAGAAAGAAACTTTCGACCATAAGGAATTTACTATCTAATCTAGGCAGATATGATGTAAATGATTACAACCTTTGAAAATCTGTGGGTGGGGTGGAGTAAAATGGGTTGACAAACCTAACACCATCCTTAAATATTGACAACTGGTACTTTGTTTGCAAATTGTTATTGTGGAGACCAGCTATTTTTTTTAGACATCTTTAACTTGGATTGAAGCAATTTGCACTCCACAGGCACTGTATAATAGGTGATTACTCTCAAGAAGTCAGGTTATTGAATTGTGCCAACTGCCATACCATAAAAAGCAGAAAATTCTTTTCAGTTGCTTTATTGGAGAAGTATAAACTGATGTTTTGCTTTATTTTGATTGATTTGCTCAAAATAGACTACTGCAGAGGTAGGCAATCTATGGCACGCATGCCCAACGTAGCATGCGAGCTGATCTTCAGTGGCACTCACACTACCCGGGTCCTGGCCACCGGTCCGGGGGGCTCTGCATTTTAATTTAATTTTAAATGAGGCTCCTTAAACATTTTAAAAACCTTATTTACTTTACATACAACAATAGTTTAGTTATATATTATAGACTTATAGAAAGAGACTTTCTAAAAACGTTAGTGTATTATCGGCACGCAAAACCTTAAATTAGAGTGAATAAATGAAGACTTGCCACTTCTGAAAGGTTGCTGACCCCTGGACTAGTGAGTACAATTGACCAACAACTGAATGATTTAATTAACAATGTATATGTAAAGCAGCCTTAGCTTGTGGAGCACTTGAGTGGCACAGGTATTTTTTTAGTCTATAAAAATCATGCTATCTTAAAATTAAGGCTATGTTTTAGTCATGGGTATTTTTAGTAAAAGTCTAGGACAAAAATTCACAGCCCGTGACCTGTCCATGACTTGTACTATATACCCCTAACTAAAACTTGGGTGGGGGGGCCGCAGGTGCTCTGGGGGGCAGTCTGGGGGCACTGTATGTGCTAGATGTGCGGCCTGGGACCCCTGGGGGGGGGCAGCGGTGCATGGCCGGGGATTCCTGCTGGTACTGAGGGGGGAGGGCTGGCAGGGTCCCTACCTGGCTTTGTGTGTCCCTGCAGCTCTTAAGGCGGGGGAAGGCTAGGGAGGCTCCGGGCGCTGCCCTCAACACAAGGTCTGGCTCCGCCTTTCCCATTGGCCAGGAATCGCACGCAGCCAATGGGAGCTACGGGGGTGGTGCCTGCAAGCAGGGACAGCAGGCGCAGGGCACCCTGACTCCTCTGCCTAGGTCAGGAGCTGTAAGGACATGCTGGTCACTCCCTCCCCCAGGAAAGTGCTGCCCCACACCCCCAGCCCTGAACCCCCTCCTTTACCCGAATTGCTGCTGCTGAGTGTTTGGGCAGTTCCTGAGCCAGCTGCACTGACCGTTGCAAAAGTCAGAGGTTACGGAAAGTCATGGAATCCATGACTTTTGTGGCAGACACACAACCTTACTTAACATACACATATCTTAATTCCTGAAGCTGATTCTTAATAGTGTATTATTTTAGAAGAATGAATATTGCAGTTAAAGGTTCCCAACAGTGTCTAAATTTGCCTAAGTATTAGCTTCCAGGGTTGGATCATTTAGAAGTTTTCTAATAGAAAATTGTTATACATGATAGTCGGTAGTCCTATTTTATCACAAAAGACAGGAATCAGCAACAGCAGAAGAAACATTTAGCTATTAGATTGAGGAAAAGTTGTTGGTCATCTTTCAGAATTGTTGAAATAATGGTACATCTATGACTTGTTTTCTAAAGGTGAGTTATGAAAGCTGATGCAGATGGGAATATTGGAGCAATAGACACAGTCAGTAAGAGACTTAATTGTTCTGTTAGGAAAATGCATTCTTCAATTATTGAACTGGCTGTTGATGGCCCAGCTGTTCTGCTGGGGTCCTGGAACAATGATAACAAAAACAAGTGATCTGCCTTGGATGGTTGACTTCTTTCCACTGCGTTGCTCACTTCATACAATTTTCCGTACTGTATATTCAAAAGACTGTTTCAGAAATTATTTGGTGTTGGGGTGGGTGAGAATAGAAAAGTGGCCAGGCTGCAGCTGTGCTGCTGTAGGATAGACAGTCACTGCAGGGATGGAATGGGTTTTTCTGTCACTGTAGTAAATCCACCCACTTGAGCAATGGTAGCTAGGCTGATGGAAATTCTTCCATCAATTTAGTGGTATTTGCACTGGAAATTAGGTCAGCTTAACAGCATCATTTAGGAGTGTGAATATTTCACACCTCTGAGTGGCATAACTAGGTTAACTTAAGTTTTAGGTGTAAACCAGGCCTCAGGCATTATATTCCTGGGGTCATTTCTCTTACCATATAACAAGTGCTAAGAGGCCAAAGATGTCAGGTTATTTTATCTCAGGAACTATAATATTTTGTATAATTTGAGTTAAATCTTTGTCAGTGGAATTTGTACACTCTAGTTTAAGTATGAAGCAACATTACTTCCAAGCAAGGCCATATTCCTACAGTTAATAGTGCTCATATGTCTTGCTTTCTGTATGTTTGAAAACTCTTCCACAACGTGTACCTCTTTTTCTTAACTTCCTGACCCAACTATTAACTTTGCAGAGGAAGTAAGCACCAAACCTGTGGGTATAGGTAATACCTTGTACTGCTCAACAAGGAGTGCTGTAGCCAGTGGTTAATAACACATTCTGAAGATTTTGTAGTAGTAATCAGACAGTAGTGAATTAGACCACCTCTTGTGAGATAAATAGCAATATTGATGAACTCCAAAGGTAGCTGACAAACAGAACTTTGTGCACCTCCATGCTTGAAGTCCTGTAAGTCCTCCTGAAGTGTGGGAATACTGGAGAACAGGTGATCATTAGGGACTTGTAGGGACTCTTTGGGGTAGGAGAAAAACAGCCCAACCCTGATACCATTCTTGGCATCTTATTTTTATTGCACCATAAAAATTAGTGAAGAAAGGTTAAAAAGGATCTGGTCTAAACACAGAGTTGGACTGGTTTAACGATATGATGTTGCACAGATTTAGAAAACTATCTTATTGTAAAATTATTGTTGAGACAGAGCACAATTACCTCTTCCCTCCGTGCCTTGTCTCCTCTAGGATTTTTATATCCAGATAGCTATCTCGATGTTAAAATCACACTTTTTGCAGTGAAGACATAGTGTTTGTATATGGACACTCTTGCATCTGTTTAAACCTGGCTTACAACTGAGTTAGCATACTGTTTTAAATAATGTAGTTCTTGATCCTGCAGTTGGATCAGCAGGGTAGGCCCTTGTTTCAGTAGGGTTTTATATTTTCACAAGCCAGTGGAGTCTGCAAAGATCTGTCTCTGGATTAGGGCCATAGTGCCCCTCCCCACCCAGGTCTTCATAAACATTAGCTACTATTAAACACTAAAATATTATTTTGGTCTCTAGATCAAGTGGATAGATATTTTTGTAATTTTGACCTATGACTAGTCTATAAGTTTTTACAAAACTCAAAATGAAGGTGGGTCTTTGCCCCCGCAAACTTTTTTTTTTTTTTTTTTTTTTAAACAAAGGGATGGACTAGGAAGCCCATAAGAGAGGCTACGTTCTGAAAACTGAAATGTTATCTATGTGCCTGTCTTCTATAAAATATAAAATCAGTAATTAGAATTTAAAGTTGCTGTTTAAAGCTATTTTTCAAGTGTTCTCATATACCATATACTTCAGATGAATGCAACCCTGTGTACAGAGTATGAGTTCCTCACATTTCAGCTTGAACTGGGTAAAATGCCTGCTAATATTTCTTTATATAATCTTTCTGTTTGTGGAATGTGAAGTGCTGTAGCAGGAGTTTCTTGAGACATGGCTTTGGCATGTGATATGACTGATCAGATTCACACTGTTCCTCTTGTTTTCTATCCACTTAAGCTTTTTGCTTAACAAGCTTTTTTGGTATTCATTTTGGTTGGGGAAACAAGGGTATTTGACGAGCATATTTAGTATATTCTAAGATGTCATTAAAGGTCATACTTTTTCCAGAGGCCTTTTTTTAAAGATGTAACTTATTTGAATTCTGTAGTTTTATACATGCTATGCTACACGTACTGGCTTACGCTATATAGGTGTATTACTAGTACATGTAATTACACTATATATCATATGTACTTGCTGATATTGCAATTAAGTTTTTTGTATGATGATTATTTTCTACTACTATTTAAGTGTATAGCGGATGTTCAGTGCAAGTACTCCATAAATTAAGGCACAAAAGAATGAAAAAATGGCTTGGAAAAGGAAGCTAGCCCTAAAATGTTGGGGTAAGTTTAAAACAATGAGAATGTGAGTTTAAGGTTTTATGGTGGGTTTGTTTCCAAGTAGACCAAATGTGTACGTAGAAAAGTGGAATGCACTTTTAGTTTTTTACATTAGCAAACACCCTTATCTCCCATATGTACCATAGGGGTGCTGTTACATTAATTTAGATAGAATAAATAGGCCCAAGGAATGAAAGATGTTGGCATAAACCAATCACTGCCCAACATTAAACAGTTTTAAACAGGGTTCAGGGTTTGGTATAGAGAGACCTCAGCCTGCTTAGTACCATGGTGCAAACACCGTTAAAAATCCTTGTAACCATTTATTAAAGATATAGAAAAGAAGGAAAAGCAGTTAAAGGATTTGAAATGTAAGGTATGAAGGCTTGCTTTTAACAACCCCCCTTCTTACCTTTTCCTTTAACTGAAGAGTTTTTAGAAGGAAAAATTCCCTAGTTTGACTGTCTTTTAGATCAGTGGTTCTCAAAGCCAGTCTGCTGCTTGTTCAGGGAAAGCCCCTGCCGGGCTGGGTCGGTTTGTTTACCTGCTGCATCCGCAGGTTCGGCTGATTGCGGCTCCCACTGGCCGCGGTTCACCACTTCAGGCCAATGAGAGCTGCGGGAAGTGGCGTGGGCCGAGGGATGTGCTGGCCGCCGCTTCCTGCAGCCCCCATTGTCCTGGAGCCGTGATCGGCCAAACCTGCAGACCGGCAGGTAAACAAACCAGCCTGCCAGGGGCTTTCCCTGAACAAGTGGCGGATCGGCTTTGAGAACCACTGTTTTAGATGGTAGTATATATGGTAAAAACTGTCTCTTTGAGGAAAAGATAAGTTAGTTGAAATAACTGGAGCTGTTGTTGTTGCTGTTAAGTTTGATCTCATTTCCTTTAAGACAAAACACAACAAACACATACATGAGGACAGGAAAGACCAGCAGAAGTAGAAAATACAGCTTCGGTCTCTGGTGTTGACTTTCACTTGCAACATCACTACTGGAAAAAAAAACAGGCAATGCTGGTATGAGTTTAGGGCAGTGCTTTTAGTTGCCTCTTTCTGGTCACAGCATTATTGCAAAATATACAGTCTTGGCCAGCTAATACAGACTCTTTGTAAACAGAAGGAAAAAGGAGAAGGTTAGTAAATTGGGAAGGAGAAGAAAACACAAAGGGGTGGGGAGTTTGACAATGTCTCACATCCCAGGTGGTGATTGGGATTCAGCCAGAGCCAGCAGAGATAGGGATGTCATCTGGATCCCTCTCTGGCCTGATCCGGTGAAGACATCTCTCAGTAGGATAACAAAGGCCCCAGAGATGATGGGGATGGCAGCCTGATCGTGAAGCTCACTTCAGTAGCCAGTTTTTCTCCCCAGAGTTTCAGAGTAGCAGGCATGTTAGTCTGTATCTGCAAAAAGAACAGGTGCCACAAGTACTCCTGTTCTTTCTCCCCAGAATCTTTCTCTAAGGATTCCAAAAGGGGAGTGATGGGTGGAATAGCTCATCTTCTCATTATTTTGTCCACCAGTTAGGCTTAATTTCTGACACACCCATTTTGATTCACTGATTTCTGATTCCAAGCTGCTTTTGTTTACCAGACATGATCTTAACACAAGTTCTTGAGTTGTTACAGTAGGCCTTTTTTTCTTGGATTCATTCAGTGTTTGTCACCCTTCCATACATTTTCCCTTTAACTTTTGTTCTTGACATTTTATAAACTTTTGCTCACTGCTTACAGCTACGCTCAGTATTAGGGTAAATTTGTAGGCTCAATTATAACAGTGCTCAACCTGCAAAATGAATGGATTGATAACTGGAAGAAATACCTTTTTGGTAAATATTTCCTTGGAACATTCATGATCAGCTTTTTTTTTTTTTTAAAAAGGAGTTGACTGACACCCAAGGATAAATAACTGGAAAGTCCTTGTGAGTCAGTAGGATAGACGTAGGCCATACAGTCTTTAACTGTGTAAAACATCTTTTACTCCTGGGGGAATTCTGCACCAAAAAATTTAAAAAAATTCTGCGCACAATATTTAAAAATTCTGCATATTTTATTTGTCAAAACACAATATAATCATGCTAGTTTCAATTATTTTGGTAATTTATTTAAAAATACCTGTAAGCAAATATGTCTTTAACAATGCAGATAACAAGAAAGATCCAGGAAATGTTTTTGGACTCATTACTAGGCATATTAATACAGAACTTTGAGTAATAATTCATGTAAACTACAATACAGAAACATAGTGGACCATTCAAAGTGAAGTGGCCTGTTAACACTCCTGTAGTCACATGACTAAAAAGGGGGTTAGTGGGTTACAAATCTGATTGTGCCAGAACTGACAGATGCAAAACCTGCATTCATATCTCCACTGTTACAATGATCAGCACCTTGCATGACACATCTTTTAAGATCTGTGCCAACATGTGGTGTACCTCATCCATCCAATGCACTAAATGCCCCAGTAATGACTGTGTGGATGAAACCAGATGATCAGTACGCTCTCGAAAGAACTCTCACAGGAAATGATTAAAATAACAAAACAAAACAAAACACCAGATCATCTGTGGGTAAACACTTTTCACAGAGCGATTGATGACGCTATCTGATCTCTCAGTCCTCATCCTTAAAGGAAAACTGTACAACACTTTGAAAAGATGAGGCTGGGAGCTTAAATTTATAATTTTGCGAGACACTAATTCCAACAATCTGTAACCCACTAACCCTCCTTTTTGTCCTTTGACTGCAGTGGTGTTAATGGGCCACTTCACCTTGAATGGTCCCTTAGAACAGGGGTTGGCAACCTTTCAGAAGTAGTGTGCCAAGTCTTCATTTATTCACTTTAATTTAAGGTTTGAGTACCAGTAATACATTTCAACGTTTTTAGAAGATCTCCTTCTATAAGTCTATAATATATAACTAAACTATTGTTGTATGTAAAGTAAATAAGGTTTTTAAAATGTTTAAGAAGCTTCATTTAAAATTAAATTAAAATGCAGAGCCCTCCGGACCGGTGGCCAGGACCCAGGCAGTGTGACTGCCACTGAAAATCAGCTCGCATGCCGCCTTCGGCATGCGTGCCGCAGGTTGCCTACCCCTGCCTTACAATATGTGTTAACTACTTATGCTAAACTATCTGTTCAACCTTGTATTTATCTGTGACAACTGAGTACCGTACCCAGACCTGAAAAAGAGCTCTGTGTAGCTCGAAAGCTTCTCTCTTCTCTCAAGAGAGGTTGGTCCAATAAAAGATATTACCTCACCCACCTTGTCCCCCTTAAAATTTGTAAGACTGCCATCTGTAGCTACAACTGCCAACCTTCCAGTTCATAAATATTTAACCCCCCCTCGCCCGAGTTTCTCTCTTGAGGTGGTGGCACATGCTCAGTGACAGATAACTGAGAGTGTGTATATACTGCTATAAAAGACCTGTGACTGGCTTGAGTAAACTGACTCAGGCTTGTGCGGGGGGCGAGAGGGGGGAGAGAGCCTGTGGGGCTATAAAGTTGCTGTGTAGATGTTCAGGCTTGAGCTGGAGCCAGGCTCTGAATCTCTGCAAGAGGGGACAGTCTTAGAGCCTGGGCTTCAGTGCAAGCCTGAATGGTTGTATTACAATTGTATAGTCCCCAAGCCCTGGTGTTGTGGTTTTTTTTTTATTGCACTATAGACATACCCTGAGTGTTGCTTGAACTCCTACAATCCAATGTGCAATCCCTATTGTATGAAACTTTTTGCTTTGAAAAGTGGCATCATGCTAATCTTCAAGCAACCTACTGTGAAAGCACTACCTTTTGAACAGGTATCAAATGTCATAGAGCAGAATGGTGCTATATGTTCTCTCAGACTTTTGAATATAGACTCTTGAAGGACCAGAAGAAAAGAGATTTTTCATAACCTTCAAATAGTATACAAGTTTTTTTTTTTTTTAAAGAAACATCTCTAGTTATTGAAATAATTTACAGGCATAAATATGGTACCTTAATAAAAATAAAATGTGACTGAAAAAAACCCCTCTAGGGCATCTTTATCCTCTAATTGCTGAATACACAATTGTAAAATAATGGTTGTATGTCAGTATTGGAATCCAGATTCTAAGTGTATGCTAACATGAAACCGTAAGCATTCATAAAGAACCTAAAACATCAGACGTTCTTTTTACCCTGAAATTGAACACCCTGTCTATCCATCTGTGTTCACGTGCTCCCCCATTCATTCATTTTGGTAAATAAAATGTAAGGATCTCGCTCTTGAGAAGCAGGTTTCATTTTTTTCAAAATACTTTTTGTCTCCTTTGAACAGTCAGGAGGAGCCTTTACCATCTTTGTCCTAAACAAAAAGTCCTCTTGTGCCTAGGTGCCCTGTTCACTATGAACTTAAAAAAAAAAACTGAAGATTTTTTTTAGGAGAATAAAAATACAAATAATTCATACACAGCGTCTTGTGGTTGCTTACCACAAACAATCAGGCAATTGTTATGGGTGCTATAAAAGTAAAATTCTTTTGTCATGAAATATTGCTGCCACTAAATACATCACTAGGAAATGCCACAAACTGACATAGCAGTAGTATATGATCATTTAGTCACCTCTGGGATGGAAATGTGCCATCTATTTGATGCTGACAGCACTACATATATTTTTTAGGAGGGGAAAGGAGGGCGGGGGGGAAATCTGATTCAAAAGGTAGGGAGAATTTACGTAGTCAGAATGTAGTTATTTTAGTTAGAATTTGGGCACTGGAGTTAATGCTCCCTCTCTTCTGAAGATTTCATGGGATTGATCAGAGGTAGTGAGGGGCTCAGACTTATTTCTCATCTTAAAAACATCTCCAGCCATATAGCTCTGCCTCTTACCCCTGCATCTCTTACCCCTGCATCGTCTTGCCCAGTGTCATGCTAGGAGTTGAGTACTGGCTTAAAGGAAAGAGCACCCAGTACTGAATTGCCAGCACAACTTTCTGCAACAGGAAGGACTGTCATCTATGAAGTGACCACGATACTTCCCAAAAACTAGGGTGCTTGTAGAAGCAGCTACTGAAAAAGGTTGTGGGGAAATTAGGAGAGAATTTTGTTTGACCTAAAGATAAAACTGGGAGACGGGCAGCCTAAACAGCTGGGGCTGGCCCTGGTGAATTTCTGTTCTTATAGATTTCAGGGTAGCAGCCGTGTTAGTCTGTATCCTCAAAAAGAACAGGAGTACTTGTGGCACCTTAGTCTGTTAGTCTGTAAGGTGCCACAAGTACTCCTGTTCTTTCTGTTCTTATAGCATACTTGAGCCATCCCTTAAAATAAATAAATTTAAAACTTGGTTGGTTATTGCCTCACTTTGCCATTCACCCTTTCTGTTAAGTAAAAATTTACTTTATCTCCATTCTATGTTCTTGTCCTTTAACTCTAAATTTTCCTTTCTTCTGTTGTCTATTTTTCTCTTTTCAGTCTATTTTCTCCCCTTGATGTCCTTTTCTTGTCTGACATCTTCTGTGTTGTGCGCTCGTCTTCCTTCCCCCCAAGTTTCTAGTCTCTTACCTCACCCTCTTCTATTCCTTTCTTATCTTGTATTCTCAATTCCCGATTTCTCTATTACTATCCCCAGTTTCATCTTGGGTCTCCCCCCGGCCCCAACTTTCATCCACTTCTTCCCCAGTCACAAACCACACATGCTGTTCTATTGCATGCTCCTTCATTCTTTCTCTCTACAGTGTTCTTTTCATAATCAAGCAAGTACACAAACAGAGGCAGAATCCACCTCGCATGCAGGCTCTTCACAACTTCAGTACAAGTGGGACTTGTTATACAAGCTTCCCCAACTAAAAAAAGCCACATGCATACCTACCGCAAATCTCCCCTCCCAAACTCAGGCAGCCTTTTGTCCTCCCAGATGCTTTCTGCCTCTTTCAACCCCTTCTGGTGGAGGCTAGGAGTGATCCAAAGCTGTAATGCATTCAGCCCCCTGAGGGAGGGGTATGTTATGTTGTGTTCAGCAGCAGTCTTCCACAACCAATTACGGATAAATATTTGTTTCTAATCTGGTAGTGTCAAGGAGCATCAATAAAGGTCAGGTCCTTGTTATGCCTGGTGCTGTTCAAATACAAAGGAGGACAGTCCCTGCCCCAGAGAGGTTTATGCTCTAAGAAAAAAATGTGGATTGACGTTCATTGGGCTCAGTGTGAGATTGACAAAGATTTGTCTGAGAAATCCTTTAATCTTTTCACTCTGCCTCAGTACCCCTTAATTTTTTTTAATCAGTAAAATGTATATATCCTATTAATCTTTCTTCAGGAGGTGAGCAGCCATTAATGAAAAACCTCTTATGTTATTTCCTTTTTATTCTATGTATATATTGGGCTGAGCTGTAAACAGTTCAGTTATAAGATTTTAATTATTTTTCCTAAATATCTTTTTGTCACAGAAACACAAATTCAAGCTCTAATAAAAGATAAAACAGTTGCTTAAAGCTATCTAGTCCTGTCTTGCCTTTTAAAATACTCTAAACATAGAATTTTTTAAAAATGTTGAACATCAGGAGCTGTGTAATTAGATACTTTGCTTACTGTATTTTTAACATATATAATAAAAGATGTTCAAGTAGTCAGTTACAGTAAGTGGGTAACTTAGTTATAGGGCTGTAATTCCACTGACAGTTTTCCAGAACCTAATCCTGGAGACTGAAGCATGAGTGGCTAATATATTGACTAGAGCCCCAGAAGAAAATTAAGATAATTCAGATAATTTGTCTTGTCTTTCTCCAACAGCTTCCCCATTCTGCAGCTTGAATATAATTACTTTACTCATAATTCATAGGTGACATATGTCTGAATTACAAGGTTTTTGTATGTGGGTTGCAGATTTCGGTGCTGCATAATGTAATGACACTCTAAACTCTGATATTGAAATTCAATGTTCATAAAGCTCTTCAGTAATTTTTATTAGTGTGCATATAAAAGTAAATTTTTAGGTAGTGTTTTAAGGCAGTATTAATATTTTATTTTTGAAGGTTTAATAGTATAGAAACATAAGAATTGCCATACTGGATCAGACCAGAGTTCTGGTCCAGTATCCTGTTTCATAGTGGCCCGTATGAGGTGTTTCAGAGTAAGGTACAAGAAAGCCCACAGTGGACAACTACAGAATAACCTGTCTTTGGGAGAAGTTTGTGCCTAACCCCCATCAGTTAGTGGTGAGCTTATGCCTGTAGGTCTGATCATTTATATCCCTTCTCATAAGAGGAAAAAATTGTTTGTGACAAGACTAAAAGCAAGTGTACAGGTTCTCACTCCTAATACAATTTCTAAACATGAAGTGGTAGCTTCTAAAATAAATGTTTACACTACAGTTTTCTTTTTATGTAATGTTTCTAAAAATCTTATTTGTGCAAAGTGATCTAGTTAAATAATTTATCATGCAAAGGAATAAGTTAATGGTTACTATTGAAGACTGACTTGGGGATAGAAGAAGGCCCTGTGTCCACCTAGGCCCATCTGTCTAGTATTGGTAACATCATTTTTCCCTCAATTCTTGTAACTTTCTTTATGCATAGAATAACTAAAGCAGGCAGAACATAAAATAATATTTACTTAAAGTAGTTTTGTCTTGGACTACATTTCTCAATATATTAATAGAAATAAGCTTTGTGCCCCAAATCATTAGGCTAAATGACATCAAATGGGTAACAGCTGAAAGTTGTTGCCATCTGAAGACTCTTTATTGCCTACATGAAATGAGTTTGTGGGCTCAGTCAAGTTCTCACTTGCCAGGAGACCACATATCAAATGTGGTGGTTATTTTGTAACTGGTTGTCTTTTTTTTTTTGCAGTGTTAGGTGCAGAGGCAGATGATTGACTGAATGGGCAAGGAAAGGAGACAAGGAATGGGGTTAAAACAATTTGGGACGCTTGCACTACTGCTGTCTATGCTATGCCTGTTTTATAGGCAAATAAAGGGTTTAGTTGACAAGTCACACAGCCCACTAAAGACTGCATGTCAGTTAGAGTGAGTAATACATGGCTGCGAGTATAGTAACCCAAAGGAGACACTATGTATTCAAAAAGTTTCTTAGCTATTGTACTCAAACATAATTGAGTTGTTGATTCTTGCCTTGCGCATACACTTCAGTACATTCTGCAAATGTGTATACATCTAAATAGCAGTTGCATTTCATTTTCCTCCTCCTTCTAATACAAACTTCCATTTAATTATAAAATCTTTGCTGATAAAGTTGGTAGATAACACTAAGATTAGTAGAATACTAAACAACAAAAGGGGCATTTTTCTGTTACAAAGTGATGTGAATAGTCTGGTTAAATGATCACAATGTGTTTTTTAATACAGGTAAATGCAAGTAATATATCTGGGAACATAGAATGCTGGCTATACCTCTGTCTTGGAAAGCAGTGACTCATAGAAGGACTTAGGGATGATTGTAGATCACTCTCAGCATGAGCACTCAGTGCAATGCTGCAGCAAAAAAGGGCCAATGTGATCTCTGGATGTATAAAAAGGGAATATCAAGTAGAAATAAGGAAGTGGTCATGCTTCTGTACACAACATAGGTAAGACTGCTACTAGAAAACTGTGTACTGTTCTGGTGTCCACACTTCCAGAAAATGATATGGAAATAGTGGAAAGAGGAGGGCTACAAAAATAATCCCAGGACTGGTAAACAAGCCTTGCAACCCAGAACTGAAGGAGCTCAGTTTGAGAGGTAACATGATCACTGTGCACAGGTATATACCCGTGGAAAAGATATCTGATAGTAAGGGGATTTTCAGTCTTGCAAACAAAGGCATAACAAGATCCAGTGGCTGAATGTTGAAGTTGGACAACTTCATCCTTGAAATAAGATGCAACTTCCTGGCTCTGAGGGTAATTAAGCATTGGAACACTGTATCGGGGGAGATAGTGGATTCACCCTCACTTGGGATCATTAAAATTACATTAGAAATCTTTTTCTAAAAAATATACTTTAATCTAGTTCTGGGAGGAATTCTGTGTTCTGTAGGTGGTCAGGAGTCAGGCTTTGCAGTCTGTGACTCCCCCTGTTCATTCCTTCCCTTAATGTGCCATAGAACAAGAAGCTCTGCATTGCCCTGTGCATACTCATAATACTTGCAGCCTGCACTAAGACATTGACTGTAATCAAATCTCATGCTTCAGAGTTTCAGCTGATTGCTTTCAGGGATCAAGAAGGAATTTTCCTATCCAATACACAATTTGCCAGTTGTATTCTGTCCACCACCCCCATCCCTCTCCTTAGGGCATTGGTGGCACCTCAAGTTTCTCCTGTCCTCTGCCTGTGGCGCACCTCAGGTTAGCTTCCTGAGGACTGAAATGGTTTGATCTGAAGTTTTTGGGTTCAATATATGGGTTAATGGGTGAAATTTAATGGTCTGAGATACACAGGAGGTCAGACTAGATGATCAAGTGGTGTCTGTTCTTTGTGGTTCATTCCTACCCTAAACTCTTTGAAACTATGAAATTGTGACAGTACAGCAAATGCCTTCAAATGATTCAGTTTTGGCAAGGCCATTTAAATCCCTGTAAAAAGAAGAACAGGAGTACTTGTGGCACCTTAGAGACTAACAAATTTATTTATTTCTGTCTTCATGAGGATTCTTGAGAACATATTGAACATAAAGGATTTTACAATGCAGTGTTTATAATCTTGGATTCTGTATATGGGGAGAAGGGAAGGAGCTATTCTAAAATTTGCAAGTTTGCCACTCAATCCTTTGAATAAATAAAACAGCACATTCTTCTTTGTAGGTACAAGAGGACTCAAGTTTCACTAGAGCCATAACTAGAATGGACAGTTACTTTAAAGCAGCAGTCTGTGACTTGGACAAAGTACTTGATGAATTTGAGCAAAATACAGGTTAGATGGATCTTTGTGCTACTTTTTATTGTTGTTTGTTGTTTGGGGAAAACAAACTTAAATGGTTAAGACCAAGAGGAAGTGAAAAAAATTTGGTCTGTTCTTCTTAAGTGGTGTTTTTTGTTTGAAGAAAGCTTTTGCGAGGTGGGAGTGCCGTGTGAAGAACCAGTTTTATAAACTTTGCTTTTGATCCTTTTTGTTTTTAAATAGATGAACTTGACTGCTACAGAACAGCTGCAAACCAGTGTGATTCAATACAGCATTCAGTCTCTTCAGAATTGGATTACTTACAACCTGTATTCCTGGTACCAAAAGTGCAAGAATATGTTAGCAGTTGTAGTATGTCAGAAGAATTCTCTCTAGCCAGTCAGGCTACAACAAATACAGCAAAGTTTGAACTGAATTCCTCAGCACAAAATGAGAAAAATGTTACTGGACTCGATCTTCTGTCTACTGTGGATGGTGGTGCCTCAAATGAAATTCAGCCTTTGAGCCTGGGGAGGTGTAGTATACCTGTATGTGATCTCATCAGTGACACAGGTAATTTGATCCATTCAACGAGTAGTAATGAAGATATTCAGAAGCTGCAGCCAGATGACTTCCAATGCAATGAGAACTCTTTGGTTGGGTTTGATTTATCTTTAGTACCAGCTACAGTTTGTAGTTTGTCAGTAGCTTTCGGTGGTGTTTCAGACACAGAACAACAGAATGGTGGGGACACAACGCTACAAGATGAAGGACATGTTGCAAAAAAAGAGTTGAGCCAGTTGGATTTTAAAACACACAATCGTGGTAAAGCAAAGCTCTCAGATTCATGTGATAATCAAATTAGGACAGAAACTTTAAAGGATAATCAGGTATTCGATCAGCTGGAACAAATTACAGGCCTTAACTCTACATCTGCCTTTTTAACATCACAGACCCCAAATGCACTCCGTTCCAAAGATGACACAACCCTTGAAAAGCTGCGTTGTGAATCATTAAAAGATGCAAGTCTGTGCTGTGTGATAAGTCAAGAGTCACCTGAAGAGAGTGTTAATGAAAATGTAGATTCAAAAGATGCAGGTAATGGGGAATCCTTGCCTTCTGATCTGCCAAAGAGTTCTGAATTACACAAAAGCAGTTTAAAATTATTTGGAAAATGTGTTCTACCAGATTCTTCATCTCAAATAGAGGATAGGGTAGTATTAGATAAGATGAAGAGTGCAGAAGAAAATTTGTGCAGTCCAGAACTTAATACCAATGAAATATTGCACAGTGTTTCAACTTCACATGTAACTGATGAAGATATCCAAACCTCATTGTCATGTCTTCCACTTGCTGTATCCATATGTGGTTCATTAGTTGTAACAGAAGACAAAAGTGGCCACATACCTCAAAATGAAAAAGCAGATGTCATCAGTGATACTGTGACTATGCATGCAGGAAAATCTAAGCATGGATTCTCCAATATGGAATCCTCTGGAAAGAGGGAACCTTCTGAACAGGAAGGATATCTAAACCAAATCAACCAGTGCTTTGTAGAAGAAGCTATAACTATAGCTGGAAAGAAGAGGGAATCTGACAACAAAATTAATAAAGGTGATTCTCCCCAAATCCATGCTGCTGGCTCTGTTGGAGAATCTAAAATTGAACTGTGCAGTGATGGTATTCAGCCAGTTGACAGTCATGATCAAAGTGTTACTTGTCCAGTTTTAGCTGACTTAACTATTGAGGAAGACTTAATTAAAAGTGATTCACTGATTAGTGATGCTGAGCTTGATGCCTTCTTATCTGGACAGTGTCTTCAGCCCAATAATTCAAAGCCCTTTGAAGAAGGTATGGATGATCTGCTGGAGTCTGATGGAAATCAAGCAAACCTGGATTTCAAAAAGGTCAATGATTCACAAACAAAAGCAAAACTGGAGGAGATTGGAGAGATTTCCAGTATTAAAAGTACTTGTAGAATAGCTGATATTGAATATAAATTGGAGTCTCCCCCAGAAAAAAGTACATATCCTATTCAACAAGAGGCCTCTAACCATATAACTGAGACTCCTATTGAAGTACCTGTCCCTACTCTTAGCCATCAGAACGTAAATACTGGAGGTGCTAGACCTAAACAGTTGCTTAATCTTCCTCAAAGAACTGCAATTGAGAGAGAGCTCAGCAAGCCAAATATGCCTACGACTGAATTCCAGGAAGTGAATTCCATACCCCCAAAGGCCCCTCTCTCAGAAACCAAAACTAGTACTGACATAAGCTCCAAATGTAATCAGTCTGATACAGAAAACTCCTTGGAAGCAGGCGGAAGTTGTGTGCCTGCAAGCATAGAACCTGTTAAAACACCTCTAGTTCTGGGACTAAAACAGCCACCCTGGGTCCCCGATTCAGAGGCACCCAACTGCATGAACTGCCAAGTCAAGTTCACATTTACAAAAAGAAGACACCACTGTCGTGCATGTGGGAAAGTAAGTTATGAAAAATGCTTGGCATTAAATTGCTTTTGCCCATGTATTGTGTTACAGCAGGGGTTTTCAACCTGTGGTCCATGGACCCTTGGGGGTCTGCAAACTGTCTTAAGATTTCCAAAGGGGTCTGCATCTCCATTCAAAATTTTTAGGGGTCCTCAAATGAAAAATATGATGCCATAACACAATGGTTTTCAATCTAATAAAACCACTCTGACTTAGTTTTTCCTTCCTTTGCCTGATATTTAGTGCTACTTTTTTAGGCTCTATCAACTTTTCATTAGGAAACTTTTGAATTAAATTAACTATATATTTTTATAGTTACAGATGACTCAGTGATTGTCAAATACTAAGTATTAAGCAAAGATATAAGATTTTACTGTGAAAATACAGTTGGGAAAAATCTCGCCCTATGACCTATTATTGAGCAACTTAAGCTGATTCCTAAGGAGTTTTTTCTTTGGATATCCAAAGTGTTTCTTCTACCTTCTAAATGATGGAATAATAAATCTTAGTATTTCAAATCTTAATGAAATCTGAGGAAGTACAGGGAATGTGGGGAAGACAACTCATAATTACTCTTGATTGTGATAATCTGTAAAGTGGTCGGTATAATGAATAAGATTTGCTATTTTCAGTTGCTATTTATTTTCCACTGTATGTCAATGATGTGCTATGGAACTAATATTACACACAGTCACTAAGTTAAAAGAATATTAAGACTGCAAAGTCAAGCACTGCAAAGTTAAGCAATGCTAGAATTAAGAATATTATCATAACACGTAGGAGCCGTAGTCTTGAATGAGGATCCCACTGTGCTAAGGGCTGTATAAACACAGAACAAAAGATCCCTGCCCCAAAGAGCTTAGTCTAAGCCTCTACAGCATTAATTTGAGCTTTAGGGCATATACATTACAATAGTCTTAGATTTTAATTATATGATCACATACTATTTTTTACTAAGGACCCCTGCCTCATTCAGTGCAGAAGATGAATAGTGCTTAATGAGCAGCAAGCTGCTATTTAATATTTTATATTATCCTGATTCAGTGTGTGGCCCCATACCTTATTTACTGCACATCATTTAGAGCCTGCTCCGAATACATAATTCATTTCCTCATTTTCTGTGGCACTCCATCACAATCTGAGTGCTTCACAAATAATAATACATTTTATTTTCACCTCACTCCTGTAAGGTGACAGTATTATCCCTGTTTTACATACAGGAAGCTCTGGTACAGAGATTAAGGTCAACAGTGTACACTAATTTTGGGTGCCCAATTTGAGATGCCTAGGGCCTGATTTTTTTCAAAGCACGTAACATATTTTTACCATTTCACATGTTCAAAGCACATCTCCCATAGATTCTAGTTCGAGCTGAGTGTTTAGCACTTCTGCATATCATTTCACAGATGGTCACTAACTAAGCACATGGGGTAAATTTGATTTAAACAAGTTGTCCAGAATCACATGGGAACTCTGTGGCAGAGGCAGAGAGAGAATCCGGTTCTCCAGAGGATCATTCAACTGTCTTAACCTACTGTCCCCAGCCTTATTCACTACACGCCTTCTAAATTCTGCAGCAAATAAGGCAGTGGTATTATACACATTTCCTTCATTACGCAATCCTGTTTCAGCCTCCGAGCAGTTCTAACTTGTGCTGTGACTGAGGCAGGAGTCCTTTTTAGAAATAAATAAATGAATGTGATTATGTAATGGCAATTGTATCATAATGCATACTCCTAGGGAGACCATGAGTTTATGGGCAATATTAATTTTGACATTGCCTAACTTTTGAGTACTTGACTTTACAAACTTAATTTTTTCACATCTTTTTATCTATAATTTTGTTGGTAGCTTTTTTAAAAGGAAATCTGAAAAAAAAAAAAGAAAAAAGTTATTTCATAGATTTATATTGATACCACAGGGTGAGTAACAGGGTTGGACCCTTTAGATTCACAGCACAGACATCTGCCACTTGGGCTCATGGTAACTGCTCACTGACAGCAGTAGGTTGTCATCTGGTATGTGAACCAGACACTAAAAGAGGATGAACACTCATTTTGGTGGTAGGTTTTACAGCTGTTTTGCTGATGACAGAAATAAGTTGAGATTTGGGAATGTTGGTTCCATTTGAAGTTCTGGAGAACTGTGTTTTCTAGTGGTCACAGATCCTCCTGCCCCTGTTCTTTTCCCCAAGCCTGACCCATTCTGTGTCTGTCCCTTCCATCCCACTCATGTCTCAGTAGTTCTCTCTCCCCCGTCCCCAATACCTCATACCATTCTCCTTGCCTAGCTAGTTTGTCTTTTTTCCTTAGTGCTCTCCCATCAGAGTCACATCTCAGTCTTCTTGCCCAGCCAATCCCAGTCTTTCTCCTTCCCCAGAGCTAGTTATATGAATCTACTCCCATCCGTGCTTGTCTCTTGTCTCTTCTGCGTTGAAGTCAGCTGTTTCTTCATCCATATTTCCTGAGAGCACAGGAGAAATGGTCTTCCTGCTCTTAGTTTTGGTGCCTGTTGCTACATTACCTGTAGTTGATGTTCCAGGCTAAAGTTCTGCCTAGCTCTTGGAGCGTGGGCTAGAGCATGTCCAGTACAGATGGCATTTTCAGAAAACTTAGCTTCCAAACTCTTAACAAGTCTCTACTGAGTATGTGAAAACTGAGACCCTGAGGTGCTCCTGTATATTCTCAGATGTGGGATATATAGTCCCTGGTGTTGAGCTGCAAAAGCACCTTGAAAAGCCATATCCGTTGGCCCCTTCTGTGGTATATAAGATCTTGTGTGAGAGTGACATCATAGCCCTTTTTATAAGGGTATAGACTCCCCCACAATGTACGCAGTTGCTTCACTGTTACTGTAGAAAATTAATGGAACCTGCTTCTATCCAGTCAAGCTAGGTCTTAGTCTAATATACCAATTTCTTGTAATTAAGAGTGGCGTAGAAAAACTCAGGGTACATAGCCTGACTTATCCCCGGAGCCTTCAGAGCCTTTATGGCCCAGAGCCTTGTAAGAGCTATAAGAAGTGATGTAGGAAGCACCCACCTTGGTGCCCACTTCTGACACCATTGCCCTTGCCCCAATGGCATACCTTTCCTCCAGCACCGATACCTCTGTCTTGGCACAGTAAGTGCATGCAAATGCCTGTTGGGGTTAAAGGAAGGAGACAAAGAATCTCATTACAAGAGGGTAAAAGCAGAAGAGAACAAGTGCTATTCTTTGTATTTCCTGACATATGAAGGCCTTGGAAACTCTCATATGGCACAGCTGTAATCTCTTTAAGTTCCTCTGGAGCCAGTGTATTGTCCTCAACTAACTTGGACCCCTCATTGATCTGGATGCTGGTAACCCCTTCAATCTCTGTAGACCTGAGTGGGAGTCCACCATCGAGACTACTAGACCCTCTCCCCACTGCCTATCATGTACTTTTCTGCGGCCTGTCTCTGTTCCTGTACCAAATTCTCTGGTCTCAATCTGGAACCATCTCAGAGACTTCCAACCCTTTTGGAAATGAACCTTTAAGGTCCCCTGTCTTGACCTTGTTACTCTGCACATTTGCCCTTGCCTCAGATCCAGAAACCATGGAAGCATCTCATGCAGGGCCCTCTTGAATTCTATATGTAGGGCCACATGAAGGACTTTGGCAACATGACCAACTCTGGTACTGACCTGTGCGCTGGCACCTATACCTCTTGTGGCACCGTTCCTCCTTTGGCATTGATCCTCTCACAGCTGCCTATTCACCTGGCACTGATTCACCCTTCCTTGCTGACACCAATATTAACCCTGGATCCCTCACAACTGCAGGAGGAGCTGCCTATATCTGAGGAATTGGATGAGACACCTTTGGTGGAACATATAGATTGGTGCTTCATCCATTTCCCCTCCTGATAAATGGACAGTTTCAGGAACTCTCGGGGAGGTAGGCAAATGCTCTCAAGTTGCAAACAGTTTCACCACAGACATCTGATCCCCTGTTTGACATATTGCAGATGCAGAGCAGGGAGAAGCTTGCTCTGCCTATCAGCTCTGGCCTTCTCAGTCCAGCCAAGGATATCTGGTTCTCTCCTTTCTTATCTCCACCTGTATAAAACAGAAGACAGGATGTGTCTCAGACTAGCTGAAGGACATACATTTTTACTACAACACTTTTTTCATAATTCAAGACTCCCTGACAGATCCCAGGGAAAAACTGGTACAAACCAAGCAGTTCTGTAGACTAGTGGGCTTGATTCCTCATCGACCTATGCCATGACCTTTGCTCATCTGAACATGGGTAGTAGGTTATTACACACTAAATGTACAGATGAAATTGACCATCCCTTCTCCAATGCTCCAACAGTTTAATTGTGTGGAAAACAGATAAAATCTTCAGGGGAGACCCTTGGCTTTTCATTTTCCTGCCATCACAATCACCTTGGATGCTGCCAATCTGGGCTGGGTTGTGTATCAAAATACATGATCTAAGGAACACCTGGAGTCCAGACACCATATCAGAGTAATAGAGCTCAGTGTAGTGTAATGGGCTATTAAAGCCTTTTGTCCATTCCTGCAGCTGTGTGTAGTACAGGTGCTTGACAACACATGGTCATGTGTTAAATCAACAAGCAGGGAGGAGTACATTCTCAGCTCCTATCTGCAGAGGCAAGAAAACCGTAAATGTAGCATATCCAGAACCAAATCTGCCTGTAGTAGTTCTTGCTGGGAAAGTGAATGTGAAGGCAGACTTGCTCAGCAAGAGGATTCAGGATCAACCATCCACACAAGAAGCCCTTGAAACCAGTGGTGGCTATTGCAGTATTTTGTGAATGGGGTCACTTAATAATAGATCTCTCTGAGTTGGGACAGAGCACCAAAGTGTACTACACAGGAGCACACAGACAAAAGCTCTTTCTCAGGCCTTGTCTACACTACGAGAGTAGTTCGATTTTACTTAAATCGAATTTTTGGAATCGATATTGCAAAGTCGAACGTGTGTGTCCACACTAAGGACAGTAATTCGACTTTGTGAGTCCACACTAACGGGGAAAGCGTCGACATTGGAAGCTGTGCACTGTGGGCAGCTATCCCACAGTTCCCGGAGTCCCCGCTGCCCATTGGAATTCTGGGTGGAGCCGCAAATGCCTTCTGGGTAAAAAAAATGTGTCCAGGGTGCTTTTGGGTAACTGTCGTCATCCGTCCATCACTCCCGCCCTCCCTCCCTGAAAGCGCCGGCGGGAAATCAGTTCGCGCACTTTTCTAGTCAGTGACAGCGCGGACGCCACAGCACTGCGAGCATGGAGCACACTGCGACCATCGCTGCAGTTGTGGCCGCTCTCAACGCCTCGCAGCTTATCATACACCTTTCCCTGAGGCAGATGCAGATAAGTCAGGCGAGGAGGCTACGTCACCGCGGTGATGGCCTGAAGTCTGAGAGTAGCACAGACCTCTCAGAAAGCAGGGGACCCAGCGCCGAGGACATCACGGTCGCAATGGGTCATGTTGATGCCGTGGAATGGCGATTCTGGGCACGGGAAACAAGCACTGAGTGGTGGGACCGCATAGTGCTGCAGGTCTGGGAGGAATCCCAGTGGCTGCGAAACTTTCGCATGCGGAAGGGAACTTTCCTGGAACTTTGTGAGTTGCTGTCCCCTGCCCTGAAGCGCAATGACACCCGGGTAGCCCTGACTGTCCAGAAGCGAGTGGCCATAGCCCTCTGGAAGCTTGCAACGCCAGACAGCTACCGGTCAGTCGCGAACCAGTTTGGGGTGGGCAAATCTACTGTGGGGGTTGTTGTGATGCAAGTAGCCAAGGCAATCGTTGATGTACTGCTGCCAAAGGTAGTGACCCTGGGAAACGTGGAGGCGATCATAGATGGCTTCGCAGCGATGGGATTCCCAAACTGCGGTGGGGCCATAGATGGAACTCACATCCCTATCCTGGCACCGGACCACCAGGCCAGCCAGTACATTAACAGAAAGGGCTACTTTTCCATGGTGCTGCAAGCACTGGTGGACCACAGGGGACGTTTTACAAACATCTACGTCGGATGGCCGGGCAAGGTTCATGACGCTCGTGTTTTCAGGAACTCTGGTCTGTTTAGACGGCTGCAGCAAGGTATTTACTTCCCGGACCACAAAATAACTGTTGGGGATGTGGAGATGCCTATAGTCATCCTCGGGGACCCAGCCTACCCGCTAATGCCCTGGCTCATGAAGCCCTATACTGGCGCCCTGGACAGTGAAAAAGAACTCTTCAACTACCGGCTGAGCAAGTGCAGAATGGTGGTGGAGTGTGCTTTTGGCCGTCTCAAGGGGAGATGGAGAAGCTTGCTGACTCGCTGTGATCTCAGCGAAACCAATATCCCCATTGTTATAGCAGCTTGCTGTGTGCTCCACAATCTCTGTGAGAGCAAGGGGGAGACCTTTATGGCGGGGTGGGAGGTTGAGGAAAATAGCCTGGCTTCTGATTACGCACAGCCAGACAGCCGGGCGATTAGAAGAGACCAGCGGGACGCGCTGTGCATCCGGGAGGCTTTGAAAGCTAGGTTCCTGAGTGAGCAGGGTAACCTGTGACTGTAAAGTTTGTGTACAGAGAAGCCGAACCTGCCCCCGTTTCTTTACCCAGTTAATGTTGACTATCCTCTCCAGTTACATACCCCCTTCTCCCCCCCTTCCAACACACGTTTCGAAATAAAATCAGTTCTACTTTGTTAATGAACACCGTTTTCTTTACTACTGTTTTCGCGGGAATTTTTTAAAACTGGGACGCGGATTGTGGTGCGGAGCGGGTGTAGTGTAGTGACGCAAAGAAAGCTTCTAAACTCAAGGATTGACAGGCTCCGCTGTGGTGGGCTGGTTCTTTCAACGGAGCCTGTCACCCCTCCTGATCGGGACTGTGTGTATGGGGGGGCTATGTGACTTTGTGGCAGGGGGAGGACGGTTACAGATCTCCTGCTGTGTGGCTCTGTGATCCTGCATAAGGACCGCCGCTTAAGATCTGTAACTGCCCTCCCCCGCCACAAAGTCACAGAGCAACCCACCCCCCACTACAGAACATGAAAACCACCTCCCAGACTGACCAGGGCAACTAGTCACTGCACTGTGTATGTGCCCTGCTGCTGTACCTGCCCCCGCCTATGTACCCTGCCAAAGGTGACTGTCCTGTCCAATTACCATCCCCCTTTCCCCCCCTCCTCCAAAAGAACATGATGGAAACATTAGTTAACAGAAATCTATTTTTTATTATCAACTACACATGGAACTGGGAGGTGAAACTTGGACGGGGGCTTGTGTCAGGCGGGAAGGAAAGAACTTGTCAAATTTTGGGGAATGAGAGCCTTCTGCTACTAGAGCTCTCTGCAGGGGTGGAGTGAGAGTTTGCGTGGACTCTGCCGCCTCTCCTTCTGTGCACTTTGGGTGAGGGGGGTATGGGACTTGGTGGCGGGGGAGGGCGGTTAGAGATGGACTGCAGTGGGGCTCTGTCCTCCTGCCTCCGTTCCTGCAGAACATCCACAAGGCGCCGGAGCGTGTCCGTTTGCTCCCTCAGTAGTCCAAGCAGGGTTTGAGTCGCCTGCTGGTCTTCCTGCCGCCACCTCTCCTCCCGATCCATGTTTGCTTGCTGCATTTGGGACAAGTTCTCCCGCCACTGGGTCTGCTGTGCTGCCTGGGCTCGGGAGCAGGCCATAAGCTCTGAGAACATGTCCTCCCGTGTCCTCTTCTTCCTATGCCTAATCCTCGCTAGCCTCTGGGAGTGTGATGCCAGGCTAGGTTGTGAGACAGTCGCAGATGGGGCTGTGGGAATGGGAAAAAGGGAGTGAATTCCTCAGAAAGATAAATGTAGTTGTGAACAAAGAACATAGTCTTTCTCTGTGAACAAGACCATGCACAGCACCTATCACATGCGCACTCAGCACAAGGTCGAATTCTCGGCCTTCGCATTCAGTGCCTGGGGTCTTGCACAGCACATTTGAGAACCGTGTCAGGACAACGGAATTTCTGTTGCAGGCAGACATGGTAAGCCGTAGACTCGTGGCAGCTTAAAACTTTAATATTAGCAATGGCCTCATTTCACATTGAAATCAATGTCGGTCCCTGCTGCCAGCAATCCGGCAAGCAGGAACTCTGCTCCTGTCCCACACCCTCGCGGCTGTCCCCGGGAACGATCCCTTTCGGCTGCCCCTCTCCCGCCTCCACCGCGTGGCTGCAAACCAGCGGTTACAGTTCTGTAAAGGAACGGTAAAGCAGTCCCAACACTAACATTCCCCTACCTCATTCAAAGCAGGTCACCATGAGCGACATCACCCTCATGAGGATCTCTGACAGCGAGAAAGAGAGAATGCTCCAGGAAAGCCTCCAAAGACCAGGGCCGTATGCCGCCCTGCTGTGCAGAGCAATGATTCCCGAGTACTTGCTTGTCTCGTGGCGCGGCAACGTGTCGTACTACGGAGGACCCAATAAGGCCGCTCTCCCCAGGAACCTAATGCAACGGATTTCCAATTACCTCCAGGAGAGCTTCCTCGAGATGTCACAGGAGGATTTCTGCTCCATCCCCGGACATATAGACCGCATTTTACTCTAGCTGCTGTAGCAGTGACTAAACAGTAGAGCGGCTTGGGCAGGACAATCATGCAAAACTGGACATTGCTAGATTTTTTTTTTCAATAGTTGCACTGCCCATGACTGAACCGTTAAGCGCCTAGGGCAAACTAATCATGAGAAACCCATTTTTTTAATTGTTAATATTCCTGTTCTGTTAAAAATAAATGTTTAGATGTTTACAACACTTACTGGCTGATCCTTCCCCAGATTCTGTGTCCGGGGTAACGGCTGGGGACGGTTGGTAGGGGATCTCTGTAAGGGTGATGAAGAGATCCTGGCTGTCGGGGAAACCAGCGTTGTGAGTGCTGTCGACTGCCTCGTCCACCTCTTCTCCTTCCTCATCTTCCCCGTCCGCTAACATGTCCGAGGATCCGGCCGTGGACAATATCCCATCCTCAGAGTCCACGGTCACTGGTGGGGTAGTGGTGGCGGCCGCACCTAGGATGGAATGCAGTGCCTCGTAGAAACGGGATGTCTGGGGATGGGATCCGGAGCGTCCGTTTGCCTCTTTGGTCTTCTGGTAGCCTTGTCTCAGCTCCTTGATTTTCACGCGGCACTGCGTTGCATCCCGGCTGTATCCTCTCTCTGACATGTCTTTAGAGATCTTCTCGTAGATCTTTGCATTCCGTTTCTTGGAGCGCAGCTCGGAAAGCACGGACTCATCACCCCACACAGCGATGAGATCCAAGACTTCCCGATCAGTCCATGCTGGGGCCCTCTTTCTATTCTGAGATTGCACGGCCATCACTGCTGGAGAGCTCTGCATCATTGCCAGTGCTGCTGAGCTCGCCACAATGTCCAGACAGGAAATGAGATTCAAACTGGCCAGACAGGAAAAGGAATTCAAATTCAAATTTTCCCGGGGCTTTTCCTGTGTGGCTGTTCAGAGCATCCGAGCTCGTACTGCTGTCCAGAGCGTCAACAGAGTGGTGCACTGTGGGATAGCTCCCGGAGCTATTAGCGTCGATTTCCATCCACACCTAGCCTAATTCGACATGGCCATGTCGAATTTAGCGCTACTCCCCTCGTCGGGGAGGAGTACAGAAGTCGAATTAAAGAGACCTCTATATCGAACTAAATACCTTCGCGGTGTGGACGGGTGCAGGGTTAATTCGATGTAACGGCGCTAACTTCGACATAAACGCCTAGTGTAGACCAGGCCTCAGATGCATTTCTGCTGGACTAGAGCCAACATCTTCTATATGCTTTCTGTTCCATTCCCTTGATGCCCAGGGTCATAAGGAAGATCAGGCTCATTTGACCCAACTTTGTGACCTTGTCAGTACTGGTATCCAGGTCTTCTGCAGGTGGCCAGAGAATATGCATGCTTGCTGCCTGCTCTCAATATTAAGGAGAGGGATTCTGCCACTCAACCTAGATACACTTCCCCTAGTAGTATGGAGGATAATCTGCTGCATAATGAAGTTCCTGTTCTTTGAGGGTTCAGACCATCTTCTTACAATCCAGGGGGACTCCAGTCTAACATATGACCAAAAAAAAAATGCAAGTGGGTTTACCATCTGGGCCACTGGATAAAAGGTTTGCTCAGTCTTAGGCTGGGAACTCTGCTGTCTTACAGCGTCTTCTGCACCTTTAAGTCTTGGGGGTTATCCTTAACTTCTCTAAAGCTCCATATGGCAGTAATATCTGCTCAGAAGTTACATTAAGGTCAAACCCATCTTTTCTCATCCTACACTTTCTAGGTTTCTCATGGTCATTGTAAATGCATTTTTCCCCATTTAAGGAGTGGCCACCTTCATGAGACCTAAAATCTTTCTTTCAAAGGCTTATAATTTGGCCAAATTTAGGTGTATTTTCATGGGAACAGCAAAAAGTGCATCCTCAACATAAAGGCAGTCCTTCCTAAACTTCAAATTTCTGCTCCAAAGCATGAGGATCTAGAGCTTCTCAATGAGAAATGGTTATGGAAATGTATTTGAGAGAGGGCAAAAATTTCCACCCCAGCCTCATTTTGAGAGATGGCTACACCATTTTTGCTGAAATTTAAAAATTTCAGCATGAGGCAGACACCCAGTATGGAAAATTTCATCTTAAATGGTTAGTTTGGTAATTATACAAGTAAGTAAAAATTGCCTGACACGTGTCATTATAAGATGTCTTAACTATAGGTGGCACTACCATCTCCACGTAAAATGTTTAAACTAGATTTTGTTCTGACCCAGGTGTTCTGTGGTGTCTGTTGCAATCGGAAGTGTAAGCTGCAGTACACTGAAAAGGAAGCAAGAGTCTGTATTGGCTGTTACAAATCTATTAATAAAGGTAAAAAGTTGTGACCATGGTTTTATTTACTTGTAATTATTACTTTCATCAAAGGAGAAAAGTTAAGCAAAATTGTTATTTTAGGACTGAAGGATGAATCTGTGTACCAGGAGGAAGCGTTTCCTTTCTAAGACTGTGATTGAAATGTTGATAAAATTTGCCTGTCTAGTAGATGTCAGTGACTTCAATCTTCCATCTTCATTCTCTGCCACAGCCACAGTAATTATGCATATACTTGATGGCAAAGCATAGGATTTCTAATGCAGCTAGAGTGCTGCTGTTTGGTTGGTTGGTGGGGAGTCTAAGTTGCAAAAATACTGCATGTAATTCCTTTCCCAAGGCTGTGTGTTGAGGCAAGCAACATTTTCAACCTCTGTTTAGCTGAAGAAGTCTTCATCAGATTGTTCCCAAGACCATGTCCCCCTAGTCCACTCTGTTATGCCTCCACTTGTGTCATAAATGTTTGTCTAAATGGACTAGGCAAGATTGTGCAGTCCTTTTGAGGAAGGTTAAATTGTGCGAAGATGTGACATTATTAGTATTGGGAACAAGAGTGACAAACTGAAGCCCTAATTTCTTGTATTGAAACATTTAACAAAGATAAAAGAGGAGTGCATTCCTGTTTTATTTAACATGGTTTTTTAATCATGAATCAAATTAATTTCTTCCTTTTTGATTATCCCAGTTAAAGCTTGTTTTTACTTGTAATATTCTCCTGCTTGGTATTGAAACTCCACCATAGACCCTTCTTTATCTTTCCCAATATGGAGAATATGGGATTTGTCAGTACTTCACAAACATTTTCACAACTGAGCATGAAATGAAGCTAGTGTGATTTGTGATTAATATACAGAAGAACATAGTATCACTACTTAAGTTGGGAAATCCTTGGTCTATTTTTTTACAGTCTCTGTGAATATCCTTCTCCGTTTGAGTACTGTTGTAAATGATAGGTTTCAGGGGGTAGTCGTGTTAGTCTGCATCAGTAAAAACCATGAGGAGTCCTTGTGGCACCTTAGAGACTAACAAATTTATTTGGGCATAAGCTTTCGAGGGCTATAACCCACTTCATGAGATGCATGGAGTGAAAAATACAGTAGGCAGGTATAAATATACAGCACATGAAAAGATGGGAGTTGCCTTACCAAGTGGGGGGTCAGTGCTAACAAAGCCAATTCAATCAGGGTGGATGTGGCCCATTCCCAACAGTTGACAAGGAGTGAATATCAGCAGAAGGAAAATTATTTTTTGTAGTGCTAACTTTTTGTTGTGCCCATGAAAGCTTATTCCCAAATAAATGTATTAGTCTCTAAGGTGCCACAAGGATTCCTCGTTGTTTTTGTTGTAAATGAAGCATGTGTGGTTGCAGGAATTACATGGTTTGATGTATGGTCACTGCTGAAGCAAAAGGCTGTACAATGAGTGTCCATTTCTATGTTTAGAAGAAAAACAGCAGACAGGAATATTTAATTTAAAATTTGAGGTAGCTGTAAACATTTAATAAATCTTAAACACTAAGTGCATTTTTTCCTTTTAGCACAGGCATTTGAAAGGATGATGAGTCCAACTGGTCCTATCCCCAATTCCAGTATCTCCTCTGAATGTTGTTCTACTGTTCCACCTTTGCAGGAAGCTCAGACAGTTGGCACACCTAATTCTCCTTCATCTTCTGTTTTGTTACCTATCTCTGTACTTAAACAACCAGGTGCTGATGGTAAGTTAAGTAATTTTGAGTTGCAATCTGTTATCTAAACTTTCTAAGCTATTCAGCATATACTCTTTCAACACATACATAGAATAGATGCCTTTGCAAAATGGCTAGATTTCTTTAATTGATCAGTGTAGCCATTCAGAAAAGGCTATTAGGGTTAAGATACTGGACTAGGATTCAGAGAAACCTGCATTCAATTCTGAGTTCTGCCATGGACTCAGGCTCCCTGTGTGAGCTTGGGCGAGTCACTCAATCTTTGTCTTAGTTCTTCATCTGTAAAATAGCTAAAGGAAGTATTACCCCTATCTTGTCTAGTTCGGTTGTAAGTTTTTCAGGGTAGGGTCTCTTACTGTGTCCGATGTATAGCACAAGGGACTGTGATCTCAGATGGGGTCTCTAGGTGCTACAGTAATATAAATAATACTGAAACAAAGCAAGTAGTTGGGTGACAAAACATTCTCTGGCTAGAAGTGATAATGGATAAAGCACATCTTCATCTCATATATGTCAACTACACTTCTGAATTTTGGCTGTTTACTACAAAAATGTCACTGATAAAAGATTAGATGTACTTAGAGTATCTTTAAAACAAAAAGTGGTAGGTTATATGAATTTTGTTGATAAACTATTGTCTTGTATCCATGATATGTTGCCATAGTTCTACTACTCCAGAGGTAATTAAGTAAATAGCAGCCTGTTTTAACTAAATAGGAATTGATGCATTAACTATAGCTTGGTTACTTCTGCTGCTGGTGTGGGAATATCTTTGCCCACAGTTCTGCTTGACTGATTGGAGAGAATACCAGTTTTGTGTGTAGGGTGACTGCTTAGTTCCAGTAACTTTTACTACTTTTAAATCTGACAATTCCCACGTTTTGGAGAAATATATGTAGAAAGATGCAACACTTGCACTACAAAAATATCTGAACTATAATTGTGGTTCATACTAAATCCAACATGCTTAATGTAAAATCTTAATTTGGAAAAAAGCCTGAAATTTTATACAGACCCGTTTGCTGCTGGAACACTGTGGTAATACCAAATTACTGTTCTTTTTTTAACCCATTTTAGGGCTGTGCACCAGAGAACAGAGGAGAGTCTGGTTTGCAGATGGTATTTTGCCTAATGGTGAAGTTGCAGACACAACAAAACTATCTTCTGGAGTCAAGAGGTCTTCGCAAGAGCTGAGTCCAGTAAGCCCTGACTTACCAGAGGTGCATATGGTATATTCTCAAAAGTATACACTGATCCATGATTTTCATAAATAAAAAGTTGATTGTCTTTAAACAGCTTTGTTTGCCCATTTAAGATGACACCTTCATAACTGCAGTGTTATGTGGCTTTGACTCCTCTCTGGCCAGTTGGGTTGCATCAATTTTAATCAACTTTTTCGTTTGTACTTCAGTTATTTTCTAAAGAAAGATACATTTTCACTGGTTGATAACACCATTAAAACATGTTGAATTACAACTAAATAGAACCTTTACACTAGATTTGATACATCTTTTTTTGCTACCTTGGAGGTTAGATTATAACTATATACATTTATTTAAGCAACTGTATAATTTAATGTTTTCAATTATTTTTAATTGTACATTTTTAGTGTGTGAGAACATGGTGAATGATATGTTGCTTATTTAGGTAATTAACTTTTTGCTCATTATTTGTGTCAAGCTGCATTAGGATGGTAACTGGAATTTAATTAAACACAAAATAGCATACACAACTTACTAAACAAAACAACCTTAAATGTTTTGGATACATAAACTTCTCTTATGAAAATAAGTTTAATATTTTACAATTAAATGATTCATTAAAAGAATAGAGCAATTAACTGTAGTCCGTGAATTAAACTCATTATTTCAGGTCAGCCTGGGAAAACTTTCAAATATGCCTAAGTGAAAGTGACTGACTGGAGCTTAAGTTCCTACTCGCCTAAGTCTCTTGAAAATGAGACAGCAGCCTCCTAAGTAACTAAGTTGTCCTTCAGACTTTTAAAATTAATAAATCTTATCCCCTCCTTCCTCATTTTTATTCATAGGTTGAGAGACAAGTTTTCCTGCTTTTTCAACTCCAGTAGATTTCTCAACATTGACTGAATTAGTCCAGATGAAAAAGATTCTTTCTATACCTATTTCTGTCAAAAGCTGGTTTAGTATTTCAGCAAACTTTGGTTCCAGGTACTTAGTGACTTCCACCAGTTCAGTGGTGTGACTTTTTAAAAAATATTATCAGCAAACATGTCTGCTTGAATGGTTTACCTCCAGCCCTGAAATTTATCATGGTTGGCATGATTGATGGATGATTATTAGATACCAATGCCATAGCAGCATCTCCTTCAGGAGTTAGGCACCTACTCTAGGACTTTGGGTTGAAAATATTGGCAAGAAAATGAGATGGAGTAAATCTGTTTCTTCACTACCTGCAATTTAACTTTGTCGTTGGGTAAATCTTTCTGCAATATCTTTTGAAGTTCTTTCCAAATTTCAACAGCATCAGTAGCAATCTTTCTGCCAATTGTCCGAGGCAATGGAAATAGGTTTAGTATATTCAGCATATTGTCCACATTTTGCTTTTAGTCTGAAGTTGACTGCTTTCATTGTGATAGTTCCATCTATTTTGTCATGAATTCCTTCACAATTTATCAGAATAGTCTAGTTCTTAATAAAAAGCTCAAAAGATTCAACCACTGAATTCCATCATACATCTTGGGGGAGAATTAGTTTGGATTCTTCAGCTCTATTCAGTAAAGCTGAAGCAAAGTGTGTTGTTATGGAAGAATCTTGTAGTTTCAACATTTTCCTTTATTCCTGGAGTTGTACTTAAGTCTTTGGCTAAAAGATACATTAAATGAGCACTGCTCCCATATATATATTTTAGGTTTCCTTCATTACCATCTTCTAGATTTCTTCTCATCTTTGCTATATTTGAAGCATTATCTGTGACAAAGCTACGCTCTTGACACTTTAATTTGTGGTCAGTTTGTTGTAGCTTTTACAGTTCTTTCTTTTAAGTAGTCTGCTGTATGGGCATTTCCTGATTGTATGAATTGTTTCTGTAAAATAGACAATGCCATCTTCCGTTGTCACACAAGCACATATTACTGTACAATTGTGTATATTGCTCCATCCATCAAGACTCAGATTAACAAATTTCCCATCAATGTTTTCTGCACACTGATCAATTTCCTTCTCATACACTATATCCAGCAACATCCCAACAATATCTGTCCTGCTAGGTGGAGTGTAGTCTGGTCATAATAACTGAACCATGTCAGTGAAATGCTTGTTCTGAACAAGATGAAGGGAGAATTTGTTGCATGAATGAATTGAACAATCTAGAGCCTTTCTGGAATTTGCTGGTGCTGAATATGATGGTTGATGATAATGAAGAAAATCTTCCTTTTATTAACAGGTCATTTACTGTTTGACATCTTTAGTTGCAGCACTGCTGGTGGTACCAGGAGATATTGCAGATGATAGATGTTTACATATATGAACATCCATCTTTATAAATAAACTTTACTTTTAAACAGGAAATCTTCACCTAGAATGTCTGATTACACTGAGCAATAAAAAAATCATTCCAAAAGTCCAGCAGTAATAGTAAAAATTTAATTGATAAATACTCTCATAACAAACTAATAAACCAATTACATTTTGAATAGACACTTTGAAATTTGTAACTAAGTAATTCACCCAAAACATAAATTGATGACAATCTAAGTTGTCATTTTCTAGCATATTAAGACATTGTAGGGAGTCCATAAGAATGGTACCAAAATAAGTTGACTAACCAGTTGATACATATTGCTCAGACATGTCCACATCGTCATCTTCAAAGTCATTGCCTTCTGAGGAGCGTTTTTCATAGTGTTTCATTCTGTTAACCAGGCCTTGCATCTCTTTGTTGCACTGTTTACATTTGGCACATGTTCCTTTTTTATCCAGACCAGAGGTTCCTGAATTTCTTGAAAATATTCCCAAATAGTCCTTTTTTTTTTTTTTTTTTTTTTTTTTTTTTTTTTTACAATATGCAGCCATGACAGTTTTTTCCTCCAGTTCCCAGGTGTGTAAATACTAAAGGCTGCAATTCAAAGAATATTGTCTCCTCTTCTCACAGTGTCCTGCTTTTACACTAGTGTTGCTCCTTTCTGGTTACACACCCTGCTCCTTCTCCTTTGTTAAATAACTACCTGAACCCTCAGAAAAACAAAAGAACTAACTATAGTCCAAGATTTCTGCTTATGTAACCTGCATGTCTTTTGCATTGCAGTATTTTGTTTGTTTAGAGACCCAGGGGGATTTCTGTTTGTGTACACATGCAAGGAACTGGAGCAAAGCCATTTGCTTGAAGTGCTCAGAAGCAAGGTCAGGTAGTTACTAGGCAGATCAGTGTTTTTCCGTGAGCTGGAGAGTGAGTTTCCATGGTGGGTGCAGTCATAAATATTAATAATTTGAGAACTGAGCCAATCAGAATTCAGGTAGGGAGAAACTATAAAATAGGAGTCTGAGACTAGCTAGGTGGGCTCAGTGGATGATCCTGATGAGAGACATGATGATGATTCCTGGAATCAGAGGTTGGGTCCCAGCACTTGTGATGACTTTGCCAGTCTCTTGCACCCATTAGCACAGCCCCTGGGCCCCCCACAGGATCAAGCTCTTAAGGTAGTACATTACTTACTGTGCCATATTTATAAAGCTTGGCCTCAAAAGTTAGTTTTTCCCTGCTGCTTTCTGTGTATAGAAAAGCCAGTATTATTGATAGAGGCTCATGGATTCAACTTAATTACTTTTAATGCTTGAGATTATAAGTAGTTTAGGTCTTAAGTAGGGCTGTCGATTAATCGCGGTTAACTCGCAATTAACTCAAAAAAATTAATCGCAGTTTTAATTGCACTGTTAAACAATAGACTACCAATTGAAATTTAGTAAATATTTTCGGACGTTTTTCTACATTTTCAAATATATTAATTTCAGTTACAACTCAGAATACAAAGTGTTGTATTATATTATTACAAATATTTGTACTGTAAAAATGATAAAAGAAATAGTATTTTTCAATTCACCCCATACAAATACTGTAATACAATCTTTTTATTGTGAAAGTGCAACTTACAAATGTAGATTTTTATTTTGTTACATAACTGCACTTAAAAACAAAACCGTGTAAAATTTTAGAGCCTACAAGTCTACTCAGTCCTACTTCTTATTCAGCTAATCGCTAAGACTATCAAGTTTGTTTACATTTACGGGAGATAAAGCTGCCGGCTTATTTAAAACATCACCTAAAATTGAGACAGGCATTCGCATGGCACTTTTGTAGTCGGCATTGCAAGGTATTTACGTGCCAGATATGCTAAACATTCATATGCCCCTTCATGTTTCGGCCACTATTCCAGAGGACATGCTTCCATGCTGATGACGCTCATTTAAAAAAAAAATGCATTAATTACATTTTGACTGAACTCATTGGGGGAGAGTAGTATGTCTCCTGCTTTGTTTTACCTGCATTCTGCCATGTATTTCATGTTATAGCTGTCTCGGATGATGACCCAGCACATGTTGTTCGTTTTAAGAATACTTCCACTGCAGATTTGTCAAAACGCGAAGAAGGTACCAATGTGAGATTTCTAAAGATAGCTCCAGCACTCGACCCAAGGTTTAAGAATCTGAAGTGCTTTCCAAAATCTGAGAGGGATGAGGTGTGGAGCATGCTTTCAGAAGTCTTAAAAGAGCAACACTCTGATGCAGAAGCTACAGAACCCGAACAACCAAAAAAGAATATCAACCTTCTGCTGGTGGCATCTGACTCAGATGATGAAAGTGAATATGCATCAGTCTGCACTGCTTTGGATCGTTAGTGAGCAGAACCCATCATCAACATGGAAGCATGTCCTCTGGAATGGTGGTTGAAGCATGAAGGGACATAGGAATCTTCAGCACATCTGGCATGTAAATATCTTGCGACGTGGGCTACAACAGTGTCATGCGAATACCTGTTCTTGCTTTCAGGTGACACTGTAAACAAGAAGCAGGCAGCATTATCTCCTGTAAATGTAAACAAACTTGTTTGTCTGAGTGAATGGCTGAGCAAGAAGTAGGACTGACTGGACTTGTAGGCTCTAAAGTTTTTTACATTGTTTTATTTTTGAATGCAGTTATTTTTTTGTACATAATTCTACATTTGTAAGTTAAACTTTCATGATAGAGATTGCATTACGGTACTTGTATGAGGTGAAATGAAAAATACTATTTCTTTTGTTTTTTACAGCACAAATTTGTAATCAAAGTAAATATAAAGTGAGTGGTGTACACTTTGTATTATGTGTTGTAATTGAAATCAATATATTAGAAAATGTAGAAAACATCCAAAAATATTTAAATAAATCGTATACTATTATAGTTTAACAGTAATTAACAGATTGATTATTTTTTTTAAACGCTTGACAGCCCTAGTCTTAACATATTTTTTTTATTCAGCTTTAATCTTAAACAGGTTTATTTTTTAAAAGAAATTATTATAATTAACAATCAAAATCCAGGTTAAATAAAAAATCTGATTTATTTTAAATTATTCAACTTTTTTTCTTTCTTTAATCCACCCTGCTTTCTGGAAAGGCTTTTGGGTAGCTGTTCAGTTTTTATGTTGAAGTTGTAGACGAGACCACATTTAAACAGAAACCATGTGGATAAGAGTATGTTCAGTGTATTGTGTCTCCGTTGAAACTTTAAAATTATGTAGTTGAACGTTATGTAGAAAATGTTATGACTCCAGTTCTTCTGCATAGTATTAAAGTAATTGTTTTTGGCTATAAGTATTTTTATCTTATAGAGTTCTGAATTCTGTCTTTATTAACATGTTGACAGTAAAAGTTCCTTTTTTTTTTTTTTTTTTTAATGATCAGATAGAAAATTGCTTCTGTCTTTTAAAAACTAACCTGGTTCTGCCAGGAGTCGCTTAATGCCCCGGTGCACCAAGTTAGAATTGAAAATAATCTGACTTTTCGATGTTCAAACTAAATAGAAAGGTAAGGGTGTTTTGCGGGGGTAGGGTGGTTGTATTTTGTATGGTGCACTCACATGCCTTATTTTTATGGTGCTGGCACAGGGAGGGAGCCGGTCTCTTGATTGTTTCTGCTGGGAGTGAGAGAGGCTCTTGACTTTCCATCCCTTCCTGCCCTGCCATATCATACCAACACTTTTTTTTCTTTATAATTCAAAAAATGTTATTACTTGCATTGAAGTTGTGTCCCATTGTGCCAACTGTTTTACAAAGACGTGGTCTTATCCAAAGAGCTTATAGTTTAAGAAAGCAAGAGAGCTGGAGAGATGACAGGAGAGGGATACAACTTGATATATTCAATTGTTGTATAAATTTGCAAATTTAAAATGTAAGGAAGCCAGTTATCCTCATCTGTTCATGAAATAACAAGCCCTTAGGAAGTAATTTTTTGGTTTTCAGTTTTCTATGTGCGTAGTGTTTACCAGTGCTTAAAACAAATGGCACTTCTGTCACAACCCAGTGCACACTGGGAAACTGCCAATTCCAGGAGAGCTGCATCGATGAAATGGAAAAAGAAGGGAGGAGGGAAATGCCTGGGCTGATAGTGTGGGATTTTAGTTTTACTTTAGTCATATGGGAAAAACTGATGTCCTTTTTGTGCTGCTTCGTATCTCCACACCCTGTCAGCTTTACATAATTCACCCAGGGGGCAGCATAGATGTGACACCTAGAGTAGAAACGAGCAGTACTATTAAATGCTGGAGTAAGCTGCTATTAGTAAATCATGTAAAGATAACTGTCTGCAGATACTTCAGGTCCAAATTATGGCAAATTACAGTATTCAAGAGCCTTGCCAAATAAAGTCATACTGGTAACTCTGCCTAGTTGTTCGTGGCTAGTAATGTAATCCTTGACTGTGTTGTGTCTACTGACTGTGTCATACTAGAAAATAATAGATGCTCCATTTTTAGGTATGAATTACTATAGAACAGGTAAATATCAGACTAAATATTATACTAATTATTTTAGACTCAGATATATTTACCTGTGCCGTAATATGTATTAAAGATGCAAAAGTGCTGTAATTTTCAGAGATGTGGCTTGCTTTCTGTTTTAGGAAAATGTCCCCTAAGATTCTCTATATGACTGTATACCCTCTTTGTTGGCTGCTTTTGCATTTGAAACACTAATATAGGAGAATACTAGTGCTGTTCAGGGATGCTGAATAACAAATCTAATCAACAATCTATTTTGTTTCTCATAGGTTGCAAGTCCGGTAGATTACATCTGTGTAACTGATGTAAAACCAAAGGATGAAACTCCAATTACTGCAGGAACTGAGAAATTCCATTGTTCCTTACATGTTGCTCCAGATGATGACCAGTTGCCCACTACAGGGAAAACTGAGATGTTGCATAGTCCTGACTCTGTAATTCCAGCTGCTGATGAATTACCTTTTATTACAAAAGTTGAGAAGTCTCCTAGTCTTGCCACAGTTAACCAAACTAATGATGATTCACCTGTTAGTCCTACAGACTACAGAATGCTATGTGGTATTGGAAACTGTGTTAGCAAAGAGTTCAGCCTTATTCATGATGATGATGGACTGCCACCACTCTTACTTGCAACTGGAGAAAAAGGAAAAGGTAAAATTTGGACTGGGGAATACTAGTGTTTACTGGATGCAAGCTTTCTAAAAATATATGGACTTTCATGTATACACTGTGACATTCCAGAAGCCAAATTAACATTGTTTTAAAATGCACATTATTTTGCGGTATTTTGGATCCAGCTTGGTAGCTGAACTTGCACTTATATGAACTTGTATATTATGAAAAAAAACCGTGAGCATAACCACAACAGTATCAATTAGTATTTGAGCCCAACTATGTTTGCATATGAAGCATAATACTGGTGCACAAGTTGCAGACCACATATGGTGTTGAGGAGTTTATTAGTACTATTTAGCAAGAACTCTTCCACTCTCAGTTCAACTCCAGTCTCATTATTCAGGTTCCTTTATTTGGTACACAGCAAAGTTACCCTGATATGATGGGACTCAAGCATAGGGAGTGGGTATAGGGCATACCATACATCCAAAGTTACACAGCAAACCTCTTCATATATATAATTATATTTACTATACATTGCATTACATATTTTGTGATTGGCTTGGTCACTTTGTAGGCGCCAATCCCTGTACAGCATGCACAGTTCATGCACGACTTACTCTTTATCTCATTTTATGTTCCAGGCTTATCTTATCCATAAATGGTTCCCGGGATGTTGCCCCTTATCTTAGCTAGTACAGACATTCTGTTTCCAGTCTGCTGATCCATTTACCTTTCTAATCCTGTCTCCCAAGAAATGAGGCCTCACCCATGTTCAACCACTCATGTCAAACCAGGCCTATGTCTAGCAAGCTAATTGTGGCCCTGAAGCTCCTGGCAAGATGCCAATATGTTCTTGGGTGCTGTATATTATGCATGACTTGACAACATACTACTGTCTTATTTTGTTTGTGATATGGTCTAGTCATCTTTAAACAAGTGATGTTGCTATTCATTGGCTGCTATATGTCTGCCTTAGGTTCAAGAGAATGTGTTTTTAGCAGTTTCCTTAAGTAGAAAGATGGAAGTTTCAAGTACCATATTTCATACATTGTAGTTTGTAATGTCTTTTATAGATAGAGAGGAAATGGATATTGGCTGGTGTATGGGATTAATCCAGACCTTATCTTATTTAGATCCTCTGGTGGAAGAACACCCATCTCATCAGCAGGTCACCTTGCTTCTTGCAGAAGGAGGACCTAATCCATTAACATTTATCCTAAATGCAAACCTCCTTGTGAATGTCAAGTTAGTATCTTGTAAGTAGGTAATGTACATTTTCCTTTTATTTACATATGTTCCATGGTTCATTATGTTTGAAATGTGTAAACACTAAATTCACCGATCTTGATGGTTGAGCAGATAAAATTCAAACATTTTCACAATTGCTGTCTTATTTTATCCAATTTGTAAATTTAAGGTTTTTAAAGTAATTTTTTCAGTGTGCTTCAAAGCAACTTTTAACCCCTTTTGTAATTTATTTATAAGCCTACTTGGTCGTTGTATCCTTTGTAGGACAAATGCAGGGCTGTATTCACCGTAACAATATCTTTCATTGGGAAGGAATAAGAACGCTCTTATAAGAATGTTTTCCCCAGAAATGTGTGCTGCATTTTTGATGCATACTGTACACAGATTTCAAACTTATTTGTGTAAGATGCTGTCTAATTGGGATTTTTTTATCTGTAGGTTTGAATAAAGCTCTGGAGACCCTGCTGTGTAAATAATGAAAGGATACTTCTGTTCATTTTACAGCAACTTAAGATATCTGTTTAAAAGATTTGGGAGTTGTGATGGATAGTCAACTGAACATGAGCTTCTAGTGTGGTGCTGTGGCCAAAAGAGCTAATGTGAACCTGGGCCTCTTGAGTAGGAGTGGAGAGGTTATTTTACATTTGTATTTGGACCTGGCGTAGCTGTTGCTGGAATGCTGCTGAGTTCCAATGTCCACAATTCAAAAACGATGATAACTTGGAGAGGGATCAGAGAAAAGCCACAAGAATGATTAAGGGATTAGAAAGCATGCCTTATAGTGATTCTCAAGGAGCTCAATTTATTTAGCTTAACATAGGGTACGTCTACACTCACTTGATGGTCCGGCGGCAGGCAATCGATGTTCTGGGATCGATTTATCGCGTCTGGTTTAGACGCGATAAATCGATCCCGGATCGATCCCGGAAGTGCTCGCCGTCGACGCCGGTACTCCAGCTCGGCGAGAGGAGTATGCGGCATCGACGGGGGAGCCTCCCTGCCGCGTCTGGACCTGCGGTAAGTTCGGACTAAGGTACTTCAAATTCAGCTACGTTATTAACGTAGCTGAATTTGCGTACCTTAGTCCGAAGTGGGGGGCTAGTGGGGACCAGGCCAAAAAGAAAGTTCGGGGTGACTTAAAATACAGTCTGTAAATACCTAAGTACAGAACAAATTTTTAATAATAAGGGCTTTCCAATCTAGCATAAGAAGATATAACTTGATCCAACGGCTGGAAGTTGAAGCTAGACAAATTCAGACTGGAAGTAAGGCAAATTTTTAACAGTAAGGGTAATAAACCATTGGAACAACTTACCAAGGGTTGTGGTGGATTCTCTATCACTGACAATTTTTAAATTGGATGTTTTTCTGAGAGAGATGTTCTAGGAATTATTTTGGAGAAGTTCTATGGCCTGTGTTACACAGGAGGTCAGACTAAATTATCACAATGGTCCCTTCTGGCCTTTTTATTTAAAATGACTGAGTTTTTGATGCCTTTTCATTAGTCACTTAAACAGAAATAAGTGTGGCACCTGCGTGTGCTGCAAACATGCAACATACTTATTTATGCAAGAGGATATGATAAATGAAGACGTATTACTTGTTTCACTCAAAGACATAAGCCTCTGCCTTGGGTTCCATAGTGAAGTTTGCCTTTGCAATTAAAACTTTCTTTAATCAGCACCTTGATTCAGTGAGGAAGCAAGCGTGTACGGTTCCTTCAGAACCTGTATCCTATCAGATTTTTTTTGATGCCTGTTATTGAAACATCTTCTCCAGTGTTTTTTATTTATGGTGTTACCCCCTGGGTCTCTAGACAATATGGCCTGAGAAGAGTGTCCCTGTGAGACTTACTCTCTCCTGTGCAGTTCGTTATCCAGTGCTTTCTGAAATTTCAGTTTGCAATTTTTTTTTTTAAGACCGCAATATTGCAGTGGTAGGATTAAAGGGACAGAGGACCACAGATTATTAATTCCAATTTCTAATATATTTGATTCCAAGACTGAGTATCATATATGTGAATTTAAAAAAAATATTTTTTCTTATCACTAAGATTCTTCAGAAAAGTGCTGGTACTTCTCAACAAATGGATTACATAGCTTGGGTCAGGCAGAAATTATCATTATGTTGGTATGTTTGCCAAATGAGGATGCTGTTCCTAAAGAAATCTTCACATTGTTTGTTGACATATATAAGGATGCAGTGAAAGGTATGGAGTTTTAATTTGTAGCTTTAAGATTAGTGTCTTATTGCTGACTTTAACACAAAGCAGGAAATAAATGGTGTTGCATTCTTAGAGGGTTCCTACTAATTTTGTTTGAAAGTTCTCCGTGCTCATAACTATTTCCTCAGATTCTGTCAAAGTGATACAGGGGATTTAATTTAGGAATGTTTCCTTTTTTTCGTATTAGTTCTCCTGTAAACTGCTTCATTGCATTTTTGTCTTCTCTTCTTTTTTTAATCTAATACTTTGGTATGATGGGTCGTAGGTGTAAATCCTTTGTGCTCTGGTTCTGGAAGACAAGTGCTATCCTGAATAGAGTTAAGCACATGCTTAAATGTTTTCTTGAATTAGAGCTTAATTTGCAAAAGTTAACTAATTGTATGTACATAGACTTGCCCAACAGAATTTTTGTGAAGTGTTAATTGTTTTGTAAATTAGTTTTATTAAAAAGATCTGTCTGAGTTGAAAAAGGGGTTTTGAAACTGCGTTCTATTGACTTATAAAGTGATTAGAATAAAATGCAATACCATGTCAATAGTATCAAAAGTGCTAAAAATATTGTCTCGAACATTTGGCTTCTAAAAACGGCAATTTTTTAATGTGCAAGTACTTCAGTAATGCATTGTACAAAACTATAAAGGACTTCAATAGAGATGGGGGGCAGAGGTCTGTATCCTGTTATCCTGAAAAGCTGCAATATGCACCCTGTTACTTCAAAAATGCACAAGAGAGACAGTGTTCACATAGTAATGGGTGGATTTCTTCCAGGTACCAACATGTATAAGAATGCATACTTAACGTGTTTGTTTTTTACGGTGAAGATTTTAACTGTATCTCTCTTTCACCAGGAAAATACATAGGAAACTTGGAAAATTTTACCTTCACTGAAAGCTTTCTTGGTAGCAAGGATCATGGAGGATTCCTGTTTGTTGCACCAACTTTTCAGAAACTTGATAATCTCCTGTTACCAAATAATCCTTTCCTTTGTGGCATTCTCATTCAGAAACTGGAAATACCGTGGGCAAAGGTTTTTCCAATTCGCTTAATGTTGAGATTGGGAGCAGAATACAGAGGTGAGTTTTAACACTAAATATGCATGTTAAGGCCCAATCCTGTAAAGACTTATGCACGTGTTTAACTTTATGCACTGTGAATGCCATTGCCTTCAAAAATTAAATACAAATGTGTTTCTTCAAAGGCTTGGGACTTAAATTTGTACTTTTGTACATTCACCCCAGTTTACAGGCTGGCTGTTGCCACTGCAATGCAACCCTTCCTGCTTTTAGGGGCTGCTGTTCTTTCACATTTGCTATACAGGCATCTTGTGCTGCTGAATCAAAGTAAGCACAGATATTGTCTGTTTTCTGATACCATTTCCCTGCAATGAGTGCTAAAGTCTATCGTTTTACATAAGGTAAAGAATGAAAGGCTGCATCTGACCTTATTATTATTATTTTTTTTTAAGTTACATATTTTAATTGGGTTAGAGTATTTTGCTTGGTCTTTATGTGTAACAGTGTTCTTTTCTTCCTGTGAAAGCATACCCAACTCCTGTAACAAGTATCAGACACCGAAAGCCTCTCTTTGGGGAGATAGGACATACGATCATGAACTTACTTGTTGTGAGTAAACAGTGTTTTACATAATTTTCCTTACCCTCCTAATTATACATCAGATGAGTGTGAAGTTACCCTCACTATTTTGAAGTTGAACTATTTGTCTTTTAGCGAAAAATGTTCTAACACGGTTTAATTTAGGTGTGACGTACAAGTTAGACTTCAGTCTGTTCACACAGTGAAATGCTCTGTTAGAATAGTATTAAGTTGTGCCTTTCAGATTAATTATTGATATTGAAATATACTAATATAATTTTGGTTTATTCATTTAAAATAAGTAGTTAATATTAATCAGCTCTTTCAGTAAGAAAGCTTAGGCAATGATCTGGTGACTAGCTCTCCTGACATCTAGGAGACTTGGGTTTGTGAGTGATAAACTTTTGTTCTTCAGGCGGTTGCAGCAGTAATGTGACATGATCCAAATTTAATTGCTTGCTACAGCATGCTGCCTTGATATATGATTTATTGCAAACAGCTCACGTACACACTTTTTTAGAGAAATGTAAACAAGCTGGAGACTACAAACTACTTCATTTAAGAGTATAAGAATTCTCTAGTAAGGCCGTACTTGGACTTGATCATAATTAAATCTTTTGTCCTCTGTGACAACACATAACACTGGACTTTTTATCCATTATGAACTTTTACCCGTTTTATCCAAACTAGATCTTGCAGGGTTAAAACTATTTAGAGTGCATGCCCAGAAGGGACAACAACTTTTTCAGTTGAATGGTGATAACTATTGCTGGCAAGATTTTTGAATAGACGGTAATCTCTGTAGTTCAGGTTGATGCTGGCTTGACACTCTTTAACATAACCTAATTGGTTATATTTGAAACATGTTAAATGTCAGTTTCTTGGCCCAGGGTAGAAGTTTTCTGGAAAGCTGAAATAAGAACAAGTGTTTTGGGCAAAGTTCCCTTTTTAGAAACCTTTGCTACCCTTTTTTGGTTTGTTATAAATACTAGCTTTGTTTTAATCTGTTCGTTTTGACAAGATCTGGAGTCACCGACTAGTATGTTGAGATGATTAGATTACTTACTTTCTGTTACACTGCTCAATTAAACCATAGTTTGTATCTGGCAAGTCACTTAGCATGTTTCCCTCTCTGTAAAATGGGAGGCAAGTATTCTTCTTATTTCCAAGAGTGCCCTGAGGACAAAAAAATGTGATGAGAATTACAAAGTATATATTTAAACAACTTTACTGTAAAACTCAACATTATGTAAAGATGGCAATATCCTTCGTTAAGGTGATCACTAGCTTTCTGTTTAAAGAAATCCATTTGACATGCACATCCTTAATATTGCTAAAATGATACAGTCCAGCTGAAGCTTATGGTATATTAGATGGCTGTTTGTGATTGTTGCCTTGTGGTAATTGGCCTGCAGAGCTTGTGTTTACTAGGGAAAAGGGTTTTTACAATGTGTTCGCTGATACATGGTAAAATCCTACTGTGGACAAGGCAGTTGTAGTTTTAACATGTGTTAACAGATGAAGGTAAACACTAGTAAATGCTAAATAGAACTGTAACTGCATTGACCACAATAGGAATTTACCATGTGAGTGACCATGTGTTAACTAACATGGTTAAAAAAATCACTTCGTTTTTCCTAGTATGGGCACACTCACCAGTAACAGTACTGTTGCAGCTAACTGAGATTCCTTTAGCTCAAATAAACTTCTGAAGACTTATGCAAATATCTGTTATGGGTAGATTTCAAGTGATGCAGTGTGTTTAGTTTTTAGAAATTATGATATGTCAGTGGTTAAAACTTTATGCTGCATAAACAGTCAGTTAATAAAGTATTTTGTTTGTTACAGGATCTTAGAAATTATCAATATACCTTGCATACCATAGATAATTTATTTATCCATATGGAAATGGGTAAAAGCTGCATTAAAATCCCTCTGAGGAGATACGATGAAGTGAGTATAATTTTGTAGATCATACAATTTATTTAGGAAATCTAACCCTTCCATTTTCCTCTTATAATACCTCTGAAATCTTTAAAGATGAGAAGTTGACAAGAACACTGTGGGCCAATTTGACTAGAAGCTGCAAAATGCAAAACACCTCATTGGAGGGTATTGTCTTCTCCAAATCAGAGAGGCCTATGTTTGCTTCTGTTCACTATTCAGTGGACTAATTTTTCAATTCTTAAACTTGTGTCTAACCAAAAAAAAAACAACCCAAGCACCTTTTCCCTATGGACTAACTCCCTGCTTTAGTGCTAATAGGTGAGCAATATTGCCTAGGCCCTGCTGGGATGTTAAGCAGGAAGATTGGTGATTAGTATAGGTGCTAATTGGTAATAGAAATGAGGAGGAAAAAGATTTCACTGAAATTTCATCCAAGGATGTTTAGGCCTTAAGCTTCTTCTACTGTGAAGTTTTGTTCTAGTTTAAAAGGTGGCTTTACAAAAGCCTAATTTATTTATTTTATTTATTTATTTATATATATATATATATATATATATATATAAGTTATTTCAAATAGTTTTTTGCAAATTTCAGTCTTCTCAAAATTCGTACTGTTTTTGCACATTTACTGTAGATCTGCTTGGAACTTTGATAGAAACAAATAATAAACTCTTGTTCTGTTTTTAGGGACCCTATTAGGCTATGAAGCTTTAGGATTCTTCCAGATTTTGCAAACTGTGTTGTCCTATACATAAAAAATGAGTCTCTTGGGAGATCCTTAATATTTGGTAGTATACTTGGTCAGGGAGTACTCACTCAGATTGACTTTTCCCAATTAGTAGAACTTTGAAGTTATGGTCACCAGTAAACCCTCAATTTACCCCGATAAGCTATTGCAAGTTCCATAAAAAGTCAGTTCTAAAAAAAGATTTTAAAGTTTAAATTATACTTCAGCTTTTTATAGAGAAAGCTAATGCTTACATATAGAGGCAGTTATTTTCTTAATACAGCATTTTACCTGAAAAATGCTACTTAGCTGTTACACAACCAGAGTCCACAGAGAATTTAACAAAACAGAGCAAGATTTTGTTGCAGAAATGTCGGTTTCTAAATGAACATTTTGTATTTGCAGGTAATGAAAGTAATACATTCTTCTAATGAGCATGTTATTAGCATTGGAGCCAGTTTTAGCACTGAAGCAGATTCTCACTTAGTTTGTGTACAGAGTGATGGAGTCTATCAGACACAAGCAAACAGTGCTACTGGCCACCCTAGGAGAGGTAAGTGGCTTTTTATGTTTTTAGTGTTCTATCAAACCTCTGAAACTGGTATGTGCACTCAAATGTTTTAGGGGATTACTAGGAACAAAAGGTGTGTATTCCTGTAGTTTGTGTGAGCAGATGCTTCTGTATAATTCCAAATGCTTTGACCACAATACGAAGCAGCTAAACAATAATAAAAGCGTACATGACATATATGTATGACATACAGTGGTTAGCAAAAATACTTTAATTACATAAAGCATTGTTTGACAACCTCCACTTAACATTCCATTTACACTAAATTATTCAAATTTCACTCTAACTTTTGACCTGTTACTTGTCCCTTTTCAGAAGCTTTTTGTATTTTATGACCACATCATACAGTTCTTAGATTAATTCAGCTTACATTTTAAAGGGGTGCTGTTGAATAGCTTCTGGTCCATTACTTTGACACTCTTAAAATTGCTATAAATTGCAGAATATCTTTCAGATTCTAGGTGGCTACATACCTTTTACATCTGTCTAGTTACATCCTAGGCCAGAGACTAATAAGAGTAATTAACAGTAGTTAAATTCTTGTTTGTGTAGTGCTTTGAAAACATTAATCAATGCCTAGCAAGCTCACACAAGTAGTCTGTAGTGACAAGGGGAAGATTTAATGGTGAAGTAAATGGGTTTTTACAGGTTTTAGTGCCATTTAAAGTGGATTCATTATTTTACTTAATAGAATGTTCCAGAAATTAAAACCTAATTTTAGAGAGAACTTACTGTATAAGCAAGAAACAAATTTTAGGTCCTACATATTTTCTATTCTTTCACAGTTTTCTTCTTTGGCTACTGTGCCTGTACGACTGCCAGCATCTTGTTGGGATGCTGCATGTCTTCCTAAAACTTGAAAAGTTAGCAAAATCAATGCATTTTTCTAGGCCTGATTTCAAGGAGTGAATTCTTTTGATGCTAGCAGGAGCCACATCAGCACATCTTCCTATAACTAAGGAACTTTTATGTGCACTTTCAGTGTAGCATAATATTTAGCACTTGATGTATAGTGCTTTACACTTTCAAAATGACTGTTAACTCACTAAGTATAAAAATGGACAATATGAAGTACCTGATGTGTTTACTTTTGTGTTTAGTTACAGGTGCAAGTTTTGTAGTATTCAATGGAGCCCTAAAAACATCTTCAGGATTTCTTGCTAAATCAAGTATAGTTGAAGGTATGAATTGCATCATAAATGATTCCTTATTAAGAGGCAAAGAATTGGTGTTGGAACACTACTCTGCGTAATACTGATGTGATTAAGAGTCTGTTCCATTGTAAACTAAACTTTTTCTTTAAGGTTTGTAACGTAAAAAAAAATACTTGTGCATAAATCATGCTATGTAAATTCGTAGTTTGGACATACTTTGTTTGAGGACACTTTTACTATGTGGCTTTTTTGGACCTCTTGACTTAATACCTGTCATTTTGTAAAAAATTTCAACATGAGAAGCTTATTGGAGAATTTAATTCAGTTGTTTCCTGTATGCTTAAGTTTTTACCTCTACTTTTGTGTCACATTTTGTGGCTCACTAAGTTGTTCAAGCTTCATGAAATAAACTTTGATCGGATGGAACGTCCACTCCATTAGTCTACCTTTTTGTTCACCAAAAAAGCTTTGAAAATTGAATTAACAATTTTTCATATAGCATTTCACATTGTGATGAGGAAAAAAGTCAATATTCTACTCACAGGCTTGTGAAATTGCATTTCTTAAACAATTCAAGAAGATCAATTGACTAGGAAAGGTTCTGTTAAAGTACTCTTCCCTTTTTGTTCTCTAAAGGAAAGTGGGAACTTTTACTGTTTCTCTTTTAGATGGACTAATGGTACAAATAACTCCAGAGACGATGGAAGGTCTACGTCAAGCTTTAAGGGACAAAAAGGATTTTAAAATTACATGTGGCAAAATGGATGCAGAAGAAATAAAAGAATATGTAGATATTTGCTGGGTAGAGAGTGAAGAAAAAGTAAACCAAGGGTATGAATATTTGTTACTAAAGCTGTGTGTGTGGTGGTTGGAATTTTCTCTTCTCTTCCCACCTCTCTTGAAATGAAAGATGGATATTTAAAGAATGGAAAATAAAGTATTGTAATTAAAACTAATATCTTGCTATTTAAAGCTGCCAAGGAAATAGGAGTGAAAACTGCCTGTGCACCTCTAGATATCACTATGAGAACAACTTTAGACTATAATGGCCTTTTGAGATTTTAATTATCAGGGGGGTAGCCGTGTTAGTCTGGATCTGTAATAAGCAACAGAGGGTCCTGTGGCACCTTATAGACTAACAGATGTATTGGAGCATGAGCTTTCGTGGGTGAATACCCACTTCGTCAGATGCATCTGACGAAGTGGGTATTCACCCACAAAAACTGCGTCTGACAAAGTGGGTATTCACCACCCATGAAAGCTTATGCTCCAATACATCTGTTAGTCTATAAGGTGCCACAGGACTCTTTGTTGAGATTTTAATAACTGCCTGGTTTGGGAGTGGTGGGAAGAGGGTCTTCTTATGGTGTTGCCTGTTTTTAGTCACAGTCCATCTGTCTGACGAGGACTGGTTGGCTCCCTTCAGAGTTCAACAATGTCATTCATTAGATAGAGGGGGGCTACTCAGTGAGGGCTGCAAGATTCCCCTTCCCACCCCAGTGGCTGTGACTGTCAAGGCACTATCAGTACTATAATATATGAATTGGTTTAAGACAATGGTTTTCAACCTCTTTTCATTTGCGGACTTCTACAAAATTTCAAATGGAGGACCCCTTTGGAAATCCTAGACCTGTAGGTCCATGTACCACAGGTTGAAAACCACTGATTAAGAGTTTCATTGTACGTGGCTTAGAGAATGTTTTGTTACAGTTAGGGCCCTACCAATTTCATGGCCGTGAAAAAAGCCCTTCCCCGTGACATCCGATGTCCCATTGTTCCTAGGAGTGCCTCAGCAAAGGGGGCTCCTAGCTCCAGCTGGGCAGAGGAGGGAGAGCACGTATCCAGAGGGAGAGAGTGTGAGTGTGTGTAATGTTGAATCAGACCCACCTCCACCTCAGGGAACCTCCTGCAGCTGCAGGACGCTCTGTGGTTGCGCCTTCAGAGTCCAGCTCTGAAGACAGCACAGAAGCAATCCCATGATCCCTCTACAACAGGTTTCCGGACTCCCCCATTCCTTTTTTGGGTCGGGATCCCCCTCCCCCCAGTTACAACACTGACATTTCAGATTCAAACATCTGAAAACATTAAATTTACCAATTTTAATGTCCTATGGCTGTGAAATTGACCACAATGGACCACGAATTTGGTAGGACCCTAATTATAGAGGGTCTGAATAAATCATGATTACTGTTCAAAATTAGTGTCTCTTGCATTATAATTCAATATCCTAAAACAGTAGTTCTCAAATTATGGTCTTGACTTAGTCCTTTTTCTAGTGACTCATAGGACCAACCAGAACACATACACAGTGCCCCAGGGAGGTGGTCCACAAAAGGTACTCTTAGGAAATAGAAGGAAAAGCTGGAGATCTACTGACCTGGTTAATCTTAGTCTATTAGGTACTCGTATGTAAAGTGTGCATGTTTATCTAGAACTGAGATGGGGTTAAATTTTATATAGAATGGAAATAGCAAATGTTTACAGTCAAAAACACACATACCATAGCCTCTCTTTTTGTATGTATTTTAATACTACAAATTTTATTTATATATTGAGATCATTAGAGAAGAGCTGTAATTTTATTCTTTTTAAGTTTTGATTTAACTTAAAGCAATGGGTTTTTAAGTTGAACAGTTGATTTTTAGATGAAAGAATGCTCTGGTTCAGTTTTAATTTATTATACACTTATTCTATAGAGTTATAAGCCCAGTAGATGGAAAGTCAATGGAAGGAATTCAAAGTGAAAGAATACTACAGGGAGATTTTGAAACTGAGGAAAAACTTATGAAGTGTACCGAAGTAAGTAAATTAATACTAGTAAATAGTTTTATATGTTAAAATATCAGATTTATTTATACCAATTGCTGTTCTAAATAGCATTAATAATACTGATAAAGGGAAGGTGCTACCACAGAAACTAGTTCACTTTTGGCATGCAGCTGTAGGAACATGCCAACTATGTTTCTGCCGTTCTCTCTGACTTTCATATCAAATGTGTGGATAGAAGCGATTTTATTTTTTAAATGGGGGTGATATACTTTCCTTTTTTTTTTTTTTTTTTTTTTTAAACTTTAGATGCAATTATCAAACTTCTAATCCAGTTATTCTCGTGGCTACTTGTTAATTCACTAAGTGTTTTAATTGTGAGGATAATTTCCAACAGTACTAACAGTATTTGCTGTTTGGGGACTTCTTGTCTCTTCCTAGTTTTTGAAAGCACCTAGCACATTTGGGCACTATCATAATATATATAATAAAAATGAACAGTTATATTAGAACTGTCTTGCTACTGATAAACCACCCAATTCCAAAGCTGAAAGTCTTTTGCCAATAAACCAGTGTAGGTAATTTTACTGCATCTTAAGCAGTGATACTGTACATTGAGCCATTTTGACAACTTTGAAATTCTTACAAAAAAAGCCACTAATCATGTCATGTCCTTACTATACTTTCAGGTGTTCTATATCCTAAAGGACCATGAGCTATCCAGTGCAACACCCTATCAGTTTGCAAAAGAGATTGCTGTAGCTTGCAGTGCTGCTCTTTGCCCGCATCTCAAAACGCTGAAAAATAATGGGATGAATAAGCTAGGTCTCAGAGTCTCCATTGATACTGATATGGTAATTTTTGTTTATTGCAGATATATATAACATTATTTAATATCATCACCTTAAAATAATGGTATTTAGGTATAGCTTCTCTAGCCCTTTTAAACCTTCCCACAGCGCCAAATGCAGAGTCCATTAACAGCAATGGATGTACCTGGAAAGAAGTCAGAATACAAGTCTGAGAATTAGATTCAATCCCTGTTGCTCCTAGAGAAACTACTCTAGGTCATGTTTCAAGATCTTAGCTGAGAGAGATGCAGTTTATTTACAGCTCACCACAATTTAAACTTGTAGTTTTTGTTTAAAGTTTGATAGTTTTCAATGGTCTGTCATTAAGTAACTAATTCACAATATTTCTGGTTGCTTGCATCCTGAACTAGCAGTACCTTGAAGTGTTGAAGGCAGGTTATTCTATGAGCAGAAGGCGGTGTCTCATGGTTCTAAACACAAAACCTTCTTGCCAGTGAATTTGTTGTCTTGCCCAAAGTCTCTTCATTACCATTTTTTAGAATAATACAAGAACTAGGGGGTCATCAAATGAAATTAATAGGCAGCAGGTTTAAAACAAATAAAAGGAAGTTCTTCTGCACGCAGCGCACAGTCAACTTGTGGAACTCCTTACCTGAGGAGGTTGTGAAGGCTAGGACTATAACAGAGTTTAAAAGAGAACTGGATAAATTCATGGTAGTTAAGTCCATTAATGGCTATTAGCCAGGACGGGTAAGGAATGGTGTCCCTAGCCTCTGTCTGTCAGAGGATGGAGATGGATGGCAGGAGAGAGATCACTTGATCATTGCCTGTTAACTTCACTCCCTCTGGGGCACCTGGCATTGGCCACTGTCGGTAGACAGGATACTGGGCTAGATGGACCTTTGGTCTGACCCGGTACGGCCTTTCTTATGTTCTTATGGTCTAACAGAAAACTTGAGCTGAAATTTGTTTTATACTGATGGTGATGTTTGCATAGTGCATCTACTGCACCTCTGCTTTTGGCTTGTATTAATACATAATATGTAATGTATCAACTTAATATAACTCTTTTTATTTTAGGTTGAGTATCAGTTAGGATCTGGAGGCCAACTTCTTCCACAGCATTATCTAAATGACCTGGACAGTGCTCTGATTCCTGTGATCCATGGTGGGACATCAGACCCCACAAGCTTACCATTGGAAATGGAATTAATATTTTTTCTTACAGAATACCTCTTTTAATATAAATGACAGCATATATTATACTATGTATAATCTGATTTGCTAGAACTAACCCAACACCAAAGCTGTAATGCTACCAACACTAAAAAAATGTTAAGATTTATTTAAAAAAAAAATTGTTTAGTAATAGATTTTTAAACTGGGTTTTGTTTCTAAAAAAAATGAACCAACTCTCCTCCATCTCCAGCATAAAAGAAGAATTGTTGAGTTTAAGATTTACTAAGGTTCCGAAACTTTACACTTAATACAGTCACTGAAAAAAGGCAAAGGACTCATTACCTCTAAGCAAACTGTAGCATTTACTATGTGCATTGTAAGGTTAAGCCATATACCTCTTAAACCCAAGCAGATATTTTAGTAACAGTCTTTATGATTAGATGTAACCTAAATCTGGGACACTCCATGTGGATGTGCAAATGGGCTATATTTACATTTTTAAAAAAATCTTATAAAGTATATTTAATTGGTACAGAACTGTTGCTTGCTTTTGAGATCCAAATATAAAATCTCTGAGGGTTGGCTGCAAACAGATACGGTGTACTGATAATATAAGGAATTTGCCTGCACAATTGGATATTGCTTGTGTGGGAAGAATAGAAAACAAAACTTTGCCAGGTATGTTGTGGGTTTTGGGGATTTTTTAAGATTTCATAATTGGACTTGTCCTGACTTAAAAATCAAGACATTTGACATGTTTGTTGGTGCTTTTGGAACTTGTGCTTTTAAACTGAGTCTCTTTATAGTGTAGCTGATTTCCTTATGTATTTATAATGACTTATCTAACTTTGTTGGGTATCATTTTTGTATTACACTAATTGTTTTCCCCCCCTGTGGTTAAATATACCTTTGTAATTTGGGACTTCCAAGAGTGATTAAGAACAGGCCAGATGACCCTTAAAGTAGTAATCATGTAGCAATAAGTCAGGCATGAAACCTGTAATATCTTTTCTTCTCCCATCTCTAACTTCTGAGACCTCTTGGTAGCCCTGTTTATTTTTCAGGGAGAAAATGTATTAAGTGTGAATTTTCATGTTCAGATTGCTTGGGCATATTTGAGGTTCTTTGTATAGAACATATTTTTGATACTGGGGTATTAGCAATTAAAAACTAAGATGATGCTTGTAATTTGTGCCTGAGTACAGAGGTTCAGTGAACACCAATCAGGTATGATAACTATTGCATAACGTACCTGTTCACTTTGAAGAGAATCAGAACATGCTATATACAAGACCAAATCATTTGAATAAAATGTTGTTAGAGTTTTAGACTGACAGATCATTAAAAATCTAAACATCTAGATGCCTTCTTGATTCTCATAGGGGATATTTATATGGTTTTTGTATCAAAAACGCAACTAGTAACTTAAAAAAATAACGTAAAAATGTCACCAGCCCTATTGCCCACAGCTTGAAGACCCATATTAATGGAAACGTTCAGAATTTAAGGTCTTAGGCTAGAAGAAACTAGGTATTTCATTATAGTAATGCGCACACTTTTTTTGTTCAGAGATAAATTGCAGTTCTCTGGACCAGCCAAAGACATTAACATAGGCAGCGTGAACAAGATGAATGTCCAGACTTCTGAAAGTAGTTAACAAGAGGAGAGCAGGGACAAGCAGTGTTTGAAACATGAACAGTAGTCAACTGACCATTGTCATGTCCTTTGTCAATGTTATGTACAGTTATAGCAGATGAAAGCAATTTGCAGACTAATTTTGTCTTTTTTGTTGCCATATTGGTTATTTGAAATTAGACTCATGTCTTAAACTCTTGCCATTTAATGTTTCAATTTCATTTAATAATTATCATTAACAAATAAAACTGACTTGAGTGCTTATCAGATGAGAGAAAATAACATTGTTCTTCTGTTTAAAAACAAAAAACATATATTTGACAAACATTTCCTATATTTTGTCAGTTTTTTCTGTCTTCAAAGTTTCTCTTTGTTTAGTTCTGCTATTGCACTTGGAGCATAGACTGTTCTTAACAAAGGAATTGCTGTGTTTATTTCCAAATACAGCTGTAGACAATAGCCTGTAACTTACCAACAAATAAATGGACCATCATGAAATGTTTCATAGGCCTGATCTACACTGTGGGGGGGAAGAATCGATCTAAGTTATGCAACTTCAGCTACTTGAATAACGTAGCTGAAGTTGACATACTTAGATCTACTCACCGTGGTGTTTTCACTGCGGTGAGTCGACTGCTGCTGCTCCCCCGTCGACTCCGCCTGCACCTCTCGCAGTGGTGGAGTACAGGAGTCGATGGGAGAGTGCTCGGGGATTGATTTCACGTCTAGACTAGATGTGATAAATCGACCCCCGCTGGATCCATCGCTGCCCACTGATCCGGCGGGTAGTGTAGACATACCCATAGTAACTTTCCTGGTTTGGAAGACAACCACATAAGTGACTCCTGGCCAAATACTGAGGCTCTTTTAAGAGAGGTGCAGTAGTATAATCAGTGATGGACATAAAAGAATGGAGCAGAGAGGGCTTTGTGCACTCCAACATCAAGTTAATCAGTCTATGCTTTAATTTTTTTTGTTTTTAGCCCTAATGCCTATGAAAAACACCCTATTAAATGTGAACTGAATACAAACTGAAGCTCTGCACAGTCTACTGGAGACTGAGAGTGTGGATTACCCAACAAAACATCCCTTTATCTTAATTGTGTGTCAACCTAGGCTGGTGCTGCAGGATGGGGAAAGTATCATTAACAATTTATCATCAGTCTCCTTCACATGCAAACTTGCACCAAAATAACAGATACAAATAAAACCCAACTTAATTATTTTGCATCTGTGTGGGGACAATCCACAGACTTACACCAAAATAACTAAGGCCTGGTCTACGCTAGAAAGTTATATTGACATAAGTCCCCTTGCATCAACCTAGCTGTGTATGTCTCTACACTGAAATTTTTCTTTGGCCAATGTGAGCACCCCGTTAGAGTGACGCAGTAACACCACCTTCCCAAATAGTGTTGAGCCATGGTTGACCTACTGAGGTTGACACAGTGCAAATGTAGACACTGTGATATCTCTTTCAACCTCAATAGTATTCCAGCAGCTGTCTCACTGTTGACTGCCTCACAGTTGTGAACTCCAGTGCCCAGGGGGGTCAGAAACCAGAAGCCAAGCCTCCCCTTTAAAAATCTTCTGTATTTTGAAATGCCTTTTCCTGATTGCCCAGCTTGGAGAGCACACCTAGCAGCTCTTCCTTGTGCGCAAGTGCTCAACTGACTAGGCTGGCTCAATGCTTTAGATGCATTCCTGCTTGGAGCAGATGGGAGGTATTGGATCTCCTGAGCCTATGGGGAGAAGAGACTGTGCAGGCACAGATAGAGAATTGTCATAGAAACATGGACATTTACTAAAAGATTTCACAGGGGAAGCAGGTCAGGGGGTACAATGGGGAACAGCAGCGGGCATACTACAAGGCCAGAAAGGCCAACAGTCGATCTGCTGCCAAGTCACAGACCTGCCAATTTTTACAACAAGCTGCATGTCATACTTGACGGAGACCCCACCAGCACCCTGCAGACTACTGTAGAGCCCTCTGAGGAGCTGGAGACAGAGACCTCTGCAGTTAACAGCAAGCAGGAAAAAGAGGATGGGGGACCTGCAGCAGGGTGAGGGTCCAACTATGCCTATGCTGTGAGCCAAGACCTGATTGAGACTCCACCAGAGTCTAGCCAGTCCCACCGGCCAAGCACAGACAAGTCCAGTGCAGTGGAAGGAACCTTGGGTAAGTGTATGTGTGCATTTTTCCTCGCAGTGTTTAAATGTACATATAGTGCTTGGCCACACTCCAACTTAGCAGGACATGGGTATAGACTTTTCATTTTATTTGTACTAGACAAGGTAGCAATACAACAAAGGGGGTAAAGTTGGTATCCGCCTGTCATTCCCCTGTCGAATTTGAGGGATGGGAGGTGTGGAGTAGTTTGTTCACGTACACAGGCTGTGTCTTGTATCCTCCTGAGTGATCTTGATAAAACTTTCATTGGAGGTACTCTGCAGTCCTCTCCTGACAGTTTCTAGGGATGACAGCCTTGTTTCTAACTCTGGAAGGATACTTTCATCACAGAGTGGGGTAGGACTTTGGCAGGCACTGTTGCAGTAAACAGGCTAGCAGCATACAGGCCCTGGTGCTGTGCTACCAGTGCCTTTTTTAAAGTCAGGAGTGAGAGATTTGTTAAAATCGCTGCCTCCTGTGGAAAATAGTGCCATTACCCTGTATTCATACTCATGGAAATAAAGGCTGAAATTCTGTTTTATGCAACAGAACAACTCTCTCTTCATTCCTCCTCCCACCCCTGTTCTGGCTGGCTCATAGTCATGGCTGGGGCTGGAGAACTGTGATGTGCAGGGGTGCTCCAAAGCTATCGTGTCAATAAGCATGTTTCATTTAAAATGCTTATAGGAGTAAGGAAAGGCAGTTGTGAAATTTAGCTTTCACTTTTATAGTCACAAAGGAAAGTGATACATCAGTGTGTGTATCATCTGTAGCTACTGTCTTTGCAGCCTTGAGGGGTGCCCCTCCACTTGCTTGGAATGCTAGACCCTAAGGAGGAGAAAGAGGAGGGTATGTTCAGTGCGATCCTGCAAGCCAGTGCTGTATTGGATTGTGAACAGATGACCTAGAGGGTTAATGTAGCAGCCAACATGAAGAAGGCAAGTAAATGCATGGTGGTGGATGCCTTTGTAAATTGAAGAAGGAGCAATAAGTCAGCGGGAAATGTCCTCTGGGCCTGAACCAGTCCACAGGCTGGGGCTATATGTTTGACATCCCTGAATTAAGGCATATTCAGAAACAGTCAGTCTCCATGTAAATACCAAGTTTATGGAAAAAACTTCATCTCTTGCTAAATTGTTCCAATGATTAATTATCCTCTGTTAAAAATTTGCACTTTATTTCCAGTTTTACTTTTATTGAGCTTTGACTTCCAGCCATTGAATTCTATTATTGTACTTAAGTTTTGGGAGCTGAAACTGTTCCTTGTTAAAGGCTCTTCAGCTACAGCATGTTATAAAATCAAGATGAATTTCCAAAAAATATACATTTATTGCATACCAAAACCAGTAAAGAAACGATGTGCAAGTTAAAAATGAAGACAATAAAACAAATTAACAGAATTTTACAAGGGGAAAGAACATTCATGTCCATTTCAATCCACTTTGGTTACACACACTGACCTGTGAGAGCCACAACTGCTGAATATGTGAAACCATCTGCCCCCAATCCATGCTACCTTTTCAGTCTGTAAAGTTCTAGACCAGGTGCCAAAGTTCCCATCTCAGTCAGAGGGTTCTGCATGGGCATCACATCAAGTGGAGCACCCATAGGGACACTACTCAAATGGAGAGAGGTTGGTTACCTTGTACTATAATGTTTTTTTTGATATTTGTGTTCCTATGAGTGCTCCACTACCTGCCCTCCTTTCCCTCTGCTTCAGAATTTAGTCTCCATGGGACTGTGTAGTAGAGAAGGAACTGAGGCTGGTTATCTGTTATAGCCCTATGCATCCTCAGTATGGGTCACAAGAATTGCTAAAGCACCTGTGCCAACTGAATGCTGCTGAAAATCACCATTTGAAGGCTCATATACACCACCCATGGGGACACACCTCTCAAAATATTCCAGTTACTGCACAAGGTTAGTAACCTTTCTATACGTATTGTTTCATAGAGAGAACTAACTTTAATAGAAGTGATGGCTTCTGTGAGAAACAAAAATATAACTAATTTGTCTTTGCAGACAACTTTCCTAACAAAGAAATGTCCATCTATGACATGGTCAGAATAGGATTTGGATAGATAAGTTACCCTAGAGGAATGAGTTTTGATTTGGAAAAGAGGACCAGCAACCTCACCATCTGCATGATGAATGCACATTTAATATAGCGTTTCAATAATATGTCATGCAGGTCACGTTAGAAAACAGATTGAATGGGGATAAATATTGGAGAAATTGTGAAAGAGGTGGTTTTATTCATCTGATGGACATGTCCAGTCTGCCTACTAGGGTGCAATTTATAATCAAATTTTACAAATGGTTGGATATTTATTACCACATGCTCCAGGACCTTCCTTGTGGAAATGATCCCTTTCAAAGAAATTAATTACTCTTTTCTACTACTAGCTCTACTATTGAAGGCTTTTCACAGACAAAAGAAAAATTGTTCAAAAACTCAAGGAATAGTTCCAACAAAATGAGGAAGTTAGAGAAAAAATAATACATCAATTATGTACCCAACACAATGAGATGCTTTGGTTACTATTTATTCAATAATCAAAATACACATGTCCATAACAGTACATCTGTCCCATTCCTTGAATATTAATGTTTGATAAGTTATAAATTTTACTCTTAATAATTGCACCAGAAACATCTAGTCTCACACCTTACACAGAGCTTTGATTATATTCCTGCATGTTTCTTTACACTAAAGCGTTCGCTATAATTGTTTTACTTCTGTTTACATGATGTTTTGTAAAGGTGTTAACACTCCCTAATATAAAAAGCCTCTGCCACTTCACACAGCTCCATTAGTGATGGCACTCATCTTAGTTTTGCCAATGAGAAGCGTGGAAGGTGGTTTCCCATTTATTATGCTGCAGTTTAGGCATTAAATCAGGCTCGGTACTGCGTGTTTAAAAATGGGAAAGTACGTATAAGAGCTGTGTAGGGCCGAGCAGTAGCCCCCTTTTAGCAGAATTCTAGGCTCAGGGCTCGTGCCCCGTAACCGTTTTTTCACAAGTGTAAGGGCCGGAGCAGGCAGCGGTACCTCTACCCGGCCCTAGCCCGAAGGGGACAGGGCTGAACGCTGGACAGTGATGCGGCCGCCACAGCCCCCTGCGGAGACGTGGCGTAGCGATGGCAGCACGCGCTCGGTTTATGCTGAACCGTTAACATCGCCCCTGGATTGCCGTTTTGGGGGGGCTGGGGTATTGATCCGTCCTCCTGCCCCACCACCCTGCTGCCATTGGCCTGCCCCAGCCGCACCCGCCGGCGGGGCCTCACCGAACCGCGCGGCTGCGTGTCCGGGGTGGGCGGGCCGCGATGTGCCCTGAGCGGGGTTCCGGCCCTGGCACCTGGGAAGGAAGCAGCAAGAACCGCTTCTCCCGCGGGGGAAGACGGGTCCCTCCGCACCAGCTCCAGAGCGCCCCGCCCGGGAAGACGGCCACGAGGTGCTGCGCTGCCCTACAGGAGCAACCGTTGTTCGCTGGTCCGGCAGCAAACCCGGCTCCTTGCGCCCCGAGTCCCAGGCTGAATCGAGTCCCGGCCGCAGGAGGCGGGGCTAAGCCGGCAGGACCCAGGCGCCTGCGCCCGGCCATGGAGGGGGAGCTCGGTAAGAGCCGGGTGCTCCCCGCTGGGCAGGCCGCTGTACTGGGGGCTGCGGTGACCCACCCGCTGTTCGGCTCAGCCCGAGGGCGAGGAGGCTTGGCTGGGGGTAGGGCGAGGGAGTGGTGCAGCCGCCGGAGGCACCGTCTGAGCCCAGTCCTCCCAGACGCCCGGTCACACGGCCCCGACCCGCTGAGGTGTTAGCGCCGGTGCCCAGCCCCTCGGCGCTCGCTGCGTACGTTGCTTTGGGGTGGTAACCAACCCCCATCCCGAGCCCCCTGGGGGCGGCAGACTGGGGAGCGGGCAAGAGGCTCTGCCCAGAGGCGCTGGCTGCGGGCGGGCGCCTGGCCGGTAGACGCAAGTTGCAGAGCGGCAGGGCAGAAAACCGACCCCCAGACTAAATGACGGGGAAAACCCGCCGGAACCGGAGAATATACGTGAGGGGAGAGAAACTTCGAATTTCTGCTTCGTGACATGACGTCATGAATCTGAGCGCGTTTGCGTCATGGCGGTGGCGGGGCATCGTTAAAAAACCCGCGGGCCCGTTAGAGGGGCGGAAACGCTCCTGTGTCTTCCATGGGCTGTCTTGTCCTAGGGAGCCGTGAGCTGCCCCTTCACTCCCTACCTTGACCTCTCTACTCCGCGCCTCAGACCCCAGCTAAAAGCCTGCTGCTCTCTGCTGCTAGGGAGCTTCCTGTCTCTGGGGGTACATCTACACTACAGGGGGGAGTCGATTTAAGATACGCAAATTCAGCTACGTGAATAGCGTAGCTGAATTCGACGTATCTCAGCCAACTTACCCGCTGTGAGGACAGTGGCAAAATCGACTTCTGCGGCTTTCTGTCGACGGCGCTTACTCCCACCTCCGCTGGTGGAGTAAGAGCGCCGATTCGGGGATTGATCGTTGGGACGCGATAAATCGATCCCCGAGAGGTCGATTTCTACCCGCCGATTCAGGCGGGTAGTGTAGACCTAGCCTTGGAGTCCATGAGCATAGATCCTGGAGTATGAGAGGGCTCCTGATAAATTTCCTATAGTTTCTAGGACTTGGCATGCTCCTGGCAGGCCCCATATGGCTATCCTTCTAAGGATTTTAAAAGGTGTATGTTAATGAAGCTCTGCTCCAGCCAGCCTCAAGAAGGGGAAAACGTCTCCCCCTCCCCCCCCAGATTTCTTTGCTCCCCATTTCCATGCTAAAGAAATTTTCTTACTGAATTTTTGTGGCGGTGAAGTGAAGTTGCAGGTAACTCAGCAGTGTGAGCGTGGCTTACTTTGCACAAATATTGAGATCTGAAGAAAATATAAACTCAGGATTGCAGTTCTCAAACAAGGCACCCAAACTATCTGACCCATCTGTAACAGTCCAATTTTATTAGTGATCAGAAAAACTAGAATGTCTTAATAGTACAGTGGTGTGCTGCTTTACAGCCTTGTTTACACAGGACACACAAAAGGATTCTATGAGTTCCTGCTTGAGGCAGAATGCACTGAATACAGGCAGTCATCTCTCGTTCCTCATTAAGAGTAGAGCCCTATAATAGCCAGCCAATTATCCACGTGTCATTAGACAAAGTTAGCATGTTACTTTCACAGACATCATCCCCCAATCATATGAGAACAGTTTAGTGAAAAAAAACATCAGTTAGCATGCTGGCAAATCATCACACTTAGTATCTAAGATCTATATATGTAGACCCCTGCATAAAATTTGTATCTGCATTTGCAAAAATAGTCCATGGATATAAAGCAGATCTCCACAGATTTGTGGGGCTCTAGATACAAAATTTGTGTCTGCATCTGATCCACAAAAATGGTCTGTGGATATAAAATGGATATCCATGATTTGCAGGGCTCTATATATATGAAACAAATTCTAAAATGAGCATTCTTTGTTGCAGTTTTGATAGTAGATATACATCAGGAAGATGGTGGGCTGGTATATCCAGGTGGCAAAATGAAAATAGTTTTGGTGCCTTATTTGAGAAATGCAACTAAACTCTACATCAGGTGGTTTGTTGTTTTTAAAAACTCTCACTCTTGAAAGATAATATGCCCTCAGATTGGGAGACTGCACCCTTAACTTAATTTGAAAAGAGTTATCTGTGTTTATCAGTTTTTTGTTTCCTGCTGAATCAACAGGGAATTTGTAGGGTAAGTAGAGCCCTGTATGGGATTAGTGAGCCCTGCAGTGGGACCCTCTGGCATAACAGTGGGTGTGGGATTAAAAATAGTCCCAAGCAGAGGTCTAATGGGAAGTACATTGTAACAATGGGACAATGATCAGAATTTACTACCTGATGCTTCTAGGGTGATGCTAGAAGAATAGATTAACACAGTTCAGGTGAATGAAAGAAAGATGCCATAATGGTGAGGATCATAAGGGCAACTGAAGCACCTATAAAACCAGGGAGATTTTATAGTTACACTTAAAATCTCTGTAGTACGGAACCTATTATGCCATCATTTTCCTGCCAATGGTTGAGAAGAATGTGCCCTCTACAGAAAGCAGAAGAAGAGACAACAACAGATGAGAGAGTATTATAGAATTATGGATAAATGGGAATTTTGGTTTCAATACCAATCTTTTCCGCTCAATCTCTCTTCCCCTCCCCCCCCACCCCCCCGTATATTTTAGCTCCTCTCTCACTTCCTCCCTGTAACAAACTGGCAGCCTTTACTGAAACACCTTGTCACAGTTCAGGGGAATTTGTGTTTCCCCTTAGTGGTTCAGCAAGGGCACCTATTCTTAGGCTTCTAGCTCCCTAGCTGTTGCCTTTCTTGGGTAGAAACCTGCATCTCTCTCCCTCCTGACCAGGATATTGCACAGTTCCGTGACTATACTGTGATTTTTCCCAGCAAAAGACAGACTGCATAAGTAAGTCTGCCTCACTTCTCAGAGATGGTACAGTAATGTGATTGTCACAGTCATAAGTAAGGCTCCATGTTGGTCACAGATTCCGTGACCTCCGTGATTTCTGCAGTGGCTGGTGTGGCTGGCCCAGGAGCCGCCTGAGCAGCTCGAGCACCCCCTGAGCCAGTTGCACCAGCTGCTGCTGGGGCAGTGTCAGGGCCCCCCCACCTCCCAGAAGTAGGAGTTTGGGGCTCAGGCCTGGGGATGGGGTACAGGGTGGTGCTTACCTGGGGGGCTCCCCGGAAGGGCGACAGGAACTCCCCTCCCTCAGCTCCTAGCTCCATGTGCTGCCTCTGCCTGCAGGCACAGCCCCTGCAGCTCCCATTGGCTGCAGTTCCCAGCCAATTTCTGTGGAAATACATACAATCCCTCAGTAACACACAGACAACAGCATTTTTAATACAGTGGACTCCCAAGATATTAAACTCAAATAAAGTTTGTCCAAGATGTCACACACCCACTCTGTTTGTTAGTAGCTGCTAATCCTGCTAATTTATTGAGCAGAGTTAGCAAGTTACGTGCTACTTCACTGTTTATAAGAGCAATGCAAATTACACCATGAAACGGGCGTAGCCAGGTGGAGGGAACGGGGAGCGATCAAAATAAAAAAGGCGCCACCTGCTGCGGTGCTTTTACTCACCCGGTGGCGCTCCGAGTCTTCGGCGGCACTGAAGGACCCACCACTGAAATGCCACCGAAGACCCATGGAGTAAGTGAAGATCCCGCTGCACGCCGCTGAAGTGCCGCCGGGTGAGTAAAAGCGCCACAGCTGGTGACGCCTTTTTTTTTTTTTGATTGCTCTCCCTGCTCCCTCCAGGTAAGTAAAAATTAAAAAGGCGCCAAGAAATTGACAAGGCGTCATTTGTGCTTAGTGGGGGAGCGGCCGCTGCCCTGCTCCCCCTCCTAGCTACACTACTGTCATGAAAAGAGAAGATTAAAGATGAGGACTGAGTAGTCTTTTGGGAGGAACCTTAGGAACAGCCAAGACCAGGAGAAGGTTTTTATCTTATTTTCTTTGCTAGTAAACTAAATCCCCAGGAAGAAGTTGAATTTGGACTTCATGTAGTGTGTTGATTGTGTTTTTTACAGCAGGATTGGAAAGGCATCTGCTTATTCTCTTGTCTGATGTCTTTCTTCCTTTTCCAGTTGCAATGGTAAGAAAGTATTTAAAACTTTTCTTCATGTATGCAGTATACTTACTTTAAATATTATTGACATAGGAACTTGGAGTGGAAATGTATTGGATTATTTTCTGAACGCTAACCAGATTAAAACCAGAGATGGAGCAGAAATTATCTGGTATCATGCAGCAAACAATAAATCACAAATGAAAGAGGCAATACAAAGTAAGTATTGTATGTGTATTTTGGAAAACGATTCTATCTATCATTGTCTTCACATAAAATATTTTTATGATGCTATAATCTTAGTTTGGTGACATAACATAGAATAAAGTGTTTCAGTGTCCAAAGTTAAGATGTAATTAAATTCCATTTGGATTTGTGGAAAGCAGTACTCAGTTTGGTTCTTTTGGGGAAACAATCTTTATTTGTCTCCTAAATGAGTACTTTGATAATTTTACACCCCAAGAAGCACATCTGCCAAATGCAAGTGATTTAACTGTTATCAAGATCGTTACCCCACATACTGAACTGCCATCCACATTTGTAAGGATGTTGAGACTTGGCTATTAAATGTAGAATGTGTCTCTGTTGTGACCATAAAAGTTAGCTTAGTTGTGCTGTCACCCTATTGACAAAGCACAAGTATGGATATGGTAATTAATAGTTTTTAGTTTTAGTTTAATTAATAGTCCGTCACCCAGGCTGTCTTCTTAAGTGATGTATTCACGTCTATTGAAGGCACAAACTTAACAGTCTTGCAGGTGAACAGCTGGTGAATGCTGCATCCAAAATTAACTTGTACCTTTGTCATGAGCTGAAGTAGCATAGTACATTTCAAGATGTCATTGACTATGACTATTCACCTGATTTTTTCTGCTTAATTTTTAATAATTGCTAACCAGTTATTTTGTCTCACTAAATCAACAACTACTCTCTGTTGTCCTCTCTTAAGCGACCACCCTGTTTTTGTCCCTATCCAGTTTAGGATGTCATTTATTAACAGACCTTGAGTGGAACTTTCAAAGTGCAAACTGGTCAGTCCTCATTGCTGGCAGATAAGCCACTGTCCAAAATTCTGCTTATGTATGTGAACAGTGCATTTAGATGAAATAAGTCCAATGTTCCTTTTGTGGTGACAGATACATATATACCCAAGAAGATCTGACCAAAGTGGGGCATTTCTGTAGTTATATGAATAGTTCCAGTCTTAATATTGAATCCACTCCTGAGTTCACTTGATATCTGCCAACAATGATTGAAGAATTTTGATTTTGCACACTTGAATTGAACTTGTGAGAGCTATTCTATGATACACAGATGCAGATAACTACCCAAAATGTCACCAAATCTATGTCTCCCATCAAGATATTGGAGAATACAAAAACATCTGCCAATAGGCTTCATTCATTTTTTTGGAGTGACAGTGGTGATCTTGGTCTTTTGGCTCAGTTGATAGTGATCAGTTACACTGCAAAATCTGGTGACTCCATGTTTCCAAAACAGTCTAGGGTTCCAAGGATTTATGGTTTTATATTAACAGATCATCTTCTTCTATTGCTTTTTAAAATAAATGTTTAAAATATTTTAATGTGAATATATTGGATAATCTTTCTTAGAAGCTCTGAACTGTATTTTTTTGTTTTTTCCTTTCATGAAAATTTAATTACCTCAAATTATTAGGTTTTGTTTCCAGTGGAATTTAATTTGATTTGTAAAGGAATTAGGAAAATAGGTAACTCAGCTACTCTGCTGCCTACTGAAAGTAAAGTTATGTCTCATATTATGTCTCAAGTTTTTAAATCTAAGTAACTTAAAATATGTGTGTGTGCATGAATATATATGCATATATATATATGTATTATAGGTGGGGCTGCCTCTTAAGATTGCCCGACCCTTTCCTTTATAAGAGCCTGTTTTCCTTTTCTTATAACTTTGCTGTTTTTAACATTTGGGCTGAAGTTCTCCATGCTGGCTATCTGTCTCAGGCTGAATTGTTTTGGAAATTTTCAGCCAGGATGGTTCAGTCAGTTATGAGAATGGGGCTAAGGAAAGATAAATTATTTTAAATTAAAAATTAAAAAAATCTGGAGACCTTTTCTTTGAGAAACTCTGGCACACCCATACTGTGTAGAAGGAGTTTGAAATTTGGTAGGGGAATGGCCTTATGAGAGAGATGCCTTTTCTGTTTCTGGGTGAAAATCCATGCAAATTTGGCAAAGTTATAAGCCTTTGAAAAACTGCAGTTCACACAGGTTTAGTAGAGACTTCTTAAAGTTTAGCCGCTAAAATCTCCTAAAATTCTATCTTCACTGAGTATGTTCCATCCCCTCTAGGTCCTAGTGCTGACCAGACTGCACATGCACCATACTCACAGAATGACTAAGAATGCTCCATCCCTTCATAGCTCCTATTTGTGACTGACTGAGCATACACTGTCTTCACAGAGTAACTGAGCATGCTCCATCCCCTCACAACTTTTAGTGTTGACTAGACTGTGTGTACATCATCCCTACAGGCAACCCTAATTCTGGCATTTCCTAACTTTGGAGTGCTTAACTTTGCCACCTTATAATGTTATTTTAATGTTGTTTTTGTGTGTAATATATAATACACACGCACAAAATCTGAAAAGTTGGGGATCTGGATATGTCACAATATTAATGTTTTAAATGAACAGGTGCTGCTCATATGGTAGAAGCAGATATTCTTCTTTGTGGTGAAGAAGGAAATGGTGAACCAATCATGGCTCATCCTCCTGAAACAAACAGTGACAACACATTGCAGGCGTGGCTAAATGAGATTGTGAACACTAAAAAAGGCATCAAGCTGGATTTTAAGAGGTATGTAAAAGTGTAGCGGGGTGAACACCGGCTCCAGCCCTGAAATAGGGTTACCATTCGTCCGGATTTACCCGGACATGTCCTCCTTTTCGCGCTAAAAATAGCGTCCGGGGGGAATTTGTAAAGCACTCACAATGTCCGGGATTTCCCCCTCCCCCGGCAGAGCGAGCGGCTGGGAGGGCTGCAGAAAAATCCCGGGCTGGACTCCTGAGCAGCTGTAGAGGAGCCGGAGCCGCCCTGCATTCTGAGTTGGCCTCTCCTGCAACCCGGTCCGGCAGCACTGTGCAGGGCCAGGGACCGGGTTTTGTTGTGCAGGGCCAGGGACCGGGTTTTGTTGTGCTGGGGAGCTCAGCCACGTGTCCGGCTCGGCTCGCACAGAGCCCAACACTCTGTTCTGAGCAGCAGGGTAAGGGGGACCGGGGGCAGGAAGGTTCTGGAGGGGGCAGTCAAGAAACGGGGGGGGGCTTTTGGGGGGGGTGGAGAAAGTTTTGGGCAGTCAGGGTACAGGTAGGGGGTAGGGTCCTGGGGGGCAGTTGGGGGGGGTCTTAGGAGGGGGCAGTTAGGGGACAAGGAACAGGGAGGCTTAGGGGTGGGGTTCTGGAGGGCAGTTAGGAGCAGGGGTCCCAGGAGGGGGCAGTCAGGGGACAAGGAGCGGGGGGGGTAGGGGGCTGGGAGTTCTGGCGGGGAGCTGTCAGGGGGCAGGAGTGGGGAGAGGGATCGGAGCAGTCAGGGGACAGGGAGCAGAGAGGTTTAGATGGGTTGGGAGTTCTGGGGGGGGCTGTCAGGGGGCAGGAGTGGGGAGAGGGATCGGAGCAGTCAGGGGACAGGGAGCAGAGAGGTTTAGATGGGTTGGGAGTTCTGGGGGGGGCTGTCAGGGGGCAGGAGTGCGGAGAGGGATCGGAGCAGTCAGGGGACAGGGAGCAGAGGGGTTTAGATGGGTTGGGAGTTCGGGGGGGGGGCTGTCAGGGGGTGGGGAGTGGTTGGGAGTGGTTGGATGGGGCGTGGGAGTCCCAGGGGTCTGTCTGGGGGTGGGGGTGTGGATAAGGGTTGGGGCAGTCAGGGGACAAGAGGCAGGGAGGCTTAGATAGGGAGTGGAGTCCGGGTGGGCAGTTAGGGGCAGGGGTCCCAGGAGGGGGCAGTCAGGGGACAAGGAACGGGGGGAGGGTTGGGGGTTCTGGGGGGGCGGGAAGTGGGAGGGGCAGGGGCGGGGCTAGGGCGGGGCTCCTCCCGTCCTCTTTTTTGCTTGCTGAAATATGGTAACCCTACCTGAAAGGGTTGGAAAAGCCCTGCAGAGGGCTGGGACTGGGGCTGCGAAAGGGAGTAAAACCGTGGCTGATTGGGGAAGTGGCTGCAGCTGGGGCCATGCCCCAAACTAAGGAACTGGGCCTTATAAGAAGGCCTGGGAAGCCAGAAGCAGCTGACTGGAGAGGGAGACAGGCCTGGCTGCTGGGGATCTCACCCAGGGAACCTAGAGTGAGGCAGGGCTGGGGAAAGGCCTTAGGAGCTGGGAAGCCCTAGGCCAGCAATTCCCCAGGCTGCAGGGCCTAGTCCTAGGCCTACCTAGGTATTGGACTTGCAGAGGGGCAGCTGGAGGGTGGGTAAAGGCAGCCAGTCCAAACCCCATGTTGCCTATGATGATCAGCTGATAGACTGCAGTCTGCCCCAGGGCGGGGGGGCTAAACGGAGACTGGCAGTAGCCACGACTGAGGCGACGTGGGGATAGGGAGTGGGGGTTCCCCTGGGGTGGGGAAACCCAGTAAGACTGTGGGGTACTGCAGGAGGCAGAACCCTGGGATAAGAGCACCAGGGTCCCTGGGAGGGACATGGGGGCCAGAGGACAGGCGGATCACCAGCCTGCAGGGGGCGCTTTGGATGCTGGAAGAGCTAATTCCTGGAAGTAACCAGCAGGAGGCGCCACAGGGGTGAAGTCCGCTCCTCTACAAAAAGATTCACAAGGATTCTGCATTATTATTATTATTTATTAATAGTTACCACCAACTGGTTGTGTGTTGGTGCTGCCCATTGTAGGGCAAACTTCTGTTTACAGAACTTTTACTAACAATACATTTTACTATAATGTATGCATTACTGAATGGTGAAATACAATCAAACATAATAATTGGCAATGAAATACAGTACCATCAGAAATGATTAATCCCAAACAGTACCAACACTCTGTTGTGTTTTTTTGTGTGTGTGGTTTCTTTTGATGAATGTGTGCACCAGAGAACTATTTTTCAAACACAACTTATTTTTAGTAATGGATGCAGTGACGCTGTTGGTCCCAAGGCTTTAAAATATTTTAGACTACCAATAATATTGCATATGCAATAAACAGTTACTGTATTTTAAAATATTGTATAGTAATTATTGCATATGGCAGATTTGGTAGCATCACCAGTAAGTAAGGTTGCCTAGCACTTTCCATTATAATACCTCGTTTTCAGTTGCTTATAACTTTGCCAAACTTTAACAGTTCAGACTGAAAATTTTCATGCCGGGAATCTAGCTTAGGCTACTGTTTTTGTTAGTTTGTTTTTTGTTTTGAGAACAAATTAGCTGTTTTGGAGAATGAGATTAGGGGAAAAGAAGTTGTTAAATAATTCTTACAACCTTTTCCTCAAGAAGTCCTCATGCCTGTATGCTTTGGAGCACGGATTTGCAATTTAACAGTGGGTTGCTTTTATGTGAAGGATGTATCTTTTGCTGTTCCTGTGAAAATCCACTCAAATTTGATTAAGTTGTAAGCTTCTGGAAATTGCAGTTTGCACATGCTTAGTGAAGATTCGTTAGAGACTGTTAACATTCTTCAAAGATTCCGTCTGTAGTGAGCATGCTTCAACCTAGGGATGCAGGTGCAGGATTTTCCCTGCAATTTATCCTTCTGGCTACTAGGGGCCGCTGTTGCATCAGGCACTGAAGCTGAGATCAGAGAGACTTTCGCCCTAGGGCTCTCAAAGCGGACTCAACCCCACTGGCATTCAGGCAGCATGGAGGTGAAGGGGTAACTAGCCTGGTACAAATACTGATTGGTAAAGCCCCACGTTTTTCACAAATGCAAAGTAACGCACAGAAAGGAGAAGAACCTTTAAAACCAACATAAAATGAAAAACTGACCATACAGCAGCAGCTCCTGTCCTGCAGGTCTGCGGCCAGTTCCCTGCTCTGGGCATTGCAACCCAGTCCATGGTCACAGTGCTACTCATTTAAATTTGGCCTGGTCACCCTTCCAAAGGGCCACTCATCGAGTGGTAGGACACGACTCCCCACCTCAGGACCTCCCACCCCACTGGAAGAGAGGGGCTAGATGGGGTGTTGGGGTTCAGTGTGGGAGGGAGAATATATAAGGTGGGTTAGGGGAGGGGCCACTGGGACTGATGGGGGGGTGCTGGGTCTCAATATGGGAGGGGGAATATTTGAGGAGGGTAGGGAAGGGTTTTCTGGGGCTAATGGGGATTTTTGGGGGGTGATATTTAATAGGAGAGGGGTGTATATAAGGAGGGATGGAGGCACTTGCAGAGGGTCCATGGGGATAGGAGCAGAAGAGTGCAGGAGTCATGTGGTGTATAGGAGCTGAGAGGGTAGGGCACAAAAGTCAGGATGGTGGGGTGGATAGACAGAGAGTGTGGGGGGGGATCTGGGGTCTGGAGAGATTGTGTGTCTCTGTTCGTAACCAGAGGCTGGGCTGAAGGGTAGAAGGATAAATAACCACTAGAAATAATCCATTTCAGAATCTGGAATCTACCTCATGATTTCCGAGTTTCTACATTTTATCACTTCAAAAGTTTTTTTTCCTCTTACTTAATTGGCCTCTCAGAGTTGGTAAGACAACTTCCACCTGTTCATGCTCACTGTATGTGTGTATATATATCTCCTCAATATATGTTCCACTCTATATGCATCCGAAGAAGTGGGCTGTAGCCCACGAAAGATTATGCTCTAATAAATTTATTAGTCTCTAAGGTGCCACAAGTACTCCTGTTCTTTTTGCGGATACAGACTAACATGGCTGCTACTCTGAAATATAGAAATATATTTCTCACACCTTCAGAAGCAGTGCAAAGGCTTGTGGGAGTCAGGGATAACTGAGGAGCTGAGGGAGAGGGAAGTAAATTGCTGGGAACGAGTCTAGGTGAGAACCTGGAGGGTTGTTGGGAGTGGGTGGGAGAAGTATGAAACAGATTTTTTTGGGGTGGGAGGATTGTTACGGAGCCTCCCCCATGCAGATCATGGCTGACCCTTAGCCTCTCTAATTCAGTAAGGCACATTTGCCCTCGTACCCATGTGTCCTTGCATCCCCACTCAGCTGCTCCTCTTTCCCCATCTCCATGTGTTCCTGCACCCTCACTTCCATTCAGCCCTTGCCCCAGTCTGTCTCCCCCACTAGCCCTTCTGACCCCTAGTCTGTGACCCCTCCCCCCCAGCAGCCCCATGTGCCCCATGCTGTCCATCCTCCCATATCCCAGGCCTCCTGACCTGGTCCCCAAGCAGGGCGCTGTGAGGAGCACAACCTCTTCTCTTTCCGATCTGCAGCTGAGGCTGCTCTGGCCCGGGAGCAGCTGCTCTCTGTTCTGGTACCAAGCAGCCTCTGATGGGCAAAAGGCATAACTGCAGCACCTCTCTGGCAGAATGTATTTTCTGCGGAGGAAAAAAAAATTATGTGCATGGCATGAATTCTGTGCATGTGCTGTGGCGCAGAATTCCCCCAAGAGTACTAAAGGAAACAGCTAAGGCAAAGCTAAGGGAAAAGCAGGGTGGATTTTGATCCAGGAGATCACGTGTAGTCCAGATTTTCACCTAGATTAATTGAAGAAAGTATCGAATGGCAAAAACCACTCATCATAAACTGCATAGATTTTTAAGAAAGCATTTGACAGTTTCTATTGTGATTAACTCTGGAACATCTTGTCAGAAATTATGGCCTGCAGCAGAGCTAATCTCCAGGCAGCCTTATCAGTATATGTGGCCTGCACCAGATTACCTGATTGGAGCAACAAAAGAATCTGTTGGACTCTCGAGGGAGTCACCCCCTTCCTTTGATAAAAGACAGAGAGAGCATGGCAAATGTCTCTCCCTTTTATCATGTCCTTCTTCCCTGTTGGCTTTGCCCCCCTGCCCCCCTTCAGCGTCAGGTGAGCATTACCTCATCGCAGTTCCAAACTGACCAGAGGAAGGGGGGTACTCCCTTGAGAGTCCAACAGATTCTTTTGTTGCTGCCTAAGCCAGTGTCCTTGGTTCCTGTGAGGCTGGGCTGGGTTTGTCCCATGCATTCCCCAATGAGGCGTGAACTGCCTCTCTGTTAGAGAGTTTTTGCATGGGCTTGCTTTAAGCCATGAGGATACATTTTCAGCCTCATAACTATATACATGAAATTATAACCTTACTATAACAGCCATGCTCAGTGCATCATGAACCTTCCGAAAACAGTCAACATGACAAACTTTGCATTGGATACCACACAATCATTTTATAAAGATGAACATGAGGGTGTTGGGTGTTCCCCTGAGGTACAGAGCCTCACACCTGCTTTTAAGCCAGCAGGAGTTTGCTGGCTGCTCAGTGCTCATGCACATCATTGTACCTTAGGGTGACCAGACAGCAAGTGGGAAAAATCGGGACAGGGCTGGGGGGTAATAGGAGCCTATATAAGAAAAAGACCCAAAAATCGGGACTGTCCCTATAAAATTGGGACATCTGGTCACCCTACTGTACCTGCTCCTGTGTTACCTTGTTCCTGCTGCCCCAGCATTGCCTCTGTCCTTCCGCTGCCTTGAACCCTTCCTTGCCTGCTATTCTGCTAGCTCCAGTTCCTGACTTCCGCCTTGACCTGTGGCTTTGGCTTCTGATTACCAACTCCAGATTGACCCTTGGCTCTGGCCTCCAGTTTGGCCCTTGTCTCCAGCTTCCAACTACAGCTCTGACTCTAGTACTTGGTTCCTGATGCCCGCTCTGACCACTAGGCTAGACTGCCCTGGTCCTGGTTGGCTGATGCATCTTGAATGTTGTTGTTAATTTTTTGGCATATCACATCAACATGGCTTTATAGCAAGGGGCAACAAGCACAATTAAAATAAACACTGGCTTGAGCAAATGTATCAACATAGAAAGTGATGTCATTCTTTCACCTCTCCTGTTTGGTATTCCTATTGGTTTCATTATGAGGAAAAGGGTAGATGGATAGAACACAGGCATTGCATGGTTCAACAAAAGTACATTAGAAGATATAGAGCTGACAACTCTTCTAAGTGTCAGCTCAACTAACATGCAAGCAAAGGCAAAAACCTGTCCAGCACTGGAAAAAAATGGGAGTAGTAATCAATAGAGCTGGCTGGAAATTTTCCATTGGAATAATTTTCTGATGGAAAATTCCAGACACTTGTGCCTTAATATGCATTCACAGTAGCTGTTTTTACAATCTATGTTGCGATTCCACCCCCACATTTTGAAGGCCATGATCAAATGTGCAATAGAAATGCAAAACTTGAAGGACAGTTGTAAATTGCTGTTTATATCTTTTTGTCCTTAATAATAGAACTATATCTTGACATTTACAGATTTTATGTTTTTATGAATATATAGAATACATGGGTAGGCTAAAGTCTTTTATTGTTATAGACTCTGTAGGTGTCAGCCAGAAACGGAGAAGGAAGGGGAAAGTGTAGTAGGTTTTTTTTTTTTTTTAAATATATATATAGTTAAAACTCATTTTCAATTCACTCTTCTTTTTCCAAGCCAAAACAAGTTTTCAGTCAAATGCAATGTTTTACAAAAAGGTTTTAAAATAATGTTGCAGTATAAAAACATTTAAAAAATACAATCACGCAATACAAGCACAGCCAGGACGGTAACATGAGAGAAGCTGCTCTTTTGGACAGTAGCTCTTTGGAAAAAGTACTCCTGGGGGAATTCTGCACCAAAAAAATAAAAATTCTGCCCACAGTATTTTAAAATTCTGCATATTTTTGTCAAAAAAAATGTGATATAATCCAGCTGGTTTCAATTATCTTGGTAATTTAAACTACAATACAGTGGATGGAGAATGGGAGTGGGGAGCATTGGAGGAAATCCCCAAACCACCTCTGTCTAATAGTAATATAGCTAGTATTGACACTTTACTTCTAATTATTAGTCAAATATATGCAGTCACATGCTTAAGTGTTACATCATAGGCAAGGGAAGAACAAGTGAAGGCTGGGGACTCAAATTCACAATTTATACTGGCTCCTGACCATCTCCAGGAAGGTCAGTAGCAAACAGTTCACGGAGCACAGTTCTAATCACTATAGCACCATAAGCATTTATAAGGCCATACTGTTCTTTACAGTAAGGCTACTTTATACCACTCTGGCAATGTAAAGGAGTCTTAAAATTTCTCACCTGTTTTATACTCCTGGAGGATTCACTAAAAACAATGGGAACAATTCACTAAGCAGGCAGGCTGCTACATTCTCTTCTGTCTGAGGGAACAGAGCCTGCCCCAGACCTACCTCTTCAGAAATACCCCAAAGTCCTGCCCCTCCATGCCAAGAGTGCTGCAATAGCGAGTGAGAGGGACACTGTGTGTGTGTCTGTCTGTCTGTCTGTCTCTCTCTCTCTCTCACATGACTACCCAGCCCCCCCCCACCCCGCTGGTGATTTACATTTCTACCGGCTGCTCTGGGTGCCCAAACAAACCTGTCTACACTGCCAGGGAGTGGGCGCATGACCGGTTTTGCAGCTTCCCTTTGCTTCTCCATCAGAAGTCATTTTTCTGCGGGTAAGCAAAGAAATCGGCAGGGGCCATGAATTCTGCACATGCGCAGTGATGCAGAATTCCCCCAGGAGTAATAAAGCTGTTCCAGTATTAGAGATCTGTACAGTGTGTGTATATATACAGAAAACGTTTGAGTATTACTCCTGTTGGTTCTCTTTTTAATCTACTCCATCAGCATGATTGACCATATAATCCCACTTATTATGCTGTCTTTGGACACTGGCAGTGTGGTGGCACAATGGGGTGCTGGTCCATGAGTAGGGCTCCTGGCACTACGATAATACAAATAATATCAGTTTGGGTCTTATGTGCCGCTTAATTCCAAGAGCTTGGAATATTAAGGTAAGAACAGGAAGAGGCAGGCAAAAGCTCCACCTATGAAGTGTTTCTAGGGAGAAAAAATTTCTTTCCTTTTGTCTTGGGAAATCTGCAAGCATTTAAAGTATATTCTGAGATGCCTGATGTTTATCTTTTGGATTCAGTAGCTTGTAGCAGTGTTAGTTCAGGGACATTTGGAGCCCCTGCAAAGCAAAGCAAATAGATCCTTCAGATGCAGTATCCAAGATTGCTTGTGACATTTCTCATCCATCTGTCTTAAATATGCCAAATGGGGAAAGGAAGAGAGAAGGTATACATGTTTGCGAGTTAGACAGAGAAATAGTAGGTGGAGGTGTCCTATTAAATAGGAGAAGGTGGGAATCTCAACCAGGGCACAATGAAAAGAAAAGGAAGACATCTTGATTTATCAGGCAACTCACCCCAGAGCTCTCAGTGAGCATGAAGCATTCCATACTCCATACCATGCAACAGTGAGGCATAAACTTTACCCACATGAGCTTTGTAATCTGGATAGGATTGGGATGGGACCTCATAAACAGGGGGTCCCCAGCAGCTGATTAACAGCATTGCCTGAACCAGGGCCGGCTTTAGCAAGTGTGGAGCCCGATTCCTGGGACTTGTACTCACCGGGCGGCGCTCCCAGTCATTGGCGGCACTTCGGATTGCCGGCCAGGGGAGGAGGGTCGCGGGGCTGTGGGGCTGCCGCGCTCTGGCCGGAGCTCCAGCTGGGAGAGCAGGGCTGTGGGGCTTGCGGCGCTCCGGCCAGGGTCGCGGGGCCATGGGGCAGCCGTGCTCCAGCCGGAGTTGCGGGGCCACGGGGCTGCCGTGTTCCGGCCGGAGCTCCAGCCACAAGAGCAGGGCTGCGGGGCTTGCCGCGCTCCTGCAGGGGCCGCGGGGCTGTCGCGCTCTGGCTGGAGCTCCACCAGCAACAGTGGGGGGACCGCAGGGCTTGCTGCGCTCCAGCCGGGACTCTGGCCAGGGGAGCGGAGCCACGGAAGATGTAAATTAAAAAAAAAAATTAAATTTAAAAAAAAATTAAAAAGGCGCCTAAGGCGTGGGGCCCGATTCCGGGGAATCGGGCGAATCGGCTTAAAGCCGGCCCTGGCCTGAACTAGCCCCAGCTTGTAGAAACAGTTTCAATAGAGTGTGTGTTTGTGTGTGTATTGTATTTTTTCTCATCATATCACTAGGAATCTGTTGTCTTGCTGATAGTGTGTTTATCTTTACAGTCTAGCAGCGGTGAAGCCCTCTATGATGCTTCTTGAAGGCATAAAGTTGCATCTAAGGCGACCTGTTTGGATTAATGCAGACATTCTCCCTGGACCTAATGGAAGTAACACTGTTGTGGATGCAAAAAGATTTCTAGACACTGTAACTTCATTCTGCCCGGATGTGACCTTATCGTTGGGCTGGACAACTGGGTGGCAGCCTCAACAATGCAATAAAGGTAAAGATGGGAGATTTACACACTGCAAGGCTTGAAGTTGCCTCCACATTTGCCTGAATAACATGTATGCAAAAGAAATTGCATCTATCTGTCAGTTTTTAAAAACTGTAATTAGTATAAATAAAATAGATTAAAAGACAATAATTTTATTAAATTTGTCATTTTGCAACCGAGTATAGAATTGGAAAATAGGGTTTATGAACATGTATAGATCCACTATATTTCTGTTACTGAAGTTAACTGTACACCTCTACCCCGATATAACGCTGTCCTTGGGAGGCAAAAAATCTTACTGCGTTATAGGTGAAACCGCGTTATATTGAACTCGCTTTGATCCGCTGGAGTGTGCAGCACCGCCCACCGGAGCACTGCTTTACCGCATTATATCCGAATTCATGTTATATCGGGCCGCGTTATATCGGGATAGAGGTGTATTTATTTTTTTAACCCGTTCCCTAGGGTATCAAGGCTTTTCTAGTGCTGCTGTCAGTCCTTCCAGCTGTCAATATTTCAGTCCCATCTTGGGCAAAACGTCCACTTAATTACTGCAAGATCAGGCCCTTAGTATGAATGTTCTATTAAATTAATCCTTGTTCAGACTTCCGCAATAATTAGGAACAATGAGATGGTTCAAGACAGTTTGTTAGTTCAAACAAGATCCTTAATATGTCTTACTGTATTTTTTTTAAATTGTGAAGCTGAATTCTTTGCAAGGGTTTTGTAAATCAGGCCGTGTTCACTTCTGCATGCTGATTATCCATGAATTTTTAAAAAGTGAAATTTTAAAAAGTGAAAACGAATTTGACTATCCAAGGAAGTGTAATATGGGTTTAAATATTTAATTATAGTTCACTTCATTTTATGCATACCGGTATTACTCAGGCCTGGTCTACACTACGAGTTTAGGTCGACTTTAGTAGCGTTAAATCGAATTAAGCCTGGACACGTTCACACGACGAAGCCCTTTCTTTCGACTTAAAGGGCCCTTTAAACCAGTTTCTTTACTCCACCTCCGATGAGGGGATTAGCGATAAAAGCGGGTCGGAATTGGGGTAGTGTGGACGGAATTCGACGTTATTGGCCTCCAGGAGCTATCCCACAGTGCTTCATTGTGACCGCTCTGGACAGCACTCTCAACTCAGATGCACTGACCAGGTAGACAGGAAAAGCCCCGCGAACGTCTGAATTTCATTTCCTGTTTGCCCAGCGTGGAGAGCACAGGTGACCACGCAGAGCTCATCAGCACAGGTAATCGTGATGAAATCCCAGGATCGCAAAAGAGCTCCATCATGGACCAAACGGGAGGTACAGGATCTGCTCGCCATATGGGGAGATGAATCAGTGCTAGCTGAACTCCGTAGCAGTAAAAGAAATGGCAAAATATTAGAAAAGGTCTCCAAGGCCATGAAGGACAGAGGCCATAACAGGGACGCACAACAGTGCCGCGTGAAAATTAAGGAGCTACGGCAAGCCTACCACAAAGCCAGAGAAGCAAACGGAAGGTCCGGGGCAGAGCCGCAAACTTGCCGCTTCTACGCGGAGCTGCATGCCATTCTAGGGGGTGCAGCCACCACTACCCCAACCGTGTGCTATGACTCCCTCACTGGAGAAACCACAGGTAAGAGGGTTCGGGGTACGAGGAAGATGAGGATGTAGGTAATGTAGATAGCTCACAGCAGCAAGGAAGCAGGGAAATCGGTTTCCGCAACAGCCAGGATATGTTTGTCACCCTGGACCTGGAACCAGTAACCCCCGAACTCACCCAAGACCCTGAGGGCACACAGGGGACCTCTGGTGAGTGTACCTTTGTAAATATTACACATGGTTTAAAAGCAAGCGTGTTTAATGATTAATTTGCCCTGGCAATCGCGGCCAGTACAGCTACTGGAAAAGTCTGTTAACGTGTATGGGGATGGAGCGGAAATCCTCCAGGGACATCTCCAGAAAGCTCTCCTTCATGTACTCCCAAAGCCTTTGCAAAAGGTTTCTGGGGAGGGCTGCCTTATCCCGTCCACCATGGTAGGACACTTTACCACGCCAGGCCAGTAGTACGTAGTCTGGAATCATTGCATAACAAAGCATTGTAGCGTATGGTCCCGGTGTTTGCTGTCATGCAGACAACATCCATTCCTTATCGCTCTTTGTTATCCTCAGGAGAGTGATATCATTCATGGTCACCTGGTTGAAATGGGGCGATTTTATTAAGGGGACATTCAGAGGTGCCCGTTCCTGTTCTGCTGAACAGAAATGTTCCCCGCTGTTAGCCACGCGGTGGGGGGAGGGGTGAAGTGATCATCCCAGAGAATTGGGTGTGGGAGGGGAGGGGGGTTAGTTGGGTTTGTGCTGCATGTTAACCGCAGCCCCTCCTTTTACATTGCAAACTCATTTTAAATGGCCAACCCAATTCATGCTTGATACGGGAAATGAGGGCGCTGCTGTTTGAAACCATTCCCACATGTTAAGAAGGTTAAAAAAGCTAAAAGGCTGTGGCTTACCATGGCTGCCTGCAAGCCGAAATCTGTTGCCTGGCACTGCGTGAGTGATCTCTCACACCAAACCGGCAGGCCCTCACTATAAGAGGAAAAATGCGACCTTGTAACGAAAGCACATGTGCTGTGTAATGTGAACAGCAAAATTTAACGTGAAAGAGTGTACCCATTGTTCTCTAAAATGTCTTTTTTAACCACCTCTCCCTTCTCCTCCACCAGCTGCAAATGTTTCTCCTTCACAGAGGCTAGTGAAGATTAGAAAGAGAAAACGGAGGACGCGGGACGATATGTTCACGGAGCTCCAGATGTCCTCCCACGCTGATAGAGCACAGCAGAATGCGTGGAGGCAGTCAATGTCAGACTACAGAAAAGCACAATATGAACGAGAGGAGAGGTGGCGGGCTGAATCGCGGGATGAACAGAGCAAGTGGCGGGCTGAAGATGATAGGTGGCGTCAGCTTGCAGACAGAAGGCAAGAGTCGATGCTCCGGCTGCTGGAGCATCAAACTGATATGCTCCAGCGTATGGTTGAGCTGCAGGAAAGGCAGCAGGAGCAGAGACCGCCGCTACAGCCCCTGTGTAACCAACAGCCCTCCTCCCCAAGTTCCATAGCCTCCTCACCCAGACGCCCAAGAACACGGTGCGGGGGCCTCCGGCCACCCAGTCACTCCACCCCAGATGATTGCCCGAGCATCAGAAGGCTGGCCTTCAGTAAGAGTTAATGTTTTAAAATGCAGTGTGTCCTTTTCCTTCCCTCCTCCCCGACCCATCCCGGGCTACCTTGGCAATTATCCCCCTAGTTGTGTGCTGAATTAATAAAGAATGTATGAATGTGAAGTAACAATGACTTTATTGCCTCTGCAAGCGGTGCTCGAAGTGGGGAGGGGAGGATGGGGTGGTTCGTTTACAGGGAAGTAGAGTGAACCGGGTGGGGGGGGGCGGAGGGTTCATCAAGGAGAAACAAACAGAAGTTTCACACCTTAGCCTGGCCAGTCACAAAACTCGTTTTCAAAGCTTCTCTGATGCGCACCGCGCCCTGCTGTGCTCTTCTAACCGCCCTGGTGTCTGGCTGCGCCTAATCAGCGGCCAGGCGATTTGCCTCAACCTCCCACCCCGCCATAAATGTCTCCCCCTTACTCTCACAGATATTGTGGCGCGCACAGCAAGCAGCAATAACAATGGGGATATTCTTTTCGCTGAGGTCTGAGCGAGTCAGTAAGCTGCGCCAGCGCGCTTTTAAACGTCCAAATGCACATTCCACCACCATTCGGCACTTGCTCAGCCTGTAGTTGAACAGGTCCTGACTACTGTCCAGGCTGCCTATGTACGGCTTCATGTGCCATGGCATTAAGGGGTAGGCTGGGTCCCCAAGGATAACGATAGGCATTTCAACATCCCCAATGGTTACTTTCTGGTCCGGGAAGAAAGTCCCTTCCTCCAGCTTTCAAAACGGAGCAGAGAGCCTGAAGACGCGAGCATCATGTACCTTTCCCGGCCATCCCACGTTGATGTTGGTGAAACGTCCCTTGTCATCCACCAGGTCTTGCAGCAGCCTTGAAAAGTACCCCTAGCGGTTTATGTACTTGGTGGCTTGGTGCTCCGGTGCCAAGATAGGGATATGGGTTCCGTCTATGGCCCCACCACAGTTTGGGAATCCCATTGCAGCAAAGCCATCCACTATGGCCTGCACGTTTCCCAGAGTCACTACCCTTGATATCACCAGGTCTTTGATTGCCCTGGCAACTTGAATCACAGCAGCCCCCACAGTAGATTTGCCCACTCCAAATTGATTCCCAACTGACCGGTAGCTGTCTGGCGTTGCAAGCTTCCACAGGGCTATCGCCACTCGCTTCTCAACTGTGAGGGCTGCTCTCATCCTGGTATTCTGGCGCTTCAGGGCAGGGGAAAGCAAGTCAAAGTTCAATGAAAGTGCCCTTACGCATGCCAAAGTTTCGCAGCCACTGGGAATCGTCCCACACCTGCAGCAAGATGCGGTCCCACCAGTCTGTGCTTGTTTCCTGGGCCCAGAATTGGCGTTCCATGGCATGAACCTGCCCCAGTAACACCATGATTTCCACATTGCTGGGGCCTGTGCCTTGTGAGAGGTCTATGTCCATGTCAATTTCCTCATCACTCTCATCGCCGCGCTGCAATCGCCTCCTCGGCTGGTCCGGGTTTTGCTTTGGCATGTCCTGGCTCTGCATATACTCCAGGACAATGCGCGTGGTGTTCATAGTGCTCATAATTGCCACGGTGATCTGAGCGGGCTCCATGATCCCAGTGCTAGCTTTGGCGCCTGGTCTGATAAAAGGCGCGATACTAGTATCTGATGGACCAGGGGAAGGAGGGAGGGAGGGCCGAGTGACGACATGGCGTACAGGTACAGGGAATTAAAATCAAGAAAGGTGGCTGTGCATCAGGGAGAAACACAAACAACTGTCACACAGAATGGTCCCCACCCCCAAAGATTAAACTCAAAACCCTGGGTTTAGCAGGCCGTTGATTTCACGGAGGGAGGGGAAGCAAATGAATACAGAACAAATCTATTTTTTACATCTTAAGCTGGCAGCCGACGGTGCAGCATGACTGATAGCCCCTGCAGTATGACGATGACGGATACCAGTTGTAATATACCATCTTCTACCAAAAGGCAAGGGGCTGCTGCTGTGTAGCAATTCAGCCCCACGTCTGCCAGCATCCAGATCGCCCTCGGCCTCTTCTGGGTGCTTAGCAGACAATACTGGGCGATTGGCAGAAAATAGCATACTATGACTGATAGCCATCATCATTGAGACAGTTGCATGTCTGCCCAGGTGCCCATGATTGACAGCCACTGCAGTACGATGACGATGGATACCAATCGTAATATATCATCTTCTACCAAAAGGCAAGGGGCTGGTGCAATGCAGCTCTACGGCTGCCAGTCATGTTGCACCGTCTACCGCCAAAAGGCAGTTAGCTGCTGCTGCTGTGTAGCAATGCAGTACCACGTTTGCCGGCACCCAGATGACATATGGTGACGGTGAGCTTATCTGAGCGGGCTCCATGCTTGCCGTGGTATATTGTCTGCACAGGTAACCCAGGTAAAAAGGCGCAAATCTATTGTCTGCCGGTGCTCTGACGGAGGGGAAGGGGCCTGACGACGTACCCAGAACCCCCCGCGACACTGTTTTGCATCATTCAGGCATTGGGATCTCAACCCAGAATTCCACTGGGCGGCGGAGACTGCGGAAACTGTGGGACAGCTACCCGTAGTGCAATGCTCCGGAAGTAGACGCTAGCCTCGGTACTGTGGACGCGGTCCGCCGACTAGAGCACTTAGAGCATTTTATGTGGGGACACACACAGTCAGCTGTATACAACCGATTTCTATAAAACCGGCTTCTATAAATTCGACCTAATTTCGTAGTGTAGACATACCCTCAGACAGGAGCTTTTGTTTCATTCTTACCTCACTTTATAATATAAAAAAGCAGCTGATCTTCTATGATTGCAACAGTTACATTTTCACATCAAAGCTGAGAATCGGAAATGGAAGGCTTATGATATGTGCACTTGTAAAAAAACAGCAAAAACAATACTTAGCAGCCAAAGGCACTCATTCTGACACTTGCTAGTTTAAGACTTCACACAGGTACAGGCGGTTGGTACAACATAACTAGTTCTGGACACACAGATTCTAACTAATTGTTTCTGCTTTTGAGAGATTTTTCATGTAACTTTGTTTTCAGAAGAGACTGGCATAGTATGTAAGTAAGAGGAATGTTAGAGTAAGATAAGGTGACAGTTAACTATGTATTGCCCTTGCTGGCAGCCTAGGTGTGTTTTTGTCTTCCTGTAATCAGGTTGTAACACTGTTGTGTTGTTTTTAGGCAGGAGCAGATAATCATGTTTCGGTGACAGGGCTGTCTGGTCCTTCTTTCTCCCACCTCTCTGTGCAATACAACATCCCAGAGTGCATTGCCCCAAGTGGTGGTGTTGGTACTCTGTGGATAAAGTTGCCTGGGCATTTAATTCCTGGCTGGGGCACTATGTAATATCAGCCCAATTTTTTTTCCCCAGAGTGCTTTCATACACACAGAGGAAAACTGTGTGATAAGTGTGAATGTACAAATACATTTGATGCTTGACTGTTGTGCAAAATGTGACTGTATGGACACAGTGTAACTGCACTTATTGTAACTGGATATTTGGGGTGGTTATTACCTGCTTATTAAATCACAGTTCTACGTAAAGACTGGGCCTACCTTAATCTTTTCCCCAAAAGTTTGCACTTCTCTAACACTGGTGCAACTTCACCAATGGGAGCACTGGTGTAGACAAGATGCTGCTGGCCACTAGTGGTTTTTATCACTGTGATGTTATAGGTGGCACAGATAGCAAGGCCTGTAGTTAAGGTTACCTGACACTTTCCATTAAATTAAAGAACAAATAAATTTTTTTTACTAGCTTCGAAGCTTGCAAAAATAGATGTTAAAAGCAAGCAATTTTTAAACTGCGTTAAATTGCTTGCTTTTAAACATATTTTCTCCAAGCCCTAACTAAAATATTTTTA